>NC_134091.1:114426897-115863147 GCF_000715075.1 Nicotiana tabacum | reverse complement strand
AAATATGGTTTGAAGTGTGACAAACTACCCACAATTTTGTATGAAGACAATGCAACATGCATAACCCAATTGAAGGGAGGATTCATAAAGGGGATATGACAAAGCAAATTTTACCAAAGTTATTTTTCACACATGATCTTCAAAAGAATGGTAATATCAATGTGCAACAGATCTGTTCAAGTGATAATATGGCTGATCTGTTCACCAAATCTCTACCGACGTCAACCTTCAAGAAACTAGTGTACAAGATTGGAATGCGAAGGCTCAAGGATGTGAATTGATGCTCTCATCAAGGGGAGTTAATACGCGTTGTACTCTTTTTCCCTTACAAGGTTTTGTCCCACTGGGTTTTCCTTGCAAGGTTTTTAACGAGGCAACCAAAAGACGTATTTTTAAACATGTGTACTCTTTTTCCTTCACTAGAGTTTTTTTCCCATAGGGTTTTTTCCTAATAAGGTTTTAACGAGGCACATTATCTATGGACATCCAAGGGGAAGTGTTATAAGAAAAATCAAATTATGGTGGATGCCTACTCTTCCTCCATGATCTTCTCAAATGCTTAATGACATATTCAATGACATATTTCTATGCTTAATGACATATTCAATGACATATTTTTCTTCACTTTTCATGTCTATATAAAGGCCTTGTAATAGATAAGAAAATACACACAATTGAAGAAGAAAATCTCTTCCTTCTCTCTATCTCCATTTCTTGTTCATATTTTACTAAATTGCTTTTATGTTATAACACTTATGTATTATTTTAATGTGATAAAAATAATTATTTGTGATTTTATTGTTATATAAAAAAAGTTCAATAATTATTCCTGAAATTTAAAAAGCAAATATCTAATTTTTAGATAATTAGCCAAGAAGTTTATGCATGCACTCCAATACTTTCTTATATTATGGGTTCGATTAAATTTAGTACTGCTAACCTAAGCCTCCATGCCAAAACTTTTCTTTCTTTCTCTAATAAAATAATAAGATTGATCCAACCTATACAAGAGCGTCATTTTGTTAACCTTAGATATAAAATGACAGAAACCCGAAAATATGTTTATAAATTTATTAATAATATATAATATAAAAAATTAAGATTAGCTATGAACTTCATCGCTAAATCGTTTATAGCTAACAATATTTTTGATAATATGTTGCTATCCGTCGCTAAATAAAATTAGCGATAAAATTTTTTGTTTAACTGCAAAATTTGCCAGTCCTATTTTTTAGTAGATATTTTCATAACAAGCTTAACCGAACACACAAAATTTTAAAGATATACAAACCGAAATGAATCACTATCCGAAGGATAGATATTAATGTTAAGGGTAGACATGGGACTGGACATTTCTTATCGCACATTTTCTTTTTTAGGTGTAAGGCACATCATCTTGTTTTTTTTTCTCCATTCAATACATTGTGGTTGGATTAATTTGAATTTAAGTCAAAATGATTCATGCAAAAACAATTTCATACTCAAAGCTGGAAGTTAAAATTTCTGATTAAGGAAAGGAAATATTTACTACACCAGAAAATACATCATTTTTTTTTGGTTTCCATCCGATGTCCGGTACCCGCATTGGAGCCCGACTATATCCGGATTCGCGCCGCGTAGGACCCCATTCGAGGGGACGCGCTTCCTACCCAGGATTTTTCCATACCCAAGGATCGAACCCGAGATTTCTGGTTAAAGAAAGAACAATCTTATTCACTGCACCACATCCTTTGGCGGTAAAATACATAATTTTTTATTATTGAAGAGAGGCCAAAAAACATTTGATGGGTGAGCGACCGTCAAAAGCGTCCACTTCTCAGACGCATTTTTCGTTGTACCATTCATAATCATGCACAATTAATTCATGCAAAGTTTCCAAACTCTATTCTGAATGATCACTTACGTTACATTGCATGTCTCCAATATTCTACTGATCAAGGTTTCTCTCTTTTCTACCTTTAATTTCTCTCTTTTTTTGATTTACTATCAAAAATATCTAAAAGGGAGAGAAAAAAAGAGAGAAACCGAGATTTTAGTAGTAGGCGGCATCTCTTCTTAATTTTGAATAGGCGAAACCATTCTGATTTGGTTCTTTTAACGTACGGGTGATTGTTAGCACAGAGTTAACAGATACATATGGCTACCTTGATTATACCTCCGGTTTTAACGTCGCCTCGTGATGACGCCATGCAACTTTACAAAGCGTTCAAGGGTAATTAGTTTATTGTTTTTTCACCTTATTATTTTGTGATCATTTAGTTTTGAGTGTTTTGATTGATTAAGTATATGTTTATATTATGCACACCACATATCCAGATTTTAATGCAATTTATAAGCAAAAAGACGACACAAAATAAGGTGCTGCTTGAATGTATATGAGAGTGTTGATCGGGCACGTTTTATGAATACATAAAATGTAAGGGAAACAACAGTTGCTAGTTAAAGAAACTCAGCAAATTACAAGCCTATAAGAATTTAATTTCTGATGCTTGTTACCATGGCTATTTGTAATGGAATTTGATTTATGTTATAGGTTATTCAATAAAACTGTTTATCTAATGCTACCGATAAAATTTTACAATAGAAAATAAAATTTCGTCAAGCATACCTATTGTGGCAGTATAAACTGCCACTAATTAATTTTTTTAAAATTTGAGATCATATTTTGGGGGCTATATGCTCCCACAATTTTTTTTTTAAACATTGAGATCATCTCGAGGAGGTTATAAATTGCCACTAATTATCTTTCAAAACCGTCACAAATTAAAAATTTATTTTGTGGGGGTCGACGTGGAGGTTTTAAAAAATCACCACAATATTGCTCGTGGCAATCGTAACTGTGCCGTTTTTTTAAACCTACACAATTCATTTTGTGGGGGTCAAAAACCGTCACAAACTAGTAAAATAACCTCCACAAAATAAGCATTTTCTTGTAGTGAGGTAACTACGATATCCATCATAATCTGTAGAGAACCGTTTTTTTTTTAAATTTTGGTTGCACTGATATAATGAAAGAATTTATATGATTTTTGTTGTACTTATGATGATATGGATTTACCCTACAGCTGTTACGTACGGGGCATTTATTTTATCCCAAGCCAGAAGTTTAATCGCATAGTTAGAGTATAATTGGACTAGAGCTTTTGCTTGGATTCAGAATTTTTAATTCATGAGTTCCGAATCATAGATGGAACTTGAGTATAATTTACGGATTCAGATAAATTCAGTAGCTTTTGTTTAGATCGGAATATGAAATTTCGTTAAATGTGTATAAATATTAAATTATAAATTCAGTAACTAAAACTAACTATGAATTCTTCGGGCCATAAATTCTAAATCATATATAGTTCTGCCTCTATTCTGGACTACAATTCATTTTGCTTAGTGTATTCTGATTTGCTTAGTGTATTCTGACTAACTTATTTATACATATTAAATGGATTTTATAACACAAATAGAGATTTTTGTCATGGCTTGCCACATCATCATACCACTTAGGTGCCACTTGGAATATATTTATACTATATGGAAAGCTTACATATGAAATAGACTAGCACATGCTAGAAGGTTCTAGAGAAATATGAAAATTTCTCATGTAAGACCTTAGAACCCTATGGAATTGCTAGGAAAGTCCTTAGAAGATTCTAGCTATGTTGAAAATTCTAGAGAAGAGACTTACTTATAAATAATAAGGGCCTTGTGTAATGATTATTATTTACTCACTAGTCCCTAGGAGACTAGTATATAAAGGAAGTTACTCATTTGTAACTCGTCAAACAAAACAATCAAGTTCTCTACAATAAAAAGCTTTATTTGACAAATTTCTCTTGTCTTTCTCATCTACCATTCCTTTAACGATCTTGAGTGTAGTAAGGCTGACTTGGCATAGCAAGAACGTGAGCAAATTGTGTAACTCATTTATACATATTAAATAAATTTTATAACACAAATAGAGATTTTTGTCATGGCTTGCCACATCATCATACCACGTAGGTGCCACTTAGAATATATTTATACTATATGGAAAACTTACATATGAAATAGACTAGCACATGCTAGAAGGTTCTAGAGAAATATGAAGATTTCTCATGTAAGACCTTAGAACCCTATGGAATTGCTAGAAAAGTCCTTAGAAGATTCTAGCTATGTTAAAAATTCTAGAGAAGAGACTTACTTGTAAATAATAAGGGCCTTGTGTAATAATTATTATTTACTCACTAGTCCCTAGGAGACTAGTATATAAAGGAAGTTACTCATTTGTAACTCGTCAAACAAAACAATCAAGTTCTCTATAATAAAAAGCTTTATTTGACAAATTTCTCTTGTCTTTCTCATCTACCATTCCTTTAACGATCTTGAGTGTAGTAAGGCTGACTTGGCATAGCAAGAACGTGAGCAAATTGTGTAACTCATTTATACATATTAAATGAATTTTATAACACAAATAGAGATTTTTGTCATGGCTTGCCACATCATCATACCACGTAGGTGCCACTTGGAATATATTTATACTATATGGAAAGCTTACATATGAAATAGACTAGCACATGCTAGAAGGTTCTAGAGAAATATGAAGATTTCTCATGTAAGACCTTAGAACCCTATGGAATTGCTAGGAAAGTCCTTAGAAGATTCTAGCTATGTTGAAAATTCTAGAGAAGAGACTTACTTATAAATAATAAGGGCCTTGTGTAATGATTATTATTTACTCACTAGTCCCTAGGAGACTAGTATATAAAGGAAGTTACTCATTTGTAACTCGTCAAACAAAACAATCAAGTTCTCTACAATAAAAAGCTTTATTTGACAAATTTCTCTTGTCTTTCTCATCTACCATTCCTTTAACGATCTTGAGTGTAGTAAGGCTGACTTGGCATAGCAAGAACGTGAGCAAATTGTGTAACTCATTTATACATATTAAATGAATTTTATAACACAAATAGAGATTTTTGTCATGGCTTGCCACATCATCATACCACGTAGGTGCCACTTGGAATATATTTATACTATATGGAAAGCTTACATATGAAATAGACTAGCACATGCTAGAGGGTTCTAGAGAAATATGAAGATTTCTCATGTAAGACCTTAGAACCCTATGGAATTGCTAGGAAAGTCCTTAGAAGATTCTAGCTATGTTGAAAATTCTAGAGAAGAGACTTACTTGTAAATAATAAGGGCCTTATGTAATAATTATTATTTACTCACTAGTCCCTAGGAGACTAGTATATAAAGGAAGTTACTCATTTGTAACTCGTCAAACAAAACAATCAAGTTCTCTACAATAAAAAGCTTTATTTGACAAATTTCTCTTGTCTTTCTCATCTACCATTCCTTTAACGATCTTGAGTGTAGTAAGGCTGACTTGGCATAGCAAGAACGTGAGCAAGTTATGCAAGATCATGGGTGAGTTATCAAGTGTTGTACGTGTACTTAGTTAACGACTAAGGACGTGACAACGTGGTATTAGAGCAAAGGTTGCAACTAAGGGAATGGCGAACGACGGAGAAATTAATGCTGCCAACACCCAAGCCAACGTCATCCAAGATACTACTGGTAAGAAGGGTCGTAACAAAAAGAGGAATGCCACCAACAAGAGCCAGGAGGTGCCGCCCAAGGTTGTGTCAAATGAAGGGCTTACATCCCAAGAACCATCTGCTACTGAGGCGAGCGAGGATGAAGTGGAGGTTCTGCCGGAGGACATCTAGATCGGTAAAGAATGGGTGATGAAGGTGAACGCGGGGATGGATGTTGTGGAGATCTTTGGCCAACGCTTGGGGGAACGTGGAAGGCACCCTTAGTGTTCTTGAGGGACACACTCTCGGAGAGTTTGAGAGTATATAAAATGACTTGGAGGGACCCACGCATGTCGAGATGGAGCTAAGACAAACCATCACTACCTTGGAGTGCAGACTCTTGAGGCACTGAGCACTATCGATGCCATGAAGGCTAAGATAGAGGCACTCGAGGAGCAGGTTGATGCTGGCGTGACTAAGGTAGCCAGCAATATCGTTGTGACAAGGGAGACTAAGATCGAGGCTCCCAAGCCACCAATATTCAAAGGTGTTCGTAACGCACAAGAAGTGGAGAATTTCCTTTGGCACTTGGAGAATTACTTCAAGCACGGAAAAATGAGGGACGATGGGGCCAAGATCAACACCGATGTGTTGTACCTCTCAGACATTGCCGTGTTATGGTGGCCTCAGAAGTGTATCGACATGGAGAAAGGGCTATGCAAGAATGAGACGTGGGAGAAATTCAAGAAGGAGTTGAAGAAGCAATTCTACCCCGTGAATGTGGTGTATGAGGTTAGGCGGAAGCTAAGGGAGCTCCGACAGATGGCCACAATTCGGGAGTATGTGCCCGAGTTCACTATCTTGATGCTACAAATACATTGTCTGAAGATGATTCCCTTTTCTACTTCATGGATGGGTTGAAAAATTGGGCAAAATAGGATTTAATAAGACATCAAGTAGCCAACGTGGACGAGGCCATAGCGATAGCCAAGTCGCTCATTGACTTCAAAATAGTTCCTGCCAAGTCCAAAGAAGGCAACGTCGACGGGGGTGGGGAGATCATGATAAGGACAACGGAAAAGGCATAGCTGAGGTATACAAGGGCAATGGCAAGGGACCATTCCATAATGGACAAAGGTCCAAGAGAAACGACAAGGGGCCGAAAAACGGTTGCGAGTACGTGCCTAAATGAGGGTGCTATTTCTGTAAAGGATCACATCGGGCAAGTGAATGCCCAGAGTTGGGAAGCTTGCAGCAATGTTCGGGAACTTTGCTCAGGCACACAAGAGTTCCACAGGAGAGAAACCGCCTGCATTGGAGGGATGCACTTGAAATCTAAGCCGAAAATAGGGGATTCCAAAGCCTATCTTAGCACCATGCAAATGGAGCATAGTGGTAGCAAGAAAGGTTGGATGGACATAGTTTGAAGAGGATGGCGAGTTACAAAGTGATGGCACGCTATCTAACTTAGGCAATGCACCAAGCAGAGGGGTCAAGTTTGCTAGTAAGGCTGGGACCACGGAGGGTAACCAAATAGGGAGTGGAAGCATGGACCCAATGCTTGTGAAGCTGCTAGACTTGGTTGAGCCACGGGGAGATTCAGGCCAAGAGCAAGGAGAGGCATCCGATGAGCGAAGGATCGAGGCCATCATTGCTAGCCATCCAAAGTATAAATGGGGCAAGAAGAAAGGTGACCAGTACCTTGTGACATAGGAAGACGAACCGCTCTACAGGGCATCATGGCTAATGGACAAAGATCTTTGGCGATGCCAAGGTGAGGTGCGATTGTACGTGTCGATGCTTTGTGCCGAGGGCGGCACAAAATTGGGTGGGGGAGAGTGTCATGGCCCGCCACATCATCATACCACGTAGGTGCCACTTGAAATATATTTATACCATATGAAAAGCTTACATATGAAATAGACTAGCACATGTGAGAAGGTTCTAGAGAAATATGGAGATTTCTCATGGAAGACATTAGAACCCTATGGAAGTGTTAGGAATGTCCTTAGAAGATTCTAGTTGTGTTGAAAATTCTAGAAAAGAAAATTACTTGTAAATAATAAGGGCCTTGTGTAATAATTATTATTTACTCACTAGTTCCTAGGAGACTAGTATATCAAGAGAGTTATTCATTTGTAACTCATTAAGCAAAACAATCAAGCTCTCTTCAATAAAAAGTTTCATTTGACAAATTTCTCTTATCTTTCTCATCTAACATTCTCTTAGCGATCTTGAGTGTGGTAAAGCTGACCTGGCATAGCGAACGTGAGCAAGTTGTGCAAGATCGTAAAAGAGTTGTCAAGAGCCGCACGTGTACTTAGTTAACGACAAAAGACGTAGCATTTTGTACTAAAGTTACTAAGATATGTCGATTACCGAACCCATAACTATAATGGTGGCTCTGCCCCTATTTAATGGTATATTTCAAAGAGTTTAAGTTCTATTTATTGACCGCATAAAAATATTTATATTAGTATGCTAAAATAACATGATATAAAAAAAAATTATACTAATTAGCTAAAACAAATTACTATTAGTATACTACTTAAATCTTACCTCAAAACGGGCTAATAGCAATAACTTGACACTACATATGATGTCTCACTATGTTTGCCTGTTATCTATTATATTGTATCGTATTATTATTTTAAATACAATATTTGTTTTGATTGTTACTTAAATTTTATTGTATTGTATTGTTAAATCGGTCGTTATGTAAATGATCGATTTGGTATGATTGTGTTGTTACCTTACTTTTTTCTCTTATCTTGCCCTTACTTATTATTAAATAAATTTTTTTAATCTTTTATCCTACCTTTTTACGTAATAATTCTACCAGGTATCTTATTTTTTATATATTTTATAATATTGCAAGTTTATACTTAATATTACTGGTATATCACTTATGAATTGATGACAAAACGATATAATTTGTCCAATCATTATATTGATTAAAACAGTATAATGCAATTATGAAACTACGTATAAAAACCATCCAAACAAGCTAGGGTCATACTATCCGCGCTCGGATTGCAATACGAACTTATAATCTATGAGATCAATGTTCATATTCCATAATAATAGAATAGGAGTCTGAAACATGACCCAAAATCATACTATATCAATTTAGTAACCTATTCCAACAACAGTCCAAACGTCACAATGAAATCACTGTTAGACTGCGCCAAGTTTCAAGCCTTTATCATCAAATCCGGTCTAACCCCAAGAATCATTGACGCAAACCACCTTATTTATATATACTCAAAGCATTCTCTTATTCAAGAAGTCCAAAACGTGTTCGATGAAATGCCTGAAAGAAATGTTTTCACTTGGAATGCTATTATAAACGCTTATGTTAAAGATCAAAACTTTGCTCAAGCGAGAACGTTTCTGAGTGCTGCTCCCCTTAAGGATTGTGTCACGTATAATACAATGCTGTCTGGTTATGTAAATTGTGAAGGATTTCAGGATCAAGCAGTTCGATTATTTGTTGAAATGCAATATGAGGACAAAGTATCTGAATATGCCTTGACTACCATGCTTGGTTTGGTAACAAAGTTGAATCTTTTGTCATATGGTAGCCAATTGCATTCGTATATGTTGAAGAGTGGGAATAGTTTAAGTAGGTATGCATTGAGTTCTTTGATTGTTATGTATTCAAAATGCGGGTGTTTCAGAGATGCTTGGAGGATCTTTGATGAATCTGATGTTGGAGCCATTGACACGGTTTCCAAGAATGCGATGGTGGCAGCTTGTTTTAGAGAAGGTGAGTTGGAAATGGCCCGGGATGTGTTTTCGTGTAGGCTTGAACTGAATGATGAAGTGTCTTGGAACACAATGATATCGGGTTTTGCCCAAAATGGGTATGAAGAGGAGGCCATCAAGTTGTTCAGGAGCATGATGGAGGAGGGGTTTGTATGGAATGAACACAGTTTTTCTAGTGTTATAAGTGCTTGTTCTGGCCTGAAGAATTTGAAACTTGGGAAGGAGATTCATGCTTGGATTTTGAAGAAAGGAATGATTTTGCATCCATTTATTAGCAGTAGTATCATTAATCTTTATTGCAAGTGTGGTCTCTTGAGTTATGCATATTCTGTTTGTACAACTACTCAGAAAGAGAACCCTTTTGCCATCACACCATTGATCGTAGGATATTCAGGAATGGGTAACATGTTAGAAGCAAGAAGGCTTTTTGACTCATTGCCTGAGAAGAATCATGTTGTATGGACTGCTATAATATCTGGATACGTGAAAGCTCATCAATGTGAAGATGCTTTTCAGCTTTTCAGAGAGTTAATGACAGAGGGGGAAACTGTTCCTGATGAACTGATTTTTATAAACCTGCTTGGTGCATGCACCGTACATGCGACCTTTAATTATGGGAAGCAAATACATGCCTGTATACTGAGAACTGGGACTGAAATGGATGCTAAGTTGGCAAATTCTTTGGTTGATATGTACTCAAAATGTGGTAATGCAACATATGCACAGAGGGTTTTTCAATTGGCTGTTGATAGAGATTCTATGCTTTACAATAGCATGATAGCTGGTTATGCTCTCCATGGGTATGAAAATGAAGCTATTCAGCTTTTTAGTCAGATGACAGAGCGAGGTTTCCAACCTGATGCAGTCACTTTCCTTGCCCTTCTATCAGTTTGCCGGCACTGTGGATTAGTAAAAATGGGAGAAAATTATTTCTTTTCCATGACCAGAGATTACAAAATATCACCTGAAACTGACCACTATGCAAGTATGATCGACTTGTATGGAAGGGCAAATCAACTTGAGAAGGCTGTAAGATTAATGGAAAAGTTGCCTGTAGAACCAGATGCTGTAATTCTGGGTGCATTTCTAAATGCTTGCAAAATGAACAGAAATGCTGAACTTGCAAAAGCTGCAGAGGATAAGCTATTGCAAATCGAAGGAGAGAATGGGTCTAGATATGCGCAGTTGGCTGGTATCTATGCCTCGGAGGGGAAATGGAATGAGATGGGAAGGGTAATGAAAATGATGAGAGGAAAAGAGGTCAAGAAAACTGCTGGTTGCAGTTGGTTATATGTAGGAGACACTGTGCATACCTTTATCTCTGGTGACAGATCTCACTCGGACAATGAGGCCATATATATTATTTTAGGATGTTTGATCAAAGAATTAACTAAACTATCGGCTACTATATTCTTTGAAGAAGAGCTGAGCACATTGTGTTGATCAATGTGGACTTGCAATTGTTGTTCGTTAAATTTCAAGATGCTTCATAATGGCATTTTGAAGCGGTAGACATGATTTAGCAGTCAGAATGCATCATTTGTGCTCCATCTGTGTACAGCTCAAGTTATGCCCTATTCCTGTTACAATCTGAATGTGAGAGACTTCTCATGCATTACTGTGCTTGTCCTGCTTAGAGTTGTAGTGGTTTGTCAGACAGAGTATCATGAATGTCATCAATGGCTGTCAAAGAGTCCAAACAGACAAGCATTAGCATGAAGCAGGTCTTCCGAATCCAGGTATTTCTGAATTCCGATGTGGGCGCTTGGTAGCTAATGTATTTTGCCTTCTCCACAAAGGGTTGCACGGTTCGGGGGGCAGTTGAGTCAGCTGCCGGTTCCCAACAATGTCTTGAGCTGCATCCAATTTTTGGGCAAATTCCCCTTTCTAAGGCTACAACACAACAACTATGCCTCAGTCCTAAACAAGTTGGGGTCGGCGGTATAAAATGATCATGTCTTTCTTTAAACTCAACTCATATAGCTAAATAGCTAAATATCCCCGCTCACATTTCTGTCTTGAACCACCAAAAAGGACCTCTTCTTTTCATTATTATTTGCAAGAATAAAGAGTGAAGTGATTCTGGGGATGGAATAACGATTGGAGTTCAGGCACATTCCACCCCCAACTAGAAAGAGTACACTTTACGCCATGCTATCTAGCCGAGTTCCAACGAGAGAGTTGTCTTTCACAGCTAAGTTCGATCCACCCCCTCTGTGAAAACCATAATACGTCCAAGGAAATCCTACTGTTTTTCAAGAAGGAATTGCCATCACCAGTGGAAGTTGAACTAGTATGATTCTTGGCTTCATCAAGCTCTTGATGCCATTTTAATTATCATTCTTGTCTTGGTGGGAACTACTTATTTTTCAATTTAAACACCCAAAAAAGTTTGCTGAGTTCATCGTAAAAAAAGAAAAAAGAACCTTCTATTGGGTGTTGTGAGAAATTTTGTGTTGATGGAACCATTGGTCTTCCATTGCATTGAGCCTTGAGGATAAACTATATATTCGCCTGTGAATCTTGACACTGTGACACAATTAACCCACTCACCTTTCAGTAGAGCTTCATTTCTTTGTTAATTTTTCTACTACCCTCAACTTCACTGCTCTATACAATTTTCTTTTGGAGTGTCTATTTCATGCTGGAGACCTGGTCACGTAGTGATAAGAATTTCATCTGTGGCTTCAGACTAGTTCTATGAGTTCAGGTGAGAGGAAATCATACTGCGGTTCTGGTATCACATGGATGGACTTCGAATGAACTTATCTATATCGGCTCAGACAAATATATTATACGGCATATTTCTTATTAGACTTTGATGAATCCCATTACAGTATTGCTTATACGGCTTTAACAAACTAACCATGATAATAGGTACAAATTATTCCCTACTGAGTTTTAGTTGATTAGAATATATGTGGATTAGTAGTAGTATACACACACACACACTCTCTCTCTCTCATTAACTGATCTGTACTGCTAATTCATTTGTACCTCAAGGAACTATTTCCTTTTTTTTATACCAGGATTTGGGTGTGATACTGGATCAGTCATTAACATCCTTGCTCATCGTGATGCAACTCAACGTGCTCTCATTCAACAGGAATACAAAGTTATGTATTCCGAAGAGCTTAATAATCGCTTATCCAAAGAGCTTAGTGGTGACACCAAGGTATTGACATCAAGTTTAACTTCTATACTGATAGTATAAAAGAAATTTTACAGTAACATGTCACTTACAAGATAACTACATGTAATCGTCCATAATAGTGTCCTGAAAAATATGGTGAATACCTGCGACATGTTAAATACAGTATATTACTGATAGTGTGAAAATTTTTTACACTAAATTTCTCTGTCAAGTTGTCTTGTATTTTGATTTACTGTATCATTTGGATTAATGATTTCAGAGAGCATTCTTGCTATGGATGCATGATCCACCAGGAAGGGATGCCACTGTTGTCAGGCAGGCTTTGAGTGGTGATCTCAGAGCTGCTACCGAAGTAATATGCTCCCGGACTCCTTCCCAGATACAATATTTCAAACAAATCTATTATACCATGTACGGTGTCTACCTTGAGCAAGATATCGAGTCACGGGCGTCTGATGATCACAAAAAGGTATACTGATTTTCCTTTGCATTTGAAGATGCACAAGATAATTGTCACTCTAAGTTCTTCTCTATTCCTTGTTAAACAATGACGAATACATGAAAGAGAAAGATTTTGGGTCATCTAAAATTAGACAACTTTGTCTGGTAACAACTTTGGAGTTGATGAATAAAAGAGAAAATTAATGAGGAAATGTAAATTTGCTATTCTACAATTACAAGCTTCTGAAGTCCAAAACATGTATATGATTATGTATGAGCAATAAAAGTTTTTGAGAGGGCATCATCCTAGAGATCAGGGGATGCTTAACTGACTCATATAATTATATCCTACACCCTTCAGTAATGGTGAATCCAGGATTTTTAATAAGGGGGTATAAAAATGCAACAACGACACTCCGGAGTTTCAAACAACAACAACCCAGTATAATCCCACTAGTGGGGTCTGGGGAGGGTAGTGTGTACGCAGACCTTACACCTACCCTAGGGTAGAGAGGCTGTTTCCGATAGACCCTCGGCTCCCTCCCTCCAAGAACTCCCCACCTTGCTCTTGGGGTGACTCGAACTCACAACCTCTTGGTTGTAAGTGGAGGGTGCTCACCACTAGAGCAACCCACTCCGGAGTTTCAAACCTGCAACCTAAAACATTTTTGAGCCACCTTTCTCACAGCACTATAAGATTTACTTATGTAAATGGGATCTAACAGTTTATATACGTAGAGAAAAAATTCTTTTTACCCTATCTGCGCAGTATAATTTTCCGAGAAAGGTATTCAATTGAAGCCCTTCGGACCATATAGCTCCAGCCCTGCGGCCTTTAGTTTTGGGGCACCTGAAGTCACTGGTGCTGTCACATGGGAACTGAGGTCAATCTGTGGACTACTGAACTTCCTTTCTTGTAGTATCCGTTTTCGATATTTCAGTTGTCCCTGTGTGAATTTTCCTTCATCTTGTATTTTCTTAGTGGTGTACACCATCCATTATGCATTAGAGAAGAATATAGAAAGAGTCGGTTTCTCCAGTTATGTTCTTTCCTTCACCTCTTATTGCTCTGACATATTCAAGATGCCTGTGTGATCTTATTAGCTGATATTAAGGTTGGGAATTCCTACTCTGATATCTTTTGAAGATGTAAATGTTTGCTTGAGGTAACACTGGAGATTGGCTTGATAAATTTTCCTTGTGCCTTTGACGCTATGATGGTAGTAACTGTTGGTACACTTGCATTAGATTAGGTGTTGCCAGTAGCCTTTTTAGTCTGGTTACAGATTTATATGTCGGTGCAGGTATATGATTTAGCGAATCTCCAACTTTAGGATTTCCTAATTTGTATTGTGAGATGGATTATTGAATATTGGACCAGTGGGCTTAAATCTAAATAGAGCGCAACAGGTAATTTGGGAATGAGACGTAGTAGCTGTGGATCTACCTCCTTTTGTTGTCAAGAATTTAAACTAAGTCATCAATCCATAATGCTGAGATTTCTCAAAAGAAGAAATTGATATATTGGTATCTTTTCTTTATATTTATAGTTGCTTCTATCATATGTACGTACAATACGCTACGAAGGACCAGAAGTTGACAGTGTTATGGCGGAACGTGATGCTAAAGCTCTTTATAAAGCTGGAGAAAATAGATGGGGAACTGATGAGAAGACTTTTATACGCATCTTTTGTGAAAGCAGCAGTGCACATTTGGCTGCTGTTAGTTATGCTTATCAAAGCAAGTATAAGAACAAATTGAAAAAGGTAAATCTCTTATCAGCTTAATTAACCTTTATGATAACTAGTTAACTATTGGATATATACCTGATATTGCAGGCTGTAAAAAGTGAAACCTCAGGGCTCTTTAGATTTGCACTCTTGACTATCTTGCGATGTGCTAAGAATCCAGCAAGATACTTTGCAAAGGTATTGTCTAATTCTCTAAAGTCCTCATGAAATTCACAAAAGCAAAGGTAGTAGTGCCTATCATGATATTGATTTTTGTGAACTCATTTTTTGGATTTGTATTGTTATATTGTGTTTAACCTAGTAAAACCAGTATTGACTTAATCTTATACATGTTCAAATGTAGAATATATGCTCAAAGCACTACTTTATATAACATAAACTATGTTTACTGCATTCAGCAATTGCACAAGGCTATGAAGGGCTTGGGAACAAATGATGCAACTCTTATTAGAATAATAATAACACGAGCTGAGATTGATATGCAGTATATAAAAGCAGAGTACCGAAAGAAATACAAGAAATGTCTGAATGATGCTGTTTATTCGGAGACTTCTGGCAATTATCGGACCTTCCTACTGGATCTTTTGGGGCCAAATTACTAGCGGATATGTCACCGTGAAAATGAGAGTATCATACAGTTTGAATGAGGCCTTAGCTTTGTGGAGTTCAGTTTTGTTACAAATCCATGTCCTAAGCAAGAAGTGTTGTTTGCAATTTTGGTAAGCCATAGGCCTAGAAGCATTTTCATAATATTGGACTTGGTCGGGCTTAATAAAATGGAGCGTACAATGAGAATTCATATAGCTGATTCCAACTTGTTTGTGATTGGCGTGGTTTTTATAGGCTAATAAGCAGCTGTGCATTTCCCTTTTGTGTTTAAATGTTGATCCTGCTGGTTCTTGATCTTGAACATCATTCGGAACACATCTGTATATGTTTTCTTTATTGTAATTTATGTATAAGTTTCCTGGTTTGTGGTTAATGCAACTGTTTCCAAAAGGCGCTTTCTTAAGATGCCATTTGTAAAGGTGCTTTAATATGGTGGTGTAAATTTTGTTCCTTTATATTAAGTGTATCCTTCTGAAGATAAAACAGAAAAAGGTACTTTTATGTTCATCTGTATAACAAGGATGTATTTAAGGATGGCAATTTGAGTCCAAATCCATTTAACCCACCTAAGGTTGGGTCGGTCATTGATCGTCAATTTGTTGAACTTAGCCTACCTTGACCCAGTCCATCTCAGTCCATCTAAAGTTGGGCTGATTTTTAGCCCAAATTGATGCATGAGTAACTTTGCTAAAATGTCATTTGAATAATTCTTTTTTATTATATATGTTATATATGACCATAACAAAAGGAAAAAAGTCGTATTTCATAATTACACAATTCATAAGAAAATGATACATATTAATTAAAGCTTGGTAAGTTGGGCAGGTTAGGCTATGGCCCAAATTTTAGTTCATCTTGACCCAACCCAAATAACTTTTGGGCAGATCATTGACCCGCTCATTTTTGATTCAGCTCATTCTGACCCGTCCAAAATCAGCCTAACCCGCTCATTTGACATCCCTACGATGTTAGGTATGGGACGACTGTCTGAAGAGAGGGATATATGAGAGATTAGAGATTAATCATCAGGACACGTGGCAACAATAGAGGAGAAATAATAAGAGATCAAACGGTTCAGATGCATTAAATCCAACGGTGTAGATAATTAGTGGCAGTTAGTGGATTGAGCTGTTATGGGTTGTTATAACAGAATGGGACTTGGACCAACAGACTCAGTTTTTGATCGATAATTCTATTCTATCTTCTTTTCATTTCTCTCCTCTTCTCATGCTCTCTCTTCTCGTTCTTCTCTCTTCTTCTTTACCTCACCATAATTCTTTTCTTTCAGGTTAGGAATTCATCAATGGAGTTGCAGATTATTTTCAATTCAATTTGTAATTCCAATTGTAACTGAGTTGAAGAAATAATAAATACAGTTGTTCCATTACATTTCTCGATTACTTCTAATTTTCATTTCAATTCTAAAAGTTCATTACAATTGGTATCAGAGCTGCTTCCTAGCCAAATTCACATTGACAGGATCAGAGACGAGATATAAATCCACTACGAAATAGTAAAAAAACTGAAGGCTCAGTTGCAAAATTACATATCGTCCAATGATTCAAAGATTGATGACTTGGGGAAGAAGATTGACATGTTGATGGAGAAGCTTATTCCACAACAAGGTGGACTACTGGGCAGTGCTCCAACTAAAGGTTTGCAAGTTAGGGCACTACTAGAAATTCGGCAAAAACCGACCGCGGTCGACCGACTGATTTTGGTCGGTCAAAAAACCAGCCAAAAAACCGACCGAAGTCGGTCGATTTTTCAAAATATTTTATTTTTTAATTTTATTTTACGAAACCGACCAACTTTGGTCGGTTTTCTTTGGCGCAAAAATGCGGGAAACTATTTTTGAGTCCCGCGAAATTTATTTTTCAAGAAACCGACCAACTTTGGTCGGTTTTTCATTAAAATAAATTAAAATTAATATTTAAAAAACCAACCGAAATCGTTCGGTTAATTCGGCCAGTCATTTTAAAAAATCGACCGAATTTAGTCGGTAATTTTATTTTTTAATAAAATCGACCGACATCGGTCGGTTATTTTCGTGCGAAAATACAATTAAAGAGTATAAATGAAATAAAATACAGTCTTAAAACAAAATGCACCAATGGTCTAGTGGTAGAATAGTATCCTGCCACAGTACAGACCCCGGTTCGATTTTCAGATGGTGCTTTTTTTAATTACATAATTAAAATACCGACCGACTTTGGTCGGAAAAAACCGACCAACTTTGATCGTTTTTTTTTTTTGAATTTTTTTAAAATTTAATTGACCGATCGAAATCGATCGGAAAATACCGACCAAAGTCGGTCGGTTAGCTCTACCGACGTTACGATTACCGACCGCCACAGATCGGTCGATTTTCGGTCTGTTTTTGCCAATTACCGACCAACATAGGTCGGTTTTGGCGGTCAGTTTTTCCCCTTTTTTTAGTAGTGTGGGATCTGGTAGTATACATCGCATGGGAGAAAATGGAGATTCTTCTTTGAGTCGGCCACAAGGAAACTCTTCTCACTCGAGGCGGGATATTCCATATTTCGAAGGTGTGGATCCCTGTGCTTGGTTGCGCAAATGTGAGAGATACTTCCAATACAACCATATCACTGACCCACATCAAAAGCTGGAGGAGGTAGTCCTCCACCTCAATGGTAAGGCTGAATCATGGTTCTTCTCCTATCATGTCAGTAAAGACATAGTTAGATGTGCAGATTTTACTACAAAAATTTGTGACAAATTTGAAGGTACATCTAATAGTAAATTGAACCTCATTGGTGAATTTAAAAATATTGAACAAAAAGAGAATGTCAATAAATACTTGGAGGAGTTTGAAGAATTGAAGGCAAGGGTGTTGATTAGGAACCCTACAATCCCAGAAGAATTCTTCTTAGAATTCTTCATTGAAGGGTTGAAGGAAGAGATTAGACACTTAGTTAAAATGTTCGACCCATATTCTTTCAGCAGGGTTGTAGAAAAGGCTAGACATTAGGAGAATTTATTGGAGTCTTTGAGTAGAAGGAAAAGTTGCAAAGGGGTAAAGGGCTAAGTACATATATTCATCCCAGGCTACTAAGTTTCCCAGTAACTCGTTTGGTAATTAGGGGAATAAACTGTTTGAGAGTTTGAGGGCTCAAGGATTGTGCTACAAGTGTGGGGATAGATATTATCCAGGCAACCAGTGCAAACAGAAGCAGTTAAATGCTATCTCTGCAACCACTGATTAGAATAGAGAGGAGCTAACAAAAGCAGGGTCTGAGGAAACAGCCTTAGACCCACAAGAGGAAGTCATTGATGAGGTAGTCAGCTTTAATGCTTTGTCAGGTACTGAGGTTCACAACACCATTAAGCTAAAGGAACAGTATGCCCATTATGTTAGATTCACGTAGCACTCACAGTTTTCTAGACACAGAAACTGCTAAAAAATGGGGTGTATGATCAAGAACACCTCTCCTATGAGGGTTACTGTGGCCAATGGGAATCATGTGATGAGCTATCACACTTGCCCAACCTTCAAATGGAGAATTCAAGGAGTGGAGTTTGAAGACTGTAAGGCTGATCAGATTAGGGGGAAATGAAATGATTCTTGGAGGAGATTGGATGAAAAGGCACAACCCTGTGTTTCTAGATTTTGTTGAATACAAGGTGAAAGTGACATACAAAAGTAAGAGAGTAAAGTTTAAGGGAATCTATAGCCAAGGGGAACTGAAAAATATGTCTGCTTATGGAGTGAAACAACTCATTAAAAAAGGAAAGACAATATGGTCTCATTTGCTTACCATTTTAGCTTCGAAGTGCAGAGCAAAGAGGACATACCTGCAGCTATCAGTTCAGTCATTCAGCATTTCTCAGATGTGTTTGCTGAACCCACAACCCTACCACCAAGGAGAAACCATGATCACCATATTCCCCTGAAAGCAGATGATAACCCAATCAGCATAAGACCTTACAAGTATAGTTTCTTTCAGAAGAATGAGATAGAAAAACAGGTCAATGACATGCTCCATAATGGCTGATCCAACCAAGTCACTCCCCTTTCTCTTCCCATGTCCTATTAGTTAAAAACAAAAAAGATGGGAGCTGGAGGTTTTGTATTAACTATAGAGAGCTAAATAACATGACCATTAAAGACAGGTTCCCAATTCCTTTAGTGGATGATCTGATGGATAAACTGTGTGGGTCAAACATATACTCTAAAATTGACTTAAGGGCAGGGTATCACCAGATTAGAATGGGAGAAGGAGGCATCTATAAAATAACATTTAGGACTCACTTGGGGCACTATCAGTTTAGGGTCATGCCTTTTGGCTTAACCAATGCCCCTGCCACTTTCCAGTCCTTAATGAATCATATGTTCAAGCCCTACTTAAGGAAGTTTGTTCTAGTATTCTTTGATGATATATTAGTCTACAGTTCTTCTATTACTACTCATGTTATCCATTTCAAGAAAGTATTAGAAATATTGAGAGCATAACATCTCTATGCTAAGCTGTCCAAATGTTCATTTGGGCAACCTAAAGTAGACTACTTGGGCCTTATCATAACTGGTGAAGGAGTAGCCACTGATCCTTCCAGGATTGAGGCTATGTCTGATTGGCCTGTAGCCAAATCAATTAAAATCCTAAGTGGATTTTTGGGATTGACAGGATACTACAGGAGGTTTTTTAGGTAGCAGGGAAGAATGCCTTTCAATGGAACCCTGAAGCTGAGCATGCATTTTCTCAGCTCAAAGAAGCCATGATAACAACTCATGTGCTAGCTCTAGCAGACTTTACTAAACCTTTTATAATTGAGACTAATGCTTGTGCTAAAGGAATGGGTGCAGTGTTGATACAAGAAGGCATGCCCATTGACATTTTCAGCAAAGCACTAGTCCCTAGACACTTGGGGTTGTCTACCTATGAGAAGGAGTACATGGCTGTATTATCTGTTGTGGATAGATGGAGACATTATCTACATGGGAGTCATTTCATCATTAGAACTGATCACCACAGTTTAAAGTATCTACTGGAGCAAAGGGAGATAACTGCACTACAACAGAAAGGTCTAACCAAGCTGGTAGGTTTGGATTATGAGGTTCAATACAAAAAAAAGCACTGAAAATAGGGTGGTGAATGCTCTATCTAGAAGATTAGAAGAGGAGCCGATACTATATTCTATTTTTATAGTAGAACCTACATGGATGAACGAAATATAGATGACTTATGAGCATGACCCTGCAGGCTTGCAACTCATAACTGAGCTGATTACAACACCTAGGGCTAAACCTAAGTTTGCCTTGACTCAAGGGGTCATCAGGTTTGAAGACAAGATTTATGTAGGAAGAGGAGCTGATTTAAGGCTGAAGATCTTTGAAGCCTTACATTTGTCACCCTTGGGAGGCCATTCTGGTCAGCAGGGTACATATAAAAGGGTCAAATCTAGGTTCTATTAGCCCAACATGAAAGCTGATATAACTAAATAGGGTTCTGAATGTGACACATGTCAAAGGATTAAAATAGAAAATGTACACCCTTCAGGGCTTCTACAACCCCTCCTCATTCCTGAGTTACCATGGCAGGATATAACCATGGATTTCATTTAAGGTCTACCCTTATCAAGTCAGGAGAATGCTATTCTAGTGATTGTAGACAAACTGACCAAATATGGTCATTTTCTGTCCTTAAAACATCCTTACATAACTCATGATATGGCTAATATTTTTTTTTGAAAGAGATCTTAAGTTGCATGGCCTGCCTACGACAATTGTATCAGACTGAGGCCCCATTTTCACCAGCCATTTCTGGCAACAGCTATTCAGAGCTATGGGTACTAAACTTACCATGTATACTGCTTATCACCCTCAAACAGACGGTCGGACTGAAAGACTCAATAGGTGTCACGAATCTTACCTCAGATCTATGGTATTCTCAGAACCCAAACAATGGGTTAAGTGGCTTCTCTTAGCGGAATGGTGGTATAACACCAACCACCATAGCTCACTGAAATTTACTCCCTTCCAGGTACTCTATGGGTTCATTCCTCCTCAGATACCATTAGGGTCTCTCCCTCACTCGACACACTTACATTTGAGAGCATGCGGCCCAACGGCAACAAATAAAAGAGAATTTGGTGCAAGCCCAGGCTCACATAAAATTCTACGCATACCAAAACTGGACTCATAGATCTCTAAATGAGGGCGATTTGGTCTACCTTAAATTACAGCCTTACAGATAGGCATTGATGGCTATGCAAAAGAATCTAAAACTATGTGCTAGGTACTACAAGCCTTATACAGTGCTAAAGAGAGTGGGTTTAGTCATTGCTAGATCTGCCACCAGGGTCTCAAATCCACCATGTATTCCACATCTCCCAATTGAAGCGACGAGTCAGACCCACGATTGTGCCTAGCCAACAGCTTCTGGTATGTGATGGTGATGGTCGCATATTAGTGCATCCATTAGCTATTTTGAAGAGAAGGATGGTGAAGTTCAATAATGTGGAGATAGTGAAGGTCCTTGTGCAGTGGACTAATCTCAGTGCCGATGAGGCTACATGGGAGGACTGAGGTTACATTAAAGGCCAGTTTCCGGCATTTGTAGCTCAGTTCTGACCTTTGAGGACAAGGTCAATTTAAACGAGGTAGTATTGTTAGGTATGTGACGACTGTCTGAAGAGAGGGATATATTAGAAATTAGGGATTAATCATCAGGACATGTGGCAACAATAGAGGAGACATAATAAGAGATCAAACAGCTCAGATGCATTAAATCTAATGGTGTAGATAATTAGTGGCAGTTAGCGGATTGGGATGTTATAACAGAATGGGACTTGGGCCAACACACTCAGTTTTGGGCCGGTAATTCTCTCTTCTTTTCATCCTCTCTCTTCTTCTTTACATCACCATAATTCTTTTCTTTCAGGTTAGGAATTCATCAATGGAGTTGCATATTATTTTCAATTCAATTTGTAATTCCAATTGTAACTGAGTTGAAGAAATAATAAATACAGTTGTTGCATTACATTTCTCGATTACTTCTAGTTTTCATTTCAATTCTATAAGTTCATTACATAGGATGTCTTCAGTGTTCTATTTTTAAGTATATTTCTAATATGGTATTGTTTTTGCCAACAAAATATCATGATTCACAGTTCGATAGCCAAGTTGTCTTCGAGTTTACCTAAATATTGACTTGTTTACATAAAACTTATGGAGAATGAGATATATTGATAAACTGTGTACAAATTAATATAGATCAATTATATAGTTCATTGAGGAAAACCTTAGAAGAAATAATTATTTCTCTTTAAATAGGAGTAGTTTCTGTGTAAATAGGGAGTTAAACAATCTTATGGGCCTTAAACTCTGAGCCATTATTGCGGTACTGCAGGCTAACCCAATTTACATATTTGTAGAGATGTAAGAAAATGACAAAAATGGTCCCTTATGTTTGGGGCAGGTCTAAATAGTACCTTAAATGTACCTTTGAGCAGTTTTAATCCTTTAAGTTTGTCAAAAATAAGCATTTTTATTTGTCGTCAAAATATTCAATAACTTGTAGTTGCTAGATTTATCAAGAATTTTGAAAGAAAAAAATAAGAATTAACGAGAACTCATAGTTGGATGTGTAATTTGTAATCTTTGCTTTTTTGGTCTATTTTTAATGTATGATGTAGTTTTTTTGGGTGTATTTTTTATTTTTATTTTTGGTATATTTCTGAGAGTTTAGTGTAGCTTTTCGTATTGCAGTTTTGGGGTTTTGATGGGCCTTCTAGAGTTTCTATTTATTTATTTTTACAGTTTTTGCTAAATCTAACGACCAGAGTTTGTTAAATATCTGAAGAAGACAAAAAAATTACTTTTGACAAACTTAAAGGACCAAAACTGAAAAAGGGATCAAAATTGCTCAAGAGTATAAGAGACTATTTTAGACATACGCTCAAACATAAGGGATCTTTGTGTTACTATCACTAGAGATTGATTATGAAGTAGATATTTTGAACTGAAAACCCATTAAAATAAGCCACAATGGCCCAGCCATATCCCACCTCCTTTTTGCGGATGACCTTATCCTATTTGCCGAGGCAGACAATACTAGTACAACTTTTATCATAAACATATTCAACTTCATTTTCCATCAATCCGGGCAGAGAATAAATTTTTTCAAATCCAACATAATTTTTTTCTCTAATGTACCAGTTACCAACCAAACATCGCTGGCCAACACACTAAACATTAAGATAAAACTAATGTGGGGAAGTACCTGGGATTTTCGATTACAAACTTACAGTCAAAAAGTTCGGATTATCAATTCATACTTGACAGGATGAATACTCGACTAAAAGGATGGAAAGCAAAACTACTCATTTTATCTGGGAGATTAACTCTTATACAGTCGACTCTGTCAGTTATTCCCATCAATTGCAAATAAACCTTCTTCCAGCAAAGACTAGAAACAATATTGATCACATCCAGAGAAACTTCCTATGGGGTTCTGCAACGGACCAAAGAAAAATCCATCACATCAACTGGAATAAGGTAGTATCACCTAAGCAAGAGGGAGACCTGGGGCTGTACAAAGCGACAGGGAATTATATCGCACTATTATCAAGCCTACTATGGAGATATCTATCAAATTCTGAATCTCTATGGGCTAAAATAATTAAGGGTAAATACATTAGCACTCAAAGAAGGAACCCTATGGGTTACAAAACAAATGACTCCTACATTTGGAAAAGCTCTGCAAAAACTTATTCTTTCTTCTCCAAAGGTGTCATGACCCAAAACCACGTGACTGGTACCTTCCACACTACCCGACCCGAGCAAATCAAATCATGTGATGCATCCAAATCATATACATGAAAATCAATTCAACTGCGAAAGCTCCTTAAAAATCATATACATTTTTAAATTAAATGATAAAATATTTTCCAATTCGAAGTCACACATGACGCCTTTCATGATTATAATAATGAGACTAAGTAAAATAAATATATTTTTATGTATGTCGTGTACAAACCCGTTACTACAACCTTTCACAACTATCTATGGAGCCTCTATAGTAAAGAATAGAATCAAACACTTGGGCTAATACACGACTAGCATAAATTAAGAAAACAACATGATAGCTACCACGAAATAGGAGTGGTGCCTCACCATATACCTCAGGAAGAGAGTCATCCTAGCCCTAACTGCATGCCACATATCACACTTCATCCTGAAATATGCAAAGTAAGCGGGGCCTTGGAGGGGGGGCCCCTAAGGGCTGAGTACATCACAACGGTACTCAATAAGTGTCATAGACTCTCTCTAACTTAAGTTCTTGGGACAAACTTTATAAAAATAATGCATCAATATTTGATATAAAACGATAAGAAATTTTATCAATTCATGATCCTTATCATTTTAAATAAAAGACAAGTGAAATATAACAACAATATAAACTTTTAAAATTTTTATGTCAATCCAAGATTTTGAATAAAATCATACAAAATCATTCCATTTGCTTTAAGTCATTGAAATCATTTTCGGCTCCTTAGGCCTAAACATAAGAAAATCATCCTTACCTTTCACTGGGAGTACTATACCATCACCGAAAAAGAAGGTCAACTTGGTTATCTACCTAGCGGCAAGTATCATATACCATACTTGCTCAGGTCGTCTCATCGTAGTACCGTAAGAATCGACTAAGTCATGCTAATAATAGCACAAAATAGTATCCTCTCGAGGGAGAGCACTCTGTCGTAGTCTATACCACAAAGTGGCCATCTACGCCTACACTGGCACGTGTAGTTTCATGACGACAGACACAATATATCCGAAGTCAATCTCGATGAACACAAGTAACTCCCAAAATATTTGATACTTCAAAGATAGATTGATAACATAGTAGCCTCAAAGGATCTATTTTTTATCAAATCATAACTTTAATAGAAAATCTAAACCATTTGAATAAAATTTAAATAAACAATCTTTTATATGTTAAAGCCTTTAGCAATTTAACATCAATCTTTAAAAGATACCATAAGTGCTATTCTATTTATAAATTTTCAACAGAATTACTTTCCATGAAAACTTATATTTAGCACTCAAATATGTACACTCTTATCAATACGTAAGTTTTGATAAAAACTTATAACATTTACCTTAAGTGTCATTTTGCCAACAAGATTTAAAATAAAATTTTATAAAACAACACGAAACTACATATGCAACATAATACTTTAGTACATGGAGACATCCGTACTTGTTTGTCCCCACAAGCACGAAAGCACATTTGCAAACAACTTACGCATTAACTCGAAACATGCTTTTAGAGAAGATCCCTCAAGAAGAGTAAGTTTTAATCAACTTACCTCGATTTCGCTTTATTAACATTCACAAGCTTTCAATCCTCGTCCATCGTTCCAATATTGATTAAAATTCTCAAACATCACCAAGAAGTCGATATCTACAATTAGATATTCTAATTACATCAAAATATGACCTAAAAATTTGAACAATATTCATTTATGGATCATAAGTTGACCACAAGCCACCAATAACTCAAATCGCCGAATAGATTAAAATGCTAGCCCATTCAACTTCATTCCTATATTTTAATACCCATTCGAAGTCATTAATGATACTACATTAATTGTCCAATACCACCAAATTACTATTTATCGTCGTTCATAATCAACACTTGCAAAATACACAATTCGGGTGATTACATAGTTGATCACTTCCCACTTTTACTAACAAATAATTTCATAGGTTTATTGTATTCATCAATTTCATCACCAAGATTACTATTCATCTTCTCTCTCATTTTTTCAAAAGTACTATTCATGCCGTGAACTAGGATTTTATAATCCAATCTTTCAACCATTAAAATTTATAATAAATGCTTCAAATACTTCTAACTACTCATAATAAACGAGTTTGAAGCATTAGAATTACCTAATCTTGAAAAATTATAACTTTGGTAATTTTTGTGTTCTTGAGGATTTGATGATGAAATTTAGTATTTGGATGCAAGAATTATATTATAAATCATGTATATTGAGTAAGAATCAACCCAAAATATCATTAACAACTTACCTTAGTTGGTTGGACTTGATTTGTGCTTAAAATCGCCTCTTGACCTCAAGAACCCTAACCCCAAAAGCTCAAAATAGTCCCTCTCCCCGACTTTGTACTTACAGGCCCAAATTTCTGGGTTTCGGATGCTACCCCGGACGCTTCGCGTCCCCAGTTCACTCCTCCTCCAAGCTCGGATGCAGACCCAGACGCTATGGCAGTACTTCACTACCAGCCTTTGGTAATTTGATCATAACTTCTTGTAGAAATGTTCAAATAACGAGTGGTTTGAAGCGTTAGAAACTAGACTCGAAGATCTTCCATTTGATAGGTTATACACTGCATAACTTCTTATATATGTCTAGATATTTTTCTCCAAATTTAGGTCTTGCGCGTACTCATTTGGAGCTTTAGTCTATCATGAAATTTCCAACTTAACTTGTCCCAAGAGCTCTCCTTAGGCCCTATATCACTTCAAATACACCTCTTACACTTATTATTATATCTAACTAATATTTATCAAATTAATAGTCCTCGTCTGCATACAAAATAATGTAATTAGCATACATCAACTTTCTTAATAGCGCTTAGGCACTTCAAAAATTTTCAGGGGTGCTACAAAAGGCATCGCCTTGAATATTGGAAACGGGAGCCAAATAGGTATTTGGGATGATAGATGGGTTATTGGCAGTCACACCATAAGGGAACTAATTGAGGGGCCGCTAGGCAAGGAAGATATAAATAAAAAAGTTAACTGCATCATTACTAATAAAAATTGGAACCTAGAAACCCCACCATACGACCTACCAAATACGCTTTCTGACATCGTAACATAAACGTACATTCCTTTCTCAAAAATATTAAATGATTCCTTCTTCTGGAAAGAAACGGAAGATGGGAACTTCACCGAAAAATCTGCCTACAATCTCTTCTTTAGGCTTAGAGAGGCAATTCAACCTCATGAACCTTTTAACTACTTCTAGATATGGAAAACACACTGCCACATCAAACTCAAAACTTTCCTCTGGCTACTAATACATCACCGACTGTCTATTAACATTTAATAATAATGAAAGTACTTATTTTTTATTTTTTAATTCACATTTGATCTACCGGATGTGCATAGGACCTTTTAACAACTCCTATGCATTTTCTTCCTACTATCATGTAGTAATGGCATAAATGTCCCCTACTGGAATCAGTCTTTATTCAATCCCCTACTGCAGTTGTCCTAAGCCAAAGGAAAATAATTGAATGCAACTATTGCAAACATTGTGGGACAGAGGAAAACATAAACCACACATTCTTTCACTGCCCTATGAACAATACAATATGGGGAGAGCTAAACATCACCACCCCACCCCAAACTCACCCCAAACTCAAACCAACTAGATTGGATAAAGGATAATTGTACCTCCACTACGAGCATCATACTACCAAATAACTCATCAATCATGTTGGCTATTATCACACCAATTATTTTTTGGCATATTTGGCTCAACCATAATCATAATATTTTTGATAACTACTCAACACACATTGATAGTAAAAAAATGATTACCCACGCAATGGAATACCTCTACCTAACAAACCATAACTTCAAACATTTCATAACCACAAAAATCCCAATAAAATGGACACCCCGCCACAAAACATCTATAAACTCACTATAGATGGTGCACACCATAAAAACTCCAACATTAGAGGAGTAGGTGGAATCATAAGAGATTCCGAAGGAAAATGGATTGATGGGTTCTCCTGCCACATAATGGTCTCGTCACCCATCCAAGTAGAAATTCTCGCCCTACTAAAAGGATTGGAACTTTGTTTCACAAAAAAATCGAATTCCGATTATAGTGAAAACAGATTGTCAGGTATTACTGAACCTATTACAAGACAAATCTCACAGTAAAGCTAATGCTAATTTTCTCCATGATTGCAGGTTCCTAATCGACGCACTGGGCCAGCCGGATGTTAGGCATGTCTACCGTGAAGGAAACCAAGTGGTGCACACACTAGCACAGTTTGGGAGAAGTTGTAACTCACATACTAACGCTGAATGTGACGAACATTTCTGGAGTGAACCACCTTTATTTGCTTTCTCTACTTTCCCCAAAGACTTACTAGGGACTGTTTCGTTAAGATCAGTCCGGATCTGTAATAACTCTCTTTAGTTTACTGCATAATAATAAATTCAGCGCCTTCTAGCCCCAAAAAAAAAAGGTGTCTTTGACTTTTGAAGAGTTAACGAGCACTTGTACAAAAAAATTTCTCTCTAGCTTTGTTTTGTAATAATTAATTCCTCTTCACATAATTACACTACTCTTAATTAAAGAGACAATATTTTGAATTATGAACTTATACTAGCTCACATAATTATGAATATATATTAATTTTATTTCAAAATAATTTGAAGCATCTATATTCGAATTTACACTAATAATTAGGTACTTTAATCCTCGTACTCCAAATTTCTTCACTTTAAATAGGGCTGAGAGAATAATTAATTACTCTTAACTGTTTAAAGATATTTTTACAACTTGTAGCATATAAAAGAGAGTGATTTGAAGCTATTTTCTCCATAAACTTGCAAGAAACCTATAAAAGCGTACGTAAGTTCACTATAACATGAAAGTAAAATTAGAATAAGGTGTTTTACTAGTACAAATACTCACTAATTTACTGAAGTTTAAATCTTGGGTTTGAAAAGCGCTACCGAGTATTTCTAACATTTTCATTTCTAAGTTTCATATAAATAAAAGTTTCAGTTAAAAAATTCAAACATGTCTAAAAATAGTACAAAAAGCAAGGCTTTTTTTAAATTGGGGTAACCTGGTGCACGAAATATTTCGCATTCATGCAGGGTCTGGGAAAGGGTCGCATCCCAAGTCCTAGGAGCCATGAGTATAATGTAGACAACCTACCCTATCCTAATACAAGCATTAATGACTGCTTTCACGGCTCGAACAAAAATAATTTTACCGTTGCTCCGAAAATCCTCTTAACAAAACAAGGCTTTTCTGGTTCAAAACAATTCAACTCGATCCAATAATTCACAGTTGGATAATGGAACTATATATCTGTCAAAGGCAGATAATACTAGAAATGAACATTTTTATTTTAATATTCTTAAAGTATTTGGGACAAAGGAGATATGGGTATGATTCAATGATGAAACTGATGTTTCCACTAAAAGAGAGTGAAATAATAAGAAAATGACAAAAAGACAACCGAAAGAAACTGTTAACTAATTTAATAAAGCAAAATAAAAATAAAAAATGAGACTAGTTTGGTTCAGAAGTACTTCAAATAATGGGAAATGATGTTACAACTGAACACGGTTTGTGTAGATAGAGTTTATTTCCACCACATTCTTCAGCTTTTTATGAATCATTGATTAAAAAATAAATTTAGTGGGTTCATCCTTCTTCTACCGGTTTCCTCCACATTATTACTTCAAAACGTCGAATGGAATAGGAACAACTTAACAACTCCTAGTCTATTTTGATTGACTTGATTTGCTTTAATTTCATTTATTATCTTCTTCTATAAACAATACTCTTATAATTGCTAGAAAAATTGTGCTTAAGTTTCTTTCCGAGTGAGTGATCATTCTATAATTTGTTATAAAGATTAAATTGTAAATGTGACGTCCATGACAGGAGGCGACCGACGAGAACGGGTCAATGAAAAAGAAATGATCTCTTGTATTTGATTGAGTTTGAAACTTGAAAACATTATTGGAAGGTAAATGCCTCGAACTTCAATTGAAGCTTGGATTGAATATTTGACGCTCTTCCAAGTAACAAGCTATGAGTCGTTCTCATATGCTTGTTTTCTAGATCAGGAAACGAGAAGATGAATCACTTGTTTGTTAACCTACTGCTAAACAAGATAAGAGTTTTACAACTAACATTAATTTAAGAAGATTAGATTCTAAAACAATGAACTTTATGTGAGTGACAGATCAAAATCACTATTCACTCACATATAGTTCAGACTTCAGATTTAGCCCAAAAAAAATGAATAGGGCTGTGGTCACATGGTTTTATCTCACTTATATAGTTCTTGTCTTTGGGACCACACTTATCTTGCCATCTCATTATATATTATATCATAGACATAAAGAGAAAAATTTCAGCAAACAGTTACATAGATTATCCAATTGTACTATAATTTACTTAATATGAAGTCAAAGAGACTATATATTTAAGACTGACTTATTTTCTTTGTAATTAACACAAATTTGTGTTATTTTATTTACAATTAGAATTAAAAAGTTGGATGTGGTTCCACATTATTTCCTTTAATAATGCTACATGTTCTTTATTTATTACTATATCATTATGTCTTAATAACTGTGTAAATGTATCAGTGGAGTAACAAAATACAAGATCCAATCGTGTATTGAGTCTTATATTTGTCAGTCAAACTCGAGCTATTCTTCTTTGCACTTAGACATTTTTCATTTTTAACACAGAAGAACGTGTATTCCATGTGATATCTAGTTTTAGGTTCTAAAATAATTTAGTGAAGAAATGATTACGGGGAATCTTGAGTGTATGAGAAAAGATAATTTAAAAATCTCTAAAATGCTAAATGAGGAAACTTATTCCATGTGATATCCAGATTTAGGTTCTAAAATAATTTAGAACCTAAAATGATTATGGGCAATCATGAGTTTACGAGAATAGACAATAAATTTCTAAATGGTCGTTTAGTATGATGTATAAGCAAATAATTTTGGGATAAATTGTCATGCTAAATTTTAGAGTCACTTTGCGTGCAACTTCGACCATATTTAAAAAACTCATAGCAAAGACGGTAAGTCCCGGAAGGGGAGTATAAAATACAATATGCAAAATCCACGTAGATAAAACACATGAGAAATACAAAGAAACAAGCCTAATTACCCAACTAACACATTCAAAGTTGTGTAAACTTAGGCCAAAGGGAACAATATCGCAATAAATTTTATTGTTGCAAACACATTCAAAATATAATTTGTTTGACTTCAAAATATGTTAAATAATTTGAAATGTATGAAGGATATAACAAAGTATTAGGGGTGTACAAAGGAAACTGATAAACCGCACAAAATCGATAATCCGAGTCAAACCAAGAAAATAAAACTCGACTATGGTTCGGTTTGATTTGGTTTGGTGTTGGAAAACAAATCTAATCATAATTGGTTTGGTTTGATTTTAACTAAAAAAGGTCAAACCGAATCCAAACCAACCCGACATTACATATATAAATTTTTTAGATATATTTAATACATAAATATACTTATTGTGATGTAATTTATAAGTATTTATTAAACTTTTTCATAATTTTATCTTTTAAGGTATTATTTTAAGGTTGTACTTAGAACTTTTGAGTGTTTCAGTTAGTTTTAAGCCATTAATATTAGTAACTCAAATAATGCTAACAAAAGCCCAAACCAAAATCAAATCAATATTAATGCTAACAAAAGACATTCAATTCAATATTAGGAATGACAATGTATTGAATATCTATTTTTTGTTTTGCAACGATTTAGATAAAAATGCATAACCTATTTTTATTTTTTCTTTAGCGTTTAGTCATGTAATTAATACTCCCTTATTAGTCTACTTATTTTAGCATGACTTAGTACTTTTAGATTATGTTTATTTTTATTATGACTTTTTAATTAGCAATATTTATATTACGTGATTTTATTGTCTTTATTGTTAAATATTTTAGGATAATGTCATGACACATCGCATATTTTATATTATTTTTTTGGAAAGCACCTTATGTAGTTGTTTTTTATTAGGATTAAAGAAATATTTAGAGAACAAGTTATATGTTTTATGCTATGAATATTTTACCGAAAAAAACCCGAATAAACCAAAAATCCGAGAAAAACCGTGATTGAAAAACCCGAGTTTTATTTGTTTCATTTGGTCTTTAAATTTAATAATCCGACACAATTTATTTAGTTTGGTAATTGTAAAACCCGAACCAACCAGACTTATATACACTCTTTCAAATTATTATTAACTACTTAGTAGTCGGTACTCCCTCTGTCTCTAAAAGGATAGTGGGGTTCGATGTACAAGAGTTAACACATGTAGTATCATTATTAGAGTTTAAGTTATATACATCTTCGACTTAAGCATCCATCACTATTACGTGTTTTATTAAGTAACTTGTGTCACAAATCACATATTTTAAGGAGTTTTATATATAAATATTCTTTGAGTGACCTAATAACGTATCGGAATTATTTATGATATACATAACTACAACTCTTATTATATTCCTAATTCCCTTACTGAGTTCCTTATCATGAAATCCAAAGCCTATTGTCCTTTGGTCTAAACTTTAGCTGAACATTTATCAAGCTTATTTGAGGAAGGAAACTTCCTATCTTCTCTCTCACTTAAATCTCCTCCACCCCTCCACCCCCACCCACACTTATACCTTCAATTCCAAATGGCTTCCATGAAAATGCTTATGTTTCTTCAACTCAACCATTTTACTTTCTTCTTCTTGTTACTTAAGGCCACGGCTGAGCTTCACAGGTTGGAACATCCGGCGAAAACCGACGGTTCGCTTAGCATTTTGGTCGTCGGAGATTGGGGACGGAAAGGAACCTATAACCAAACTGAAGTTGCTCATCAGGTAATTAAGATTACACTTAATCTTTACAACAAAGGGTTAGTTAATTTGACTTTAATTATCTTCCATAATTTTCTTGGAATAAATTATATGGAAGTAGGAAAATAGATTAAGGTCAAACTGAGTAACAGAAAAGAATATTTTACCCATCTTTTCCAATTTATATGACACAATTTGATCTTAAAATTGCCAAATAATATATTTTTTTAATTAAAAGTAATAAAAATTTAAATAAATTATTTTCAAATACAAAAATATGTTATTCTTCTAAAAATGACCTAATAAAAAAACTGTGTCATTATTATAAGTGAAACCAATGCCAGCCATTTGAAAGAATACAAGTGGTGGAAGACAAAAATTAAATGTCTATTTCCCACTTCTCATTGCCTTTGGCCGGCAGGGGAACTAAAGAATGATACCTTGCAGATTCCAAATATGTTCCTATAACCTGTGATGGATTTAGATCATAATTTACAGGAATTCAATAACTTATTGACGATAAATTATTATTATTATTAATATTATATATTAATTTAAGCTTCCACCTCTAATCCTATTCCTCAATTAATTAAGCATGTGGGTCCTCAAAAATATCGATTATCTAACATATCTCACTAATGAAAGAGGAGTCATAATCATACTTCGGCCCTAATCAACTCAGCTCTTTTTTGTTGGTTGGCGACCTTCCAATTCATTTTGTTTCTCTTTTGTATTATTTCTTGAATAAAGACATTTGATTAATGCCTCCTAACCTCTATGGTTTTATTAAGTTAGAGATATGAAACTTGAAATTGACAGAATAATAGGCAATATGAGTAATATCTTTACTCATTGAGGACCCATTTTCTTTTTTTTCTGTTTTATTTAATCCATTCATTTATTGACACCTAGCTAATCAATATTGTGTATTTCAAACTTTATGTTTCTTTTGTCGGTTCACTTAAATTTGACTACGTGGCTTCATATCTTTCATTCATACTGCCTTACCTTTTTCTTTTATTTTAAAAGGTATAATGTGTCACTAATCACTTCTAATATTAACCTTCCACTCTTAAAGTGTGATTTAAAAAATAAAAATAAAAACTTGAAAACCCCCAATATGACATGATAATGTAGTTATTTGCAAAAGAAGTAAAATGTACGCCTGCCAATATTTTCAAAGATGAATAGGAGTAGATAAATGGTTAAATATAATTTCTCTATTTTATATTTCCTAAAATATTGTTCTTTTATCTTGAATATATGTAGATGGGAATAATTGGAGAGAGATTAAACATAGATTTTGTTGTATCAACTGGCGACAATTTCTATGATAATGGATTGACTGGTGTGGATGATTCAGCTTTTGAGGAGTCATTTAGCAATGTTTACACTGCTCCAAGTTTACAAAGAAAGTGGTACAATGGTGAGCTTCTTTCCTTTCCCTTTTTAATTATTTATTGCAATATATTCAAATATATTAGAGTAACAAAAAGTAGAGACAAATACAATATTTAAATTTGATAAATTCAATATTTAAGATTCTTAACATATAATAGATTCAAATATAATATTTATTTATTTATTATAACTTTAATATATATATATATATATATATATATATATATATATATATATATATATATATTGAATTCTTTTAACTTAAAGTCAAAAAGGTTTCTAACTAAAATAGTATGTGAATATATTATCATTATAAAAAACAATAATAACAATAGCATGTGGATATATGTACTTCCCACGTTTGATTTTATGCATGCATTTGTGGCTATCATCTTTCAAAAATTTATTTTGGGCAGCAGCTAAGTACTACTTTGGACCACTGTATAATTCCAACAAGATATCGTACGAAATTCATGAATTAAAACTTATTCTCATTCAATATTTATATAAAATTATATTAATTTATCATATGACGGTCGAAATCTGTTTTTAGTAACTAGTGATAATGATACATGTGAAGACATATGCTTATATTTCCAGGAAAAAATATTTTTTAAAAACTAATTTGGTCCATATTGAAAATTTTATTTGTTAATGTTTTTATTGCAGTTTTGGGGAACCATGACTATAGAGGTGATGCTTTAGCACAATTGAGTCCCATCCTTAAGCAAAAGGATAGCAGGTGGATATGTTTAAGGTCTTATATTGTTAATACAGGTAACAAACTTAATTAAATTAAGCTTGATTAGGAAATTTTAACTATTAGGTGAAAATTTTAAATTTCACTAATATCTAAACATTTCACCTTCTTCCCTTGGCTTGAGCAGATGTGGCAGAATTTTTCTTTGTAGATACAACTCCTTTCCAAGATATGTATTTCACATATCCTAAAGATCATACTTATGATTGGAGAGACATTTTGCCTCGACAAGATTATCTTGACAATATTTTGAAGGTAAAGTTAATTTATGCATTAGCCGTTTTGGTAAACTGAATTTGTTTCAAGACGTTTAACGTTTTAGAAAACACAAACCTAAGGGCTCGTTTGGCCAAAAAAATATTCTTTTTTTCGATTTTTTTTTCGAAATCAGGGGTTGAAATCTTCAATTTTCACTTGAAAATGAATTTAGAAATTTTTCGAAAATTTTAAAAACTCCAAAAAACTATTTTTTAAAATTTTCGCTTCAGATCACTCACAAAAATTCAAAAATAGTCCAAAATTATACTCATGACCAAACACAACTCTAATTTTCAAATACCATTTTCACTTAAATTTTTTTTAATTTTTTCCTGAATTTTACGATTCTTATGTCCAAACGCCCACTAAATATTAAATGTGTTTTAAATTTTGACCAAATTAGGACTTGGACTCTGCATTAAAGGAATCAAGTGCAAAATGGAAGATTGTAGTTGGTCACCACACAATTCAAAGTGCTGGCCACCATGGTAACACCAAGGAGCTTGAAATCCAGTTACTCCCTGTCTTGCAGGTAAAGAATTGGGCAAGATACAAAATTGGTCATTCGGTCGAGATTAATTGTATTTGTTAGCCAAAAAATATATAAAATGGGTATATAATACACATATGTACAAAAAATATACATTTTATCGGTTATTATTTTTGGGAGCGGCTAAAAATATACATTTCTCTAAAGAATTTTGAATTTTTTTAATAAGTACAAATTCTTGTAGTTTTTATATCAAATTTCCCGAGATCTTTATTTTTGAAAATAAAATACAAGTGATATTTGCAGGCAAACAATGTTGACTTTTTAATAAATTGAAACAATAATATCGTTTCCTAAGTAGTTCTTTCTTCTCTTATTCTTTTAACCTTCATTTTTCAGGCAAACGATGTTGACTTCTATATAAATGGACATGATCACTGCTTAGAGCATATAAGCAGTTCAGACAGGTAAATATTAAACATAACTAAAACTAAAAAGTGAACTTTAATTTAATTCCAAAAAAATTAAAAAGGGGGTCAAATTTTTTATAACATTTTTTTTTTTTTTTTTTGCAGTCCACTTCAATTTTTGACAAGTGGTGGGGGGTCAAAGGCATGGAGGGGTGATATCAATTGGTGGAACCCAATGGAATTGAAGTTTTATTATGATGGACAAGGTTTTATGGCAATGCAAATTTCTCAAACAGAAGTTGGACTCCAATTTTTTGACATTTTTGGCAACCTTTTGCATAAATGGAGTGCCTCAAAACCCCTATTTTCCATTATGTAAATAGCTCCCAAAAAAAATTGATGGATTTAATTTGCTTCTGCTTAGCAGTAAAATCTCCTTACCATTGATGTAATAGAAAACTAGTGCATGCAGCTTCTTGTCTATAATCCAATTTCATGGGCGGATGTACTGCACCTACTACCTTCTATTACAATATTCATGGGAAAATATCCAAATTTGCCCTTCTACTTTGGGGAAAAGATTAATTTACCTTTTGTACTTTTCCCCTCATTACCTGAGTGGCTTAAATATACGCTTCCTGTGTTAGGGTTATATCCAAGGTGAAACGTTCGATTTTACGCAGAACTGATATTTTTGTGAGGTGTACATACCACCTCACCGCGCCCCAAATCCATTTTAATCCATCTCTTCCACTTCTTCTTCCATCACCATCACCTCCTCCCCAACCACCATCAACATATGATTTACAACAATAATAATATATCCAATAAAATCTCACAAGTGGGGTTTGGAGAGTAAATTGTGTACGCAGATCTTACTCCTACCTTATGCATGTCGATAGGTTGTTTCCGATAAACCATCGACTCAGGTCAAGCATAGTGTAATTATGGCCAATATTTTGGCTAGTGGAGTTCATCTCACATAAGCATAAGCTTATTTGCAAAGTAGACTTTGTTGTCAATATTCTTTGGGACCCAAAAATATTATATTGTGTAGTGGGTATCATTTGTACAAGTTGTATTTTTTTTTTTACAACTAGGAGGCCAAGGCTTTTACTGCCTATAAAAAGAAAGGTCATTAGTTCATTTTATACACACTAACAAAACTTGAGTCTTTTCTTGTTTCTTCTTTTTCTCTTTTATTAAGAGTGTTTTGTATGAGAGTTGAGTGTTGGGAAGCACTTGTGTGAACCCTTTCTTTTGAGTGATTTTGTGAGGTTATTCTCTTAGGATATTTAGGACTAATTAGAGTATTTACTCTAATTTTGTACTCGTGTTGCTATAGTTAAATTGTTCTTCTCCACTTGTGGACATATGTCACTTTGACCGAACCACGTTAAATTGATGTCTTCTTTATATGATTTAATTGTCATTGTTATCAACTTGCATTGTCTTTGTTATTGTCATTATAACGTTGTTTGGCTAAATTCCGCACTATCCGAGTTTCTGATCCTAACACATAATCACAACAGTTTAGAGAAAGAAATACAGTATTCAAGAAGTTAATGAAAACAACAAGAAGATAATTATATAACCGCAGCGGAAGCAACATCAGATAGTAATAACGATCTAAAAGAATAAGAAAATCTAACTTAATACCAATGAAATTACTCCATAGATAAAACATGCATATAGACAAAACAAGAAACATATTGTATGCAATATTCATTCCCATCTCTAACAGATTACATAGAAGACAATCAATAACATACTAAAATACACTTTAATTTCGATATTCATCTTGCTATTATGTACTAGCATTTACCTTTAGCTATTGACTAGCTAAATAAGAGTCCTTTGACACTTTGAATTTGTGTAAGACATTTCCAAAAACATCGTAATACACAAACTCAGCTTCTAATTGGTTCAATGCAACTGAAACAAATCCTTGTCCATCATAATAAAATTTCAATTCCTCAGGATTCCACCATTTAACATCTCCCCTCCATGCTTTGGATCCGCCTCCGCTTGTTAAAAATTCCAAGTTGCTAAATAAATAATTAAACCGATAATTAGTTCGCACACTATAATCAAAGTGAGATAAAAATAAATATTGATATTTTTCTGGTATATAAGTGAGATGAAAATGTATGTTAATTAATTTTGATTAGATAAAACAATATATGTAATGTATACTTGAAGTTCGGCTACCTGTCAATGCTTCCAATGCGTTCTAAGCAGTGATCATGGCCATTAATGTAAAAATCAACATTATGTTCCTAAATGGAATAATTGGATAAAGTTAACAATAACTATAAATCCAAAAAAGAAATTGTGAAGATTAGCTCATATTTAACTCTCAAAACTATATATGTGTAGTACTAATTAATTAATAAATTACCTGAAGTATTGGGGTTAATTGTTCAGCAAGCTCTTTAATAATACCATGATGTCCAGCACTTTTAATCGTATGGTGACCAATCACCATCTTCCATTTTGCAGTAGACCTACTTAATGCCAAATCCAAATCCTTTTTGAAAACCCCAAATAGAAATATAAGAAAAAAAAGGTTAAGAGAAATTAAAGAAGAAAAGTTCTCAATATATTAATTCTATAAAGTATTATATATATATATATATATATAACCATTTTACAAGGCACAAAAAGTCCTCGAATACTACTAATGCTCTATGTTTTTCTATCTTTCTATCTTTCTATCTTTTGTGTTGTAAATTTTGTGAAGATATCACAACTCTTAATAACTCATAGGCCAAAAGTTTAAAAAGACCAACATGGTAATAATCTGATAATATGAGGTACCATAGCATTCATTACTGCCTCCATATCATTTTATATTATATATCTTAGTTTGAGATCATGAAATTTAAGAAATTGTAAATGCAACTTTAAATCTTGTGATTTTTGAATTAAAGATGTATGTAATGTACTAAAATGTTCTTTAAAATTTTAGTTTTAAATATTCCATGTGAAATGTTAGAATTAAAGTATTAAAAATAATATTTTTTTAAACAGACTAAAAAGAAGAATAAAACACATACTATATTATAACAGATGAAATATTACCTTTAAGAGATCTTTGAGATATTTGTCCCTTGGCAAGACACCTTTCCAGTCATAAGTGTGATCTTTTGGGTGTGTAAAATAGTCGTTCACGAATGGGGTGGTGTCTATGAAGAAAAATTCCACAATTTCTGCCTCACCAAAAAATGGACAAGAATATCAATATTTGCTCTTAAGAATATGCACCTCTCTTTAGTGTTAATTTTTTTCTTTTCTTATTTGGAAAAAGACGATTCTTTTTTGAAAAAAAAAATAATTGTAGTCAAATATTCTTATTTTTACCTGCATCAAGAACATAGGATCTCAAACAAAACCATCTTTCGTCCTTTTCTCTAAGGAGTGGACTTAATTGCGCCTCTACATCACCCCTGTAGTCATGATTTCCCAACACTGCCACAAGAAGCGGGAAAAAAAGTAGCAACTTAATTATACAAATTTGGATATTCAGTTTCATACAATATATTTACACGTTAATTTAGTTTTATGTTCTTTAGGATTAATCACATGGAATTAATGCGTTTACCTAATCTTGTTTTTACGTCCTCGTAATTTTTAAAGGCTTGTAATCATAATAAACTACAATCAGGGCGAGTGTCATCTATGGGTTAACGTGAATCCAATAGTTTTTGTTCAGATTATATATATATATATATATTTATTTTTGAACTAGTTATTATTGTATATTAATTTAAAATTGTTGCATCCTGTAAGAACCAATAAACTATAACTCCTGAATTCGACTCTGAGTACAATAATGGTGATAAAAAAATTGCATAAAAGATTTACCATTGTACCACTTCTTTTGCAAGCTAGGAGCTGTATAAATATTGGTGAATGAATCAACAAATGCAGGATCATTAACACCTTTGAGCCCATCGTCGTAGAAATTGTCACCAGTTGATATTACATAATCAATGTCTAGCTTCTCTCCTATTTCTCCCATCTACAAATTTAATAAACCAAAAATAACAAAAGAACATGATTACATAATAATATATTACAAATCAAAACATAAAGGTTAAATTTTCAAGTTTGACCAATTTTTAGATCATAGCAACACTATATTCTCAACTCATGCTTAAGATGTTTTGCTTACTTTTTCAACTAACTTTAACTGGATAAATAAATTAATCAAAGTACTTTTACAGCCTTTTTCGTAATTTGATAATCAAAAATATTTTTTAAAATAATTAGTCAAACACAATTTACTTGCATAGAACTCTATTTAATAAATTAGTTGAACACAAATTATATTTTTTTTGAAAAATACTTTTATAAATAAGCAGTTTTGACAGATGGGTTAAACGGGCTCTCACTCAAACTTGACAAAAGTACATCTAAATCTAGCGTCAAAACATATGGCACGTTTCTTTGTTCTTCTCCTTTACTTTATGATGTTACGTACCCCAAGAAAACAGTACAGATATGGATATAATGTTAAACGGTTAAAGGGTTGATACGGTGTTTTAAACGTGCATAAAACCTGGTAATAAAATTCGATTTTCATATGGAACACAAGAAGAGTAAAAAGAATTTCTCTTGCTTAAAGTAATGAACTTTGGAAGTTTGGATGAATGGCTTTTGCCAAAAAAGTCATATGCTTAATTATTTTGAATCCCCCATAACTCTTCCTCTTTACCTCCCCCACCCCATCCCACCCCATCCCAACCCCTTATTAAATAATCAGAAGAAAAAAGAAAATAGAGAAGAAAATTGAGTGTTTAAAGGTAGTTAACTAAATGGCATTATTAATTTTTTCAGAGAAATTTTTTTCGTATTTCTTAGAGAATGAAATGGCAACTATTATTGCGCTGCAACAATTTAATACAGTATTTAACTTTGTGCCTCACATGCATAATTAAAAGTCAAACATTAGCGATAATACAAAGTAGATCCAACATTAACATCCTATTTTGTTGCATTTGTAACAATTGGGATTTTGCCTTTCCTACACCTATTGATATGTCATCATTTATGCCAAATTTAAAAGAAAAAATTCCTCTTTATTTCTTCAAATATTTTTTGAGGGTCAATCCACTATATAGATCAAGCATGATTTCTTATATTAACCAGACTTAAAGAAGAAAATAAAAAAAATGTGAGTTTTATTGTATTTTCTTACAAACTTTTTTCAGACTAATCAAGTACTGATCATGCACAACTTTTCAACATTTAAAGATTTCTGAAAAAACAGTAAACAATTACTTTGAAAAACGAAGGAACGTGACTTGTAAGTATTATGAGAGGATTAAAACTTCAAGAACACAAGCATGATTTCTTATGACTAACCATATTTAAGAAGAAGTAGAAGAACAAGAACACGAACTAGAAAACTCATAGGGTATGAAGGAATAAAAGAAGATACTGAGCAGCAGCGGCAGAGCTAGAGTATCGAGAGCGGGTTCAGCAGAATTCAGTAGCTTTGATTCAAAACTTATATTAAAAAAAAATTATTTTATTAATTAATATGTATAAATAATTTATGTAGTTAACTGCTTTTTTAGAATGGAGAAGTTATAAACTCAAAAAACCTAGTTCCGCCTTAATAATTAATGGGAGGGAAAGAAGAAGAACCTGGAAGGCGACGTCAGACTGATTATAGAGTCCTTTCCTTCCCCAATCTCCAACCACCAAAAAACTAAGTGAGCCATCAGCTTTTACAGATTGCTTCAAATATGGAAATTCAGCACCACAAAGAAGAACACACAATCCAAAACTAGCCAAGAATATTAGATAGTACTGAAAATGCATACTACTTTCTTGATATGAAAAATGAAAGACTTTAATTTGGAGGGAATTAACACACAAGATTGGCCTCTTTTGTTTGCTTCCGTAAGGGGAAATGGTTTTATGAATGAAGAGTATATTAATGGAATATCCAAAAGAATACTTTCGGTACTTAAACTAGCTAGTTGGAAAGGAATATGATAAGAAATTGCTATGATGTGACAGCCTTATATCTATGTTTTAAGCCAAGGTATCGTGTCTTTTATATATTCAAATCCTTGCTTATACGTATATCTCACATGGATATGAGAAGATAATACGCGGGTTTTTTTAACCATTTGGTATTCGAAATTCATTTACCAACTTAGGGACAAGTAGAGTCGATTTATGGGAATCCTATTATGAATTCTTCATTTCCAAGACTCGAACAAAACTTCTGATTACGGATAGAGGATCTCTAATAGGTTAAGTGCCATATTTTGTTTTGATGATCTAACAAACTTACATGATAAGAATCAAATAGGGAACATGTTTTACATCCTCAAAGTGCTCAACATCAACAAGTCTCAAGTTTGGGACATGTTCCAACATTCAGAGTCAAAGAAACAATAGAGGGAACGGATCGACATCAGTTCCCTAGCTGCCAGTACCAGTCAACTTCCCACAGTTGTAAAGTGGCTGCAATTGTGCCTCTGCACACACGCAACAGTGCAAACAATGGAGCAGTCACTTTATGGGAAATGCCCTTGTACCAAATATGCTTGCATAACTCAAGTGATGTCACTTGTGTAATATTAACATGAAGCAAAGGAAAATCAACACTTACACATTCCAGATTTCATTAAGCTCTCTCTCAAGGTGTGTCGCGGACTTGCAAGTGATTTCCAAGCTTCAAGAACAAAGAACAACATAACGAAGGACCAGTTCCCAGTATTGTATCATCACATGTCCCTAGTTGTGTTGTTCTTTTGTTAGTGCGATTTAATTGTAATTCCTACTTAGCTTAGATAGAAGCATCGTATAGCAAACAAATTGTAAAATCATAAACCATGTATTTGTGTCTTGGCTAGAGTTAGTCGAGTTGTGAATTTTGTAATAGAGTTATTATAAAGAGGCTTATAATAGAGTTATTATAAGTAAGTGAGGGATTAAGGGTTAAATTCCTAGGTTACAATAAGTTGTAATCTGAACTTGCTCGGTTAGTGAAGTTGAAATCCTACAAATATAGGTCGTGGTTTTTAATCCCATGAGCTGGGAGTTTTCCATATAAAATTATGTCGTCTCATTTTCTTATCTCTTTGTGTGTGTTTTGTGGGAACCGATAGAGAACCCGGTTCTCTATACAGCTTGGTGGACCCTCAATTTCTATCAATTGGTATCAGAGCAGGTACTTTCTATCTGGCTAACACCTAGAAAAGATCCTCATGGCTACTCTACCAAACTTTGAAGAAGGTCAATCTACCTACAGACCACAAGATTCAATGGCTAATACTACAAATGGTGGAAGACAAGGATGCATGATTTTATCATGGCTGAAGATTTAGAGCTCTAGGACGTTATCTGCGATGGTCCTTTCGTTCCCATGATGACCATTAGTGAACCAGCAGTGACAGTTCCCAAGACAAGGAAGGAGTATAACAATGCTGATCGCAAGGCTATAGAGAAGACCTTTCGAGCTAAGAAGATCCTCGTCTGTGGCATTGGACCAGACAAATACAACAGGATTTCTGCCTGTCAATCTGCCAAGGAGATATAGGAAGCTCTCCAAATGGCACACGAAGGGACAACTCAAGTCAAGCATTCAAAAATTGATATGTTAACCACTGTGTATGAACTCTTCAGGATGAAGGATGATGAGTCCATTCAGGACATGCACACTCGTTTCACCTCTATCATCACTGAGCTTCATTTTTTGGGAGAAATCATTCCAAGGAAAAAACTTGTCAGGAAAATACTTAGTGTATTACCTGGTTCCTAGGAAAGCAAAGTGAATGATATCAGAGAGGCAAAGGATCTACAAAAGCTGACCATTGATGAACTCATTAGTAATCTGAAAACTTATGAAATGAAGAAGAAGAAGAAGAAGAAGAAGAAGGATCATGAGAGAAGAGAGCCCAAAAGGGAGAAGAACCTGGTCCTCAAGACAGACAACAATGACTCAAATAGTGAGGATGTTGATATGGCTTACCTAACAAAGAGATTTCAGAAGATGGTTCGCAGAAATGGAGGCATTCCAAAACGGGGGCAGCTCCAGCAAGCCAAGAGGGTATGACTTATGTCATGAGTGCGGGAAGCCAAGATATTTCATCAAGGATTGTCCTCTCCTCAAGCAAGATCAGTACAAGCACAACACAAACAAAACAACCAAAAGGAACCCGGTTCCTGACAAAAGATTCAAGAGAAAAGATGTCGCTGACAATGTTGTAAAACAAGCTCTTGCTACATGGGGAGACTCTTCCAACGAATCTGGAGGAGATGATGAACAAGGTGACAGCTCCATGATGGCAGTTGAAAGTGAAGCAGCTGACTATGATTCTATCTTTGCCCTGATAGCAAATTTTGACGATGATGAAGATAATGATGATGATGAGGTAAACTTTCTAGACGTTCAAAGAAATCTGAAGTCTTACTCTCAGAAAAAGCTTATATATTTGGCAAATGTTTTAATTGATGCTTATAACTATTTTATAAATGATAAAAATGCTTTAACTATTGAGCTAGGAGAGGTAGAAGATGAGAGAGATGATTTGATAATCGTAGTGGCTGACCTAAAAGAAACCATCGAGGATCTAATGAGAGAAAAGAGTGTTCTGATTAAAAAAAAGGTGAGGACATAGAAAATGAGAGAGATGATTTGTTGGTAGTTGTCATGGACCTAAAATAAACAATAGAGAAATTAAAAAGGAGAAACGGTTTTGGGATTGACCAAAAGGGAAAGAAAGTTGCAAATGAGGCACACATTAAGCTTGAAAATGAATTCAAATCTGTGAAATCTAGTCTGTGTGCTGAACTTGAAAGAAATAGACAGCTTCAAGAAGATCTAGGCAGAGTTAAAAATGACCTAGAAAAATCTCTAAAGTGGACCTGGTCCTCTGACACAATTGCTGCCATGTATACAAAGCAATGGTGGGAACAGACAGGGAGTCGGGTTCCAAAAGGAAAAGACTCCCCATAATCCACATAGCAAGTATGTTACTGTCCCTAATAACTGGCTTTGCACTCACTGTGGCAACATTGTCACTTTAAAGAAAACTGTAAGGCTAGAATTCAGTCCCAATAGAAAAACAAGGTTTTTATTGAAAAGGTAACTGCTGCTAAGGAACATGGTCCCTCCGTTAAAAAACGTGTATTGCCTACCTGGACAAAAAGAAATTTAATTCTCCTTTTTCCTCACTACAAGAGACCCAAACTTGTTTGGGTTCCTAAGTCTAATCCTTGATTCTCTTGTGCGAGGAGCAGTGAAAGGAAGAAGTCAAAAATTGTACATGGATAGTGGCTGTTCTAAGCACATGACTGGAAGCATCGATAATTTTCTTTCGCTCAAAGCCCTGCAAGGAGGGAGTGTGTCCTTTGGCAATGGCAAAAACGGATACATTCTGGGAGTAGGAAGAATTAGAAAGTCACTCACTCACTCAAGTAAAAATGTGTACTACGTGAACGGCTTGAAATATAGCCTAGTGAGTGTTTTCCAAATCTGCGACAAAGGAAACAAAGTGAAATTTGTGTCAAAAGTCTGCATAGTCACAAATTGTGTGACTCGTGAAGTGGTCCTGGTGGCAAAAAGATACAAAAACATTTATTTTTAAATCCTTGCAAAATGGGGATCTCACATGTCTGAGCGTTGTTGATGATGATACTGAACTATGGCATAGAAGATTGGGCCATGAAAGTTTTACTTTGCTGAACAAATTGGTCAAGAAGGACCTGGTTCATGGCATGCCTAAGTCAAACTTCAAAAATCACAAGGTGTATAATGCATGTATAAAAGTAAAGCAAGTCAGGTCCTCGTTCAAGCCCAAAAAAGGAGGTCAACACCTCAAGGCCACTTAATCTTCTCCATATGTATCTGTGTGGACCTATGAGGGTGCCAAGTAGAGAAGGAAAAAAATACATTTTTGTTATAGAGGACGACTATTCTAGACTCACCTGGACCTTGTTCCTCAGAACCAAAGATGAAACTTTATCAGTGTTTGCTGCGTTTGTGAAAATCCAGGTGAAGATGAGCCAAAATGTTGTGTGTATAAGATCTAATCATGGCACAGAGTTTGACAATGCAAAATTCGATGAATTCTGTGCTGAAAATGGCATAAATCACAATTTTCAACTCCAAGAACACCTCAACAAAATGGTGTTGTGGAGAGGAAAAATAGGACTTTTGAAGACATGGCAAGGACAATGTTGATTGACAGTGGCTATCACGACCCAAAATCCCACTACATGCGTCGTGATGACACTTAGTCTCTAAGACTAGGTAAACCGATTAAAATTACATTTCGAGCTTTTTATTTTTTGAAATATGTAATTTAATAGAAGTGTCGAAACCAAAAGCGGAAACAAATATAACAACCTCCCAAGACTCGTAATACTAATCTCTAGGATCGAGTGTACAATACTGTTCAAATAAGAGTGACAGTACAATAAAAATGGTAAGACTCCAAGGGACTGCGACGGCCAAGCAACTCTACCTTGAATCCTTGCGATCAACACACTAACTCTGCCCGAGTACGATATCTCCAATACCTGGCTCTGCACAAAAAATATGCAAAAGTATAGTATGAGTACACTACAGTCAATACCCCGTAAGTATCAAGACTATTCTCGTTAGAGTAGTGACGAGGTACAGTCAAGACACTCACTAGTCAAATAATCAGTGCAATATAGCATACAAAAATAATAGAAAATAAATAGCAGTGATAGCAATAATAATCAACTAGTGATATAAACAGCAAGGCAACAAGAACACTATAAATATTGTCCAAACGAATAATGAACACAAGCACAACCATTTAATCAAGTCCATCAAAATATACACCTTTTATCTACAAATTTTTCGAATAGAAATCTTTGGAAGAAAATCCTTTCAAATAAATATCTTATATCATAATCATAAATACGGGTCTCAGCCCCCTTTCATATTCTCACGGCACCTCGTGCCCATATCTCTATCACAACCGCACGGACAACTCTCGTGCCAAATATGTCAATACATAAAATCCGCATGATTAATTTATTTTCAATAAAGTAAGGTTATAATTTTTAAACCAAGTAAGAATTCGACAAAGAAATGAGTTTATTTTAGAAATAATTTGATTTATTTTTGAAATAGTTTGAGTGTATAAAAATGACATTTCAATTAAAATAAAGCATCGGATAAGCTATTGATTTGGATATAAAACTTAATAAATTAAAACATAATAGTAATTTCTTTTATTTAAAATAACTCAATCATTAAGAACAAGTACAAACCCGACATGCAAATCTTCAGAGTCTAGTACGAAAAATCCAAAGCCAACACAATACAACAAGAAATACAAAATACTTAATATTAAGTCAAATAATACATCACGGAGAAAACAAGAATTTACATAATTACGGAAAAATAAAATAACCAAAGGCAAGTGCAGCCATAGAGAAATATTAACAAAAGGGCACTCCCGAGGTACCGTCTCGTAGTTCCAACACAAATATCAACAACAACAAGGCCCTTAGGCAATCACAAGTCATCACAAATCAATCCCCGACATAGCCCACCTTGTCTCGCCACGTGCGCAATAATAAAGTAAATGCCTGCCTTGTCTCGCTGCATGCGCATAATAATATTTCCACATTGTCTCGCCGCATGTGCAAACCCACATATATAGCCCGTCTTGTCACGCCGCATGTGCATATATTAATAGTAACAATAGCACGGCAGAAATCTCGTGCGAACACCCGAACAAATCTCCCAACAATATCACGTATCAATATCACAACATCTCATAAATTGCACCTCAAGTGCTTAAATATTACAACTTGCCACATAAATTAATAATACATTATTTTTCACAATAAGGAGCACATGGCTCGACCATAATATGCACAAAATTGTAACAAAATATCCGAGAGTGAATAACTCAACAGAATAATATTTCACAATTTAACACTTTGCCTCAATATGATTTACGGCCTTTATAACTCAATATCAATTTCAACAACATGAACTGGAAAGTAATTCACCAAGGAACAACGCCTTCTTAAATCCAAATTTTGGCAAATAGATTAATGCCTACTTTTAAACTTATTTAATAATTATTTGCAGATAAGGAATCCATAATAAAATTATTTACAAAAAATGTCAACCCAACTAACCACGGTATTTCACATAAAAATCAAGTGGAAATCACACCAAATTATCATATAAAAATAACCTCGGCAAACAAGGAATGAGGCATGACAAGTAAAGAATTTACTATGTTCCATCAATTTTCCAATTTAATACATAAGGGCGTTTACGAATTTCAACCAATGCAATTTGCACATATAAACCAAGTACGTATCCGTCACCTCGCGTACATGGTTTCAATTACAGAATTTCCACATAAGACTCAATGCCTAAGGGGTAATTCCCCCACTCAAGGTTAGGCAAGATACTTACCTTTTTGAAGTTAGGCCGATATTTCAAAATGGCCTTCTTTCTTGATAAATCTCCAGACAACTCAAATATATTCAAATTGATTGTATAACTTCATTAAAATTCATCGGAAATAATTCCGGATAATAAAATATCAACTTAACATTTTGCATCAAAAAGTCAACCAAAGTCAACGCGGGGCTCGCCTCTCGGAACCCGATAGAATTTTTACGAAATTCGAATACCCATTCCGATACGAGTTCAACCATACAAATTTTATCAAATTTCGAAAACGAATCGACCTCCAAATCTAAAATCTTCGTTTCTGAAAGATTTTACAAAAATTTCAATTTCTTCCATTAAAACTCAAATTAAACGATGAATATAACTATGGATTTATGAAATATAATCACTTTCGGATATAGAATACTTACCCCAGTCGAAGGCATGAAGGAAATGAACATTGTTGGTCATTAAGTTTCTACCCAATAAAAACAATAATCTTGTTGCTAAAAACCCATTCCCGTTGCCAAAAGTGCCAAATCTGGTCGCTAAAGGTGCGCACCAGAATTGTTTACACCAGCAGTTTAGTTTTCACTAAAAAGCCTCTAACTCCATCATACGAACTCGGAATTCGATGATTCTTGTTCCTATGAGTCAAAAATAATAATATGAATCTAGTCGTTCAATCAAAACTTAATTCGCAGCTCATTTTCTCAATGCGATACCAATTTCACTCGTTAAATAATTAACTCATGTTTCGCGCTAAAAACTCAATCGCGACTTGATGAAATTATATCAAACATTCCAGATCATTCCTATAATTCATTATCAAACTCCCGGAAGTCTCAAAATCGAATTTCGATCTCTAGAACTAAAAATGGACCTTTGGATCATTATATGCTTATGCTCAAAACACCAAACTCTTCCAAAACTCTTCCCAAACAGCCTGAAGTATATCAACCATAACTTTTTGTACCTAACTCCAACTGACAAATGGTTTAAATTTCTAAAAACTAGATACAAAGGACTACAACTTTCACTTTTAGATCATCTCCAAATTCTATACAGATTACGAGATATAAGCTTCCAAAGTCAACTCTGTGTAACAGAATTTTCTGCGATGCACATTGTTGTAGCAAAAAAAATAGCAGTTAAAAATGGCCTAGAAATGGTTTGAAACCACTCTGAAACTCACCCGAGCCACTCGGGACCCCCGTCAGAACATACCAACAAGTCCTAAAACATATTACGGACTTAGTCGAGGCCTCAAATCACATCAAACAATGCTAAAAACACGAATCATACCCCAATTCAAGCCTAATGAAACTAACAAATTCCAACTTCTACATTCGATGCCGAAACCTATCAAATTGAGTCTGATTGACCTCAAATTTTGCACACAAGTCATAAATGACATAACGGACCTATGAAAATTTTCAGAACTGGATTCCGACCCCGATATCGAAAAGTCAACTCCTCAGTCAAACTTTCTAAAAATCTTCCATTTTCCAACTTTCGCCAAAATGCATCGAATTTTCCTACGGACTTCCAAATCCAAATTCGGACATACGCTAAAGTCCGAGATCACCATACGAAGCTATTATAATCATCAAAATTCTATTCCGAAATCGTTTGCTTAAAAGTCAAATCTCCGGTCAAACTTTAAAAATTCAAGCTTTATAAATGAGAATTGTTCTTTCAATTAAATTCCAAATCTTCCGAAAATCAAACTTGACCTCACACGCGGGTCATAACACATATTACAAAGTTGCTTGGGACCTTAAGTCACTAAACGGAACGTAAATTCTCAAAATGACAAGTCGGTTCGTTATATTCTCCCCCTCTTAAAACATAGGTTTGTCCTCGAACATGCCAAGAATTATTCTGAGAACATTAAATTACTTAGTGTACTATTACACACCTACTCGTGGTGAGTCTACTTCACCGAAATTTTAACATGGTCTGACAACACCATCTCAGTTGAGATTATTTCTTTTATCCACATTTATAAACTTTAAAACCAATTTCTTACACTCCAAACATTTCTAAAAGGCCTGATTTTTCAGATCAACATATGGTATTAGTCTCAACCGGTTGTAGCAACTCGTGCCTACGCACACATCATACATATTCTCATAACCACATCTCTGGTCATAATAGTTGTTCATAATCGATTACAGCGTCGTCAATTAACCTCATGTTTCCTAAAATCTCGTTTCAAACCTTCACCTTACTAACAACGAGACACGAGGCATGAAGACCTCATAATTATTTACCCGAATTAATGAGTCACATTTAACGCCACCTGGACACTCACCTTGTAGGCTAAAACTCAATAATTACAGCACGAATATGGCTAAATATGCATAGAAACACATAAAAGAATTATCTAATAAGCGTAACAGGCATGACTCCCTATCAGTACTATAGTACAAATTAAATTTCACAAAGGGAGAATTTAAAACACATGAATTTAACCACAAGGATCTCATCCTGATATAACTTCTACCGCGGCACGTAGACCGGTTTAAACATATCAAATAATATTAAACCGCGAGGATCCCATCCTCAAATTATGAATCACAAGTACTTCGCACATTGTGCCAACTGAAATTTTCCTTTTTTTTTTTGATAAATTCTGTGAAATAATTTAACAACACATAATGAACCCCCATACCAATAGGGCATATAATTCATAAAATTGTAATCAATTATCCCGAAATTACATCAAAACTCATCGTAATGAGTAACAGAAAGCCACTTTTAGCCTCATAGCTCTCAATAGTGATCAAAACAGAATGATAGACACTGCTATCGCCATAGAATCTCCCAACAGGGTAAACACAAAAGTAGATTATAGAATTACGAAGCTCGCCCATAAGTGGAGCATGATAGGAGGACTCATCTCAATACATAGAACCAGATCAAATTAAGGAAAATATTGCTTTATAATAAATCAAGATCGTACCAGTAACGACAACATCTGGTGTATTGGCCTCAGCCAATTCATAGCAATTATATCAACGGGCTGGGCCTCCCCCTCTAGGGCGCCCTCTATCCGTCTGTCCTCCATCCCTAAATGGCTATGCACTTGGAGTATTAGATAGAATAAAGCTTGTAGCCTGAGTGTTTTGATGAAATCCGCCTCTCCCAAATCTGGGACAATCTCTCATGATGTGCCTAGTATCACCACACTCATAACAACCCCTCTGAGGTCGCGGCTACTCGTGTTGAGTCTGTGCCGGATAACTAAAATAACCACTATAAGAACCTCGTGTTAGTGGTGCACTAAAAGTATTAACTGGAGCACTACGAGTACTTTGAATTGCAGATTGGGCTCACCGACTGTCCGAGTCTCCGCCATGATGAGCCATAGCTGCAGATTAGAATCCACTAAATCCTCCAGAGTTCCCAGATCTTTTGGTCTCCTTAGACTCCTTTTCCTCACTTCGAACACCATCTAACATTTTCGCAATCTCAACTACTTGCTGAAATGGAATGTCAGTCTGCAACTCTCGAGCCATACATATTTTAAAATCATAATCAAGCCCTTAGATGAATCTGCGGACTCACTCTCTAACTGTAGAAACCAAGATAGGTACATGACGGGCTAACTCAATGAACCTGATAGCATATTCTGACACTGTCATAGTGCCCTGACGCAACCGTTCAAACTCTGTGTGCCACTCATCCTGGAGAGTCTGGGGAACAAACTCTTTCAAAAATATCTCTGAAAATTGAGCCCCAGTTGGTGGTGTTGCATCGGCTGGTATACCCCCTTCATAAGCTTGCCACCATTGATACGCCTCACCGTTGGTTGTCCCTCTATTAAAATATTGGGTAAGTAGCAGGGAATTACTCGTGTTCAGTACGAGCAGAGTGGAAACTGCTCAGAGCTTTTTGCGGGGAAACTTGCAAGTACAGTTTGGGGGGAGGCCTTGTTGGAGCAGCTTAACGAGATGTGGGTTCAATTCCTGCTATGCCTCATCCTAGTAGGTGTCTGCGCCATTGAGCCAGCTAAACTTGCTCTAATCTAGTGTGTGTCCGCTCCTGTTCGGTCTCACTCAGCAGAAAGCTAACTCTCTTCTCCTGCTTTAGCTTGCCACCCGGACAGACTCTGGCATGACCGCTCGCTCTCCCCGCCCGGGAAGAACTTCACTCCCAAGACATTAAGCTAGCAAGACTAATAGGTTTAGGCTAGGGCGCCAACCCTCACTAGAAGTTAGTTTTCCCACGTTCGGTAGACTTTCGCGCTACTCCTGACCAGTGTTCTAGTTGCGACATGTGCCCTTCCTCGGCCTCTACCTCGGCCCTGGCCTCTTGCGGACCTAGCAGAATGCGCGGGTGTCTGCTCAGCTGACTCGGTAGAATGTGTCCTCACCATTTGTTAGAGAGTAGAGATACAAAGATTCAAAATCCAAGATCAACAAATTCTGCATGACAGGAATGAAAGAAGTGAAAATTTCCTAACATTTCTGTAGCCTCTCGAAGATAAGTACATACGTCTCCGTACCGATCCGCAAGGCTCTACTAAACTCGTTCGTGACTCGTAGAACCTATGAACCTAGAGCATTGATACCAACTTGTCACGACCCAAAATCCCACCACAAGCGTCGTGATGGTACTTAGTCTCTAAGACTAGGTAAGCCGATTAAAATTATATTTCGAGCCATTTCTTTTTTGAAACATGTAATTTATTACAAGTGCCAAAACCAAAAGCGGAAACAAATATAACAACCTCCCCAGACTCGTAATACTGAGTCACGAACTCTAACTGAACACATGCAATGATCTCAAGGATCGAGTGTACAATACTGTTCGAATAAGAGTGACAGTACAATAAAAATGGAAAGACTCCAAGGGACTGCGACGGCCAAGCAGCTCTACCTTAATTCCTTGCGATCAACACACTAACTCTGCCCGAGTACGATATCTCCAATACCTGGCTCTTCACAAAAAATGTGCATAAGTGTAGTATGAGTACACCACAGTCGGTACCCAGAAAGTATCAAGACTAACCTCGGTGGAGTAGTGATGAGGTACAATCAAGACACTCACTACTCAAATAACCTGTGTAACATAACATACAAAAATAATAGAAACCAAATACCAGTGATAGCAACAATAATCAACTAGTGATATAAACAGCAAGGCAACAAGAACACCATAAATATTGCCCAAACGAATAATAAACACAAGCACAACCAATTAATGAAGTCCTTCAAAATATACACCTTTTATCTATAAGTTTTTCGAATAGAAATCTTTGGAAGAAAATCCTTTCAAATAAATATCTTATATCATAATCATAAATACGGGTCTTAGCCCCCTTTCATATTCTCACGGCACCTCGTGCCCATATATCTATCACAACTGCATGGATAACTCTCGTGCCAAATATATCTCAATACATAAAATTTGCACGATCAATTTATTTTCAATAAAGTAAGGTTACAATTATTATTATTATTATTATTTGTAAATCAAGTAAGAATTCAACAAAGAAAAGAGTTTATTTTTGAAATAGTTTGAGTGGAAAAAAATGATATTTCAATTAAATTAAAGCATCAGATAAGATACTGATTTGGATGTAAAACTTATTAAATTAAAACATAATAGCAATTACTTTTTGTCACGGCCCAAACCGTAGGGCCGCGACGGGCACCCGGTGCCTTACACAATCGAGTACCAACGTAACATATCTTTCTTATCATATCATCATGGGTAAGTGGGCCAGAAGGGCCGTCATGAGATAACGGGAATAAAACAAGCTTATGACAACTAGCGCGCCAACCCTATAACAAAGAAATATGTGTACAACTTAGATGGCGGTAGTATATCACGTATCTCAAATGATAACTTGATTCTTAAAATAAAACGGACATCATTTCCCCTGATTTTACTTCTCCCTCAAGCCTACTATAGGCGAGATACAAACATAATATAATCAGCAACTCAAAAACAACCCAACTACAATTCGGTACCTTCAATACAATAAAAACCCCAAATATACCACAACACGCCCAATCAACATGTTGTCAATTAGCCTGAAATTGCAAAGACAAGCGACCAGCCTACTACCCTACCACATGTGGCATTTATCCATGCCCTTAATCCTTCAAAACTCGATAAATCAGCAACACAATAGGCCAACACGAGTGGACTACAAAACAGTCCACTAAAAGTGAAATAAATCGAACTCACGGCTTCCGATTACCATCCCGTGAGTTCTAACTATTAGGAAACGAATTTATCAACCTTCATTGATATATAAAAGTGTAAATACAGAAAGTAGACATTTTCTTAACTATGAAGTACCTTCCAAAACTCAAACTACAAAGAAAAAGAGAGGTGATATAGCGATACTTATGTCGTACGGATCGTTCTAGTGTTATCGCTTCTTGATTTCGTACCCGGGATGTTAATCTTCTTTGAAATCCTAGAATAAAGATTAAGGATATGTTTATGGGTGTTCTCTGGTCGTGTGCTATGGAAAAATGAAGATAAAGACGAACTAAGACCTTAATATATCAACTTTTGAAAAGTCAAAGATGTGCTAGCTTGGCACCCTATCATTGACCCTTCTTCCGACGCTTATATCGTTTTATCTGGATGTCATATAAATGAACGGTTAAAAGCATTGGAAACTAAATTAAATTTCAATTTTGTATATAATATGTCCCAAAAAGACCTCATATAACATACGAAATGTATTGCTCAAAAAGCTTTAGTGACACACCTACTTGTCACCTATGCAGTCTCACAAAACTGGAAATATCTATCTACTCCAATGTCGTATCAAAAAACAGTTTAATAAGTTAGAAAATAGACTCGTAGATATTCAATTTTATATGTGAATCATCCCGTAATTCCAAGTATATTGGGAGAAAAGCTCCGCAATATTTGACCTAATTTTCAGCATATTTATGAATGTAATTTGTGATGACCTTTGCCAATTTTGTTCCACAACTCGCTTGACATTAAAACGTAACATACGACTATCATAAGCCTAAAATAACTCATAACATAGACTGTTTATCATGTTAATCACCATATTCTTATCCCAAGATTACATGTTATAATATTCCCAACTTGTCGATTTCGACGAAACTTATTTTCTTCAATTTGCTTAGCTTCTAAGTCTTTCAGCCCTCTTGGTACTTGTTATATATGATCTTAAAGATATGTAACCTCCAATGTAACATCATTAACTTACCATATGTACTTTCAAAGACGATCTCATTTCTGAGCTTACATCAATTGACTTATGATGTACTCTCACGTACGAAAACATGGGGTGTAACATCATTCCCCTTTTAGGAACATTCATCCTCGAATGTTGACTAATGTGCTTATCAGTCTCATAACCTATAGCTCTTGCGAATACTTTAATATTGTCCTTGACATCTAGGTAATTGTTCTGTGAATAAATCTAAAGGTCAGGGCATTCCCCCCTTTAGGCCTCTTTCTCATACCACGACTTGTGATCGGAATTCTTCCAATCTCTTAACTGTTGCTACCTTCTGTCATGCAGCTTGTACGTCTTTTTCCTTGTATGTGCGCCTATACAACTCTTCTCTCCTTTTTCGTCTAGCTTTTAGCCAATCTCTAGGTCTCACTTTGTGAACATATACAAAACTATGACAAGCTGCCCCTCTATAGGTGTACTGAAGTTCTTCACTCGGTACTTTGTCGAACTTACGACTATTGCTATATCTTCTTTCATAGCCTCGGTTATCTATGCTTATGGCTTTACTACAACTAGGTAGGTCATACTATACCATAACTCCTACTTCGGTTTATTATTATCGAGGTCTGCTACCCAACTCTAGGTTACTCTCTCGTTGCTTATCTATATGTATAAATCAAAGTCCTTTAGTGCTTCCTCATTACTTTTCATCTTAAGAATGACAGCCTAATCTCATCTCATACTTTGTACTTTTATCCATCTATTGGTGATTCACCTCAACGTTGATCTATATTCTACCACTGATAACTTGAAATCTCTTACGTAATACATTATCACTAGGGCTCACGTTGCATCGGGGAACATTTGAAGTGATTTGCCTGATCCACATAGGGAAAATACTATACTTCAATAACCGTATTTCATGGCATCCTAACGTGATTCAACTTATGGGGATATTCTAATCACGTGCAATTCATGAAATCCCTTTTCTTTAAAATCATCACTCAATTAAAAGGCCTAAACGTCATCCTCTTATCTATCACCATTACACCCTTATTCTACTACCAGGGCGGCATTTCATCTCTTCTAATTGCTCTTAGTCTTAGACTCCTCTGAGTTCATTCAGGTTGTACCGAGCTTTCTATAACTTTCGGAAACCATCACCTCTCTTGTTTTGATGGCTTAATCTCGATGCTTACCTATTCTTATCACCTTATCACTTATCTTTTCTTATCCTTGCTCCTATCTACCTAAAACCTTATTGCTCTACGATACTTTAGCTTGCGACCTACACATATATATTCATACTACTCGCAATATTTCTTTAACTTGCTAGCACCATAGATTTTCTTTCGTGCCTTCTCAATTTCCTTTAAACATAAACAATTACTTTTCCTGGTCGTTCTGCCACTTGCTGCATGAATTCTTGGCTTACCTTAGTGCCCACGAATACTGGAATTTCCAGTAACTCATATGATCTCAAATATAACTTTTGATTTTTTTTCTTCTTCCCGTTTATTAGCCACGATAAGTTCCACTTTCTTATGGAGTTCATACAATGTTGTAGTGAGATTGTTGTTACAAGACCATTTCTTCTTTATGTCACTATGCCTAAGTTGAAGCCTTCTTCCTTATTTCCTCAGCTAGTCTTTCTTTGTAGTACTTGGGGGGGCCCTTTGACTCCTGTAAAGCTGCAAGCTTATTACATCGTATACTCGAAAGAATTTTTGATATTCTTACTCGCCTATAATTATCCTTCGTTACTTACCTCCGCACCCTTGTGCTCATAGGGTTGCTTCTGAACTGAAATTTTGAATGTCTCCCCAGTGGCACTCTCTTTTATTTTTGGAACACTTATAAAGTACCTTTAACTACCCCAACTCCTATATGAAAATTTTTCAACAATTGCGATCTCGTATCTGCGAGACTGGATTCCCTATGTTGGGGTTCACTATGTTTATCTTGCATGATCTGTTGATTTGTATGTATCCTCTTGTCTAGCCATGACTAGGCTCTTCCTGAATCAACTACTAACTACTCATTAGTCCATTCTCATATCTATATTCTGCGTAATTGCTTTTGGGTTATATCCTTTGTCTTAACTTACCTCGCACACTGGCTCCTTATGTATCAAGTGTTCATTTACACTTATTTATCAATAACATCTAGTGGTGTAACTCTTACTGCCTCTCCCCGTCATCATGCTTATATAATGTTCTAGAGTCGTATCATATCCGTAGGATCTGAATAAATGTAATCTCATTCCTTTCTCCTTTTTACCGCATTCTTCCTTCACTATTCCATAGTTACCTCTTCATCTTTGGCATATTTTTTTCATATCTTACTCGCCTTGCGGTAACCCTTCTGTACCAAGGATAATTGAATTCCTTACGCACGAAGGTGACACCTAGTGTAACTGGCACACTTAGTCCCTTAAGCTTAACTCTGCTCACAGCGCTTATTTTAGGGAAGCGTCTTCCTGAATGACCTTTAAAGGTTATTCTTCTGTTGTCCATTCTATTATTTTCGGAACACAATCTCTGAAATTCTCACGATGCCGACTATTATCAAATCTTCCGATCCCTAATTCATGTTCAGTTTATCTTTTTTACTAGCCCATACTGATTTCTATTACTCCGGGTGGTCGAACTTTTCCTTTTGGTAATCACGTTGGACTGACCAACTCATTTCTCAAAATGAGGATATGACTTTAGGGCTTATACTCTTGTATTGTCTCAAGGCTTGTCTCCTCTTGTATTTTCTTTCACTTGACTATAGACTCTGTCATTCTGTCATATTTTGATTTACCGTTATCACCTATTTATCATATCTTACTCACAATACTTCATTTATGATCTTCTTATTCTCCAGCTAATAATTATGTCTATCCCTTTATTCTGAAAACTTCAACAAAATATTCTTTCAGTTTTAGCTCCCCTTGCTTCATCTCGCTGGCACTTTGGGACGCCTAACATTCTCTCTCCTTTTTTTTTCTAGGGACGGGAGTCATACTAAGGTAAATATTTATCCCTTCTAGGATTCCACTGCCTATCTTCTAAAAATTTTGAACATTCTAGTATTCATATCTGACTGTACGATTCTAGAATGCACCATCTAGGTGTCTCACAAGGAGAACTATTACCAAGTCCTTCGAAAATGTGAGCTAATGATAACAATTCATCCACAATTTTGGGTTACTCTGACCCCAACTGGATCCTGATGCTCTCATAGGGCATAACTGAGATGGGTGTTGTCAAGTGTATATATCTCTGTTACTGTTGAAAGTAAATCAGAATACTTATGTTTCTCTGCCTGAATTATAAATACTGATAATCTTCATTAACTAGATACCTCGTATCCTTCTTCGCATTGCTTCTTTTACTTGCTGAAACTTGTATATACTTTATGATTCTCTCGTTGATTTTTACCATATGGGTGGATAGATATTCATGCCTTAGGGTTCCTTATCAAGAAACTTACCCATTTTAGTACACGCATTATCTGCTGAAGACCTTACATTTACTCATCATAAGTATGATGCAAAATCGAGTTCCTCTTACTCAACTCTTCCACAGCCACATTCAATCTCTTGCCAAATGTCTTTCTCGATGTAGGTATCATTGTATTACGAATAAAATAGAATTAAGGAGTTTGAATTCTTACAACTAAGCTCTACCACACGATCTAGAGTAAGAAAAAAGAGTGACAATCCTAAATGCCATGTAGCCTCCTGCTTATAAGTGTGGTACACAATACACCCAAAATAAGACTCTACTAGACACGGCTTGTAGACTCCCTAGGACGGAACAGCTCTGATACCACTTTTGTCACGACCCAAACCGCAGGGGCCGCGACGGGCATCCGGTGCCCTACACAACCGAGTACCAACCTAACATATATTTCTTATCATACCGTCATGGATAAGTGGGCCACAAGGGCCATAATGAGATAACGGGAATAAAATATAAGGGAATACTAGACATAGGACGACCCAACATGATATAAAAACTTATACATGTGACATACGGGCCTATAAGGCCAACATGATCATTTGTATACTCAAAACATGGGTCGATAAGGCCATATAAGTATCCATATATATGACATCTGTCTACAAGCCTCTAAGAGTACATAAATATCATAAAGGTCGGGACAGGGCCCCGCCATACCAATCAATACATGTCCAAATCATACTGACCAAATATGCAACTCCGGAGCAAGTAGGGTGTACAAACACCTTCCGCTGAGCTGATAGCCTACTAGGAGAACTCTCAACCTGTCTATCGGGACTTGCGGGTATGAAACTCAGTGTCCCCAGGCAAAAGGGACGTCAGTACAAATAAAGTATCGAGTATGTAAGGCATGAAAGTAGTATATAAAAGACATGAAAGAAACATGGAGTAAAGAACTCAACCTGTAATTCTGAATAGCTATGTGAATCATGAAAAATTTATAATGCCATGCATGTGCATATAAATGTCATACCATGCATAGGTATATGCGTACATAACATCATCAAGCCTTTGAGGGCATCCCATCATAACATCTCAGCCACTGTGGGCGAAATCATCAACGTATACCAGCTGATCAGGTGGTGGTGCGTATATAACGCCATAACCTTTTTCCATATCCCATATACATATAATATACGCGTATATAACGTCATCTGGTCATGGGTCAATTTACATGTATAAATGAATGCAATACATAATGAAGTAAGTCAGTAAGATTTCTCGGAATGTCATAAGATCAATATGCCTTCAGAAAAACTTTAGCAACTTACGTATTTTTTTGATACCCATGAACAGAAGATATAATAATAGGACACATGGGGAATCAAGAACATAGTCACCCCTAGTACTTCTATGAATAGAGTCATTTATAAAAGTTCCACGTTTGCACGTTTCGTTTGTATCATATGGATCATGCCAAAAGAAAAGAATGGATAGCCTTAACATACCTCAAGTTGTCAATGCAACTCAACAACAAGCTTATGACAACTAGCGCGCCAACCCTATAACAAAGAAATACGTGTACAACTTAGATGGCGCTAGTATATCATGTATCTCAAACGATAACTTGATTCTTAAAATAAAACGGACAGCATTTCCACTGATTTTATTGCTCCCTCAAGCCTACTATAGGCGAGATACAAACACAATACAATCAGCAACTCAAAAACAACCCAACTACGATTCAGTACCTTCAAGACAACATAAAAACCCAAATATACCACAACACGCCCAATCAACAAGTTGTCAATTAGCCTGAAATTGCAACGACGAGCGACCAGCCCACTAACCTACCACATGTGGCATTTCTCCATGCCCTTCATCCTTCCAAACTCCATAAACCAGCAGCAAAATAGGCCAACACGAGTGGACTACAAAATAGTCCACTAAAGGTGAAATAAATCAAACTCACGACTTCCGATCACCGTCCAGTGAGTTCTAACTATTAGGAAACGAATTTATCAACCTTCCTTGATATATAAAAGCTTGATACAGAAAGTAGACATTTTATTAACTATGAGGCACCTTCCAAAACTCAAATTACAAAGAAAAAGAGAGGCGATATCGCGATACATACGTCGTAGGGATCATTCTAGTGTTATCGCTTCTTGCTTTCGTACCCGGGATTTTAATCTTCTTTGAAACCCTAGAATAGAGCTTACGGATATTTTTATTGGTGTTCTACGATTGTGTGCTATGGAAAAATGAAGATAAAGACGACCTAAAACCTTAATATATCAACTTTTGAACAGTCAAAGAGGTGCTAGCTTGACACCCTATCATTGGCCCTTCTTCCAACGCTTATATCTTTTTATCTGGATGTCGTATAAATGAACGGTTGAAAGATTTGGAAACTAAATTACAAGACCTTCAATTTGGTATATAATATGTCCCAAAAAGACCTCATATAACACACAAAATGTATTGCTCAAAAAGCTTTAGTGACACACCTACTTGTCACCTATGCAGTCTTGCAAAACTAGAAATATCTCTCTACTCCTATGTCGTATCAACAAACGGTTCAATGAGTTAGAAAATAGACTCGTAGATCTTCAATTTGATATGTGTATCATCCCATAATTCTAATTATATTGGGAGAAAAGCTTCGCAATATTTATGAATGTAACTTGTGATGACCTTTGCCAACTTTTATTTCATAACTCGCTTGACTTAAAAACGTAACGCATGACTATCATAAGACTAAAATAACTCATAACATAACCTCATTATCATGTTAATCACCCTATTCTTATCCCAAGATTACATGTTACAATATTCCCAACTTGTCGACTTTCGACGAAACTTATTTTCTTCAATTTGCTTAGCTTCTAAGTCCTTCAACCCTCTTGGTACTTGTTATTTATGATCTAAAAGATATGTAACCTCCGAGGTAACATGATTAACTTACCATATATACTTTCAAAGACGATCACATTTCTAAGCTTACATCAATTGACTTATGATGTACTCTCATGTACGAAAACATGAGGTGTAACACTTTTATTTAAAACAACTCAATCATAAAGAACAAGTACAAACCCGACATACGAATCCTTAGAGTCTCGTATGAAAAAGCCAAAGCCAACACAATACAACAAGAAATACAAAACACTTAATATTAAGTCAAATAATACATTAGGAGAACACAAGAATTTACATATTACGGAAAAACAAAATAACCAAAGGCAAGTGCAGCCATAGAGAAATATCAACAAAAAGGCACTCCCGAGGTACCGCCTCGTAATCCCAACACAAATATCAACAAAAACAAGGCCCCCACGCCATTACAAGTCATCACAAATCAATCCCCGACATAGTCCACCTTGTCTCGCCACGTGCGCAATAATAAAGTAAATGCCCGCCTTGTCTCGCCGCACCCGCATAATAATATTTCCACCTTTGTCTCTCTATATGTGCAAATCCACATATATAGCTCGCCTTGTCACCCGCATGTGCATATATTAATAGTAACAATAGCACGGCAGAAACCTCGTGCAAACACCCGAACAAACCTCCCAACAATATCACGTTTCAATATCACAACATCTCATAAATTGCAGCTCAAGTGCTCAAATATTACAACTTGCCACGGAAATCAATAATACATTATTTTTCACAATAAGGAGCCCATGGCTCGACCATAATGTGAACAAAATCTTAACAAAAAATCCGAGAGTGAACAACTCAACAGAATAATATTTCACAAGTTAACGCTTTGCCTCAATATGATTTACGGCCTTTATAACTCAATACCAATTTCAACAACATGAACTAGAAAATAATTCATCAAGGAACAACGCCTTCTTAAATCCAAATTTTGGCAAATAGATTAATGCCTCCTTTTAAACTTATTTAATAATTATTTGCAGATAAGGAATCCATAATGAAATTATTTACAAAAAATGTCAACCCAACTAACCACGATTTTTCACATAAAAAACAAATAAAAATCACACCAAATTATCATATAAAAACAATTTCGGCAAACAAGGAATGAGGCATGACAAATAAAGGATTTGCTATGTTCCAATAATTTTTCAATTTAATACATAAGGGCGTTTATGAATTTCAACCAAGTCAATTGGCACATATAAACCAAATACGTACTCGTCACCTCGCGTGCATGATTTTCAATTACACAATTTTCACATACGACTTAATGCCTAAAGGGTAATTCTCTCACTCAAGGTTAGGCAAGATACTTACCTTTTTGAAGTTAGGCCGATATTCCAAAATAACCTTCTTGCTTGAGTTGACCTCCGAACAGCTCAAATCTATCCAAATTGATTGTATAACTTCATTAAAATTCATCGGAAATAATTTCGGATAAAAAAATGTCAACTTAAAATTATGCATTAAAAATCAACCAAAGTCAATGCGGGACTCGCCTCTCGGAACCCGATAGATTTTTTATGAAATCCGAACACCCATTCCGATACGAGTTCAACCATACCAATTTTATCAAATTCCGATAACGAATCAACCTCTAAATCTAAAATTTTTATTTTTGAAAGATTTTACAAAAATTCCAATTTCTTCCATTAAAACTCGAATTAAACGATGAATATAACCATGGATTTATGAAATATAATCACTTTCGGATGTAGAACAGTTACCCTAGTCGAAGCCATGAAGAAATCCTCAAAATCGCCCAAGAACTGTGCTCCAAAAATTCAAAACGAAATGAAGGAAATGATCATTTTTGGTCCTTAAGTTTCGGCCCAATAAAAACACTAATCTGGTCATAAAAGCCCCATTGTCATCGCTAAAAGTGCCAAATCTAGTCGCTAAAGGTGCGCACCATAACTGTTTACACCAACAATTTATTTTTTACTAAAAAGACTCTAAATCCATCATACGAACTCGGAATTCGATGATTCTTATTCCTATGAGTCAAAAATAATAATACAAACCTAGTCGTTCAATTGAAACTCAATTCGGAGCTCATATGCTCAATGCGATACCAATTTCTCTCGTTAAACAATTAACTCATGTTTCGCGCTATAACCTTAATCGCGACTTGATGAAATTAGACCAAACATTCCAGATCATTCCTATAATTCATTATCAAATTCCCGGAAGTCTTGAAATCGAATTTCGATCTCTAAAACTAAAAATGGACCTTTGAATCATTACATGTTTATGCTCAAAACACCAAACTCTTCCAAAACTCTTCCCAGACAGCCTGATGTATATCAACCATAACTTTTTGTACCCAATTCCGAGTGCCAAACGGTTTAAATTTCTAAAAACTAAATAGAAAAGGCTACAACTTTTACTTTTAGATCATCTTCAAATTCCTTACAGATTACGAGATATAAGCTTTCAAAGTCAGCTATGTGCAACAGAATTTTCTGCGATGCACACTGTTGTAGTAAAAAAAACAGCAGTTAAAAAAGGCCTAGAAATGGTGTGAAACCACTCTGAAACTCACCCAAGCCCCTCGGGACCCCGTCCGAACATACCAACAAGTCCCAAAATATATTACGGACTTAATCAAGGCCTCAAATCACATCAAACAATGCTAAAAATACAAATCATACTCCAATTCAAGGCTAATGAAACTAACAAATTCCAGCTTCTACATTCGATGCCAAAACCTATCAAATCGAGTTCGATTGACCTCAAATTTTGCACACAAGTCATAAATGACATAACAGACCTATGAAAATTTTCACAACTGAATTCCGACCCCGATATCGAAAAGTCAACTCTTTGGTCAAACTTTCTAAAAATCTTTCATTTTCTAACTTTCGCCAAAATGCGTCAAATTGTTCTACGGACTTCCAAATCCAAATTCGGGCATACACCAAAGTCCTAAATCACCATACAAAACTATTGGAATCATCAAAACTCCATTCCGAAGTCGTTTGCTCAAAAGCAAATTTCTAGTCAAACTTTAGAAATTCAAGCTTTATAAATGAGAATTGTTCTTTCAATTAAATTTCGAATCTTCCGAAAATCAAACTCGACCTTACACGCGGTTCATAATACATATTACGAATTTGCTCGGGACCTTAAGTCACTGAACGGAACGTATATTCTCAAAATGACAAGTCGGGTCGTTACAGTGGCGTTGCAAAAAGCTTCTGGGCAGAAGCAGTTAACATTGCGTGCTACTTAGTCAACAGGTTCATGATCAGGTCCCTCCTGAACAAAACCCCGTATGAACTACTGAACAAGAGGAAACCCAAGCTAACACATTTAAGGGCATTTGGATGCAAATGTTTTATCCTCAACAATGGTAAGGAAGCACTTAGAAAATTTGATGCTAAAAGTGATGAAGGAAACTTTCTGGGATATTCATCACAAAGCAAAGCCTACAAAGTCTACAACAAAAGAACTCAATGTGTTGAGGAAAGCATACATGTGATCTTTGATTAATCACACCACCTATGTGGGAAAGGTTCACTTGATAAGATTGATCAAGAAGGAGAGCAGTCAACAGTTCCTGGTGAAGTCATTAATATAGCAAATGGAAAGGCTGACATAATGACTCACGTCAAGGAATCAAATGATGATAATGCAGATGTACCTCCAACTGATGCAGAGGAACCTGTTTCCTCCGTCACAATAACTGAAGCTGAGAACAAAGTTGTTGATGCTGTGCAAGGAACCCTAGATGCTTAGCTGAGAAGTGGGACTCAAGTCAACAATGGGTCACATTCACAAGAACCTGGACCCTCTCACAATGAGTTTCATGTGCCTAACTGGAAGCACAAAAGTTCATACCCTCTTCAGAATGTGATCACTCCTCTTGACTCAGGGATTCAAACTAGATCAAAGTCAAAAAACTCACTTGCCTTCTCAGCCTTCCTCTCTCAGATTGAGCCCAAAAATATCAAGGAAGCATTGAAAGATGTTGATTAGATTACTGCCATGCAAGATGAACTCCAACAATTTGAGAGGAATAGCGTGTGGCACCTGGTCCCTCGACCTAGTGACAGAACTGTCATAGGAACCAGGTGGGTATTCTGAAACAAACTTGATGAGTTTGAAAACACAACAAGGAACAAAGTAAGGATAGTAGTTCAAGGCTACAATCAAGAAGAAGGGAATGACTATGAGGAAACTTTTGCTCCAGTTGCTCGAATGAAAGCCATCAGAATTCTCATTGCCTTTACATCTAATATGGAATTCAAATTGTTCTAAATGGATGTCAAAAGTGCATTTCTGAATGGTTTTCTAAAAGATGTCTTCATCAAGCAACCTCCTGGCTTCGAATGTCATGAGCATCCTGAACATGCTTTTAAACTTGACAAAGATTTATATGGGCTGAAGCAGGCTCCTCGTGCATGGTATAAAAGGCTGTCAAAATTTCTCCTAGAAAATGGTTTTACAAGATGAAAAATCGACAACAACCTGAACATGCTTTTAAACTTGACAAAGATTTATATGGGCTGAAGCAGGCTCCTCGTGCATGGTATAAAAGGCTGTCAAAATTTCTCCTAGAAAATGGTTTTACAAGATGAAAAATCGACAACAACCTATTTCTGAAGAAACGGGGCAGGAACCTGCTCATTATGCAGGTTTATCTTGACGGTGTCATCTTTGGTGCAACAGATAATTCTCTGTGTGAGGAGTTTAGAAAGATCATGGGAAGTGAGTTTGAAATGAGCATGATCGGGGAATTAAATTTTTTTTTGGGTCTACAAGTTAAGAAAACTCCTAAGGGCACAATTATAAGTCAGGAAAAGTACATCAAAAAACTTCTGAAAAGGTTTGATATGGAAAGCTCAAAAATCATTGAGATTCATATTGCCACTACCACTCGTATGGACCTGGATGAATCTGGTACTCCTGTGAACGAGACCATGTACAGAGGCATCATTGGGTCACTCCTGTATCTCACAACAAGAGACCAGATCGTATATTCAGTGTAGTATTATGTGTTAGGTTTCAATCCAATCCAAAGGAATCTCATCTGAAGGCTGCCAAGAGAATCCTGAGATATCTCAAAGGAACGCAAGGCCTGGTTCTCTATTATCCCTCAGAAGACAACTTTGACTTGATTAGGTATGCTAATGCTGATTATGCTGGTTATCTAGTGGATAGAAAAAGCACTTCTGGCATGACACACTTTCTGGGATCGTGTCTAATTTCATGGGGTACGAGGAAACAAAACTCAGTGGCTCTTTCAACTGCAGAAGCTGAGTATGTGGCATCTGCCTCTTGTTGTGCTCAACTGTTATGGATCAAGCATCAGTTAGAGGACTTTGGTATATTTTCTGATTGTGTATCATTACCGTGTGACAACACCAGTGCTCTTAACAAGGCAAAGAATCCAATTTAGCACAAGAGAACAAAGCATATTGATGTGCGCGATCACTTTCTTAGAGATAATGTTGAAAAAGGACTTATCTGCATGAAGTTTTATAGCACAGAAGATCAAATTGCAGATATCTTAACCAAAGCACTGAGCAGAGAGCATTTTGAAATAAATCGATTCCACTAGGGTTGATGAAATCAAGATGAGCACCTGGACCCTCAATGATTGGCTATGAAATAAATGAACAGGTAAAAAGGCTAAAAAGTGTTTTCTGGCTAGCTCTAACTCATTTTTATACCGTTATAGGTAGACACGCATGGCAATTACAGAGCAGACAAGAAGTCAATGGTATTGCATGTTGGTAAAAGGATGCGGCTCACATTTACAAAAGTAGTTAGGGAACCTGGTTCTCGTGACACAGATTAGTAGTTCCTTTGTACTCTCATGCACAAATTTTTAACGGCTGAGAAAGTGAAACGTCATTAAAATGTCAGTTTCTCCTTTTTTCCCTTTTTGGAACCCAAGAGTCGTACCCGTTAGTAAGCAACCCGTATATCCAGAAACATTAATACACATTCCAACCGGCCCCTCACCCTCCTTAAATAAAGCCAAAAGGTGTCTTTATCACCACTGTTCACATCAAAAGCCAAAAAACCCTTTTTCTCTCAAAACCAAATACTCTTTCTTCCTACTACAAAACCTCACCATGTCTAAAAATCTAGAAGCCTCAAATCTTCCAAATGTCGCCCCCACTGTGTCTCCATCTCAAGAAGCACAGGCAACAGAGTCTAAGTCTCCCATGTCATCTAATCCAAACCCCCAAACAAGATTCTCAACTACCCTCTCCTTCTTCTCCAACCCAATCAAGTTCTGGTTCTCATCGGAGTCGCAAAACTTCGAACCCAAAGAGGTTTGTGGTTGTGACCTCTCCCTCTATCTCGCCGAAAAAAATGGCTGAGGGAGAAACAGTAGAGGAAGATGAAAATCAGGAAGTTACTAGTCGGCAAGTTGAAGAAAGCACTGAGGCACAACAGAGTGCGGTTTGTAGTGGTGAAGAATCAGAGTCGATTACCCCAAATCTTGACTTGAATGTTGTCAACCCTACAGGTAATACTCTTCATGTGCTTCTGAATCTACTTTAGAGTTGAATGACAAAGAGGCCATAGAGAATATGCTGTTAATAGCTACCAAGGGGAGTTTAGTTGGTGGTTATGAAGGGGCTTCTGAAACCATTGGGTCTCAGGGGGGAAGGTGACAGTCTACGGGTAGAGGGTAGGGAACTGATGCCTATTGATAATCAGGCACCTGAAAGTACTACTGGGGAACCACATGAGGGACCTGATCCCTCAGCCCAAGAGGAGCCCTCTGCTCCTACTTGGGATGAAACCCCTTGTTCTTCAAAAGAACCCAGGTCAGTACTGATCCCGCTCCCTCTCCGCATTTCGATGCTGAGCCATTAACCATTGTTATTCCTGAGATGAAATCTCTCTCTGAGAAAGAGAATGAGGATAGTGAGGAGGATTATGACAATATCTCTGTTGCTAGTTTTATTGCTGCTAGAAGTAGTAGGGCAATTCCCAAAACTCCCACTCCTAAACGACCTACTACTAGGCTGTAAAAGAAGGAAGCTCTTAAATCAGTTCTGAATAAAAATAAGGAAGAAAAGAAGAAGAAGAAGAAGAAGAAGAAGAAGAAGAAGAAGAAGAAGAAGAAGAAGAAGAAGAAGAGGTTGGTTAAGGGTAGAAAGTTAGTAAATGAAAAGGTAGTGCCTCCACCACTTGTTGTTGACGCTGATGACGAGGTGAATGAGGAACCCAGTTCCTTAATTCGTAAGTCCTATAAGAAACCTACTGTTCAAAAATCTAGGAAAGAGTCCTCTATGAGAACGATGGAGCTTAGCAATGTTGAAGTGGAAAAGTCTAGTGAAAAGGTGGCTGAGGAGTCTGGTAAGAAGGTGTCTGAGAAATCTACAGAAAAAGGGAAAAGTGTGAGAAAATCTGTGAAACGGAAGGCTGGTGTAAATGAGGAACTAGGTTCCTCCAAGAAGGCCAAGGTGGGTGTGGCCAAGGATGAAGGAAGAGAAAATATAAGAAACCAAAAAGTGTTGTGGGGCAGAACATTTGCTCCTGACATTCTTGACATGACAGGGATGCGCCAACTGGTTGACATCTGTGAATTTCAACAGTGGACACATTTGTTCACTACTGAGAGCCCTAAGGTGTATAAGGTGGAGGTGCGCAGTTTCTATGCTGATATGTTTACTGTAGAAAATAACAACATATGCCTGAAGGTGAATGGTGTTGATTTTGTGATGGATGAGGTTGTACTGGGCACGATTCTGGGAGTGCCTACTGGCGGCATATCATCTATTGAGGGGACTTACTCATCAAACTTCAGAAGTGTCATTTTGAAGGATGATTCAGTACAGCATGGGGGACGGGTACATAATAAGGCCCTCCTTCCCGTGTACCAATTATTGTTCGAGATGGTGAAAAAGGTTTTGCTCCCTCGTGCAGAAAGGCGTTCTATTACGTCATGAGCAGACCTGATCCTCATGGAAGCACTGGATGCCTACTCCACTATAAATCTGTCGGGCATTATGATTGAGCACATAAAGAAATTGGCAGATTTTAAGGATGGTAATCATGGGCTGCCCTACGGGTTTTTACTCACTAAGGTATTTGAGTTTTTCAAAGTTCCTTTGGGAAAGGTTACAGTGGGTACTCGCAAGCAGACCTTCTCCAAGACCACCTTAAAAGAGCGTGAGTGCATCGATAAGAAAGGAGGGGTTGGCAGCAATTCCACTATCTCTCAACTGATTGAAGCTCAGAACATTGCCAATGAAGAGACAAGGAAGTTGAAGGCACGGAATGTCATTCCTGAGGGACAGCTTAGTCAGGCCCAGGAGGCACCTGGTTCCAGCAGTACACAAGGAGCAGAGGTTGCCCGTCTGACCGAGGAAAATGATGTACTTAGGAAACAAGTCGAGGACCTGAAGGAGAGGTTTCTTAATGAGCAAGTGCCATAAAATGCTCGAATGGATATTCTCCTTAGATCCATTGCCTCTTCCTCTCTGCCTCCCCCTTCCAGTGCTCCTTAAAACCATTCCCTTCCCAGTGTCCAGTTCAAGCTGTCTGTCCTCTGTTTTGATCTTTTTGATGCATTTAGTGGCTGGTGCTTTTTCTGTTGTTTTATTTTGTGGATGCTTATGTAACAAATGGTACTACTAATTATGCTCCCTGCATATTTCCAAATTAATGAATATCTCGTCCTTTTGCTATGCATGCCTTGCTCTTATGCTCTGTTCTCCATCATGTTTATGTGCACACATGTGGCATGAGTTATGCTTGCTAGACTTCTTTTTGCTTATTACTTGCTACTAATCTTTTTATGATGCCAAAAGGGGGAAAATATAATTAAGGGGTAACAGGTTCAGGGGGAATACAGGAAATATTTATGGTACTCTGGTTCTCATGGGAAATTTTAATTACAAGTTTGTCATCATTAAAAAGGGAGAAATTGATAGGATATGTGCCCTGTTTTGTTTTGATGATCTAACAAACTTACATGATAAGAATCAGATAGGGAACCTGTTTCGCATCCTCAAAGTGCTCAACATCAACAAGTGTCAAGTCTGGGACATGTTCCAACATCCAGAGTCAAAGAAACAGCAGATGGAACGGATCGACATCAGTTCCCTAGCTGTCAGTACCAGTCAACTTTCCACATCTGTAAAGTGGCTGTAATTGTGCCTCTGCACACACGCAACAGTGCAAAAAAGTGGAGCAGTCACTTTATAGGGAATGCCCTTGTACCATATATGCTTGCATCACTCAAGTGATGTCACTTGTGTATTATTAACATGAAGCAAAGAAAAATCAACACTTGCATATTCCAGATTTCATTAAGCTCTCTCTCAAAGTGTGTCGCGGACTTGCAATTGATTTCCATGCTTCAAGAACAAAAAGCAACATAACGAATGACCAGTTCCAGTATTGTATCATCACATGTCCCTAGTTGTGTTGTTCTTTTGTTAGTGTGACTTAATTATAATTCCTACTTAGCTTAGCTAGAAGCATCATGTAGAAAACAAATTATAAAATCATAAACCCTGTATTTGTGTCTTGGCTAGAGTTAATCGAGTTGTGAACTTTGTAATAGAGCTATTACAAAGAGGCTTGTAATAGAGTTATTACAAGTAAGTGAGGGATTAAGGTTTTAATTCCTAAGTTACAATAGGTTATAATCTGAACTTGCTCGGTTAGTGAAGTTAAAATCCTACAAGTATAGATCGTGATTTTTAATCGCGTGAGCTGGGAGTTTTTCACGTAAAACTCTGTCGTGTCATTTACTTATCTCTTTGTGTGTATTCTGTGAGAATCCGATTCTCTATACAATTTGGTGGACCCTCAGTCTCTATCAATCTCGTTCATCCTACCAAAATTCTTAGCGATAAAATACTTGAGAGTTGCTGGTCTATATATTAAGCCAAAACCAGAAAAGCTTAAAAGTGTATTGTTTCCAAAAGGAAGCGCACTTTTGAAATTCTATCAACAATAATTAAACGTTTCACACGTACTTACATGGGAACAATTAGTTGGAAGTTTCGTGTGGCTACGTTGATAGGAGTATTTTATTTTCTAGGTGTGTAAAAAAGAGAATTACCAACGTGTTGTGTTATTCAATTGATTTATATTTCAACACGACACAATTGCTCGTGTTATGGTCCTCTTTTTACGTGGTTGAGGGTTGGTGTTGGAGAATAATTTAAATAAGTCACAGTGTGCCATTAAGAAAACAACTAATGGAGTACTTTATTAGTAAATTACCTAATTGCTCGAGGAGGAAAAAAGAAAAACAATTCTCCTAATACTTGACTTCAATGACTAGGAGCAGGGGATCCTAGAAAAATGGGTGCAACATCTCATTCCACTAGAGATATTTTTCGCTTTGGGCCTGGCCCGTACGGTTTTAAAATACGTTATTAGCGTTTAGGTCATGTCTACTTATATACGGATGAAATTCAAAAATAGTTATATTTACAAGTGGTAATTGAAAAATAGCCACAATTTCAAAAGTAATCGAAATTTAGTCACTTTTCATGTAAAGATAAATCTAAACGAAAACACTGTTCAAAATTCGAAAAATATTCCAGCATAATATACTGTAGTTCGAATTTTTTGCATGTGAACTTTCATCATAATATACTGGTCCAACATAATATGTTGGAAGTTCATACACAAGTGCTCCAATATCTAGTATATTATGCTGGAACTTTCCGTGTGCTGGAGTTCCAGCATAATATGCTGGAAGTTCATACATAGGAGCACCAATCTCCAGTATATTATGCTGGAACTTTCCGTGTTGCATCACAATAGTGTTTATTTTTTAATGACTTTGCAAACGCTGGGTATTTTTCAATTACCAGTCCGAAAACTGGCTAGCACGCGTTATTTTCCCCTTATATACCCAGCATCTCTCATGTGCTTTGTCGATGTGGGATTCGCCTAGGGTGTCACATACACCCCTCCCCTCCCCCCTAGGGACTCAGCGTCCTCGTTGAAGTTTGTCCCACCACCGTTCAAGATTGCATGCGGAGTGGCTCTGATACCATATGTAACAGCCCAACCCACTAATGATATTTTTCGTCTTGGGTCTAGAACCGTACGGCTTTAAAATACGTCACCAAGGTCTAAGGTCTGTATACTTATATACCCAACATCTCTCTCGTGTTTTATCGATGTGGGATTCGCCTAGGATGTCACATGGGGGCTTGAGCTCGCCATAATAAATGCCTCTCAGTATAAGATCCTTCCAAACTGATTCCATTCGGTCAAGGCAATTAAAAGATCTCGCAAATTTTCAAGCTAGCTACGTTATATCTATGCTTACTATTTTTCTAATTTGGGATCCATGACCTCATTTAAATTTTAGAAGGTAACTCTTGTATTTTCAATAAGCATATTGTTAAAAAAATCGTTCATGGTGTGTTGACATTCCGTCTAAGAGGAAAAATGTCTCAAGAATAAATGCTCGAAAGGGTGTAAAGTATCACTTCCTAGACTTCTTGGATTTAAATTCTTTAACAAAAGGTGTACACTCATTTGCTCGACTTGAAACGAGGCTTAGAATAGGACGGTCTTCTTTTTCTATAAGCATATGATATTCGAAAGGAATTTTTACCTTCCTATACTATATATGAAACTTTATTACCTTCACTAATCAAGTTTTAACTTAATTACATGGCCATATACAATTTATCAATTATATACAAATTAGTTTTAAATGGGTATCCATTTATATTAGAAATTGAATAAGGAATCAGTTATTTTACATATCTGTTCTCTCTCTCCCCTGCGCTCTCTCTCTCCGTCTCTCTTTCTCTCCTTCGCTCTCTCTCTCCATTTCTCTTTGTCTCTCTATCTCTCATTCTCTATTTTTTCCCAATTTTTCTTCCTCTGATGTTCTCTACTTTTTATCCTTTCATGTTGTATATATTTTTAATAGAATTCATCAATGGATTTCAATCGTTTTACTATAAAGTTTTAACTTAATAATTTCCTTTCATGTTGCACAATTGGTGTTCAAATTAAAATTGTCAATCAATAAATTTTGAAGATGTTTGACTCTCCACCATTGACAGCCATTAAAAAGCTTTAAAGCTTTGAATTCGAATTTGAATTTTTAAAAAACCACTATTGTTTGGATTGGGTGTTGTTGCAAACAATTGAGAATATTATTTGGAGTTTATATCTCAATTTTGAGGGTGTTAGGTGAAGATTAGACTTGATTTTGGCTGAATTTCAGATTGAAACTCTAAGAAGAAGAAGAACACATGACATACAATATACTTACGAAATTGTAGTAAAGTTGTATTATAATTGTATTCTATTGTAGTTATATATATATATTTTTATTTGAATGTTGTATGAAAGTTGAGAAATAGCTATATAATGTATGAATCATTGTATAAAATTTGTATTTAAGTTATTAATACTATCTTTTTATATAAAGTTGTTGATATGTATCAAAATTGTACTAAGAGAGAAAGTTTTGATTGAAATTTTAGAGAGGAAGAAGCACACACCACATACAAAATATATACAAATCAGTTACAAAATATATAAAATATACAAAAGATATATTGAATAAAATTTGTATGAAAATTGTATTTAAGTTATTTGATGTTGTAGATGTAATTTAACTGGGTAAAAATAATGTATGAAAGTTGTAGATAAGTTGTAAATAAATATATATTATATAATTAGTTGTATGAAATTTATTTTTAGTATGTATGTTGCTGTAAATATATCAATTTGTATTAAATTTGTACGAAATTTATTTTTAAATTTGTATGTTATTGTACCATCAAATTGTATAATATTAATTTTAAGTACAATGTATCCATTTTAGTGCTGATTTAAATAGGTTTCTTTAATTTGTGATAGATTAGTGTATTGGGTAAGTTAACCAATCAAGTAAATCGGAATACTTGACTGACCTCGCACGATAGTTATTAACCTCGTAAAATCTTTGGACAAACCAATGAACTGTTTCTTCGAATCCTCAATTCCTACGACCTTCTTACTAGGTATTGAATTTATCTCTTGAAAAAGACTATCAAACTGCAGGATAATCCGATTTTCGAGAGAGCACAATACAATAACATTGTGCATTGTTAAAGTTTCATACTTAGTGGGTAGCTTTCTTCTTGAGGTATTGAACTAAGAATTCTTCATCTGTGAGGTGAAAACGGAAGAAGGTGGAAGTTGAGGCTGCTGATCTGAGTCGCTTGATGAATCTGCACTCTACATTAACTTAGAATAAAGGATCAATTTCCTTTTATTCTATTTGACAAGAGCTAATTGCTAGATTACAATAATAATATAATAGTCGTAATTAATAACAAGAAGAAGAGTACAAACTTGATGAATTGGTAGGAAAATTCTACTTTCAGATTTCGTATCTTTAGCAGAGAGAAATGATGTGTAGTTTGTGTTTGGTACAAAATTACAGAGAATCAACTGGAAATTAGATTGTTTTACAAGCAATTAAGGCAACAGAAAAACAAGGAAAGAGGAAGGAGAAAAAAGGAAAATTGTGTAACTGAATCCCCTAATTTAAGACATTAATAATGGATTGTATATAATTTGTAATAAAAACTTGTTTAGGGTGGGTAATATAGAATATTTGAACAATTTTGGCAAATAAGTCTCATATATCACTGTTTACTTTACCAATTATTTTACGGAAATTATATGCTAGTTGTACATATTATACATGAATTATACATCGGCCGGCTATTTAGGTTAGTTTTTCTATATTTGAAAAACAAACCCTATAAAATCTTATTTAAAGTTAATTTACTAGATTTGAGATACAAGGTTAATAAAAAATCATAATCAAGTTCTTCAAATAATTCGTTTTCAATCTTGAAAATATATCTGATCCATTTAATCTCTCTCAATACATTATTGATCTAGGTAAGAGTTTAATAATTTTAATTATAAAAATTTTGCTTCCACTTAAGCAATTATTACAGGAACAATTAACATTATTCGCTAAGCAATATATGCAGGTATTTGAAAAAGAAACAATTCTTTTTTTCAAGATTAAATAATGTATCTTTTAAGAAAACATATACAAATACTAACTATTAGTAAGAAACTTTGGGGCCCTACAACTTGTGAGGCCTAAAGCAGTTGCTTTAGCTGCTTTACCTATAAGTCGCCCCCGTAGTAGGCAAACCTCAGTGTTGAATTTAGACGAATCTCACATCTTTGAGATGATAGAGCAAAACTCTGCAAGGACACTCAGTCCTTGAATGTGGTTTATATATTCGACATCCTAAGCAAATCTCACATCAACAAAAGACGGAAGAGATGCTGAGTATTATATAAAGAAGTCTAGACCCTGTAATGCATTTTAAAGCCATGCAGGCCTAGGTCCAAAGTTGACAATATCTCTAGTGGACCTGACTGTTACAGTAAACGAGAGATTTTATGCTCAGAGAAGAATACTGCTCAAATTCTGTGTTTTGATTAAATCTTGAGGGTTCGTTTGGTAGAGTGATTAGTTTGTTAGTTCGTTTAATTATGCTGGGATATTTTTTATCGGTTGTTTATTTTGGTGTATTAAAAATAACATGTATTGCACAATTTTTTTTAAAAATTATTTGTTTATAAATATACTCTCCACATGTGTTGGAAAGAATTTGGAAACGGTTTTGAAAGGACGGTTATGTCTTTATACATACTTATTCATGTATTAAAAATCGTGGTATTACTAAAGTTATAATTTGCTATGTATAAGAATAGTACTAGTACTAGGGTATTTAACTTACAAGTATTAGTTATACATAGGTTAAAAAAAATTACCAAACAAGAGATTAATATTACCAAAGCTAATACACGTATTATTTTCCCTAATACATCCTCCCAAACGACCCCTCAAAAGAAAGAAAGAGAGAGAGAATGATCACACGAAATCAACACAAGCGTTACCTCCTCCATCCCAGATAATCAGCTAAGAGATTATAGATTCTGTTGACGGAATATGATAACAAATAATCAGCTAAAGATAATAGATTCTACAAACAGGTTAATAGTTACAAGTACAAGAAGTGTATGATATTGATACAATGATAGAAGTCATAGAACAATTATTCTACTAGAGCAATATATATACACTACAGGTATTAATACCATCTGCTTGGCAGCAGTATTTGACCCCAGCAGAAATCCAAGCTTATATGGTTTTATTAATTTTTATTTTAAATAGAGGTATGTATATATTTTGGTCATCACAGAAAAGGAAAAAGATTTTACCTGTCAAGCATCAGCATAGGAAAGAAAGTGTTTCAGACAAAACAGGAAATTTTGCAATGCAACCAAAGGGAGGAGTAAGAAAGCATCAAAAAGAAAATGTCCTCAAGTTCATTTTAGTATAAAATATTTTAGCATAAAAGTTAGCTGATTTCTTATATGAGAACAGGGCAGCAGCTGACAGAAAGAAATCCTCATTACTTCAATTCAATGAGTTAAAATTTTCTGTGGAGCTATAATAAAGTTTTGTAGCTAAGTTTCTCATTTAATATAAGAGATATATATAGATATATATATTTATGTTTGATAAGACAACAAAAAGGAAGAGCAAGCAAAGGGGATCATGGAGAACAGCTAGCTCCCTTCCCTTGCTCTGCTGGATGTGTGAGTATAACTCTGAACAACGGCCGCTCTTTACATTTGCTTCAAAACTCACTGCAGTTTCTAACCTAAACCTTTTCCTTCCAACAAAACATTCACCCTTTTTCGTCCTGGTTCCTGCACTGCTGAAATCAGCAGTTAGTGTCGTTCTTCATTAGCCACTGCTGTCTCTGCACCACTATCATCTATCTTTCCGTTGCCCTCTTGTGTTTCTACTTCACTATCCACGTTATCTTTCAGAGAAGCAGTGGTATCTCTAAGAGAACCTGCACTGTCCTTTTCTGAAGAAGTTGGATTTTCAGCAGGATTGTTGCCAGTGGCTGAAGCCCCAGAGCCTGGAGGAAGGAAAACGCCAGTGCCAGGGAGTGGAAGTCGTGGTGGGGGATGCCTAGGAGGGGGTGCTGCCCATCCACCTGAGGCAGGTGGAAGAGCAACTGGTGCAGGAAAAGCCATAGGCGGTGCAACCGCAGCGGGAACAAAAATTGGCTGGATACCATTTGGAGGAGCTAACTGTGAACGAATAGCTGGAACGGGTAATACGCCGGTTGTTGGCATGGAACCATAATGCTTGGGCCCAAAAGGATGACGGATATGATTTGGTGACCTGCTAGGAGGGGGGACCCACTGGGGGGCAGCACCTCCTGCTGATGAAGAGAAACGCTGACTATCACCAGACTTGAATCTTCTTGGCTGCACCTTTGTAAAGGTCACAAGTATACGCTGCTTACGGATGGATGGAATAGCATGTCTAGCAAAATCGGTTGATTTTCCCTGCATTACAAGTACGGATCTGTGCATTTTCATAGCAGAAAGATTCAGTAGGTGATTAACCAAGAAAAACAATTAAACAGATAAAAGAAGCAAAGTGGAAAAAGAGGCAATGGAACATAAAGTGCCGTGCATATATAAGCATGTGTGTGTGTTATTTTTGCATTCTCAGTCCAAATAAGTGGGATAATCTTGATTTTGGTCTCATAGAAACACATTAATCCTTCTAGTAATTGTGTCAACTAATTGAATGAAATTTTCTGTGGCTTCTACAACCTTTAACCCTTCCCATTTGCTGTCAAGTCCATTAAGACTCTTTTCTTGTCCTAACTTGTCACCATTACACTATTGCAAGTTACTGCAACCTCAAGTTATTTTAGGAAGGGGGATGAGGATTTGTAGTATTCAGTACAAAGTAATTGGAGTAAGGGATGTTTGTGGAGGTTTGAGGAATGGATGGAAGGAACAAACGACATGAAAAGTCCGTGATATTGTTAAAACTTCTTCCAATCCCTTCAACACTTATAGCAAAAGGACAAAATCTACTCATTGAATGCAAATTTGAAGGTTTAATGTGCTAGGCAGGATGATGTAGCAACTTAATTTCGAATCAAGTTATATCAATGAAAAGCGCAATTTCCACTATACATGCACAAGACAAACTAGTAAAAATAAAACAAAAGATATAACAAACCAAACAACAAAGCCCGAGGAAAGGATTACCCTGGTGCAAAAGAGAGTTTGAGAGAGCCTCGATAATCGCCCGGATGGTCCACACCAATCATCTTACCGAAAGTCATTTCACATTCTGTCAAGAACAACATAGCTACAGGCCGCCCATACCAATAAGGCCACATATGAGGTTGTGAGTGGTCCCCCTACAATTAGAAATAATGTATCAAGTCTGCTAAGCTTTCTAAACAAAATCGCCATGACCATAAGAACTAAAACTACTGCTTGTAACCTCATTGAAGATGTCAATAGTGCAAGCATCTGGCTTCGCAGTTAAAACTTGCATAGCACTCAGTCGTTCAATAACATCTTGGAACAAGCCAGGAATCACTTCCATTTTCCGCTCTGCAAAATTTTGATTAACCCCATTAATACACAAGAAAGCAAAGATATATAAGTTTCATAAATGTTAAACATGCCTTTAAATGTTGCAAAGGCAGCTTCATCTTCAGGAGGTGCATCTGCAATGGGTAGGCCCAGCTGGATCATCTCCCTTCCGTGCCCCTTCATCGGTCTCTTTGAGACTATAAATGTCTGTGCTGCTTGTCACAACATTTCTAATCATTGACATCTATATTAAGGCGTCAGATACAAAGGATAGCACTTCAATAACAGGAATCTAATATCCAGATGTGCTTTCTTAATTCATTGCTGTTGCTCATCTTGCATTTGATGAATTTAAGAATACTACAGGATACGAAAAGAACAGTACTCAGACATAAAGTGCACATTAGAGCTGCATCTGGATGACAATTGTTTTTCGTATAAACTTTTATCCCAGTTTTTAGTAGAGATAACAAGTAAAAAGTGTTAGGCCCGAGAAAGTATTTCACATAAGATTGGACCAAACCACTCCACTTCTATTGTTTAAGGATGTAACTACATTCCTCTCTTCTATTACTACGTATAACGTGCCCAGAGAAAATGTAATTTTCAATTTTTACTACTAGTAACAATCACCAGAGAAAGCTCCCCATGCCCCACAAATACCTCAGCTACTATCACATGCTACTGACCTTTATGTTAAACCAAAGACACCAAAATGTAAATTTAGAAATAGCATCCTAATCTTTTTATCAGTAGAAATACTTTTCTAATATAATAGACTTTCCGGAAAAATTAATTTTTTACATTTTCTTTTGGATAAGAACTAGCCTAATCAAGGATGAAGATTAAGCAGATGGAAAAAAAATGGAATAATACAATGCAAAAACTGCATGATGAATATTAAAGAGACAATAAAAGAACAAAAAAATGAATTCATGATCTTAAATTTATGTAAAAGCACAACTTTTTATAACCGAGAAATACCCGAGGGTGGAGGGCCAGCTAGCCTACGGTTCGAAACTTGGTGGATAATGGGTCTATCCCTCTACCCTTCTCCACACTTTAATACTAGGCATTTTGTCTACAGTAGAGTTCAAACCTGTGTCATGCACCTAATCCACACATCACACATTGCACGTTTATTTGCTTTGTTCAACAGAAAACGGTGAACTGCGGGAAGCCTACTAAAGTTGTTTTTTCTTTTGTGGAAATTGAGCTTAATTTCGAAGTTCATCCTCAGGCGACTCAAAATTACACTATTTCTCCTGGTAACAGCAGAAAAAGTAACTCAATCCTGCATAGTCTACCGCTGACAATTCGAGATTTGCATTCAAAAGGTAGATTCACAGTAAAAAGAGCTAGCTTATGACTTAACTCTGATAAAGGCACTCTAGTAAAGGCATCCTTCGTAGTTTCCAATGATCTAGCTTCACATTCCTAGATAAATTCGCCCATAAAAAGAGTCACCCGTAACTTATCTCTATTAGAGACATTATTATTATTAGTCTCCGATAGCACGCTGACACTTTTTACATTCAGTGCTGCTGGGTGTGAGCGTAATTGGAGCGTATTTGAGCATGTAAGTACTCGTAATGGTATACTTCTTATTTATTTTCTTTGCTTAGTTAATCAATTAGATTATATCACTAATGTTAAGATATTCCATGCAACAGATCCATACCAAAAATAGAAACAGATTGGAGCATCAAAGATTGAATGACCTAGCGTATGTCAAGTATAATCGTGCTTTAAAAGCCCGTTATGACTTGCGAAGTGTTATTGATCCAATCTCATTGGATAACATTGATCATAGTGATGAGTGGTGGGTTGGCAAGATGGGTGTTAATGTGGAAGCAGAAGATGAGTTGGTGTTTGGTGATGATAGCTTGACTTGGGGTGATGTTGCAATAGCGTCGGGTAGTGAGGACGTGTTGACATACACAAGGCGACAAAAGAGACAGTCAGGAGTAATTGCAACTAATGCCTCAAACTCCCGAGCTCCACGTATTGAGTCTGTTGACATAGAAGATGAGATTGTTTCGAATATTTTGGTCTTACATTAGTTTCGATATATTTTTGTATTTGAACAAAGAAGAGAAGATAGGCTCATTACATTCATAAAAAAAGATATGAGAATTTACCTTAAGTAATTAAGTAATTGAGCGTGAGAGCCAAATGAATCGAAAGATTCATGTTTGGTTCGAGAAGGGATTATGGAATTTTGGAAAGGAAGATGAGATTGTTTCTGATGAGTCAGGGGAAGAGGAGATTGGAGGCTATAGTTCTAGTGACACCAATGAGAATCACCCTATTGAGGAAGATTATATGGAGGAATATTATTTTAGTGATTAGAAGTGGAATCTAGAATGAGTTTATCTTTCCTTATTAAGACTTAAGTTGATGATTTGACGAAGTTTTACTTCATTATAAGCAATATATATTTATTATTTATGTGTCTATTATGTTCTCTAAATATTAGATATATATATTTAAAAAATTCTTCATAGTGCGCTTTTTTTCAGTGAAGGCCACGCTAAAGCCCTGTTGGAGGCTTTTCGCTTTTGACAACAATGGCATTGAGCCTCACAACCTAACCAACAAAGACACTCACTAAGGCAATCCATCCACAATATACTTCACAAACGTCTTAGTTCCACTAACAAACCTTTGATCACTAAGGCAATCCATCCACAATATGCTTCATGAATGTCTTATTTCCCCTAACAAATCTTTGATCATGCTCAGAAATAGTTTCAAAAGCATGTCAGATACTTGGGTAACACATACCAAACACATCTAATAAATCTGCATACAGTCTAAAAGAAAATATCTTTTTGATGCAAAAAGGATATATTTTACTGAGAAGCAACAGATAAGGAAATTTTGGCAAAAGGTGCCAAGTTATCTTTCAATTAGCGAGCATCCATGTCAACATCGTGTTGTGTTTTTAAGAAGACAGTTCAGGTGTCTGTATGTGGGTCCATCACAGATGCTCCTTCAGTACAATAAAGTGCAAAAACCCAATTCAATACCCCCCCCCCCTCCCAAATACAAAAACAAAACAAAGGATAAGACTAGGACTTTTTTAGTGTCACCACCAGAAACATAGATTAAACTACTTACCAGAAAGCTGTCCCCTTCTCCCAGAAGCTCTCAAATCATTTACCAAAGTAACAAGTTTTGAAACTTCTGAACTGCTTAGCAGTTCCTCGTACAGTTTCATGCCATCAACAACATTAACCTACAGAAGACACTGCCGCATCTTAGTGTAAGAACAAAGAGATTTTAATCTTGTACCTAAGTTTTTTTTATAAGTAGGATTTCAAAAATTGCACCAAGAAGTTGCTAATATGTACAGTAGAAAAGACCTTTGGTTCCGTTTATGCAGGATTCCAACGTGTCAACAGAAGTATTTACATGATACACATAATTCAGATTACATCTAAGAATACAAAACATGTAATGTCCTAAACTTGACAAACTGTATTGCTGTATATTTGTTCTCAATTGAAATTAAAAAGCTGTAAATTTATCGTTACCGGTTTTCCATCGTATATCTCTGTAGCAACAAAAGTTTTTGGTACAACAGTAACATTCTGCTTCTCATTTGGTACTTCGCTGGATCGGGATTCATTCTCCGCCTTACAAGACCCTTAAAAAGTAAACATGCAAACAAGTACTGATTGAGAATTATAGTTAGCTAAGATAAACAACTAAAAAGGTAAACTAAGACCAAATTATTCCACACCCATCACAATCAATGTCCACAAAAACATTTACAACACAAGTAGGAAACATAATTCCCTTAATGGAAGTAGTTTATGGCTGATTAATGCAGTCTTTCTTTTTTCTATTTTTTTTTTTGGGGGGGGGGGGGGGGGGATGGATATAGTATATGGCTTATTAGTGAATTATAAAGCACGATGCACTCCTTAAAAATGCAGCTCCAACAAACAATCGAGATCTAAATCAGAACAATAAACTACGTACCATCAGAATTTGAATCACGTTTATGATCGGTTTTGTCCATTTCACTTTGTGAGTCAGCAGCTTCTATGCAAACTGAACTCTTCATTGAGCTATCTCCTTCTGGATTTCCAACCAATTCTGCTTCATCGTATATGAACAAGAAAAAAAGTGCTTTCTTAGCTTACAATGCATAAGAGAAGCTACATGACAATTACATGTTTGCAACTAAAATGATGAACAAATTTTAGTTCATAGAAATGTACTTTACTCTGATTCTCCCATTGGTTGGCGGTGATGAGATAGTAAGGAAGTTATAATGTACAAAAACAGAAAGAAAAGTCAGCCTTGCATCAAGTCAGAGGGATAAATTCCTTTAAAGTTCAGAATAATATCCATTACATGATCAAATGATTTCCTCACAAACAATCTGATTAAGCTTGATCATGAGGTACCAATGGCTAGCTGAAGCATGTAGCTTAGGGAACAATTAAAAAATAAAATGTGACTAGGATATGCCAAAATTATTTGCTAATTTTGATGTGCATTCACGTAATTTGAGGCCAAGATTATTATTAGTCCGCAAGACTTGATTTATATCGATACCACAAAATGCAAACTCCAATACTCTTCCCATTGTCCAATTGCCTTATGGATGATAAAACTATAAAGTATCTCAGCAGAAGAAGCTCTCTCTCTCTCTCTAGTCTCTACCCTCCCCCTCTCTCTCCCCTTCACCCCTCACTAACACTGACAATTAAACATCCTAGCATTATAACCTCTTCCATTCACACTCAATTGCTTGCACACATAACTGCAAGAACTTGCCTCTTGCAGTTTAACATTGAGATATCCGCAATACCCTTGCAACCATCAGTTAAACTTGTTAATTCGCGTAGCAATAAAGGCAACCTGAGTTCTGTTCTGAAAGATTTTAAAACACCTAGTAAAAACTAAAAGATTAAGGAACAGTCCCAAGGACTGCTAATGGTAGGGGTAAGGTCTGCGTACACACTACCCTCCCCAGACCCCACTCGTGGGATTATACTGAGTTTGTTGTTGTTGTCCCAGCCAGAAAAAGGTGGACCAAATATTTTTCAAACCAGGACGCAAGTGAAATGGCAAAAACTCACCTCGTTGTGGGCAGTTATTATGTGGTCAGTCTCACAAAATATTCGGATTCACAGATGATTTCACATATCCTAAAGTGGAAATTATGGTTTTTAACAAGCAGCACTCAATCTGCCTCTCCATTATTTAACATAACCCCTTACTAAATAGGTAATAGCAAATTAGATTACACTCTTATTAAGGGAAACAAACAAGCATCATTATCATTAAATGGTGATAAATCCAAATCTCCACAACCCACGAGTGCCACTTTGCTAAATCATTAATAATCACCTTATCTTGTCTCTTAATCAGTAAATAGAAAAGTAAGCAAAGATTCTGAAATTTAACACTTTCCTAATAGGTGATCAATTTCAACTTAGTAATCACTAAAGACCCTATAGAATCACATAGTCCTTCAATCGATAAATTCCCAGTAACACTCCTTTAATCACAACACAAATATAAAAGGGTTTAAGTTCTAAGCATTGGCGCTGAAAATATGTCATTTAAAAGGTAATTGCAAGCAACTTATTTACTAAGCATTCATTGGTAACCTACAATATATGGCAAGTTTACCTACTATAAAAGGTTAATAACACTGCTGTTGTAGCAGATTACTTATCATTTATTTTAGATTACTAATAAATGTTTATCAAATAGAATTACCTGCAATTACCTTTTAAGTAACCTGATTGTGTAAATCTTTTTACACTGTCAATGCATAGTACTTAAACTAAACACTTTGCAAATGATCAATTTCAACTTAGTAATCACTAAAGACCCTATAGAATCACATGTCCTTCAATCAATAATTTTCAAGTAATAGTTCTTTAAACAAAAAATACATACATCATCATATCTAATACATAAAAAAGGAAAAACTGGCAAGCATTGCCTAATCTCACCTTTCTTTTCCCCTTGCTTCACATCTATTTCTTTTTCTATAACATCAATCTTTTCGACCCCGTTAGATTTACTATAAAACTCTTTACTATTAGCATCCATAGTAAAATTATGACCCTCACTTCTCCAACCCCCTCCTCCTCCTCCTCTAGAACCCCCACTATTCCTCTTATTATTAAAACCCCCTTTTTGCTGCTTCCTCCACTCAACCTGATGCAATGCATAGATCACTTCAGCTACTGAAAAGTACTGCTGCATATGCAACACAGTGCTCCAATTCCCTCTCCTTTGTTGTACACATCCAATTACACCATCATACTCACCAGGCTGCTCACCTACTAACCTTAAATGATGACACAAAGCATCAATTATAGCATTTGCTGCAGCAAATTCACCTCTTAACCATGATATAAACCCATCCCTCTCATCACCCATAAACCACTGCTGCTGATGTGGCGGTGGTTCCACCGCCTCTCCTCCACCACCGCCGTGCATTTTCTCCGGAACTAACGTGGCATTTCCTGATTGCATTGTTAACGTGTATAGTACTATCTACTAATATAACTATATATTATTATTAATTTTTTTAATAGATCTGAAGAAAAAAAACACAAAAAGGGGTTGTTGTAAATAGCAAAATAAATATAGGAATGTTGAATTCTTGAATTTTTTAGTTACACCTAGAAAATATGGCAATGTGTGAGATGGTGCTGAGAGTGTAGATCTGAAGAAGGTCACTGTGTGACTATGTGAAGATCTACAAAGGGTTTGAAGAAGAATTTGGCTTAATGAGCACGCGTATGTTTTTTTTTCTAGTCCTGAAAATGGTGGTTTCTTTGTGGGTTTCTGTTTTTGACTCACTCTCACACTCTATTTAGGAATTCAGGTTCCTTTTTGTTTGTTTGTTTTGCTTTTTCACCTTTTTCTTTTATTTTTATTTTTATTTTTATTTTTTTACTGTGCGTTTCAACGGACCAAGATGTCAACTAGGACTAGTCTACTCTACAATGTGATTGGAGGTGGGCTGAGGGTTTTTGAGGCAGGAACAATCTAGAAGAATATTCCGAAAACTATTTAATGGTTTTTTTTTTCTTAAATTTTATTCATTTAGATTTTTGTGCGCGAACGCGAAATGTTTTACGTACTGTTCAAATTGTATTCTTATAATAATTACGTAGGAAATTAGGGAAGTAAAAGCTAGGCAGTAAAATTTTGGGTTTTCATTTGATGTTCGATTTTTACTATCAAGCTTGATTAGTTCGAATTTGTTAGAAAGTCCACTTTTGGGGTAAAATACTTCCTATCAACTATATTGCCAGAGCTTGAAAGCAAACTTTCACTATTAAAGGATGGAGGAGATTTCAACTTTTGGTGGTTATATAATTTTTAGAATATAAACCTTTGTGATAAATATAATGGTTTAATTATTATTATTCCGCGTTCATGCAGGGTCCGGAGTAATGGCGGAGCCAAATTTTTCGTTAAGGGGTGTCAAAATATATAAAAGTAAACATACCAAGAAATTAAAGGGAGTCAATACATAATATATATATATACATATAATTTATTTATTTTACCTAGCTACACAATGTCTTTTTCCGGCGAAGGGGTATCAGGTGGCTCCGCCACTGGTCCGGAGCAGGACCGCACCACAAGGGATGTGATGTAGACAGTCTACCTTATGCAAATATTAGTAACTATTTCCACGGCTTGAACCTGTGATTTATAGGTCGCACAAAAATAACTTTATCATTCTCCAAGGCTCCCTTTCGTTGTTATGCAAGATATGTTTAATTTTTTTATTGATCATGGACTTGTATTTTAATAAAGAATAATTGTGATTTTAAAAAATTTTATTAGAAAACTCCAAGTAATTTATTTCGTTTGGTATAGATGAAATAACTCTAAATAAAGTATAGGCAAAATACATAAGTTACCACCTTACCTATGAACTAAATCTCTGTTACACACTTTTTTGCGGACGAAAATAACTTTACACACTCAACCTTTTCAGAGTGTGTCTAATACACACTACTCTTGCTATGTGGCAATACGTGTGTATAACAAAAATTGTAAGCGTGTTAAATGGAAGAATTTTTGTCCCAGTTCTTACTTAAAAGAGACGTGTAAAAATTTTAATATTTGCTTTTTTAAAAAATATTTTTTTTCCCTTCACTTTTAACCTACCCCCTCCCTGTTCTTCTTCCCCATAACCCCTCCCCATTGTGTTCATTTCTGATCTTTCCCCCTTTCTCCATTTTCGTCTTCTTCCCTACCCCTTTTTTTCATCTTTTCTGTCCAAAATTTTAAGAATAACAATAATATAAAAAGGCTTTGGAAGAAATTGATTAAGAAAGTTAAAAGAAATCTATATAAAAGAATTTTATAGATTTGGGTTTGAATCTTAATTTAGTAGTAACAACTTAGGAACACAGATTTAATATGATAGGATATTAATTTGGTGGTTGAGGGATATCGGAGATGAGCCAAAAGAAGCCGAGATTTGACTGACTCTATTCGAGTGAATCAAGCAGTCATGGATCTCGCCATAACCAATTTTAATGGAGTTTTGAGTTTTGCATCCTATTTCTTGTGTTAGATTTGAATCTGGACTCACAAAGTCGTGAATAATGTACTTGCGTTCCTGATTTTGCTTTATAATCGTAAGGTGATAATTGTGGATGTTTTTATGGTGGTCGGCGTCAATGAAAATTTGATGGAGAAGAGAAAGAGATGGAAGGAGAATAGTTAAGGGGTATATTTATAATTTTACATTAATTTATTTCATTTTAAATTTAATGACACGTGGCACTATATTATTGGTGTGTGACATGCCTCACTTTTTATGAGATGCTTAAATATAAAAGTAGTGTGTATTGGACACGCTCTAAAAAGGTTGGGTGTGTAAAATTATTTTCGTCCGTAAAAAATGTATAATAGGGATTTGGTCTATAGTTGAAGGGGTAACTTATGTATTTTGACTAAAGTATATAATAACTACTATACATAACGGAAAGCAAAGCACCTCCCCGTCGTCATGTGTGCTTGTTGGAATAAACAATTATCTTGAGGGTGTTTATGTAATTTCATGCGGCTGAGTTTGCCAAAGCAATGTGTATCAGTGATGAACACACTGGACTTATAATTTGGATTATTACCAAAATTGACAGTAAAACCATGTGGATTTCATTTAATTTCATGTGTACCCCTCGGGCTACTTTTTTGGCATGACACTGTGCAAGAAACCACATTAGCCAAATTGTTAGGATTTAACACGTGGAAGCTGTGGGACCACAGTTTTGTAACAACCAACTCCATTCTCTTTCTTATTTCTATCATTTCGTGTTCACAATATTTTATTTTGCATTTTATATATAAGTATGCTTGCAACTTGGCGTCCCCTTTCACATTATGTACCTTTAAATATTCATATAATTAATTATCATAATAACATCATAATTAAAGGAGTAAATTGAATAAGTAAAACTGAGTTAATCCAATGTAAGCGTGCATAACTCTTTAAAAATTGTTACGCCATATATATTAGTCTATTCCACTATAATTGCAAGTAATTTATAACAAAAAGGACATTGTATTTGGTAATAACAAAAATATTGTGGAGTCGAATGGCTAGTAGACAATATCTAATATTTCAAACACTTCAAAGTGCCTTTGGGCTAGCTTAACCTAACACAAGTTAGGTGAAAATTTAACATCTCACGAAAAAATATATTTAAAAAAATACAGTTGATATTAATTAAATGTAATATGATGGTAGAACAATATATTATATCATTTTACAGAGTGATATTAAAAATATATAAATTGAGCATTAACTTATAGTCAATGATTAGTTCATATATAAATTAGATTCTACAAAAGCATCTTACGGTAAACAAATGAATTTTGAATTCTAATATCAAAAACTCATAATATAATTTATTGTTTAAATATAAGTTATGTGTCGGACTTGAAATTGTTTATTTTATTAAATCAACACTAGATTCTAGGTTATTTGCTCTTTCGTTGTTTTTTGAAACAGAACAAGTCAGCAAATATACCACTTAACTAAAAATTATTTTAGAGTAACCAAAAAAGATTTGGTACACTTTAATTCGTTACCGGCAGAAAAAATAATTAAACCAAGATATTAATTTAGACACAAATTGGTTACATATTCATTGACCCGGGCATAACCTCGCTAATAGGATATATAATTGATTCATAGAAATGGCATCAACTAGTTTCAGGTTAAGGTGTCTGATTAATAAGTTGTCTTATACAATAATTCTTTCTCTATGACATTATCCCGCCTAACTTTGCCATTTAGAAGAAGTACAATTATATCAAATGATGTCAAATTTAGAGTTGTCTTGTTTGAAATTGTGTGTGGAAAGATTTTCATTACTTGTATCTTTCAAACTTAAAAAGGTAATATAGTTAGTTCTCGACAACATTAGAGCGAATGTGTAAGGTATTCCATTGACTTTTGGTTGTTTAATTTTGACATTATATCCAACAACAAATTTATTTATAGTAGTGGACAGTGGTTAACTTCAAAAACGTAACTAGCATGTTATTTACTTCTATTATGAAATATAGAAATATTTGCTTGCATAATATACATGTCATTAGTTGTCATTACCCCTCATCTAACATGGAGAAATAAGGAGGTGAAACGTTTTATCTAGTTTTACATAATATATTTTTCAGAAAACTTTAATATAAGCTTATTTGAAGTATTTTAATCGTTACATATAGAAGAACTAGCGAATGGGCAAGAAGATAGTAAAAGAAAAGTTCCTTTTTTGTTTTGTTTTTCATTGAATGTTCGATGTTCAGTTCCCACATGAATCTCGATTAATCATGGTCCATTAAACAAGTAACTAGGGGTGTCAATAAATATTTAAAAAGCGACTAAATCGATCAAAATATACTTTACCGAACTGGATTTTAGATTTTTTTTAATAAAATCGTAGGTTTTTATACAAATCTATAATCGTACCGATAATTAGGGTAGGTTTTTTATTTTATAAAAATAAACCGAAAAAATACCGAACCGTACCGAATAAATTTATAATATAAAAAATATATTTATATATTAAGTTTAAAAATAATAAAGCATTATATTTTTTCTTAGGCCTTAGAATTATGAAACAGTTACGAGCCAACAAGTAATTAAACTCAAAATCTTAATTCTCAAAAACTAAATTATTTTCAGCATATTCACTAGTAGGACACAAGGTATTGTAGCGATTATGAGTAGCAAACTACAATGTATTGAATATGTTTCTTTTCGTATGATTTAGATTTATCTTTTTGAATATATAATCTTCTATAGACTTTCTTCTTGAGTCCGAGCTTGGTTAGTATCTTTCGTATTTGCTTAATTTTTTTTACGTTGTTGTAAAATAGTTGGTGGATCTATACTGTAGCCATCTTTCATGTTTTCTCAATTCGTCACTTTTTAAACTGTAAAAATATCTAGAGAGTTTTGTCAAGTCCTATAAAAGTACGTATGTTATTGCATTCTACTTCTACTAGTGACTTTTACATGACATTTAAAAAAAATTATCGAAAATTAACCGAACCGTACCGATACCGAAGAGAAACCGACATGATTGGAACGGTTTCGAAAAGTCTAATTTTGATTATATATAATAGAATAACCGAAAAATTGATATGATACAAATTTTATAACATAATCGGCCGAACCGAACCATTGACACCCTACAAGGAACTACTTCCTGGCGAAAGTTTTTATTTTATTTTTAGCATTCAAGCCGAAATCTCTAATTAGGAGTGGAGAATTTCTATTTATTCTACTATACTCTTTGGTGGTGAAGATAGTAAAAGTCCCCTATTATTTTTAACGATGAACATGAAAAAATTTGTGTCGGAATGACAACAAAGAATGTGTTAGAGAAATACAAAAGATAAAACACCATTTGACTTTTCAAATATTAACTATTTTGCATAATACTTAAATACATGTAGCCGCGTTTGCACCTAAAAGTGATGATCATTAATACCCCCGTTAGACTTATGGCTCATTTTATGCCAACCCTAGGACTTTAGGCTTGGGAACAACACCCATGTACGAATATATTTAGCTAGCAGGGGAGGAGCTAGAGTATTAAGCATGAGTTGGGACGAATTTAGTAAAAAAGAATTTTGTATTTGTATTGTGAATTTATTAAATATTTACTGTATACGGATGAAACCGAGCATGTTGGACACCTTGATTCTCAATGGAGTAAACGGAGCAGAGACATGATCATAAGAAAGCAGAATCGGGGCAAGGAGCCCCTCGAATCGGAGTCCGGGCAAAACACCTGCCCTCGGTTGAATTGGGGCCACATCCCTGAGGTCCGATTCGAACTCCAAAACTTCGAAGAGCATTACCAGATAATCGAGCTCGACTAGCAAACAGCCGTGATATCCGCGTCCAGCCGGATGTCACGGCGTGAATCTCGGCACGTATCGGCAGAATATCTGTGATTAGCAAAACAGAAGATTTTTACCTTTTATGAAATTGTACTTAGGGTAAAGCTCGCCTACTATATAAAGAGGAGTCTGACTATTCGTTAGATACATTGTAACACGCATATCAAGGCAATATATTCTTATTTTCTCTGTTATTCAAAGTTCTTACTTTTGTTCATTAGTTCTACATTATTATGAGCCCGGGATCGAAGGCATGCATTATATTAAGTTGTTACTGAGTCGGGGATCACTCCCATTAATTGGTTTGACAATTTATTACATCATTTATTTGTTTAATCTAACGTTTTTTTATCATTTGTATTGAATTAATACGCATATCCTTAAAACCACATATAATTCAATTGTTATCCGTTTTTAAGGGTAACAGTTTGACGCCCACTGTGGGGCTAAGGATAATAGTGACAATTTGATACAAATTTCCATAACACACTCTATTTTACACTTGTTCTTTGAGTTTTTAATTTCAGGTCAAATTAAAATTGTCAAACTCCCAATCTGCCCATCTGAACGTTGATGCTGAGTCGGCCACCACGACGAGAACAACAACGTCATGCCCAGCAACGAGATGCCCCCTATTGACCCCAACGGAGCCCCAGTCGCGGATCCGATCGATGCTAACTCACACGTGGCTATTGAAGCAAACTTGCCTACTAACCCCGAAAACAGCATTCGCGGGGGAGCCTGGTCGATAGCCTGAACTACACACGACGGCGAAGGTGATGAGATAAACCTACGAGGTGATCTTCGAAGTGTTACAGGCTCAACAGGCAGCGATAGCCCAGTTGCAGAACCAAAGTTGTGCCCCCAGCAGAGTCGAGCCCGAACCATCCCGGGAAAACGCTCGCAGAAATGGACCGGCCACAGAAAGCCCGGGTGAAGCAGAACCCGAAACCAACCCCGAGATAATAAAGATGCTTGAGGAATTGACAAAACGGGTGGAACCGGGAGAGAAAAAATCGAAGGCAACGACAAAAAAGTGGAGACCTATAACTCCAGGGTCGATCAAATCCGAGGAGCATCACCGATAATAAAGGGCCAGGATTCCAAGAAATTTGTCCAAAAGTATTTCCCTCCAAGCACAGCTTCGAAGCTGATCCCAAAGAAGGTCCGTATGCCCCAAATTCTGAAGTACAATGGAACAACTGATCCAAATGATCAGTTGATCTCCTACACGTGCGCTATCAAGGGGAACAACTTGGAAGATGACGAAATCGAACATGTTCTGTTGAAAAAGTTCGGAGAGACCTTTTCAAAAGGAGTTATGATATGGTATCACAACTTACCCCCTAATTCTATTGACTCATTTGCTATGCTTGCAGATACCCTTTGAAAGCGCACGCCGGGGCCATTAAGGTCGAGACTGGGAAGTCAGACCTTTTCAAAGTAAAGTAAAGAGATAACGAGATGCTCAGGGAATTTGTGTCGAAGTTTTAAATAGAACGCATGGATCTGCCTCCGGTCGCATACGATTGGGCCGTTCAGACATTCACCCAAAGACTCAAACCCCAAAAGCTCATTGGCTCCACAGCAGTTCAAACAAAATTTGATAGAATACCCAGCGGTAACTTGGGCCGACGTCTATAACGGTACTGGTCAAAAATTAGGGTTAAAGACGATCAGCTCGGGGACCCCACGATCAGCTCGGGGCCCCTTCCGGGTCCGTTTATCCCGTCAGAACTAGTGACAGATCCAAAAGAGATATCGATCATGAACCAAGATCGAACAGAGATCTGTATTAACCATACAATGGATATCGAAGGGGTAATGGGTCTGGGCGCAACCCTGCAAGGAGTGAAAGAAGAAGCGATCGAGGTCATAATAACCGGGGACTCATGAGCAAAACCGATTTTGACAGACCCATCAGGTCTAGGGAGGCACCAAGGTTATCGGAGTACAACTTCAACGTCGATGTTGTTGCCATCGTATCAGCCATCGGACGTATCAAAGATACTAAGCGGCCTCGACCATTGTAATTCGATCCTATCCAAAGGGACCCTAACCTAATGTGTAAGTATCATGGTACTCACGGCCACAGAACCGAAGATTGTCGACAACTAAGAGAAGAAGTAGCCCAGTTATTCAATAACGGACACCTCCGAGAATTTCTGAGTGATCGAGTCAAAAATCACTTCAGGAATGAGATTCCAACAAGTAGATCGAGCAAGAGGAACCTCGACACATCATTAACATGATCATTGGTGGAGTTGATGTCCCCCAAGGGCCGATGTTAAAGCTCACAAAGGTGTCCTTTACTAGGGAAAAACAAACTCGAGTTATGTACCGGAGGGAACCAGCCATATTTTTCAACGACGGGGACACTGAAAGCATTGTGCAACCACATAATGATGCGCTGGTAATATCTTTACTCATAAATTAATCTCCAGTTAAGCGTGTGTTAATCGATTCAGGTAGCTCGACCAATATCATCAGATCGAGGGTCGTGGAACAGCTGGGTCTACAAGACCAAATAGTGCCTACAGTTTGAGTTTTAAACGGATTTAACATGGCATGCAAGACTACTAAAGGGAAGATAACCCTGTCGGCGAACACCGCCGGAACCGTTCATGAAACAAAGTTCTACGTGATCGAAGGAGATATGAGATACAATGCTCTATTCGGAAGGACATGGATTCACAACATGAGGGCAGTACCCTCGATACTACATCACGCGTTGAAATTCCCCACACCGGGAGGGATCAAGACTTTTTATGGTAGGGGTGCTTATCGGGCGGATCGAGCGATTAATTATGTTTAACGGTTCAACTTATCGGTTATCGGATTATAAATATAGTAATCCGCTAGTCATCCAATAAGACAATGGGCGGATTGGTATCAGATTAATGATTATCGGGCGGTTTATTAGCTAAACCAAATAGAAATTTTCTGAACAATCAATACCAAATGGGTAAAGAATAAAAATAAAAAGTCTACCTTGACTCTACTCTCTAGCGATAAAGTCTACGGTTTTGAGGAAAGGTTCTCCCTTGAATCCATCGAGAGATTGTGATACATTTTTTGTTCTTATATCATTCGATCCATCAAACACCTTTGTCTCTTTTATTAAATATGTATCTTAGGGCTTGCAGTCAATCAAAATCAATTTGAAATGAATGTTCTTGGTCGATTGGCTCTATAGAGTTCTCGCATCGCTTGGACTGTGGCAGAAAGAGGCTAAGATCTTGTTTTTAGGCCTTGATAATGCCAGCAAAACTACCACAGTAGGCTTTATCGCTAGAGAGTATAGTCAACAACCACAGTGCTTCAATAGTATTTTATATACATAGGGGTAAAAGTGTATGTATAAAAATTCTTAATGGGTTAACGGTTTACCCGATAAGAAAATTGAGTAATCCACCCCCAAACCGTTAAGTCATTAATTTTAAAATCTTAATTTATTCACCATTCATTACCCCGGTAATCCGATACTAATAAGTCAATAAACCATCGGTTCGGTTCGTTTTGAATAGCCCTAGCTTACGGAGAACAGCCGGCCATAAAATAAATGTTTGCGATCGATGAGGTGATATCGATATCCGCACTCTCGACACCAAAGGACCCGAGTTCGGTTACAAGAAAAGAAACCAAATAGCAATCAACGACATCGGTCCCGACCGAACCTGAGAAGCAGGAAACAGACGAGGATGATGATTACAGTGTCCCTAGGTCGTTCATAGCCCCTGACGATTCTGATGCCACTAAGTCAAAATTTGAGGAGTTGGAGAAAGTCATACTAGTAGAGCACTTGCCCAATCGGAAGGTATACCTGGGCACGGGGCTAACTCCCGAGCTCACGAAAAAACTCATTGAATTCCTTATAGCTAACATAGATTGTTTCTCTTGGTCCCATCTTGATATGACAGGGATCCTGCCAGAAATAACTACTCACAAGTTGAGCCTGGATCCGAAGTTCTACCCGGTTAAACAGAAGAGGAAGCCTCAGTCCGAAGTCAAGCATATATTTGTCAAAGACGAGGTATCTAAAGTTCTAAACTCCTTAAAATAGGTTATATTCGGGAAGTTAAGTACCCGGATTGGTTAGCAAACGTAGTAGTAGTGCCTAAAAAGAGAATAAACTAAGAATGTGTGTGGACTACAAAGACTTGAACAAGGAATGCCCTAAGAACTCTTTTCCTTTGCCTAACATCGATCGCATGATCGATGTGATGGCCGACCACGAGATACTCAACTTTCTCGATGCCTATTCCGGGTATAACCAGATCATAATGGACCCGGGCAACCAAGAAAAGACTTCCTTTATCACTAAATACGACACCTATTATTATAACGTAATGCCATTTGGACTAAAAATGTCGGTGCCACTTACCAATGCCTAGTAAATCGGATGTTCGAAGAGCAAATAGGAAAATCAATGGAGATTTACATTGACGACATATTAGTTAAGTCCCTGCGAGCAGAGGACCATTTGAAACATTTGCAGAAAACCTTCAACATACTAAAGAAATATAATATGAAGCTGAACCCGGTGAAATGCGCATTCAGGGTCGGATCCGGGAAGTTCCTCGGATTCATGGTGTCCAACCGGGGGATCGAGATCAATCTCGACAAGATCAAAGCTATAAAGGACATCACTGTGGTGAATAATTTCAAGGCTATTCAAAGGCTGACCGGGCGCATAGCCGTCCTGGGTCGGTTCATTTCAAGGTCCTCCGATAAGAGCCATCAATTCTTCTTGTTATTGAAGAAGAAGAATAACTTCTTGTGGACCCCGGAGTGCCAGCAAACTTTGGAAGAACTCAAACGTACCTTTCGAGTCCACCTTTGCTTCATACTCTGAAGACGGACGAGCAGTTGTACATGTACTTAGCAGTATCCGAGATAGCGGTAAGTGGAGTCTTAGTCCGGGAAGTTAGCAGGACTTTAGGCGAGGCCGAAATGAGGTATCCTTACCTGGAGAAAGTGGCGCTCTCTTTGCTAAGCATCCAGGAAGTTAAGGCCATATTTTCAATGTCATTCCATATGTGTCGTAACTACTTAACCATTGAGGAACACAATGCACAAACCCAAGCTCTCGGGATGATTGGCCAAATGGGCCGTTGAAATTAGCGGGTACAATACCAAATATTGACCCCGGACTACCATCAAATCTCAAATTTTGGCAGAGTTCGTGGCCGACTTCATGTCGGTCTTAATACTCAAAGTCGAAAAGGAATTATTGCTAACCTCGGGGACCTCCTCAGGGATCTGGACCCTCTTTATGGATAGTGCCTCGAACGCAAAGGGGTACGGACTCGGCATCGTGTTGAAGCCACCCACTGGTAACATAGTTAGGCAATCTATTAGAACTGTGAAATTGACTAACAATGAGGCCGAGTATGAGGCCATGATTGCAGGTTTTGAATTGGCTAAGAGCCTGGGGCCGAAGTGATCGAATCTAAATGTGATTCCCTCCTTGTGGTAAATCAAGTCAATGGTACATTCGAAGTGAAAGAGGAATGAATGCGAAAATACTTGGATAAACTACAGGTAACGCTACATCGATTCAAGGAATGGACTGTACAACATGTGCCCCAAGATCATAATAGCAAAGCCGATGCTCTGGCTAACTTGGGGTCATCGGTTGATGACGATGAATTCAGCTCGGGAATGGTCATACAACACATGAAATCGGTAGTGGAAGAAGGATATGCCGAGATAAACTCGACAAGTTTAACTTGGGAATGGAGAAACAAGTATATAGATTACCTGAAGATCAGGATACTGCCTTCAGATCCCAAAGAATCGAGAACTATGCATACGAAGACGGCCAGATTTAAACTGTCCGAAGATAACACTCTGTCCAGGAGAATATTCGATGGCCCACTCGCCATATGCTTGGGCCGGGAGACACCGAATATGTTTTGAGGAAAGTTCACGAAGGCACCTACGAAAACCATTCGGGGGGCAGAATCGTTGGTTCGTAAGATAATCAGAGACGGATATTACTGGATCTACCTGAAGAAAGATGCGAAGGAGTTTGTGCGAAAATGCCATGGCTGTCAGAGGCACGCACCAATGATCTATTAGCCTGGGGAGTTACTACACTCGGTCCTATCGCCCTGGCCTTTCATGAAGTGGGGAATGTACATCGTCGGTCCCCTACCATGGGCAACCGGTAAGGCTCAATTTATATTATTTATGACTGACTACTTCTCTAAGTGGGTTGAAGCTCAAGCGTTCGAGAAGGTCTGGGAAAAAGAAGTCATCGACTTCATTTGGGACTACATCATATGCCGGTTTGGTATACCGATCGAGATAGTATGCAATACGGGAAACAGTTCATCGACAGCAAAGTAAGCAAATTTTTCGAGGACCATAGGATCAAGAAGATCTTGTCAACACCCTATCACCTTAGTGGGAACGGGCAGTCGGAGTCAACAAACAAAACAATCCTTAAAAACCTTAAGAAAAGGTGGGCCGATGCCCGAAGTCTTATGGGCATATCGCACAACCTCAAAATCCAGTACCGGGGTCACCCCGTTTTCGTTGGTCTACGACGCCGAAGCACTAATACTGGTCGAGGTGGGAGAACCGAGCCTCAGATTCCTGTATGCAACCGAAGAACCTAACAACGAGGCCATGAGCACGAGCTTAGAACTACTGGATGAGAGACGCAAGGTCACTCTAGTCCGGCTAGCCGCCCAAAAGCAGTGGATAGAAAGATATTACAACCGAAGATCCAACCTCCGACATTTTAATGTCGGGGATTTGGTATTAAGAAGAGTAACACAGAACACCCAGAACACGAACGAAGGTAAGCTAGGACCGAACTGGGAAGGTTCATATCGTGACATCGGGATTATCGGTAAAGGTTCTTACAAACTTGAAACAGGAAATGTCACACAACTACCAAATAACTAGAACGTGACCCACTTAAAACGATACTACTGCTAAGGTACGCCATTATTTATTTTCTTTTATTTTTGCTAACATTTGCAGGCAACAATTGAAGGAGAATGTAGCTGATTAGGCCTGAAAGCACGCGTTGCACTCTTTTTCCCTTGAACTATTTTTTTTCCCAAATGGGTTTTCCGGTAAGATTTTTAACAAGGCAACAATAAATCGTGCTAACTTAGAGTCGAAGACTGATTTTAAATCGGAGTCAACGGTCGTATCAACAGTATGCGAGTCCACTCAAAGATCGACCTCGAATACTGGGGGCTATCACCCTCAAGTCATGATTTTTAGCAAGGAAGGAAACTCTGTGCTCGAACAGTCTGGGCTCGGTGGATAGGATTTGTTGTAAGGGCCAAACGGTCAAATAAACCGTGTCCAAGTAGGTCACACCATCCACAATATGAGCTTTTATACAATTTTGTACGTTACGCACAGAAAGGAAAGAAAGTTTCCACTTTGCTAACAAACATTTTTTTTTGCTTCTTAAAAGTATCGAGCATAAGGGATATTCATACCCGAGAACTATCGAGCCCAAGGGCCATACCTATCCGGGCCCAAAGGGCTAACCCCACTCGAGGACTGCCGTCCTGGATAAGTTCAGACAGCTCGGGTTATCAAAACCCGGAGGCACAAAACGTTTTAGGCAGTGCCCAAACCTAAAAGGCTATGACCACCCTAAAAACGGTTCGGAGATGTCCGAAGCCCGTAATCAAAACATAAAGCCTTCAACAAAATTTCAAACCTATTCAAAGGTTACCCTCGGCAAAATTATAGTCTAAAAAACATTTAAACAAACATAATGGGGAAAGCTTCCGGTCACTCCGAGCCCCTATGTGTTTCAAACAAAACTTGCATCGAGAACAAATCTTGTTTAGACCTCCGAAAAGAAACTTATTACTATGTTTTATTCCATGCTAAGGCATTTGAAATCTTTGCAATTGTAGAAAGGATGCTAAAGGTAATATACTTGAAAATTGCCAAAAGGGAAAAAACTTTATACATTCCAGAATGTCTTTACAAAGGCCAATGAAAATGGCCTCAACAAAATAAATATACAAGGTGCAAAAACAAAGACAAAAATTCCTAAGGCACCTATGCCCGATCTTCACCAGAACCCACCTCGTTACAAGAGTCGTCGAGGCCTTCTTCATCTTTGGGTTCGTCGGAGCCCTCAGAGCCTTCTTCATTCTCGAGTTCAGCCAGCTTCTTGGCCTCGACCTCGAGCCTCTTCACCTCTTCGATCTTAGTAGATAGGTTGAAGCCTCAGGCATGTATCTCTTCGAGGGTCTCCCTTCGAGACAACCGCTTTATGTACTCAACAATGGTTTTCAGAAGGGCCTCGGATGCCTCGACATTGACCCTATACTGGGCCACCATCTCTTCAGCATCAGCGGAGGTTGTGCGCATATGAGCCTTTACAGCTTCACATTCACTGTCGAGGGAATCCCGCTATGCCAGGACCGAGTTCAGTTGAGCTCGGAGTTCCTCGTTCATCTGGGCTCGCTTATTGGCCTTCTCTTTTGCCACTCGGAGTTGAACTTCTACGATGTCAGCTGTGCCTAGGCGGTCTCCTTCTCCAAAGCGCCGGTCCATTTTGCCCTTCCAAACATCGGCCATGGCTTAGACCTCGTTCATTTCAGCTCGGAGTTAGTTGATCCGGTCAATCTTCTACTGAACCTACGAGGTTTTGTCGTTAGTAGCCATTGCTAAGTCTTCATTTCTAACTTCGAAAACCTTTACCTTTTTGACCAAGTCGGCATGCTCCTTCTAAGTTGTATCCAGCACGGCCTAGAGATTCTTGACGACCCTTTCGTGTTGCTCACTGAGAAGCTTATACATATCTCTTTTCTCGGCAAGCTCCTTGATCTCAGCCTCGAGCTGGTTAACCTTGGTCCGATACCGAAGAAAGCTTTCGTGATGGAATACTGAGGCCTGCGAAAGGGTAAAAGAAAGAAGACATGAGAAATATCATGGACTAAGTCAAAGGTCGAAAGATCGTAATAATACCTTACCCGATTTAGTACCTGTTGTGCCTCGTTGAACAGGAACGGTACTTCCACCTCGTTCATTTTCACCTGGTCTTCTTCGATCACCAGGCATCGAAGATGGCTCGCTACTCCTATGGGAAAAGACAGAACCGGGCATCCTCCGGGATAGTGATGACTATCGACCTCTTGCGGCCGAGATCTACACTCGGGGCAGGGAATTGATTGACTAACTTCAGGCTCGAATTCAGCTCGCCGACTTTTGAAGATGACTCCTTTCTCGACACTTCCAGGTCGCATAGCCAAGAAAAATCCTCCAAAATGGACGAGTCCACACCGTCAAAAAAGGAATGAAGGGGATCATCCGCTCCATGAGTCCTTTCGTTAGACCTCTCCTTTCCCGCTCGGGCCTCCTCGAGCATAGACTCGGTATGAGAAGGCGACCCTGAAATATCTATTACACTGAGTGCCTCATTCGGGGCGTGGCCGGTATCCCGGGAAGTCTCGGCCCCAATCTCCTCATCGACCCCCCGGGCCTGGGGGGGTCAGCCTCATGGATCTCCTCTTCAACGGTTGCTTGCTCCTCGAGGGATGTTGGCCCGTGGGTCATGAAAAAATCATCTTCTTTGGGCTCATTCCTGAGCCGATAAAGTGAATCCGAGTCGGGTGCTCGAGAGCTAGAACTTTCCTTTGGCTTACGAGCTAACTTTTCTTTGGCTTCTTCTTCTCTGAGCTCGGGGAGCCCGGAGCCTTCCTTTTCTTCTGCTGCAGCCCCGGGCTGCCCCAAAGCGGAGGGGACAATGGACGGATCCTCGTTCCCTACTAAAGGCCTAAGCTCAATGGTCTTCGGCAAACCTATAAAAGGAAAAGTAAAGAAAAGAGGGTAAATATGATGTGAATGGGAGAGCCAGATGTTACCTATTCGAGGAAGGGTCTTACCGTGAGAACGAGCCTCCCAACGGCCCCTCGAGAGTTTGCACCATGAGCGCTCAGAATAAGGCATCTGTGAACAAATGCCCTCAATCCACTCTTTGAGCCGAGGGATAGCACTTGGAACTCGAGCGACGGCTGCGCCACCACAAATACCAGTAAGAAAAGATGAGATGAAGGTAAAATGGCGTTCAAAGGGAAATCATACTTATGAGATGCGTTCCAGTTCTCGGGGAATGACATGAGTTTGGAGGGAACTAAGTCTTCGGTCTTCACCCGCACAAAACGCCATTGCCATCCCCGATCCCGGTCCTCATCGATGCTCGAGAATGGGGCTTTGTTGGCCCGGCGTGTGAGCTTTATTAGTCCCCCTAGAAAGATTTGGGGACTGTATAGGTGGAGTAAGTGATCAATGGTGAACCGACAGGATGCGATCTTATTCATGAAAAATGAAAGAGGATCACGATCCTCCACAGCGATGGATGGATTTGACTGAGGCATACTTCGTACCTCTTGCAGAAATCCAAGATAACCCAGTCCACCGGGCCCAAGGTGAAGGGATAAATGTAAACACTTAGATACTCCCCCACGTGGGTAGTGATGGCATCCGCAGGCCCGAGGACTACAACCTTCTCACCCGCCCAGTTGCAGTCCTCTCGGACCACGGGGAGGATGTCTTTGGTAATGGAGCATGTATATCTTGATACTCCCTCACACCGGCCGTGCACCGGTGAGGGCTTCTTAACCTTAAAGTCATCGGCAACCCAACAACTCTCCGGGAATGAATATTTTCAAGGGAGGCTCGGCAGCCGGTTCATCGGTAGCCGCGCCAGGAGCAAACCTCTCAAAGACGACCACATCGGGAGTGATCTCCTCGATTTCAGTGGTCGGTTGCGAAGAAGAAGAAGCGACTTGTTGGGGGATAGATTTGGAAGTTTTAACCTTGGAAGTTTTATCCATTGTTATCTGAAAAAAGCTTGAAAAATATGAAGAAAGGTTGAAAGATGAAAAGTCAGGTGCGTTAATTTGGGTAAAAATTAGGTAAAAACTTTCAACTTACCGAGAAGTCTTGAAACACGGAGATAAAAATATTAGAGTGTGAAGAAGGGTAGTGATATCCTGAAAACTCGAAGGTAGAAGCTTGGACAAAAGGTAAAAAATGAAAAAAAGGAGGAAAGTATTTATAGAGGTTTCGCGCCGTTTCACATTCAGGGATGACCCGCCGATAGATGACGCGTGTTTGAAATCATGACAACACGAATGATGGGAAGTTTCAGATTCTTTGTCGTTTCTGTCACGACGTATTAAAAAAGGGATCGAAGTGCATATGTCGTTTCAGTAAACTTACTCTCCGAGAAATGAGGGGAATATCTGTATACGGGTGAAACCTAGCTCGTTGGATACCTCGGTTCTCGATGGAGTAAAACGGAGTAGAGACACGATCGTAAGAAACCGAAATCGGGGCAAGGAGCCCTCAAGTTGGAGTCCGGTCAAAACACATGCCCTAGGAAGAATCGGGGCCACATCCCCCAGGTCCGATTCGAACCCCAAAACTTCGGAGAACATTACCAGATAATCGAGCATGACTAGAAAATGGCCGTGATATCCGCGCCCAGCCGGATGTCATGACGTGAATCTCGGCACGTATCGGCAGAAAATTTATGATTAGCAAAACGGAAGACTTTTTCCTTTTATGAAATTGTACTTTGGGTAAAACTCCCATACTATATAAAGAGGAGTCTCACTGTTAATTAGACATATTGTAACACGCATTTCAAGGCAATATATTCTGATTTTCTGTGTTATTCAAAGTTCTTACTTTTGTTCATCAGTTCTTCATTGTTATGATTCCGGGCTCGAAGGCAAACATTATATTAAGCTGTTACTGAGTCCGGTATCACTCCCCTTAATTGGTTTGACAATTAATTACATTCTTTATCTGTTTAATCTAACGCTTTTTATCATTTGTATTGAATTAATCCGCATATCCTTAAAACCACATATAAATTCTATTATTATCCGTTTCTAAGGGAAAATACTTATAAATATTTAATTGCAAAATGCAGGTTCAGTGATATACTTAAAACCTATAAACTTTAAATTTTAACTCAACCAATGAATAATTAATCACTTAGTTTGATTATATATAATATAAGTGCCATCCACTATTCACGAGCTATATTATGTAACTTCATTGTTTTAAAACCATCGGGTAACCAAAATTTATCTGATTAATTTGGACAAGCGTCACATATGCCTGCTAAAGGGGATAAAAGGCTCTTTTAACGGTAAATTCATCATTTTTAGGGTTAGAATTCGAGATCTCTAATTAAATATGAAGAAATTATAATCATCCCGGCCCGACCATCACATTTAAGAAGGCTTTCCTAAAACATGGAAATTGCGTACCAAGCTGTTCTCGCATCCCCTACCTATGTATGTCTCTAACTTTAATATTTTGTGTTAATATGTAAAAATACTTCTAAAAATTAAAACAGAAGTTATGTTTTAAAAACAACTAATTTTCTTTCATTGCGTCTAGTCTGTTATAGGTTTTCATATTTTCCCCAATCGATTGTATAAAGTTTTTCTGAATTTGGATGTATTTTTGTCACATCATAGCAAAACAAGACTATAAACCTATTTGGGCTAATTCTATTTCTTCTCCTCATCTCAACCTACTACTCTTAAAGTCTGAACTTTCCTTTCGACAAATAAATAATTTCAGGCCCATCAACGGTTTTGGGCTTTTCTTTTGTAAATTCTAAGCATATTGACCCAGCAGTTCCAGGCCAACTCTCACTCTCTAGAGCTACGACTCCAGCCTCAAGGGGCATTTGCAGAAACAGCCTTTGTTTAATTCCTCTGTTTAAATTTTAACCATTAACTAAGTCGGCTGAGTTTGTTTGTAAAAGAGAAAGTTCATCTTACTAATTTTAAGTTGAAATTTATCCCACTTTTGAGGAGTGTCCTCTGAAAACGCCATATGATGCAAATAATGGATTATATATGGTTTAGAGCATCTTCATTCTCCGATCTCCAGGTATCAGAAAGGAAAAGTTCCTACGCATATCTGATGTTTATGCCAAAGAACATAGTGTAAAACATAAAATTGACCGGTCGACTGAAACTAATTGTATTACTAGCCAAAAAAAGTATATAAATTTTGTACATTATATGTATATAATGCGCGCGCGCACACATATATATACATTTTTTCGCCTATTATTTTTGAAATCGGCTAAAAATATATATTTCTCAAGAGTTTTATGATGCATCTTGAAGAGTCACTTGATGTTAATTAGCTGTCTTCTCATGCTTAAATTGTTTTGTGCTTATTCTAATTCTTGTGCAACGATGAAATGAAGCTTCGCACCCCAACATTGTGTAATCTTTTGCTATTTGGCTTATACAAAGTCGTGTAATGCTCCACGTAAAAGAAATAGAATCATTTTGACACAAAGTTCAAATGGAAATCTCTATATCTAGTTAAGCAAATTACTATTGAAATTGTGTGTTATTTATCTCTATATCTAGTTAAGCAAGTAACCAATGAAATTATGCGTTATTTACCAATCCACTTTCCCTTTAGATCAGCCCGAAAAGAAGGATACAACACGAAGACTTCCTAACGAGTCACTCGTCTTAGTACTATTTTCGGCTAAACACGTTTAATTTCGGAGTTTTGAAATTTGATGCGTTAGTGCTGATATCATCGCATATCTTTTAGAAACTGTACGAATAGATTGAAATCACAAGCCTTTTAGTAACGGGATTTAAGTTCATTAATAATCAGCTGGTAACCCAATTAATTGTTTGTTTAGTGTATCTGAACGGAATCTATCCTAAAATAATCTCTTGAAACATTGATTAAATTCTAAGTGTGTCGGTTGTGTATAACCAATGATTCTAAATAAGTTCAAATATGCACCCGTGAATTGGTTAATTCTCTTGTCGTTCACCTATTACATGCTTTCAACTTCCGTGGCCACAAGTTACTACAAGACAATATAGAGTCACGAGACCTCTTTTTTTTGCTTTGCTTCTTTGCTGCAACACGTCCAAAACCACATTCACAAATTTATTAATCTATGGCTTCATTTTCTTGTTTTCCTTTTCTAAATTTCTGCCACCACATCTTCAATCACGACAGAGTAGTCGAATTCAATAACTTTTGCTTATAAAGGAGAAGGAAAGCGGAAATACCAATAAGTATCTATTATTAAATTTACCCGACCTTTAACTTATTATATTAATTATTGCTATAGCTAGCGTTATAATGATATATTGCTAGTGAATTTATGGAATAAACTGTAAAGATAGATAAAAACAAATGAATCAAGAGACAGTGGCTCGATTTTTTCCTAAGCAACTTATGTTTCAACCATTTTTTAAGTTTATAAGCGGACTTCGTTCCTATATCTCTTCCATTAAGGTAGACAAGTTGGAAATTATTGATTGACTCTATCTATAAAAAAATGAATTTGTTTATAATGATCAAATTATATCTGGTCTTGTTTCCACTATCCTGCTTTAAGCTATCATGACAATGCACAGTAAACAATCTCTATTGTTTATGTTTACCTTATGTTTACCTTTTTTCACCATTTGATTCTCAATTTGTTGTACCTAGACGTCGGTGTCAAGAAGCTTCTATAATGTTTAATTTGTATGGCCTTAGTGTTGAGAATATTATATTTTTGTATTAGTATTTTTTTTTATATATATATATAATAATAAAATCGTGAATCCAATAACTAAGATAAGTTATGAATTTTCTGAATTCAAAAATTTCAAATATTGACTCTACCTCCGTCTCTAAGTCTACTATTGAGCCCAACCCCCTCTGCGCCACCCAAATAAACACTTCTAAATTTCCTACGTATTTCTTTCTACTCCACTCCCCCACCACGCTGCTGCGCACCATATCCTTCTTGCATTCAGAAACCATGCAACTCTTTAATTTTTTCTTTAATCTCAGTTTTGAATCTCTATTTCTTGTACTATCAAAATCTATTTAACTATTTGTAGATGTTGTCTTTTTAAGTATATGTGTTTACCCGTAAAACGGTACAGTTGAATTTATAGCGTAATTTATAGACAAACGAATCGATTTAATCCCAATATGATATAAATTAAATAAAATGCAAGACTTAGCGTTGAAATCGAGATAAAATAGTAGACAACTTGGTTCCGGGAGCAAGGCTTCCGAAGGCAGCAATAAGAATGTCGTTAGATAGAAAATAAAGTATTATTTAGCTTGGAATAATGTGTAGCATAAGTTTGTCAGAATTTTCGTATCTTACAATGGTTGTTGAAGTCACTATTTATAGCTATACCTAGAGAACATGGTCCTAGGATCAAGCCCCTCTTAAATGACAATAATGGGGGCCATTGATGAATGTTTAACGACAGATCATGAATACCAAAATTCTATGTAACAGATGTGCATTTAATATTGAGGAATATCTTCATTGAACGTCATCTAGTGACAAGTATTTGTTTGCTCTCGTTGATAATATTTCCTTCGGAGTTTAACCGATGCCAACCGAAGGGTCCAAAGGACACGTAGCCGGGGGCGAGTCAAAAATAGAATTGTTCCATTTTCCTTCTTGTTCATCAATCGGAAATCAAGAAGATGTTGTCCTCGGTGTTGATTTCCCCTCGATTAATCTTTCGTTAGGTTGATTTTTTTTAACTCGAGAGTGGGCAGGAAACAAAAGAGAAAGAGGAAAACGTGGCAAAAATATAGTGGTAGAAGTGCGACCCACTAGTCCAAATGTCAAACAACCAAGATCTATGACTTGGCATGTCTTCACAATTGTTGTAAAAATTTCTCAATCTCAAAACACCAATTTTAGTTTTGTTCTCCCGTGAAAGAGAGTATTCTTGTAGACAACGACTGATTGATCAACCTAAACTTGCCACGTGTTTACATCTTTTAACTTTTTAGTAACCCCTTTTTCACTATAAATTTGCAGCCTCAACTTCAGATGATTCTTGTGTCTTACCACATGAAAAAGCACACACACAAAAATAACACTATAGTACTATAAAGTTTATTTTTTGTTCCTTTAATATTTTCTCAATTCCCACCTTCAATGGAGATACTTCGCTTGTTATGGGTTACTATTATGTTGTTATTCTTTAGTCATTTAATCAATGTAGAAGGAAGACATCATCTTTCCAAGAAACCAAAGAGCAAAAATATTAGTTATGTTCCTAGTCCTGTTGATGTTCATGTTGATGAACAACCACCAGCTTCTTCTCCTGCTAGTAATGTTGTTCCGTCGGACCCGAGTTACGGAGGTCCTGCTGGCTCGACTAATTCAGATTCTGGTTGCGTTTTTGACGTGACAGAGTATGGAGCCATAGGAGATGGCTCAACGGATGACACTGATGCATTCAGAGCTGCTTGGAAAGAAGCATGTCAAGTTGAATCAGCTGTGGTTTTGGCTCCTGCTGACCATGTTTTTATGATCACTTCTACCATTTTCTCTGGCCCTTGCAAACCTGGACTTGAATTTCAAGTAAGAACATACATGTCTTCTTTTTCTTTTTCCATCTTATTAAATAGTATTTTAAATTTATTTCTCTACTCTTCCTCTGATATGTGATGGGAGACTTAAAACAGCCAGGAATTTTTGCACTATTTGTGCAGTACGGTTTTTGAATGAAGAAAATTCAATTGAATCACTTTATTTCCTGTGGCAGAGGCAGAAGCCATAGTTTGATACAATATGAGATTTTAAGTTATAGTAATTTATACTTTCTCATCTATTTTTTGTAAGTAGATATTTTGTTCAATATTGTTTTTAATTTTTTTAGGGTCATAGCTAAACGGCATTTTCTTTCCAGCAAAAAAAGAATCTAATATTTGTTTCTTTAACTGACATATATATTAAAATGTCTATTGATTATAATATTCCTTTTTGAATGTATATATTTCCTAGTATTCAATTATTCCTAAAATTTTTATATTTAGACATTAAAAATTAGCATCTTTCAATTTCCCTCGAAAAGTTTGGAATTTAAAGTCAAATGCAAAACTAAATTTGAGAAAATAAAGGCGTATACAATAAGTAATTTTGTTCTTTGCATGTTATAAATAGGTAAATGGGATCTTAATGCCACCAGATGGACCAGATTGTTGGCCAAAAAAAGATAGTAACAAACAATGGCTTGTGTTTTACCGACTTGATAATATGACTTTCACCAGCACTGGTACTATTGAAGGTAATGGTGAAAAATGGTGGGAATTACCTTGCAAACCTCACAGGGTAAGTCTTTTTTCCTCTTTTTTTTTTTTTGGTTTGTTTTTAGTTTAAAAAAAAAGAAAGAAGAGAAAAGTTCAAAAGGGTCCGTGATAATATTAGTGTCTTTCTCTCTGTCTCATTGTCTCTCTTTCCTATCAGATTATTTCAATATATGTCATTTTTCATCTGTTTAAAAATAGGATTTAAATTGTATGTAATTTGAATTGTTATTACAAGTTACTCATTATTTATCAAAGATTAACAATCAACGTTACTTAATATACTTACATGTAATTATCTTTTAACTGATCTGATTGTATAAATATTTTTTTTATAATCAGTGCATATAACTTAAATGATATTTTAGGATATTAATAAGCATAGAGTTAGATGATTCTCGTGAATGTTAGTTTGTATGGTAATCAATACAATTCCATTTGTCATATTTCAGGGACCTAATGGCTCAACTTTACCTGGACCATGTGATAGCCCTGCTGTAAGTTAGCTTCACTGTCTCTCTCTTCTCAAAAGATACTTCTTTGATTTGGTTTGTAATATTAACACCGATATAAAATTTAAAATTACATGTATCGCATGTTTAGTTATTGATATTAATTAAAATTGGTATAAGATTTATACTAAAATCTTATTATTACATCTATTCCCACTTGTTCTGAATCAAACGACCCCTTTAAGTGTTTTTTTTCTTTTCTAATTTTCATCGCATATTAGTCGAGCATTTTCTTTGTCCATACTAGTAGTATTAGTGTTAGCCTTGTGTTTTCTTATTCGTAGATTTCTATTACTACTTGTTATTTCTGTCGCTTCGATGTTCTTATTGCATTGCTGGTGTTACTGCTTGTTGCTACTGCTTTTTTCAATCTTTCTTTGAGCCGATGGTCTATTGAAAACAACATTTATACTTTTCCAAGATAGGGTTAAGGTTCGCGTACACACTACTCTCTCTAAACTTTGTGGGAGTTTACTGAGATTATTACTGTTGTTATTGTTGTAATTTTCATCATGTAACTTTTGTTTGTATGAATATTTTTGGCAGATGATAAGGTTTTTCATGAGCTCCAATTTGGTGGTGAGAGGTTTAAGAATACAAAACAGTCCAATGTTCCACATGAAATTTGATGGGTGTGAAGGAGTATTAATTGACCAATTGTCAATTTCTTCCCCTAAACTTAGCCCAAACACTGATGGAATTCACATTGAGAACACCAAATCTGTTGGAATCTACAACTCCGTTATAGCCAATGGTACACAATTAACCATAACTCTCTCTCTATTAGCTTTTTCTTTGTATAAACTTACTCGCTCTAGATGTTCATGTCAAATTAATAATAAAATGACATATCTTCTGCATATAAATATCATGTTATTAGTGTTTGGTATAAACGTCGGTTCGGTTTATCTTACACCGTCAAGTTTCAGAGGCGAAGCTAACCTATAAGGTGTGGGTTCAGCCGGACCTAATCACTTTTGATTAAATATTATATTTGTATTAAAAATTTATTAAATATATATATTATTCAATTACAAATTCAATAACTAGAACGAATTATGATATAACATTTCACTTTAAAAAACTCATAAATTTTAAATTTTAATTTCGGGTCGTTCGGTGATGCCATTTATTAATGTTTTCTAAAATGAAATCTGGTTTTATCAGGCGACGATTGTATATCAATTGGACCTGGTAGTTCAAACGTTGATATTGAAGCCGTCACATGTGGGCCCAGTCACGGGATCAGGTACTTTTTCTGTTTCTATTTTTTCGTGGAAACTTGACCTACTGTCCTTACCCTCAATTTATGAATTAAATAACAGAAAGCCGAATCTTATTTTTCTAATAAGGACAAGATTTGTCTTTTCATCTTCTTAGTTAATTAGCTAAATGGGATGGATCACAAGACTAGAATATATCAAACCTCTCTTTTTCTCCACCAAGCTATTTGGATTTGTTAGTCTCTAAAAAATAGTTATGCATATTTACCTCTAATTTTAGAAAAAAATGATTTTTAAAGAATAAGATTTGCAAAATACATGCTCCTTCCATTTTCATTCGTCATGGAGTATTTATATTTTAATATATAAGAAAGTTTTGCACAAATAGCCGGTCGAATTCATAATTTACTTGTTCTAACCCCTATACATAGATTATACTTAAATAGTTACCTATACTAGCGCTTAAACTTAAAACAGTCCGTAGATGTATAGTAAATATATAATTCATATATAATATGTGTATAATTATATATAATCATTGTATAATCTATGTATGATGGCTAGAAAAAGTAAACAGTAACTTCGACCGACTATCTTATATTTTTGAATAATTTTCAAAAAGTGGAATACTTCCATTTTCATTTGCTCCGGCCACAATCAGTAGCAAAATCAAAATTTTGTTAAGGGTATTTAAGATTTGATATACATAAGTTTAAAAAGTAATATGAAACCTATAAACAATGGAGTAAATAATTTTCCGAAAAATGGTGGTCAATAATCGCGTATTTTTTTGTGCAGCATTGGGAGCCTAGGGGTGCACCATAGCCAGGCATGTGTCTCAAACATAACAGTCCGGAACACCATAATACGAGAGTCAGACAACGGAGTAAGAATAAAAACATGGCAAGGAGGGTCAGGATCAGTAACAGGATTATCATTCGACACAATTCAAATGGAAAATGTGCGCAACTGCATAATCATAGACCAATATTACTGCATGACAAAAGGCTGTCAAAACGAAACATCTGCAGTTTGTGTTAAAGACATCTCGTACAGGAACATTAAAGGAACTTATGATGTTAGAAGTGCTCCTATTCATTTTGCCTGCAGTGATACCATTGCCTGTACTAATATTACAATGTCTGAAGTTGAACTACTTCCACATGAAGGCGAGCTTGTCGATGATCCTTTCTGTTGGAACGCTTATGGAATTCAACAGACGTTAACGATACCTCCAATTGATTGTTTACAAGATGGAATGCCTCAGTCAATTGGTGAGGATGCATATACTTGCAGCTGATGATCGATCACTTTACTAGTAGTACTATTTTTGTTTAGTTATATATAGCTCTATTTTATAAGCTATTTTTTGTAGGTCATTTTGCTATATATAAATAGTTTGCTAGTCTCCATCCCAGTTGGGGTTAGTGTCCCTGTGTGATGATGATAATACTATTTGTAGCAGATATATATGGTCTATTTTACTGGCCTATTTTCTGTACTAGAGAGTGAAATGAAATGTCGTCTACTAATAAAATGAGTTACTCTTTATACATCATTTCCATTGCAATTTCCAAATATTAGCAACTAAAAACTGCGCAGCAGAGTGGATGGATTTTTTCATATTTTCTCCAAATGCTACATTTTTATAAATGCCTGCGAATTTAACTACCATATGATGATATTAACTGTTGTGGTAAAAAAGGAAACTAAGGTTTATGTGTGGATTTAACATCCTCAACAACCATATAAATTTTAAACTAAAGCAACGGACAACCATATAAAAGGAATAAGATGAAAGAAAGAAAGAAAACAGACAAATGCAAAGAGAGAGATAGTTAAGTTTTGCTATAGAGATATACTCCCTTGTCGGTAAGGACGACAAATAACACCAAATCTTACAGTTGAATTGCAAAGGATAAGGTTTGGCTTGATACTCACCGTTAAAAAATTAAATGATGAAATTGCAAGAGTCTGAAGGAGAAATCAAGTTTTCCTCTACCCTGTTGCGCAATCCATAAGTACAAGATACAACTCTTTGCCTTTATTATCTTCACTTCCATAGACATTTTTTTCAACATAGTCATGCTCTTTTATTAGGATTTCCTCACCCCAGTCCTTTGCACAATACATGCACACATTTCTAGCAAAACCAAACGGTTCATTAGCGGGACCACAACAAAGACAGTGAAATTGCATCTCAGTTATTCCAGATGGCATGTCACAGCCTATTCAACTGCAAGTAGTTTTGGCGTAATCAAAGTTCAAAGAGCAGCTTCTTTATCCATCATTTCCATTGCAATTTTTTCCAAATATTAGCAACTAAAAACTGCGCAGCAGAGGATGAATTTTTCATATTTTCTCCAAATGCTAGATTTTTATAAATGCCCGCGAATTTAACTACCATATGATGAGATTAACTGTTGTGGTAAAAAAGGAAACTAAGGTTTATGTGTGGATTTAACATCCTCATTAACCAATATACGGTCAAAACCGAGTCTGAACTTCTTATGACTAATCGAGATTGAAACATGATGGTCCAAGGTTCATCATTATAATATCGAGACATGATGCGAAGTTAGGTTGTCGAGCTCGAGCCTCAGACACCGATCAAGATCGAGATCGAGCTCGAGACCCAGAGACCGATCAATACCGAGACCGGCCAAGATCGAGATCGAGTCAAAATCGAGATCGAGCCAAGAAACAAAAAAGCCGTTATATCCGCAATTGGGGAGAGAATCTCGGCTGAAATCACGGCTTGAATCAAGGAAAAACTAATTAATTAATCTATCATGCAATCTCCACTATGTATTTTTAATTATAGCCAAAATAGGATCCCCCACTATATTAAGAGTTGTTATCATTTGTAAGAGGGACAAATTCATTCTGAGATATATAGCAAAGAGAGCAAATACTATCATTTTTGGTTTTTTGATATTCAGTCATATTGTTTCTTCTACCAATCGTTCTTCACTCAATTTGGAGGTGATAAAACTTGAAGGCTTAAGCCAACTAGTTCATTCGGTTTGCATTCATTACTTTTATAACGAATTTCGATATTCATTTGCATATTTCTCCCAATTTGTACCAATTTATATCACATATCCTTAGAACTACGTATAAATTCAACTCTATCCATTTTTCGGATAAACAGTTTGGCGCCTACCGTGGGGCTAAGGATAATAGTGGTTATTTGGTACGAATCTCTGTAAAACGCACTATTTTACACTTGCTCTTGGAAGTATCTTTGATTTCAGGTTAAAATGACGAACTCTCAATTAATAGCCCTATCTATCGACAACGAAGATGGCCATCAAGATGAGAATAACAACCTGACGCCCGAGGGATGAAAGGCCACTCATTGACCCCGTTGGAACTCGGGCCGTAGATCCAATTGACGTTAATTCGCATGTGGCCATTAAAGCGAACCAACATTCCGACCCTGAAAACAACATTCATGGTGGAACTCGATCTGCAATTCGAAATACCCAAAATGTTGGAGAAGACGGGATCAACATGCGTATGATTTTCGAAATGTTGCAAGCTCAACATGTAGCAATAGCTCAGTTGCAGAGCCAAACCCAGGCACGAAGTAGGCCCGAGCCCGGCCCACCTCGAGAAGTCACCCACAGAACGAGGCCAACTGTAGTAAGGTCAAATGAATAAGAATCGAGGACTAAATCTGAAATTATAAAGATGTTCGAGGAATTGACAAAACGGATAGAGTCAGGAGAAAAAAGGATTGAAGCAAACGACAAAAAAGTAAAAATTTATAACTCCAGGGTTTATCAGATCCTGGTGGCACCACCAATATTGAAGGGTTTGGATTCCAAAAAATTCGTACAAAAGCCCTTCCCCCCGAGTGCAGATCCTAAACCACCCCAAGAAGTTCTGCATGCCCGAAATTCCTAAATATAATAGAACGACCGACCCTAATGATCATGTCACCTCTTACACATGTGCCATTAAAGGGAACGACCTAGAGGACGACGAGATCAAATCCGTATTATTAAAGAAATTCGGGGAAACCTTGTCAAAGGGAGCAATGATATGGTATCATAATTTATCACCTAACTCTATTACCCAAATTTCATTAAAAAGCTCTCCAAAACCCTCACTAACATATCCCAAGATCCCAAGAACCAAACTCAAGGGGAATCAACTCAAATCATCATCAAATGTATTAAAGATTACAAGAGAATGCTTCTATGATATTGTGGTGTGATTGAGGGCTATTGTGAGCTAAGTTGAGATAGGATTTCGAGTTGTAGCTGCTGTCCAAGGTATGTATAACATCTTCTTGATTGTGCCTAAGGTTAATCTTGTGATGGTTGTGTTGTTTGAGTGAAAAACCATAAGATAGCACTTGAAAGAACATGGGATATGATTGTCTTTTTGGTTGGACTATTTTGTAGCTAAATATATGGTTTGTGGTGGCTGGAAATTGTGAGAAATAAGTTGATAATGTTGTGGCTGCTGTTGTTAAGCTTTTATAGGTGTTAAATAAGTTGATTGAAGAAGAAAAGATGAAAAACAAGTGATTGACGATAAAAATTAAGGTATTAGACATATGGGGCTGTTTTGGAAGGCATTTTGTAGATGTTTTGAACTAAAAATAATATAGTACATAAAAGTATGATGTTCTGAAGGTTGTAAATTAATTTATGGAATAAGAGTTGGATTCAATTTATATCTTGTTATGAGTAAAAACAAGCTTGCCACTCAATATGATTGTTAAGATAATCAGAGAAACTCATATTGGATTATATTATTGTTGTTGCTATTGTTGGTTATACTTGTTGTTGTTGGGCTGTTGATGACCCTTAGTGGTCTTTGCGATGTATTAAAAATAGGGGAGTTTCTGCCCGATTTTCCTTAAGCCATACGACTAGCCAAATACGATGGTACGGTATTATATGTTAACGACAATATCATTTCACTTGTTGTAGATGCAAGAAGTTGTGTTAAGCTTGGGTGAGTAATAAAGAAGAGATCATACAGGTATATTAAGGCTATCCTTTCTTTCCTTTTGACATGATCCATATGATACAACGAAATGAGCAAGTACGCAACTTTCATAAATGACTCTATTCATAGAAGTACTAGGGGTGCTTATGTTCTTGATTCCCCATGTGTCCTATTATTATATCTTCTGTTCATGGGTATCACAAAAATACGCAAGTTGCTAAATTTTATCCGAAGGCATATTGATCTTATGGCATTCCGAAAAATCTTACTGGCTTACTTCATTATGCATTGCAATCATTTATACATGTACATTGATCCATGACCAGACGGCATTATACACGCGTATATTATATGTATATGGGATATGGAAAAATGGACCTGATCAGCTGGTATACGTTTATGATTTAACCCACAGAGGCTGAGATGATATGATGGGATGCCCTCAGAGGCTTGATGATGTTATATACGCATATACCTATGCATGATGTGACATTTATACGCATATACATGGCATTATAATTGTTACATGATTCACAAAGCTATTCAGAATTACAGGTTGAGTTCTTTACTCCATGTTTCTTTTATGTCTTTTATATACTATTGTCATGCCTTACATACTCGGTACTTTATTTGTACTGACATCCCTTTTGCCTGGGTACGCTGCGTTTCATGCCCGCAGGTCCCGAGAGATAGGTTGAGAGTCCTCCTAGTAGGCTATCAGCTCAGCGGAAGGTGTTGGTGCACTCTACTTGCTCCGGAGTTGCCTATCTGGTCAGTATGATTTGGACATGTATTGATTGGTATGGTGAGGCCATATCTCGAACCTTATGACATTTATGTACTCGTAGAGGCTTGTAGATAGATGCCATGTATATGGATACTTGTATAGCCTTGTCTGCCTATGTTTTGAGTATACAAATGATCATGTCAGCCTTATAGGCCCGTATGTCAAATGCATAAGCTTCTATATCATGTTGGGTCATCCCATGTCGAGTATTCTCTTATGTTTACTTCTAGTTATCTCATAACGGCCTTTCCGGTTCATTTACCCATTATAGTATGATAAGAAGGATACGTTACATTGGTACTCGGTTGAGTTAGCACCGGGTGCCCGTCGCGGCCCTACGGTTTGGGTCGTGACAAAAGTGATATCAGAGCAGTTCAGTCCTAGGGAGTCTACAAGCCGTGTCTAGTAGAGTCTTGTTTATGGGTGTGTTATGCACCACACTTATAAGCAGGAGGCTACAAGGTATTTAAGACTGTCACTCTTTCTTCTTACTCTAGATCGTATGGTAGAGCTCAGTTGTAAGAATTCAAACTCCTAAATTTTATTTTATTTTCAATACAACGATACCTACATACAAAAAGACAGTTGGTAAGAGATTGAATGTGGCTGTGGAAGAGTTAAGTCAAACGAACTCGATTTTACATCATGCTTATGATGAGTAAATGTGAGGTCTGCAACAGATCATATATGTACTAAGATGTGTAAGCTTCTTGATAAGGAGCCCTAAGGCAAGAATATCTATCCACTCATATGGTAAAAAGGAATAAGAGAATCGAAAGGTAGACACAAGTTTCAGCAAGTAAAAGCAAGATGAAGAAAGGTACGAGGTACCTAGTTAATGAAGATTATCAGTATTTACAATTCAGGCAGAGAAATATAAGCATTTTGAGTTACCTTCAACTGTAATAGAGGTATATACAATTGATGACACCCATCTCAATTATGCCCTATGGGAGCCAACATATATAGTTTAAGAGGAGGATGGGATATAAATGAGTGATAACAGTAAATCAAAATATGACAGGATGATAGAGTGTATAGTCAAGTAAAGGAAAAGACAAGAGGTGACATGCCTTGAGGCAATAAAAGAGTATAAGCCATAAAGTCATATCCCTATTTCGAGAAATGAGCTGGTGACTCCAACGTGATTACCAGAAGAAAAAGTTAGACCCCTAGAGCAATAGAAATCACTATGGGCTGGTGAACAAGATAAACCGAACATGAATTAGGGACTAAAAGATTTTACAATAGCCGGCATCATGAGAATTTTAGAGATCACGTTCCGGCAATAATAGAATGGACAACAAAAGAATAACCTTTAAAGTTCATTCAGGAAGACGCTTCCCAAAAGCAAGCACGGTGAGCCGAGTTAAGCTTAAGGGACTAAGTGTGTCAGTTACACTAAGTGTCACCCTTGTGCGTAAGAAATTCAATTATCCCTGGTATAGAAGGGTTACCGCAAGTCGAGTAAAATGTTAATGAAGATGTGGAAAAAAAAAATGCCAAAGATGAAGAGGTAAATATGGAATAGTAAAGTAAGAATGCGGTAACAAGGTGAAAGGAATGAGATTTCATTTATTCATATCCTACAAATATGATACGACTCCAGAATATTATACAAGCATGACGCCTGGGAGAGGCAGTAAGGGTTCCACACCAGATGATACTGATAAATATGTTGGAATGAACACTCGATACATAAGGAGCCAATGCGAGAGGTAAGTTAAGACAAAGGACATAACCCATGAGGGGCTATGCAGAATATAGATATGAGAATGGACCAACGAGTAGACTCTAGTGGATTTAGGAATAGTCTAGTTATGGCTAGACAAGAGGATACAAATAAATCAATAGATCATGCAAGATAAATATAGTGAAACCCAACATAGGGAATCCAGTCTCGCAGATACGAGATCGCAATTGTTGAAAAATTTTCAGATAGGAGTTGGGGTAGTTAAAGGTACTGTATAAGTGTTCCAGAAATAAAAGAGAGTGCCGCTGGGGAGATATTTAAAATTTCAGTTCAGAAGCAACTCTACGAGCACAAGTGCGCGGAGATATGTAACTACGAATAATTATAGGCGAGTAAGAACATCAAAGATTCCTTCGGGTATGCGATGTAATAAGCTCGTAGCTTTACAGGAGTCAGAGGGTCTCCACTATGTACTACCCCGAAAGACTAGCTGAAGAAAATAAGGAAGAAGGCTTTAACCTAACCATAGTGACATAAAGAAAAAAAGGGTCTTGTAACAATACTCTCGCTACAATATTCTATACACTCCATAAGAAAGTGGCACCATCGTGGCTAATGAACGGGAAGTAAAAAGCAAAGGTGATATTTGAGATCATATGAGTTACCGAAAATTCCAATATTTGTGGGCAACAAGATAAGCCAAGTATTCATGCAACAAGTGGCAGAACGACCAGGAAAAGTAATTGCTTACATTTAAAGACAATTGAGAAGGCACGAAAGGAAATCTGTGGTGCTAGCAATTTAAAGGAAGATTGTGAGTAGTATAAATAGATATGTGTAGGTCGCAAACTAAAGTATGATAGAGCGACAAGTTTTTAGGTAGATAAGAGTAAGGATATGAAAATGTGAGTGAGAAGGTGATGAGAAGAGGCAAGGCCTCGAGATTAATCCCATCAAAACAAGAGAGTTGATGGTTTTCATAAGTTATAGAAAGCTCGGTACAATTTAAAGGAACTCAGATGAGTGTAAGAATATGAGCAATTAGAAGAGAAGAAATGCTGCCCTGGTAGTAGAATAAGGGTTTAGGCTTTTGAATGAGTAATGATTTTATGAAAAAGGATTTCATGAATTGCATGGGATTAGAATACCCATATAAGATGAATCATGCCGGGATGCTATGAAATACAGTTATTGAAGTATAGTATCACCCCTAGGTGGATCAGGAAAATCACTTCAGATGTTCCCCGATGAGACGTGAGCCCTAGTGACAATGTATTAGGTAAGAGGTCTCATGTTATCAGTGGTAGATATAGATCAACATTAAGGTGAATCAACAATAGATGGATAAAAATTCCAAAGTATAAGAGGAGGTTATGATGCCATTCTTTAGATGAACAGTAATAAGGAAACATTAAAGGACTTAGATTTATACATATGGGATAAACAGTGAAAGAGTAACCTGGAGTTGGGTAGCAGACCTCGGTAATAATAAACCAAAGTAAGTGTTATAGTACGGTATGACCTACCTAGATGTAGTAAAGCCATAAGCATAGATAACCGAGGCTATGAAAAAAAATATAGCAATAGTGGTACATTCAACAAAGTACCAAGCGAAGAACTTCAATATACCTATAGATGCCCAGAAGGATAGCTTGTTGCAGTCCTGTATATGTTCACAAAGTGAGGCCTAGAGATTGGCTAAAAGCTGGAGGAAAATGAGAGAAGAGTCGCATAGGCGCACATATAAGGACAAAGTCGTACAAACTGCATGATAGAAGGTAGCAATAGTTACGAGATTGGAAGAATTCCGACCACGAGTCGTGGCGTGAGAAAGAGGCCTAAAGGGGAGAATGCCCCGGCCTTTAGATTTATTCATATAATAGTTGCCTAGATGGCACAGGACAATATTAAAGTATTCATAAGAGCCATAGGTTATGAGAATGATAAACTCATCCGTCAAAATTCGAGGACGAATGATCCAATGGGGGGGAATGATGTTACACCCCATGTTTTTGTACGTGAAAGTACGCCGTAAGTCAATTGATGTAAGCTTGAAAATGAGATCCTCTTTAAAAGTATATAAAGTGATATAATGATGTTATGTCCCATTTTCGCAAGCCTTTAAGAGTTATCATTCAGGGACAAATGTTTCTAAGGGGACATGTCGTTACACCCCATACTTCAGACGTCACTATCTTTATAAGATTATCTAATGTAAGCTCAAAAAAGACAAAATCCTTCCACAAGGATAAGTAAGTTAAGATGAATATGAGACTTGTTAATCATGATTTAAATGAGTTTAAAGTCATGATATGACTATATATGATGTTTGTATATGAAATATAAATTTTGGGAAAATCAGATTTAAGTTGCGGAAAAATCGAGCTAAGATTTGCCTTGTAATGAGCCATTTTGAAAAATTAAATTTGTAAGCTTTATGATGTCATTTTGGGACATATATCATACAAAAATAAAGGTATTTGAACCTAGTTTCCAACATCCAAACCATTTATTCATACGATGTCGGGGTAGAAAAATATGGATTTTTAAAGTAGGGTCATCAAGTTACGTCGCCGCACTTCGGAGAAACTAGCAGGTTTATAGGCCAGGTTGCGAGGCCGTTTTATCCCAATATATTGAGAGTTACAGGGATATCTTTATATTGAATTAAATCCCCATGTATCTAGTTTCTAATGCTGCAAACTGTTCATCGATACGACATCAGAATAGAGAGATATCTTCGTTTTCGCGAGACTGCGCAAGCAGCTTGGTTGGGACCCACTTGAGATGGCCACCGACCCAACGTCTTTTAAAAGATGTTTCAGCCTCATTACGGGTCATTTATCACCCAAATTTCATCGAAACGCTCTCCAAAACCCTCACTAACATATCCCATGATCCCAAGAACCAAACTCAAGGGGAATCAATTCAAATCATCATCAAAGTTGTTAAAGACTACAAGAGAATGCTTCTATGATGTTGTGGTATGATTGAGGGATACTGTGAGCTAGGTTGAGATAGGATTTCGAGTTGTAGCTTCTGTCCAAGGTATGTATAACATCTTCTTGATTGTGCCTAAGGTTAATCTTGTGATGGTTGTGTTGTTTGAGTGAAAAACTATAAGATAGCACTTGAAAGAACATGTGATATGGTTGTCTTATTGGTTGGACAGTTTTGTGGCTAAATATATGGTTTGTGGTGGCTGGAAATTGTGAAAAATAAGTTGATAATGTTGTGGCTGTTGTTGTTAAGCTTTTCTAGGTGTTAACTAAGTTGATTGAATAAGAAAAGATGAAAAATAAGTGATTGATGATAAAAATTAAGGTGTTAGACATATGAGGCTATTTTGGAAGGCATTTTGTGGATGTTTTGAACTAGAAAAATTTTCAGATAGGATTTGGGGTAGTTAAAGGTACTGTATAAGTGTTCCAGAAATAAAAGAGAGTGCCACTGGGGAGACATTCAAAATTTTTGTCAGAAGCAACCTTACGAGCACAAGGGTATACAATGTAATAAGCTCGTAGCTTTACAGGAGTCAGAGGGTCTCCACTATGTACTACCCCGAAAGACTAGCTAAGGAAATAAGGAAGAATGCTTCAACCTAAGCATAGTGACATAAAGAAAAAAAGGTCTTGTAACAATATTCTCGCTACATTATTCTATACACTCCATAAGAAAGTGGCACCATCGTGGCTAATGAACGAGAAGTAAAAATCAAAGGTGATATTTGAGATCATATGAGTTACCGAAAATTCCAATATTCGTGGGCAACAAGATAAGCCAAGTATTCATGCAACAAGTGGCAGAACGACCAGGAAAAGTAATTGCTTACATTTAAAGACAATTGAGAAGGCACGAAAGGAAATCTATGGTGCTAGCAATTTAAAGGAAGATTGCGAGTAGTATAAATAGATATGTGTAGTTCGCAAGTTAAAGTATGATAAAGCGACAAGGTTTTAGGTAGATAAGAGTAAGGATATGAAAAAGTGAGTGAGAAGGTGACGAGAAGAGGTAAGGCCTCAAGATTAATACCATCAAAACAAGAGAGTTGATGGTTTCCATAAGTTATAGAAAGCCTGGTACAGTTTAAAGGAACTCAGATGAGTCTAAGAATATGAGTAATTAGAAGAGAAGAAATGCTGCCCCGGTAGTAGAATGAGGGTGTAATGGTGATAGATAAGAGTATGACCTTTAGGCTTTTGAGTGAGTAATAATTTTAAGAAAAAGAATTTCATGAATTGCATGGGATTAGAATACCCATATAAGATGAATCACGCCAGGATGCTATGAAATACGGTTATTGAAGTATATTATCACCCCTAGTGATGATTTGAATGAGTGATGATTTGGACATGTATTGATTGGTATGGCGGGGCCATATCTTGAACCTTATGACATTTATGTACTCGTAAAGGCTTGTAAACAGATATCATGTATATGGATACTTGTATGGCCTTGTCGGCCTATGTTTTGAGTATACAAATTATCAAGTCGGCCTTATAGGCCCGTATGTCGCATGCATAAACTTCTATATCATGTTGGGTCATCCCATAGTATTCTCTTATGTTTAATTCTAGTTATCTCATGACGGCCTTTCCGGTTCATTTACCCATTATAGTATGATAAGAAGGATACGCTACGTTGGTACTCGGTTGAGTTAGGCACCGGGTGCCCATCGCAGCCCTACGATTTGGGTCATGACATCAGACCTTTTCAAAGTAAGGCAAAAAGATAATGAAATGCTAAGAGAGTTCGTATCTCATTCCCAAATGGAATGAATGAATCTACCACTGGTGACAGACGATTGGGGCGTTCAAGCTTTCACCCAAGGACTAAACGAATGAAGCTTAATGGCTTCACAGAAGTTGAAGCAGAACTTGATTGAGTACCCAGCTGTTACCTGGGCCGATGTACATAATCGATATTAATTGAAGATTAAAGTTGAAGATGACCAGTTGGGGGCCTCTTCTGGATCCGTTATTAAAAGGGACATCGACCGAGAACCGAGTCAAACAGGGACCGATACCGATCGTATAATGGAGATCATAGGGGCAGAGAGCCAGGACGCAAATCTGTACGAGGTGAAAGGAGAAGTGATCGAGGCCAAGGATCTCGAGGACTGATGAACAAGAATGGTTTCGACAGGCATACCAGACTTAAGGAAGCACCACCGTTATCAGAGTATAACTTCAACATTGATGCATCCGCCATCGTGTCGGCTATCGGACGCATCAAAGATACTAAATGGCCTTGACCTCTGCAGACCGATCCAGCCCACAGAAATCTCAAATCAAATGTGCAAGTATCATGGCACCCATGGCCACAGAACAGAATATTGTAGGCAGTTGAGATAAGAGGTAGCCTGGTTATTCAATGAAGGACCCCCGAGAGTTTTTAAGTGATCGAGCCAAGAGTCATTTCAAAAATAGAGAGTTCAATAGACAAAATGAACAAGAAGAGCCACAACACATTATCCACATGATCATCGGAGGGATCGATGTCCCCCAGGGGCTAGTGTTTAAACGCACTAAGATGTCGATTGTAAGAGAGAAGCGATCTCGAGCTCAGGATTACATACCTAAGAGAACCTTGTCCTTTAAAGACGAAGACGTATAAGGAATCATGCAAGCTAATAACGATGCACTGGTAATATCTGTACTTATGAATAAAACTCAAGTTAAGCGTGTGTTAATTGATCCAGGTAGTTCGGCCAACATCATTCGATCAAGGGTCGTGCCGGCAACCATGGTACCGAATGGATTCAATATGTCATGTGAAACTACTAAAGGCGATATAATTCTGCCAGTAAACGTGGTCGGGACCATCCAAGAAACAAAGTTCCACGTCGATGGCGACATGAGGTATAACGCCCTATTCGGGAGGCCGTGGATCCACAATATGAGAGCAGTACCCTTGACCCTTCACCGGGTTATGAAATTACCAACACCAGAGGGAATCAAAAATAATTTACAGAGAGCAACCAACCGCAAAGGAAATGTTTGCCGTCAATGAAGTGATTGTAATATCATCACTCTCATTGACAAAGGGATCAAATTCGAAGGAAAAATGGGATACCAAATAGCAATCACAAACGTTGGCCTCGACCCAACTAGAGAAGCAGAAGACTGACAAAGATGATGATTATGGGATCCCTCAATCCTTCGTGATCCCCGATGATTCCGACACTACTAATTCAATGGTCGAAGAATAGGAGAAAATCACATTAATCGAACATCTGCCTGAACGAAAGGTAAACCTGGGCACGGGGTTAAGACTTGAGCTCAAGAAAAGGCTTATTCAATTTCTTATAGCTAACATGGACTGTTTCGCTTGGTCCCATCTTGACATAACAGGGATCCCACCGGAGATCACCACTCATAGACTAAGCTTGGATCCAAAATTCAATTTGGTGAAGCAAAAAAGAAGGCCCTAGTCCGAAGTCAAACATGCCTTGATCAAGGACGAGGTAACCAAACTTCTCAAAATAGGATCCATTTGAGAAGTAAAATACCCTGAATGGTTAGCAAACATGGTGGTGGTCCCTAAGAAGGGAAACAAACTTAGAATGTGTATAGATTATAAAGACCTGAATAAAGCATGCCCCAAGGATTCTTTTCCTTTGCCTAATATCGATCGTGTGATCGATGCCACAACCGGCCACGAGACTCTCAGTTTTCTTGATGCCTATTCTGGGTACAACCAAATACAGATGAACCCGATGGATCAGGAAAAGACCTCGTTTATCACTAAGTACGGTACTTACTGTTATAACGTAATGCCTTTCTGTCTAAAAATGCTGGTGTAACTTATCAATGCCTAGTAAATCGAATGTTCGAAGAACAAATAGAAAAATTAATGAAAGTTTATATTGATGACATGTTAGTTAAGTCCCTGCGAGCAGAGGACCATTTAAAGCATTTGTAGGAAACTTTTGACATATTGAGGGAGTACAATATGAAGCTCAAACCCCAAAAAGTGTGCATTCGGGGTTGGCTCGGGCAAGTTTCTTGGTTTCATGGTGTCTAATTGGGGAATTGAGATCAACCCCGATAAAATCAAAGCTATTGAGAATATCACGGTAGTAGATAATGTAAAGGCCGTGCAGAGGCTAACGAGATGAATAGACGCCCTAGGACGATTCACTTCGATATCCTCAGATAGGAGCCGCCGATTTTTCTCACTACTTAAGAAGAAGAGAAACTTTGCATGGACTCCGGAATGCCAGCATGCCTTGGAAGAACTAAAACAATATTTATCGAGGCCGACTCTGCTTCATACCCTGAAAGTGAACAAATAACTTTACATATACTTAGTTGTCTCGAAGATAGCAGTAAGTGGAGTCCTAGTCCGAGAAGAACAAGGTACGTAATTCTCTATTTATTATGTCAGCCTAACTTTAGGTGAGGCCGAAACTAGATATCCACACTTAGAAAAATTAGCGCTTGCTTTAATAAGTGCCTCTAGGAAACTAAAACCATATTTCTAATGTCATCCTTTATGTGTCATAATAACTTATCCTCTTCATATATTTTACACAAACCCGAGCTTTCGGGTCGATTGGACAAATGGGCCATAGAAATCAGTGGGTACGATATTGAGTATCAATCCCGAACCGCCATCAAATCTCAAATCTTGGCAGACTTCGTGGCTGACTTTATGCCGGCCTTCGTACCCGAGATTGAAAAGAACTACTGATAAAATCGGGAACATCTTCGGGAGTCTGGACCCTCTTTACGCACGGTGCTTCGAACGCAAAGGGGTCCAGACTAGGCATCGTACTAAAATCACCCACAAGTAATGTAGTTAGACAGTCTATTAGAACTACAAAATTGACTAACAATGAGGCCGAGTATGAGGCCATGATTGCAGGTCTCGAATTAGCTAGAAGCTTGGGAGCGAAAATCATAGAGGCTAAGTGTGATTCCCTCCTCGTGGTAAACCAAGTTAACGGGACTTTTGAAGTCCGAGAAGATCAAATGCAGAGGTACTTGGATAAACTATAGGTGGCTCTACACCAATTTAAGGAATGGACCCTGCAACATGTACCTTGAGAACAGAACATCGAGGCCGACGCTCTTGCAAACTTAGGTTCATCGGTCGAAGATGGTGAACTCAACTCGGGGACTATCGTACAACTCATGAGATCGGTCATCGAAGAAGGTCACGCCGAGATAAACTCTCCAAGTTTAACCTGGGATTGGAAAAAAAAAATACATAGAGTAGTTGAAGAACGGGAAGCTTCCATCAGATCCAAAGGAATCGAGAGCTCTATGCACAAAGGCAACACGATTCACCTTGTCCAAGGACGGGACGCTGTTTAGAAGGACGTTCGATAAACCATTGGCAATATGTTTGGGACCGTGAGATACCGACTACATCCTACGGGAAATTCACGAGGGCACTTGTGGAAATCATTCTGGTACCGATTCGCTGGTCCACGAAGTAATCATAGCAGGGTATTACTGGACCGATATGGGCAAGGATGCAAGGGAGTTCTTTCGAAAATGAGACAAATGCCAAAGGCATGCGCCCATAATTCATCAACCCGGGGAACTACTCCACTCGATCCTATCCCCATGGCCCTTCATGAAATGGGGAATGGACATCGTTGGCCCCCTCCCATCGGCCGTAGGTAAGGCTCAGTTTATTTTGTTTATGACTGATTATTTCTCTAAATGGGTTGAAGCACAGACTTTCGAGAAAGTCAGAGAAAAGGAAGTCATAGACTTCATTTGGGACCACATCATATGTCGATTCGGGATGCCATCCGAGATTGTATGTGATAATGAAAACTAATTTATCGGTAGCAAAATAACTAAATTTCTCGAGGATCACAAGATCAAAAGGATCCTATCAACACCTTATCATCTCAGCGGGAACGGACAAGCCGAATCAACCAACAAAACCATTATCCAAAATCTTAAGAAGAGATTGATCGACGCCAAAGGAAAATGGAGAGAAATACTACCCAAGGTCCTATAGGCATACCACACAACATCGAAATCCAGTACCGGAGCAACACCGTTCTCATTGGTTTATGGCGCCGAAGCTCTAATCCCGATCGAGGTCGGAGAACCTAGCATCAGGTTTGGATATGCAACTGAGGAGTCGAATAACGAGACCATGAATACGAGCCTAGAATTGTTGGATGAAAGATGAGAAGCCGCTCTCGTCCGATTGGCTTCCCAAAAATAACGGATCAAAAGGTACTACAATCGAAGAACCAATCTTCGACATTTTAACATCGGGGACTTAGTGCTAAGAAAAGTCACCCTCAACACCTGAAATTCGAATGAAGGGAAACTGGTTCCGAACTGGGAAAGACCGTATCATGTTCTTGAAATTATCGGAAAAGGATCCTACAAGCTCGACATGATAAATGACAAATAACTACCGAGCAATTGGAACATATCGCACCTAAAGCGATACTATTGCTGAGGTACGACCCTTCCCATTTTCATTTATATTTCAAAACTAACCCTTGCAGGTGTTCGACCAGAAGCAGCGATGGATTATTCAACATGAAGCCTTTAGGCCTGAAAGCACGCGCTGCACTCTTTTTCCTTTAGACCGGTTTTGTCCCAAATAGGTTTTCCGGCGAGGTTTTCAATGAGGCAACCATTGATCGTACTAACTTAGAATAGTTTAGAAGTATCCAGGGCCTCTTTACAATCAACCTCGAACACTGGGGGACATTGCCTTCGAATATCAAGTTTGATGCGAGGAAGTTACTTCATGGAAATAGGGTCTCGATAGGAAAAATTTGTAAGGGCAAAACTGTAAAACGAACCATGCCCGCGTAGTTTGCTCGAGCCCTTGCACAGAACATGTACGCATGTATAATGATTTATAAAGAGAAGTATTCTTCTTTACCGACATCTCGTACCTTATAAAAGTTTTTCTACTTTACAATTTCATATCCTCGATCTATTATGTAAACATGCCTAAGGGCAACCATGACCGAAGTTCGGATGATTACCCCACAAATCGGGGACTGCCATCCGAAAAATCAACGAGATCAAATTATATAAACTCCGAAGATCATAAGACCTCTTAGGCAACCCTCAATTTTATAGGCCACGGCCACCCTACTCGGGGACTGACACTTCGGGCAAGCTCGAAGTAAAACGGGAAAATAAGCCCAAGAGGCAAATTCCGAACTAAAGAGGGATTTTTATAGGCCACGGCCACCTCACTCGGAGACTGACACTTTGGGCAAGCTCGAAGTAAAATAGGAAAATAAGCCCAAGAGGAAAATCCCGAACTAAAGAGGCTACGACCGAATTAACACGGATCGGAGACCTCCGAATTCCGTAACAAAACAGGCCTACAAAATCTTTCATAAACCGGTTAAAAAGGCTACCTCCGGTAAAATTATAAAAGGTTTCGATAATATCCAGCCTCAAAAACTCTAATGAGTTCGAACAATTCCTTATTTCATGCCAAGGCATTACAAGTTGCGCAAAAGACAAATGATAAGAAATGTTTTCAAGCCGAAAAGGGGACAAGGCCATAAACAATATTTTTACAAAAGCTTAAGGGCTGTTTTTTGCCTCGAGTTCGAGAGACCATCCTCGCTCAAATAAAAAACCTAAGGGTTACCTTACTTCGAGTTCGAGCAAGCACTCACTCGATCATAAAGTTATATATATATATATATATATATATATATATATATATATATATATATATGTGTGTGTGTGTGTGTGTGTGTGTGTGTGTGTGTGTGTGTGTGTGTGTGTGTGGGCATCATGGACCGATCAAGTTTCTCTACAAAAGACCGAAATGACCTTAAAAGAAACACAAAAAATACTAACCCTAAAGGACTTAGTCCTCTTCGGGAGCAGCATCTTCGCCCTCGAGGCCTCCTTCGCTTTCAGATCCGCTCATACTCCCGGTATCATCATCATCAGGAAAGGCCAACATTCTGGTTTCGGCTTCAAGATCCTTAGCGTTTTCGATCTTGGCTGTAAGATCGAAGGCACAAGCATGGATCTCATCAAGAGTCTCCCTTCAAGACTGGCATTTAGCATGCTCGGCAACCCAGTTTGTTCGAGCCTGAGTAGCCTAGACAACCTCCTTTGCTCGAACCTGAGCAGCTTCAACATCAGACCGGTAGACAGCCACCATTGCATCAACATTAGCCGTGGCTGTTTCGACCACCGATTTGGCCGTTGCAAGTTCTGTAGCCAGTCTCTCTCGATCAGAAGTTGCTGAGCCCAATCGACACTAGAACTCCTCGATTTTCTTGGCTTGCACTAAGGAATTCTCTTCAAGCTTCGGAGTTGGGTCTCAGCCGAGGTCAGTTGAGCTCGGGCAGCCTCCTTTACTAAGGCATGGCGGTCCATGTTTTTCTTCCACTCCTCAGCCTCCACTTTTACTGCGTCCACTTCAACACGAAGCTGCCTGATCACATCAAACTTTTTTTGGACCTGTGGGACCGAACTGTTAGCCATCACGCCCAAGTACTGTCATTAACTTCAAAGATTCTTTTTACCTGCTCGGTCAGATCGGCTTGTTCTTTCCGAGCTGCTTCTAGCTCAACCCGAAGTACTTTTGCTTCTCCTTCTCTCTGCTCACTGAGAAGCTTGAAGGCATCTCTCTCCTCGATAAGCCCTCAAATTTCGGCTTCGTACCGGCTCAGCTCCCCTCAGGATCGGAGATACGCCTCGTAATAAAGCGCAGAGGCCTACAAAAATAGAAAAAAAGAATTATACAAGGAAAGAAAAATACAAGTATGAAAATTGATAAAGAGAAAATATGAACTTACTCGATTCAGGGCCTGTTGAGCTTCGTTGAAAAGACAAGATGCTCCCACCTCGCCTGAGCTCTTCTTCGGAGCCTCCGAGTCACCGAGACTGGTGACATCTTATACACCAAAAAAATAACCACGGAAAGGATTTTCCTATCCATGGGCTCCCTCCCCATGATAAGCCTTCACGTCCTGAGCATCGCGTATCATCGATTGGGAAAATGAAGGAAATGAGGAATCCCCGATCTCTGTTTCCCCCCAAATAGGTCTTTTGGGGGCGCCGCCTCCATCTTGGGGAGCCTCCGAGTCACCGAGAACTTAGGCCGGAGTATCCTCCTCGACCTCATCGAGCCTAGATGGAGCAATATCAACTCCCACCGATTCCAAAGTTTTCTGAATATCGGCGCTAGCCCGTGCACGGGCCACCAACCCTCAATCACCTTTTTCTTCTTCTTCTTCTTCTTCTTCTTCTTCATCCCTTAGTTTTTGGACTGACTGCATGGTCAGTGGGTTTTTGTTCCCCTTGGGTTTATGGGTCGCTCTCTTCTTGGGTTTTTGACCTTCGGAGTCCGAGGCCTTTTTTCTCTTAATCTCCTTCGCTGGTTTTGAGATAGGCGATAAAGCTTCTTCATCACCGGACGGGGGTTTCATAGCCGCATCCTTCCCGAGACCTACAAAAGGAGAATGCTTTGGTGGCCCGGCGTTGAAGCTTTATCATCCCACCTCGGTAGAGTCAAGGGCTATATAATCTTACGAGGTGATCGAGGGTAAAGGGAAGCCCGTCGATTTTGCTCACAAAGAAACGAAGAAGTATCACGATCCTATAGAAAGAAAGGTGAATTTGGCTGAGGCTCACCTGGTATTGCTTGCAAAAATCGACGATGATCGTATCGAGGGGACCCAACATGAAAGGATAAGCGTAAACACTCAGGTACCCTTCTACGTGGGTAGTGATCGCTTCCTCCGGTGCCGGTATCACAACCTCTTTGTTTTCCCAATTGCAATCTTTCTTCACCTAATCAAGAATGCTTTTGGATATTGAGCATATATATCTCGATACAGGCTCGCATCGACCAATAACTGATGAGGGTTTCTTGACCTTAAAGTCGGAATCAATAACACACCCCCGGGAATAAGTTCTTCAAGGAGCTTTGGAGAAGGCAAATAACTATGAAGATTGGAATGAAAAAGATTTGAAAGTAAAAGTTTGGAATGATGAAGAAAGGGGCTATTTATTGGTTTCACAACGATTGTTCAAAACTGGTAGTAGCCGACCATCGACTGACGCGCATTTAATGCTTTGGTAACTGGACTAACGGGATGTTTGTCGTATAAGTCACAATCGGGCTCGTCGCTGAGGTCATTGCCCATCTAGTTGGAGTTCGAAAATTCATATTGTTTCTCACTATCTTCTTTCCTAGAAATGAGGGGACTATCTATATACGGTCAAAACCGAGTTTGACCTTCTTATGACTAATCGAGATTGGAACATGATGGTCCAAGGTTCATCATTGTAATATCGATCCATGATGCGGAGTTAGGTTGTCGAGCTCGAGCCCCAAAGATATATCAAGATCGAGATCGAGTCAAGATTGAGCTCGAGACCCAGAGACCGATCAATACCGAGACCGGCCAAGATCTAGATCGAGCTCGAGACCTAGAGACTGATTAATACCGAGACTGGCCAAGACCCAGATCGAGCCAAAAAACAAAAAAACTGTTACAGCCGCAATTGGGGAGAGAATCTCGGCGGAAATCACGGCTTGAATCAAGGAAAAGCTAATTAATTAATCTATCATGGAATCCCCACTATGTATTTTTAATTTATATCCAAAATAGGATCCCCCCACTATATTAAGAGTTGTTATCATTTGTAAGAGGGATAGATTCATTCTGAGATATATAGAAAAGAGAGCAAATACTATCCTTTTTGGGCGTTTGATATTCAGTCATATTGTTTCTTCTACCAATCGTTCTTCACTCAATTTGGAGGTGATAAAACTTGAAGGCTTAAGCCAACTAGTTCATTCTGTTTGCATTCATTTCTTTTATAACTAATTTCGATAATCATTTACATATTTCTCCCAATTTGTACCAATTTATATCACGTATCCTTAGAACTACGTATAAATTCAACTCTATTCGTTTTTCGGGTAAACACATATATATAAATTTTAAACTACAAAAGCAATAGACAACCATATAAAAGGAATAAGATGAAAGAAAGCAACCAGATGAATGCAAAGAGAGAGATAGTTAAGCTTTACCATAGAGATATGCTCCTTTGTCGGTAAGGACGATGAAGGAACACGTTAATCTAAACACATTAGATTTAGCGCGTAAATCGTAAAATGAGAACTTACTTGTTAGCGGAAGCGAAAGGAACGAACGAACTGTGGCTGAAATTACTAATCGGCGGTGGTTGTCATGGTGTGTTGGAGCAACCCCCAATTTCACAGTCTAAACCCCTATTTTGGATTGAGAGAGTGAGAGACTATCGAAAAAATACTGCTCAGAGTATATTTTGTTATATATTGTATGTGTACTTATATAGGAAATATTAGGGTTAATTAATAACCTTATTGGGCCTTAGATCACCCCTTATGGGTGGACCCAATATTTCCTATATCTCCCACTCACACATAATGGGAGTGCTCATTTTGTATGAAAAACCTATTCCCATCCCATCTCCTCAATCATTCATATAGGGAAGTAGTCCGTGCGACCAACATATTGTGAGAGCTAAGTGCTATACATCTGTTAGGAGTATATAGCCTCTCGTCGAGTGCAAACTTGCAAGTAGATCATAAAGTATGCAGTACCCTAGATCATATGAATCACATTTGATATAATCTCAAAATCTCATATATCATTATTTCTTGTATTCACAATCATAACTTATAAGTTATAACTGGTGTACCAGTGAACACAAATAAATGAGATTTCATCAATGATCTTTCTCTTCTCATAATCCCCTTAACATTAGTATGTATGCCTTTCTAGATATGTTCCGCTAGACCGAATCTGTGTTCATGGTCTTTTAGAAACACACTAAGATAGCCAATATCACATTAAGTCTCAAGTATCTGATCGGAGTCTTTGAGGATACAAAATCTTGAGCCATCATAAAAGCTCTGGGTCTCACACAACAATAAGTTGAGAATGGACTTATGTTAACCCAATTGGTCGACATTAGCACACATGGTATGAAACACGTGCTACATCATTTTATCCTTTTTACCAAGGAGCATATGTCTTTATCTCATAAAGAATGTTGTACATATGTTATTTAGACACCATAAGTATCTAAATTTGAGTTTCTTGATCTATAAAATCACATTTAACTCACATCTAGCTCACAAAGTAGACTAGGTGAACGGTTTTCACCCTAATAACCTTATGTCATTGTTTAAACGACATTTTGATTTTAAGCGAATAGCTCTCAAATTATCCTTATGATATTTTTTCTTAAAATCATGTCTCATCTCCTCACATCACTAAGATAAGGAGGCGGTTACCTGTATGAGAAGGCCAACCTCTTGTCTGCCCAACATACTTATCAAATAAAGTGAACAAAGAATGCATTTAACATTCAACAATATAAATATGTATGTATGTAAATCAACTTTATTAATAATCAAAGAACATCAGTTTTGTGAACACAAGAAAATGAATAACAAAATGAAGAATATCAAAGTCTACGCAAGCCTTGAGACCTAGTGTATCTCACAAATGCATCTCTAGACAAAGGCTTGGTAAATGGATCTACTAACATATCTTTTGTAGACACATACTTCACATTCACTACCTTGCGTCTAACCATGTCTCTCGCATAGTTATACTTATTATCTATGTGTTTGGTTTTACAATGAAACTTAGGGTCCTTGGTAGAGGATATTGTAGCTTCACTGTCATAGTAGACTAACACTGGTTCATCATTTTCTGTGATATCCAACAAGTGTTCCAATAACCTTTTCAACCAAACAACTTCTTGTGCTGATGATGCGAAAGCCATGTACTCGGCTTCCATCGTAGATAGTGATACACATGATTGTTTCTTACTACTCCATGATATGGCGCCATCACTGAGTAAGAAAACATATCCTGAGGTAGACTTCCTCTCGTCTAGATCTCCTCCATGGTCAAGATCACTGTATCCAACTAATCGTAGATCCTTGCTGCCTTTATAACAAAGGGCATAATCAGCAGTTCCCTTAAGATATCTCATGATCCTCTTTACTGCTTGCCAATGTGCTAAACCTGGGTCTGTTTGATATCTACTTACCAAGCCAACTGCTTGACAGATATCAGGTCTAGTGCACACCATAACATACATTAGAATTTTGACTGTGCTCCTATAAGGAACTCGGTCATTCTTTCTATCTCTTCAGGAGTCTTAGGACACATCTGACTTCCCAAGGTATGGCCTTTACTGATAGGAGTTTCAACTGGGCTACTATTTTTCATATTGAATCGTTCAAGAACTCTTCTAATGTAATTCTCTTGTGAGACATATAATAGTTTCTTTGGACGATCTCTTGAAATCTTAACTCCAAGAATATATGAAGCTTCACCCATATCTTTCATCTCAAATTGAGATGACAACCACGACTTTATCTCGGTTATAAATTCCTTATCATTTTCAGCTATAAGTATGTCATCTACATACAATGTTAAAATCACAAGCTTGTTCCTTGATCTTTTTATTATAAACGCAATGGTCTTCATCCATCATGGTAAAACCATTGGATATAACAACATTTTGAAAGAGTAAATACCAATGCCTTGAAGATTGTTTGAGGCCCTAAATAGACTTCAAAAGTCTACAAACCTTTTGTTCGTGGCCCTTTTCAATGAAACACTCAGGTTGTTCTATATAGATTTCTTCATCTAGTTCTCCATTGAAAAAGACAGTTTTTACATCCATCTGATGTAATTCAAGATCCAAGCTTGCAACAATAGCTAGAACCAGGCGAATTGAGGTAAATCGTACAACAAGCAAGAAAGTCTCTTCGTAGTCTATTCCTTTCTGCTGTGCATACTCTTTCACCACCAGTCGAGCCTTATATCTCTTAACTGTGCCATCAGCCTTGAGCTTGGAGTAGGAAAACAATCGTATGATATTCTTGGGAAATATTGCACCGTACTCCCTTAGAATCGTAAAATCCCGTTGCTATTACGCAGTATAATTTTGTATGAAATTTTTGCTTAAGATCGTTACCTTGCTGAATTTTTAATCCATCTCTCTTAATGAATTTGATCACAATATTGTATAGCTTTTCTTGCTGAAGCTATCCGTCACTTTGAGGATGTAAATGTCTTCATTTTTGTGAATTAAAGAAGTCTTTTGATAACATTCTTTATCCCAAAGAGATAAGGTGCTCATCTCTTATCCCATAATTATCTACTTAATTAGAGATTATCTCAAATTACTTAAAATACTACTGCTTTTAACACACTTTATACACCTTACTATCATGGTCATGTAGTACCTTGTATGGCACTAGTCCATAAATACCGGGTACTATAGCTCAAACTGTATTTTTTCCCAAATCGACAATCTTCAACGAAACTCATTTTCTTTGATTCGTTCACCCTTTAACCTTCACGGCATTTTACTTATCGCCTATTATAAATGGTATAAATGCTTATAATCTCAAGATAATCTCATCCCCAAGTCTACGTCGATTATCTGAAGACGAAAATTTAATGTACGAAAACAAGAGATGTAACATCCTTCCTCCCTTAGAAACATTCGTCCTCGAATGTTTATTCTTAGAGACTTTGGGAAATTTTTTGCTAGAGTCTCCTCCGTACACTAGACTAAAATCAACCTCTACGCAGCCAGAAAACATATTATACATGCCCCACATGACCAATATCTATAAATAGCAACAGTTGGCCTCACACAACTGTCCATTTTAAATTCTGAAAGTCAAAAATAAGAGCTTACCTGATGACCTACTGGCCTGAATAGAGTTGTGCTGAGGTATCCCACCTCGAGCCATATCTTCAGTTTGAAATAGGTGGGGGTATTTAGACTTCATTTCCTCCTCCGCTTCCCACGCCATCTCTTCTACATTCTTGTTTCTCTATAAAATCTTCACGGAGGCTACCTCCTTATTTTGTAGCTTATGGATTTATCGGTCTAGGATGGTAACTAGAATTTCCTCGTATGACAAATCCTCCATAATCTGTACATCGTCTGTGGGCACCACTCGGGTAGGATCGCCAATGCACTTCTGTAACATAGATACTTGAAAAACCGGATGGACATACTTCAATTCTGAGAGCAATTCTAACTCATAAGCTACTTGGCCCACTCTTCGAATGATCCTATAAGGCCCAATATACCGTGGGCTAAGCTTGCCTTTCTTGCCAAACCTCATTACGCCCTTCATAGGTGACACCTTTAAGAATACCCAGTCATTAACCCCGAACACTAAGTCTCATCGCTGCATGTCAGAATATGACTTCTGATGACTCTGGGCTGTCAACAGTTGCTCCTAGATAAGCTTTAATTTCTCTACGGCCTGGTGAACCAGGTCTGGCCCATGTAACCCAGATTCTCCAATATCAAACCACCCTATAGGAGATCTGCACTTACGCCCATACAAAGCCTCGTACGGAGCCATCTGGATACTGGAGTGGTAATTGTTATTATATGCAAACTCGATAAGAGGTAAATGTTCATCCCAACATCTTTTAAAATCCAACACACATGCTCGTAACATATCCTCGAATGCCTGAATTATGCGCTCAGCTTGTCCATAAGTCTGTGGATGAAAAGCTGTGCTGAGATTCACCTGAGTCCCTAGACCTCTCTGAAATGACCTTCAAAAATGTGCTGTAAACTGGGCCCCACAGTCAGATATAATAGATATTGGTACTCCATGTAGCCGCACTATCTCCTTAATATATAACTTTGCATAATCTTCAGCTGTATATGTAGCTCTGACCGGTAGGAAATGAGCTGATTTCGTGAGCCTATCGACTATCACCCATATAGAATCGAACTTACGATGAGAAAGAGGTAAACCCGTGACAAAGTCCATGTTCATCGCCTCCTATTTCCTCGTCGGGAGCTCTATAGTCTATGTTAGCCCTCCGGGCTTCTGGTGCTCTACCTTCACCTGCGGACAACTAGGACACTGAGCTACAAACTCAGCAATGTTCTTCTTTATATCGTTCCACCAGTACACATCCTTAATATCGTGGTATATTTTCGTCGACCCAGGATGAATGGAGTACCACGAATAATGTGCCTCTGACATAACTCCGTCTCTAGCCCTGCTACATCTGGAACACACAAACGACCCCTATATCTGAGAACCCCATCTCCTTTGAGCTCTAACAACGGCTTCTTCTACTGTGGAACTCACTCTCTCAACTCGACCAACTCTGGGTCCTCGTACTGCCTCTTCTTTACTTCAGCTATGAGAGATGATTTTGCAGTATTTTGGAGTACAACTCCACCATCGCCAGAGTCTACTAACCGAACCCCTAAACAAGCCAATTGATGTATCTCTCTAGTTAATTGTCTTTTCTCGGCCTCTATATGTGCTAAGCTACCCATAGATCGGCGACTTAAGGCATCTGCTACAATATTAGCTTTCCCTAGATGGTAGAGAATGTTAACATCGTAATATTTCAATAACTCAAGCCATCGCCTCTGTCGCAAATTCAACTCTTTTTGCTTGAAGATATATTGCAGGCTTTTATAATCTGTGAATACATCAACATGAACACCATATAAATAATGCCGACATATCTTAAGTGCATAGACAACCGCAGCTAACTCGAGGTCGTGGGTCGGATAATTCCTCTCGTGCTTCCTTAACTACCTTGAAGCATACATAATTACCTTCCCATGTTGCATCAGGACACATCCTAACCCGACACCTGAGGCATCACAATACATGGCATAACCATTTGGACCCTCTAGAAGTGTTAAAACTGGCGCTGAGGTCAGCCTGTTCTTAAGCTCTTGGAAACTCTGCTCGTAAGCCTCTGTCCACTGAAACTTAGTTGCTTTCTGCGTCAACTTCGTCAATGGTGCCAAAAGGGAAGAAAAACCCTCTACAAACCTCCGGTAGTATCCTGCTAAGCCTAGAAATCTATGAACCTCTGTCGGAGTTGTAGGTCTAGGCCAGGATTTCACAGCCTTAATCTTTTGAGTGTCTACCTTTATACCTCCATCGGTTACAATGTGCCCCAAGAATGCTACAGACTTTAACCAGAACTCACATTTAGAAAACTTAGCATATAATTTACTATCATGGATGGTTTGGAGTATCGCTCACAGGTGGTCCGCATGCTCATCCTCTGAATGTGAATAAACAAGAATATCATCAATAAATACTATCACAAACAGATCTAAAAATGGCCGGAATAGGCTATTCATCAAGTCCATGAATATGGCAGGTGCATTCGTCAACCCGAAGGATATGACAAGGAACTCGAAGTGTCCATATCGGGTCTTGAAGGCTATCTTGGGAATATCTTTCTCCCGAACTCTGACCTGGTGGTACCCCGACCTCAAATCTATCTTTGAAAAGCATCTAGCTCCCTGCAACTGATCAAACACGTTATCTATCCTTGGAAGTGGATACTTATTCTTAATAGTTACCTTGTTCAGCTGCCTATAATCGATACACATCCTCAGCGAGCCGTCTTTATTCTGTACAAACAGTACCGGTGCACCCCAAGGTGAGGTACTGGGCTTGATGAAACCTTTCTCCAGCAAATCTTTTAACTGCTCCTTCAACTCCTTCAATTCGGCATGTGCCATTATATACGGAGGGATGGATATTGGTTGAGTTCCCGGAAGCAAATCGATGCCAAAATCAATCTCTCGCTCTAGAGGAAAACCTGAAAGTTCATCTGGAAATACATCTCCGTACTCTTTGACTACTGGAATAGACTGAAGTGTAGGTATCTCGGCATCTACATCTCTAACTCGCACAATATGATAAATGCACCCTTTTGCGATCATTTTCCTCGCCTTTAGATAGGAAATAAACCTACCTCTGGGTGGCGCTGTATTACCTACACATTCAAGGACTAGCTCACCCGAAAAATGAAATCTGGCTATCTTTGCTCGATGATCAACTGTGGCATAGCAAGCTGCTAACCAGTCCATGCCTATGATAGCATCAAAATCCAACATCTCTAGCTCAACTAGGTCGGCTGAGGTCTGACGACTATAAACTATCACCGTACAACCTCGGTAAACCCGTCTAGCAATAATCGATTCTCCGATCGGTGTAGAGACCGCAAAAAAATCACTTAGTATTTCAGGAACTATACCAAACTTCCCCGCGACAAATGGGGTAATACACGATAAAGTAGATCCTGGGTCTATCAAGGCATAATCATCGTGATGGTCAATATACCTGTCAAAATGTCTGGTGAAGACTCCTGGTACTGTGGACCCGCTAAAGCATAGCTACGATTTTGGTTACCACCTGAACTGGAACCTCTACCTCTGCCTCGACCTCTACTCGCCGAAGACTGAGACTCGCGCCCTGAAGGATGCACAGACATAGATGATCCTGTTACTGAATTCGCTGGTTATGCCATACCCCCAGAATCTCTATTTGCCCAATCTTGCATGATATGCCTCGGACGTCCACATGTATAACAAGCATCGGAACCGGCTCGGCATTGGCCCAAGTGTCCTCTACCACAGATGTCACACCGCGGCGTAAATGACCATGTCAGTCTTGAACTTCACTGTCGCTGCAAACCCGACGCCCGTGAGCTCTCACCTGGTTCTGACTGAGTATAGCGGTCATATCGGTAACCCTGTAACTAAGGTGGCGGAGGCCTAGGTGGCCATTCGAAGTACTGGGGCCTATAACTACCCTGAGACTACTTCTGAGACCTGGCAAATCGTATCCTCTTACGCTGTCCTGACTCAGTCCTCTTTGTACCCTGCTGCCGATGCCTACCCCTTTCTATATTCTGGGCGAATGCCTGAATTCGGGAGATATCCACACTATCCTATAATGCAGCGGTGGCACATGCCTCGGTCAACACTGGGGCCAACCCTGCTATAAACATGTGAATCTGTCCTGCATAATAGCAACTATGGATGGTGCATATCTAGCCAATGAGTCAAAACAGAGACTATACTCTCAAACACTCATATTGCCCTACTTGAGGGCTAGAAACTGATCAACTCGAGCCTGTTGGATCTCCCGTGGTAAGTACTGGTCAAGGAAGGCATCCGAAAAATTCTCCCAAATAGCTGGAGGTGCATCACGTCCCTTGGACATCTCCCATCCCTCGTACTAAAGGATGGATATATCTCGGAGTTGAAAAGCTGCTAGCTCAACTGCCTCTTTCTCCGTGGAATGCATAACCCGAAAGATCCTGTGAAGCTGATCTATGAAATCCGGCGGGTCCTCCCCTTGATCTGTCCCCGTAAACTCTGGGGGACTCAAAGCAATAAACTCTTGGACCCTTGAACTCCCAGACCCCTCAGAAGATCCTGCACTGGCGGGTGACCTAACTTTTTGCTGGGTAGCTACCAACTATGTCAACAAATGCACCGCACTCCTCAAGTCCTGATCTGATGGAAGCGGAGGGGGAACTGAATGTGCGGTCTCCCTAGGAATCTCCTCAGGTGGTGGGGGAGCCGGTAATGGCTGAGTAGGGGTCTCTCCCTGAGCCTAGATTGGGCCTATCTACTGGGGGTACCCTGCTAGTCCCCTCACCTACTGCTCTATCTCTCCTCTGGCTAGCCGTAGTCTTCCTAGTCACCGTCATTTGTGCATATAGATACCAACACGTAAGTTTAACTCAAATTTCCTATAACTCAGTTCTGCAACATGATTTAGATTTGAAAGAAGGGTAACCAACTCCTAAATTCCCTGTAGTCCCCTGCTTATATAATGTGGTGCACAACACAACTATAAACAAGACCCTACTAGACATGACTTGTAGACTCTCTAGGATAGAACTGCTCTGAAAACACTTTTGTCATGCTCCGAACCTGGGGGCGAGACCGGCACTCGGTGCGTGACTTATCCTTGCGTACCAACTTGCGACTAAGGGACTCTGAACATATAATGTCATACTTTGGCCGTGGCCACATTGCAAGACAATTTGCGAAGCAAAATATAAAACTGAACGGAAGCTAACGCTGACTAAACATCAATATAAAGCTGGGCGGACAAGGCCGTCATAACTACAATAGCTGACAAACCAACAAAATATACATACAAGGCCTATAAGCCAAACATACTGCACTAACTGACATGATATGTCTACAAGCCTCTACTGATGGATGTACGGTGATCGGAACTGGGCCCCGACCTACCCATAACCTATATACATATATATACAAGATGTACACAAAACTCTAGACCCGGCAACTCCGAAGGACGTGGAGCTTACCGATAAAGCTAAACTCGGGACAACACCTACTGAAGAGGTCTACCCGTCTGTTTGTCTGAACCTGCACACATGAAATGCAGCGTCCCCAGAAAAAGGGACGTCGGTACGAAATAACGTACAGAGTATGCAAGGCAATAAAATAACTAAAAGCTAAAACTGAACTGATAATATAATAACTGAAAGTAACTGGGAGTCAAAGATGATCTGGAGATATACTTACTTGCTGATACCGACTCAACTTTCTCAATATAGTAAATAAAATAGATGTCCGACCCTATAAGGCTCGGAACGTGTAGCTGCTCCGCCGTAGTAGGCTCGCTCATAGGCGCTCGGCCATACTAGGCTCTGTACCTCGGCCATGCTGGGCTCTCTCATAGGCACTCGGCCATAGTAGGCTCGGTATATAACTTACCATCTGATCAGAGGTTGCCCAATAGGGGCCTGCCAACCGATTATAGCTCGATGGTAGGGAACATACTGTAATACTGTATATATATAGACCCTCCACTCTCTTAACTGGAAGAAGACAATAGTCAACTGAATATAAAGTCCCGATAAGGGAGAATACTGTAACTTATGATACTAGGATAATGTATATAAATTCGGGAGTATGAACTTCTCTTTATGCCTCGTTATCAAACACATGTAATTACGAGATCATGCCAAAAATGAAGGAAGGGCTTAACCTTAACATACCTAGAGTAGGAAAAAATCCGTATGATATTCTTGGGAACGATTGCACCATACTCCCTTAGAATCACAAAATCCCGTTGCTATTACGCAATATATCTTCGTATGAAATTTTTGCTTAAGATCATTACCTTGCTGAATTTTTAATCCATCTCTCTTAATGAATTTGATCACAATATTGTATAACTTTTCTTGCTGAAGCTATCTGTCACTTTGAGGATGTAAATGTCTTAATTTTTGTGAATTAAAGAAGTCTTTTGATAACATTCTTTATCCCAACGAGATAAGGTGCTCATCTCTTGAAGTGTTGCCACCTTGTAAGGTGATTCAGGAGTCACTTAATGGATTACATGTGGCTGCCACGTTGAGGAGTTAATTCTTATCCCATAATTATTCACTTAATTAGGAATTATCTCAAATTACTTAAAATACTACTCGCTTTTAACACACTTTATATATCTTACTATCATGGTCATGTAGTACCTTGTATGGCACTAGTCCATAAATACCGAGTACTATAGCTCAGACCGTATTTTTTCTCAAATCGAGAATTTTTAACGAAACTCATTTTCTTTGATTCGTTTACCCTTTAACCTTCACGGCATTTTACTTATCGCCTATTATAAATAGTATAAATGCTTATAATCTCAAGATAATCTCATTCCCGAGTCTACGTCGATTATCTGAAGACAAAACTTTAACGTACGAAAATAAGAGATGTAACAGTCTTCTAGTCCATAACTCATATGGAGTAATAGTAACTGATTTTGTAGGCACTCGGTTAAGTACAAAGGTGGAAGTAAGCAACGAATCACCCCACTAACTAATTGGGAGGTTAGCTTGTGCCATCATTGACCTAACCATTTCTAGGAGCGTTCTATTTCTTCTCTCTGCAACACCATTTTGTTGTGGAGTATTTGGGATAGTCAACTGATGAACTATTCCCTTTTCATCACATAAGTTATTAAACTGGGTTGATAAGTATTCACGACCACAGTCAGTTCGAAGAGCTTTTATCTTCTTGTGTAATTGATTTTCCACTAAGCTCATATAGCGTTTGAAGCAACTTATTGCTTCTGATTTGTGTGAAATTAAATAGACATAAATGAAACGGGTAAAGTCATTAATAAGTATAATGAAATAATTTGCTCCATACCTAGCCCTAACATTCATAGGCCCACAGATGTCCGAATGGACTAATTACAAAGGATATTCGGCTATAGTTGCCTGACCAAAAGGTTTTCTTGCAGATTTTTCAGCTAGACAATTTTCACAATTAGACAATTCCACATGTTCAATGCTGGAAAGCAAACCTTGTTTTGCTAACCTTTGCATTCTTTGTTGGCCAATATGACCAAGTCTAGCATGTCATATGTTTACATCACTATCATATTTATGTGCAGAAACAAACATAGAAAAACTAGCATTATTATTAAATGAATCATAATCCAAATCCATAATAATTAAACCTCCGGTCACATGACCAAAACCAAATAAAGTTGAACCAAAAGTTAAATTGGCGGAATTGCCATGACAAAACAAGTCAAATCCTAACTCAAGCAAAACTGAAACTGAAATTACTTTCCGGCGAATTGTTGGTGCAAAGAGAAAATCATGCAGTATTAGGTCTCGACCACCACGCAGAACTAACTTGCATGTACCGATCCCTTCAATAACAACTTTATTGTTGTTGCCCACATATATCCACTTTGCTCCACGTGGAACTCGCCGAAATTCAACAAAGGCACGACGTTCCCAGGCTATGTGGTCTGTTGCTCCTGAGTCTACAATCCATAAAGGATTAGATTCAGTTAGAAAAACAGAACTAGAAACAAAAGTTCACTAATTCGAGCTTCGTGAAATACCTTTTTTGGAGGCTCAGAGCAATCTCTAGCATATTGACCTATCTTGTCACAATTATAGCATTTCACTTTAGCAACTTTGACACGTTTGGGATGTCTGTTCTTGCCTTTTTAGGTCTTTGCTCTTTTAGCAGGATGAGTTGGCTGAGCTTGAGGTGGCCCTTTCTTCTTTCCCCAATTCCTTTTCTTTGAATCACTCTTGGTTTTGGAAGTTGTTGCCATGTGCAACTCAGCTATTGGCTTTGCAACCTTAAGTCGTTCCTCCTCTAACTCAAGGTGTCTCCGGACATCTTATAGAGTTGTGATTCGCTCATTATGGGTCAAATGCATTTTCATATGATCCCAAGAACTAGGTAAACAACGTATGACAACTTGAATTTGTTGTTCATCAGCCAACACATGACCATCATCTTTCAACTCCCCCATTATATTTGTCATTTGCCTAAGATGTGTTTTCATTGAATGTTCTGAGCATTTCTTATGTGAATCAAATTTGATCGTTAAGGATCGCAACATTGCAGTGGAACATGTACCTTTTCCTCAAAGCGTTCCAAAGATCCATAGCTCTTTGGTTATCCTTAAACTCTCTTAGGATGTTATCATCCAAGGTGCTCAACAACGTAATGCGAGCAATGAAGTTCTTTTTCTTCCAATTGTTATTGGCTTCACGCTCACGTCTATGCTGAGCAGTGTTGCCTTCCTCAAGCTCATTCATGACATTGTTAATGGCCTCTAGAGCCTCTTGCTCCTCTAGCACATACTGGACTTTCAAGCTCCAGGTTTCGTAGTTGTCACCATTGAATTTCAACCCTTTGTTGAGCTCAGCAACAATGTTTTACGAAGCAGTAGTCATTCTTTAACAAAATAAAAAGTATTATGAGGATCATGTAAAAAAAAATAACGCAAGGCACGGTGTTTTACATACATACATATTTTGACACTAAGCATCAACTGATTAAGTTAATAAACACATATATTAACCATGGAATCAAAAATTTACTATGTTCCCAATCATCGTCCAAGAATTAAAATATTATGAAAATTAACATACTCAATTATTTAGCTAAGTGTCTTAATCATGTTTAAGACAACATAATTATCTATCATGATTTTATAATCCCATGTGGATCATAAGTTAACAAATAACTTATATTATCATGCAAATAAAGTTAATGTCAAACTAATTAACATTTATTACATGCTATACTAATTTACATATTTTAATGTTAAACTAATTAACATATTCAACAAATTAACAGAAAAAATTAATGTTAAACAAATTAACATTTCAAGCATGTTAAACAAATTAACAAATAAATTTAATGTTAAACAAATTAACATTTCAAGCAATTGGGATAATAATATAATTATTATAGTTCATAAAAGAATATAACTACTAAATTTATATTTTGAAAATTAGTCCATATGACTAATTTTTGAAATCTGAAATTTATTAAAAAAAAAAAACATAATCTCAAGTTTCCTACTTCTTAGAAGAGGGAATAGCAGGCACTAGCCCGTCAACATGCCTGCTTAAATTAAGGGCATTTTTAAAATTTACCAGGTAAGCTTGCTTGAGAGAGTTGTACTCAGTGCTTCATTATTTGGACGTTATTAACAACAGCATAAAGATAGCCACCCTTTTGTGCAGACCTTGTTCCACGTTGAAACATCCCTGCACAGCTGTACTTTGAGGGCCCATGCTCATTGTTTGTCTATGGTGGGACCACAATGGCCACACTAGCACCTTACTTGCTCTTCTTACCCTTTATGTATTTCTTTTTCTTCTTGAATTTATGTATTGAATTCTTGATTTAAAACTTGAGAATTATTAATTCAAAGAACTTGTACATGAAATTTGTAATTTAATCGTTGTTATCATAGCTGACACATATGTCCTGAATGTCTCTCCAATAGCGTTGCAGAGTTTGCTCCTATTACTTTAGTATAAGTCTATTTACGGAGTAATATTTAAGGACAAAGGTAATATTAGTTGAATTTATCAATCATGGAATGTAGGAATTAACTACAACATAGTCCTCCAAAATTTGCTGTAATTTTCTACAATTAGACCCTCAACTTTTCTCACTGAAGACTATACTGGCTAGCCACAGTGGCGGAGCCAGAATTTTCGTTAACGGGTGTCAAAATATATAAAAGTAAACATATCAGAAAATTAATGAGAGTCAATACATAGTATATATATATATAATTTATTTTTTACCTACCTACACAATGTATTTTTTTCGCGAAGGGGTGTCATTTGACACCACTTCCTATAAGGTGGCTCCGCCGCTGGCTAGCCATACAATTTATCGTAGAAAATCATTGCTAAAATCTTAACGGATAGACATGAAGATTAGCTATAACTTATATTTCAAATTAAGAAGATTATGTAGATTAATAGAAATAGATTTAAGATCCGGGGTAGCTTCTAATGAAACATCTTCAAATGCCAAATGGCATCCAAAGCTGCTACAGATCCCACCTGGCATAAATTAATCTCAAATTAGTTTCTACCACCTAAATCATATTCCAACACTATGTATCTTAAAGTGATGGGACCTTATATCAACTTGATCTTCTTGAACCATTTAGAAAGTTTAGATTGGTCCCTACATTTATTTATCTTATACTTTTGAATCTCATTTATAGATAGTATCGTATATGTTTTTGCTTGCTCTATATCTAATCCAATACTACAAAGTGCCAAATAGCTTCAGATGACTTAAAAGTTAGCATGTTTATTTATTTGCTAAGTTTTTACTATCTCCATTTGACCGCCTTTAAGGAAAAAGATGTGTTTTATAGAATCCGCTGAACTCCAACTAAATTCTTTGAAAAATACTGGCAAAACTTTTTCACTGTGAAAGTTTTGTCGAGAGAAACACATAAATCTTTTCAAATGTTTGCCGATAAAAATACAGTAATTTTTTCAAAAGTAGAATTCATATCATGTCCTGAGAATTTAAATTATAAAAAATATAATTAAAACTATTTATGGGAAAAAATTACTATTATTTTCTCTAACCCGTAGTTAGGTCTTATACAATGAGATAAAGAGAGTACTTGAATGAGAAAAAAAAAATAGTAGAATAGTTAGCAATATTTACGAGTTTAACATAAATATCTCAAGGTTAGATTAAGTTATTAGTAGCTTTTATTCATTTATGGTTATTTATGGAGAATGATTAATTAATGCAAATTATGTTTAGACAGCTTTGGAAAATAAGGGTAAAAAATTATTTGAAGTTGGAGTTACATAAAATTAACTTTTGTTTTCTCACAAATTCACAAGTGTCATGTCTAGCTTATTTCTTGGCAACATGTACTCTCAAATATTTTCTTCTTACACGTGAAATTTATAGCACACCAAAAAATGAATCTTTTTGTATTTTTCTTTTTCTTATTTAAAACTAATATTTTTTTCACTCAATATAAATTGAAATTTATCTAACTTTAGCATATTTATTTCTAAAATCATATAATTTTAGATTATCAATGCATATAAATTAAGAAAATAATTCACTCATGCAAAGTAGCACAACTTAAATATAGTGTTATTGGGCCCAAGCGCAACATGGGTTACCCTTACTAGTATTTTTAATATATTGCTATAAGCCCAAAATAAAAAAATGGATCTGCATGTATAATGGGCCATAAGCCCAATTTTATTAAATCTACCCATTTGAAATAAGAAAGGTCAGCCTTGTCCTTTATTTTTTTTAATAAAGCTAAGTGGGCCTTTAGCCCAACTTCAATAATCTGCAAATTTAAAATAAAGAGGCCTAGGCAGCTGAAGCCCAAGATCATGACAAGGTATTTTTACGTGGGCCTTCAACCCACCATTTTAATTCTTCTAAGCTTTAAAGAATTGGGCAAATTGCTTCTCAAGCCCATTTAAACTAGCAAACCTTTTGTTACTAATGATTATTTTGGAATAGCTTCTTCTTCTACACATATTAGCCGCCGGCAGTAACGTTATTTTTCAGAAATTTTCGTCCCTTTTTTTTTTTTAAAAAAAAAAATCAAAAATATCTCCATCTAATAAAACATAACCCTAGTTTCTTTTCTTCTATTTCTTAGCCTTGCCGTCGCCAGCCGGATGAAGGTTTTCTTTCTTCTTCTTTTCTTCTCTCTGCCATGGTTATGGAGCAACTCCAATCCATTTTTTTTTTGTTTAGAAAAAATCTTCTTTTCTTTCCTTTCTTCTTGGCAGTCTTTAAAATTGGAGAAGCCATGTTTTTTTTCTTTTTTTTTTGTTTGTGTGGTTGTTTCTATGTCGCTTTAAGAACAACCATCGTCCTTTTGACCGTGGCCGGCGGTGGCCTTAGCGGCAGTCGGCGGCAATAGATCGGAAAACCTTTTTTTTTTTCGGATCAGTTTCAACTATTTTATGAGGAGTTTCAGAAACAAGAATTGATATTCAAAAATGCCAGATTAAACGAAAAAAATGATAAGCACTGATTTTCTCAAAATCAGTATTCAAACCTTAACACACTGATTTTAAAACTTATTTAAAAACAGTGTAACAAAATTATTTTATTCATTCCAATTGCACACAAGAAAATAGAAACGCATGTGTTTCACAAAAAAAAAACAGAACTTATCTATTATTTTTTCGGACCAGAAAGTCAGCTTAGGACTCTGATACCAACGGAGGAACACATTAATCTAAATACATTAGATTTAGCGCATAAATCGTAAAACGATAACATACTTGTTCTTGTAGCGGAAGTGGAAGGAACAGATAAACCGCGATTGAAATTACTGGTCGACGGTGGTTATCACGGTGTGTTGGAGCAACTCTCAATTTCAGCTCAGAGTATATTTTGTTGTACACTGTATGCGTACTTTTATAGGGAATATTAAGGTTAACTAATAACCCTATTGGGCCTTAGACCACCCCTTATGGGTGAACCCAATATTTCCTACAGACAACAAATAATACCAAAATCTAACAGTTGAATTGCAAAGGATAAGGTTTGGCTTGATACTCACAGTTAAAAAATTGAATGATGAAATTGTAGGGGTCTGAAGGAGAGATCAACTTTTCCTCTAGCATGTTGCGCAATCCATAAGTTACAAGATGCAACTCTTTGCCTTTAAAATCTTCATTTTCATAGAAAGTCATACTCTTTTATTAGGATTTCTTCACCCCAGTAATTTGCACAATAGATGCACACATTTCTAGCAAAATCAAACAGTTCATTAGCAGGACCACAACAAAGACAGTGAAATTGCATCTCAGTTATTCCAGATGGCCCGTTGATACCAATGTGAGCATATGCCACAACCTACTCAACTGCAAGTATTTTTGGCGTAATCAAAGTTCAAACATACTCGAGACATGCATGTGCTGCAGAATCCCTTAAAAGGGCAGCGCAATGCACTAAGCTCCCACTATGCGCGGGGACTGGGGAAGGGTCGGACCACATTACTCTGTATTTCTGCAAGAGACTGTTTTCACGGCTTGAATCCGTGACCTCCTGGTCACATGCCAACAACTTTACCAGTTACGCCAAGGCTCCCCTTCAGAATCCCTTATTTCTTGAAAAAGTTCGTAGTCACAATTATCGACAAGTACCACCATCTTGCAGTATATATCTTGACAACCTTCAAGCGAACAAATCTCCATCAATTCAGTGGCTGGTTTCCCAAAGATAAGTAGCTTCCAAGACCCATTTTTGATGGCAACTAAAATGTCCAGTTGAGTCTTATTACATTTTGATAGAGTCTCAAATATAGTAAGATCATATCTCTCATTAAGCCTATTCTGAAGGCTTACCAACTAATCTTTCTTATCGGAAACTGTAATTTTGGAGATCAACGATTAGAGTTACCCGATACCTATTGCTGGTGGGAGGTGGCAGGTAGTTGAATTCAGCGATGAATACAAATTCAATGTGTGTCCAATCGATTGAACAATCAGAAGAGAGAATTGAATGCAGAGGAAATGATCGAGTTGTAACAGAATTGGGAAAAATGATCTCTCTTACTTTGTTCAGTATGAGCTACAAGTATTTATACATAGTTGACTAACTATGTGTCACGACCCAAAAACCCAACCTGTCGTGATGGTGCCTATCGTGGATCTAGGCAAGCCGATTCATTCCAAAACAAACCGATATTTTATTTCAAAGAAAATTTCAAGGCTAATTAGCATAAAAACCTTCGTAAAGGAGTTCAAATCAAAACAAAAGTACAGAAAAGAAAAGCCCGATATCGGGGTGTCACTAGTCATGAGCATCTACTACAATCTGTCTAACAATATTAAGGCTAACTCAGCCTGGAAAATAGCTAAATACAACTAGAAGAAGATAAGAGGGAGAAGAGCAGGGGCTGCAATCGCCAAGCAACTACCTTGCTATCTCCGAGAAAAATCTGCAACCAGAATAATCAACAACCGCTACCGTGTCCAGCTACACCTGGATCTACACACAAGGTGCAGGGAGTAACGTGAGTACGCAAACTCAATAAGTAACAAGAGTAAATAAAGACTGAGCAGTAATGACGAGCAATAAAGCATATAACGTTCATATTATGAAATCTCAGTAAAATACCTCATGCTTCAAAAATCAGGATTTGAATTAAAATATCTCGTTTAAACCCAGTTCCAGTAAAAAAAATCATTTAAGGATATTTTTCAACAGTTTTCACACAGAGAAAAAATGCAAAGGTGAGCTAAAAAAAATGATGAAATCATAAATAGCCCATCAGGCAAAGCATCACTCATATACATCCCCTCGGGCAAACCTCACAGTCATTCGTGCCACTCGGGCATACCTCACAATCACTCTTGCCACTCGGGCATACCTCACAATCACTCATGCCTCCCAGCCACTCAACACTCGGCACTCGGCACTCGACACTCGTACTCAGTAGGTACCTGCGCTCACTGGGGGTGTGTATAGACTCCGGAGGGGCTCCTTCAGCCCAAGCGCTATATCATGCCAAATCATGGCATAAATCATCAGGCCCTTGACCTATATCAAATATGCTGCGGCGCATAATCCGGTCCCATAAATATCCTCACGAATCAGGCCCTCGACCTCACTCAGTCATAAACCTCTCAAGCCACTCGGGCATTTCAGTAAAAATAGGGTACTCAGCCCAAAACAACAATTATATGCATCAAAATAGAGTAAGAAAACTGAGTTATGCAGTAAACAGGTATAACCATGACAGAGTATAGATTTTCAATCAAAAACAGTGAGAGGATAGTAAGAAAAGGCCCTTAAGGGTCCAAACAGCAATGGCACAAGGCCCAAACATGGCATTCAAATCCAAACGTGGCATTCAACCCAATCAAGTATCATATAGTTTCAACAAAATATGCAACTTTACAGTTGCTACGGGACGGACCAAGTCACAATCCCCAACAGTGCACACCCACACACCCATCACCTAGCATGTGCGTCACCTCAAAATAATAGAATGATATGAAATTTGGGGTTTTATACCCTCAGGACTAGATTTACAATCGTTACTTACCTCAAACCGGTCAAATCTCTACCCCGCAAATGCTCTTGCCTCTCGACGCGGCCTCCAAATGCTCGAAATCTATTTACAATCAGTACAATACCATCAGTATACGCTAGTGGAATGAATTTTACAAGAAAAACTATCAAATTAGCCCAAAACCCGAGTCCATACATATGAAATTTATCCAAATCCGACATCATTTGGTCCCTCAAATCCTTAAATTAAACTCTTAAAAATTTCAAGCCCTAACCCCTACTCTCACTCCAAAATCCTACTAATTAATGATGAACAAGGCCATAGATTCACGGAATTTATACCATTATGGGTTAGAATCACTTACCCCAATGTTGCTCCTTGAAAACCTTCAAAAAATCGCCTCTCTCCCGAGTTTCTCAAATCCAAAAATGGAAAATGAAGACAAAACACACGAGGTGGGGCTTTTCTGCCCAACACAATCGCACCTGCTGCCATATGTCTGCTCCTGCGGAACTGCACCTGCGGTCGAATCCTCGCACCTGCGAGAACCACTTAAGCCCTCAATTCCGCACCTGCGACCCCAGGTTTCGCACCTGCGGGTGCGCACCTGCGTAATACTTCCACTTCTGCGGAACCGGCCCAACTCTTCCTTTCCGCATCTGCGCTCAAGATCTAGCACCCGCGAGCTCGCAGATCCGGCCAATTCTTTGCACCTGCGTTCCCAGCCTTGGCCTTCCATTTTTGCATCTGTGGCTTCCCCAAATGCACCAGCGACCTCGGACCTGTGACTCTTCCTTCCGCAGGTGCGGAAATAGTAGAAGCAGCAGCTTCAACTGCATTTTTCCAACTTCGACATAATCCGCTAACCACCCGGAATCACCCCGAGGCCATCGGGACCTCAACCAAAAATACCAACAAGTCATATATCAACATACAAACTTAGTCGAACCTTTGAATCACTCAAAACAACATCCAAACACCAAATTACCCTCGGATTCAAGCCTAAGAACTTCTAAATTTTCAAATTCGGCAACCGATGCCGAAACCAACCAAACCACGTCCGAATGACCTCAAATTTTGCACACACGTCACAAATGACACTACGAACCTACTCCAACTTCCAAAATTCCATTCCGACCCTGATATCAAATTTTCTATTGCCGACTGAAAATCGCCAAATTTTCAATTTCGCCAATTCAAGCCTAATTCTACCACGAACTTCCAAATTACATTCCGGACATGCTCCTGAGTCCAAAATCACCTTACGGAGCTAAAGGAACCGTCGAAATTAAATTTCGAGATTGTTTACACATAAGTCAACATCCACTTGACTTTTTCAGCGTAAGGTTCTAAATAAGAGACTAAGTGTCTCATTTCACTCCGAAACCACTCCAGACCCGAACTAACCAACCCGATACAATACAATACGGCTAAATAACACATAAAGAAATAGAAATGGAGGAAACGGGGCTACAACTCCCGAAATGACCAGCCGGGTCATTACATCCTCCCTCTCTCAAATAACCGTTCGTCCTCGAACGGGTCTAGAAACATACCTGGAGTCTCGAATAGGCATGGATATCTACTCCGCATCTCCCGCTCGGTCTCCCAGGTGGCCTCCTCTGCATGCTGACCTCTCCACTACACCTTCACTGAAGCTATATCCTTTGACCTCAACCTTCGAACCTGCCGATCCAAAAAAGCCACCGGCTCCACATCATAAGTCATATCACTCTCCAACTGAAATCCAAAACATGGGACGGATCTCCAATATACTTCCGGAGCATGGAAACATGAAACACTGGGTGCACACTCGACAAGCTGGGTAGCAAGGTAAGCTTATAAGCCACCTCCCCAATCCTCTGAAGCACCTCAAAAGGCCCAATGAACCGGGAGCTCAACTTGCCCCTCTTCCCAAACCTCATAACACCCTTCATGGGTGATACCGTCAGCAAAACCTTCTCCCCAACCATGAAAGATACATCACGGACCTTCCTGTCCGCATAGCACTTCTGCCTAGACTGCACCATGCGAAGACGCTCCTGAATCAATTTCACCTTATCTAATGCATCCTAGACCAAGTCTGTACCCAAGAGTCTAGCCTCACCCAGCTCAAACCATCTTACCGGAGATCTACACCTCCTCCCATATAAAGCCTCGTACGGAGCCATCTGAATACTCAACTGATAACTATTGTTATATACAAACTCCGCGAGTGGCTGAAACTGGTCCCATGAACCCCTAAAGTCAATGACACAAGCGCGCAACATCTCCTCCAATATCTGAATAGTGCGCTCGGACTGCCCGTCCGTCTGAGAGTGAAAATCTGTGCTCAACTCAACCTGAGTACCCAACTCTTGCTGCACGGCCCTCCAAAACTGCAAAGTGAACTGAGTACCCCTATCTGAAATGATGGAAACTGGGACACCATGCAGGCGAACAATCTCTCGGATGTAAATCTCAGCCAACCGCTCTGAAGTGTAAGTAGTATCAATTGGAATGAAGTGCGCGGACTTGGTCAGCCGATCCATAATAACCCAAATAGCATCGAACTTTCTCGAAGTCTGTGGGAGCCCAACTACAAAGTCCATGGTGATCCACTCCCACTTCCACTCCGGAATGTCTAATCTCTGAAGCAAGCCACCCGGTCTCTGATGCTCATACTTAACCTGCTGATAATTGAGACACCGAGCTACAAACCGAACTATATCCTTCTTCATCCGCCTCCACCAATAGTGCTGTCTCAAATCCTGGTGCATCTTTGCGACACCCGGATGGATGGAATACCGCGAGCTGTGGGCCTTCTCAAGAATCAACTCTCGAAGTCCATCTACATTAGGCACACATATCCGGCCCTGTATCCTCAGCATGTCGTCATGACCAATATCACATCCCTAGCATCACCTCTCCAAACCCTGCCCTTAAGAACGATCAAGTGGGGGTCATCATACTGACGCTCCCTGATATGGTCATAAAGAGAAGACCTGGAGACCACACAAGCCAATACCTGACTAGGCTCCGAAATATCCAATATCACAAGCTGGCCTGCTAAGGCCTGAACATCCAATGCAAAAGGTCTCTCTGCTGCTAGAAGATATGCTAAACTCTCCATACTCTTTGCCCGACGACTCAAAGCATCGACCACCATATTGGCCTTCCCTGGGTGGTATAAAATAGTGATATCATAGTCCTTAAGAAGCTCCAACCATCTCCGCTGATGCAAATTAAGATCCTTCTGCTTGAACAGATGCTGCAGAATCCGGTGATCAGTATAGATCTTACAATGAACCCCATAAAAATAATGACGCCAAATCTTAGAGGCATGAACAACGGCTACCAACTCAAGGTCATGGACAGGATAATTCTTCACATGGGTCTTCAACTGGCATAAGGCATAGGCAATCACCCTACCCTCTTGCATCAAAACAAAACAATGCCTATTCTCGAGGCACTGAAGCTGATGGCAGAACTAACACTGGAGCTCTGGTCAAAGCAGTCTTGAGCTTCTAAAAGCTCTCCTCACATTCATCCGACCACCTGAATGGAGCACCCTTTTAGGTCAATCTGTCATGGGCGAAGCAATAGACAAGAAACCCTAAACAAACCAACGGTAATAACCAGCCAAACCGAGAAAGCTCCGAATCTCTGTAGCTGAGGACAGTCTGGGCCAACTCTGAACCGCCTCTATCTTCTTCGGATCAACCTGAATACCCTCATTGGACACCACGTGCCCCAAGAATGCTACTGAACTGAGCCAAAACTCACACTTGGAGAAATTTGCATAAAGCTTCTCCTCCCTTAATCTCTGTAATACAATCCTCAAATGCTGAGCGTGCTCCTCCTGGCTACGAAAGTACACCAGGATGTCATCAATGAACACAACAATGAATGAGTCCAAATAGGGCTGGAATACACTGTTCATCAAATTCATGAACGTTACTGGGGCATTGGTCAGCACAATATTAGGTCCTGAAAGCTGTCTTAAGAATATTTGAATCCCGAATCTTCAGCTGGTGATAACCGGACCTCAAATCAATCTTGGAGAACACCCTCGCTCCCTAAAGCTGGTCAAATAACTCATCAATACGAGGCAAATGATAATTATTCTTGACTGTGACCTTGTTCAACTGCCTGTAATCAATACACATTCTCATGGAACCGTCCTTGTTCTTTACAAATAGAACCGGTGCACCCCAAGGTGACACACTAGGCCGAATAAACCCCTTATCAAGGAGTTCCTGAAGCTGTTCTTTCAATTCCTTCAACTCCGCCGGTGCTATACGATACGGTGGAATATAAATGGGCTGAGTGCCCGGCACCAAATCAATACCGAAGTCAATATCCCTGTTAGGCGGCATGCCCGACAAGTCTGCAGGAAACACATCTGAAAAATCATGTACCACCGAAACATAATCAATGACAGGAGTTTCTGACTAACATCCCTCACAAAAGCTAAATAAGATAGGAAACTCTTCTCAACCATGTGCCGAGCCTTCAAATATGAAATCACCCTACTTGGTACATAATCTATAGAATCTCCACTCAACCCTAGGAATTCCTGGCATAGCCAACATCACTGTCTTAGCGTGACAATCTAGAACAGTATGACATGGAGATAACCAATCCATACCCAATATCACATCAAAGTCAACTATACTGAGCCACGAAAGGTCCACTTGGGTCTCCAGACCCCCAATAGTCACCACACATGATCGATATACGCGGTCCACAACAATAGTATCGCCCACAGGAGTAGATACATGAACAGAAGAAACTAGAGACTCATGGGGCATATCCAGAAAATGGGCGAAATACGAGAAAACATATGAATACGTGGAACTAGAGTCAAATAATACTGAGGCATCTCGGTGACAAACTGAGACAATACCTGTAATCACAGCATCTGAAGCAATAGTGTTTGGTCTGGCAGGGAGGGCATAGATATGGGCCTAGCCACCCCCTGTTTTGCCTCCCCCTCTAGGGCGACCCCTAGCTAACTGACCTCCACCCCGAGATGAATGGGTGGGTGGTGAGGTAACTGGCGCTAAAGTCGGAGGCTGACTCCTCTACTGAAATAGACCTCTATGACGACGAGGACAATGCCTCCACATATGCTCAAACTCCCCACACTCAAAACAACTCCCTGGTGCTGGTGGCGGGAACTGAAGGGAACCCCTAGCACCGGGATAACTGGTAGAAGAACCTGGTATGGAAGAGCCCTGAACAGGTGGAGCACGGGATGAACTCTAGGCTGGAAGGGCACTAAGTGATGAGTGGACCTGATGAGAACTGTGAGAACCATGGACAGATGATGCACCACGATGAAATGGCCGAGCTAACTTAGCCTGTCTGAAATGACGACCTCTACCGTGCTGGAACTGACCCCCAAAAGGAGCACCGCTGAATCCACCCTGACCACGAGGCCTCTTGGCCTCTCTCTCAACCCTTTCCTGCCCGCGAACCATCTAAATCTGCCGAGCAATGTCAACAACCTCATCAAAGGTAGCACCCGAAACTCGCTCTCTGGTCATGAGCAACTGTAGCTGATAAGTGAGACCATCGATAAACCCCATAATCCTCTCCCTGTCTGTGGGAAACAACCAGATAGCATGACGGGCCAACTCAGAGAACCGCATCTCATACTGTGTCACATACATATCACCTTGGCGAAGACGCTCAAACTGTCTGCGCAATCCTCTCTGCAGGATCGAGGCACGAACTTCCCCAAAAAGACCACGGAGAACTGTTGCCAAGTAAGGGGTGCTGCGCCAACAGGCCTACGCCTCTCATAAGTCTCCCACCATCTGAGTGCAGCCCTGGAAAACTGAAAAGTAGTGAATGAGACACCACAAGTCTCTAGAATACCAGCTGTAAGGAGTATCCTCTGACACCTGTCAAAGAAGTCTTGAGCATCCTCTCTCTCTGTGCCACTGAAAGGCGGTGGCTGAAGTCTCCCAAAACCTCTCCAACCTACATTGATCATCCTCAGGCATAGCAGGAACCATAAAATACTGTGCAGCTACAACCGACTGGGCTAGTGGTGCCTCCGGTGTCTAAAGTCCCGGAACAACCTGCTCGGGTGTGCGAGCGACGAGAGTCTGAGTGCCTCCCCTAGCCCGAGAAGTGGCTGCGGCTGTCGAGATATAGACCGCCTGAGCAAGGCCGGTACACGCTGTCAGAATCTGAGCTAGGGCCTCCCGAAGGCCTGGAATCACAATAGGCACAGGTGGTGCCTGAGCTTGTGCATCAACAACTAGAACCTGGTCCTGATCTGGGACAACTGGTGGATCTGCAGGTACTGCCCTAACTGCTGTATGGGCTGCACCTCTGCCCCTACCACGGCCTCGACCTCTCGTGGCCCTGGCTGGTGGTACTGGTGGCTGGCCCTCCTGACCGGCAGCACGGGTCCTCACCATCTGTGATAGGATGAAATAACTGATGTTTAGTTACTAGAGTCAACAGATTTGCATGACAAGAATTCAAGAATGTGGAGTTTCCTAAAGGTTCTGCAGCCTCTCGAAGATAAGTACAGACGTCTCCGTACTGATCCGCAAGACTCTACTAAACCCGCTCATGACTCATGAGACCTATGTAACCTAGGCTTTGATTTGTTACGACCCAAAAACCTAACCTGTCGTGATGGCGCCTATCGTGGAACTAGGCAAGCCGACTCATTCTAAAACAAACCGATATTTTATTTCAAAGAAAATTTAAAGGCTAATTAGCATAAAAACCTTCATAAAGGAGTTCAAATCAAAACAAAAGTGTGAAAAAGAAAAGCTCGACATCGGGGTGTCACTAGTCATGAGCATCTACTACAATCTGTCTAACAATATCAAGGCTAACTCAGCCTGGAAAATAGCTAAATACAACTAGAGGAAGATAAGAGGGAGAAGAGCAGGGGCTGCTATCGCCAAGCAGCTACCTTGCTATCTTCGAGAAAAATCTGCAACCAGAATAATCAACAACTGCTATCGTATCCAGCTACATCTGGATCTGCACACAAGGTGCGGGGAGTAATGTGAGTACGCCAACTCAGTAAGTAACAATAGTACATAAAGACTAAGAAGTAGTGACGAGCAATAAAGCATATAACGTTCATATCATGAAATCTCAGTAAAATAACTCATGCTTCAAAAATCAGGATTTGAATAAAAATATCTCGTTTAAACCTAGTTCCAGTAAAGAAAAATCATTTAAGGATATATTTCAATAGTTTTCAAATAGAGGAAAAATGCAAAGGTAAGCAAAAACAATGATGAAATCACGAGTCCATACATATGAAATTTATCCAAATCCGACATCATTTGGTCCCTCAAATCCTTAAATTAAAATCTTAAAAATTTAAAGCCCTAACCCCCTACTTTCACTCCAAAATCCTACTAATTAATGATGAACAAGGCCATAGATTCACGAAATTTATACCATTATGGGTTAGAATCACTTACCCCAATGTTGCTCCTTGAAAACCTTCGAAACATCGCCTCTCTCCCGAGTTTCTCAAATCTAAAAATGGAAAATGAAAACAAAACACACGAGGTGGGGCTTTTCTGCCCAGCACAATTGCACCTGCGGCCATATGTCTGCTCCTGCGAAACCGCACCTGCGCTTGAATCCTCGCACCTGCGAGAACCACTTAAGCCCTCAATTCCGCACCTGCGACCCCAGGTTTCGCACCTGCGGGCACGCACCTGCGTAACACTTCCACTTCTGTGGAACCGGCCCAATTCTTCCTTTCTGCATCTGCGCTCAAGATCTTGCACCTGCGGGCTCGCAGATCCGGCTAATTCTTCGCACCTGCGTTCCCAGCCTTGGCCTTCCATTTTCGCATCTATGGCTTCCCCAAATGCACCAGCGACCTCGGACCTGCGACTTTTCCTTCCGCAGGTGCGGAAATAGTAGAAGTAGCAGCTTCAACTGCATTTTTCCAACTTCGACATAATCCGCTAACCACCCGGAATCACCCCGAGGCCATCGGGACCTCAACCAAAAATACCAACAAGTCATATATCAACATACAAACTTAGTCGAACCTTCGAATCACTCAAAACAACATCCAAACACCAAATTACCCTCGGATTCAAGCCTAAGAACTTCTAAATTTCCAAATTCGGCAACCGATGCCGAAACCAACCAAACCACATCCGAATGACCTCAAATTTTGCACACACGTCACAAATGACACTACGAACCTACTCCAACTTTCAAAATTCCATTCCGACCCCGATATCAAATTTTCCACTGCCGATTGAAAATTGCCAAATTTCCAATTTCGCCAATTCAAGCCTAATTCTACCACGAACTTCCAAATTACATCCGGACGCGCTCCTGAGTCCTCAATCACCTTACGGAGCTAAAGAAACCGTCAAAATTAAATTTCGAGATTGTTTACACATAAGTCAACATCCAGTTGACTTTTTCAGCGTAAGGTTTTAAATAAGAGACTAAGTGTCTCATTTCACTCCGAAACCACTCCAGACCCGAACCAACCAACCCGATATAATACAATACGGCTAAATAACACATAAAGAAACAGAAATGGGGGAAACGGGGCTATAACTCCCGAAACGACCAGCCGGGTCATTACATCCTCCCTCTCTCAAACAACCGTTCGTCCTCGAATGGGTCTAGAAACATACCTGGAGTCTCGAATAGGCGTGGATATCTACTCCGCATCTCCCGCTCGGTCTCCCAGGTGGCCTCCTCCGCATGCTGAACTCTCGTCTGCACCTTCACTGAAGCTATATCCTTTGATCTCAACCTTCGAACCTGCCGATCCAAAAAAGCCACCGGCTCCACATCATAAGTCATATCACTCTCCAACTGAAATCCAAAACATGGGACGGATCTCCAATATACTTATGGAGCATGGAAACATGAAACACTGGGTGCACACTCGAGAAGCTGGGTGGCAAGGCAAGCTTATAAGCCACCTCCCCAATCCTCTGAAGCACCTCAAAAGGCCCAATGAACCGGGAGCTCAACTTGCCCCTCTTCCCAAACCTCATAACACCCTTCATGGGTGATACCGTCAGCAAAACCTTCTCCCCAACCATGAAAGATACATCACGGACCTTCCTGTCCGCATAGCTCTTCTGCCTAGACTGCGCCGTGCGAAGCCGCTCCTGAATTAATTTCACCTTATCTAATACATCCTAGACCAAGTCTGTACCCAAGAGTCTTGCCTCACCCGGCTCAAACCATCCTACCGGAGAACTACACCTCCTCCCATATAAAGCCTCGTACGGAGCCATCTGAATACTCGACTGATAACTATTGTTATATACAAACTCCGCGAGTGGCAGAAACTGGTCCCATGAACCCCCAAAGTCAATGAAACAAGCGCGCAACATGTCCTCCAATATCTGAATAGTGCGCTCGGACTGCCCGTCTGTCTGAGAGTGAAAAGATGTGCTCAACTCAACCTGAGTACCCAACTCTCGCTGCACGGCCCTCCAAAACTGCGAAGTGAACTGAGTACCCCTATCTGAAATAATAGAAACTGGGACACCATGCAGGCGAACAATCTCTCGGATGTAAATCTCAGCCAACCGCTCTGAAGTGTAAGTAGTACCAACTGGAATGAAGTGCGCGGACTTGGTCAGCCGATCCACAATAACCCAAATAGCATCGAACTTCCTCGAAGTCTGTGGGAGCCCAACTACAAAGTCCATGGTGATCCGCTCCCACTTCCACTCTGGAATGTCTAATCTCTGAAGCAAGCAACCCGGTCTCTGATGCTCATACTTAACCTGCTGATAGTTGAGACACCGAGCTACAAACCAAAATATATCCTTCTTCATCCGCCTCAACCAATAGTGCTGTCTCAATTCCTGGTACATCTTTGCGGCACCCGGATAGATGGAATACCGCGAGCTGTGGGCCTCCTTAAGAATCAACTGTTGAAGTCTATCTACATTAGGCATACATATCCGGCCCTGTATTCTCAGCACGCCGTCATCACCAATAGTCACATCCCTAGCATCACCTCTCCGAACCTTGTCCTGAAGAACGAGCAAGTGGGGGTCATCATACTGACGCTCCCTGATACAGTCATAAAGAGAAAACCTGGAGACCACACAAGCCAATACCCGACTAGGCTCTGAAATATCAAATCTCACAAGCTGGCCCGCTAAGGCCTGAACATCCAATGCAAAAGGTCTCTCTGCTGCTGGAAGATATGATAAACTCTCTATACTCTCTGCCCGGCGACTCAAAGCATCGCCCGCCACATTAGCCTTCCCTGGGTGGTACAAAATAGTGATATCATAGTCCTTAAGAAGCTCCAACCATCTCCGCTGACGCAAATTAAGATCCTTATGCTTGAACAGATGCTGCAGACTCCGGTGATCAACATAGATCTCACAATGTACAAATAGTGACGCCAAATCTTCGAGGCGTGAACAATGGCTACCAACTCAAGGTCATGGACAAGATAGTTCTTCTAATGGGTCTTCAACTGGCGTAAGGCGTAGCCAATCACCCTACCTTCCTGCATCAAAACACAACCAATGCCTATCCTCAAGGCATCATAATACACAGTGTAAGAACCTGAAGCTGATGGCAGAACTAACACTGGAGCTCTGGTCAAAGCAGTCTTGAGCTTCTGAAAGCTCTCCTCACATTCATCCGACTACCTGAATGGAGCACCCTTTTAGGTCAATCTGGTCATGGGCGAAGCAGTAGACGAGAAACCCTGAATAAACCAACAGTAATAACCAGCCAAACTAAGAAAGCTCCGAATCTCTGTAGCTGAGGACAGTCTGGGCCAACTATGAACCGCCTCTATCTTCTTCGGATCAACCTGAATACCCTCATTGGACACCACGTGCCCCAAGAATGCTACTGAACTGAGCCAAAACTCACACTTGGAGAACTTTGCATAAAGCTTCTCCTCCCTTAATCTCTGTAATACAATCCTCAAATGCTGAGCGTGCTCCTCCTGGCTACGAGAGTACACCAGGATGTCATCAATGAACACAACAACGTATGAGTCCAAATAGGGCTGGAATACACTGTTCATAAAATGTATGAACGCTGTTGGGGCATTGGTTAGCACAATATTAGGTCCTGAAAGCTGTCTTAAGAATATCTGAATCCCGAATCTTCAGTTGGTGATAACCTGACCTCAAATCAGTCTTGGAGAACACACTCGCTCCTTGAAGCTTGTCGAATAAATCATCAATACAAGTCAAAGGATACTTTTTCTTGACTGTGACCTTGTTCAACTGCCTGTAATCAATACACATTCTCATGGAACTATCCTTCTTCTTCACAAATAGAACCGGTGCACCCCAAGGTGACACACTAGGCCGAATAAACCCCTTATCAAGGAGTTCCTGAAGCTGTTCTTTCAATTCCTTCAACTCCGTCGGTGCCATACGATATGGTGGAATAGAAATGGATTGAGTGCCCGGCACCAAATCAATGTCAAAGTCAATATCCCTGTTAGGCGGCATGCCCAGCAAGTCTGTAGGAAACATATCTAGAAACTCACGTACCACCAAAACATAATCAATGACATGAGTTTCTGCACTAACATCCCTCACAAAAGCCAAATAAGATAGGCAACCCTTCTCAACCATGCGCCGAGCCTTCAAATATGAAATCACCCTACTTGGTACATAATCTACAGAATCGCTCCACTCAACCCTAGGAATTCCTGGCATAGCCAACATCACCATCTTAGCGTGACAATATAGAACAACAAGACATGGAGATAACCAATCCATGCCCAATATCACATCAAAGTCAACCATACTGAGCAACAAAAGGTCCACTTGGGTCTCCAGACCCCCAATAGTCACCACACAGGACCGTTATACGCAGTCCACAATAATAGTATCGCCCACAGGAGTAGATACATGAACAGAAGAAACTAGAGACTCACAGGGCATATCAAAAAAATGAGCGAAATACGAGAAAACATATGAATACGTGAAACTAGGGTCAAATAATACTGAGGCATCTCGGTGACAAACTGAGACAATACCTGTAATCACAGCATCTGAAGTAATAGCGTCTGGTCTGGCAGGGAGGGCATAGAAACGGGCCTGGCCACCCCTTGTTCTGCCTCCCCCTCTAGGGCGACCCCTAGTTGACTGACCTCTACCCTAAGCTGACTGGGTGGGTGGTGAGTTAACTGGCGCTCAAGTCGGAGGCTGACTCCTCTACTTAAATAGACCTCTATGACGACGAGGACAATGCCTCCACATATGCTCGAACTCCCCTCACTCAAAATAACTCCCTAGTACTGGTGGCAGGAACTGAAGGGAAATCCTAGCATCTGGATAACTGGTAGAAGAACCTGGCATGGAAGAGCCCTGAACAGGTGGAGCACGGGACGAACTCTGACCTCGGAGGGCACTAAGTGATGAGTGGACCTGATGAGAACTGTGAGAACCATGGACAGATGATGCACCACGATGAAATGGCCGAGCTAACTGAGCCTGTCTGAAATGACGACCTCTACCGTGCTGGAACTGACCCCCAAAAGGAGCACCGCTGAATCCACCCTGACCACGAGGCCTCTTGGCCTCTCTCTCAACCCTTTCCTGCCCGCGAACCATCTAAATCTGCCGAGCAATGTCAACAACCTCATCAAAGGTAGCACCCGAAACCCGCTCTCTGGTCATGAGCAACTGTAGCTGATAAGTGAGACCATCGATAAACCTCATGATCCTCTCCCTGTCTGTGGGAAACAACCAGATAGCATGACGGGCCAACTCAGAGAACCGCATCTCATACTGTGTCACATACATATCACCCTGGCGAAGTCGCTCAAATTGTCTGCGCAACTCCTCTCTGCAGGATCAAGGCACGAACTTCTCCAAAAAGACCACGGAGAACTGTTGCCAAGTAAGTGGTGCTACGCCAACAGGCCTACGCCTCTCATAAGTCTCCCACCATCTGAGTGCAGCCCTGGAAAACTTAAAAGTAGTGAATGAGACACCACAAGTCTCCAAAATACTAGCTGTACGGAGTATCCTCTGACACCTGTCAAAGAAGTCTTGAGCATCCTCTCTCTCTGTGCCACTGAAAGGCGGTGGCTGGAGTCTCCCAAACCTCTCCAACTGACATTGATCATCCTCAGGCATAGCAGGAACCACATAATCCTGTGCAGCTACAACCAGCTAGGCTAGTGGTGCCTCCGGTGTCTAAAGTCCCTGAACAACCTGCTCGGGTGTGCGAGCGACGAGAGTCTGAGTGCCTCCCTTAGCCTGAGAAGTGGCTACGGCCGTCGAGATAGAGACCGCCTGAGTAAGGCCGGTACACGCTGTTAGAATCTGAGCTAGGGCCTCCTGAAGGTCTGGAATCACAATAGGCACAGGTGGTGCCTGAGCTAGTGCATCAACAACTAAAACCTAGTCCTGATCTAGGACAACTGGTGGATCTGCAGGCACTACCCCAGCTACTATACGGGTTGCACCTCTGTCCCTACCATGGCCTCGGCCTCTCGCGGCCCTGGCTGGTGGTATTGGTGGCGGGCCCTCCTGACCAATAGCACGGGTCCTCACTATCTGTGATAGGATGAAATAACAGATGTTTAGTTACTAGAGTCAACAGATTTGCATGACAAGAATTCAAGAATGTGGAGTTTCCTAAAGGTTCTGCAGCCTCTCGAAGATAAGTACAGACGTCTCCGTACTGATCCGCAAAACTCTACTAAACCCGCTCATAACTCGTGAGACCTATGTAACCTAGGTTCTGATCTGTCACGACCCAAAAACCTAACCTGTCGTGATGGCGCCTATCGTGGAACTAGGCAAGCCGACTCATTCTAAAACAAACCGATATTTTATTTCAATGAAAATTGAAAGGCTAATTAGCATAAAAACCTTCGTAAAGGAGTTCAAATCAAAACAAAAGTGCGGAAAAGAAAAGCCCGACATCGGGGTGTTACTAGTCATGAGCATCTACTACAATCTGTCTAATAATATCAAGGCTAACTCAGCCTGGAAAATAGCTAAATACAACTAGAGGAAGATAAGAGGGAGAAGAGCAGGGGTTGCGATCGCCAAGCAGCTACCTTGCTATCTTCGAGAAAAATCTGCAACCAGAATAATCAACAACCGCTACCGTATCCAGCTACATCTGGATCTGCACACAAGGTGCAGGGAGTAACGTGAGTACGCCAACTCAGTAAGTAACAACAGTAAATAAAGACTAAGAAGTAGTGACGAACAGTAAAACATATAATGTTCATATCATGAAATCTCAGTAAAATACCTCATGCTTCAAAAATCAGGATTTGAATCAAAATATCTCGTTTAAACCCAGTTCCAGAAAAAAGAAAATCATTTAAGGATATTTTTCAACAGTTTTCAAACAGAGGAAAAATGCAAAGGTAAGCAAAAACAATGATGAAATCACGAGACCATACATATGAAATTTATCCAAATCCGATATCATTTGGTCCCTCAAATCCTTAAATTAAACTCTTAAAAATTCCAAGCCCTAACCCCTTACTTTCACTCCAAAATCCTACTAATTAATGATGAACAAGACCATAGATTCACGAAATTCATACCATTATGGGTTAGAATCACTTACCCCAATGTTGCTCCTTGAAAACCTTCGAAAAATCGCCTCTTTCCCGAGTTTCTCAAATCCAAAAATGGAAAATGAAGACAAAACACACGAGGTGGGGCTTTTCTGCCCAGCACAATTGCACCTGCGGCCATATGTCTGCTCCTGCGGAACCGCACCTGCGGTCGAATCCTCGCACCTGCGAGAACCACTTAAGTCCTCAATTCCTCACTTGCGACCTCATGTTTCGCACCTGTGGGCGCACACCTGCGTAACACTTCCGCTTCTGCGGAACCGGCCCAACTCTTCCTTTCCGCATCTGCGCTCAAGATCTCGCACCTGCGGGCTCGCAGATCCGGCCAATTCTTCGCACCTGCGTTCCCAGCCTTGGCCTTCCATTTCCGCATCTATGGCTTCCCCAAATGCACCAGCGACCTCGAACCTGTGACTCTTCCTTCCGCAGGTGCGGAAATAGCAGAAGCAGCAGCTTCAACTGCATTTTTCCAACTTCAACAAAATCCGCTAACCACCCGGAATCACCCCGAGGCCATCGGGACCTCAACCAAAAATACCAACAAGTCATATATCAATATACAAACTTAGTCGAACCTTCGAATCACTCAAAACAACACCCAAACACCAAATTACCCTCGGATTCAAGCCTAAGAACTTCTAAATTTCCAAATTTGGCAACCAATGCCGAAACCAACCAAACCACGTCTGAATGACCTCAAATTTTGCAGACACGTCACAAACGACACTACGAACCTGCTCCAACTTCCGAAATTCCATTCCGACCCCGATATCAAATTTTCCACTGCCGACTGAAAATCGCTAAATTTCTAATTTCTCCAATTCAAGCCTAATTCTATCACGAACTTCGAAATTACATTCCGGACGTGCTCCTAATTCCAAAATCACCTTACAGAGCTAAAGTAACCGTCAGAATTAAATTTCGAGATTGTTTACATATAAGTCAACATCCAGTTGACTTTTCCAACTTAAGGTTCTAAATAAGAGACTAAGTGTCTTATTCCACTCCGAAACTACTCCAGACCCGAACCAACCAACCCGATACAATACAATACGGCTAAATAACACATAAAGAAACAGAAATGGGGGAAACAGGGCTATAACTCCGGAAACGACCGGTCGGGTCATTACATCCTCCCTCTCTCAAATAACCATTTGTCCTCGAATGGGTCTAGAAACATACCTGGAGTCTCGAATAGGCATGGATATCTACTCCGCATCTCCCGCTCGGTCTCCCAGGTGGCCTCCTCTGCATGCTGACCTCTCCACTGTACCTTCACTGAAGTTATATCCTTTGACCTCAACCTTCGAACCTGCCGATCCAAAAAAGCCACCGGCTCCACATCATAAGTCATATCACTCTCCAACTGAAATCCAAAACATGGGACGGATCTCCAATATACTTCCGGAGCATGGAAACATGAAACACTGGGTGCACACTCGACAAGCTGGGTGGCAAGGCAAGCTTATAAGCCACCTCCCCAATCCTCTGAGCACCTCAAAAGGCCTAATGAACCGGGGGCTCAACTTGCCCCTCTTCCCAAACCTTATAACACCCTTCGTGGGTGATACCGTCAGCAAAACCTTCTCCCCAACCATGAAAGATACATCACGGACCTTCCTGTCCGCATAGCTCTTCTGCCTAGACTGTGCCGTGCGAAGCCGCTCCTGAATCAATTTCACCTTATCTAATACATCCTAGAGCAAGTATGTACCTAAGAGTCTAGCCTCACCCGGCTCAAACCATCCTACCAGAGATCTACACCTCCTCCCATATAAAGCCTCGTACGGAGCCATCTGAATACTCGACTGATAACTATTGTTATATGTAAACTCCATGAGTGGCAGAAACTGGTCCCATGAACCCCCAAAGTCAATGACACAAGCGCACAACATGTCCTCCAATATCTGAATAGTGCGCTCGGACTGCCCGTCCATCTGAGAGTGAAAAGTTGTGCTCAACTCAACCTGAGTACCCAACTCTCGCTGCACGGCCCTCCAAAACTGCGAAGTGAACTGAGTACCCCTATTTGAAATGATGGAAACTGGGACACCATGCAGGCGAACAATCTCTCGGATGTAAATCTCAGCCAACCGCTCTGAAGTGTAAGTAGTACCAACTGGAATGAAGTGTGCGGACTTGGTCAGCAGATCCACAATAACCCAAATAGCATCGAACTTCCTTGAAGTCTGTGGGAGCCCAACTACAAAGTCTATGATGATCCGCTCCCACTTCCACTCCGGAATGTCTAATCTCTGAAGCAAGCCACCCGGTCTCTGATGCTTATACTTAACCTGCTGATAGTTGAGACACCGAGCTACAAACCCAACTATATCCTTCTTCATCTGCCTCCACCAATAGTGTTGTCTCAAATCCTGGTACATCTTCGCGGCACCCGAATGGATAGGATACCGCGAGCTGTGGGCCTCCTCACGAATCAACTCTCGAAGTCCATCTACATGAGGCACACATATCCGGCCCTGTATCCTCAGCACGCTATCATCACCAATAGTCACATCCCTAGCATCACCTCTCTGAACCTTGTCTTTAAGAATGATCAAGTGGGGGTCATCATACTGACGCTCCCTGATACGGTCATAAAGAGAAGACCTGGAGACCACACAAGCTAATACCCGACTAGGCTCCGAAATATCCAATCTCACAAGCTGGCCCGCTAAGGCCTGAACATCCAATGCAAAAGGTCTCTCTGCTACTGGAAGATATGCTAAACTATCCATACTCTCAGCCCGATGACTCAAAGCATCGGCCACCACATTGGCCTTCCCTGGGTGGTACAAAATAGTGATATCATAGTCCTTAAGAAGCTCCAACCATCTCCGCTAACGCAAATTAATATCCTTCTGCTTGAACAGATGCTGCAGAATCCGGTGATCAGTATAGATCTTACAATGAACCCCATAAAAATAATGACGCCAAATTTAGAGGCATGAACAACGGCTACCAACTCAAAGTCATGGACAAGATAGTTCTTCTCATGGTTCTTTAACTGGCGTAAGGCGTAGGCAATCACCCTACCCTCCTACATCAAAAGACAACCAATGCCTATCCTCGAGGCATCATAATACACGGTGTAAGAACCTGAAGCTGATGGTAGAACTAACACTGGAGCTCTGGTCAAAGCAGTCTTGAGCTTCTGAAAGCTCTCCTCACATTCATCCGACCACCTGAAAGGAGCACCCTTTTAGGTCAATCTGGTCATGGACGAAGCAATAGACGAGAAACCCTGAATGAACCAACGGTAATAACCAGGAAAACCGAGAAAGCTCCGAATCTCTGTAGCTGAGGACAGTCTGGGCCAACTCTGAACCGCCTCTCTCTTCTTCGGATCAACCTGAATACCCTCACTGGACACCACGTGCCCCAAGAATGCTACTGAACTGAGCCAAAACTCACACTTGGAGAACTTTGCATAAAGCTTCTCCTCCCTTAATCTCTGTAATACATTCCTCAAATGCTGAGCGTGCTCCTCCTGGCTGTGAGAGTACACCAGGATGTCATCAATGAATACAACAACGAATGAGTCCAAATAGGGCTGGAATACATTGTTCATCAAATGCATGAACGCTGCTGGTGCATTGGTCAGCCCAAAAGACATCCCTAAGAACTCATAATAGCCATATTGGGTCCTGAAAGCTGTCTTAAGAATATCTGAATCCCGAATCTTCAGCTGGTGATAACCGGACCTCAAATCAATCTTGAAGAACACCCTCACTCCCTGAAGCTGGTCAAATAACTCATCAATATGAGGCAAATGATAATTGTTCTTGACTGTGACCTTGTTCAACTGCCTGTAATCAATACACATTCTCATGGAATCGTCCTTGTTCTTCACAAATAGAATCGGTGCAACCCAAGGTGACACACTAGGCCGAATAAACCCCTTATCAAGGAGTTCCTGAAGCTGTTCTTTCAATTCCTTCAACTCCGCTGGTGCCATACGATACGGTGGAATATAAATGGGCTAAGTTCCCCGGACCAAATCAATACCGAAGTCAATATCCCTGTTAGGCGGCATGCCCAGCAAGTCTGTAGGAAACATATCTAGAAACTCACGTACCACCAAAACATAATCAATGACATGAGTTTCTGCACTAACATCCCTCACAAAAGCCAAATAAGATAGGCAACCCTTCTCAACCATGCGCCGAGCCTTCAAATATGAAATCACCCTACTTGGTACATAATCTACAGAATCGCTCCACTCAACCCTAGGAATTCCTAGCTTAGCCAACATCACCGTCTAAGTGTGACAATCTAGAACAACATGACATGGAGATAACCAATCCATACCCAATATCACATCAAAGTCAACCATACTGAGCAACAAAAGGTTCACTTGGGTCTCCAGACCCCCAATAGTCACCACACATGACCGATATACGCGGTTCACAACAATAGTATCACCCACAGGAGTAGATACATGAATAGAAAAAACTAGAGACTCATGGGGCATATCCAGAAAATGGGCAAAATACGAGGAAACATATGAATACGTGGAACCAGGGTCAAATAATACTGAGGCATCTCGGTGACAAACTAAGACAATACCTGTAATCATAGCATCTGAAGCAATAGCGTCTGGTCTGGAAGGGAGGGCATAAAAATGGGCTTGGCCAACCCTTGGTCTGCCTCCCCCTCTAGTGTGACCCCTAGCTGACTGACCTCCACCCCAAGCTGACTGGGTGGGTGGTGAGGTAACTGGCACTGAAGTCGAAGGCTGACTCCTCTACTGAAATAGACCTCTATGACGACGAGGACAATGCCTCCACATATTCCCAAACTCCCCACACTCAAAACAACTCCCTGGTGCTGGTGGCGGGAACTGAAGGGAACTCCTAACACTGGGATAGCTGGTAGAAGAACCTGGCATGGAAGAGCCCAGAACAGGTGGAGCACGGGACGAACTCTGACCTCAAAGGGCACTAAGTGATGAGTGGACCTGATGAGAACTGTGAGAACCATGGACAGATGATGCACCACGATGAAATGGCCGAGCTAACTGAGCCTGTCTGAAATGACGACCTCTACCGTGCTGGAACTGACCCCCAAAAGGAGCACCGCTGAATCCACCCTGACCACGAGGCCTCTTGGCCTCTCTCTTAACCCTTTCCTGCCCGCGAACCATCTAAATCTGCCGAGCAATGTCAACAACCTCATCAAAGGTAGCACCCGAAACCCGCTCTCTGGTCATGAGCAACTGTAGCTGATAAGTGAGACCATCGATAAATCTCATGATCCTCTCCCTGTCTATGGGAACCAACCAGATAGCATGACGGGCCAACTCAGAGAACCGCATCTCATACTGTGTCACATACATATCACCCTGGCAAAGCCGCTCAAATAGTCTGCGCAGCTCCTCTCAGCAGGATCGAGGCACGAACTTCTCCAAAAAGACCATGGAGAACTGTTGCCAAGTAAGGGGTGCTGCGCCAACAGGCCTACGCCTCTCATAAGTCTCCCACCATCTGAGTGCAGCCCTGGAAAACTAAAAAGTAGTGAATGAGACACCTCAAGTCTCCAGAATACCAGCTGTACGGAGTATCCTTTGACACCTATCAAAGAAGTCTTGAGCATCCTCTCTCTCTGTGCCACAGAAAGGCGGTGGCTGGAGTCTCCCAAACCTCTCCAACCTACACTGATCATCCTCAGGCATAGGAGGAACCACATAATCCTGTGTAGCCACAACCAGCTGGGCTAGTGGTGCCTCTGGTGTCTAAAGTCCTTGAACAACCTGCTCGGGTGTGCGAGCGACGAGAGTCTGAGTGCCTCCCCTAGTCTGAGAAGTGGCTGCGGCCGTCGAGATAGAGACCGCCTGAGCAAGGCCGGTACACGCTGTCAGAATCTGAGTTAGGGCCTCCTGAAGGCCTATAATCACAATAGGCACAGATGGTGCCTGAGCTGGTGCATCAACAACTGGAACCTGGTCCTGATCTGGGACAACTGGTGGATCTGCAGGTACTGCCCCAGCTGCTATACGGGCTGTACCTCTGCCCCTACCACAGCCTCGGCCTCTCGCGGCCCTGGCTTGTGGTACTGGTGGTTGGCCCTCCTGACCGGCAGCACGGGTCCTCGCCATCTGTGAGAGGATGAAATTACAAATGTTTAGTTACTAGAGTCAATAGATTTGCATGACAAAAATTCAAGAATGTGGAGTTTCTTAAAGGTTCTGCAGCCTCTCGAAGATAAGTACAGACGTCTCCGTACTAATCCGCAAGTCTCTACTAAACCCGCTCATGACTTGTGAGACCTATGTAACCTAGGCTCTGATACCAATTTGTCACGACCCAAAAACCTAACCTGTCGTGATGGCACCTATCGTGGAACTAGACAAGCCGACTCATTCTAAAACAAACCGATATTTTATTTCAAAGAAAATTTAAAAGCTAATTAGCATAAAAACCTTCGTAAAGGAGTTCAAATCAAAACAAAAGTGCGGAAAAGAAAAGCCCGACATTGGGGTGTCACTAGTCATGAGCATTTATTACAATCTGTCTAACAATATCAAGGCTAACTCAGCCTGGAAAATAGCTAAATACAACTAGAGGAAGATAAGAGGGAGAAGAGTAGGGGCTGCGATCGCCAAGTAGCTACCTTACTATCTTCGAGAAAAATCTGCAATCAGAATAATCAATAACCGCTACCGTATCCAGCTACATCTGGATCTGCACACAAGGTGCAGGGAGTAATGTGAGTACGCCAACTCAGTAAGTAACAACAGTAAATAAAGACTAAGAAGTAGTGACGAGCAATAAAGCATATAACATTCATATCATGAAATCTCAGTAAAATACCTCATGCTTCAAAAATCAGGATTTGAATCAAAATATCTCGTTTAAACCTAGTTCCAGTAAAAAAAAATCATTTAAGGATATTTTTCAACAGTTTTCAAACAGCGGAAAAATGCAAAGGTGAGCAAAAAAAAATGATGAAATCATAAATAGCCCCTCGGGAAAAGCATCACTCATATACAGCTCCTCGGGCAAAACTCACAGTCACTCGTGCCACTCGGGCATACCTCACAATCACTCTTGCCACTCGGGTATACCTCACAATCACTCATGCCTCCTAGTCACTCAGCACTCGGCACTCGCACTCAGTAGGTACCTGTGCTCACTGGGGGTGTGTACAGACTCTGGAGGGGCTCCTTCAGCCCAAGCACTATATCAAGCCAAATCATGGCGTAAATCACTCAGGCCCCCGGCTTATATCAAACATGCTGCGGCGCATAGCCCGATCCTATAAATATCCTCATAAATCAGTCCCTCGGCCTCACTCGATCATAAACCTCTCAAACCACTCGGGCATTTCAGTAAAAACAGGGTACTCATCCCAAAACAACAATTATATGCATCAAAATAGAGTAAGAAAACTGAGTTATGCAGTAAACAGGTATAACCATGACTGAGTATAGATTTTCAATCGAAAACAGTGAGAGGATAGTAAGAAAAGGCCCTTAAGGGTCCAAACAGAACTGGCACAAGGCCCAAACATTGTATTCAACCCAATTTACAGAAACTCTTTCTAAAACATATAAGTATCATATAGTTTCAACAAAATATGCAACTTTACAGTTGCTACGGGATGGACCAAGTTACAATCCCCAATAGTGCACGCCCACACGCCCGTTACCTAGCATGTGTGTCACCTCAAAATAGTAGAATGATACGAAATCTGGGGTTTTATACCCTCAGACTAGATTTACAATCGTTACTTACCTCAAATCGGTCAAATCTCTACCTCGCAAATGCTCTTTCCTCTCGACGCGGCCTCCAAATGCTCCGAATCTATTCACAATCAGTACAATTCCATCAGTATATACTAATGGAATGAATTCCAAAAGAAAAACGATCAGATTAGCCCAAAACTCGAAATTGGCTCAAACCCGCCCCCGGGCTCACGTCTCGAAATCCGACAAAATTTACAAAACTAGAAAGCCCATTCACTCACGAGTCCATACATACAAAATTTATCCAAATCCGACATCATTTGATCCCTCAAATCGTTAAATTAAACTCTTAAAAATTCCAAGCCCTAACCCCCTACTTTCACTCCAAAATCCTACTAATTAATGATGAACAAGGCCATAGATTCACGAAATTTATACCATTATGGGTTAGAATCACTTACCTCAACGTTGCTCCTTGAAAACCTTCGAAAAATCGCCTCTCTCTCGAGTTTCTCAAATCCAAAAATGGAAAATGAAGACAAAACACACGAGCTGGGGCTTTTCTGCCCAGCACAATCGCACCTGTGGCCATATGTCCGCTCCTGCGGAACCGCACCTGCGGTCGAATCCTCGCACCTGCGAGAACCATTTAAGCCCTCAATTCCGCACCTGCGACCCCAGGTTTCACACATGCGGGCGCGCACCTGCGTAACACTTCTGCTTCTGCGGAACCGGCCCAACTCTTCCTTTCCGCATCTGCGCTCAAGGTCTCGCACCTGCGGGCTCGCAGATGCGGCCAATTCTTCGTACCTGCGTTCCCAGCCTTGGCCTTCCATTTTCGCATCTGCGGCTTCCCCAAACCCACAAGAGACCTCGGACCTGTGACTCTTCCTTCCGCAGGTGCGGAAATAGCAGAAGCAACAGCTTCAGTTGCATTTTTCCAACTTCGACAAAATCCACTAACCACCCAGAATCACCCCGAGGCCGTCGGGACCTCAACCAAAAATACCAAAAAGTCATATATCAACATACAAACTTAGTCAAACCTTTAAATCACTCAAAATAACATCCAAACACTAAATTACCCTCGGATTCAAGCCTAAGAACTTCTAAATTTCTAAATTCGGCAACCGATGCCGAAACTAACCAAACCACGTTTGAATGACCTCAAATTTTGCACACACGTCACAAATGACACTACAAACCTATTCCAACTTCCGAAATTCCATTCCGACCTCAATATCAAATTTTCCACTGCCGACCGAAAATCGCCAAATTTCCAATTTTGCCAATTCAAGCATAATTCTACCACGAGCCTCCAAATTATATTTCGGACACCCTCCTAAGTCCAAAATCACCTTACAGAGCTAATAGAACCGTCAGAATTAAATTTCGAGATTGTTTACATATAAGTCAATATCCAATTGACTTTTCCAACTTAAGGTTCTAAATAAGAGACTAAGTATCTCATTCCACTCCGAAACCACTCCAGACCCGAACCAACCAACCCGATACAATACAATACAGCTAAATAACACATAAAAAATAGAAATGGAGGAAATGGGGCTATAACTCCCGAAACGACCGGCCGGGTCGTTACACTATGGTCTACTTAACTAACAAGTAAATACCTAGGTTAAGTTATCAGCTAACTATGGTCAAGTGAGCTAATTAACTAACAGATGGAGTAACTAATTAAGTTCCATGTGTACGGCTAGCACTATATTCTACACCCTCCTCAAGCTAGGGGAAATGAATATGTTCTTTATCCCTAGCTTGGAAAGCAAATGATGATGTTGCAGACGCGGAAAACCCTTAGTGAGCACATCGGCAGGTTGTTCAGCAGAGGCTAAATAGACAGTCTTGACCAAACCTTGCTGAATCTTCTTGCGAATGAAATGGAAATCAATATCAATATGCTTGGTCTTCTCGTGGAAAACAGGTTGGCAACAATCTGGATAGTAGATCTGCTATCATAATGGAGAGGCACATGCAGGTGCAACTCAACATTGAGCTCTTTGAACAATCCAAGAAGCTAAGTAATCTCAGCTTCAGAGTAATTTCTTGGTTCAATTTAAGTGGAGAGCTTAGAAAAAAGGCTCTGATAGGAAGGTGCAAGTGCATTGTAGATCAACACAGAAGTGAGAGGATACAAGCAAGTATTGGCAATCCTTTTGCCTTTGTCTGGTTGAACGTAATCTTGAAGCCAAATTGGAGTTTTACTAGGTCTGTTTGACCTTCTAAATGATTCTGAAGCAAGTGTTTGAGGTTGAGAACGAGAAAGGACTTCTAATGCAGGAGGAACTTCTGATACAATAGGAGAAGCTGGTGTACATATTGTAGGGGTAATAGGAACTTCTGATGCAACAGGAGCTTTTGATACAACAAGAGAAGTTGGTGCAAACATTGTAGGAGTAATAGGCTCATGTGTGACATGTTGTTTCAGTCCTTCATAGGAAGGGAAAATAAAAAGAAGGCTGAAGGAAAGTTGGAGTCACAACTTTCAGTTACTGTTGGAAAGGAAAGACTCCTTCATTGAAGACCACATATTTGCTCACAAAAATGGACTTGTTTTACATGTCATACAACTTATAACCCTTATGAGTAGAATCATAGCCTAGCAACACTAACTTGATTTCTCTAGGCCCAAATTTGTCACTCCTGACTAAGTTTGTAGCATAGCATAGACTGCCAATGACCCTCATATACGACAAATTAGGAGGTCTGTTGTACAACAAATCTAACAGTTAAATTGCAACAAATCTAACAATTAAGCTTTACCATAGAGATATGCTCCTTTGTCGGTAAGGACGACAAATAACAACAAATCTAACAGTTGAATTGCAAAGGATAAGGTTTGACTTGATACTCACAGTTAAAAAATTGAATGATGAAATTGCAGGGGTCTGAAGGAGAAATCAACTTTTCCTTTAGCCTGTTGCGCAATCCATAAGTTACAAGATGCAACTCTTTGCCTTTAAAATCTTCACTTCCATAGAAAAATTTTCAACATAGTCATGAACTTTTATTAGGATTTCCTCACCCCAGTCCTTTGCACAATACGTGCACACATTTCTAGCAAAATCAAACAGTTCATTAGTGTGATGACCCAATATATTATCTTTAATTTTAAATTTTTATTTATATATTCTAAGACCTCAAGTAGCACCCTTTAGCATCCCTTGACTTGCAGGCGCAGTGAAAAGTTTGAAACTCATAAGTTCGAATCGAGGTGTGAATTATAATTTTGGCATTATTTGAAATGATTTGAGACCCCGAGTAAGCCAGTATTATGTTACGGGACTTGTTTGAATATTTGGTTGAGGTACCGAGAGCCTCGGGTGGATTTCGGATGGTTAACGGAATTTAATTTGGATATTATAGAATGTTTGGATGCCGTTTCTTCAAGAATAAGTGGTATCACATTAAGAAAATTAGCTCAAAATTCAGTTTTGATTGAAGCATTAGTTCCTTATTGAAATTTCGGAGCCATAGCAAAAAGAATGATCGAATTCGGATATCGAATGAGAGAGTTATGCCCATTTCCGTATCAGGAAATATTTTCCGTCGCCGCCAGCGCCCAGGGTAGCGTGGGGTACTAGACCCGGCGCAGGGAATTGTTGGGGTTCTGAAAACTATGCCATAGGCAGTGCTCCACGCTACCTGTGGCGCTCGAAAACAATAGAGGCTCTATAAACGGGAGGGGGGGGTTGCTATTTTTGACAAAAATAGAGCTGAGAAGCTCGGTTTAGGCGGTTTTTGGGCGATTTTGACGGGAAAACATTGGGGGTAATTGTTCCTTATCCTATATTGATTATATTTCATGATTCCATACTCATTTACGTCATGAATCCTTAAATTTATGGAAGAAAAATCAGATTTTTATAAAATCTTCCAAAAATATAAAATGAAGATTTGAATGTCAATCCGATGTCGAAAATTCGATAATTTTTGTATGGTTGAACTCGTATCGGAACGTGTGTTTGGATTTTGTGAATTATTTCGGGATTCGAGACGTGGGTTCCACTGTCGATTCTTAAAATGAATTTCAGATTTTAATCCGAAAAATTAGTAAATTCATATGGAATTAATTCCTACAATTCGTGTTGAGTATATTGAATTGTTTATGACTAGATTTGAAACTTTCGGACACGAATTCACGAGGAAAAGGTCTATTGGAATCTTGAAATTGGTTGCGAAGCGAGGTAAGTGTCGTGGTTAACCTTGACTTGAGGGAATAGAACCCTTGAATTATTTGTTATGTGAAATTCATGTGAACGACGTATAGGCGAGGTGACGAGTGTCTATACGTCATTAAATTAATTATTTTCCTAATTATTTAAAAATCATAAATTATTTTAAATCATGAATTAATTATTATATTAATTATTTCTCTCATATTCGTTGCTCAATATTATGCCTTGAATCCATGCTATAATTGCTACATGCTTATTTGATTTATGTGACGTAATTGCTACTTGACATTTAGAATACTAATTATTAAATTTCCTATTTTCTCCTTAATTTCCATAATTAATTGCTACTTGTCATCACTTATTTCTAAATAAACCATAATTATTGTATGCTTGTTGTCTTATAATTTCATATTAATTATTGAATTTATTGGAATAATTTCTTTTATAAGAATTGGTAAATTATATTATTTGAGGAGCGAGTTGCACGCCGCAACAGAAATGAAAGTGAATATATTGGAGGAGCGGGTTGCACGCCGCAATAAAATTGATTGTAATGAATATATTGGGGGGGGGGGGGTTGCACGCCACAACAAAATTGATTGAAAAGATATATTGAGGATCGGATTGCATGCCGCAAGGGAACTGAATATGAATATATTGTGGGATCGGGTTGCACGCAGCAACAGAAATTGATTGAAATAATAATTGATTATGACTGTCGAGTTGAATTCAATTGTTGAAATGAGATACCTATTTTATTTCAATTGTTGTTGTTGTTGTTGTTGTTGTTGTTGTTGTTATTATTATTATTATTATTATTATTATTATTATTATTATTATTATTATTATTATTATTATTATTATTATTATTATTATTATTATTATTATTATTATTATTATTATTATTATTATTATTATTGGCTTCAATTGTTGAAATGAGATACCTGTTTTATTTCTATTATTGTTGTTGTTGTTATCATTGTTGTTGTTGTTATTATTGTTGTTATTGTTGTTGTTGTTGTTGTTGTTGTTGTTATTATTATTATTATTATTATTATTATTGGCTTCAATTGTTGAAATGAGATACCTGTTTCATTTTTATTATTGTTGTTGTTGTTGTTATTATTGTTGTTATTGTTATTATTGTTGTTGTTATTAATGTTGTTGTTGTTGTTGTTGTTGTTGTTATTATTATTATTATTATTATTATTATTATTATTATTATTATTATTATTATTATTATTATTATTATTATTATTATTATTATTATTATTATTATTATTATTATTATTATTATTATTGCGTACATGTTAATGTAAGTGACCTGTTTTATTTCTATTATTGTTGTTGTTGTTGTTGTTGTTGTTGTTGTTGTTGTTGTTGTTGTTGTTGTTGTTATTATTATTATTATTATTATTATTATTATTATTATTATTATTATTATTATTATTATTATTATTATTATTATTATTATTATTATTATTATTATTATTGTTGTTGTTGTTGTTGTTGTTGTTGTTGTTGTTGTTGTTGTTGTTGTTGTTGTTGTTATTGTTGTTGTTATTATTGTTGTTGTTGTTGTTGTTGTTGTTATTATTGTTGTTGTTATTATTATTGTTGTTATTATTATTATTATTATTATTATTATTATTATTATTATTATTATTATTATTATTATTATTATTATTATTATTATTATTATTATTATTATTATTAGTATTATTATTATTATTATTGTTGAAATGAGATACCTGTTTTATTTCTATTGTTGTTGTTGTTGTTGTTGTTGTTGTTGTTGTTGTTGTTGTTGTTGTTGTTGTTGTTATTGTTGTTGTTGTTGTTATTATTGTTGTTGTTATTATTATTATTATTGTTATTATTATTATTGGCTTTAATTGTTGAAATGAGATACCAGTTTTATTTCTATTATTGTTGTTGTTGTTATTATTATTGTTGTTATTGTTATTATTATTGTTGTTATTATTATTGTTGTTGTTATTATTGTTGTTGTTATTATTATTATTATTATTATTATTATTATTATTATTATTATTATTATTATTATTATTATTATTATTATTATTATTATTATTATTATTATTATTATTATTATTATTATTGGATTCAATTGTTGAAATGAGATACCTGTTTTATTTCTATTATTGTTGTTGTTGTTGTTGTTGTTGTATTATTATTATTATTATTATTATTATTATTATTATTATTATTATTATTATTATTATTATTATTATTAATATTATGGATGGTTTGATAAACTTTCTTCTAAACAACTTGTTAAAACTACTGAGCAATCTTTAGCTTTAAATTCGTCTGAACAGACTATTCGTTTGTTAAACAAGCATGATGTAGATGTTTATAAAAATCAGTATAATTATCTGCATATTGGTATGGTTCAAATTGCTTTTAAGCCATTAACTCTTAAAGGGTTACCAGAGACGTTTTTGACTGCTCTCAGAGATGCCAGAAATCTGAATTTTAGACAGTCTCTAATGGGTTCTATTGAATCTACTGTGGCCTACAGTCCAGTATATTTTAATACTCAACCCAATCTACAATTATCTTTATCTGATGTAAATATACTTGATGCTTTAACATTAAATGTGAAAACGCATGGTTATAATTATGCGCCTGGTTCTGAACTTATATGTTTATCATATAGAATTTATTTCAAATTGCTATCTACCTTAAACCCTAGATGTAAATTATATGATACATCTGATCAGACTATATTAGTGGAAATCAATTTTACAAAGTCTAAGGTCACCACGAGGAGACCTATTAAATGGGAAGAAATTAATTTCCCAACTACTTGGACTTTGGATTCGGTTATATCCCCTAGTCAGATTACTGATGTTGTTAGTAATACTGAATATTCCTATATTACTCAAAATCCGGATGGTAGGATTTGCATTCAGTTTGATGAAAATAGTTTCACTTATAATAGGCAGTCATTTTCTAATAATAGACTTTTGCCTGCTACTAGTTCTAATTATAATTAGACATTCTTTTACTAGTCGTATATTGTTGCCTAATATTCAACATATTTCACCTGTTGAACCATTCTATGGACCAGTTAGAAATCGTGCTGCATCTTTGCATACAATTTCTACTAAAGTGAGTAATAAGCCAGTTGAAAGGGTTAAGATTAACCCCCAGACAAATATTGTTCAAGAAAGTGATAACATTTCTGATAAGGATATTCCTTCTGCGTCCGAGATGGATTTCAACCCCAATGATGCTTAATGATCTCACACCAAATTGATTTTAGTCCAGGGTCACAAGCTAGAATTTATATTCAAAAAGAATTTTTCAGTGATAAATGGAACCTGTTTAAAACTTGGTTTTTTGATACTTATAGTAAAGATGATTTAAATAATATTTCTCAAGAATTTTATGAAACTTGTGCTTTACACAATCAAATTATGTATTTTGTTCCTTGGTTTATAACCACTTATTTACTGCTTTATATAAAGGTTTTAGAAAGATCTTTCAAAGATGGGAGTGGCAATATTACTAAAGCCATTCACCCTCTACAAGCACCTTTTGTTTTACCAAATAATACAGGTATTATATTTACTGCGTTTCAAAAATTTATTGATGAAGATGTTGCTGCAGTCAACATTGCAGAAATTAATAAATTAATTTCTCAAAATAATTATTTGAGTTTATATGTTAAAGTTTGGGGTGAACAAATCAGTTTTCTTGATAAAAAACTTGATGATTTAACAGTTTTGATAAAGAATATAAGTACTAACAAGAAAGTAACTGATATTGCCTCTACGTCAAGGAGCAAATCAGAACCTCAAATTGTTCTTACTCATGTTCAAAGACCTCCCTGAGATTCAGGATTTTAAGTTCAAATCTTTAAATGATTTAGAAGAACTTCTTGATAAAAAGTTATCCGGTTTGAATATCAAACCTATTGATTTATCAAAAGATTTTGCTGATAAAGTAGATACTACTTTTGATTACAATAATGAAGTTTGGACAGAGTTTAATAAACTCAGAGGTTATCCCAAAAAGAATAGTAGGCATGCTCATAAACCCAGAATGCAAACTTATTATTACGATCGTCCTACTCCTCAAGATGTCTTAATAGAGGAACGTGATTGGAATCAAACTAATACGTCTTATAGTGGTTCCGAGATTTATGAATGGAATCTTGATGGTTTGACTGATAGACAATTAACTATTCTTGTGCATAGAATGCATATGTATGCAACTATCTGTAAGAGTGAAAAATACAGATAGAACTATTTGCAAAATAATTGTTGCAGGTTTTACTGGCCAACTTCGTGGCTGGTGGGATAATTATTTGACTGTTGAAGAAAGGGCAATGATCATAAATGCAAGAGCCACTGACGAAGGAGTTGATAACTTAGGCATGGCTCTAGTAAGTAATAGAGAAGATGCTGTTTATACCCTTGTTCTTATAATATTAGAACACTTCAATGGTAGATTTACCAATCAGCATGAGATAGTTCATACTCTTCTTAATGGTCTTAGATGTAGTACCTTAGGTGAATTCAGATGGTATAAAGACACCTTTATGAGTAGAGTTATGGAGTTACCAGAAAATAAGTTCGATCATTAGAAAGCTAAGTTTATAGATGGCCTTCCCTCCTTATTTGCTGAAAGAGTTAGAAAGACTCTAAGAGGTAACTTTGGTGAAATTCCATACAAAGATTATACCTATGGTAAGCTGATAGGAATTTGCACACAGGAAGGGTTAAACATGTGCAATGAGTTAAAATTGTCCAGACATCTTAAGATGGATAAGCTTAAAGAGAAATCTCAATTAGGAGACTTTTGTACCCAATTCGGTTTACCCGAGACTTCTACTCATAAAAAGAAGAATCATAAATATCATAGATACCCTAACCAAGACAGTCCTTATAGGAGAAAGAGATCTAGATATAGATCCAAGGAAGAACGAGAAGCTAAGAAAGCCCATCGCAAGTCCACTAGATTTACCAAAAATAGGTCTAAGCGTGATCTAGCTGATATTAAGTATTATAAATGTGGAAAGTTTGGCCATATAGCACCAAACTGTAAGCTTCAAAAGCTGAAAATCTTAAAACTAGACAATGAGTTACGTGATAAGGTTTATAGTTTGTTATACACTTCTAGGTCAGAATCTGATTATTATTATTCTGAGTCAGAATCTGAAGCTGAAATAGATTTACTTGATTTATCTGATAATGATAAAAATATTGTTAATACTTGTACAACTTGCAGAGGTGATACATGTACCTATGGTGATGATGAGTTTTATAAATTGCAATCTCAGTTCCAGAATTTGAACATGAAAACTATTACATTTGATAATGTAATAGAACTTTTAAAAGAAGTTACTGATGAAAAACTTCATGAAAAAATTATAAATTTGGCTGTTAGTAATAGTTCAAGTTCTTCAAAACCTTTTGAAAACTCAAAAAAGGAATTTGAATATTCTGCTCCTTATTCTTTATTAGAGGTTAATAACCGTCTTTTAAATAAAAGTACTACTTCAGCAAGAGATTCTTCTTTCGATAATTTAAAGATTGAAGTTGAAAACTTGAAACGAGAGATCAAATCTCTTAAACAAAATCAAATGATTTGTGATCATAGGATTACTCAGATTGAGAAAATCAATTCTCCAGCTGAGAAATCTGATGATAAAAATAAAGGTATTTCTGAAAATAATATTTCTTCTGAAAAACCTATTAAGATTTATTCTCAACATGATATGTTTTTAGGAATGATGCAAATTGTTACTGCTCATAGATGGTATATTAAATGTACTATTCGTATTGATAATAGTTTTTCTATTACAAATATTGCTATAATTGATAGTGGAGCTGATGTTAGCTGCATTCAAGAAGGTTTAATACCTACTAAATATTTTCAAAAAATTACTCATATGGTTAAATCTGCATCAGGACATGCTTTAGATATAGAGTATAAATTGCCTAATACTGGTATTTGTCAGAATAAAGTCTGCATTCCTCACTTCTTTTTCTTAGTGAAAAATCAGTTATACCCTCCAATTATACTTGGAACACCTTTTATTAACGCTATTTATCCTTTCACTAGCATAAACTCAAAAGATTTTTCTGCTACTTATAAGGATAAAGAGATAAGTTATACTTTTGTTATAGATCCCGTAACTAGAGATATAAATACTTTAATTGATATGAAGCAGAAACATATTGATTCATTACAGTTAGAATTGTTTAGTATGAATATATTTAATACTTTAAATTCTACTAAAGTACAGAAAAAGATCAAATTGATCTCCGAGAATATTGCTATTGATATTTGTGCCGAGCATCCCAGTGCTTTTTGGAATAGAAAAAAGCATATTGTCACTCTGCCATATGAAGATAATTTCTTTGAGGATGATATTCCTACTAAATCTCGACCTTGTCAAATGAACACTGAATTAGTAGAATTCTACAAGAAAGAGATTGATAATTTGTTACAAAAGGGTTTGATAAAACCCTCAAAATCTCCTTGGTCTTGCGCAACCTTTTATGTTAATAATGCTGCTGAAAAGGAACGTGGAGTTCCTAGATTGGTTATTAATTATAAACCTTTGAATAAGTTTTTAAAATGGATTCGGTATCCAATCCCCAATAAAAAGGATTTATTATCTAGATTATATGATGCCAATATATTTTCAAAATTTGATTTAAAATCTGGTTATTGGCAGATTCAAATATTTAAAGAGCATACTTATAGAACTGCTTTTAATGTTCCATTTGGGCAATATAAATGGAATGTTATGCCTTTTGGTTTAAAAAATGCCCATTCTGAATTTCAAAAAAATCATGAATGATATATTCAATCCCTATCTGGATTTTATCATTGTTTATATTGATGACATTTTGGTATTCTCCAAAATATTTGAAATGCGTATTAAGCATTTAGATATTTTTAAAAGAATTGTTATACAAAATGGGTTGGTTATTTCAAAACAAAAAATGAGTTTATTCCAAACTAATATTCAATTTTTAGGACATTATATTTGTCAAGGAAAAATTACTCCAATTCAAAGATCCATTGATTTTGCTTCAAAATTTTCCGATGTTATTACTGATAGAACTCAGTTACAAAGATTTTTGGAAAGTTTAAATTATATATCACCTTTTTATAAAGATTTGTCGCGTGATTTAGCCCCCTTATATGATAGGCTAAAAAAGGATTATAAAAACTCTTGGACTGATAGTCATACTAATTTAGTTAAAAATATCAAGCAACGTGTTAAATCTTTACCTTGCTTAACTCTTGCTAATCTTGTATAGCAAAAGATTATCGAAACTGATGCGTCTAATATTGGTTATGGAGGGATTTTAAAACAGATAAATCCCAATAATAAGCATGAATATTTGATTAGATTTTACTTTGGAAAATGGTCTGAAGCCCAGAGAAAATACGCTATTGTGGCCCACGAAATGTTAACCATAGTTAAGTGTGTTTTAAAATTTCAATACTGATGTTGTTAGTAATACAGAATATTCACCTGGAAGATATTCCAGAAGATAGCCCGTTATACGCGCACTTGCAGGCATATTTGACTGCTCAAAAGCAAAGTGATACTTTTGCTTCTACTACGAAAGAGGACAATGATGATATCAAGTCGTATGAAAAGGTGACAAAAAAGGAAATGATATTTCTTTTACAAAATTCTGATATTCAGAGAAAGGAGGAACCATAGAAGATATTCCAAAGATATTTGATAAATGGATTGTATTATCCGGGTAAGTCATACAAAACCCGTTCTTTTTTTGAAACTATACTCACTAGTACTGGCAGTGCAGAATTTCAGCACTTTTATGGATATAGTACAGACGAGAACGTTTATAACTTCTCAAAGATCATAATCAAACAGATTATATCTGTTGAAGATTGGGGAATATCCATGATGAAAGAAAGGCAGATAAGCCTTAACAAATCCCGCATGAATTTTACATATTGGGATTACATCCAGGCCTTTGATAAAGTCCTTTACTACAATAATGATAGACACAAGCATACTTGGTTCGTTAAAGTATGTGCAAAGATATTTGCAGAGCCCATTCCAAATTGGTTCTTAAACTGGTGGTCATACCACGGTCTGACTATAAAAATTTTACCAGATCCATTTCTCATGTTATACAAAGAATGGACAAAAATTTCTCTAGTTTTAAATGAACTTTATCACGCAGATCACATCTGTTACTTAGAGAAGATTGACCGGATATATTTCTTTCTGGAATTCTCTATTCCTTGGATACATAAATGGACTCCAGAAGTTGGATTCACCGAGGAACAAGTTCCGTGTTTATACAGGACCTTTTGCAACAATTTTTGGGATAAATTAATGAAGAAGGATCCCAAAACGAAGACGTTATACGGTCAAGAACTCTTGGATTCCATCAAAACAAAAATCCAAGAATATTCAAGCATCTCTCAAAAAGAGAAAATTGATGATAGTTCAGTCAGGCATATTGCCAGAAAGATCTCCTTTCAAGAAGGGGATAAAGAAGAAATGATCAATGATTACTTAGAAGAAGTTAAAAGAAATTTACTTCACTCAATAAATCAGTATGAGAAATCAGACACTTTGATGCAAAGTGAAACCAACAACGATGATATCGCTGATGACTCCCAACCAATAGAATCAGAAAAGATATTATCTGATGAAGCCCTACAGGAGGCGGAAGAATTCCTCCGCAAAATGAAAGAAATAGAAAATAGACCAGCACGGTAAAGCCGCCGGACCCCACTGCACAGTGAAGCCGCCGGACCCAATAGCTGGACCCCACTCAATAGTAGATAAACTGTTCACCAACAGTCGAAAAACTGTTCATCAACAGTAGAAACACTGTTTGCACAATAGAAACACTGTACAGGGACCCATGTGAGACCCTATTTTACTATTCATAGATTCATTTTCTTTTCTATTTATGCGTTCATTCATTCGTTCTTTCAAGAAGAAGTAGAACCCCTCTCTCTCTCTAGAATCTCTCTCAACTGTAATTAAAGTTTGAAGTTTGTAACAGAAGAACAAAGTAAATAAAGTTTTCAGTTCTTCATCTTCAGGCCTTGCATCCCGGCCAAAAGGTACTCGTTTTCTTCCTTAGTTTTTCTTCTAGTCTATCCTCTCTGGCCGTGACTATGTCCGGCTAAGAGACTTCATATCTATGTTGAATATCTAACTTCTCTCCTATATAAACCATGAAAGCGACGACATCTATTTAAATATAAATGAGTTTTATATATAATATTTTGACTTGGTTTCGAGATGGTTGGTACAGTCTAATATAGCACTACTCTTATTGGCTTTGCCTTAATGGCTTCGTCTAGTTAGCCGTGAACCTTAGCCCGATTAAAGGAGTTGAAAAGGGCATCTTCTTTCACGGTTAGAACTGCTAGACACATGAGCTCAATAAAAGTATGTATTATATTAGGACATGCCCCTTGCTTGAGTAAAAGGCTTTAACCTTCCATACAGTCATTAAACTATATAAAAAATTCAAGTATATTTCAATTCTTATATCCTTACTGATTGTGCGGATTACCGCCAGTCTTTAAACATAAGGGTACTGAATTAGCTAGATTAAGAATTCTCAAATGTGTTAAAATAGAAATCTTTAACTGGTGGAAACCTCGGTGGACATATAAAAGTCAGCAGAGGTGTGAAACAAATCCAGTTCCCGATCAATCGGTGATTTCTGTTTTTAGCTCAGTTGAGAAGGCCGTGCGGATTACTTCCTGTTATTATTATTATTATTATTATTATTATTATTATTATTATTATTATTATTATTATTATTATTATTATTATTATTATTATTATTATTATTATTATTATTATTACTACTACTACTACTACTACTACTACTATATATATTGTGGGGGCGGATTGCACCCTGCAACAGAAATTGATTGAAATAATAATTGGTTATGACTGCTGAGTTGGCTTTAACTATTAAAAATGAGTTATCTGATTTAATTCTATTATTGTGGCTATTACTATTATTGCGTACAGGTTAATGTAAGTGACCTGTCTTAGCCTCGTCACTACTTCGTCGAGGTTAAGCTCGACACTTACCAGTACATGGGGTCGGTTGTACTGATACTATACTCTGCACTTCTTGTGCAGATTTCAAAGTTTGTCCCAACAACGTACAGTAGATTTGCCCGGATTCAACTATTCATAGGAGACTTGAGGTATAACTGCATGGTGTTCGCAGTTCTGAAATCCCCTTCCACTTTATCGTGGCTGAGTATTTCTTTCAGACAGCTTCATTTTCAACCAGACCTTTATTTATATTATTCTAGTAGCTCGTGCACTTGTGACACTAGTTCTGGGATGGTATTTAGACATCGCTATTATTATGGATTATTCACTATATTTCAGACTTTACTTCCGCCTTTGTTTCTTTGTTATTAATTAATTTAAAATTATTTAAAAATGGCTAATATTATTCTAACGTTAGCTTGCCTAGCAAGTAAAATGTTAGGCGCCATCACGGTCCCGAAGGTGGGAATTTCGGGTTTTGACAAGTTGGTATCAGAGCACTTGTTTACATAGATCTCACGAATCACGAGCAAGCTTAGTAGAGTCTGAAGGATCGGTATGGAGACGTCTGTACTTATCTTCTAGAGGCTATGGAGTTTAGAAACAATTTCTCTTCTATTCTACTCTGTCGTGCGATTTTATTCTATCATTGATGATTGAACTCTTCTATTCTTGTCCTCTCGCATATGGCGAGAAGATGCACTGCATCTTCAGCAGGACAGGAGCCAGATACCCCAGTGACAGCTATGATTAGGGGCAGAGGCCGATGCCGAGGTAGAGGCAGAGGCAGATCTCAATCTAGAGCTCGAGCAGCAACACCTATTGTAGAACCTCAGGTGGATTTAGAAGCAGAGGTTCCATCTCAGACGGTACATGTTGGAAAAGTTCAGGTTCCGGAAGGATTCATAGCTACTCCAGTACTTCAGGATACTCTAGTCCGTTTGGTAGGTCTTTTAGAGGGTGTGGCCCAAAATGATACATTTCCAATGGCACCAGCCATCTCACAGGTTGGGGGAGGAGCACAAACTCCCACTACTCCTGCTCCAGGGCAGACAACTCCCAGTACCAGGCTCTAGTAGCCCATCCAGTTGGGGTAGTTCAACCGATTGTTGCAGTACAGGACGATGATAGGCCTGCTTTGTCTTCTAAGGCTTTGTTGAGGTTGTTCAAGTTTACCAAGCTATTTCTAATCCATTTTAGTGGTACACCTTCTAAGGACCCACGAGATTTTCTTGACCGCTGCTATGAAGTATTGCTGAACATGGGGATAGTCGAAAGCAATAAGGTTAATTTTGCTATGTTTCAGATGACTGGTACCGCCAAGAGGTGGTGGAAAGATTATGTATTTACTAGACCAGTTGGTTTGCCCGCACTTACTTGGGAGCAGTTCTCACGGGTATTTCTATAGAAGTTCCTCCCTATCATATTGAGAGAGGAGCATCGCCGTCAGTTTGAGCGTATCCAACAGGGCAGTATGATTATTACTTAGTATGAGACCCATTTTGTGGATTTGGCATGTCATGCTATTCTTCTGCTTCCTACCGAGAGAGAGAGAGAGAGAGAGAGAGAGAGAGAGAGAGAGAGAGAGAGAGAGAGAGAGAGAGAGAGAGAGAGAGAGAGAGAGAGAGAGAGAGAGAGGGACTCGTTCAACCTATCAAGCTACAGATAGCCAAGGAGACCAGGAGTGAGATTTCTTTTCAGACGGTTGCTAATGTTGCCAGGCGGATCGAGATTGTTCTTTCACAGGAGAGAGTGCCAATGTCAGATAAAAGGCATCGTCATTCCGGTAATTTCAGAGGTGCCTCATCAGGAGGCAGGAGTATTTATGGTAGGGGTCATCCTCCCAGGCCATTTTATTCAGCACTTCAGGTATCTCACGGTGTTTTAGGGGGTCATGGTCCTATTATGCCATACTCTGGGTAGCCGACATTTAGTGCACATCCAGCTCCTATTAGTGCACCGCCATTCCAGAGTCACTATGGCGGTTATCCAACCCGTTTGGGTCAGCTTCAGCTTCAGCAATCATGACAACAGGATGGGTGTTATGAGTGTGGGAACATGGGTCATATCAAAAGGTATTGCCCTAGGTTGTCGAGCAACAGATCTCAGCAGGATTCTCGTGCCATCATACTGGCACTGGTTGTTCCACCACCCGCCCGACTAGCTAGGGGTAGGGGTCAGACAGTTAGAGGTGGAGGTCAGGTTGTTATAGGTGGAGGCCAGCCAGTTAGGGGCCGTCACAGAGATACAACTCTGAGTGGTGGGGCCCAGCCCCGATTTTATGCTTTTCTAGCTAGGCCTGAGGCCGAGTCATCTAATGCCGTGATCACAGGTGTTGTTCCAGTTTGCCATAGAGATGCTTCAAGTTTATTAGATCCGGGATATACTTATTCCTATGTGTCCTTCTACTTTGCTTCATATTTGGTTATACCTCATGATTCTCTGAGTGCTTCTCTGTGTGAGTCCACACCGGTGGGAGATTCTATTGTCGTAAATCATGTCTATCGTTCGTGTGTGGTTACTATCGGGAGTCTTGAGACTAGCCTATATCTTCTACTTCTTGATATGGTAGATTTTGATGTCATCTTGGGTATGGATTGGTTGTCACCTTATCATGCTATATTAGAATGTCACGCCAAAACGGTGACCTTAGCCATGTCGGGGTTACCTCAAATAGAGTGGAAAGGGACCCTTGGGCATTCCACCAGCAAGGTTATCTATTACGTGAAAGCTCGGCGTATGGTCGAGAAGGGGTGTCTAGCTTATTTGGCTTATATTCGCGATCCCAGTGTGGATGTTACTTCTATGGACTTAATACCGGTTGTTCGTAAATTTCCAGAAGTATTTCCTACAGATTTGCCGGGGATGCCACCCGATATAGATATTGACTTCTATATTGATTTGGCTCCAGGCACTCAGCCCATTTTTATTCCACCATATCATATGGCCCCGCCAGAGTTGAAAAAATTAAAGGAGCAATTACAAGACTTGCTTGATCAGGGATTCATTAGACCTAGTGTCTCACCCTGGAGTGTACTAGTGTTATTTGTAAAGAAGAAATATGGTTCAATGCGGATGTGTATAGATTATCGGCGGTTGAACAAGGCTACTATCAAGAACAAGTATCCATTGCCAAGAATTGATGACTTATTTGATCAGTTTCAGGGTGCCAAGGTGTTTTCAAAGATTGATTTAAGGTACGGTTACCATCAGTTGAAGATTAGGGCATCCGATGTTCCTAAGACAGCCTTTTGGACTCAGTATAGGCATTACGAATTCCTAGTGATGTCATTTGGGATGACAAATGCCCCAGTAACATTTATGGATTTGATGAACCGGGTATTCAAGCCCTATTTGGATTCGTTTGTGGTGGTATCCATTGATGATATCTTGATTTACTCTGGCAATCGAGAGGAGCATGAGCATCATCTTCGGATTGTGCTTCAGACTTTGAAGAATAATTAGTTATATGCCAAATTTTCAAAATGCGAATTTTGGTTAGACTCAGTTGCCTTTTTGGGCCATGTTATATCTACAGAAGGCATAAAAGTGGATCCTAAGAAGATTGAGGTAGTTCAGAATTGGCCTACACCTACTTCAGCTACAAAGATCCGGAGTTTCCTGGGATTAGCAGGTTACTACCGCCGGTTCGTGGAGGGGTTTTCATCCATAGCATCCCCAATGACCAAATTGACCCAAAAGGGTGCCCCATTTAGATGGTCACACGAGTGTGAGTTGAGCTTTTAAAAGATCAAGACTGCTTTGACTACGACGCTAATGTTGGTATTGCCCATAGGTTCAAGATCTTATATGGTGTATTATGATGCATCTCTCATTAGGCTTGGTGCAGTATTAATGCAAGATGGCAGAGTAATTGCATATGCGTCATGGCAGTTGAAGGTTCATGAGAAAAATTACCCCGTTCTTGACTTAGAATTGGCAGCCATTGTTCATGCACTGGAGATTTGGAGGCACTACCTTTACGGTGTCTCGTGTGAGGTATTCACTGATCATCGTAGTCTACAATATCTATTCAAACAAAAAGATCTCAATTTGAGGCAGAGAAGATGGTTGGAGCTGTTGAAAGACTATGATATTACCATTTTGTAACACCCCGGAAAGGCTAATGTGGTGGCCGATGCTTTGAGTAGAAAGGCTGTGAGTATGGGCAACCTTGCATATATTCCGATTGGTGAGAGGCCGTTAGCTGCAGATGTGTACACTTTGGCTAATCATTTCGTGAGGTTAGATGTTTCGGAGTTTAGTCAGATCCTAGCTTGCACAGTCGCTCGGGCTTCCTTGTATGAGCGTATCAGAGAGAGACAATATGATGATCCTTATTTCCTTGTCCTTAACGACACGGTGCACACGGTGGTGCCAAGCAAATTGCTGTGGGAGTTGATGGAGTTTTGCGGATGCAGGGTCGTATTTGTGTGCCTAATGTGGATGAGCTTCGTGAATTAATTCTTTAAGAGGCCCACAACTCCCGGTATTCTATTTATCTGGGTGCCACCAAAATGTATCAAGATTTGCGGCAAAATTATTGGTGGAAGAGAATAAAGAAGGATATAGTTGCATATGTAGCTCGGTGTCTAAATTAAGTACCAGCATCAGAGACTTGGTGGTTTACTCTAGAAGTTAGAAATTCCCGAGTGGAAGTGGAAGCGTATCACTATGGATTTTGTTGTTGGACTCCCACAGACTCAGAGGAAGTTCAATGCAGTATAGGTCATTGTGGACAAGTTGACTAAGTAAGCACATTTCATTTAAGTAGCAGTTACCTATTCTTCATAGCGGTTAGCAGAGATTTACATCCGCGAGATTGTTCACCTTCACGGTGTGCCCGTGTCTATCATTTCTGATCGAGGTATGCAGTTCACCTCGCACTTCTAGAGGGTTGTACATCATGAGTTGGGCACGCAGGTTAAGTTGAGTACAACATTTTATCCTCAGACAGACGGACAGTCTGAGCACACTATTCAGATATTGGAAGATATGCTTCGCTATTGTGTTATAGACTTTGGAGGTTCTTGGGATCAGTTCTTGCCACTTGTAGAATTTGCCTATAATAATAGCTACCAGTCGAGCATTCAGATGGCTCCGTATGAAGCATTATACGGGAGGCGATGTCGTTCGCCAGTTGGCTGGTTTGAACCGGGAGAGGCTCGGTTGTTGGGTACCAATTTGGTACAGGATGCATTGGATAAGGTTAAGATTATTTAGGATCAACTTTGCACAGCTCAGTATAGGCAAAAGAGTTATGCCGACCGTAAAGTTCATGACGTTGCATTCATGGTTGGAGAAAGAGTATTGCTCCGGGTTTCTCCTATGACAGGTGTAATGGTATTTGGAAAGAAGGGCAAGTTGAGCCCTATGTATATCGGGCCCTTTGAAATTCTTGAAAGGGTGGGTGAAGTAGCCTACAAGCTTGCGCTACTACCTAGTTTATCAGCATTTTATCCGGTGTTCCATATATCCATGCTCTAAAAATACCATGATGATCCGTCCCATGTGTTAGATTTCAGCTCAGTCTAATTGGATAAAGATTTGACTTATGAGGAGGAGCCGGTAGCTATTCTAGCCCGGCAGGTTCGGCAATTGAGGTCTAGAAGTTATCCTTCAGTTCGGGTGCAATGGAGAGGTCAGTCGATTAAGGAAGCTACCTGGGAGTACGAGTCGGACATACGGAGTAGATATCCACACCTTTTCACCAGCTCAGGTAATTTTCTAATTCCGTTCGAGGATGAACGTTTATTTTAGAGGTGGAGAATGTGATGACCTAATATGTTATCTTTAATTTTAAACATTAATTCTATATTCTGAGACCTCGAATAGCACCCTTCAGCATCCCTCGACTTGCAGGCACAGTCCGTAAATTTTTTCGAAAAGTTTTTGTGTGAAATATTGATTAAAATGTGAAAAGGAGCTTGCGGTTAACTTTTGAGCAAACGGACCCGGATCAGAATTTTGACAGTTCCGGTAGGTTTGTATCATGATTGGGACTTGGGGTATGCTTGGAATCGAATTCAGAGGTCCCTACCTCGAATTATTGCCGTTTAACGGAAACTAAAAATCTAAAGGCTAAAGATTTTCAAAGTTTGACCGTGAATTTGACTTTATCGATATCTGACTCGAATTGAGATTCCAAGAGTTGGAATAGCTCTGTTATGTCATTTATGACTTGTGTTCTAGATTTAAAATCATTCCGGATTCATTTAATACGTTTCGGCGCAGGTTTTGTAAAGTGAAAAATTATTATTATTATTATTATTATTATTATTATTATTATTATTATTATTATTATTATTATTATTATTATTATTATTATTATTATTATTATTATTATTATTATTATTATTATTATTATTATTATTATTATTATTATTATTATTATTATTATTATTATTATTATTATTATTATTATTATTATTATTATTATTATTATTATTATTATTATTATTATTATTATTATTATTATTATTATTATTATTATTATTATTATTATTATTATTATTATTATTATTATTATTATTATTATTATTATTATTATTATTATTATTATTATTATTATTATTATTATTATTATTATTATTATTATTATTATTATTATTATTATTATTATTATTATTATTATTATTATTATTATTATTATTATTATTATTATTATTATTATTATTATTATTATTATTATTATTATTATTATTATTATTATTATTATTATTATTATTATTATTATTATTATTATTATTATTATTATTATTATTATTATTATTATTATTATTATTATTATTATTATTATTATTATTATTATTATTATTATTATTATTATTATTATTATTATTATTATTATTATTATTATTATTATTATTATTATTATTATTATTATTATTATTATTATTTGGTCCCAGTGGCATACAATAGATTTGCTCGGATTCAGCTATTCACAAGAGACTTGAGGTATAACTGCACGACGTTCGCATTTCTGAAGTCCCCTTCCACTTTATCGTAGCTGTGTATTTCTTTCAAATAACTTCATTTTTATTTAGACCTTTATTTGTATTATTGTAGTAGCTCGTGCACTTGTGACACCAGTTCTGGGATGGTATTTAGACATCGCTATTATTATGGATTATTCACTATATTTTAGACTTTACTTCCGCACTTGTTTCTTTGTTATTAATTAATTTAAAATTGTTTGAAAATGGCTAATATTATTCTAACATTGGCTTGCCTAGCAAGTGAAATATTAGGCGCCATCACGGTCCCGAATATGGAAATTTTGGGTCGTGACAATTAGCGGGACCACAATAAAGACAGTGAAATTGCATCTCAGTTATTCCAGATGGCATGTTGATACCAATGTGAGCATATGTCACGGCCTACTCAACTGCAAGTATTTTTGGCAATTGATATCAATATGCTTGGTCCGCTCGTAGAAAACAGGGTTGGCAGCAATCTAGATAGCAGATTTGCTATCATAATGGAGAGGCACAAGAAGGTGCAACTCAATATTGAGCTCTTTGAACAAGCCAAGAAGCCAAGTAATCTCAGCGACAGTCGAGGCCATGCTCCTATACTCTTCCTCTGCAGAGCTTCTTGAGATAGTGGACTATTTTTTCGATTCCAAGGATATGAGGGAATCACCATACATGATAAGATACCCTGTGATGGATCTCTTAGTATTAAGACAGGAGGCCCAGTATGCATCACAGAAAGCATGTAGTTGGCTGCACTGGAAGCAGAAAAGAGGATACCCAAGCTAGGAGCATGCTTGATGTATCTGACCACTCGACTAACAACCTCCATGCAAGAGATTTTGGGAGCATGCATAAATTGGCTAAGAGTTTGGACGGCAAAAGAAATATCAGGTCGACTTGATAGTCAAATATAACAAAAGAGCAATCAACCTTTGATAAACACCAGGGCCGACAAGCAATTTGTCACAATTTTTCCCAACATGCTGATAAAAAACAACAGACATGAGCTTCAAATTAAGTTCCAATGGAGCAGCTAAAGGCTTAGAACCACTCAATCCCATGTCAGAGATGAGTTGTAGAGAATATTTTTGTTGATGCATCAAGATGTCTTCGTCACTTCTAGCAAATTCCAACCTAAGAAAATATCTCAGCTCTCAAAGATCTTTAATTTTGAAACTGTGCTGCAAAATGTTTTTAGTTTCTTGGATGAGTTGAGAGTCATTGCTAATGATCAAGAGATTATCCACATAGATCAAAACTATGGCCATTTTGTCTGACATCTTCTTAGTACGTAAAGAGTAATCTAAACTGAATATTTAAAATGAACAATTCATAAAAAGAAATCTTTCTGTGGGATTACATGTATTCTATATTTACTTACATTACCAATTGTCAATTCTTGGTCACTGTCATTGAGATTCATGTTAATTTGGATTAATATTTAGGTATAGATATGACCTCTTTTTTTCCTCCTTTCAAACAAAGAAAAATGATTGAAGTTTTTCCAGGAGACTCTGTATAAAACCACAAGACACTAAAGTTGTGGTCAATTTGATATTCCACTGACGAGAGGCCTGCTTAAGTTCATAGAGAGACTTGAGCAGCCTACAAATATGTTGCTCCCCATGTGACTGTATAAAGCCTGGAGGTATCTGCATGTAAACTTCCTCAGTTAGATCACCCTGCAGGAATGCATTAAACACATTCATCTGATAAATCTGTTACTTGTGAGCTGGTGCTAAAGAAAACTGCTCTCATTGTCACCATTTTTACCACAGGTGAACAAGTTTCTTGATAGTCAATTCCCTCTTTTTGGCTATAACCCTTGGCTACAAGCCTTTCTTTGAACCTTTCAATGTCACCTGAAACTTTATACTTTATCTTGTACACCCATTTGTATCCGATGGCTTTCTTCCCAGGAGGAAGAGGCATGATGGTCCAAGTATGGTTGTCTTCCAGTGCTTGTATTTTTGCTTTCATAATATCAACCCATTTAGGGTCCTGTGCAGCTTCAGAGTAATTTCTTGGTTCAATTTCTATGGAGAGCTTAGCAAAAAGGATATGGTAGTAAGGTGCAAGAGCATTGTAGTTTAACACAGAAGTGAGAGGATACAAGCAAGTATTGGCAATCCTTTTGCCTTTGTCTGTTTGAACATAATCTTGAAGCAAAATTGGCATTTTACTAGGTCCACTCGACCTTCTTAATGATTCTGACGGAAGTATTTGAGGTTGAGAACGAGAAGGGACTTCTCATGCAGCATGAACTTCTGATACAATAGGAGAAGCTGTTGTACACACTATAGGGGTAGTAGGAACTTGTGATGCAACAGGAACTTTTGATACAATAGGAGAAGTTGGTGCAGACATTGTAGGAGTAATAGGCTCAGGTGTGACATGTTATTTCAGGCCTTCATAGGAAGGGAAAATAAAAAGAAGGCTGAGGAAAAGTTGTAGTCACAACTTCGAGTTGCTGTTGGAAAGGAAAAACTCCTCATTGAAGACCACATCTTTGCTCACAAAAATGTACTTGTTTTACATATCATACAGCTTATAACCCTTCTGAGTAGAAGCATAGCCTAGCGACACTAACTTGATTTCTCTAGGTCCAAATTTGTCTCTGATGACTAAGTTTGTGTCATAGCATAGACTGCCAATGACCCCCATATATGACAAATTAGGAGGTCTGTTGTACAACAGTTCAAAAGGCTGATTTATTTCCTAGCACTGATGATGAAATTCTATATGTGATCAATAGGCTGCTGATTCTATACAGTCTCCCCAGAATCTAAGAGGTTAATTCCCCTAAAATATGATATCCCTAGCCGTTTGTTGAATGTGTCTATGCCTTCTATCTACCACCCCATTTTGTTGTGGGGTATATGGACAATAACTATGATGTAGGAGGCCATATAGACTGAACAATGCATTATAGTGACTGTTAATGAACTCTGAACCATTGTCTGATCTGAAGATCTATGATTCATGACCACTATTATAAAATCTCTCAAAACAGTAATTACATCAGACTTAAGCTACAACATAAAAAACGAGTACGTACACGGGCTGTTATTACAAAAATCCTGTTTATCCTTTTTAAATCATAAATTATTTGTCTTATTAACTTGTACTAATATGTTTAATTGTTTAGTTTAGACTAGAAAAGTATGCTTACGTGTTTTAACTGCCTATTTGACATTATGTGCACCATGCTTAGTTAAATCCCTATTTTCTTTATCTGTGTTCAGTATAAACTGTATAACTCGATGCCATACTTGCCATTTCATCTTGCGTTGCATATTTAAATTGGGACTACGGACGTATTTCGGGAGATCCCCCTATCTTGCATATTTACTTTGGGACTACGGACGTATTTCGGGAGATCCCCCAGCACTGCATATTTACTTTGGGACTACGGACGTATTCCAGGAGATCCCCCTGTACTGCATATTCATTCGGAATTACGGGACGGTATCCCGGGAGATTTTCCACTGTGTTTCCTTGTTTTGACCCGAGGGCTCCCTTAACTGTTAAATTTTCGAGAATCTCTTTAACTGTGTTACCATAAATTTTACTTTTATCTTTTACTATTTAATTTATTATATTTACTCCGGCAGGGCCTTGACCTGACCTCGTCATTACTCGACCAAGGTTAGGCTTGGCACTTACTGGGTACTATTGTGGTGTACTCATGCCCTTCCCTGCACATGTTTTCGTGTGCAGATCCAGGTGCGAGCTATCAGCCTCGGGATTAGTACGCGTTGCTAATTTTAGGAGACTTCAAGGTACTACTGCTTGCGTCCGCAGATCTTCGGATTCCCCTTCTACTCTCTCGCCTAGAGACTTTCTTTATTTTCTTCAGACTTTTGTATAGAGCTACATAGATTATAGCAGCTTGTGACTTAGTGATATTCCGGGTCTTGAAAAATTATTTTGTATATGCCGAGTGGTACTAATCTTGGCTATTTATAATATATTGTTTATCTTTAAAATATTGTGTTTTCTTTACATTTTTTGCAATATTAGGCTTACCTAGTCGTAAAGACTAGGTGCCATCACGACACCTTACGGAGGGTTAATTTGGGTCGTGACAATAGTTGAGTCAATAAAGGAATACTTGAGAAGCCTAATTGCAATTTGTTTTGATAACTATGGTGTGCGGGTCAACTTGCGTGTACCTCGACTAATTCAACGAGATACATGTAGAAGATAGTGCTAGTTGTACATATGGAACTTAATCTGTTACTCCATCTGTTGGTTAGTTAGCTCACTCAACCATAGTTAGCTGATAATTTAACCTATATAGTTACTTGTTAGTTAAGTAGACCATAGTTAGTTAACTATATATAAATACTTGTAGCTCATACTGTACAAAGTAAGAGAGATCATTTTTTCCAATTCTGTTACAACTCGATGATTTCCTCTGCATTCCGTTCTCTCTTCTGCTTGTTCAATCGATTGGACACACACTAAATTTGTCTTCATCACTGAATTCAACATGGTATCAGAGCTTCCTATTAAAAGAATTTAGGGATTTTCTTCATCAAATTTGTAAGGAAATCAAGAAATTCTTCGCCTTCGAAGTCTGTTGATAAATAAAGCCCAATTTTGTAATTATGGTTGATTCTAGAACTGAATCTAGTTCCAGCACAATTGATCACAACCATCCAATTTATCTACAGCCATAGGATTCACCGGGAGTGGAACAAACTGGGATACTACTCATTGGAATGGATAATTATAGCATTTGGAGTTGCGCAATGTTACTGGCATTGGAATGCAACAACAAGCTCGGATTTATTAACGACACAGTTCGCCGAGCTAATGTTGGCAACGATTTGGTGAAGCAGTGGGATCGCTACAATGCTTTGGTGAAATCGTGGATTACGAGCAATGTAAGCAAGGAGCTCCTTAGTGGTATACTCTTTCGCCCTGATGCTTATTCTGTTTGGAATGATTTAAAGGAAAAATTTGATAGGGTTAATCTCACTAGAGTTTATCACCTTTATAAGGAAATTACTACATTGACTCAAGGTGTTTCCCTTGTCTCTGTTTATTACTAGAAATTGAAAGATCTTTGGGATAAAACTGGTTCCATTGTACTTGTGCCTTCCTACTGCGATAAGTCCAAAGACTTTGTTATTCACTTGACAAATCAAAGGATGTTTCAGCTTCTGATAGGTTTAAATGATGGCTATAGCCAAATTCTAATGACGTCACCAACACCATCAGTAAACCAAGCATATGCCATGATTTCTCAAGATGAGAGTCAAAAAGTAGTGTCGGGTGGTGGTTGTGTTTTAGGTGAAAACATTGATCCCACTGCACTCTTCACTACAAAAAGGACACAAAAACCTAGGAGAAATTTTCCTATATTTTGTGAATATTGTAACATGAAAGGACATACCAGGGAGAATTGCTACAAGCTCATGCACTGTGAGTTTTGTTGAATAAAAGGTCATCTCAAAGAAAATTGTTATAAGATAATAGGTTACCTGGCTGATTTCAAAGGGAAGAAAAAAGCCAATGCAATCCTAGGAGGTAATCATGCATCTATTTTTGTTCTCAATCAACAACAACAAAATATTGCACAGGCTCAACATGTGGCTAACACTGGACAACAATAAGTCTCAACTCCATTTTTTACTCTAGAACAATATAACCAAATATTATCACTGCTAAACAAGTCTTAAGTATCTGAAGCTAGTCCTAACATGGAAGATAAAATTCTCTCTGATAATTTGAATGCACTGAAGTGGATAGTAGATACAGGGGCGACAAATCACATGATTAGTGATGAATCTGTCTTGAAAAACAGTGTGTCAGTGGGAAATTCAGGGAAGGTTCAGTTGCCCAATGGGAAATTCAGGGAAGGTTCAGTTGCCCAAGTGGCAGATTGTCACTTAGTAGGAGGTGACTTGATTGAGAATGTGCTTTGTGTACCGGATTTTAAGTTTAATCTTCTCTTTGTGTCTAAGCTGACAAAGGCTTTGAATTGTTGTGCCATGTTTTTTCCCCTTTTTTTTTGTCTTTCAGGATCTCTTCACTAGGAAGATGAAAGAGATTAGTAAGGAAGAAGATGACTTATATGTCCTAAATTCACATAGAAGGAAACCACTTACTGAAGGCCCGAGATCAATGGTAGATTTTGGAGAGTTGAATGTAGCTATTTAGCACCAGAGATTAGGGCATATGCCCATGGCAGTGCTTGAAACAATTAGTGTTTTTAGAGACAATTCTAGTTTTACAATAAGTCACTGTGATATTTGTACCTCACGAACACGGTGCCCACATACCAAATAATATCAAGATATCCTAAGGGGAAAGTCCCCAACACAAGGTTAGACAAGCCATTTATCTCGAACCGCTCAAATCAACTAGATATCACGTTCTTGCCACGAGTATCTGACTCCAAACGGCCCGAATCTATTCAAATTAATTACATAATATAAATATAACCACAAGTAACTAATTTAACTAATTAATTCGAAGCTAAAGTGTGAAATTAGGAAAAACGTCCAAAAAGTCTCCCCGGACCCACGTCTCGAAATCGGGTAAAACTTAAAAATTATGAATACCCATTCACTCACGAGCTCACTCAAAAAAAAAATCATCTAAATCCGACGTCTAATCCCCATTCAAATCTCAGATTTTTAATTGGGGAACCTTTTCCCCCATTTCCAAACTTTTACCTATAAATTCCTTAATTAGACTAGGAAAATAACAATAGATTATTGTATTATGATCAAAATAGAGTTAGAATTCGTTACCCAATAGTTCTCCTTCAAAATCCCTCGAGAAATCGTCTCCCACCGAGCTCCAAATCAAATTTTGTGTTATGAAATTTCAAACCCTCGAAATCCCTTTTTCTGCCCAGAGATTTCCGTATCTGCGCTCATGGGACCGCATCTGCGGTCCCGCACCTGCGGAAAATCAACGCATATGCAGAAGTCACTTATTCGGCTGGGTCCGCATCTGCGACCCCTGGGCCGCATCTGCGGCTCCGCCTCTGCGGGCGATCGGCCACACCTGCGAGCCCAGCATGCCCTATCCATTTCTGCATCTGCGAACTCCCAAGTGCACCTGCGAGTCCGCACCTGCGGACTCCCCTTCGCAGGTGTGAAACACCAGAACCAGCAATGCACCAGATTTTCCTAAGTCCAAATTTCTTCTCGTTACGCATCCGAAACACACCCGAGGCCCCCGAGACCTCAACCAAACATACCAACCAATCCTAAAACACCATACGAACTTAGTCGATCCTTCACACCACATCGAACAACTCCAAAATCCCGAATTAAACACGGATTCAAGCCTATGAATTTAAAATTTTCCAAATTCTACAAACGACGCCGAACCACATCAAATCTAGTCCGAATGACCTCACATTTTACACACAGGTCACAAATGACACTACGAACCTACAGCCACTTTTGGAAGTCTATTCCGAGCTCGATATCAAAATTTCCACTATCGGCCGAAATCGCCGAAAAACTAACTTTCGCCAATTCAAGCCTAAATCTACTACAGACCTCCAAAACACATTCTGGACGCGCTTCTAACCCCAAAATCACTCAACCGAGCTAACTGAGTGGACAGAATTCTATTCCGGATCCGTCTTCATACAGTTTCGGCTACGGTCCAAACTCTAAGGCTTAAACTCACAACTAGGGACTAAGTGTCCCAAAACTCTCTGAATTCCATAACCAATCACTCCGGCAAGTCCCAAAAGTAGAAACAAATATGGGGAAAGTTGATATTAGGGAATTGGGGCTCTAATTCCCAAAATGACCGGCCGGGTCGTTACATCCTCCCCCTCTTAAAATAATTGTTCGTCCTCGAACGAGTATAAAGACATACCTGAAACTGTGAAAAGATGAGAGTATTGGCTGCGCATATCCTGCTCGGTCTCCCAAGTCTCCTCCTCGACTGACTGTCCTCTCTATTGGACCTTTACTGAAGCAATATTCTGACATGAGCTACTGGCTCCTCAACATAAGATAGATCTTTGTCCAACTGGACTGAGCTGAAATCCAATACATGAGTCGGATCACCGTGATACTTCCGGAGCATAGACACGTGGAATACCGGGTGGAGGCAAGGCAAGCTCATAAGCAACCTCCCTAACGCGCCGCAATATCTCAAAAGGACCAATGAACCTCGGTCTCAGCTTGCCCTTCTTCCCGAACCTCATGACGCCCTTCATAGGCGATACCCAAAGCAAGACCTGCTCACCAACTATAAATGCCAAATCACGAACTTTATAACTCTTCTGCCTGGACTGGGATGTGCGAAGTCTTTCCTGAATCACCTTCACCTTATCCAGGGTATCCTGGACCAAATCTGTACCCAACAATCGGGCTTCTCCCGGCTCAAACCATCCCACTGGGGACCGGCACTGCCTACCATACAAAGCCTCATACGGTGCCATCTGAATGCTGGACTAGTAACTGTTATTGTAGGCAAACTCTGAAAGTGGCAAGTATTGGTCCCATGACCCTCCGAACTCCATCACACAGGCACAGAGCATATCCTCAAGAATCTGAATCGTGCGCTCGGACTGCCCGTCCATCTGAGGGTGAAAGGTTGTGCTCAACTCCACCCTAGTACCCAACTCCTGCTGTACGGCTCTCCAAAACTGTGATGTGAACTGTGTACCTCTGTCTGAAATGATGGATACTGGAATACCATGAAGGCGGACAATCTCTCTGATATAAATCTCAGCCAATCTCTCTAAAGAGTATGTAGTCAACACTGGAATAAAATGGGCTGACTTGGTCAGCCGATCCACGATCACCCAAATAGCATCGAACTTTCTCAAAGTCCGAGGAAGTCTAACCACAAAGTCCATAGTGATCCGCTCCCACTTCTACTCTGGGATCTCTAACCTCTGAAGTAATCCACCCAGTATCTGATGCTCATATTTAACTTGCTAATAGTTGAGACACTTGGCCACAAACCCAACTATATCCTTTTTCATTCTTCTCCACCAATAGTGTTGTCTCAAATCCTGGTACATCTTCGCGGCACCAGGATGAATGGAGTATCGCGAGCTGTGGGCCTCCTCGAGAATCAACTCCCAAAGTCCATCTACATTGGGCACACAGATCCGGCCTTGCATCCTCATCACACCGTCATCACAAATAGTCACATCTCTGGTATCATCTCGCCGAACCCTATCCTTAAGAACTAGAAGATGAGGATCATCATACTGGCGCTCCCTGATACAGTCATAAAGAGACGATCGAGCAACCACACAAGCCAATACCCTGCTAGGCTCTGAAATATCCAACCTCACGAATTGACTGGCTAAGGCCTGAACATCCAAGGCTAAGGGCCTTTCAGCTGCCGGAAGATATACCAAACTCCCCAAACTCTCTGCCCGGCGACTCAAGGCGTCTGCCACTACATTGGCCTTTCCCGGGTGGTACAATATAGTGATATCATAGTCTTTAAGTAGCTCCAACCACCTCCGCTAATGCAAATTAAGGTCCTTCTGCCTGGACAAGTACTGCAAACTCCGGTGGTCAGTGTAAATCTCACAGGGAACACCGTACAAATAATGACGCCAGATCTTCAGGGCGTGAACAATAGCTACTAACTCGAGATCATGAACTGGAGAATTCTTCTCATGCACCTTCAACTGTCTAGATGCGTAGGCAATCACCCTACCGTCCTGCATCAATACCGCTCCAAGGCCAATCCTCTAGGCATCACAATAGACAGTGTAGGACCCCAAACCTGTAGGTAATACTAATACTGGGGCTATAGTCAAAGCTATCTTGAGCTTCTGAAAGCTCTCCTCACACTCCTCGGTCCACCTGAACGGAGCACCCTTCTGGGTCAGCCTGGTCATAGGTGCTGCAATGGATGAAAATCCCCCCACAAAGCGACCGTAATACCCCGCCAAACCAAGGAAACTGAGGATCTCCGTAGCTGATGACGGTCTAGGACAACTCTGCACTGCCTCCACCTTCTTCGGATCTACCTTGATCCCATCACAAGACACTATGTGGCCTAATAATGCCATTGAATCAAGCCAGAATTCACATTTAGAAAATTTTGCATATAATTTCTTCTCCCTCAAAGTCTGAAGCACGGTCCTCAGGTGCTGCTCATGATCTTCCCGAGACTGAGAATATACCAGGATGTCGTCAATAAACACAATGACGAAGGAATCAAGATAAGGTCGGAATACATTGTGCATCAAATGCATAAAGGCTGTTGGGGCATTGGTCAGCCCAAATGACATGACAAGAAACTCATAGTGACCATATCTGGTCCTGAAAGCAGTCTTCGGGATATCCGGCTCCCAAATCTTCAACTGATGATAGCCAGAACGCAAGTCAATCTTGGAAAACACCCTGGCACCCTGTAACTGGTCAAATAAGTCATCAATATGAGGCAATGGATACATGTTCTTCACTGTAACCTTGTTCAACTGCCGATAATCAATACACATACGCATAGAACCATCCTTCTTCTTCACAAATAAGATAGGAGCACCCTAAGGTGACACACTGGGCCGAATGAAGCCCTTATCAAGTAACTCATGTAACTGCTCCTTTAACTCCTTTAATTCAGGAGGAGCCATACGATATGGAGGAATAGAGATGGGTTGAGTGCCCGACAACAAATCAATGCCAAAATCAATATCTCTGTCGGGCGGCATGCCCGAAAGATCAGTTGGAAACACATCTGGAAAGTCCCTCACTACTGGAACTGACTGAACTGTAAGGGTATCAATACTGACATCCCTCACATAGGCCAAATATCCATCACACCCCTTCTCAACCATTCGCTGAGCCTTAAGGAATGAAACGACCCTGCGGGGAGTATACTCTAAGGTACCTCACCACTCTAATCTCGGCAAGCCTGGCATAGCCAGCGTCACGATCTTAGCGTGACAATCAAGAAGAGCATAATGGGGCGACAACCAGTCCATGCCCAAGATAACATCAAAATCTACCGTACTGAGTAATAACAAATTGGCTCTGGTCTCAAAACCACTAAGAGCTATCAAACATGACTGATATACGCGGTCCACAATGAGAGAATCCCCCACGGGAGTAGATACATAAATAGGGGAACTCAAAGAATCCTGAGATATCCCCAAATGTGGAGCAAGATAAAAAGACACATATGAGTACGTAGAGCCTGGGTCAAATAATACCGATGCATCCCTATGACAGATAGGGACGATACCTGTGATGACTGAATCTGAAGCAACGGCCTCTGAACGGGATGGAAGGGCATAGTACCTTGCCTAGCCTCCCCCTTTAGGGCGACCTTGACCTCCCCGACCTCTACCTCGAGCTGGCTGAGGAGGTAGGGTGGCAGCTAGTGCTGGAAGAATGACCAGAGGACCCGGTGGAGCATGTGGAGGCTGATAAGTCTGTGGAGGTGTACCCCTCCTGGCTCTGGGGAAATCTCTAACCAGGTGACGAATGTCACCACACTCAAAACAACCTCTCGGAGGACGTGGCGGCTGATAATGACTCGGACCTGGCCTGCTAGACTGGCCGGTGATAGCACCTCGAGCAGGAGGCATACTGGATACTGGCGGTGCATAATAGAGCTCCTGAGGTCTAGGAGGAGCTAGGATATCGCTGGCTGCTGGAAGAGCTGAATTAACAGGGCGACTCACAAAACCCCTACCAAAGCGTGCTGCTAGTGCACGAGCTCCTGAGTAATGACCGGTCTCTCAAGACCTCTTGGCCTCTCTCTCTTCTCTATCCCGGGCGAACATGCCCTTCACTCTCCTGGCAATGCTCACTGCCTGCTGATAAGTGATGTCCATCTCCAACTCCCTGGCCATACTGGTCCGAATACTGGGGTGGAGTCCCTCAATGAAGCGACGAACCCTCTCTCTAAGCAACCAGAGTCGGTGCATGGTGAGCTAACTCACTGAAACGGACTGCATACTAACTCCGACACAGTCATAGCACCCTGACGCAACTGCTCAAACTCTGCGCGCCAAGCATCCATGAGACTCTGAGGAACATATTCATGCAGGAACATCTCTGAAAACTAAGTCCAAGTGAGTGAGGCTACCTCATCCGGACTACTCAGCTCATAGGCACGCCACCACTGATATGCTGCTCCCCTCAGCTGGAAAGCGGTGAAAGAAACCCCTCTCATCTCCACAATGCCCATAGTGCGGAGAATACGATGACACTCCTCAAGAAAATCGAGAGCATCATCTGAAGCTAGTCCGCTGAAAGTAGGTGGGTGGTACTTCTTGTACCTCTCAAGTTTGAGCTGCTCTGCCTCAGAAGCAGCTACCCTGATCTCATGCTGAACCGGAACCACTAGGGGCATAGGAATATACTCTGGGACCTGATCAACCTGGACCCTCTGATCAGGAGTGCGGGCTGCGGGAGTCTGTGCCCCTCCCCCGGCCTCAGATGTAGCGGGAGCTATCGGAAATAGTCTAGCCTAAGCCAGAGTGATGTACATGCTCAAGAACTGAGCTAAAGTCTCCTGGAGGACTGGAGTAGCAATAGGGATCTCCGGCACTGGCCCTCTAGCTGGAGCTGCTGGGGGCTCCTCTGACGTAGCTCTCGCAGGTGCTCGGGCTGCACCACATGGTCATCTTCTACCCCGACCCTGGCCTCTGGCGGCTCTGGCAGGGGGATCGGGTGCCTGATCGTCGATCCTCCTAGTACGGGTCCTTACCATCTGTGAGAAAGAATAGAATAGAATCTTAGAATTTTTTTTTTGGTGTAAATAACTCGCACGACAAGGAAATCAAAGAAATATGATTGTTCTTAACAGTTACATAGCCTCCCGAAGATAAGAACGGACGTCTCCGCACCGATTCGCAAGACTCTAATAAATCGGCTTGTGACTCGCGACTCCTACGAACCTAGTGCTCTGATACCAACTTGTCACGACCCAAATTAACTCTCAGTAAGGTGTCGTGATGGCACCTAGTATTTACGACTAGGTAAGCCTAATATTGCGAAAAATGTAAAGAAAATATAACATTTTAAAGATAAACAACATATTATAAATAGCCAAGAGTAGTACCACTCGGCATATATAAAATAATTTTTCAAGACCCGGAATATCACTAAGTCACAAGCTGCTATAATCTATGTAGCTCTATACAAAAGTCTGAAGATAATAAAGAAAGTCTCTAGGCGAGGGAGCAGAAGGGGACTCCAAAGATATGCAGATGCAAGCATAAGTACCTTGAAGTCTCCTAGAATCAGCAGCACGTACTAACCCCGAGACTGATAGCTCGCACCTGGATCTGCACACGAAAACATGTGCAAGAAAGGGCATGAGTACACCACAATGGTACCCAATAAGTGCCAAGCCTAATCTCGGTCGAGTAGTGACGAGGCCAGGTCAAGGCCCTACCGGAATAAATATAATAAATTAAACAGCAAAAGATATAAGTAAAATTTATGATAACACAGTTAAAGAGATTCTCAAAAATTTAACAGTTAAGGGAGCCCTCGGCTCAAAACAAGGTAAACACAGTGAAAAATCTCCCGGGATACCGTCCCGTAGTTTCGAATGAATATGCAGTACAGGGGGATCTCCCGGAATACGTCCATAGTCCCAATTTAAATATGCAACGCAAGATGAAATGGCAGGTATGGCATCGAGTTAGTTTATGCTGAACACAGATAAGAAAAATAGGGATTTAACTATGCATAGCGTATAGAGTGTCAAATAGGCAGTTAAAACACGTAAGCATGCTTTTCTAGTCTAAACTAAATAATTAAACATATTAGTACAATTTAATAAGAGAAACAATTTATGATTTAAAAAGGATAAACAGGATTTTTGCATTAACAGCCTGTGTACGTACTCGTCACCTCATGTACACGGCGCCCACACACCAAATAATATCAAGATATCTTAAGGGGAAAGTCCCCAACACAAGGTTAGGCAAGCCACTTATCTCAAACCGCTCAAATCAACTCGATATCACGTTCTTGCCACGAGTATCCGACTCCAAATGTCCCGAATCTATTCAAATTAATTGCATAATGTAAATATAACCACAATTAACTAATTTAACTAATTAATTCGAAGCTAAAGCGTGAAATTAGGAAAAATGCCCAAAAAGTCTCCCCGGGCCCATGTCTCGGAATCTTGTAAAAATTACAAATTATGAACACTCATTCACTCACGAGCTCACTCGATCTAAATTCGAAGTTAAATCCCCATTCAAATCTCAGATTTTCAATTGGGGAACCTTTTCCCCCTATTTCCAATCTTTTACCCTCAGATTCCTTAATTAGACTAGGAAAATAGTAATAGATTATTGTATTATGATCAAAATAGAGTTAGAATTCATTACCCAATAGTTCTCCTTCAAAATCCCTCGAAAAATCGTCTCCCACTGAGCTCTAAATCAAATTTTGTGTTATGAAATTTCAAAACCTCGAAATCCCCTTTTCTGCCCAGCGATTTTCGCATCTGCGCTCATGGGGCCGCATCTGCGGTCCCGCACCTGCGGAAAAATCAATGCAGGTGCGGAAGTCACTTATTGGGCTGGGTCCGCATCTACGGCTCCGCTTCTGCGGGCGATCGGCCGCACATGCGAGCCCAGCATGCCCTGTCCATTTCCGCATCTGCGAACTCCCAAGCGCACCTGCGAGTCCGCACCAGCGGAATCCCCTCCGCAGGAGCGAAACACCAAAACCAACAATGCACCAGATTTTCCTAAGTCCAAATTTCTTCCCGTTAAGCATTCGAAACACACTTGAGGCCCCCGGGACCTCAACCAAACATACCAACCAATCCTAAAACACCATATGAACTTAGTTGAGCCTTCAAACTACACCGAACAACACCAAAATCCTGAATTAAGTACGGATTCAAGCCTAAGAATTTAAAATTTTTTAAATTCTACAAACGACGCCGAACCACATCAAATCTAGTCCGAATGACCTCAAATTTTATACACAGGTCACAAATGACACTACAAACCTATAGCCACTTTCAGAATTCCATTCCGAGCTCGATATCAAAATTTCCACTATCGGCCGAAATCGCCAAAAAATAACTTTCGTCAATTCAAGCCTAAATCTACTTTAGACCTCCAAAACACATTTCGGACGCGCTCCCAATCCCAAAATCACTCAACGGAGCTAATGGAGTCGACGGAATTCTATTCCGGATCCATCTTCACACAGTTCCGACTATGGTCTAAACTCTAAGGCTTAAACTCACAACTAGGGACTAAGTGTCCCAAAACTCTCTGAATTCCATAACCAATCACTCCGGCAAGTCCCAAAAGTAGAAACAAATATGGGAAAAGTAGATATTAAGGGATCGGGGCTCTAATTTTTAAAACGACCGGATGGGTCGTTACAACTGTGTTATCGGGAAGCTTTTGCTCAATCTGAGCCACAACAGGAATAGACTCTAGAACTATTTGTCCAAGGATTCTCTCAAGCCAAGAAAGTTGAAGTTCTCTTCCTCCATCCATACTTCCTGAAACTCTCGAATCACCCGGATTCACCATCAATTGCTGGTGTTGCGGGTAACTCGAATATGAAAAACGAAGTGCTATCTAAGCTACTAATCCTATCAATATCATTATCACATGTTTCATTGACCAGTCGACAACCTAGAGCTAAATTATTTCAACCTGAATGACCTGGCAATGTAAAATCTCCTTCAACTGGCCTAAATCGGCTGTGAACCGACCGATTGATTCTCTCCACTGAATTCTCACTGTCCTCAATTGAACTACGAGTAAGTGAGTAGCTAAGGTTATGGGAGGAGGGATGTGAATAGCATGACAATGAGCCGTTCCTGAAATAGCCGATCCTTGTGTTGTTATTTGATGGTTACAGTTTAAGGGTGGCAAACAAGCGGGTCGGGTCTGATATGGGCATATAAAAAACGGGTAATATAAAAATGGATAAATTATTTGACCCGACCCCATATTTAATACAGATAAAAAAAGGGTTAACCGGTAGACATATTATCAATGACTTCTTGAATATGATCACTTTTGGAAGAACTTCTAGTCTCTTAAACTTGAGTAACCCTCAATTTGAAACTTTACAAATGTAAAAGTTAAACTCATTTATTATCCATTGATTATCCATTTTCTAAGTGGATAATATGATTCTTATTTATATTTGACCCGTTTTTAAAAAGTTTATTATCCAATCCATTTTTTAATATATATAGGTAGATAACTATTTTCTTTTAAATATTTTGCCGCCACTTACACTGATTGTAGACTACTACTAGGAAAAGCCAAAAGAAGATCCAAGGTTCCAGCTTTTGACTTCTTTTCTCTATTTTTGAATTTGCTACCCTATTAGAAAAATTTGCTCTATGGTCATACAACTGAAGAAAATCCCTCTTTACCCCAAAGTTATTATCCTAACAGTATTAACATAAAATCCCTTCTCTGTTAACTTTTCAGCAAGTGTAGCCACTGTTGCCTATGGACAGACAGTCAACATTGCTAAAATAGAACAGTCCGGTGCATTAATCTTCCGCTATGCGCGGGGTCTAGGAAAGAACCGGATCACAAGGGTCTATTGTACGTAGTCTTACCCTGTATTTCTGCAAGAGGCTGTTTTCACGGCTTGAACCCGCGACCTCCTAGTCACATGTCATTGCTAAAATAGGAAACTTCATAAAGATGCACGAGAATATTCTTAGAAGAATTCTTCTGCTTTACTTCTTAGTTCTTGTTAAACAGGATCAAGATTGGAGTGTAAAAGTTCATTGCACTATTAGTGCATGTAACTTAAATCTTTTCATATTGGCCTAACATCATGACAACTCTTACCCTAGTGACATACACAGACCAGAAGAGGCCTAAAATTTAGGACATTACTGAACAAACAAAAAAAAAAAATGTAATAAAATAAACCTTAACATTTACTCATTTGATAATTGGAGACCCCTTCACCCCTGCCCCCCTCTGCCAAATGCAACAATGTTTTAAATATGTAAGCTAGCAGTACTATGTATTTATTCAAAGTGTCAACAGAAAGTACAGAAAAAATCATCACCAAATTGAATTTATAATAAATGTCCAAAGACTAAACATCAAATAAGAACATGCTGGGACCCTAAAGGTATGAAATATATACATACCCTACCATGATCATGACACATTTTTATAGTAGTAATCCCAACTGGCTCTCCTCTCTTTTGTATTCTCTATTCACAGGGAAAAATAACCATAATTTCAATCAAACTGGAGACAAATATCAACATCTCAATGTAGAGACTATTAATACCCTTCTTTCTATTCAGAAGACGTGTCTTCCCTCCTCGATTGCCTCTGGTGGTGTCGTTTGCTGTGATGGCGCTGGACGCCACCAAAGGTCACGGGGTCAAAGCCTCGGAGACGGTCAGCTTCCTTAGGATCAATTACACATTCAGATAGAGGTACATTGTATCGAGTCCGGTCATAGCAGTATGAATATTGCAAGTACTTCTTTCGGAAGCTCTCCATTTTTCTTCTTTGATCAGGGGATATACTAGTTGGAATGGATGCAGAATTAGGGGTTGTGTCACATTTTGGTGACAATTCAATTGGATCAACTGCACATCCATGAAGGATAAAGTCGGAAAACTTGGCGACATAAGGGGCATATTTGTAATTGACTTTGTATTTGCCCCCATTGGTAGCCCAACTAGAACCATCCCATATTGTAGCATACAAAGACATTGGCTTAGAAGGGAAGTCCCCACCCATTGCTTTTGTCCTCTTGATCTCTCTTATGGGGATATTATCTACATAAAAGCTGCAACAAAATGCACAAAACACACAAATCAAACAAAATATAATCAGTGTTTGGATTACCAAACTCCACTAATACATGTCAGTGTTAAAAAACTGGTAGTTTCATACCATAAGAGTGAACAGCAAGAGGGACTTCTAATAGTTAAGTACTCAAGCCAAGAACAAATCCAGGAAATGTTGCTCAAAGTTTTACTGAGTTATGTACCTAACCCCCCCCCCCCCCCACCCACAACCTCCCAGCCAAAAAGGGCAGAAAAGAGAGATTCCCTGCATTCTGAAACAGTGGACCAAAGGCAGAAGTAGAAATCATTTAAAAAGTCTTGCAGAAAGGAAGGTAAGAACTACAGTGACAAAAAGCAAGCCTGCCCGTGATATGGATAAGGATGAATTTTCAAGCTACACACTAATTCAAGTTCTGATTTTTCCTCTAATTGGTCCTTAATCTGAAAAAACACAAAAACAGAATCAATCAAAAGTGTTGTATAGATTAAGGTGGTGTGTGGTTGTTACGTTTGACTAGAAGGGTTATATAAGAGGAGAATACTAGTCACTGTAATAAGATGCATAAGGTTAGAGTTGAATTAAAGCCACTGGCTTTAGTACCACCACAAAAAGAAAATGGATAACACTGCATTAGCAACATGGCACATCTAATAGGAAGTATTTAAATCAAAATCACGAAAAACATCCTAGGTGAGGCCTAGTTGTCAACTAAACTAGAAAGGCTATAACGGTTTTAATCCCAATAGAGACAAAAAGAACACAAAAAATAAAGGGTAGTCCGGTGCACGAAATATTCCGCATTCACGCAGGGTCCGGAGAAGGGCCGCACCTTCAAGGGGTGCGATGTAGGAAGCCTACCATGATGCAAGTATCAGTGGCTTATGCTATCCGAGACACTTGTTTTAGTGGTATACATTTATATTTTTTGAAAAAAATTAATTAAAAGGGGAGAGCTGTTTCTGGTGGAATTAGGTACTTACATGATCTGGCTCTCAGTCCACAAGATGCTATATTGATGAAAATCTTCAGAGGGATCAAACCAGAGTCCATATCTTTCTTCTCTGCCAACATTTGTGCTACCATTCCCATATATATTAGTTTGAATCCTCCATTTTTTTGCTCTTATATTTCCCAAGAACTCAAAGTCAATTTCATCATGGTTCTTCTCAAACATGTCGCCGTTAGACATCTGTCATCATTTAAATAGTAAAAAAAAATTTTAAAAAATGAAAGTTGCAGGATAGTACTTTATGTAACACTGCAATCCAATTACTTATCAAAGCAATAACACTATACTGAAGTCTTTTAAAAACCAAAATGAGAATTTTGATTCATCAAATAATCAGATTCTGAAATTTACAGTTTCTGAAAGGTGGTGAAAATCAGTCTGAAGGGTAAAAAGAAGGAAATAAAGGGGATTAATCTAGGAGACCTTCCACTATACTTGTCTTCCTCTTTTTCCTTTTTGGTAATATGATGGTATGTTTACCCAACTTCAGGAAAAATGTAATTAAAAAACCAGAATCATCAAGAACCCATATGAGCATGCTTGCCATATTATTTATTTATTTTTAATGATTGCGGTGTCCAGGCCAACTTAGGACGTCTCAAAATTTTTATTAATATATTGTTGCCAAGTAACTCTGTCTAACAAAACTTGCACAAATAAAAGAAGACCTCATTGCACCCAAACCTTTCACCTATGAAATCCTAAACTAAATAATATCCGCTATATAAATAATCTTTTATATTTATATTAGAGTATAATTCTGACTATTTTCACTTGACCGTCGTCAACCTTGCATTATTCTCATTCTTTATCAAGAACTAGAGGATGCCAAACTTTGCCAAGCTCAAACTTCCCAACACACCATAAAAAAATATAAAATCTTAATGCAAAAACCATCAAGAATTTTCCTTTTCTTAATTTTGAACTAAATAAACAAAGAATCGATCAGTTATTACTTACATAAAATGCAACAACCACTCCAGCAGTGTAATCTGCTGGTAACTTAATAGAAGCACTGAAGTAGCCATGAAGGTAAAGATCTTGAGACACAAATCCTGCTCCTGTAATTCATCCATTTAATTCCCAAACAATAAAATTAGTTTAATTTCCGTGAACAAAAAAAATGTTAAGCAAAAACTACTCCCTCTCCGACACTATTTCAGTATTAGTCTGTTTCAAAAATAATAACAGGTTTATAGTCACACAAATAATATTACACATTTAATATTACATTAGTACTAAACTAGTGCTACAAAATAAAGCCAAAAGAAGAAATGAACCTGTTCTTTCATCTAGAGAAAGATGAACTGACTTTCCATCTTCAAGAACCATAAGATTATCATGGCCAAAGAGTTGTGAGTACCCTTCGTCAAACGGTAAAGTTTGGAGCTGTTTTGAAGACCCACAAACTAATACAAGAAAAGAGCATAATATGAAAATTTCCAGACGAAAATTCACCATTTTGTTTTTGGTCCCTTTGGTTGAACAGAAAAATAAGTAGTAGCTTTAAATGAGTTATTACAGGGTTTTGTGGGTGTTTCTTTCAAGTAGAGTCGTACTATATAAGCAAACGAGAGAGAGAGAGAGAGAAGAACCAAAGACAAAAGGGAAGGTTTTTTATGAGCTGTTCATACCAAGTGGACAAAACTTTCAGTTGGAATTGGGAAAGAGAAACGACAAAAACATATAAAGAAGAAGAATTTATTGTTTTTCTTTTTATTTCAAATTAAGTGGCTAGTGAAAAATGAAGAGAAAATATAAACAAAAATATTATACACAAACAAAACTAAAGAAAGCAAAAGAATGGATTTTCTTTTCTGTGGTTGGTTTGATTGGAGAGATGATATAGCAAAAAAGAAGGGAAATTTGCATCCTTTTTGGCTTAAGGAGTTAAGGTTATAAGGTGACAAGTGGAGTAATACTGTTTATCTTTTGTTTTTTCTTTTATTTCCTCTTTGTCTATGCAAAGAAAAAGAGGGACAAAAATGATTAAAATCTTCATGAGCTTTTTTTTCTCGATATATATTCATAGAGGAATATACTTTAATTAGGAGCCACCAGAATGGTTTATTTATTTCACATTAATTTACTGATATAGATAGTGGTGGCAAAATGAATAAAAAAATATATTCATCTATATTATCCATTGAAATATGGGTTGGATAATGAAAATTTTAAAAATGGGCTAAATATGGAGAAGATCCATATCATTTACTTAAAAAATGGATAACTAATGTGTTTAACTTTTGCATTTGCAAAAACTTAAATTGAGGCAATTCAAGTTTGAAAAACTAGAAATTCTCCCGAAAGTCATTATTTTCAAGAAGTCATGGATAATATGGATATCCATATTATTCATCTATATTATCCGTCGATTAACTCATTTTTTATTCGTATTAAATATAGACCGGGTCAAATATTTTATCCGTTTTTGAACCCGCCCATATCCAATCCGAACCCCCTTTGCCACTCCTAGATATAGACATATAGATCGAAAAAAAGATACTCCTATTAGACTTATAGCCTATAGGAGCTATAAGTAGAAAGAAAATCGCAATAGTACTCAAAGCCACTGTCGAATGCATAAATCATGGCCCAAAAAAATGTAAAATTAGTCAATTTGTTCAACCATAACTAGTTAGCACCCATTGACAAGTTGAGAATAAAGTTTTTTTACAGAAGAACAAATGGTAAATGTTAGACTTTGGCGTATAATCAAGAAAAAAGCTGAGATGTGATACAATAAAAATAGTAGTGCTAATATTTTGTTTCAATTTTTCCATTCTTAGGCGTTAATATAAGGTGCTAAAATTATCACAAACGCAGGCTAACCTTTAGGAAAACGCTCACAAAAGCTAATATGTGGACTATCAAAAAATAAAATTTACAAAGAATAATCATTAGCTCAAAAACAATGATGGATGATGCTTTTCGGAGTAGAAAGTGATTCTCCTTTCTTTTTTCTACAAAATATATTTATTTTGTATAATAATGAATACCAATATTTTAAAAATACACAGTATCGAGTTACTTATATTTAGCATATATGTTCTCATTTTTATTTTGATTATTAAAATTAAATTAAATTACATTTGGTTTAAAAAGCAGAATTTTTTTTACTTAGGTTGCCAATTGCCATGAAAAGTTTTCTGAAACCTGCAGAAAGAATTTTCAAAGTTCGAATTCGTTTAAGTTTAGAATTTTAAGACTCTTATTCAATAAAGTCACTTGAAAGGTAGCCATGAATAATTTTTTATAGTAATTGTTAATTAGTAGCATAAAAAGGAAAAAAAGATCACTTACAAGATAACTTAATAACTTATTACAGTGTGTTAAACTGCATTAACAATATGAAAATATTTTGAGAACAATGTCATGATCTCAAACAAGTGAATAACGTAGCGATTATGATTTTTTAACTAATAAACTGTTACAATAATATGTTTGGACGATATTTTATAAACACTTGAAAAGTATATTTTCATCTTTAAGAAACTATTAGTATTATTTTTAAAACAATACTCCCTGGACAAAACAACGTTTTCTGAAAATTGTTTCCTTCTTCTTTTGGAGGAACAAAGATAACTTTACGACCAACAATTATTTAATAAATTAATATATGCGTAACAGACGTATTTTGATTCGGTGCTTTTCGGTGTACATTTTTTTATCACTAAAAAGGTTATTTGATCCGACAACAAATCTCCTAGGTATGATTATCACTTAAGAAAATAACTCCCAATAATGCCAAAATTGTGGCTATACAATAGGCTCAGATTTTAAATACAACAAGTTACCAAACTTTGAACCATGTTTCTTTTTTCTCTCTTTTTTTTTTTTTTTTTTTTTGGTTTCATCTTTTTCCCATCCTATTTTATTTTGATATAGTTTCTTCAACTCTGAATATTATTTTAGAGTAGATAATTTCAAAATTTACTAACCATTTTCGATAGAACATTTTTACTGAATGTTGGATCTTTTAAAAAATTAAGTTGTCTCAATATGAAATGTGTTCTCACCATGGGTGGATCTAGCACTAAGTTACGGGTTCACACGAACCCAATAACTTTTGATAAATTTTGTATAGTATTAAAAAATTTACTAAATTTTTATAAATATTTGATTGATTATATTATGGTACGTTGACTTATGGTTGTAAAAATTCATAAATTATAAATTTTAAATTCGCCTCTCATTCTCGTGAGGTAAAAACGAAAAGATGATAAAACTAAAGAAAAAGTTAAGTCAACTAAGCATGAGATTCCACCGAAAGTGCAATGAAGCCAAAACTTTTAAAAGAAGAAACAATTATATATGTGCAATATGGTAGGGTTCTCTGCATTCATTTCACCTACTCGATCCATTTTTTCTAACTTCTAAAACGAAAATACCTTTGGTCCTTTTGTGGACCCTTTTGCATCCCTCTCTCGACATCTATAAAGAACATAAACTGATGTACCAACAATAAAAGCACATATAAGCCGATGTTTAAATGTTTTAGATGGTCGTACGGTAGGATGGATAGAATTACTTCATATTTAATAAGGATTTTTGATCCGAGCCTTAAAAATAGAGAAAATCTTAATAAAAAGAGTTTTTTCCTGATACATGTCATACACGACGTGAATTTAAATTAGTTTCACTCGTTCAAATAAGTTTCAGTTATCAAATGATTAACTTTTGACTTAAGTTTAAAGAGAGAGGGTAGCGACGCTCAGGGTATGAGTCAAAAGCAGCACCATAGTGCTATAAGGACGGACGTTGCGCTAGAAACAATAAATCATTAGATGCAAATTGGATTATGATAAGCATAAGCGCTATGCTACTGCTTTTGGATCGAGGGATGTAGTGATGCAAATTGGATCACTGGTTCATCTGAAGTTAAATCCACGAGGGGATATGTTTTTACAATTGGGGGTAGAGCAGTGTCTTGAAAATCATCCAAACAAACGTGCATCGCCCGTTCTACAATGAAATTTGAATTCATGGCTTTAGATAAGGCCGGTGAAGAAGCTGAATGGCTCCGGAATTTCTTGGAAGATATTCCATTTTGGCCCAAACCTTTGGCACCTATTTGTATACATTGTGATAGTCAAGCGGCAATAGGCAGGGCAGGGAGCGTTATGTATAACGGAAAATCTCGTCATATACGACGGAGACACAATACCGTTAGACAACTACTCTCTAGTGGTGTTATCACAATTGACTACGTAAAGTCAAGAGATAACGTGTCGGATCCACTTACAAAAGGCCTATCTAGAGAGGCAGTTGAAAGATCATCAAAGGGAATGGGGTTAAGGTCTAGGACAAGTCATCATGGCGGTAACTCTACCTAACAGACTGGAGATCCCACGAGCTAGGTTCAAAGAGATCAAACAAAGTTATGAATGACGGCTCAACATTGTCAAATAAGTCAACCCATTCTCGTGATGAAGACAATGTTTAGAAATCGAGGTAATTCATTAAGGCTTTTTGATGAGTCAACAAAACTTAAAGGTTTTTTAATGATTTGCTAAGTCTGGCAGGATATGACCAGATAGTATGTCTATAGGATTACACGTTTAGAAATCACCTATGTGAGTGTGAAGTGTAAGCCGCTTCAAGGGGAATGAAAGTAAAGGCCCATTCTCTAAGCACTCATGAAACCGGACGGTGTTCATGGCTGAAACGAACACAACCGTGAGAACCATAGATGGTTAATGATTGATTGTGTGACTTATGTTGTCTAGGGGTACAACAAAGTTCGACGGTTCAAAGATATCAAATCTACCGATTGACCGAGTATATCCGATATAAGTTCACTACGGAAAGTTCAAAGGGAAGCCTACTTATCCAGATGCAATTAATTCTTGCATGTAAAACACACACGCGTCCGTGCGTTCCTTTATTTTATAGCCATTTCCCATTCATGTGGGGGATTGTTGGAATTTTAAGCTTGTGTAGCTTAAAGAGGGTGAATGAGAAATGGAGGGAATATGAAATATTTGAGTTTTCCTCCTTGGCAAAGGGACATTGTCTCATATTGGAGGAAGAAAAGGCTTTTGATGGATATATATATATATATAGTTGCTCTTCTTCTAGCTCTTAAAGAGTTAAGAAGAAGGCAAGCCTCGCGCCGTCGTCGCTCGCTCGGCTCGGCTTCGCCTTCGCCTTCGGTCAAAGATTGATTGATTAATCTTTTTGGATAAAATTCCTTTTAATTATTTAATTAATTAAATTATTAACGAAAAATTCAATCCGGAATAACCCATGACCCGCGATCCGGTCAGGTCAGGCCCGTTTTCTTTCCCGGATTATTTTAAATTTTCCCGCAATATTTCAAACAACCTGTTCCAACAGCCATGGCTGTTTCTGAAAGGTTGCAAACCTTTTCAGAAACAATGCCAGCAACTCTATAAATATACTTTGAATCCCAGAATCTTTCCTTACGAAATTTTCTTATCTTCTTCTTCTTCTGCACAAAAAATTTAGTGTGTTTTACAGCATTCGAGTGGCTCGCTGTTCACCGGCGTTTTGGTACCAACACTCCGGTGAGTTAAATCGTTCTATCCTGGGAGGATATATTCCAGCACCTCGGATACTTGAGGGGAATAATTTCCTTAAGGACACACTGTGTATTCAATGGGCTCGATTTATTCTTACACTGTTTTTCCAGAATTTATTTCTTTAAATAAGTGTTACTAACTTTCTGTTTTGTTTATATATTTTAGAATGTTTAATAATTTAATTATTTATTACAGCAATACAGATTTATAACAATTTGTGCACTACTGCACTTTAGTGTGCCGATTTTGTGCTTATTGCCATACCGATAAAGTAGATGCTATTGCATTTGTCTCCTGATATATAGAATTTTTTAAATTGGATTAAATGTTCTGTTCGTTATTTAAGTTATTTGCCAAAACCAATGACCTTACTATTGACATTCGCGAAATTTTCTTAAATAACTTTATATATATACACGTTAAAAGTGTCACACGTGGCTCCACAAAAAATGACAAAAAGGAAAGCAAAGAAAAGAAAACTATTAGCCATAGAGAGTCCGAACGAATACAAATATATCATTGTTGATTGTTACATTTTGGATAAGAATAGCAAGTAAATGGCGAATTGCCAAAAGCCAAGTTGGCTAGTTCATAAAATTGAAATTGAAAATTAAGAGATGTTGAGATCTCTTTATACAGTTGGGGGACAGCTAAGTTCATGCTGTATTTATTAGTGTTTCAAGATAAGAGAAGAAACTTCCATAAGTAAGCAAATAAAGTGATTTTTTCTCAAATAATAGTGATATTTCAAGGCCATATATATGTCAACTTCAAAATTCAAATTCAAATATTGAAATTAACATAAAGGCATAAGGGACCCATTCGAAAAACATCAAACTTTGCGTGACGAGTTGGTAGCAATTTGACATTTTGAAGATCCCCACATAAATTAACGACTTTGAGGATTAGCATGATCATGATCACAATTCACAATGAACATAGGGAGATAGAGATGGAGAGGAGGAGGGAGATAGAGATGGAGAGGAGGAAGACCAAAATTAATGTTGTTTGGACACTTTAAAAATGTTATTGCCTAATTTTTTTAAAAATAAACTACCTTCCGAGGATTCAATATACATTCGGCGGCATTTCTAAAAAACTCGAGCAACATAGAGCAAAATCATTCATCTCAAAGGACTTAATATTTATGAGGTATATTTATGTGAAGGAGCTAGTGCACGTGAACTCATGCCTCTTTTCCAATACTAAGTATAATAATGTTATATTTTAAAAAAATTACTTAAATAGTGTGCACCTAAACTCAAAGAATCATATAGTGTAATAATCATTGGATACACATTTATAATTTATAAGTAAAGTTTTTAAATTTAAAAAGTCCTATAAGTGCAATGATCATTAGGTGTACCTTTATAAGTAAAGTTAGGGATCCAAATCTCACGTCTGTCTTCTTGTTTATTCCTTCTTCTTTTTTCTAGAACTGAGCAAAGCTTCAAATCTCCCATTTGTGGGCATCTCTAGTATCCCTCTTTTGTGTTTTAATTAAGTATTTTTTTTCTTTGTTTACATCTAATTTATTCATTCAATATCTCCAAATCTAATACAAAAATCTTGCAAGAAAAAATTTAATTATGAACCTATAATTTCAAAATAATAAAGCATGGTAAGAACTTAAAGATTAATGTGTCAATATAAATCGTGGACTCACTCTTCTTAGTAGTACACCCATCTTCTTAATATTCTGAATCTTATATTTAGAAACTGGAAAAAATTCTTTTGATTTCACATTTCAGCCACCTCCAGCTGTTGATGAAGAGAAAAGGAGCAAACAAGATTCATAGATATTGCCATTAGGCTTTAATTTATTGGATGAATTGTAAGAGAAAGTCCGAGTTCTTAAACGGATAAAACCTATTACGTCTTATTAGTGACAAATTTTATAAATTTTTAATTTCCATTATGTTACTAGCTCGTTCTATTCTTTGCCATAACTACTCCAAGTTTTGTTTGTACCCTTATGAGTTTATTGGGATTTTTGTGTGAATTTAATTGTCAAACAAGATGAAAAAAATGTGGTCCTTCTCTCATTCAGCTATCTTTCCACAATGAGATAATTAAATGAGGGTAAAAGATTGCAGTTCGCACTAAATTTTCTTTCTAGGAAATGGCTTTAAAAAGGGAGGGGAGATGAGTAATCTTATTGTTGTATGGGCGAAAAACTTCACGTCATATATTTGACCTCGTCAACGAAAATAAAGTCTTTGAAAGCCGTGACGTGTAGATGTTGTGATGTGTCGACCTGATCCCAAAAGGTCGAGGTCACATAAAGAAAATAAATCATCGTCGAGGATGAGGTGGCTCGACAGAAGATGAAAACGAGGACGGGCATCCGTCCTCAGCACATACTAACGGCTAGCTTAAGGATTTAGATTCCCTAAGAGAATATTCGAGTGAATATTCCTCTCTACTGTACTATCTAGGATTTTGTAGCCCATGTATCCTTATAAATAGGAAGAGATGTAGTTCTAGAAGGGGGATTGAACATTTTTGTAAAGAACAACATTGACATTCTATGTGATGATTCTCTCTTTATTGTATACATACAAAGTTTACCTTTACTCCTCTCTTTCTATCTTTCACCTTCTTAAATCATTTTTTGCTCCATTATTACACTAAGATATTATTATCTAACAGCACACGTTTAGTATTCCTCATAAAAACGCTAGATCTGTCATTTGGATATTAATATTGACCTAGACTAACTCTTTTCACTATAAATCTAATAGTATAAAAATCTAGATCTAAATTTTGAGTTATACAGTTTGGCGTCGTCTGTGGGAATTTATTAGTCAAACTTTTAGTTTCCATCCAGATCTACAACTTTCGTGACTTGTTAACCTAACATGATGTAGAGTTATCCTTTCTCTCTTTGTATACAAGGATTCTATGGTAGGTAACCAAGAAAACGGAACAAAAGCAACAGACGACTTCCTACTCAACCTTATGAGTGTCATCGACGAAGGGTATGACACCCAAGATGAGGAGGTAACCCCCACGACGTCCCCCAGATTAGGGAAGTCGTCTAAACCCTTCTGCAACACAACCAAACAGAACGAAAATGAGGCTTCCACGTCCACCAGAGAGGGGGCGCCACCCGCTATGAAAAAGCTCCTCGAAGCTTGGTTAATCGATACTCTGGTCAGCGTAATGAGCAAGCAAGCCCTGTGCACAACCAAAGAAACCACAAGGATCCATCCATGCAATGGACGACGACCAACCAAACCCTCCTACTTTAGGTAACACTCATACAGTTGTTGACAGTGCAGGTGACAATGTCTTCGCTGCCGTGCTAAAAAGAATGGAGGAAATGGAAAACGAGAACAAGGCACTCAAAGAGAAGACGAAGGAGCACCAGGAATGGGTAGACAAAATACAAAATGCCCCCAAATTACTACCAAAAGAGACATCGGAAGGTTCGTGGAACATCCATACAGGGAGGAAACTGCTCCTCATGCTATGACAAAAACTTTCAAGATGTCATCGTACCTCCGAATCTATGACCGAACGACTGATCCCGAGGACCATGTAACCCACTATGTCACAGCCGTAAAAGGCAACGACCTCACCAAAGAGCAGGTGTCCTCCATCTTGTTGAAACAATTCGGTGAAACCCTCATAGGAGGAACGTTGACATGGTATTCACAACTACCAGCCTATTTCATTGAAACATTCGAAGAAATGGCAGACAAGTTCGAGACGGCGCATGCTGGTGCCAAGAAAGCTGAAACGAGGGTGAATGATATCTTTGCCATCGGACAATCCCCAGGGAAGGGACTGGGGGACTTCCTTGCCCGATTCAACAGGGTGAGGATGACTTTACCAAACGTCTCCGAAGGAATGGTTGTGGAAGCCTTTCAAAACTGGCTGAACAGAGAAGGTTCAAAGGAGTCCAGAAAGCTATTGAGCCGATTAATGAAGTACCCATCGGCCACCTGGGACGAGATCCACAATGCCTACTGTGCTGAGGTCAGGGCAGATGATGAAGACCTCAACGGGCCAACCCGATGACTCACCTCAGTACAATCCGAACCCAGAAGGGAATATAGGAACTATACAAGGAAAGACCCTCCGGTACCGCGATCAAGCAGAGATCAGCATCAACCATACATCAGGGCGACATTCCCTAACTTTCGCCATGAAGATGGCCCCCCCTAGGATGAGATCAGATATCCACAGAAATGATCGAGGTATGCCACCCTACTATCTGCTCATAACTTTTGTGTGTCGCCTACAGAAGTGGTCTATGCACTTGAGAAGCTCGGAACAAAAGAGAAGTAGCCACCAAAGATGAGGTCCGACCCAAGCACCAGGAAGTCTGACGCCTTCTGTGAGTTCCACTAAGAATGTGGACACAAAACAAAAGACTGTCACGCCCTAAGATTAGAGGTAGCGAACCTGCAGTAGCAAGGGCACCTCAAGGATTTACTCAGCGACAAAGGCATGAACACCTTAGCAAGGGGTCGAGAACGCTCAGGTCCACCAAAGCCATCTTCGCCTACGCACACCATCAATATGATTATTGGTGGAAGTGATGACGCCTCTATCAACATCATCAAGTTCACCTCCACACAAACTCAAGAGATCAATCACCTACTAACGGTATGATGACCTCGAAGAAAGTATCATCTTCTATGAGTTGGATGCTGACAGTTTGACTTTCCCTCACAATGATGCACTTGTTATTACTTTACGAATTCTTGATACTGATGTTAGGATAATTATGGTGGATGATGGAAGTGGAGCGTGCATCATCCACCCTCGAGTCCTCGCACATATGCGACTTGAAGATAAAATAGTGTCGCGCTGCATCACACTAACCGATTTTAACAATGCAGTTGAACGAACTTTGGGCAAGATCACTCTCCCCGTCCTCGCCGGAAGGGTGACGCTGGAGACCATGTTCCACATCATGGATCAAGACACGGCGTACAACGTCGTCGTAGGTCAGCCATGAGTACACCCCATGAAGGCAGTTCCCTCCAGCCTATACCAGGTAATAAAATTTCTGACCCCTGGGGAATATTCAACATACCAGGGGAACAAAGCAAATCCCGGAAGTGCTATCGAATCGCCCTAGACAGCACGACGAGCCAACAAAATAAAGAGAAAGAAAAGGAAGCATAGCAACAATAGGGTCGAGGTCCCTGCAGGTCAAAGCCAAGGACACCATTATGGACCTAGAGGTAGTCAAAGATGTAGGATCCACGATAGAGGACCTCGACCCCATCCAGCTAAACCAAACTGACCCCAACAAAAAGGCCTTTATCTGATGCAAACTCCAAAACCTAGGTAAGTTCAATCAATTCTTAATAGCTAACGTAGATTTGTTTGCCTTTAGCTACACAGTTATGCCTGGCATCCCCCAAAGAGATAGCCACGCACAAGCTAAATGTCGACCCCTACTACGCCCCGGTAAGGCAGGTTTAACCAAAGTTCAATCCTACCATCAACAAGATCGTCCACGAGAAGGTAGAAAAACTATTGGCCAATGGCTCTATCAGGGAGTCGAAGTACCCCAAGTGTATTGCCAACGTGGTAATGGTCAAAAAGAACAATGGGAAATGGAGGATATGTGTGGACTTCACCGATCTAAATAAAGCCTACCCAAAGGATTCGTTCCTGTTTCCACACAGTGACTAGCTCATCGACGTGACAACAGGACATGAGTTGCTAAGTTTTCTGGATGCTTACTCAAGCTAAAATTAGATACTCATGGAGGAAGCTGACCAAGAAAAAACTATGTTCATCACTCACAGGGGAACGTACTGCTATAGGGTCATGCCATTCGGATTGAAGAATGCGGGAACTACCTATCAAAGGCTGGTCATAAAGATATTCAAAAACTAGCTCAACGAAACCATGGAGGTATACATCGACGACATGTTGGTTAAATCCTTAAGGGCCAAGGATCACATGGACAATTTAAAGGAAACATTCAAAATATTGAGGATATATGGGATGAAATTGAACCCCGAGAAAGGTGCATTCGGCGTAACTTCGAGTAAGTTTTTGGGCTTCCTGGTATCACAACATGGAATCGAGGTCAACACAGATCAGATTAAGGCCATCGATGGGATATCAGAACATCTAACCCCTAAGAAAAAAGTCTAGAGACTGACAAGTCGAATTGCCGCCCTGTCCAGATTTATCTCGAGGTCATCTGCTAGGTGCCACAGGTTCTTCATTGTATTCAAAAAGGACAACGACCTTGAATGGACAACGCCTGAATTATGCTCGTAAACACACACTTAAATTATGCTCGCTAATCAAATATAATATAGTATAATATCGTATCCACAGGAATTGGATTTAAACAATATTCTCGTAGTTTCTAGCTTGATCGCTATCCAAGATGATCAACAATTGGGATTTATATGATTTCTAACTAAAATTAACTAAGAGTCTAGAGCTATTGACTAATGACAATTGAAACAAAGATAAGCAAGGAAGTTATCAGTGGGAATAAATAGGGGTTGATAGGATAGGTGCAAGATAATTATTTGGGATCTAACTCTAGATAATTCACTTCTAATGTTCAAGTGAGTCTCTCGAATTCACTCAATTATTAGTTTAACCATTCAGAAAAAACTCCTCTCTCGATTAAGTCTTAACCTCACAAGATGAACCAATTTAAGCACGTGAAGATATGCAAGAATGCATAGTAGATTGGTCTTTAGGAGAAACTATCTAGATTATCCTCCTAAATAGGTTTAATCAATAATTCAAATAGCCTCTTTCGATTACTAAGAAGAATTAAAGAACTCAACCAACAAGATAATGCAAATATATCACAAGATATGCCTCTCTTGATTACATGAACAAGTAAATATAGATGCAATAATTAAATCATCCAAAAATGCTTCAATACATAAAACTAGAGTTATAATCCACAAACAAATATCAATACATCAAATCCATCAAACCCTAATAGGGAACTACTCCATAGATATGGAGCAATTCATCACAAATAAAGTTAAAGTAATGGAAAACATAAATTCAATCCAAACTCTTGTCTTGAGCGAGGAAGGAACGATGAAATCCTTGTGCTCGTGTTCTTTCAACTCCTCCTTAGCCTCCTTAGGTCGAATATGTGTCAAAAGTCCAGGAATTAACGTTTTTCCATGTATTTATACCAAGTAGGGTCGGGCTTAGACGAAATCACCTTCTCCTAGTCAAAATAGGATTGTCACTTTGTAAAATTTGCACAGGCGCACAACATGGGGCGACGCACCATGCGGGGCATTAGTGGGAAAATCCAGAGAGCTAGTTCTGACAGGCAGAAGAGAAATGGGTAGCCGCCACGTGCCGCACTAGTGCAACTTTCTCAAAGTACGGCTCAAATCTTGTGTTTTGACGTTCAGACTTGGTCTTCCACCCCCAAACACGATCTTGGCTTAATCCCTTGAGCGTTTACTCAGACGTCAAAGCTCAAAATCATTCTAATTCATTCCATAACATCTACATCACTCGGAATCACTCCTACAAGGTATAAAACACACAATAAGTGCAAAACACTATCAATTATAGCACAAAACAAGTAAAGTGCAGTGAGTTATAGTGCAATAAGCGACTAAAATACATAATTATAACCTACCATCAACACCCCACACTTAAACCATTGCTCGTCCTCGAGTAATCAAACTACACTTCACATAGACACGACCTTTTTCAACAACTCTCATAACAAGAATAATTAAAACAGATTAAGCACAATACGGTAACATTCTAACCTCAAAATTTGACTCAAAAGCACCACACATTATTTATAACCCGCTCACTTACTCTAACATAGAGGTCAATGACATTACCTTTCCTTCATGAATCAAGTGCCCTCACACAATAATAGGAAGTAGTTCCACACACAATAAAGATTAAGAATAGTTAGGAACTCAAGATAGAAAGAATTCACTCACTCTTAGAAATAACATTCATATGCCACAAAAGACGTACCATAGGCTTGCCCGTAGTGTACTACTCTACTAATTGAGCTCATTCAGTCAAGGATCAAATAGGACTTTATTTGGTTGTAGTGCAGGCTGTAGGACGGGTAGGATACATTTAGATATAAAAGTGATTACACCTCCCTAAGCACTTTAATATATACATTTCATTGTTCAAAACCTCACACTTATGTCAAACCATAACTCCACCCTTAAATCAACATATATTAACTCCTAACTTCTTTAAGCACAATTACATCAAGAGTCACCACTATCAAAGAATATTTTGCACAACAATACACTATTTTTTTCCTTTTCTTTTTCAATTAAAGTGGCTCTTACTTTTTCAATACATTGCACCTTTCTCCTTATTTCATTAGTTTCACTCAAAAGCCAACCCAATCACCCCACACCTTAACTTTTACAAAGTTCATCACAAATTCAAGTGCTCACGAAAGGTAAATGGTTCAAATAGATTGTCAATTCAAACAAATGGGTAAGGTTTGTAATGTGGTTGCCAAAAAAACAAGATTACATGCTCTAAGGGGTTAACTAAGATACATAACAATTAGGTGGATAAAAGCATATAATTTGCTCAACAAAGAAATGCCTATATCACTTCCAAGACTGAACAAAACTACTATTTCAGTTTGCAAACACACGGGGAAAGTTGTAGACATCAAACTCAATGCACAGAATATACAAAACCTCACACATGGCACATAACTCACTTAGGATCGGACTATCAAGACACTCTAGTCAAAGTAGTTAAGCAAAGTTAAGATCATACAGTTTAAGGTACTTATACAAGAGTCAAAAACTGAGCCTAAGCGTGACAACTAAAGCACTCATTATTCTTAATGTATGATAAAGTTAAGAGACATTGTCCTCAATTCAAATCACATCACAAGGTTTCCTACTACTCTACAAAACAAAAACTTGTTGCACCCGATTCAAACAAAACTCTTGGAAAAGAACTATGATACAAAGAAAAACCAAGGTGGAATTATTACACTACCTACAAAAGAAAATCTTTTTGTCTTTTTCTTTCGACTTAATCCCTCAAGAAACCCGTCGAATGATATCCATCGTCGTTAAAAATCGAAATTGTTTCAATTTTTTATGATTTGTTTTTCAATTTTTTCTATCTCTAACTACTACAACTAACAAAAGGAAAACTAAAACTACTATACATACATACAACATACAAATATCCCCCACCCCACACTTTAAGTTGTGGCATGTCCCCATGACACACTATTAAAAAGCATAAGGTAAAGGAAACTTTCCTGAATATCTAGTCGGGGTCTGAGTCAAAGTCGGGATCCATTCCTCGCCTTCGAACTAATGCACACATCTATGCCGACAACTTCTTCTTAGCCTTCTTGGGGTACACCCCACACTTATCTTTCTCGCTCAGTGTAACCTTCTCTTTTGAGCCTTTTACTTTCTACTCAAAACTAGCAATTGGCTTTTCCTTTTGTGCCCCTTTTTCTACATTCATATCAAAAGTCACCGTCTCCTCACCCATTCTAAGCATGAGTTTCCTCTTGTGTATATCCAATATTTCTCTATCCGTCGCTAAGAATGGTCTTCCTAGGATGAGGGGGACCTTCTTATTCTCCTCCATTTTCACCAATATAAAGTCTACAGGAAATACAAACTTATCCACCCGAACTAACACATCTTCCACTATCCCCTCGGTTATCAAAGTTGTTTGTTCTGCCAGCTGCAAAGATATTGGCACCGACCTTATCTCTCCAATCTCCTTCTCAAGTTTCCAGTAAATAGATAGAGGCATTAGATTAATTGAGGCACCAAAATCACATAAAGATTTATCAAAATTAAAAGAGCCTAAAGAGCAAGGTATAGTAAAGCTCTCTGGATCTCCACACTTTTGTGGGAGTTTATTTTGCAATATTGCGCTGCAATGCTCTGTGAGCTTCACCACCGAGGTCTCCTCTATTTTCCTCTTCTTTGTTAGGATCTCCTTCAAGAATTTGGCATAGGCAGGGATTTGTGAGAGTACTTCTGTGAATGACAAATTTACATGAAACTGTTTTAACACATCCAAAAATCTCTCAAACTGCTTGTCTAGCTTTTCTCAATATAGCTTTTGAGGGAAAGGTAAAGCAGGCATATGCTTGCTCTCTTCAGGTTCCTCCCTTCTCAATTTTTCTTCCTTATTCTTTTTATCAGCTTTTATCTGGCCCTTCTTCTTTTTATCAGCATCATTTTTCAACTACTCCCCACTTTCTTTTTCAAGTTTAACATTATTTTGGATAGGGGTGGGATCTTTCAACTCTTGCCCACTTCTCAGAGTAGCAACATTCACTGTTTCTTTGAGATTCTTTTCAGTGTCAGCGGGGAGAGTGCCTAAAACCCCCTCAGATAATATTATTGCAATCTGTCCCACTTGTCCTTCCAGGTTTCGAAGACCAGAGCCCAATTCTTTGATACCTACTCCATGTGCGTCCAACCTCTTATCTGTCTTGATAATGTAAGCCTTCATTAGATCCTCTAGACTAGGTTGAATGGGTTGTTGAGGCTGAAATTGCTGCCTCTGCTAATTTTGGTATGCTGGAGCTCCTTGTCCCTGTGGTCTAGAGTTATTTTGTTGCCAAGCATTCGCAGTACCTCCAGGTGAATTCCATGAAAAACTGAGGTGCCTCTGACCCATTTCATTGAAATTGTAGTTTCCCACAACATTCACTTCCTCAATTGAGGCTTGACACTCATGAGTAGGGTGTCCTCTTCCACATATATCGCAGGCTGCATGGGGCTCATTTTGTATCGAAGCCAAGATCAGCTCTCGTATCTCTTTAACCATAACATCCAGCTGTACCTGCATAGATGTGTTAGCATCAACCTAATGAACACCAGTCGATCTTCTTATTTCAGCACTCTCAGAGGGCCACTGATTAGCATCTTTAGATAACTCATCAAGGATTGTGACTATCTCCTCTGGTGTCTTCTTCATCAAAGGGCCTCCAGCTGTATTACTCAATGTTCTATATGAGGCTAGTGTCAATCTGTCTCAAAAGTTCTGGAGTTGCATCCAGAGTTCAATTCTGCTATGTTGACACTTTCGAACAATCTCCTTAAACCTCTTCCATGCTTCAAAAATAGTTTTCGTATCTTTCTGGCAGAAGTTATGGATTTCTCTTCTGAACTTGCCCGTCTTAGCTAAGGAGAAATATTTATCAAGGAATTTTCTGGTCATCTTCTCCCAAGTTCTTATTGATCCCATGGGCAAGTTTCGAAGCCACTGTTTTACATCATATTTAATAGAAAAGAGGAATGCCCTTAAATACACTGCATCTTGTGACACCCCACTATATTGAAATGTGTTCATAATCTCCTCGAAGTCCATTAAATGTGTGTTTAGATCTTCGTTTGGCTTCCTTTTAAAGACACATTAATTCTGAAGAGTTTGAAGCAATCCTTGCTTCAACTAGAAATTATTTGATGCAATTGGAGGTGGTCTCATACTTGATAGTCCTTGGTTGTAAACTGGTCTAGCATAATCGCCAAGTGGTCTCTCAGGAATGGGAGCTATATTTCCAAACTGGTCACACCCAAGGGTTGATTTTGAGCAATTCTACGACTCCTCTCTTCTTCATAGATAATCTATACATATCTGAAAGCTGCTTCCTCAGCATCCCGTGCAACTTCTTCTCTTCATTGTGCTGTTTCTCTCACAGCCAAATCTACATTATCATCACCATTTCCAGCCATAGTTTCTTTGGTTGAGGATTGCTCAACCTTTTCTAACACCTCAGTGAGATTTATTTCCTTTCTCAGTTGTCGTAGTTATTTTACAATTTCTGGCTCGTATGGTAGCACTTATTTCGCAGAAGCTCGATTCATGCACCACTCTAAACCTGTCACCTGTGCACAGTCAAAGAACAACAAACATAAAAGGAGAAAATAAAATAAAAATAAAAGAAAACACCCTGAATTAGCACTACAAATTATTTTAAATACTATTGATTGCCAATCCCTGGTAAATGCACCAAACTTTGACGAGCTCGAAACACACACTTAAATTATGCTCGCTAATCAAATATAGTATAGTATAATATCGTATCCACATGGATTGGATTTAAACAGTATTTTTATAGTTTCTAGCTTGATCGCTATCCAAGATGATCAACAATTGAGATTTATATGATTTCCAACTAAAATTAACTAAGAGTCTAGAGCTATTGACTAATGACAATCGAAATAAAGATAAGCAAGGAAGTAATCAGTGGAAAGAAATAGGGGTTGATAGGATAGGTGCAAGATAATTGTTTGGGATATAACTCTAGATAATTCACTTCTAGTGTTCAAGTGAGTCTCTCGAATTTACTCAATTATTAGTTCAACCGTTCTGCAAAAACTCCTCTCTCGATTAAGTTTTAACCTCACAAGATGAACTAATTTAAGCACGTGAAGATATGAAAGAATGCGTAGTGGATTGATCTTTAGGAGAAACTCTCTCGATTATCCTCCTAACTAGGTTTAATCAATAATTCAACTAGCCTCTTTCGATTACTAAGAAGAATTAATGAACTCAACTAACAAAATAATTCAAAGATATCATAAGTTATGCCTCTCTCGATTACATCAACAAGTGAATATAGATGCAACAATTAAATCATCCAAAAACACTTCAATACATAAAACTAGAGTTATAATCCACAAACAAATATCAATACACCAAATCCATCAAACAATAATAGGGAACTACTCCATAGATATGGAGAAATGCATCACAAATAAATTTAAAGTAATGGAAAACATAAATTCAATCCAAACTCTTGTCTTGAGTGAAGAAGGAATGATGAAATCCTTGTGCTCGTGTTCTTCCAACTCCTCCTTAGCCTCCTTAGGTTGAATATATGTCAAAGTCGAGGAATTAATATTTTTCCATGTGTTTATACCAAGTAGGGTCGGGCCCAGACGAAATTACCTTCTCCTAGCCGAAATAGATTTTTCACTATGTAAAATTTGCACAGGCGCGCCGCATGGGGTGACACGCCATGCAGGGAATTAGTGGAGAAATCCAAAGAGCTAGTTTTGATATGCTATAGAGAAATGGGCAGCCACGGCGCCCCATGCGCCGCCCCATGTGCCGCACTAGTGCAACTTTCTCAGAGTATGACTCAAATCTTGTGTTTTGACGTCCAGACTTGGTCCTCGACCCCGAACACGATCCCGGCTTAATCCCTTGAGCTTTTACTCAGACTTCAAAGATAAGAATCACTCGAATTTATTCCATAACATCTACATCACTCGAAATCACTCTTATAAGGCATAAAACATAGAATAAGTGCAAAACACTATCAGTTAAAGCTCAAAACAAGTAAAGTGCAGTGGATTAAAGTGCAATAAGCGACTAAAATACGTAATTATAGCCTACTGTCAAATACCTATCGTCTCCACCCTTGCTCTCAAAACCCATGGAACATCTCCTTGTCTACCTCATTGTTTCAAAAGATTAGGTCGTATTTCCAGTGCCACTCAATCTCGGTCGTCACCACCTTTCCTTTGAGAAGCATATTGCACAAACCCGAGTTGTCGGGGTGGTTGGCCAAGTGGGTGATCGAATTAAGTGAGCACGACATCACTTATCAGCCCCGCACAAAAATAAAATCATAAGTGCTCACCGATTTTGTCACGGACTTCAGTGCCAAAGAAATACCCGAGGTTGAGATGAAAACTACTCAGGATTCTCACCTAACACAGGACCTATGGGTCCTACACACTGACGACATGTCCAATGCTTGCGGGTCTGGACTGGGACTCGTACTCGAAGTATCCACAAGCGAAGTCGTTCAATCTATAAGATGCCCAGATATGACTATTAACGACGCCGAGTATGAGGCCATAATTTTAAGATTGAGACTACAACTTGAATATGGGGCGAGATGTTTAAAGCTATGCCCTACGATTCTCAGCTCGTCGTCAACCAAGTTACCGGGACTTCCAGATCAAAAATCAAAGGTTGTAGAAATACCAGACGAAGATATGAAAATTTATGCCCAAATTTGACGAATGATAACTCGACCAAATTCCACGAATTCAGAACGTAGAGGCGGAAAACCTCGCTAAATTGGTCGCCACAACATAAAGCATAACTCTTGGGGATATGAGTGTGGTACACCTCCTCAGCTCGACATTATACCACATCAAGGTGAAATCTGTAAACTTAACTTGGGACTGGCGCAATGGTATTATAAACTATTTGCAGCTGCTAGGTACAACCACCTTTGCAGCGGCTTGTATAAGAGAACGTATGGCAGCCCCTTAACAAAATGTTTGGCCCAAATCAAACCCAACACGTTCTCGAGGAAGTACTCGAAGGCTACTACGGCAGTCACTCCGGTGACTGAGCACTGGTCAAGTGCCTCATACGGGCAGGATACTATTGGCCCACCATGAAGAAAGACGTCCTAGAATTCATAAAGAAATGCGAACAGTGCCAGGACGAGGTAATGTTAAATTCCTTTTAGTTTAACTGACTACTTCTCTAAATGGGTGGAAGCAGGCGCATTCGCCCAAATTCGTGAGCAAGAGGTAATCACCTTCATATGGAAGAACATCATCTGCCGATTTGCCTTGCCAAAGGAAATAAGCTGTGACAACAGACCCAGTTCACGGGAAGAAAAACCACTGAGTTTTTCTCAAAATGGCACATTAAAAGAATACTCCCAACCCCTTACCACCTAGCCAGCAAAAAGCGAGCAGAGTCCTCTAACAAATCATTCTTGAACATCATAAAGAAGAGACTCGAAGATGCCAAGGGATTGTGGCCGGAGATACCCCAAGGAGTATTGTGGACACACATAACGACCCCAAAAATAAGCACAGGAGAAACACCTTACTCCCTAGTCTACGGAACGTAAGCGGACCTACTGGTTGAAGTAGGAGAACACAGCCTAAGATACACCAATGAGAGTGACATTGACAATGACAAAAATAGAAGACAAGACCTCGACGAGGTTTAGGAGCTAAGGGACATGGCCTACATAAGAATGGTCACACAAAAATGGCAAGCAGAACACTATTATAACAAAAAGGCGAAGGTACGATTACTCAAAATCAGGGAGTACGTGCTCAAAGCTAAGACCCAAGTAGGAAGAGACCCCCGAGAAGGAAAATTAGAAGCCAATTGGGATGGACCGTAAATAATCATTGACAAGGCACACAATATTCCAACTGGAGACATTGGACAAAAAACTCTTACCAAACAATTGGAACATCAATCATGACAAATACTTCAACTTGTGAGAAACAAGGAATGCCTGTAAGTTGTACTCTTTTTCCATCACTTGAGTTTTGTCCCAACAGGGTTTTCTCAAGGATGTTTTTAACGAGGAAACAGACGGAACATTTCGAGTTGGAGTATGCGAGAACGACCATATTTCATTTCCTGACTCCTCAAGAATCTCCGAGCCGAACAATGAAGGGACTAGATATACTAGGACTGGGACTGGAATGCTAGCCGGCACCCAAAACTTGTAATTGTCTCCAAAATTCCTCAGGGAGAATCAATGTAATCAATACAATGCTATTGGAATAAATGAGATCCTTGTTTAGTGAAACCGTTCTCCTAAGTCCTCGATTGTAATAACCCGATCAGTCATTTTTCTTTTGAGAACTCTGTTCCCCTAAATAAGACTTTATGTATGTACTTTTACTATTTTATGACTTGCGGGGATGGTCGGTTTGGGATTTAAAAGGATTCGGGTTGAAATCGAAACACTTGGTTCCTAAAGGTTGGCAAAAAGGGTCGAGTTTGACTTTGGTCAATGTTTTGAGTAAACGACCTCGGAACTGGGATTTGATGGTTCCAATAATTTTGTATGATGATTTTTGATTTGGGCGTATGTTCGGATTGAGTTTTGGATGACCCGGGAGCGTTTCTGCGCCTAGTATTGATAGTTTGCAACTTGAAGGTTTTAAAGTTCTTTAAATTTGATTTAGAGTAGGTTTTGATGTTGTAGAGGTCCGTTTGGGATTCTGAGCCTGGTAATAGCTCTGTATGGTGATTTAAGACTTGCACGTAAAATTTGGTGCCATTCCGAGTAGTTTAAGTATGATTCGGCGCATTCGGAGTAAATTGGAAGAACTTGAAGTTCATAAGTTGATTCGATTTGGTTTGGGTGTGATTCTTAGTTTTGATGTTGTTTTCTGAGTTTCGAGAGTGTGAGCGAGTCCATTTTATGATTTCGAACTTGTTGGTATGTTTGGGCGGGGCTCCGGGGGCCTCGGGTGTTAATCGGACGAGGCGCGAAACTCATGTGGATTTGGAAGAGTAGCTGAAGCACCAGGTTTCTGGTGTAATCGCATCTACGGAGGGCTAGCCACAGGTGCGAGCCATAGACCGCATAAGTGGTGTAGCACAGGATTCCCAGTGATCGCAGAAGTAGCGAAGGGACCGCACCTGCGGAAGCGCAGGTGCGAAGAAAGCCATCGCAGAAGCGGGATGAGCACGCAGGTGCGACGCACGCACCGCGGAAGCTGTTTCGCAGAAGGGAGCCGTTGGTCGTAGAAGTGAAGAAGTAAGCTGAGGGGGAGGACCGCATCTGCGAGACCCTTTCCGCAGATGCGGAGCCGCATAAGCGACCAATGAGCCGTAGGTGCGGAAATCGCTGAAGGCAGGACCTTCATTTATGTCGGGGTTTGAACATTTTGGGGTCATTTATTTCACTCTTGGGGTGATTTTGGAGCTGGTTAGAGAGGGATTTTCACTAGCTATTCGAGGTAAGTAATTTCTACCTAATGTGAGTTAAATACATAGTTTATAGGTAGATTTTAACATATAAATTGTGAAAAATTATGGGTTTAGTTGAAAAACCTAGGTTTTGATAAAAATGGGATTTAACCACGAAAATGGTTATGGAATTGAGTGAAAACTATATATTTGAGTTCGTGAGGTTATGGGTAACAACTTTCTTCAAATATTTCCGAAATCCGGGCACATGGGCCCGGGAGTGAATTTTAGGAATCCTTCAAATTGGGGTTGGGTAATCACTCTAATAGTTTGAATATGAACTTTTGAATATGTATTGATTAATTTATATAAGGTTTAACTAGTTTTGGATTGTTCGGCACCGAGTTGGGAATTTAGAGCGGAATTTTAATCGGAAAATGGGCTTTAAGACGAGGTAAGTCTTTTGTCAAACCTTGTAAGAGGGAAATTACCCCTTAGGTGATTTAAATTAATATTTGCCTCTAATTGTGGGGAGCTACGTACGTACAAGGTGACGAGAGTCCGTACGTAGCTACTATTTATGTTATGTCCGGTAAGTTTAGGACCCAAATCATAAATTATTTGAAATGTCGTACCCTATTTGTTAATTAAGGTGCCTACGATATACTAAAACTGGTTAGAGGAATTTCGAAAGTTTGTTAATCGATTTTGTACTACATTGTGTGCTAGCCTTTAATAACGTTAAGTCAAATGCTTACAAAGTATCCTCTCTTTTTGTGGAGTGGGTCGAATGCCTCGACAGTAGATAAATGCATCTATGGTTCGTGCCGCTCAACTCTCGGCAGTGTACACATTATTCTGGATCAGGCCGTACGACCTCGGCATAATCGTGCGTGTTAATACTCAGAGTTTAATTATATATTTGATATCATTTCATGGCTTGAAAGCTTAAAAATATACATGATGGAATTAATCTGGAACTTACCATGTTCGAAAGATATTCATTGCTTCCTGCTTGTTATTGAGTTATTATTATAATTTACATAACCCTTGCTATTTAGAACTTCTGTACTTTTATTGGTAGCCCATAGTAAGTGTTGATGTCGACCCCTCGTCACTACTTCTTGTGGTTAGACTTGATACTTACTGGGTACATGTTGTTTATGTACCCACACTACACTTCTGCACTGACCGTACAGGATCTGAGGCAGGTGCATCTGGCGGTCCTACCGGCGCACGTCCCAAATATCCCGAGCCCTAGTGGTGAGCTGCTCCCCGAGCCGTTCTGCAGCACCTAGAGTCTCTCTTTTGTATTTATATTCTGTCTACTTTATTTCAGACAGTAGCTAGAGTTTTGTATATTCTACTAGTTGCTCATACACTTGTGACACCAGATATTGGCATGCACTCTATTAGACTTTATGGTTTTGAGGTATTTACATATTTATGCTTGCATTCTGATGTTTTCAATTTGAATCATTCCACTCTCTCTATTTCTCAAATTTCTAAACAAATGGGAATTAATTACTGGGAAATTGTTTAAAGAAAGAATTCACGTAGTAAATTCATAATAGGCTTGCCTAGCAGCGACGTTAGGCGCCATCACGGCCTATAGGAGAAATTGGGTCGTGACATCGACTTAACTCAAAGGTACGTTCAACTAGCTGGAACAACACCTATCGACCCTCGGCCTCGACTTAACTCAAGGGTACCTTCGACCAACTCGAACAACACCTGTCGGCCCTCAGCCTGGAATTAACAAAAAGGTACGTTCGACTAGCTCGAACAACACCTATCGGCCCTCGGCCTCGATTTAATGAAATGGTTCGTTCGACCAGCTCGAATAAATACCTATCGGCCCTCGGCCTCGACTTAACGAAAAGGTATGTTCGACCAGCTCGGACAACACCGATCGGGCCTTAGCCATGACTTAATGGAAAGGTATGTTCTACTAGCTCAAATAACACCTATCAGCCCTTGGCCACGACTCACCTACGTTTGACTAACTCGAACAAAATCTTTCAGCCTTGGGCCACATCTTAACTAAAGGAGCATGTCCAACTAGCTCGAACAAAACTCCTTGACCTGTGGCCACTCAACCCCATGACCATCGCAACCCAAAAAACAACAACGAAGGAAGAAAGTACAAAAGCAAAACACACAAGTATAGATAAAAGAAATGCAAAATAAGAAAGGTATGTACAAAGCAAAAAATCAACTTTAATATTTGAATAACAAGTCTTTACAAAGGCGAACGAAGGCACCGAGAAGAGAAAAGTACAAAAAGCTAAACAAAAACAAAGGCAAAATATCTAATGGCCTTCACCACCCTAGTCTCCGCCACCCTCTCCATCCTCATCTTGACTGTAGGCAGAGTCACACCAAGCACTGCCTTCGAGTTGGTCAACGTATTCTTTATCTGAATCCTCGCCATCAGGCTGAGGTATGTTAGGATCATAACCACATGCCAATAGAGACTCACGAGTCTTAGCTTCAGCCTCATCCAAAGTTGTTTCAAAGACGAAGCCAGTTTGACCCATTTCACGGACCACCTCTATTTGGGCCTCGGCAAGGATCCACTCCTCGTATCGCTCTCGAGGGAGGTCAGAAAATTTAGAGGCAGAAGAAGTAGAGGGTCGTTTAAGCAGTTTGACATTCTCACCTTCCACAGCATAAACCCACCCAAGAAGCTCGGCGTTCTCCCTCTCCAACTCGCCAATCCTCTCCTAGAGTCTGGCTTTTTTATCTTCGGCCGTCGACCGAACATTTTCCCGATTAGCACGAAGGTCACTGTTCACCAATTCCTAAAGAGCGACCTTTCTCTTAGTCTCCATTTGGGCGCATCTCCTCGAGCCGTTGCTTCCTGTCAGCGACATCTCCCCTAAGCCCGTCCATTTCGAACTGGTTTTCAGTCAACTGACCTTGTGATTGATCAACTCGGCTCTGGAGATAGCCACACCGGGCTTCTAAGCCCCAATTCAATTCAAGCTCCTCCTCTTTATTTTCAAAGCTCCCTAGAGAGCACTGACCGCTCCACATACACGAGCAACTCTTCATCCTTCTTTCTCAGCTCCTCCCTCAGGGCAAGAGTGTCACCCTCCTCGCGAAATCACCTCTCGGCCTCCTTATACTTCCCGCGGATCTCCTCGTACTTCGTTCATAATTTCTAGTAAATCTCTTTTCATTTTCTCTCTCTTCGCACGCTCTCCATCTCCAAGATAACGATCTGCAAAAAAAAAAAGAAGAGTAAGTAAAAGTAAGAACCGGAAGCAAACTGAAGCTAAGAAGAGAGAATGAGAAAAGAAGGAAAAACTTTACCCTGAGAGTGAGGCCAGCAATGCTCCTGGATAGGGTGCTATCACTCAGCCCCCCGAGGGTCTCATGCTTGGCTTCAGATCAGAGGGGATCGAAGACGTGAACCACGTCCTCAATATATTTAAGCAAATCACGATTCACTAGGAGCTTATAATGGTCCTTGACCTCCCTTCTACCCTAACCTCGACCTGAGTAGTCCCGCTATCGATCATCTCAAGATCCTCAAGGTTAAGGTCAGAGCCGGAGTCGTTACCATCATGCTCAACCCGCTCATCCTATTCGGTGGGCATCAGATTTTTCCCTTTGTCAGTAGGAGAAGCCTCTTGAGCCGGCCCAGAAGATGAGGCCTCCCCGCTCCCAGGACACGCTGAATCGCCATCGAAGGCGTTCACAACAACTTCCTCCCCTTTAAGTCGCAAAGGAACAACAACCTCAATCTCCTCCAAACCAGGTGTAGGTGCCTCAGAGGCGGCCCTAATGTCCTCGTTGATAAATATTGTCACGGTCTCTCGCACCACGATCTCATCCTCAAATAAGGCGACTGCCACAAGCACATCTGCTCCCGTGTCTACTGCCTTCTTCTTACGGGGCCTCAAGTTCGTGTCATGCAGGGAAACCTCCTCGTCCTCGATATAAGATGGATCCAAGGAAAGGACGGGCACAACAGTCGAGACGGAGGCGGGGATAGAGGAAGCGGCAACCCTTCTTCTCCTACAGGAAGGTGTCGGTACCACATTCCTTCTTGCAACCTCCCTGACAAAACCTAGAAGAAGTGCAAAAAAGATGAGCACAATAAATAGGCGAGTACAACATAATGCCCTTCAAAGGACGGCATTACCTTTTAGAGGAGTGACCGGCTTGAACTTCTGCCAGAAGATCGACCAATATCGAATCCCTGCGGTATAGGGAAGGACCTGCACGAGGTGCACCACCAATAGGTCGAGCAATATCTAGAAAACGAAAAAGGCTAAGTCACAAACTCGAAATATAAGACTTCGTGGAAAATCAAAGGCAAGAACGAATACTTACGAGTACGGTTCTAAGCATCGGAGAAATCTACGGCATCGGTCATGATGGTTTCGGTCTTGACAAAAAAGAAGTCAAGCCAGAACTGTCGACTACCCTTGTGGTCCATCCTAACAACGAGAGATTTGCTTCCACGGTGGCAAATTTTTAACATCGTGTCGCAGTAGAAGGTTGGCATAAACAAGTGCATAGTATGTCGAAGAGTGACCTCGACATCGGCCAACTCGGCAAATTTTGATAACATTTTGACCACCTTGTAGACCAATGGCGCAAGGTGGGCCGAGAAGACCCGGTAGTAACGACAGAACTCCTCCACCAAAAGTGGAAGAGGAAGAGAGTAGCCAATAGTGAAGGAGTAGGCGTAGAGAGCGCAATATCCGGGACGATGGGTATATGCTTCATCCTCGCTTGCGGGTATAAGTTCTACCTAGTTAGAGATGCCATATTTAGCTTTGAATTCCGCTAGGCATTCAACCGTCAAAGAGGATCGGAAAACCTCGGTCACCGCCTCCTGCGGCCGCTGTAAATCGGGCTTTACATCGAGGTTACGGGGAATAACTTCTTCCACTGATGGAAGAGCCTATGCTTCAATGGTGGAGGTGGTATCTCCTCCACGAATGAAGGCTATAAAAACCAACTAAGTAGCTGGGATATCCTCATTCACACCAGAAACCTCTCCACCACGAACACCGGAAGTTAAGTCAGACATGATTGAAGAAGTTCAAAGAATGTTAGAGAGAAATATAATTGAGAAAATGAGAGGGAAAGTTATAGGGCAACAAACAAGAGAAATAGATTCAAGGAAAGCCAAGGAAATTTTAAGTAGCAGCAAATGATGGTAAAGAATGAATAATGATAATCATCCCCTCTTTATAGAGAAGAATTGTCGAATCTGAAACGGCTCGTCATGATTGTAGCCAAAAATCAAAACGGCAAAACCAATCCAAAGGTTGCGCGTGTACTGACGCGACGTATCGGAAACATGCGTCATCATGATGAATGACGTCACGTCCCATCCACATCAAGCTCTCCCTAAAGGTTACCTGGGAAAATCGAGACAAAAAGAGTTTAAAATACGTGGCTCATGCGACGCCACATCATCCACCTCAGATGATGACCACGATCGCTATTATCCACTTATCGAGCCCGCCCACGAGGACGACCTTGACAAGTGGAGGGACTAACTGTATGGGCAAAAAATTTCACGTTATTATTTGACCTGGTAAAGGGAGATAAAGCCTTTGACGGCCGTGACGTGTCAATGTTGTGATGTGTCGACCTGGCCCCAAAAGGCCGAGGTCACATAAAGAAGGTAAATCATCGTCGAGGACGGGGTGGCTCGACAGAAGACGAAGACGAGGACGAGCAGTTGTCCTCGGTACACAGTAACAGCTAGCTCAAGGATTTGGATTCCCTAAGAGAATATTCTAGTGGATATTCCTTCCTGCTGTACTATCTAGGGTTTTGTGGCCCATGTATCCTTATAAATAGGAAGAGATGTAGTTCTAGAAGGGAGGTTGAACATTTTTGTAAAGAACAACATTGACATTCTCTGTGAAGATTCTTTTTTTATTGAATAATACAAAGTTTACCTTTACTCTTCTCTTTTTATCTTTCTATCTTGATCCAAGACGAATCGGAATATTTAAGTGATTATCATTATCCATTATTGTCAGAAGGATCAGTAAAAAATCTCACCCTTGTCGGGTGAACCTTGTTCCATTTGTTATTTAAATGCCATTTATTGTCATTTATTGCTATCTTTCACCTTCTTAAATCATTTCTTCTCAATTATTACACTAATATATTATTATCTAATAACACACGTTTAGTATTCTTTATAAACACGCTAAATCTGTCATTTGAATTTTAATATTGACTTGGATTAACCCTTTTTATTATAAATCTAATTGTATAAAAATATAGATCTAAATTTTGGATTATACAATTGTAAATTGATTTCTTTTTATTTTTAGTTAATAATCTTGACATAATCCTACTTAGTTCCATCGATTGGAAAAACACAAAAAGAGAGCAAATTCGAATTCTTGCAAAGAAGGGGTAACCAAAAAAAAACAAAAAAACAGAAGCAGATTACAAAAGGTTGGTCTCATAATTTGGGAAACCATTTTTCTATATCTCTAACTTTTGGATTAATTGAAAAATATTTCTTTTTCCCTCAACAAATTGTTATCATTGCTTGCCTATAATGTCTCAACACAATATAATGAATGAGAAGATAAATAATTCGTGGGAAGGAAAAGAATAGAAGACTCACTATCATTGAATTGGCAAAGCACAATAGAAGAGTTCTCATTCTCTCCACATCTGAGATTAGACATCATGGTTTTTAAGTTTTTGTCATCATTTCAAATATTTATTTTAAAACTTTGTGAAAGGAATAAATGATCACTCCATTTATTGTGGATGGCAGCTAAGGCATTTTGTTTTCCATTGCTCTCACCTTTCATGCCTTAATCAACTTGATGATAAGTGATAACTATAATTCATATCCTCATATTCCTCCTCAAAATCACAACTCAAAAGAAAAAAAAAAAAGTTTTTGAGGTGGGGTGGATTGTGATGGACCTCAAAAACTTTACGGTCGTTTGGTTTGAAGAAACGTTATATCGAGATTAGTTATGGTGAGATTAGTTATATTGTGATTAATTATGCTGAGATTGGTTATCCTGATATTATTTCTTATTGACTGTTTGATATGTTGTATTAATTTTGAGATTGTTAATTTCATTGCTTTATGCTGTGATAACTTATCCTGAGATTATTATTTAATTCTCTGGCTGATATAAGTTATTTCAGTACTATTTTTAATCATGTGATAACTTATTCCAGAATTAGTAACCAAACAAAGGAATAAAGTGATGCTAAATTTTTATCCCAAAAAATATTTTTGCTTGTCCATCGTACCAAAAGGCAAATTTAAGTTCCTAGTGGATTTGAGATTTAGGAGGGAACTTAGTTAGACTCAGTGGCGAAGATACTTTTTAATAAAGGATGTTATCTAACACTGTTTCGTATTATTTTTTGATGTGTATAATAAATAGTAATATTGTTTCCAATAAAGTAATATGTGTGTTTATAATAGATGACATAGCTTGAAAACATTACAAACGAATATCAATTTAAGACAGAGGCCGAATTTATAAGAATTAGCCGATACTAGAACAAACACGTGCATACTTCCTGATAATATTTTGCTACTCACTCTATCTCAATTTATGTGACATTATTACTATTTAGAGAGTCAAATAAATTTTTTAAACTGTAATTTTTTCATATATTTTTTAAAAATATCGAGTTATTAATTATTATATTTATAATTTTTTATGTAGATTCTAAATAAGTATATTTACTTTAAAATTTTAAAAATTCTGTATCCAAATTTACACCAAAAATTCATTAAATAGTATTGACCCTCATACTTTGAATCATATCACCTAAAGTGGGAATGAGAAAATATTCTTTAAGATGGACTTGGCTAGTTGGCTTGGCCCCCAAAGTAAAGGGCGGAGGATCCTACTCATTAGCACATTCGAAATTGTAGATTAGTATAAATGTTGAAAAGATATCATTTAGTGACATTGTGAGGCCATTTCATCATGATTACTGAGATAAGCTTTACACGTTAGACTCATTTCTTATAAGATGTACTTGGCTTGGACCATTAGGAAAGAGAAGTACCCTACCATTCAAGGATATTTTCTACCAAGAATAATGCTTATCATCATAATTAACAAGGACGTTTTTGTTGGTCATGTACTGTTAATCATGCATTTGGATATAATATATTCTAATAATTGTCGTGATTAAAAGTCTAGGTGAGAGATTATTGGGATATATACTATTAACCATGAGTTTGGTTTAGATATAGTATTTATTATGAAATAATTATTTATTCAGTTTTAATAAAGTTTTAAATAGATCATATATTAGTCTATCACCTTTGCTTATATAGTAGATGATATAATATATAGAGTTTAGTTTATACACGAAAAATTAAATAATCGGTTCTTATAAGTATAAAGTTTGAGTTCACAATCTAATGATGGAATTGGACAAATCACCATAGATGATTCTAGCACAAGATTAAATATAATTTATCTTGATTAAGGGAATGGTTTAATTCCAACTTCTTGTGCTAGTACATTTTGTATGCATTGAACGGACCAAGTAGAGATAAGTATTTTATACTGACTTAATAAAATAAACTCTCTACCCATTAAATATACTTATACTCTTAATCTTGATATAATTACTATTAGCTGTGTATATTATTATTATTTTGACTTATTGAAAGGCGAGATTCTTTCGTGGGTCAATATGCCTGGTAAATTGAATAATAATAATGTACATTGGCGAAATAATAGTTAGTTGATGATATCCATGTCTCGGTTTAGAGATTGATGATACACTTTTATGAAAGTTTATAAGTTTTCATGTGTAAACCCGGCCGATGGATTTTGTATCTGACACATGAAATAAGTTAAGCGAAAGTCTAAAGAAAATAATCAATAAATTAAATCGTCAGTAATTTAGTTTAATTGATTAGTATCTGAATCTTAACATGGGAAATTAAATAAGATTTAATGGATAAATTTTAAAATTGAATAAGGAGTGCAGTTACTAATTTTTAGTGGAATAATTCGTAATTAATTACGATGGATATTAATTTCAAAAATTATAAATTAATTCCATAATTTGAACCCTTGTTAATTAAATTATGTGGTCCCTACTATGCCTAATAATAGAAAATAAAGGAATCCCTTTTTTGGTGAAAAAAAAACCCAACAGGTTTTGGAAAAGGATTTTAACACTTAAAACTTGTGCTATAAATACATAATATTTTTCACCTAGAGTAAGAAGAACAAGGTGGCCGAAAATTTCAGCCAATATTTTCCTAAAATTTTTGCCCATACGAAATTGCTATTTTCGGACATTATTTGGGTAATACAGAAGAAGACCGTGGAATGTTCGGAGATCGTGATCGTGCTGGTGGTAGATATTTCATTGAGTTATTGTGGAATTGGAGGCTCACGTGATAGATGAGCTTTGTTCACACTTCAAGAGGTAACCCGTGAAATTCCGTTTATACTAGTTATCTAGATTATATGTGATTTTGATACTGGGATTGCTTTCCGCTGCTTATAATAATTCATCAATTGGTATTAGAGCCCTCTCACATCTAATTAGATAACTAGTTTTTTCATAAAACAAGAATATCGTGTTTATGTGTGTTTTTGAATTACATGTATATGTTATTTTCTGAAAAACTACACTGCTATTTTGTGAATTAATTGTGCAAAAAATTTGGATTATTCTTGTAATCATGAGATATCTGTTTTTTTATTGATATTTGATTGGGATGATCTGGATTTTTTTAGGTAAACCCTAGAAAAACGCAAAACTCGATTTTGAGGGACTCCGATTGGGCTGAAATTTGGTGGGTCCATCAGAAATGACGTGCTGAGAAAAACTCATTGCTATGTAGTGAATCATGTTGTTTTTCAGCGTTTTGAGGTTGTTTGGATTATGTTTTGGACGTTTTTCTATTTTCTGGAAATTATTTCTTAAAAATTTATTTTTAATTCAATGGTGGTGAGGGTAACTCCCCATGGTCTCCATGATTAAATACTAGTGATATAATGAGTTTACATGTTGGCTATTAGTAAATAGACATGTAGTAGTATTGAATTCAATAATAGAAGTGTAGGATTTTATTGACTAGCTCTTACAAAGTATACTTGATATTGTGTGATAATATAATCATTTTGTAAGAAAGTAAAATCTTCTGTTTGATTTCTTGGATGACTACTGATTAGTGCGTTTGGCATATTTGTGCATAAAAAAATCTCAAATTTTGGTTTATGTTTTCATGCCCTAAGTAATTACTAGTCTTGGATTTTCGATGAAAAATTTTGTACTCTGGTTGGAGGTTGTAGTTAAGTGAAATATGACGGTATTCTATATGAGTTTTATATTATTGGCATGGCTTTTAAGCCGTGGTCCATAATCTGCCATAAAATAATTTTATGAGTTACATGTATCTTCACTCGTAAAATGAGAATTTTGTGAGTAATAAATAGTTACCATTAAAGTGGTTTGTTTATTTGAACTCATGAAAAATTATTAATAAATCAGTACATGTGAAATTATGTCTATTCATGGATTAAGCATTATGATTAATAAGTAGGATCCACAAAAAGGTTTATTTATTTGAGTCATTAAAATCTGCTTAATGTACCATGTGAAAATTATCCTTGATAAATCTACATTAGTCGTGGAGGTTCTTAACTAGAAAAAGAGTTTTATCTTTGGGCACTAGTGAGACCAACTCCAGCCATGAGAAGAGATATTTGGGTTTTTGCCGAACAGGAGAAAATATAATATCTTAGGTTCATGTGTATTTAATAAAAGGATAATTTATTGCAAAAGGAGATATTATGTATCCTAGAAATAGGAAGAACATAATATATGCCTTGAGCTCATAATATAATTATAAGGAGAACGGAAGTCACGACCCAATTTCTCCCTCCGTGAACCATCGTGACGGCACCTAGTCTCTACGACTAAGTAAGCCTAACACTTTGCGGAAATAAAACAAAAGCATGAACATTAACTACTAACAGTAATAAATATCTAATAAGAAACTGAATGCCACTCGGCATATACAATTATCACCTCTGAAAGGTACGAAAAACATATTTCCCAAAATCCGGAAACCCGCAAGTCACAAGCTACTGAGAAGTCTTAACTGTTCTATACATCATTTCTACAGAAGGAAGGAAAGATGAACATAGGTGAATAGAGGGGGACTTCGAGGATCTGCGGGCGCGGGCAGATGTACCTTGAAGTCTCCAATAAGCAGCAGCGACTGCAACTAGTGATGAGGCTGGTAAGATGAACCTGGATCTGCACACGAAAAATATGTGCAGGAAAGGACGTGAGTACACCACAATAGTACCCAATAAATGCCAAGCCTAACCTCGGTCGAGTAGTGACGGATCAGGTCAGGGCCCTACTGGTATAAATATAATGAAATAAGATAGAATAAAATATTTCAATAAAAATAAATACGGAAATCTAACAGGAATAGAATCAATAAAAGACAACAGCTCAGAACACAGTGATAACAACAGGGGATCTCCCAGGATACCGTCCCGTAGTTCCAAACGTAAATGTGCAGGGGGGATCTACCAGAATACCCTTCCGTAGTCCCAAAGTAAATATGCAAGACAGGGGGGATCTACCGGAATACCGTTCCGTAGTCCTAAAGTAAATATGCAAGACATGGGGATCTACTGGAATACCGTTTCGTAGTCCCAAAGTAAATATGCAAGATAGGGGGATCTACCGGAATACCGTTCCGTAGTCCCAGAGTAAATATGCAAGACAGGGGGATCTACCGGAATACCGTTCCGTAGTTCCAAAGTAAATATGTAGCGTAAATAATAAAAATACAACTACATCACGAATTCTTACGATTTACACTAAGTACAAGTCAAGGGAGAAGCAGAAAATTCACTAAGCATGCTGCACAGAGTTCACATAAACAATTAAGACACGTAGACATGTTGTTCTAAACTAAACAGGATAATTACATATGCTAGTGTAGCTCATTTAAGGAAGACAAGTATTTTACTAAATGAAAATAGAGTTTTACAATAATAGCCCGATTACGCACTCGTCACCTCACGTGCACGACACTCATATATCAAAAACAGTACCAAATCCTAAGGGGAGTTCCCCCACACAAAGTTAGGCAAGCCACTTACCTCGAACCAAGCTCAAATCAAATCCGAAATCACGCTCTTGCCATGAGTATCGAACTCCGAGTGGCCCAAATCTAATCAAATCAATTACATAACGTAGATATAGCTACAAGTAAATAATCTAACTAATGAAATCAAAGCTAAGGCAAGAAAATAGAAAAACGTCCAAAAAGCCTCCCCGAGCCCACGTCTCGAAATCGGGTAAAAGTCACAAATTATGAACACCCATTCACTCACGAGTCTAACCATACCAAATTCACTCAAATACGATACTAAAATCTCGATAAAAATTCCAAAATTCGGCCTAAGAACATTTCTCAATTTTCCCCTATTTTCACCCCAAATCCGAAATTAAATGATGAAATCAAGCATAGATTAGTGAGATTTAATCATAAAGGAGTTAGGAATCATTACCCAATAACTTCCTCCGAAAATCTCTCCAAATTTTGCCTTTTACCGAGCTCTCAATCAAATTTTGTGATATGAACTTAAACCCTCGTTTTTGAACTTTAAATTCTGCCCAGTGGTTCCTTAATCGCGATCGCGAAAAAGGCCTCGCGATCGTGAAGAACAACTTCGCTCCCTTAAAAATTTACTCTACACGAACGCGTAACACCTCACGCGAACGCGCTGCACTAGCTGCTGACACCTACGCGATTGCAATTGTCCTCACGCGATCGCGAAGAGTAACACTCAAACTCCACTGCTGCCTCACTTCTTCTTCGCGAACGTGGCCTAGCCCACGCGTTCGCGGTGCACTGCCTGATAACCTTACACGATCGCATCTTCATCTTCGTGAACGCGAAGAGCAATTTTAGCCGACCTCCCATATGATGTACGTAATCGCGAGATCTCCCTCGCGAACGCGATGAATAAAAATGTCTGCAATAACACCAGAAAATCTGCCAACTCCCTAAGTACAAAAATGACCCGTTGAGCATCCGAAACATGCTTGAGGCCCTCGGGACCTCAACCAAACATACCAACCAATCCTAAAATACCATATGAACTTAGTCGAGCCTTCAAATCACGTCGAACAACATTAAAAACATGGTTTATGCACGGATTCAAGCCTAATAAACTTTAAAATTTCTAAATTCTACAAACGATGTCGAAACATATCAAGTCTCATCCGAATGACCTCAAATTTTGCACACAAGTCATATTCAACACGACGGACCTACTTCAACTTTCGAAATCAAAATCCGACCTTGATATCAAAATTTCCACTACCGGTCCAAATCTCCAAAAATTCGACTTTCGCCATTTCAAGCCTAAATAAGCTACGAACCTCCAAAACATAATCCGGCCACTCTCCTAAGTTCGAAATCACCCAACGGAGCTAACGAAACTGACAAAACTCCTTTCCGGAGTCTCTTCACACAGTTCCGACTATGGTCAAAATCCTAAGACTTAAGCTTTCGTTTAGGGACTAAGTGTCCCAAATCACTCCAAAAACCAAAACGAAACCTCCCGGCAAGTCACAATAGCAGAAATAGATATGGGAGAAGCAGTTAATAGGGGATCAGGGCTATAACTCTAAAAACGACCGACCGGGTCGTTACATCCTCCCTCTCTTAAAACAATTATTCGTCCTCGAACGAGTATAGAGACATTCCTGAAGTGGTGAAAAGATGAGGATAACGGTTGCGCATATCCTGTTCGGTCTCCCAAGTCGCCTTCTCGACCGGCTAACCCCGCCACTGAACCTTTACTGATGCAATGTTCTTTGACCTCAGCTTCCGAAGCTGCCTATCCAAAATAGCCACTGGATCCTCAACATAGGATAGATCCTTGTCCAACTGGACTGAGCGAAAATCCAATACATGAGACGGATCGCCGTGATACCTCCGAAGCATCGAAACATGAAATACCGAATGAACTCCTGCTAGGCTGGGAGGTAAGGCAAGCTCATAAGCAACCTCCCCAACTCGCCGCAACATCTCAAAGGGCCAATAAACCTTGGGCTCAGCTTGCTCCTCTTTCCGAACCTCATAACGCCCTTCATATGAGAAATCGAATCAGGACCCGCTCTCCAACCATAAATGCAACATCGCGAACCTTCTGGTCTGCATAGCCCTTTTATCTGGACTGGGCTGTGTAAAGTCTGTCCTGAATCACCTTCACCTTCTCTAAGGCATCCTGAACCAAGTTCGTACCCAATAATCTGGCCTCGTCCGGCTCGAACCAACCCACTGGAGACCGATACTGCCTACCATATAGAGCCTCATACGGTGCTATGTGAATGCTGGACTGATAACTATTGTTGTAGGAAAACTACGCAAGTGGCAAGAACTGATCCCAAGAACCTCCAAACTCCATCACACACGCACATAGCATATCCTCAAGAATCTGAATAGTGCGCTCGGACTGCCCGTCCATCTGGGGGTGAAAAGTTGTGCTCAACTCCACCCGAGTACCCAACTCCTACTATACGGCTCTCCAGAACCGCGATGTAAACTACGTGCCCCGGTTAGAGATGATAGATACCGGTACGCCATGATGTCTGACAATCTCATGAATGTAAATTCTACCCAGCTGCTCAGAAGAATAGGTAGTTATCACAGGAATGAAATGAGCTGACTTGGTCAGCCTGTCCACAATCACCCAAACTGCATCAAACTTTCGCTGAGTCTATGGGAGTCCAACAACGAAGTCCATAGTGATCTGTTCCCATTTCCACTCCGGAATCTCTATCTTCTGAAGCAACCCACCCGGTCGCTGATGCTCATACTTTACATGCTGGCAATTTAGACACCTAGCCACATATTATACTATGTCCTTCTTTATCCTCCTCCACCAATAATGTTGTCTCAGGACCTGATACATTTTTGCGGCACTCGGATGAATGGAGTACCGTGAGCTGTGAGCCTCCTAGAGAATCAACTCATGCAAACCGTACACATTGGGCACACATAACTTGCCCTACATCCTCAATACACCATCCTCCCCAATAGTGACCTCTTTAGCATCGCCGTGTTGGACCGTGTCCTTAAGGACTAGCAGATGGGGGTCATCATACTGATGCTCCCTTATACGATCATAAAGAGAAGACCGAGAGACCACACAAGTCAATACTCGACTCAGCTCAAAAATATCCAACCTCACAAACTGGCTGGATAAGGCCTGAACATCCAATGCCATATGCCTCTCTACTGCTGGTAGATATGCTAAACTCCCCAAACTCTCTGCCCGACGACTCAAAGCACCGGCTACCACATTGGCCTTCCCAAGATGGTACAAAATGGTAATGTCATAATCCTTAAGCAGCTCTAACCACCTCCTCTGATGCAAATTAAGATCCTTCTGCTTGAACAGATGCTGCAAACTCCGATGATCGGTGTAAATCTCACAAGAAACACCATACAAATAATGCCTTCAAATCTTCAAGGCATGAACAATAGTTGCTAGCTCAAGGTCATGGACATGATAGTTTTTTTCTTGCACCTTCAGCTGTCTGGACGCGTAGGCAATCACCCTACGGTCCGACATCAACATTGCGCCGATGCCAACTCGCGACACATCACAATAAACTGTATAAGACCTCGAACCTGAAGACAATACCAATACTGGAGCTGTAGTCAAAGCTTTCTTCAGTTTCTGAAAGCTCTCCTCACACTCCTCTATCCACCTGAACGGAGCACCCTTCTAGGTCAGCCTAGTCATAGGTGCTGCAATAGAAGAAAATCCCTCAACAAACTGACGGTAATACCCCGCCAAACTAAGAAAGCTCTGGATCTCTGTCGCTGAGGACGGTCTAAGCTAACTCTGCACTGCTTCCACCTTCTTTGGATCCACCTTGATCCCATCACTCGATACTACATGGCCCAAGAATTCCACTGAGCCTAGCCAAAACTCACACCTAGAAAATTTTGCATATAACTTCTTTTCTCTCAAAGTCTGAAACACAGTCCTCAGGTGCTGCTCCTGATCCTCCCGAGTCCGGGAGTACACCAGAATGTCGTCAATAAACACAATGACGAAAGAGTTAAGATAAGGCTGGAACACACTGTGCATCAAGTGCATAAAGGTTGCTGGGGCATTGGTCAGCCCAAAAGACATAACAAGAAACTCATAGTGACCATATCGGGTCCTGAAGGCAGTCTTCGGGATATTTGGCTCCCGAATCTTCAACTGATGATAACCTGAACGCAAGTCAATCTTGGAAAAATTCTTTGGCACCCTGTAGCTTATCAAATAGGTCATCAATACGAGGCAAGGGATACATGTTCTTCACTGTGACTTTGTTCAACTGGCGATAATCAATACACATATGCATAGAATCATCATTTTTCTTCACAAACAAGACAGGAGCACCCCAATGTGACACACCGGGCTGAATGAAGACCTTATCAAGCAACTCCTGCAACTACTCCTTCAACTCCTTCAACTCAGGAGGATCCATACGTTATGGAGGAATAGAGATGGGCTGAGTGCCCGACAACAAATTGATGCCAAAATCAATATTTTTGTCGGGCGGCATGCCCGGAAGATCAGTTGGGAACACATCTGGATAGTCCCTCACTACTGGAACTGACTCAACTGTAGGGGTATCAATACTGACATCTCTCACATAAGCTAGATACGCGTCACACCCCTTCTCAACCATTTGTTGAGCTTTAAGAATTGAAATAACTCTGCGGGGAGTGTACTCTAAGGTACCTCTCCACTCTAATCACGGTAAACCTGGCATAGCCAGCATTACAGTCTTAGCGTGACAATCAAGAATAGCATAATGGGGCGACAACCAGTCCATGCCCAAGCTAATATCAAAATCTACCATGCTGAGTAATAATAAATCGGCTCTGATCTCAAAACCACTAAGAGCAATCAAACACGACCGATACACGCGGTCCACAATAAGAGAATCTCCCACAGGAGTAGACACATAAACAGGGGAACTCAAAGAATCCCGAGATACGCCCAATATGGGGCAAAATAATAGGACACATATGAATACGTAGAGCCTGAGTCAAATAATACCGACGCATCTCTATGAAAGACTGGAACAATACCTGTAATAACAGAGTGGGAAGCAACTGCCTTGGTACGAGCTGGAAAAGCATAATACCTAGGGCGAATCATAGCTTGAGGACCCCGGTGGAGCACGCTGTGACTGAGAAGTCTATGGAGGTGCACCTCTTCTAAATCTGGGGCAAATCCTCACCACATGGAGAGTGTCGCCACACTCAAAACAACCTCACTACTGATGTGGCTATGGGAACTGTGTGGTATGGGTACCCTGAAACCCATGAACACCTAAAACACTGTGCGAAGCATGAAACGCAAACTGCACTGGCTGACCCACAAAACCTCTACCATGCCGTACCCTGCCTCCAAAATAAGGACCAGTGGATCTCTCCAGTCTACAAGGTGTCCTCGCCTGCCTATACTCTATCTCCTGACCTCGTCTGTCCTCTCTCACCTGGACCCACCTGTCCTCTATCCGATAAGCGATCCCTACCACCTGCTGAAATGGGACCACAGGCTGTGTCACCATAACTCCTGGAACCTGACCAACATGAACTCGCCGCTCTAGAGTGTGGGCGGTAGGAGTCTAGGTCCCTTCCCCGGTCTGTGAAGTAGTTGGTATAACCGGAATCAACCCCGCCTGAACCAATGTACCAAACATGCTCAGGAACTGTGCTAAGGTCTCCTGAAGTGCTGGAGTAGTAATAGTAGGCGTATCAGGTGCTTGTGTTCTGACTGGAGTTGCTGGTGGCTCCTCTGTAGCGGCTCGCTCGGGTGCTCTGGCTGCACCACGTGGGCGTCTTCGGCCTCTACCCCGACCTCTGGCGGCTCTAGCAGGGGGCACGGGTGCCTGGTCATCTCCAGTAGCACGTGTCCTCACCATCTGTGAGAGAATATAAGATAGAAGTTTAGAATTTTGAAGTCAATAATCTCGCGCGACAAGGAATCAAATGAAGTGGAATTTTCCTAACAGTTCCATAGCCTCCTGAAGATAAGTACAAACGTCTCCGTACCGATCCGCGAGACTCTAATAAACTGGCTTGTGACTCACAACTCCTATGAACCTAGAGCTCTGATACCAACTTGTCACGACCCAATTTCTCCCTCCGTGAACCGTCATGATGGCACCTAGTCTCTACGACTAGGTAAGCCTAACACTTTACGGAAATGAAATAAATGCATGAACATTAACTACTAACAGTAACAAATATCTAATAAGAAACTGAATGCCACTCCGCATATACAATTATCACCTCTGAAAGGTACGAAAAACATATTTTCCAAAACTCGGAAACCCGCAAGTCACAAGCTACTAGGAAGTCTTAACTGTTCTATATATCATTTCTACAGAAGGAAGGAAAAATGAACATAGGTGAATAGAGGGGGACTACGAGGATCTGCGAGCGCGGGCAGATGTACCTTGAAGTCTCCAATAAGCAGCAACGACTGCAACTAGTGATGAGGCTGGTAAGATGAACCTAGATCTGCTCACGAAAAACATGTGCAGGAAAGGGCGTGAGTACACCACAACGGTACCCAGTAAATGCCAAGTCTAACCTCGGTCGAGTAGTGACGAGATCGGGTCAGGGCCCTACTGGTATAAATATAATGAAATAAGACAGAATGAAATATCGCAATAAAAATAAAAATAGAAATCTAATAGGAATAGAATCAATGAAAGACAACAGCTCAGAACACAGTGATAACAACGGGAGTCTCCCAGGATACCGTCTCGTAGTCCCAAACGTAAATGTGCAGGGGGGATCTACCGGAATACTGTTCCGTAGTCCCAAAGTAAATATGCAAGACAGGAGGGATCTACCGGAATACCGTTCCGTAGTCCCAAAGTAAATATACAAGATAAGGGGATCTACCGGAATACCGTTCCGTAGTCCCAAAGTAAATATGCAAGACAGGGGATCTACCGGAATACCGTTCCGTAGTCCCAAAGTAAATATGCAAGCCAGGGGGATCTACCGGAATACCGTTCCGTAGTCCTAAAGTAAATATGATGCGCAAACAATAGAAATACAACTACATCATGAATTCTTACGATTTAGACTAAGTACAAGTCAAGGGAGAAGCAGGAAATTCACTAAGCATGCTTCACAGAGTTCACATAAACAATTAAGACACGTAGACATGTTGTTCTAAACTAAACAGGATAATTACATATGCTAGTGTAGCTCAGTTAAGGAAGACAGGTATTTTACTAAATGAAAATGGAGTTTTACAATAATTACCCGTGTACGCACTCGTCACCTCACGTACACAATGCTCATATATCAAAAACAGTACCAAATCATAAGGGGAGTTCCCCCCACAAGGTTAGGCAAGCCACTTACCTCGAACCAAGCTCAAATCAAATCCGAAATCATGCTCTTGCCACGAGTATCCAACTCTTAGTGGCCCAAATCTAATCAAATCAATTACATAACGTAAATATAGCTACAAGTAACTAATCTGGCTAATGAAATCAAAGCTAAGGCAAGAAAATAGAAAAACGACCAAAAAGCCTCCCCGGGCCCACGTCTCGGAATCGGGTAATTTTCAAAAAATTATCACTCACGAGTCTAACCATACCAAATTCACTCAAATCCGATACCAAAATCTCAAAATCCCAAAATTTGGCCTAAGAACTTTTCTCAATTTCCCCGTATTTCCACCCCAAATCCGAAATTAAATGATGAAATCAAGCATAGATTGGTGGGATTTAATCATAAAGGAGTTAGTAATCATTACCCAATAACTTCCTCCGAAAATCTCTCCAAATTTCGCCTTCTACCGAGCTTTCAATTAAATTTTTGTGATATGAACTTAAACCCTCGTTTTTGAACTTTAAATTCTGCCCAGTGGTTCCTTAATCGCGATCGCGAAGAAAAACTTCGCTCCTCCAGAAATTTACTATACGCAAATGCGTAACACCTCACGCGAACGCCCTGCACTAGCTGCTCACACCTACGCGATCGCAATTGTCCTCACACGACCGCGAAGAGTAACACTCAAACTCCACTGTTTCCTAGCCCATGCGTTCGCAGTGCACTGCCTGATAACCTTACACGATCGCGTTTTCATCTTCGCGAACGCGAAGAGAAATTTTAGCTGACCTCTCAGATGACCTACGCGATCGCGAGATCTCCCTCGCTAACGCGATGCAGAAAAATGTCTGCAATAACACCAGAAAATCTACCAACTCCCTAAGTCCAAAAATGACCCGTTGAGCATCCGAAACACTCCTGAGGCCCCTGGGACGTCAACCAAATATGCCAACCAATCCTAAAACTCCACACAAACTTAGTTGAGCGTTCAAATCACGTCGAACAACATCAAAAACATGGATTATGCACGGATTCAAGCCTAATGAACTTTAAAATTTCTAAATTCTACAAACGACGTCGAAACATATCAAATCTCATTCGAATGACCTCAAATTTTGTACACTAGTCATATTCAACACTAGGACCTACTCCGATATCAAAATTTTCACTACTGGTCCAAATCTCCAAAAATTCGACTTTCGCCATTTCAAGCCTATATAAGCTATGGACCTCCAAAACACAATTCGGACACGCTCCTAAGTCTAAAAAATCACCCAACGGAGCTAACAGAACCGATGAAACTCTATTCCGGAGTCGTCTTCACACAGTTCCAACTATGGTCAAAATTCTAAGACTTAAGCTTTCGTTTAGGGACTAAGTGTCCCAAATCACTCCAAAAACTAAAATGAAACCTCCCGGCAAGTCACAATAGCAGAAATAGATATGGGAGAAGCAGGTAATAGGGGATCAAGGCTATAACTCTAAAAATAACCGACCGAGTCGTTACAATGGAAATCAATATCATATTTATTTTAATTCATGAAACTACTTAAAATGGTTATTCTCTGAGTTTTGTTACAGGTTGGTGGTCATGAATTTGACAAACTTTGATTGACCTGAAACTTGGTAGGTTCATCGAAAATGATCTAGTGAGAAAAACTCATTGCTATGCAGTGAATAATGCTGGTTTCGGCATTTTGAGGTAGTTTATATGGGTTTTCAAGCAGTTTATTAAATTAAATTTGTTATAAATATAAATATTTATTCTTTATATATCGGCTATATTTGTGTTGAATCTGGAATATGATGACACATGATGATTTAACTTGATATGATATATAGTAAGAATACAAATCACATGGATTTAATCCTAAATATGCCAAAAATAATTTATTCGAATTTGGTCGAGTTTTTTGGCGATCGTGAATTTCACGATCTTCGAATGACCTGAAATTTGGTAGGATCACCAGAAATGATCAGTTAAGAACAACTCACTTCTATGCAGTGAGTCACATCGTATTTTGACGTTTCAGGGTCGTTTAGATGAGTGTTTTGGAGGCTTGGCGGATTAAAATATGATTTACATATGAAAAGTCATTCTTTTTGTTATTTTATTTATGTCTAATCTGGAAAATGATAACACATGTTGATTTGATATTAATTGGTATATGATAAGAATGTAAGTCATATTTTAAATTCTTAAAAAATTCTTAAAATGGTAGTTTTCCAAATTTGGTCGCAGTTTTGGAGATTGTGATTTTAACGGTCTCCGATTGATTTGAAATTTGGTAGGTCTATAAAAATCAGCCCAGTGATCAATACTCACTGCTATGCAGTTAAAAACGTTAATTTTAGCATTTTAAGACTGTTTAAATGGGGTTTTGAGCATTTATTTTAAATTATGGAACTTAATCCTATAAGAAAAGTTTGTGATTGTGATCAAGTGGTGATAGGAATTAACCCTTATGGTCTTCACTTTTTATTTATACCGAGATAATAAATTTACGCGTTGACTTTAGGTCTTCCTCCATATCGGATAAATTTATTATGAACTCACTGGGTATAATTACTAGTTATTGATAACATATAGTAATTCTCTATCTGAGTTTGAGGGTTGAATCAATTTTGTAATTAAAATACAATCATGATTAAGTAGTGATAGAAATATATTTCTATGGTCTTCTACTATTTATTTCAAGTGAGTAATAAATTTACGCATTGACTTTAGGTCTTCCTCTATATCGGATAAATTTATTGTAAGCTCACTAGGTGAAATACTAGTAATTGATATCGTGTACTTACTCTCCATCTGAGTATACATGTTGGATCAATGGAACAAGAGCTATTAATTATGATGTTCACTTGACGTAAATTAACAGTATACTCTCCATCTGAGTTGGGTCTGTTTTAATTTATTTGAGTGAATAATCTGGTATTACATATGTATGTTGCATGAGTAGTTCTTTTCTCACCGGAATTTTCTATTCAAGATGCATGAATACATATATGTGTAGCATGTTTGAAATTTTAGTATTAAATGGTTATATACAATTGTCTAAAAATAACAGTATGCTCTCCATCTGAGCTGGTTCTATTTTTTTTTTTATATAATTCTTGTATTATATAATATACTTTGCATAAATGATTCTTTTCCCATCAAAATTTGTTATTCCAGATGCATATATATATATATATATATATATATTGAATGCAGTCTGAATTTTATTATTCAGTGTTTTGACTTATTATGATCTATTTAATATTTTATCTCAACTCCACAATGACTTCATGCAATTTGTAGTATTACTTGTTAAAATTTTCTTTTGATAGTGATAAGACATTAATTTAAAGGATGCAATATGTACCTTTTGTTAGAAGGAGTTTAATTCCGATTTTTGGGCAAAATAAGAGATGGATATTTATTTTATTTTTCAAATAACTCTTAGTTATTGAGCTTGATAAACATTTTATCTCTTGTGGTACATGAATGCATGACCTTGTTATTGTATATTAATGTCTCTCATGAACAGAACAATATTAGTCTACCTCATAAGAGAATATGTTCTTCAAAATTGAGTAAAACTTATTTGTGCACTTTTGTCTAAGTCATATTAATCTGGATAGGATTTCAAGCTGGTCAAGGATGGTGTCACGACCCAAAATCCTAACTTGTCGTGATGACTCCTATCTCGATACTAGGCAAGCCGACAACCTTAATAAACCATAATTTATTTTAAGTTTGAAAATATAATATTTAAACACAATCTACAAGTCTCGCAAATACTGATACACACACTCTCAAAACCCGGTGTCACTGAGTACATGAGCATCTATACATTACAAGTTTGGAAAATATGGTCTATAATAATCTGAGATCAAATACAATAAACAAAAGGATAGGGAAGGAGAGGCAAGGTCTGCGAGACATGGCAGATACCTCTGAATCTTCGAAAAATCGACTGTGTGAAAAAAATCAACACCCACTGTATCCGCGATCACCTGGATCTGCACACGAGGGGCAGGGAATACAGTACTTTCCAATATAAAAGAGTAGGCATGCTCTCAAGTTCAACATTTAAGATTTCACTGAAATTTCATATCAAGTTTGACCGAAACAGAAAATAATATTTTTCCAAAATTTCCAAAATAGTGATATATAACAGCTGAAATGCAGCAAATAATGAAATCAATGCATCGTCTCAAAGTAACAGTCACTCAGTCCTCCCATTCACTCCAACCTCACAGTCACTCTTTCCTCACAGTCGCTCATTCCTCACAATCACTCATCACTCGGCACTCGCACTCAGTAGGTACCTGCGCTCGCTGAGGGTGTGTACAGAGTCCAGAGGGGCTCCTTCAGCCCAAGCGCTATATCAAGCCAATCATGGCATAAATCAATAAAACATGTTGCAGCGTGCAACCCGATCCCATAAATATCCTCACAAATAGGCCCTCGACCTCACTCAGTCATCAATCTCTCCAGTCTCTCGGGCTCTCAGAAATCATGATAAGCAGCCCAACAATAATGATATGATACATCAATAATGAATAAGAGAGACTGAGGTAAAAATGTGCAAATAGAACTGTGACTGAGTGCAAAACAGTAATTTAGCAAATAATTTCACAAGTACACGACCTATGTGGGTCCCAATAGTGTAAACATATGATTTAAACATGATTCATAGATCAATTTCTCTAATACGGGGAAAAATATACGAATATCAACAGATTTTTCAACTACACAGTTCCATGGAATTGACTAAGTCATAATTCCTACGGTGCACACCCACACGCCTGTCACCTAAAATGTGCGTCACCTCAAAGCCAATCACATAATACATATTTCGGGGTTTCATACCCTCAGGACCAAATTTAGAACTGTTACTTACCTCAAGCTGTGTAATTCTTTATTCTGCAATGTCTTTTCCTCGTGAATTGGCCTCCAAATGCCTCGAATCTAGCAACAAATAATTCGATTCAGTCAATAAAATTTATTGGAATTAATTCCATAAGAAAATACTAATTTTCCAACAAAATCTGAAATTTAGCTCAAAAATACCCGTGGGGCCCACGTCTCGAAATCCGACAAAAGTTACAAAATCCGAAAGCGCATTCAACCACGAGTCTAACCATACAAATATTACCAAATTCCGACCTCAACTCCACCCTCAAATCTTCAATTTAAACCAAGAGGGTTTTCTAAATCTTCTAACTTAATGCATTAATTAAATGTCAAAAATAATCATGAATTCGGGTAATTTAACCAATATTGAGTTTGGAATACTTACCCCATTGTTTTCCTTGAAAATCTCCCAAAACTTCTCTCTTCGAGCTCCAAATCGGTAAAAATGGAAAATGGGAAACTCTCTGCCCAGTCATTTGCTCTAAGCGATCGCAGACAACCACACGCGATCGCGAAGCACAAATTTTTACTGCCCAGATTTAACCCTACGCGATCGTGGACTTTTCCATGCGATCGCGAAGCTCACTCTCAAAGGCCTATGCGATCGCAGACTCGTCCACGCGATCGCGAAGCACAAAACGTGTGACCTCTACTTCTGCTCCACTTACTCTACGCGAACGCAACCTTCTTCATGCGTTCGCGAATAACAAACTCGCACAGCTACGTGATCGCGCATAACAAAATCATCACTGCCTCAAACAAGCCTACGCAATCGCGGACATTCTCATGCGATCGCGTAGAAGGAAACCAGTGATAGAAAACCAGCATTCTTCAGCTGGAATGCCAATTCCAAAATTGATCCGTTAAACATCAGAAACTCACCCGAGGCCCTTGGGACCTCAACCAAACATACCGTTAAGTCCCATATCATCATACGAACTTAGTCGAACCCTCAAATTACCTCAAACAATGCTAAAACCACGAATCATACCCCAATTCAAGCCTAATGAACTTTGAAATTTCAAGTTTCTACATACGACGCCGGAACCTATCAAATCAAGTCCGATGGACCTCAAATTTTGCGCAAAAGTCATAAATGACATAACATACCTATTAAAATTTTCAGAATCGGATTTTGACCCCGATATCATAAAGTCAACTCCCTGGTCAAACTTCCCAAAAATTTGACTTTCACCATTTCAAGCCTAATTCCACTACGGACCTCCAAATAATTTTCCGTACACGCTCCTAAGTCCAAAATCACCATACGGAGCTATTGGAATCGTCAGAATTAAGTTCGAGGTCGTTTACACATAAGTCAATATCCGGCCAACTTTTCCAACTTAAGTTTTCAATTAAGAGACTAAGTGTCTCATTTCACTCTGAAATCCTTTCGGACCCAAACCAACTAACCCGGTAAGTCATAAAATAACTGTAAAGTATAAATTGAGCAGTAAATGGGGGAACGGGGTTATAATACTCAAAACAACCGGCCGGATCATTACATTCTTCCCCTCTTAAACAAACATTCGTCCTCGAACGGGTTTAGAATCATACCTGGAGTCTCAAATAGGTGTGAATTGAGCAGTAAATGGGGGAACATGGTTATAATACTCAAAACGACCGGTCGGGTCGTTATATTCTTCCCATCTTAAACAAACGTTCGTCCTCGAACGGGTTTAGAATCATGCCCGGAGTCTCAAATAGGTGTGGATATTTGCTCCGCATCTCCCTGCTCAATCTACCAAGTAGCTTCTCCGACTGGCTGGCCTCTGTACTGTACCTTCACTGATGCTTTGTTCTTTGACCTCAGCTTTCGAACTTGCCGGTCTAAAATAGCCACTGGCTCCACATCATAAGTCAAATTATCGTCCAGCTGCATTGTACTGAAATCCAGAATATGAGACGGATCCTCGACATACTTTCTGGGAAGGTATACATGGAATACTGGATGAACATCTGATAGACTAGGTGGCAAGGCAAGTTCATAAGCCACCTCTCCAATTTTCTTAAGTATCTCAAAAGGCCCAATATACTGAGGGCTCAACTTGCCCTTCTTCCCGAACATCAACACACCTTTCATGTGTGAAATCTTGAGCAGAACCTTCTCCCCAACCATGTAAGCAACATCATGGACCTCCCGGTCAGCATAACTCTTTTGTCTAGACTGCGCCGTGTGAAGACGCTCCTGAATCAATTTAACCTTCTCCAAAGCATCCTGAACCAAATCAGTACCCAATAGCCTAGCCTCGCCTGGCTTATACTAACCCACCGGAGACCGAAACCATCTCCTATATAAAGCTTCATACGGAGCCATCTGAATGCTCGATTGGTAGCTGTTATTGTAAGCAAACTCTGTCAGTGGCAGAAATTTATCCCAAGAACCTCCAAAATCAATGACACAAGCGCGTAGCATATCCTCCAATATCTGAATAGTGTGCTCGGACTGTCCGTCCGTCTGAGGGTGAAATGTTGTACTTAGCTGAACTTGTGTACCTAATTCTCGCTGCACTGCTCTCCAAAACTGTGATGTAAATTGCATGCCCCGATCTGAAATGATGGACACTGGCACACCGTGTAGGCGAACAATCTCGCAGATATAAATTTCAGCCAACCGTTCCGAAGAATAAGTAGTACCCACTAGAATAAAGTGCGCGGGCTTAGTCAATCGATTCACAATCACTCAAACAGCATCAAACTTCCTCAAAGTCTGTGGAAGTCCAACTATGAAATCCATGGTAATGCGCTCCTACTTCCACTCCGGAATTTCAAGTCTCTGAAGCAATCCGCCCTGTCTCTGATGCTCATACTTCACCTGTTGACAATTTAAATACCGAGCTACAAACTCAACTATGTCCTTTTTCATTCGCCTCTACCAATAGTGCTGCCTCAAATCATGATACATCTTTGCGACACCTGGATGAATAGAGTACCGCGAACTGTGAGCTTCCTGGAGAATCAACTCATGCAAACCATCTACATTAGGCACACATAGCCTGCCTTACATCCATAATACACCGTCATCCCCAATAGTGACTTCCTTGGCATCACCTTGTTGAACCGTGTCTTTAAGGAAAAGCAGATGTAGATCATCATACTGGCGCTCTCTGATGCAATCATATAAAGAAGACCGAGAAACAACACAAGTCAGAAATCGATTCGGCTCAGTAACATCCAATCTAACAAAGTGGTTGGCCAAGGTCTAAACATCCAAGGCTAAAGGCCTCTCTGTTACCGATAAGTATGCTAAGCTGCCCAAACTCTCCGCCTTACGACTCAAGACATCGGCCACCACATTGGCCTTTTCGGGATGATAGAGAATGGTGATATCATAATCCTTAAGCAACTCTAACCACTTTCGCTACCACAAATTAAGATCCTTTTGTTTAAACAGATGTTGTAGACTGCGATGATCGGTATATACCTCACAATGGACACCATACAAGTAATGCTGCCAAATTTTTAAGGCGTGAACAATAGCTGCTAACTCAAGGTCATGGACCGGATAATTCTTCTCATGTACCTTTAACTGTCTGGACGCATAGGCAATCACCCTATCGTCTTGCATAAGCACTGCGTCGAGACCAATACGCGACGCATCACAATACACAGTATAAGACCCTCAACGTATAGGCAACACCAATACTGGAGTTGTAGTCAAAGTTGTCTTGAGCTTCTGAAAGTTCTCTTCATATTCATCCGACCACTTGAACGGAGCACCTTTCTAGGTAAATTTAGTCATAGGCGATGCAATAGTCGAGAATCCCTCCACGAAGCGACGATAATAACCGGCCAAGCCGAGAAAACTCTGAATCTCAGTAACTGAAGATGGCCTGGGCCAACTCTGAACTGCCTCTTTTTTCTTCAGATCCACCTTAATCCCTTCATTGGACACTATGTCTCCGAAGAATGCCACCGAGTTATGCCAGAACTCACACTTAGAGAATTTGGCATAAAGTTTCTTCTCTCTCAGCCTCTGCAATATAATACCCAAGTGCTGTGCATGCTCCTCCTGGCTACGTGAGTACACCAGGATATCATCAATAAATACCACCACAAATGAGTCAAGATATGGCTAGAATACAATATTCATCAAGTGCATAAATGCTGCTGGGGCATTGGTTAACCCAAAAGACATCACAAGAAATTTATAATGGCCATAACGAGTCCTGAATGCCGTCTTTTGAATATTCGAATCCCGAATTTTCAACTGGTGATACCCCGATCTCAAATCAGTTTTAGAGAATACCCTCGCTCCCTGAAGTTGGTCAAATAAATCATCCATACGCGGCAAAGGATATTTGTTCTTGATTGTAACTTTGTTTAGTTGTCTGTAATCAATGCACATCCGTATAGTACCATATTTCTTTTTAACAAACAAAACTGGTGCACCCCAAGGTGACACACTAGGCCTAATAAACCCCTTATCAAGGAGTTCCTGAAGTTTCTCTTTCAATTTCTTTTAACTTAGCTGGTGCCATACGATACGGAGGAATAGAAATGGGCTGAGTGCCCGGCACCAAATCAATACCAAAATCAATATCTCTGTAGGGTGGCATACCCGGCAGTCTGCAGGAAATACATCCGGAAAGTCTCGTACTACCGATACTAAATCAATAGTAGGAATATCTGCATCAACATCTCTCACAAAGGCCAAATATGACAAATACCCCTTCCCAACCATATGTTGGGCCTTCAAATAAGAAATTACCTTGCTAGGAACAAAATCTAGAGAACCTCTCCATTCAACTTTCGGCAACCACGACATCGCCAACGTCACAGTTTTTGCGTGATAGTCCAGAATAGCATGACATGGAGACAACCAATCCATACCCAGAATTACATCGAAATCAACCATACCGAGTAATAAAAGATCAACACTAGTCTCCAGTTCCCCAATAGTTACCACACACGACCGATACACACGGTCCACAGTAATAATATCGCTCATCAGCATAGATACATGAATAGATGAAACTAAGGACTCATGGGGTATATCCAAATAATGAGCAAACTACGATGATACATATGAATAAGTAGAACCAGGGTCAAATAATATAGAAGCCTCCCTGTGGCACACTGAAACAATACCTGTGATCACTGCATCTGAAGCAACAATATCTGGCCTAGCAGGAAAAGCATAAAATCGGGCATGACCGCCACCTGATTGGCCTCCCTCTCTTAGGAGACCCCTAGCTGACTGAACCCACCCCGAGCTGGCTGGGCGGGTGGTGAAGTAACTGGTGCTGAAGTCGTAGTCTGACTTCTCTACTACACTGGACCTCCCGAAAGATGAGGACATTTTCTCCACACATGCCCAAATTCCCCGCACTCAAAGCTGCTCCCTGGTACTGGTGGTGGTGCTGACTGAATCGGGCCTCGAGAACCAGAATAACCGCTAGAAGCACCCGGTACAAATGAACCCTGAACTGAAGGAGCACGAGATGAACTCTGGGCTGGCAGGGCACTAAGAGATGACTGACCCTGATGAGAACTATATGAACCCTGGCTGGATGACGCACCAAAGTGAACTGGATGACCCGCCTGAGCGTGTCTGTAAGGACGACCCTTATCGCGGTAAAACTGACCCCCGGAAGGAACACCGCTAAAATCACCTAGACCACGAGGTCTCTTAGCCTCCTTCTCTCCACACTCTTGGCTACGGACTATCTCTATCTGCCGAGGAATGTCAACTACCTCATCAAAAGTAGCACCAGATACTCTCTCCCGAGTCATAAGTAACCGTAGTTGATATGTGAGGCCGTCAATGAACCTCCTAATACTCTTCCTATCAGTGGGAACCAACCAAACTGCATGGCGAGCCAACTCAAAAAATCTCATCTCATATTGTGTCACAGACATACCATCCTGACATAACTGCTCAAACTTTCTGCGTAGCTCCTCTCTGCGAGACTGCGGCACAAACTTCTCCAAAAAGAGAAAGGAGAATTCCTGCCATGTAAGTGGTACAACACCGACCGGCATGCGCCTCTCATAAGTCTCCCACCATCTGAAGGCAGCTCCAAAAAACTGAAAAGTAGTGAACAAGACACCACTGGTCTCCAAAATATCCGTTGTCCGAAGCTCTCGCTGGCACTTATCCAGAATACCCTGAGCATCCTCTGACTCAGCACTGCTAAATGATGGAGGTCGAAGACTCCCAAATCTCTCAAGTCTCCTCTGCTCATCATCTGCCATAACGGGGACTACCGGGGCCTGAACAACTACAGCCGGCTGGGCTGGTAGTGCCCCTGGTATCTGAAGTCCCTGTACCACCTGATCTGGAGTACGGGCAATAGGGGTATGAGTACCTCCCCCGACCTAAGAAGTGGCAGGAGCGGCCTGAGCCGAAACCACCTGAGCAAGGCCAGTGCAAACTGTCAATATCTAGGTCAAAGTCTCCTGAAGGCCTGGAATCTCAACGGGCACAGCTGGTGCCTGAGATGGTCCTGTCATCTCAGCTATATCTGGAATCTGCTCCTGAGCTGGAGCAACTGGTGGTGCTACAGGTGCTGTTCCAATTGTTGTACGAGTTACACCTCGACCTCTACCTCGGCCCTAGCTGGTGGCACTGATGGCTGACCGTCCGATCCGGTAGTATGTGTTCTCACCATCTGTGAGAGAATAGAATAACATAAATTTAGTTTCCAAAATCAATAATTTGCATGACAGAATACAAGAAAGTGAAATTTTCATAAGGGTTAGGCAGCCTCTCGAAGATAAGTACAGACGTCTCCGTACCGATCCGTAAGACTCTACTAAACCTGCTTATAACTCGTGCGATCTATGCAACCTAGGCTCTGATACTAACTTGTCACGACCCAAAATCCTAACCTGTCATGATGGCGCCTATCTCGATACTAGGCAAGCCGACAACCTCAATATACCACAATTTCTTTAAGTTTGAAAATATAATATTTAAACACAATCCACAAGTCTCGTAAATACTAATACACACACTCCCAAAACCCGGTGTCACTGAGTACATGAGTATCTATACATTATAAGTTTTGAAAACTCGGTCTATAATAATCTGAGACAAAATACAATAAACAAAAGGATAGGGAAAGAGAGACAAGGTCTGCGAGACATGGCAGCTACCTCTGAATCTCCGAAAAATCGACTATGTGAAAAAAATCAACACCCACTGTATCCGGGATCACCTGGATCTGCACACGAAGTGCAGGGTATAGTATGAGTACAACCAACTCAGTGAGTAACAATAATAAATAAAGAACTGAAAGTATTGACGAGCTTCTTAGCTAAGTCCAAATACAGTACTTTGCAATATAAAAGAGTAGGCATGCTCTCAAGTTCAACATTTAAGATTTCACTAAAATTTCATATCATGTTTGACCGAAACAGAAAATAATGTTTTTTCCGAAATTTCCAAAATAGTGATATATAATAGCTGAAATGCAGCAAATAATGAAATCAATGCATCCTCTCAGAGTAAGAGTCACCCAGTCCTCCCATTCACTCCAACCTCACAATCACTCTTTCCTCACTGTCACGCTTTCCTCACAGTCGCTCATACCTCATAATCACTCATCACTCGGCACTCACACTCAGTAGGTACCTGCGCTCACTAGGGGTGTGTACAAACTCCGGAGGGGTTCCTTCAACCCAAGCACTATATCAAGCTAATCATGGCATAAATCAATAAAACATGCTGCGGCGTGCAACCCGATCAATCAATATCCTCACAATCAGGCCCTCAACCTCACTCAGTCATCAATCTCTCCAGTCTCTCGGGCTCTCAGAAATCATGATAAGTAGCCCAACAACAATGATATGATGCATCAATAATGAATAAGAGAGACTGAGGAAAAAATGTGCAAATAGAACTGTGAGTGAGAGCAAAACAGCAATTTAGCAAATAATTTCACAAGTACACGAACCTCTGTGGGTCCCAACAGTGTAAACATATGATTTTAACATGATTCATAGATCAATTTCTCTAATACGGGGAAAAATGTACGAATATCAACATATTTTTCAACTACACAGTTCCATGGAATTGGCCAAGTCATAATTCCTACTGTGTACGCCCACACACCCGTCATCTAGCATGTGCGTCACCTCAAAGCCAATCACATAATACATATTCCAGGGTTTCATACCCTCAGGACCAAATTTAGAACTGTTACTTACATCAAGCCGTGTAATTCTTTATTCTGCAATGTCTTTTTCTAGTGAATTGGCCTCCAAATGCCTCGAATCTAGCCACAAATAATTCGATTCAGTTAATAAAATTTATTGGAATTAATTCCATAAGAAAATAATTATTTTCCAATAAAATCCAAAATTTAGCTCAAACGTTTCCTGTGGGGCCCACGTCTCGGAATCCGACAAAAGTTACAAAATCCGAAAGCCCATTCAACCACGAGTCTAACCATATAAATTTTACCAAAATCTGACCTCAAATCGACCCTCAAATCTTCAATTTAAACCAAAAGGGTTTTCTAAATCTTCCAACTTAATTCACTAATTAAATGTCAAAAACAACCATGAATTCGGTAATTTAACCAATATTGAGTTAGGAACACTTACCCCATTGTTTTCCTTGAAAATCTCCCGAATATTCTCTCTCTCCGAGCTCCAAATCGGTAAAAATGTAAGTCCCATTTTCAGAACTTAAACTCTATGCCCAGTCATTTGCTCTACGCGATCGCGGACAACCACACGTGATCGCGAAGCACAAATTTCCACTTCCCAGATTTAACCCTACGCAATCGCGGACTTTTCCTCGCGATCGCGAAGCTCACTCTCATAGGCATACATGATCGTGGACTCGTCCACGCGATCGCGAAGCACAAAACGTGTGACCTCTACTTCTGCTCCACTTACTCTACGCGAACACGAACTTCTTCATGCGTTCGCGAATAACAAACTCGCACAGCTACGAGATCACAGCCGTTTTCACGCAATCGCGAAGAACAAAATCATCACTGCCTGAAACAAGCCTATACGATCGCGGATATTCTCATGCGATCGCGTAGAAGGAAACCAGTGGCAAAAACCAGCATTCTTCAGCTGGAATGCCAAGTCAAAAATTGATCTGTTAACCCTCCGAAACTCACCTGAGCCCCCAGGGACCTCAACCAAACACACCATCAAGTCCCATAACATCATACGAACTTAGTCGAGCCCTCAAATTACCTCAAATAATGCTAAAACAACGAATCATACCCCAATTCAAGCCTAATAAACTTTGAAATTTCAAGTTTCCACAAACGACGCCGGAACCTATCAAATCAAGTCCGATTGACCTCAAATTTTGCACACAAGTCATAAATGACATAACAAACCTATTAAAACTTTTAGAATCAGATTTTAACCCCGATATCAAAAAGTCAACCCCGATCAAACTTTCCAAAAATTCGACTTTCGCCATTTCAAGCCTAATTCCACTACGGACCTCCAAATAATTTTTCGGACATGCTCCTAAGTCCAAAATCACCATACAGAGCTATTGGAATCGTCAGAATTAAATTTCGAGGTTGTTTACACATAAGTCAATATCCGACCAACTTTTCCAACTTAAGTTTTCAATTAAGAGACTAAGTGTCTCATTTACCTTCGAAATCCTTCCGGACCCGAACCAACTAACCCGGTAAGTCATAAAACAATTGTAAAGTATAAATTGAGCAGTAAATGGGAGAACGAGGTTATAATATTCAAAATGACCGGCCGGATCGTTACAGATGGACCTTAAGGTTCATTGAAAGTAGAGGCACTAACAACTTATGGATCATGTTTGGAAGGAAATTTGACTAAAGGATGTTTCCCTTTAAAAGGAAATAAAGCTAGTGATAAGCTAGAATGAATCCCTTCTGATTTGTATAGTTAATTGAACATACTGGTAAGAGATTGTTTTGAGTATTTTTGTGATGTTCATAAATGATTACTCAAAATATTAATATATTTATTTGCTGCACCGTAAGTCTTAATCATTTAAGTAATTCAAGGTTTTTAAGACTTGAAACGGAGAAGCACCAAGGAAATATATTAAGTTACTGCAATTTGATTGTAGTGGCGAGCACCTCTCTAAAGAGTTCATTTGTTACTTATCAGAATAAGGGATTACATCTCAATTGTCTACACCGTAAACTCCATAATAGAGTGGTGTGGTAGAAAGAATAAATAAGTCTTTTTTGGACATGGATAGATTAATGAAATGTTATTCAGACTGGCCTTATTCGTTTTTGGAATATTTCCTAGAGACTGCAAATTACATTCTGAATTTAGTTCCTTCTAAGTTAGTACCTGTGACATCTATAGAACTGTGGACTGAATGTAAGCTCAGTCTGCGGCATGGTAATATATAGGATTGTCCAGCTTATGTGCTGAAAGGAAAAGAGAATATGTAAGTTGGAACTAAGAATGGATAGGTGCATGTTTATTTAATATCCAAGAAAATGAATGAAGTTTTATTTTATTGTCCTAAAGAAAATAAGGCACTTGTTAAAATAAATGCAGTTTTCTAGATAAGGACTGTTTAATAAACCATGTTCTAATAAGTAAACTAGTTTTACATGAACTAGGCAAAGAAATAACTAGATGTACAATAACATCAAAACCCAAACATTGGAATTGATGTTCCATTACATTTAAGTAGTGGGAAAACATTAAAAGGCAGAATATGTGTCACGACCCCAATTTCTCTCCGTAGGATGTCGTGATGGCACCTAATTTTTAAGATTAGGTAAGCCTAACAATTTTCGAAATAACTGAATATAAACTGAACTCAAACCTCAACACATGAAATATAAATACGAACTGCGATTCAAATAATTACAACTTCCAAAACCCGGTAGAAACAAGTCACAAGCTTCTAAGAGAAAATACTAAGTGTCTCTATACATCAGAGTCTAAAGAGAATAAGGAAAAACAACATAAGAAGGATATAGGGGGACTCCGAAGTCTGCGGACACTGGCAGATGTACCTTGAAGTCACTTGTATCTGGCATGGTAGGAAGAACCTAGATCTGCACAAAAAGATGTGCAGAAGAGTAGCATAAGTACACCATAATGGTACCCAGTAAGTGCCAAGCCTAACCTCAGTAGAGTAGTGACGATTTCAGGTCAAAGCTCTACTAGAAAAAAAAGGAGACAGGGAAAAAGATATAATAATATAATATAACGATTGAGAATTTAACAATGAGAAAATTCATAAAGGTAGCAACACAGCAAATAGAGGTAAATAACAGGGGCACTCCCGAGGTACCGCCTTGTAGTCCCAAATGTAAATACGCAACAGGGGGAGCTCCTGAGGCACTGCCTCGTAGTCCCAAAAGTAAATATGCAACAGGGGAGCTCCCGAGGTACCGCCTCGTAGTCCTAAAAGTAAATATGCAACGGGGAGCTCCCGAGGTACCGCCTCGTAGTCCCAAAAGTATTTCTAATTCTGTAAAGCAAATCAAGAATCCGCAAATCAATACACCAAGCCTCTTACACAGAACGTCGTTCTCAGGCGAAACTAAGAAACCTCAGCCGTTTTCACGCAATCGCGAAGAACAAAATCATCACTGCCTCAAACAAGCCTACACGATCACGGATATTCTTATGCGATCGCGTAGAAGGAAACCAGTGGCAAAAAACCAGCATTCTTCAGCTGGAATGCCAAGTCAAAAATTGATTTGTTAACCCTCCGAAACTCACCCGAGCCCCCAGGGACCTCAACCAAATACACCATCAAGTCCCATAACATCATACGAACTTAGTCGAACCCTCAAATTACCTCAAACAATGCTAAAACCATGAATCATACCCCAATTCAAGCCTAATAAACTTTGAAATTTCAAGTTTCCACAAACGATGCCGGAACCTATCAAATCAAGTCCGATTGACCTCAAATTTTGCACACAAGTCATAAATGACATAACAAACCTATTAAAATTTTCAGAATTAGATTTTAACCCCGATATCAAAAAATCAACCCCGATCAAACTTTTCAAAAATTTAACTTTCGCCATTTTAAGCCTAATTCCACTACGGACCTCCAAATAATTTTTCGGACACGCTCCTAAGTCCAAAATCACCATACAGAGCTATTGGAATCGTCAGAATTAAATTCCGAGGTTGTTTACACATAAGTCAATATCCGACCAACTTTTCCAACTTAAGTTTTCAATTAAGAGACTAAGTGTCTCGTTTACCTTCGAAATCCTTCCGGACCCGAACCAACTAACCCGGTAAGTCATAAAACAATTGTAAAGTATAAATTGAGCAGTAAATGGGAGAACAGGGTTATAATACTCAAAATGACCGGCCGGGTCGTTACAGATGGACCTTAAGGTTCATTGAAAGTAGAGGCACTAACAACTTATGGATCATGTTTGGAAGGAAATTTGACTAAAGGATGTTTCTCTTCAAAAGGAAATAAAGCTAGTGATAAGCTAGAATGAATCCCTTCTGATTTGTATAGTTAAATGAACATACTGGTAAGAGATTGTTTTGAGTATTTTTGTGATGTTCATAAATGATTACTCAAAATATTAATATATTTATTTGATGCACCGTAAGTCTTAATCATTTAAGTAATTCAAGGTTTTTAAGACTTGAAATGGAGAAGCACCAAGGAAATATATTAAGTTACTGCAATTTGATTGTAATGGCGAGCACCTCTCTAAAGAGTTCTTTTGTTACTTATCAGAATAAGGGATTACATCTCAATTGTCTACACCGTAAACTCCATAATAGAGTGGTGTGGTAGAAAGAAGAAATAAGTCTCTTTTGGACATGGATAGATTAATGAAATATTATTCAGATTGGCCTTATTCGTTTTTGGAATATTTCCTAGAAACTGCAAATTACATTCTGAATTTAGTTCCTTCTAAGTTAGTACCTGTGACATCTATAGAACTGTGGAATGAATGTAAGCTCAGTCTGCGGCATGTTAATATATAGGATTGTCCAGCTTATGTGCTGAAAGGAAAAGAGAATATGTAAGTTGGAACTAAGAATAGATAGGTGCATGTTTATTTAATATCCAAGAAAACGAATGAAGTTTTATTTTATTGTCCTAAAGAAAATAAGGCACTTGTTAAAATAAATGCAGTTTTCTAGATAAGGACTGTTTAATAAACCATGTTCCAATAAGTAAACTAGTTTTACATGAACTAGGCAAAGAAATAACTAGATGTTCAATAACATCAAAACCCAAACATTGGAATTGACGTTCCATTACATTTAAGTAGTGGGAAAACATTAATAGGCAGAATATGTGTCACGACCCCAATTTCTCTCCGTAGGATGTCGTGATGGCACCTAATTTTTAAGATTAGGTAAGCCTAACAATTTTCGAAATAACTGAATATAAACTGAACTCAAACCTCAACACATGAAATATAAATACGAACTACGATTCAAATAATTACAACTCCCAAAACCCGGTAGAAACAAGTCACAAGCTTCTAAGAGAAAATACTAAGTGTATCTATACATCATAGTCTAAAGAGAATAAGGAAAAACAACATAAGAAGGATATAGGGGGACTCCGAAGTCTGCGGACACTGGCAGATGTACCTTGAAGTCACTTGTATCTGGCATGGTAGGAAGAACCTAGATCTACACAAAAAGATGAGCAGAAGAGTAGCATAAGTACACCACAATGGTACCCAGTAAGTGCCAAGCCTAACCTCAGTAGAGTAGTGACGATTTCAGGTCAAAGCTCTACTAGAAAAAAAAGGAGACAGGGAAAAAGATATAATAATATAATATAACGATTGAGAATTTAACAATGAGAAAATTCATAAAGGTAGCAACACAGCAAATAGAGGTAAATAACAGGGGCACTCCCGAGGTACCGCCTTGTAGTCCCAAATGTAAATACGCAACAGGGGGAGCTCCTGAGGCACTGCCTCGTAGTCCCAAAAGTAAATATGCAACATGGGGAGCTCCAGAGGTACCGCCTCGTAGTCCCAAAAGTAAATATGCAATAAGGGCGCTCTCGAGGTACCGCCTCGTAGTCCCAAAAGTAAATATGCAACAGGGGAGCTCCCGAGGTACCACCTCGTAGTCCTAAAAGTAAATATGCAACGGGGAGCTCCCGAGGTACCGCCTCGTAGTCCCAAAAGTATTTCTAATTCTGTAAAGCAAATCAAGAATCCGCAAATCAATACACCAAGCCTCTTACACAGAACGTCGTTCTCAGGCGACACTAAGAAACTGCCAGCTTACTCTGAACATCGGAATTCTCCCCTTCTCACTCGAGTTCATGACATTCTTGTCAACACCGAACCACAACCTCGATCCTCAACTTTTAATTTTCTGTGCCGCTCACTACATCTAACATGCCGCTATGCGAGAATACACGAATTCATCATAACCCCTGAACTACCGGTAGACTAAACACTTCATTGGGTAGAAGCCTTTCACTTAGCCCATTTCAGAAGAGCCAATTTAATACGCACCTGAATTCCCAACCGCAGAAAATACAAACCTCAAGTCGTGGTCTAAACCGCCATGACTCCTCCGAAATCCACTTACACCACAAGGCCATCTGAATCAAATACCTCCCAAATCAATCAAGTTGTGGTGGCTGTCAAGCCTATGGCAACAACCATAAACCACGTGTATAACTAACACATCGAAGGAACTGATCATTGCCACGTTCAAACCATTACTAACCGACCCAACTTCTTTCGATTTACTCTTGACTTGTATTAAAAACAATAATAGATCCATTCAAAAATATAACAAACTCAATCAGCACTCGCCCCGAGTGACCTGAATCGCGAGACAACATTGTCTCGATACCCACGAACCATCTCATACCCTCCTCATGCGCACCACAACATCTCCAGCTGGTACACCCATTATGAAGGACCTTTCGCAAATTCGAAATTGTTTCTTCCTTTCCTCCACTACTGCACCGCATACCCAATGATAACATAGAACATTCCAAGTCCCGTTCGTAATCCATTGCGAAAACTCTATCCTTAACCACACAATGGACCCGAAATCCTTAGGCATTGCACTTTAATTCTTGAACCCACTAGGGTCGTTGTTGAGAGTCACCCACTCTGACCTGGTCCCAAATATAATCAAACTCCAACGCGCTGCTAGCACATAAACACCCTCTCAGCGAAGCAACCGACTGACTTCTTTTCCTTGTACATCACATCCACAAGAAGCATAAACTCTGAGTCTTCCCTATACCTGCACATGAATCGATAAGGCGGAATATAGTGCATATTTATCAATTTCTTTGCTCGGATTACCCCTGATGTTTTCTTTCCTTAGTCATAATAGCCCACCAATACACCGATAATCAGAAACCGCACAAGCAGACAACCACATGATCCTATCGTAGACGGTGGGGCTCCCCCACATAGATCTAAGCTACCATCACACAATGTAGAGCCCACAACGATCCCTCCTTCTCAATTACAATGATCTCGCACTGTCAACCTGCCAAATTTCCTGTAATTCCTTATTAAACTTTTCATGAACACTCCGAATTATCATCCATAATCGTATACTCGACCTTTCGCTTCGTAATAAGTAGAACTCTCCGTAGAAACTTCATCAAAATCACACAACCGCTGACCTGTCCACAAGAGATAGCCTACCTGTGGAATTACATATCGACATCTCCCAACGACACTGCATTGGGTACAACTACCACAAAATTAATAAATTCCTAAGCCCAAGCTCATCCACCAGCTGTACAAGTTCGTTCATTCCCCATTAACATCAACTGAAAGTCTGACAATACATTCCAAACTCGAAGTCATGTTGCATCCCACGACAATCAAGTTTTCACACCCTTCTTCATATCAAGCAAACTCCTTTCTGCCATATTTAATGTTTCTCGGTACAGTAGCCACTATTTCAAATAAGGTCCGTAGACCTAGTCACTTTCCACCATGACTCCCAAATCGCTCTGAACTTTCCCAAGGCATGTGGCTATCGTACCGCATAATCTACATGCTACTCCACCACTCTCAATTCGGTCAAACCATCTTCTTTAAGTAACTGCTAGACCTCTGCTTTTCATACTTGACCTGCTAGTAATTCAACTACCGCGAGACATTCCCCGCCATGTCCTCCCCCATACTTTGCTGCCCAAATGTTGCCTCAAATCAAATCCATAGTCTGATTGTCTTTTCTCCGCTAGAATTAAATGCCGAACTTCTAAATCATGTACCGAGAAATCCCCCTTTCAAGTCATTCACTGCCTCGACACATAGAAAAGCACCCAACCATTACACCAACACTGTGTGATCATAACGCATGAACATCACAACAATCCGTGCATAGCCTATAAACCATAGGAAGTACAGATACTGAACTTAAATGATAGGACATCCTTCCGCAAGGCGATGATAATAGCCCACTCGAACTTGCAAGGAAAACATCTCGCTCCAAATCTGCAGTACCACTACAACTCTTCGATGCCCAATTGATAACAAGCACTTCACGTCGCATGAGATTGAGTGGGAAGGAAATAAAGGCATAAGCCCCAAAGGAATCAAATCGCACGATGAGGAATCAATGAAGTGAAGCTTTTTCCTAATAGTTCCATAGCCTTCCGAAGATAAGTACAGACGTCTTCATACCGATTCGCGAGACTATACTAAACCAGCTTGTGACTCATAACACCTATGAACCTAGTACTTTGATACCAACTTGTCACGACCCCAATTTCCCTCTGTAGGATGTCGGGCTGGCACCTAGTCTCTAAGACTAGGTAAGCCTAACAATTTGCGGAATAATTGAATATAAATTGAACTCTAACCTCAATACATGAAATATAAATATGAATTGCGATTCAAATAATTACAACTCCCAAAACCCAGTAGAAACAAGTCACAAATATCTAAGAGAAAATACTAAGTGTCTCTATACATCAGAGTCTAAAGAGAATAATTAAAAATAATATAACAAGGATAGAGGGGTACTCCGAGGTCTGCGAACGCTGGCAGATGTACCTTGAAGTCTCCACGCACAGGCTATCTCACTGGTATCTGGCATGGTAGGAAGAACCTGAATCTGCACAAAAAGATGTGCAGAAGAGTAGCATGAGTACACCATAACTGTACCCAGTAAGTGCCAAGCCTAACCTCAGTAGAGTAGTAACTAGGTCATGTCATAGCCCTACTGGAATAAAAAGGAGACAGGTCAGGAGATATAATAATATAATAAAATGACTAAGAATATTACAATGAGAAATTTCAGAAAGGTAACAATACAGCAAATAGAGGTAAACAACAGGGGCACTCCCGAGGTACCACCTCGTAGTCCCAAATGTAAATACGCAACAGGGGGAGCTCCCGAGGTACTGTCTCGTAGTCCCAATAGTAAATATGCAACAGGGGGAGCTCCTGAGGTACCGCCTCGTAGTCCCAAAAGTAAATATGCAATAGGGGCGCTCCTGAGGTACCGCCTCGTAGTCCCAAAAGTAAATATGCAACAGGGGGAGCTCCCGAGGTACCACCTCGTAATCCCATAAGTAAATATGCAGCGGGGAGCTCCTGAGGTACCGCCTCATAGTCCGAAAATTAAATACACAACTCATAACTTATGGAACAACAAATTTACAGCAAGAAATCCTACAGTTAAAAACTGGATACAAAATCAATGAAGCAGGTAATTTAACTAAGCGTGTTGCACAAATTGCAAGTAAGAGTTAAGACACGTAGATATACGATACTAGTCTAAACATGATAAATACACATGCTAAAACAACTAAGTCAAGGAATTAAAAGAAGACTACTCAGCAAGAACCGGAATTTTCACATTTAGCCCGTGTACTCACTCGTCACCTTGTGTACACGACATTGACATATCACAAATTTTTACAACAGTATCAAATCCTAAGGGGATTTTCCCACACAAGGTTAGACAAGTTACTTACCTAGAATCTCGCTCAATCAATCGATAAGAATGCCTTTCCCTCGACTTTCTGACTCTGATCAGCTCGAATCTAGCCAAAACAATTACATACTATAAATATAACTACAAGAAACTAATTTTAATAATTCAACTACGACTCTAGCAAAGAATTAAAAACTCGGCCCAAAAAGTCAACCGGGCCCCAAGTCTCGAAATCGGGTAAAAGTCATAAAATACAAATACCCGTTCGACCACAAGTCCAACCGTACCAATTTTACCAAAATCCAACACCAAGTCGCCACTCAAATCCCCAAATTAAACTCTCCAAATCCCTAGCCTCAAACTCCAAAATTCTACCTTAAATACAAACAAACTAGGTGGGAAAATTAATGGAGAAATACGATTATTGATAAAAAATGAATACAAGAGAATTACCTCAAGAAATCCCTTGAAAATGCTCTAAAAAATCGCCAAGACCCGAGCTCAAAATGTTTAAAATGAAGCAAAATCGCGAACCCTTGTATTTAAGTGTTCTTCTAGCACTTCCGCTTCTGCAGAAACTTCACCGCTTCTGCGGCTTCGCAGAAGCGACCACTCACCCGCGTCTACGGCTTCTTCCACTCCTGCGTCCCCTTACGCCGCTTCTGCAGACTCGTTTCTGCGAGCCTCCAAGATGCTTCTGCGGTCCCAGCTTCTTTGCCAAATTCCGCTTCTACAGTTCTAAGCCCACTTTTGCGGGTGCACATCTGCGCAAACATGTCCACTTTTGCGGACAGGCCTCCCAAGCACTTGTCCGCTTCTGCGATCACTCTTCCGTAGAAGCGACTCCGCTTCTACGGCCTTCACACCTTTCCTGCAACCACGGGCCAATTCCTCAAGCCCCGCATCTGCGCCCAAATGCTCGCTTCTGCGAGCTCGCACCTGCGGTCAATCTTGCACAGTTGCGATTACACCAGAACTGGTGCACTTCAGCCATTTGCACAAGTCCAAATTGATCCGTTAACCATCCATAAACCACCCGAGACCCCTGGGACTTTGACCAAATATACCAACAAGTACTAAAATATCATACAAACTTAGTCTAGCCTTTAAATCTCATCAAACAATGCTAAAAACACAAATTGTGCATTGATTGACGCCGAAACCTATCAAATCAAGTCCGATTGACCTCAAATTTTCAAACAAGTCATAATTGACATTACGGACCTACTTCAACTTCCGGAATCAGAATCCTACCCCGATATCAAAAAGTCCACTCCCGGTCAAACATTCCAACAATCATCCAGCTTTCACCAATTAATGCCGAAATGACCTACAGACCTCCAAATCAACATCCGGACATGCTCCTAAGACCAAAATTACCCTACGGAGCTATTTAGACCATCAAAACTCCATTCCGGAGTCTTTTTCACATAGTTCAACCTAGGGTCAATTTCCACGACTTAAAGCTTCCGAAATTAGAATTTCCCATCCGAATCAATTTTGAACTTCCTAAAATTTGATTCCGACTATGCGTACAAGTCATCAAACATGAAGTGAAGCTATTCAAGGTCTAAAACCGCCGAACGACGCGCTACGAAAAATGACTGATCGGGTTGTTACAATATGCCTTTGTTGAGTGGGAGTGATATTTGAACTGTGAACACTATAGTAAGAAGTCACTAATATTTCAATATTGTAAGGTAATGAAGGTAATATTTGTAGTACTTCATTGTAGTGGGAGAATACTAAGGAAAATCATAGTCTGGTGTACACTCTTGGGATAGTTTCGGTAACAGGATCCCTGAAGAGTTTAATACCAAACTAGATAGTTACGACAAAGCACTACTAGACAAACATTGCATCAGAAATAACTTGGCAAGATTCTTTAACAAAACCTTAATTGGTGAAGACTTTTAATAGTCATGTAAAAGAATGCCTGAGAAAGTTGTAGATGCATGGTTATGAGTCGAAGTGGGAGATTGTTGGGGCATATATTAACCATGCATTTGGATATAATATATTCTAATAATTGTCATGATTAAAAGTCTAAGTAGGAGATTGTTGAGATATATACTATTAACCATGGGTTTGGTTTAGATATAATATTTATTATGAAATAATTATTTATTCAGTTTTAATAAAGTTTTAAATAGATCATATATTAGTCTGTGTCCTTTGCTTGTATAAAAGATGATTTAGTGTATAGAGTTTAGCTTATACACGTAAGATTAAATCATCGATTCTTATAAGTATAAAGTTTGATTTCACAATCTAATGATGGAATTGGGCAAACCATCATGGATGATTGTAGCACAAGATTAAATATAATTTATCTTGATTATGGGAATGGTTTAATTCCAACTTCTTGTGCTAGTATATTTTGTATGCATTGAACGGACCAAGTAGAGATAAGTATTTTATACTGACTTAACAAAATAAACGCTCTAGCCATTAGATGTACTTATACTCTTAATCTTGATATTATTATTATTAACTATGTATATTTTTATTGTTTTGATTTATTGAAAGGCGAGATTCTTTCATGGGTCAATATGCCTGGTAAATTGGATAATAATAATGTACATTGGTGAAATAATAGTTAGTTAATGGAATCCATGTCTCGGTTTAGAGATTGATGATACACCTTTATGAAAGCTTATAAGTTTTCATGTGTAAACTCGACCGGTGGATTTTGTATCCGACACATGAAATAAGTTAAGCGAAAGTCTAAAGGAAATAATCAATTAAGTTAAATCGTCAGTAATTTAATTTAATTGATTAGTATCTGAATCTTAACATGGGAAATTAAATAAGATTTATTGGATGAATTTCGAAGTTGAATAAGGAGTGCAATTAAAAATTTTTAGTGGAATAATTCGTAATTAATTATGATGGATATTAATTTTGAAAATTACAAATTAATTCCATAATTAGAAGCCTTGTTAATTAAATTGTATAGTCCATGTTGTGCCTAAATAAAAGGAAATAAAGAAATCTTTTTTCTGGTGGAAAAGAAAACCCAACAGGTTTTGGAAAAGGGTTTTAACCCTTAAAACTTGTCTTATAAATATATAATATTTTCCACAAAGAGGTAGAAGAACAAGGTGGCCGAAAAGTTCAGCCAATATTTTCCTAGAAATGTTTCCCACACGAAATTGCTATTTCCGGATATTATTTAGGTAACACAGTAGAAGACCGTGGAACGTTCGGGCATCGTGATCGTGCGGGTGGTGGAGATTTCATCGAGTTACTGTGGAATTGGAGGCTCACGTTGTAACGACCCAACCGGTTGTTTTGATCTCTAGCGTATCATTCAGCGGTTTGAGACATTGAGTAGCTTCACTTCAGGTATTACGACTTGTACATGTGGTCAGAGTTGAATTTTGGGAAGTTCGGAGTTGATTTGAAAAGAAAATTCTAATTTCGGAAGCTTTAAGTTGGAAGAATTGAGTAAGATTTGACTTTTGGGTAAATGACTTTGGAATTAGGATTTGAAGGTTCCAATAGGTTCGTATGATGATTTCATACTTGGGCGTAGGTTCGGGTTGAATATCGGATCACCCGGGAGCATTTCAGCGCTTATTGTAGAAAGTTGGCATTTGGAAGGCTTTAGAATTTCCTAAGTTTGGTTTGAGATGAATTTTGGAGTTATCGATGTATGTTCGAAGTTCCGGGCCTTGGAATAGGTTCGTATCGTGATTTGTGACTTACACGTAAAGTTTGGCGTCATTCCAGAATGTTTTGGTATGGTTCGAACGTGTTCGTCGAAGTTTGAAAGTTTAAAGAAGGATTTCGATTGTTGATTCGTGATTTTGATGTTGTTTGGTATGATTTGAGACCCTGAGTAGGTCTATGTTATGTTATGGAACTTGTTTGTAAGTTCAGACGGGGTCCCGGGTGCCTCGGGTGTGTTCCGGTCGAGTCACAGAACAATTTGGAGCTTTGTTGTATTGCTGAAGGGCCTGAGTACTATTGCAATCGCACCTGCGGAAAATGGGCCGCATGCGCGATGCCCGAAAAGTAGCCAAGCAAGCGCAGGAGCAGATCCTGGTTGGGCAGTGCTGGGACCGAAGATGCAGCCGTTTTGCCGCAGAAGCAGGACCGCACCTGCGGAGTGGGGCAGCGCAGAAGCGGAGGTTGGCCAAAAGGCCTAGGCCGCAGAAGCGGGCATAAACGCGCAGGTGCGCGAGCGCAGAAGCGCTTGAGGCCAGCAGATGCGCTACTTGGGGTGCAGATGCGAGGACTGTTTGGTTGAGCTGGAGCCGCACCTGCGATGGATTTTCCGCAGGTACGGAGCCGTAGAAGAGGATAATGGACCGCAGGTACGAAGATCGGGTTGGGCAGTGTGTTCTTTTAAAACGGGGGTTTGTCTCAATTCCACTTCATTTCGTCCATGGGCGATTTTGGAGCAATTTGGGAGTGCAATCTTCCTCATCTATTATGGGGTAAGTGATTTCTTCACATTGTGAGTTAAATACATGGTTTATATATGGATTTAAGCATGAGAATTTGTAGAAATTTGAGATTTTGGTGGAAAACCTAGAGATTGGTATTATTGAATTTTGACCATAATTCTAAAAATGGAATTAGTAATAAATTATATATTTTAGTTCGTGGTATTATGGGTAAAGTTTATCTTCGAAAAGTTTTGGAATCCGGGCACATGGCACCGAGGGTTGATTTTATTGACTTTTAGAGTGAAGTTCGAAATTTTTATGAATTGATTAATTATAAGCATTGGAGTATATTTTGATTGAGTTGCACATTGTTTGACTAGTTACGGATCGTTTGGCTTTGAGTCGAGGTGTTAGAGAGGCGTTGGAGCCGATCATGGAACTTTGGAGCGAGAAAAGTCTCCTGTCTAACCTTGTGAGGGGGAAACTACCCCTTGGTGTTATTTATTAGTATGTGCAACTAGTTGTGGGTGCTACGTACGCACGAGGTGACGAGAGTCCGTACGTAGCTAAAGCATGTTTATGTCCGGATAGACTTAGGACTTTATCATGTAATAATTGAATTATTTGAACTCGTTCCGCTAGATTAATTAATTAAAGTTATAACTGAATTTGATTTAGAAATAAATATTTGTATAATAGGCCGAGCCTTAACGCTTTGAGTTTTGGGCGAGTTATTTGAGAAGCGATAAAGGTTATATTCGTTTTGTGCTCATGTATTGTATTGTAAACACGTGTCTCATAATTCAGTAACTTCATTCCTTTATGTATCCGTCCAAACGCGTCCGCAGTATAATGATGCATATATGGTTCGTGCCGCTCGACCCTCGGCAGTGTACACATTATTCTAGATCGGGCCAAATGACCTCGGCAGAATCGTGCGTTATATTGCTAGTAGTTTGAATATTCAAGAGATAAACCTTCCACTAATGCCCGACATTTTTATGGTATTCCTTATTTATTTGATATTGACACTTAGCATTTCCTGAGCTATTAAGGTAGAATACAAGATCGAGAAATTTATACTTTAAAAGAAATATTTGGAAGATTATGAAATTTATAAATTTACCCCACTATCGATGTGCACTTCATATCTGTTATGCATTATTATATTATTTATTTAGACCTCTAGTAAGTGTCGATGTAGACCCCTCGTCACTACTTCCCTGGGTTAGGCTAGATACTTACTGGGTACGCGTTGATTTACGTACCCATGCTGCACTTCTGTACTAAATGTGCAGGATCTGACAGGTTCATTTGGTGATCATCTTGGCGCATAGGCACATCTGTTGAGGAGACTTTATGTAAGCTGCAAGTCAAGCTACGTATCGCAGTCCATCGAGTCTCCATCGTACTATTTATTTTATCCCGTCTTACTTACATTCTGGACAGATGTTGTATTATTATTGTACTCCTTAGAAAATATTGGGGTTATACTAGTTGAAGCTTAGGGTTTTATACATTATTATCGCCTTTCATTTCTTTTATAAATTACAAATGTTGTACGTTCCCGTGTGTTGGAAGTGTAAATCTCCTTTTCTTATTAAAATTTGTGATTTCAAAAGTAATAAAATGAGCAATCAAATTGGTAAATCATCGTTGGATTGCCTGACGGCGGCATTAGGCGCCATCACGACCTATAATGGATTTTGGATCATGACAGTTTGGTATCAGAGCATTAGGTTCACTTAGGTCTCATGAGTCATGACCAAGTCTAGTAGAGTTTTGCGGATCGGTACGGACACGTCTGTACTTATCTTCGAGAGGCTACAAGGCTGTTAGGAGCATTTCCCTTCTTGATTTCCTCATTTTGCGATTTGATTCCTTTGAGGCTTATGCCTTTATTTCCTTCCTACTCAATCTTACGCGACGTGTGGCGCCTGTTATCAATTAGGCATCGAGGAGTTGTAGTGGTACTGCAGACGTGGTGCAGGATGTTTTTCCCTGCATGTTCGGGCATGCTATTATCGCCGCCTTGCAGAAGGATGTTCTTTTGTTCCAGCTCAGTATCTGTATTTTCTGTGGTTTCGAGACTGTGCACGGATTGCTATAATGTTTATGCGTTGTTATCGCACAATGTTTGTGTAATGGCAAGGTGCTTGTTTATGTTTCGAGGCAGTGAATGAATTGAAAAGAGGATTTCTCAGTGCATGATTTAGAGGTTTAGCATTTAGTTCTAGCAAAGAAAAGGCAATCGGACTATAGATGTTCGGGCCTTGGTCGATGAAGCGACGAGACTTGATATTTTTGAGTGTGGTAGAATTAGCATTTGTTATGTGGTGTCGTCGTCCTTGTTGGAACACATTAAGGTTCACCGGTCTTATAGTTTTCTTCGAGTTGCCTATGGGGTAGGATGTTGGGTAGTGGCGCCTAAGAAGCAGTTGTTAGAGATAGTTGTGGGCAGTGGTTCTGAATCAAATTGGTATTTCTAATGTTGATGTCTCGAGAAAGATGATCTTCTAGGAGGTTTAGAGTTGGTAGCAATTCATTAGTTCCGGTGCTACATGTATGGATTTGATTTGAGGCAACGCTTGGGCAGCGAACTATGAAGAATGACATGGCGGGAAATGTCTCGCGGTGGTTGAATTACTAGCAGGTCAAGTATGAAAAGTAGAGGTCGAGCAGTTACTTAAGGAAGATGGTTTAAACGAATTGAGAGTGGTGGAGTAGCATGTAGATTCTGTGGTAGGATAGCCACATGCCTTGGGAAAGTTCAGAGCGATTTGGGAGTCATGGTGGAAAGTGACTAGATCTACTGACCTTATTTGAAATAGTGACTACTGTACTGAGAAAGATTGAATATGGAAGAAAGGAGTTGCTGGAAATGAAGAGGGGTGTGAAAACTTGATTATCGTTGGGATGCAACATGAATTCGAGCTTGGAATGTATTATCGGACTTTTAGCTGATGTCAATGGGGAATGAACAGACTTGTACTGCTGGTGGATAAGCACGGGCTTAGGAGGGTTTACTGATTTCGTGGTAGTTGTACCCAGTGCAGCGTCATTGGGAGATGTCGGTATGGAATTTCATAAGTGGGCTATCTCCTATGGACATGTCTGCGGTTGTATGATTTTGATGAAGTTTCTACGAAGAGTTCTACTTACTATCAAGCGGGAGGTCGAATAGGCAATTGTGGCTGATAATTCGGGATGTCTTATGAAAAGTTTAACAGGAAGTTTTGAGAATTTGGTGGGTTAACGGTGTGAGATCATGGCGATTGAGAAGGAGGAATCTTGGTGGGTTCTAGGTTTATGTAATTGTAGCTTCAATCTAAGTGGGGGAGCCCCACTGTCTACGATTGGATCGCGTGGTTGTCTGCTTATGCGGTTTCTAGTTATCGGTGTGTTGGTGGGTTATTATGACTAAGGAAAGAAAATATCAGGGGTAATTCGAGCAATGAAATTGATAAATGTGCACTATATTATGGCTTATCGATTCATGTGCAGTCTTGGGAAGACCTAGAGTTAATGTGTACAAGGAAAAAAATTTAACCGGTTATTTTTTGAGAGGCTGTTTGTGTGCTAGCAGCGCATTGGGGATGATTATATTCGGGACCAAATCAGAGTGGGTGACTCTCAACAATGGTCCTAGTGAGTTCAAGAATTTAAGCGCACTACCTAAGGATTTCGGGTCCGTCGTATGGTTAAGGATCGAGTTTTCACAGTGGATTACGAACAGGACTTGGAATGTTCTATGTTATCATCGGGTATGCGGTGCAATATTGGAGGAAAGGAAGAAATAGCTTTGGATTCGCATAAGGTCTTGCAGAATGGGTGCACCAGTTAGAGATGCTATTGTGCGCATAAGGAGAGTATGAGATGGTTCATGAGTATTGAGACGATGTGGTCATGTTATGCGGGTCACTCGGGATGAGTGCATATTTGCTTCTTACGTTTTGAAATGGAGCTATTATTATTTCTAAGACATGTCGAGAGTAAATTAGAAGAAGTTGGGTTGGCTAGTAATGGCTGAATCAACATGTGGTTTGTGGTTGTACATGCGGGCTTGACAGCCACCACAACTTGATTAATTTGGGAGGTATCTGATTCAAATGGCCTTGTGGTGTAAATGGATTCCGGAGGAGTCATGGCGGTTTAGATAACGACTTGAGGTTTGTATTTTTTGTGATTTAGGAATTCAGTTGCGTGTTGCATTAGCTCTTATGAAATGAGCTAAGTGAAAGATTTCTAGCCAATGAAGTGTTTATTCTACTAGTAGTTCATGGGTTATAATGAATTCGTGTATTCTCGCGTAGCGGCATGATAGGTGCAGTGAGCGGCATGGGAATTTAAAAGTTGAGGATCAAGGTTGTGGTTCGATGTTGACAAGATTGTCACGAGCTAGGATAAGCAGGGGAGAATTCAGATGTTCACAGTAAGCTGGCATTTTCTTTAGTGTCACCTTTGAACGGCGTTCTGTGTAAAAGGCTTTGTGTATTGATTAGCGGATTCCTGATTTGCTTTACAAAATTAGTACAGTTGGTGGTATGGATGTACAGACTTTGCTACCTGGGCGGAAAGTCGTGGGAGCATACCCCACGGGTAAATGTGTATGAGTGTGACATGTTAGTCACCTGATTGTTAAAGATTGAAACCAAGTACGCAGATTTTTGGTACTATCGTTAATGTGAGAGTTTATGCCTGGAAGGCACTCTATTCCCTTGGTTGTGAATTGTGGGACTTGGCCCGGAGTGGACGGCTTCTCGTGTGCGTCATAAATGGGGCCATTATGGATCCTTGGAAGGTTATTGGCCCAATATGGTATGATCAGAATCGGTTTGAGGTCCGTTGGTGGGGTCTAATATGAAGGTGTGCTTTACGTCAGGTCGGATGTGTTCATTCGTCATAGCATTGCTTACGGAGGAGTCGTCGGGCATTGGATGTTATTCCCGTTGTCAGCTATTCCATGTAAATCTCTATTGTGCCATGTGGGTTATGAGACAGCTTGATTATTCGCATGTGTGTTGAGGTCCCGTGTAGCTTGTGGTGTTATATAAGCAGGGTGTCTCTCGTGATGCAGGTCATATATCGCACCTTAGTTGTGCTTGGGTTTCATAGCGTATGGCGCTATCCATCTCCCCAGGAATTGTATTATGCACTTGGCATGCTTGTGGTCGATATTCGGGCATTTCGTAAGTATAAGCGTTACGACTTGATGTGTGTGTTTTATTCTTGATTGTTATGTGTGCATCGAGTGGCACGCCACCACGGGTATATTGTTTGGATCGGTGGTACGCCGCCATGGGCATGTTGTGTGGATCGGGTTTCACGCCGCAACAGTGAGATGTTGGGCATAGTTCCTTACACTTATTTTGTCTGCCTTGTTTTTCATCCCTGAGGTAGGTTCATAGCATCTATTCGGTCGTTTTATTCGTTTCGCAGGCTGGGTAATTCCATGTCAGAGTTCATTCTTCCTTATGAGTTATATTCAAGTGGTGGCTTGTTGGCGCTTCGATTGTGCTGCATAAGATCTTGGTCACTGTTTGAGGTGACTCATTGCCTGAGCAGTTTGTACTAGGTGAGACGAAATTATTGGACCTGAAATTAGTGCAATCAAATTTATATAAGGTATATTAGAGGGAGATATCATTATTCAGTTCACAATGAGGTAATAGTTCTTGTCAGGAGGAGAGACTCTATGATCTGTTGATTCGGCAGGTTGTTATTAGTTTTTACACATCACTATCGTTGTGGCAGTATTTCGAGAGTTGGAACAGGACTTATATGCGTCGTGAGGCATATTGCGGGCATTAGACTCGTGAAATTCTAGCTATTGCGGTCGGAGGATGTTATTATGGGCAACCGACTTATGTGGTGCAAGGTGTGATTTCAACATAGGTGCATGATCATATTTTGGTACAGTGTGTGGTGATTGATACGGTATTCGTATGTTAGAATCAGGTCTTGTAGAGGAATTCAGAGGTTGGAATTTGGTTCTAAGGCTTATTAACTAAATCAAATGGGGGATCTTCAGTCTGGCTCGAACTAATGGGCTCAACTGGTTTGTGGTGGCACGGTTAGGTGCACGAAGTGTTAAATAATGATTTTAGACAACTCCGGAGCAGTCCCTAGCACGTTCGAGGACGAACATATCTTTAAGTGGCAGAGAATGTAATGACCCGGCCAGTTGTTTTGAGCTTTAGAGCGCCGTTCAGCGGCTTGAGGCCTTGAGTAGCTTCACTTCAGGTATTATGATTTGTATGTGTGGTAGAAGTTGAATTTCGGGAAGTTCGAAGTTGATTTGGAAAGAAAATTCTAATTTCAGAAGCTTTAAGTTGGACGAATTGAGTAAGGTTTGACTTTTGAGTAAATGACTTCGGAATCGGGATTTGAAGGTTCTAATAGGTTTGTATGATGATTTCAGACTTGGGCGTAGGTTCAGGTTGAGTATCGGATCACCTAGGAGCATTTCGGCGCTTATTGTGGAAAGTTGGCATTTGGAAGGCTTTAGAATTTCTTAAGTTTTGTTTGAGATGAATTTTGGTGTTATCGATGTCCGTTCGAAGTTCTGGGCCTTGGAATAGGTTCGTATCGTGATTTGTGACTTGCACATAAAGTTTGGCATCATTCCGGAATGTTTTGGTAAAGTTCGGACATGTTCGTCGAAGTTTAAAAGTTTAAAGAAGGATTTCGATCGTCGATTCGTGATTTTAATGTTGTTTGGTGTGATTTAAGACCCCGAATAGGTCTGTGTTATATTATGTAACTTGTTGGTAAGTTCGGATGGGGTCCCGGGGGCCTCGAGTGTGTTCCGGTCGAGTCACAGATCAATTTGGAGATTTGTTGTATTGCTGAAGGGCCCGAGTACTGGTGCAATCGCACCTGCGGAAAATAGGTCATAGGTGCGACGCTGCAAAAGCGGCCAGGCAAGCGCAGGAGCGGATCTTGGTTGGGCAGTGCTGGGACCGTAGATGCGGTCGTTTCACCATAGAAGCGGGACCGCACCTGCGGAGTAGGGCAGCACAGAAGCGAAGGTTGGCAAAAAGGCCTGGGCCACAAAAGCGGGCATAAACGCACAAGTGCGTGAGCGCAGAAGCGCTTGAGGCCCGCAGAAGCGGAAGCGCAGATGCGCTACTTGGGGCGCAGATGCGAGGACTGTTGGGTTGAGCTGGAGCCGCACCTGCGATGGATTTTCCGCAGAAGCGGCTAATGGACCGCTGGTGCGAAGGTCGGGCCGGGCAGTGTGTTCTTTTAAAACGGGGGTTTGGCTCAATTCTACTTCATTTCGTCCATGGAAGCCTATTTTGGAGCAATTTTGGAGTGCCATCTTCATCATCTATTATGGGGTAAGTGATTTCTTCACATTGTGAGTTAAATACATTATTTATATACAGATTTAAGCATGAGAATTTATAGAAATTTGGGATTTTTGTAGAAAACCTAGAAATTGGTATTTTTGAATTTTGACCACGATTTTGGAAATATAATTAGGAATAAATTATATATTTGAGTTCGTGTTATGGGTAAAGTTTATCTTCAAAAATTTTTGAAATCCAGGCACGTGAGCCCGAGGGTTGATTTTATTGATTTTTAGAGCGGAGTTGGATATTTTTATAAATTGATTAATTATAAGCATTGGAGTATATTTTGATTGAGTTGCACATTGTTTGACTAGTTACTGATCATTTGACTTTGAGTTGAGGTGTTAGAGAGGCGTTGGAGCCGGTCATGGAACTTCGGAGCGAGATAAGTCTCCTGTCTAACCTTGTGAGGGGAAAGCTACCCCTAGGTGATATTTATTGTTATGTGCAACTAGTTGTGGGTGCTACGTACGCACGAGGTGACGAGAGTCCGTACGTAGCTAAAGTATGTTTATGTCCGGGTAGATTTAGGACTTTATCATGTAATAATTGAATTATTTGAACTCGTTCTGCTGGCTTAATTAATTAAAGTTATATCTGAATTTGATTTAGAAATAAATATATGTATAATAGGCCGAGCCTTAACACTTTGTGTTGTGGGCGAGTTATTTGAGAAACAGTAAAGATTATATTCGTTATGTGCTCATGTACTGTATTTGTAAACACGTGTCTCGTAATTCGGTAATTTCCTTCCTTTCTTGTGGAGCGGGCTGAACGCCTCGGCAGTATAATAGATGTATCTATGGTTCATGCCGCTCGACCCTCAGCAGTGTACACATTATTTTGGATCGGGCCGAACGATCTCGGCAGAATATCAATACACCAAATCCATCAAACCCTAAAGAGAACTACTCCATAAACATAGAGTAATTCATCACAATTAAGTGTAAAGTAAAGAAAAACATAAAACAATCCAAACGCTTATCTTGAGTTGGGATTGAATGATGGATTCCTTGTGCTCTTCCTTCTCCAACTTCTCCTTAGCCTCCTTAGGTCTAAATTATGTCAAAAGTTCCAAAAATACTATTTTTTTTATGTACATATACCAAGTAGGGTCGGGCCCAAACACATACACCTTCTCCTACGCGAAAAATGACACTTTTCCCGGATAGTACGTGTGTGGCCGCGTACTTGGCCATGCACTTTTCACACTGTTCTGCCCCATATGTGCGGTTAGTGCACGGTCAGTACGCGGCCGCGCACTTGCCGCGCATGTTTCATACTGTTCTGTTGGGAATTCGGCAACACGTAAAACATGAAGTTGTAGCCCTTTGAATTAGATTTTCAAAATATGTTGTGGATCCCAAATGGAGTTCTGAGCGAAACGTTATGTACATTTTACTAGACACTGCGTAGTATGCCTGCTCGATTCTTCATTCGTTCTAAACTATCATCCGTTGATCCCCAAACACGATCTCGGCTTAATTTCTTTGGCTTCTACTCATACTTCAAAGCTCCAAATTACTTGAAATCATTCCATGACATCTACATAGCTCGAAATCACTCCTACAAGGCATAAAACACACAATTAGTGCAAAACACTAGCGATTAAAGCTCAAACTCAACTAAAGTGCAGTAAATTGGAATGTAATAATCGACTAAAACATGAGATTATAGCCTACCATCAACACCTCACACTTAAACCATTGCTCGTCCTCGAGCAATTAAACCAAACTTTATATAGACTCAACCTTACTGAGCAACTCTCCTAACTCATCACACCAAGAATATTTAAAATAGACTAAGCACAATAGTGTAACATCTTCACCTCAACAATTGAATCACAAGAACCACACATTATTCACAACTTACTCACTTACTCTAACATAGAGATCAAGAATTACCTTTCCTTCATGAATCAAGTGCCCTCACACAACAAAAGACAGTAGTTCCACAAACAATAAATTCAAGAACAATCAGGAACTCAAGATAGAAAGAATTTACTCACTCTCATAAACGACATTAATATGCCACAAAAGATGCACCATAGGCTTGCCCGTAGTGTACTACTCTACTAATTGAGCTCATTCAGTCAAGGATCAAGTAGGATTTTTAATTGGTTGTAATGTAGGCTGCGGGACGGGTAGGATACATTTAGATATAAGAGTGATTACACCTCCCTAAGTACTTTAATACATATACTTTAACAGTTGAAACCCCACACTTATGTCAAACCATAACTCCACCTTCAAATCGATATACATTAACTCCCAAATTCTTTAAGCATAATTACATCAAGATTTACCACTAACATAGAACTATTTTCACAATCATACAATTTTATCATTTTTTTTCTTTCAATTCAAGTGGCTCTTACTTTTTTCAAACTAGTGCACCTTTCTCCTTATTTCATTAGTTCCACTCAAAAGTCAAACCAAGTACCCCACACTTCAACTTTTACAAAGTTCATAATAATATCAAGTGCTCATGAGAGGTAAAAGGCAATGAATAGATGGTCAATTCAAACAAATGGGTAAAGCTTGTAATGTGGTTGCTAACAAAACAGGTTTAGAGGCTCAACGGGGTTAAATACGATACATCACAAGTTGGTGGATAAACTATATAGCTGGCTCAACAAAGAAACACCTATATCACTTCCAAAATTGAACAAAACTACTATTTCACTTTGCAAACACACGGGGCAGGTTCTAGACATCAAATGCAATACACAGAATAACAAAAATCCTCACACACACATGGCACACGACTCACTCAAGGATTGGACTCATTAAGACACTCTAGTCAAAGCATTTAAGCAAAGTTAAGATCATACGATTTAAGGCACTTATACAAGAGTCAAAAACCGAGCCTAAGCGTCACAACCAAAGAACTCACTATTCTCAAGGCATGATCAAGTCAAGAGATATTGCTTCCATTTCAAATCATAGCATAAGGTTTTCCTACTCCTAGAAACGAAAATCTAACTACACCCGGTTCAAACAAAACCTTTGGAAAAGAACCGCGGCACAAAGAAAAACTAAGGGGGAATTAATACACTACCTATAAAAGAAAATTTTTTTTTGTCGTTTTTTTCTTTCGACTTTAATCCCTCAAGAAACCCATCGAATGATATCCATTGTCGGGAAAAAGTCAAAAAATTTACAATTTCTATGGTTTTTTTTTCTAACTACTAAACTAACCAAAATAAAAAAACTGACCTACTAAATATACTTACAAACATATCCCCCACCCCACACTTTAAGTTGTGGCATGTTCCCATGACACACAATTAAAATGCATAAGGTAGAGAAAACTTTCCTGAATCTCTAGTCGGGGTCTGAGTCGAAGTCGGGCCCCATTTCACGCGCCCGAACCAATGCACACATCCATCCAGACAGCTTCTTCTCAGCCTTCTTGGGGTACACCTCACACTTATATTTTTCACTAACAACAGCATTCTCTTTCACACCCTTCACCTTCCACTCAACACTTGCAGCTAGCTTCTCCTTTTTCACTCCAGTTGCTACATTCATCTCAAAAGTCACAGTATCCTCACCCACTCTAAGCATGAGTTTTCTATCATGTATATCCAGTATATCTCTACCCGTTGCTAAAAATGGTTTTCCTAGGATGAGGGAGACCTCCTTGTTCTCCTCCATATTTACCACTATGAAATCTACAGGAAATATGAACTTATCCACCTGCACCAAAACATCTTCTACTATCCCCTCGGGTGTTATAGTTGTTTGGTCTGCCAGCTGCAAAGATATTGGCACCGACCTTATCTCTCCAATCTCCTTCTCCAATTTCTTGTAAATAGACAATGGCATTAGATTAATTGAGGCACCTGAATCACATAAAGATTTATCAAAGTTAAGAGTGCCTAAAGAGTAAGGTATAGTAAAACTCCCTGGATCTCCACACTTTTGTGGGAGTTTATTTTGCAAGATAGCACTACAATGCTCTATTAGTTTGACTACTGAGGTCTCTTCTATCTTCCGCTTCTTTGTAAGGATCTCTTTTAAGAATTTGGCATAAGCTGGCATTTGTGAGAGAACTTCTGTGAATGGCAAGTTTACATTAACATGTCTTAGCATATCTAGAAATCTCTCAAACTGCTTGTCTAGCTTTTCTCTATATAGCTTTTAGGGAAAAGGTAAAGCAGGCATGTGCTTGCTCTCTTCATTGGATTCCTCCCTTCTTGAAGTTTCCTCCTTTTTCTTTTTCTCAGCTCTCTTCTTGCCTTTCTTCTTCTCAGTCTTTTTATCATCATTTTCAATTTTCAGCTTCTTCCCACTTTCTCTTTCAGGCGCAATTTCTTTTTAAATTGGAGTGGGATGTTTCAACACTTGTCCGCTTCTCAAGGTCATAGCATTTACCGTTTCTTTGGGATTCTTTTCAGTATCAGCTGGCAGAGTACCTGGGATCCTCTCAGATAATATAGTTTCAATTTGTCCCACTTGTCTCTCCAAGTTACGCAAACTTGTACCCAGTTCTTTGATAGTTGCACCATGAGCATCCAATCTCTCATCTGTCTTGGTAATGAATGACTTCGTCAGATCTTCTAACCCAGACTGAATTGGCTGTTGAGGCTGAAACTGCGGCCTCTGCTAATTCACAAAACCAGGAGCTCCTTGAAATCTGGAGTTATTTTGTTGCCATGAATTTGTTGTACCCCAGGTGAACTCCATGAAAAGCCAATTTGCTTCTGACCCATTGTATTGAAGTTGTAATTACCCACAACATTAACTTCCTCCATGGTAGCTTGACACTTATGAGTAGGGTGCCCTCTTCCACATATATCACATGCTGCATGAGGCTTATTGTGTATTGAAGCTAAGGTCAGCTTCCTGATTTCTTTTGCCATGGCATCAAGCTGTATCTGCACAGATGTGTTAGTATCAACTTAGTGAACACCAGTTGATCTTCTTCTTTCACCAATCTCTGAGGTTCATTGATTTGCATCTTCAGATAATTCATCTAGAATAGTGACTATCTCCTCTGGAGTCTTCTTCATTAACGGACCTCCAGCTGCATTGCTCAATGTTCTATGTGAGGTTGGTGTCAAACCATCCCAAAAGTCCTGGAGTTGCATCCAGAGTTCAATTCTACTGTGTTGACACTTTCGTACAATCTCTTTAAACCTCTCCCATGCTTCAAACACAGTCTCAGTCTCATTCTGTCAGAAGTTATGGATTTTTCTTCTAAACTTGCCCGTCTTAGCTAAGGAGAAATATTTAGCAAGAAATTTTGAGGTCATCTTCTCCCATGTTCTAATTGATCCTTAGGGAAAGCTTCGAAGCCAGTGCTTTGCATTATCTTTTAGAGTGAGGGGGAATGCCCTTTAAGTACATTGTATCTTGTGACACACCATTATATAGAAAGGTGTTCATGATCTCCTCGAAGTCCATTAGATGATTGTTTGGATCTTCGTTCATCTTTCCTCTGAAGACACAGTTGTTTTGGAGGGTTTGAAGCAACCCTTGCTTCAACTCAAAATTATTGGCTGCTACTAGAGGTGGTCTCACACTTGATAAACCTTGGTTGTAGACCGGTCTAGCATAATCACCAAGTGGTCTCCCTTGGCCAGGAGCTACGTTTCCAAACTGGTATGCACCCAAGGGCTGATTCTGAGCCATTCTTCGAGCTCTCTCCTCCTCATAAGCAATTTGTGTAGTTCTGAGTGCTGCTTTTTCAGCATCTCTTTCAGCTTTCTCTCTGAGTTGGGCTGCCTCTCGCGCAACCAAATCAACATTATCATCATCTCCCGCCATCTTTTCTTTGGTTGAGGATTGCCCAACAGTTTTTGTATTCTCGGAGAGATTTCTTTTCTGCCTCAACTGTCGCAGATGTTTCTCGATTTCTTGTTCGTATGGTAGCAATTCCTTCCCAGAAGATCGGGTCATGCACCAATCTAACCTGTAGCCTACGCACAGTCAAAGAACACCCAAACGTAAAAAGAGAAAAATAAAAAGAAAAATTCTTGAATTAGCACTACAAACTATTTCAAACACTATTGATTGCCAATCCTCGGCAACGACGCCAAAATTTGACGAGCTTGAAACACACACTTAAATATGCTCGCTAGTCGAATATAGTAAAATATAATATCGTATCCACATGGATTGGAGTTAAACAGTATTTTCGTAGTTTATAGCTCGATTGCTATCCAAGATGATCAACAATTTATAAATATGTGATTTAAACTAAAATTAACTAAGAGTCTAAACTATTGACTAGTGACAAACAACGCGAGTAATAAGCAAAGAAGGATATCAATTGGGAGAAAATAGGGTTGATAGGATAGGTGCAAGATGCATGTTTGGGATTTAACTCTAGATAATTCACTTCTAATATTCAAGTGAGTCTCTTGAATTCACTTGGTTATTAGTTCAATTATTTAGTAGAAACTCCTCTCTCGATTATGTCTCAACCTCACAATATGAACCAATTTTAAGTGCGTGAAGATATGCAAGAATTCATAGTGGATTGATCTTTAGGAGAACCTCTTTCAATTATCCTCCTAACATAGTTTAGTCAATAATTCAACTAGCCTCTTTCGATTATTAAGAAGAATTAATGACTTCAACCAACTAAATATAAAGCAACAATATCACAATTTATGCCTCTCTCGATTACATTAACAAGTGAATAAAGATGCAACAGTTAAAGCATCCAAAATGATTCAATACATACAACTAGAGTTAATTATCCACAAACAAATATCTATACACAAAATCCATCAAACCCTAAAGAGAACTATTCCATAGACATGGAGTAATTCATCACAATTAAGTGTAAAGTAAAGAAAAACATAAAACAATCCAAACTCTTATCTTGAGTTGGGATTGAATAATGGATTCCTTGTACTCTTCCTTCTCTAACTTCTCCTTAGCCTCCTTAGGTCTAAATTATGTCAAAAGTCCTAAAAATATCGTTTTTCCATGTATATATACCAATAGGGTCGGGCCCAAACACATATATCTTCTCCTACGCGTAAAAGGATACTTTTTCCTGACAGGACGTGCGCGGCCGCGCACTTTTCATACTGTTCCGCCCCATATGCGCGGTCAGTGCGCAGCCATGCATTTGCCGCGCACGTTTCACCCTGTTCTGTTGGGAAGTTGGGAAAACGTAAAACATAAAAATTGTAGCTCTTTGAATTAACTTTCCATCAATATATTGTGAATCCCAAACGGTGTTCCGAGCAAAACGTTATGTTCATTTTACTGGACACTGCGAAGTATACCTGCTCGATTTTTTATTCGTTCTAAACTATCATCCGTTGATCCCCGAACACGATCCCGGCTTAATTCCTTGAGCTTTTACTCAGATTTCAAAACTCCAAATCACTTAAATTCATTCCATGACATCTACAGAGCTCAAAATCACTCCTACAAGACATAAAACATACAATTAGTGCAAAACACTAGCGATTAAAGCTCAAACTCAACTAAAGTGCAGTAAATTGGAATGTAATAATCGACTAAAATATGAGATTATATCCTACCATCAATTCCCGTGTCTTGGAAGTGAAAATCTCCTTTTCTTATTAAAATTTATGATTTCGAAAGTAATAAAATGAGTAATCAACTTCGTAAATCACCAACTAGATGAATATTCTCCAGTCTTACTGTGTCGGACATTAGAGCATTATCCAAAAATGTAAATTCCTTTTCTATATATACTACTATAACTTTAGAATTGTATGAGAATGAGCTCCCTGCTCATTTCTAAGAGTATCTTCTGAGAAATAAAATCAAGGATCATCTACGGATAACCTGGTTTATACTGAAAAAAATTCAACTTCAGCGGAAACCTTGTGAAAATAGGGAACAACAACAATAAACCCAGTGAAATCTCACAAGTGGGATTTGAGGAGGATAGTGTGTACGCAGAGCTTACCCCTAACGTATGAAGATAGAGAGACTGTTTCCGATAAACCCTCGACTCAGGAACTGTGAAAGTACGGAAAATGTGTGAAAATGCTATGACATGAGACAAAGTCTTAACTGCGATATCTTTCCTCCTCCGGCTGTAATGTACATGTGCAAAACTTGGGACCTGTAATCCTTGCACCACTATTGAGTACTACCTAAATCGCAGCAGAGTCTGCAGTTGGAAAAAGAGATACGAACTGACAGGAATAACCAATCGATGAAACCTCTGCCATCAGAAAGAAATTGGTCTTATCAATAAAGCTATGTTCATTTGTCTTCTTTCAAGTGAAGTGGAAAAAGCTTTCAATACCTCATATCATTTCAAGAGTGTACAAGTGAAGAGAATTAGTCACCAGCAATTCTTGAAATATCAGCCTATAAACGTCAAAAAGAGCCCTTATGGTTCATGTTGATGTTCAATCGAGTAGACGGGCAAGTTGAGCTAGAGCAGTCTGAACTCGAGAGGGATTATGATATCTGTGATACTTGAAGCTGCTTGAGCCTACTAGTCCAAATGGAATGCAAAATCATGTGGAACAGATCATATCTAGTAGGTATTGAGTTCCAATAGAAATGCTTCTGCAGCCTTTTGACATTATTTTGCATGACCAAATACCATCTTAGAGGTATACTCAACAAAATCTCCTTCAGCTTAGGAATATATTTCTCAGCAACAACCACAGAAAAAGCACTCCAATCGAGCACTTCGTCAAATGGGAGGGCTAGATTATCAGCAATGATCATTGGCACACACTCGTAGTATATTTCCTCGACGATCCTTGGGCTGTTCACTTCAAAGCCCATTGGACAAAGGCAGTACTTGCTTGATTTCATGTGTTCATGATAAGACATAATTCTTGAGACTCTATTGGGTAGAGGCCCGTAAATCCTCATGTCTTCATCTCTGTCGCTCCAGTACTGGAGAAGTTTGGGACGGACTGGACCGTGCATATTTCCAGCAAAGAAGGCAAGAATTGGGCGTTGTGACACTCTTTTTCCACCAAGATTTCTAAGTGGCTTCTGAACGTTCCTAATGGCGGTCTCTAGGAGGGAAACATCTTTCCCAGCTTTAAATATTCCTTCAGATATATCTGCATTGCAGAGAGCTTTTATAGTGTTTCTAATTAGCTCCTCATGTTCTTTTAAAATGTAAGTCCCCTGTAACAATTGGTAATGCACATCGTTGTATGAAATTAAAGGATACTATACAGCCAAGACTATATATATATATTTAATTAAGAAGTTGATGCATACCAAATTGAAAGAGCTTTAAACGTTTGAAGAATTCACGTTGTGATTACTACAAGCTGAAAAGGAGAATGCAAACCGAATTTTAGGTTTGTTAAGAAGAATATAATGGACCAACCAAGAATTCGTCACAAATTTTCTTTTATGCAGGCCTCTCCTTTTTCACTACCCCCCCCCCCCCCCCCCACACACACACACACACATTTTGGCTATTTCCTTGATGTGTAAGTTCATCGGTTGTCAAGGGTGTAAATGGATATTTAAAAACCGATTAAACCGATCGAATCGTACCGTAACGAAACGATTTTTAGGTTTCTTTTAATAAAATCGTAGGCTTTTATATAAATCTATAACCGTACCGATAATTAGGGTAGGTTTTTTATTTTATAAAAATAAACCAAAAAAAATACCGAACCGTGCCGAATAAATTTACATGTGAAAAATATATTTATATATTAATTTTAAAAATAATAAAGCATTAAGTTTTTCCTTAGTCTTGGAATTATGAAAACAGTTACAAGCCAACAAGTAATTAAACTCAATATCCTAATTCTCAAACTTATTATGCTACTCCTATAGAAACTAAATTATTTGTAACTAGCAAGCTAAGACACAAGACATTGTAGCGATTATGAGTAGCAAACTACAATGCATTGAATATGTTTTATTTCATATGATTTAGATTTATCTTTATGAATATTCAATCTTCTATAAACTTTATTCTTGAGTCTCAGTCCCAGCTTGATTAATATCTTTCCACTGTGTGATTTATATTTTCTTTGTATTAATTTGCTTAGTTTATTTTACGCCTCTGTAGAATAGTTGATGGATCTATATTCTAGCTATCTTTCATATTTTCTTAATTCATCACCCTTTCAAATGTAAAAATGTCTAGAAAGCTTTGTTAAGTCTTATAAAAGTACGTATGTTATTGTATTCTACTCCTACTAATAGAATGCCGAAAATTAACCGAACCGTACCGATACTGATACCGAAGAGAGACCGATATGATTGGGACGGTTTCGAAAAGTCCAATTTTGGTTATACATAATAGAATAACCGAAAAATTGGTGTGGTACGAATTTTATAAAATAACCAGTCGAACCGAACCATTGATACCCCTAGTCAACTATTATGGAAATGCCACTAGGTAGCCACTTTTAAGCATGTTGTTTAAAATATATTCACAATTTACAATGTATATAAAGATTAGTCAATTTCGCTCAAATTTCATGGCACGACGTCTAGAGTTTAAACGTCGTAAAATTCAAACTTCAGGACATCATGTCCTAAAGTTCGAAAATTATGTCCATAAGTTCGAATCTTATGTCCTGAATTTTTAATTTGTAGTTCAAAAATTCAAGACACTTAGTCCTGATCAATTTCAAATTAGCAGCTCAAAAATTCACGACACTAAGTCCTGAATTTCTAAATTCAGGATACTTAGTCCTAAAGTCCTAGAGTTTAAAACTCAAAATTCAAACTTCAGGACACTGTTTCCTAATTTTTGAAAATTGTATCCAGAAATTCAAATCTTATGTCCTGAATTTTAAATTAGTAGTTCAGAAATTTAGGACACTTATTCCTGAATTTCAAATTAGCATCTCAAAAATTGAGGACACTAAATCCCGAATTTTCAAATTCCAGATAATTAGTGTTGAAGTTTGGGTGAATTAGCTAATTTTTAAATTCATTGTAAATTATGAATATATTTTAAATAACGGACTTAAAAGTTGCTATTGCTGCACTTCGTCCTCAACTATTTAAGATGGGCTTGGCTTGGAGCCTTGGGCCACACAGCCTGAGGCACGGAGGAGAATCCTACTCATTAGCCCATTCTAAATTGCTAATTGCTGAAATTACGCGGGATACATTTTTTAAAATCTTGCTTATCAAAATTTTAAAGTACCCACAAATTGTGATAATCACCAGAACTTTTAGCTACAATACAAAAGGTTAGAATTTGTAGCATATTACGGTGATCACCGGGATTTTTGATAAGAAATCCTGACGATCATCCCAAGAACCTGACGATCGCATTAAGCATACTTCCAAAATCTGATGCTGAGGCATTTCCCTCGCCCAGGTTTTTCTGAACGAGATCAAAATGTAAATGGTGGCACCGAAAGATCCTATTTGTGTAAATCACCCTTGCTAATTACTCCTTTCGTCCCATTTTACGTGATGCATTTTAATTGGACATGAAATTTAAGAAAATAATAAAAAATCTTAAAATTTGTGGTCTAAAAGTTAATTTGTTTCTAAATATAAAATAATATCATTATTCTTTTTGAGACAGACAAAAAAGAAAAGGCAACACATAAATTGAAAAAAAGCTGAGTATATTGTAAATGTTGAAAGGGTACTATTTAGTTGAAGTTTGAGGCCATTTCCATCACAGATAAGCTTTACGTGTTAGAGTCATTCTTGGTAGATGGACTGGCTTGGGAAATTAAGAAGGTGAAGAACCCTATCAGACAAGGAATATTTCTACCAAGGTCCAAGGATAATTCTTATAAGAGGATTGTAAGTTGAACACTAGTTCTTCGCAATTTGGTTGACACTTTCAGCTTTTCAAGGATTTGCTATTTTTTAAAAAAAGAAGGTATTTGGCTTCTTAAAAGTTACACAAAAAGTTATTTAGAGCCTGTTTCGCTTAGCTGAATTAGAGTAGCTGATAAGCATTAGGTGCTGAAAAATCCTTTTAAGTGCTGAAACTGATTTAAAAAATAAGCTGTTACGTGTTTGGATAAAAGTGCTTAAACTAATAATAAGCAGCTGAAACTGTTTGATTAAAAAGTACTGATAAGCTCTTTTTATGTTAAAATGACTTAAATGACCTTATAACAATTTACACTACTAAAAACGTTATTTTCTTCAAAATTTTAGATTCTACATAGATTCTACCTATTTATCATGTTATTTTAATTATAAAAATGATTAGATAATATCTTTTTTATAAATATAATTTATGTTATGATAAGTATACAATCATAAATTAGAAGGGGTGGAGTATAAATTAATAAAAGTTAAGAAGAAAACCTTAAATAATGCACACAGTGTTTGTAGAGAAGAAACAAGCACTTAATATGTATTGTTTGTAATAAATAAGAATAAAACATTCAACTATCATAAATATCTTGAGCAATCAGATCACGAATTGCCATCCAAATATTATTATCTCCTTGATTTTCTACATTTTCTTTATCTCCAACGTTGACTCTTGTGGATCTTCCAATATCAGGATCAACACGCAGCACATATCTCTCATTCTCAGCTTCTTGGAATGCATTGTCCACCTTACATTTCTTTCTAATGTAATTGTGAATCGCCATTGTAGCCAATACGATATCTCTTTGAGTGTCAATATGATAAAAAGGCATATCTCGCAAAATAGACCTCCTTACTTTCCATACCCCAAATGTTCGTTCTACAATGTTTCTGCAAGAAGAATACAAATAATTGAACATTTCTTTATGTCCATTTGGTGCTCGCAATTGTCGTGTCGCACCTCGACGAAATTCTGCAAGATGGTATCTCACATTATGCCCTTTATATGGAGCCATATATCCCTTTATGTGTGAATATCCTGCATCAACAAGATAATATTTGTCCCCGGATGGATGTAAAAAATTCAGTTCAGGTCTACGAAGTGCCTCACCAAATATACGGTTATCATGAGCTGCTCCTTCCCACCCAGCCCATGCAAATATAAAACACATATTAAAGTCGACAATAGCAAGAATATTTTGAGTAGGATAACCTTTACGCCCAATATATGATATCTCTTGACCTTGAGGCAATCTTGCTTTCACATGTGTGCCATCAAGTGCTCCAATACAATCCTAAAAATATATACATGTATAAACTAAATATAAGTTTACACTAGGTAATTTTTTGAGTTAAAATATAAAAATATAATAATATAATTATTAAGTATGTCACTTACTTTAAAGAAAGGGAGATATCGTTGATTACATGGCTTGTGATCTCCTGCACCATCATTATAACTTGGATGTGGTTGAATTATGTCTCTTGCAAGCTTACCAATGGCCTTTAGAACACTATGAAAATGCCTATGAATTGTTTCTCCTGAATGTTGAAAAATCTCTTGTACCAATCGATTTCCGGCACCATGTGCACAAATCATCAAGAATATCCCTAACTCTTCATAGACAGACATCCCACGCGTGGGTTTAAGACCATATTTATCAGTTAGATCTTTGCTTAAATCAAGAAACACTGACTTCCTCAATCTAAAATTTTCATAACACCGAGTCTCATTTTCATGTAATATCTCTTGGATAAATATATTCCTAGTGCGTTTAGATGTACGACATGGTTCCTTACAAATGTATTTCTCATAATATATCAATATACTCTTATATGCTATTCGACATAGTGCCATCCGTTCCTTATTTTCTTGAGTTACCTCTTCTTCATTTTCGTCATTTAACAAATCATTGTTCCAGCATTCCATTAAACTGAAATAAAACAGACATACAAACTGTTACGAATTAAAAATGACAAATGCTAACTTCAAAGTTGATAGTATAGTCATCTATTAAAATAAAACACGTAATGTCTAAACAAGAAATGATTAAACCACCATTATGTATAAACAGGAAACAAAACATTAAGAAAATGTAACCTTCTGCACATACTTTAAAGGACAAGTTAAAACGTCTAATGCTAATGTAATATGGGTAAGGCATCATCAACAACTTCTCAGATTGGATTAGATGGATTATTCGGCACGAAGGATCGTCGGTGGTTGTACTCCAACCAAGATTTCCTAGCTTCATCGGTAGACAACTTCAAAAATGCATGTCGCATCTCTTTCTGTGTCAACAAGTTCACAACACAATTAAAAATATCACTCCCTTCAAGAATACCAGAAATATTTTCTAAAATATCCATGCACTTCTCAATGGTGGGCTCTGAAGACTTAGATGTACTGTTGTTAGATATGAACTCAATAAGGGAGTGTATCTCCTCTTTTAGTGACAATGAATTATTTTTTGTCTTGCGCTTTTTCACTTGACTGCTACTGCCACTGCCATCTATTGACTTTCGCTTTCTAAGCGATGGCTCAGGAAACGTAATTGAATCCATATTCTGCAAGTCATGACTTTCATCGCTTCTTTCATCATTCCATTGTTCTATGTCATTATCATAAATATTATTTGTTCCATCATCATCTTGATCTAACCCAACTTCCGACTCTTGTTCTTGATTTGATGTACGTGCTCTCTCTCCGGTGGCAATGATATCAGTAAATAAAGCATCGTAACAAAACCATATCAGTGAAAGGTCTTTGTTCTTAAATTTTTTGTATTTAAAATTCTCCTATAAAAAAAGAATTTAAAATTACTCTAAGCAAACAAATAAAACTAACAATTAATAGAGTTATGAAATAATTATAGAAAAGGGCAAGCAATGTACCTTAATTTTTTGCTCCCACCAATCATCATCTGCAATAATTATTTTTCTTGTGGGATCCCATCCTAAACCTGTCTCACCTCTCATCAACTGCTTAAAAAGAGTCCACTCTGCTTTCATGTGATCCTAATAATTTTTCATTTATTTTCTAGTATATTCTAGTCCCGTCTTCTTATTGAACTCATTTACCATATTCTTCCATCCATCTTTAGACAAGTAAGTGTTTGTCCTATTTCTTTTTCTAACTTCTTGCTCACACAATTCAATAAATTTAATATATGCATATTCGTCCCACTTAGCATTATGTCGTTCTCCCATAATTGAATGTTAACAATCTGATGAGATTACAAGATTTAGCTATAAACGTACACATATAATAATATTTATGTACAACTCAAAATAAACAAAGTTCAAAAGAACGCCTTCTTATTTTTGTATGTCACATACTTTTGAAGTATAAATAATATTCAATATTATAATGAGACCAACTGTCTTAAACTTCTAGTGACTAACAAAACAAGAGAAAGCATGTGTTGTTATATTTGAGCTTCAGAGGGTTGTAACTTCCAATAAATTTATGTTCCTACTCGACTCCTTCTTTCTCCTCATGAGTTGTGACCATGAATAAATTTCACAAACAAGAAACTTTGTGTATAACTAGGTATCTTTCGTATTACATCCAAAATGTATTTGCTGGTCTTCATCAATGCATGAAGAAGGGGATACGTGTAGCCTACCTCCTTATAACATTAATAATATACTCAACTCTAAACAAGAAGTCATGAGAAAAAAAAATATACAAGACAAGAAAACCCGTGCGTAAAAGCGAAAGGCTGGCCTGTTTTGTACCGTCACTTTGATTACACGCAGAAAAATACTATCCGAGAAATATAAATTTGACAAACAATAAATACTCAGTAAAGTTTAAAACATATGGGATGAAAGGGACAAAAGTAGCTTATGATTTGGACCCCAAAACCAAAAACTAGATTCATTAAGCTTTCAATTCTTTTCATCTTAGTCACATCTTGTCTTGATAGAAACACGTAGGAGGATTTGTAAACATAATTTGATAGAGTGTTTCAAACATAAAAAAATTACCTGCAATTTGTCTGATAGTTGCAGAGAAGAACGAAAGAAGCACGTAAAGGAAGCAATGGCACGGCTGGAGAGGCAACAATTGTTTAGGTTTTATGAAGAATCGGGATAGAGTAAAACTATACGAAGAGTTTTGTTTTAAAAAGAAGTATTTTAGGGATAGAATAGTAAATATTTTGGTCAAACCTAAAGTGCTTATAAGCTGAAATTTGATAAGTTGGGGGAGACCAACTTATGGCTTATGGCTTATTTATGGCTTATAAGTACTTAACTTATAAGCACTTTTAATTTTACCAAACGCGTAGATAAGTCAAAAAGTGCTTATAAGCCAATTTGACCAGCTTATAAGCTTAGCCAAACACTCTCTTAGTTGCAATTTTTATTTATCATAGTAAAGTAAACGAATATATATTAAAGTGTTGTCAAATTCTATTTAATTTGACGAAGAACCATATTGCTCTTCATAGATGCAACTGGATTTAGGCCATTACTTGGAGTAGAAAAGACAATCATTCATTGGCCTATTGCAACTTCGATTCTTTTGTCTTTTGTTATTTGTCTGTTAATTTCTTTCTTTCTGTAATTTTTTTCTCCTTTTTCCTTTTTCTTTTATTATTTGTAAGATGTGTGGTTGAAGTTACTCGCCCACTAATTTTCAACGTTCAGAATTTCTTACAAGACCCGAACCTCACATCTACATAATGTATAAGTCTGAACAAGCTATATCAAGCCATAATCATAACCCCACATATAATCATATTGGACATATCCTATCGTATCGTACAAAGGATCACCAACAACCTCTAATAGTTAGGACTCTTTTGTAGCTATCATGTAGTAGTTGGTTCCATCTAGAATACTACTACTGTGTTGTATTATAAATATTGTTGTATTATTATATTTGGAAGTGAATGAAGAGCTCCTGTTATTATCCCATCTAACATTAGTATAATATGGTATCAGACGCTGAAACCGACTCTTCTTCGACCTCCTCCTTTTCTCCTAACGTTTCATCTTCTTTCACAATCCTTGTAATGTCTTCTTCTCCCTCTTCCAACCCTCTTAACCATGCTCACCACTTGATCTCTATCAAACTAAATTCCAAAAATTATTTATTCTGAAAAATGCAATTGCTGGCCTTCCTACGTGGTCAAAATCTTCATGGCTTCATTGATGGTTCAAAGCCATGTCCACCTTCTTTGCTTGCTGTTGAAGGTTCGGACACTGTTAAGCACAATCCAGAATATATAAATTGGATCCAACAAGATCAGATGATCATGAGTCTCCTCATATCTTCTCTTTCAGAAGAAACCATACCTATCATCATTAGATTGAATACTTCCAATGCTATTTGGGATGCTTTTTAAGAAGCCTTATTTTCTCCTTCCAATACTAGAATCCTTAATCTTCATATGCAGTTGCAAAACCTCAAACAGGATGACCTTACTGTGACACAATTTCTCCAAAAAGCAAACCTCTATCTGATGAGTTAGCAGCTGCAGGAAGACCATTGAATGTATCAGATTTCAATATTTTCGTGTTCAAAGGGTTGAGATCTGATTTCAAGGACATTGTTACCACGTTATATGTACGGCCTGAACCTGTTTCATACTTTGAGCTCCATATCTTATTGCTGAATCATGAGTTTATTCATGGCTCATCCATGTCTACCCTCTCCTTCGCTTCAGGTGATATATCCCATACCCCCGCAGCTAATATTGTTCAACGTTCATTTAATGGTGAAAGACAATATCCTGGCAACAACAATAACACCTCTAACAGAGGACGCGGAAGATCCTATAGGGGCCGAGGGGGACGAGGTGGCCGAAATTAGTATCAACGTAACAACTATGGAAATAACTTATCTACTATAGCTCAACCTTGGAATTCAAAAAATGATGGAAGCACAAGATGTCAGATTTGCAATGGGACAAATCATCAAGCCACGACTTGTTTCAACGATACAATCATACTATAAATCTTACTGCTTATCTCACCCATCAGGCACTGATCCCGTTGAATCAAAACTAGTTTCCCGATATGGGTGCTACTCATCATGTTGCATCTGACCTATCAAGCTTTGATCATGTTGAAGAATACAAAGGCCCGAATAAACTACATGTTAGAAACGAACAAGGTTTGCCAATCCAAAATACTGGTAGTGCCTCTTTCTCTAATCTCTCTAATCGTAAATTTTTCTTAAATCAAATTCTTCATGTTCCCTCTATAACTAAGCCTCTCCTCTCTGTTCAAAAGTTTACTCGTGATAATAATGTTTTCTTTGAATTTTTTCCTGCTCATTTTATTAGCAAGGATCTAGCCTCCAGGATTCCACTTCTTTTCGGTCAGAGTAACGATGATCTATACACCTTGTCTATCAAGCCACAATTTCTGCTCTCACCGCCACAAAAGCCTTCTCTTCATGTTGGCATCTTCGGTTGAGTCATCCGCATCAGAAAGTCCTCAGTCAAGTGCTATCCAAACATAATCTTTCTAGTTCTAGGTTTAGAGAAAATAATTTATGTACTGCTTGCCAACTTGGCAAGTCTCATAAAATGTCTCTTCCTCTTCGAATCAATAAAAGTACTTCCTTTTTGCAATTAATTTTTGCGGATGTTTGGGGCCTTCCCCTTTTCTATCATCTCAAGTTCATCGTTTTCTTCTCGTATTTGTTGATGATTTCGCTGGTTATACATGGTGTTATCCGCCTTTTCAAAAGTTTAGTGTTTTATCTATTTTCAATCAATTTTATGTTTTTGTTGAAAGGCAATTTCACACGAAAGTTAAGTCGATTCAAACTGATTGGGGTGGTGAATTTCACCCTTTGTCGACTCTTTGTGCAACGTTAGGCATAGTCCATCGTCTTTCATGCCCTCACACTCATGAACAACAAGGAAAGGTTGAGCGCAAACATAGACACATCGTTGAAACTGGAATAAGTCTCATGGCACGTAGCTCCTCTCCTTCAAAGTATTAGCACTTTGCTTTTGATACTACTGTCTATTTGATTAATCGATTTCCCACATCTACTAATAATAAGAAATCACCCTTTGAAGTCGTATTTCACTCTGCACCAGATTATCATTTCCTGAAAGTGTTTGGGTGCCTCTGTTTTCCATACCTACGTCCTTATAATTAACATAAAATAAATTTTAGGAGTCAACCTTGTGTGTTCTTAGGGTACAGTCCATCACACCATGGTTATCGATGTCTTGATACATGCTCTAGCAGATTATATATTGCATGGCATGTTCGTTTTGATGAAACTCAATTTTCCATTGCTAACAAGTCTATTCTTGGACCACCACCTTCTACAAATGCGCAACCATGGGTTTCAGCTCCTATCACCTTACCAGCTTCTCCACCTTTCCAGTCTAGGATTGCTTCGCCCCACATGTCGTCCGTCAACTTCCTAGCAGTTACAAGCGAACCCTCTTCTCATCCAGCTTCTCCGGTATTGAACTCATCCTCGCCTCCATCTTCTGTCTCACCAAGTTCAAATTTACCTGCTAATAATGTTAACCCAACTCATGGTGATAATCCTAATTCGCATGCTCTTATAGATTCCTCTGTTCTATCGGATGATTCATCTATGTACCTTTTGCCTCCTCAACCTTCCTCACAGCCTCCCATTTCAGCTACACTAGTTGTGCCTAAACGTAAATCAAAAGTTGCTAATCCACCAGAACGATCCCACACCATGCAACTATGTCTAGTGTCCAAATGCAAGCCCACAACTCATCTTGCTTGCACATCTCTTACTATTGCTTCTTTCCCTTCTTCCACAGAGCCTATCAACTTCACACAGCTCTCGAAGTTTAAGGAATGGCGTGATGCTATGTCTTTTGAGATGACAGACTTGTTCAAAAACCAAACATGGTTGTTGGTTCCCATTAATTCCTCTATGAACATTCTAGGGTGCAGATGGGTCTTTCGCATTAAGAGGAACTTAGTTGGAGCTATTGAATGATATAAAGCTCACTTAGTTACCAAAGGATTTCATCAGGTTGAGGGCCAAGATTATCATGAAATATTCAGTCTTGTTATTAAACCCGCCATCATCCGCATCATCCTATCGCTGGTAGCTACTTATGGATGGCCATTGCGTCAATTGGATGTTCAACATGCATTTCTACATGGTGAGCTTCAAGAGGATGTCTACATGGCTCAACCCCCATGTTTTGTTCATCCCCAATTCCCTAATTATATTTGCAAGCTTCGCAAATCTCTTTATGGTCATAAGCAAGCCCCAAGGGCTTGGTACAACAAACTTCTTCAGTTTCTAGTCACAGTTGGTTTTACAACATCTAAAACTGATGTTTCTTTATTCATCTACTCTCATGGAGATATGGTTTCTTACCACTTGGTTTATGTAGATGACATTGTACTCACAGGAAACAACATTTCCTTCATCGATTCATTTGTTCGAGCCCTTGGCAGTGCCTTCTCCATAAGAGACCTCGGTCCACTTCACTATTTTCTTGGTGTTCAAGTGCATCGCGACAACACTGGCATTTGTCTCTCCCAGTCCCAGTATATTCATGGCATCCTCACCAGGGCTGGTATTCTTCATTGCAAACCTCTCAGTACTCCTATGGAAACCAAATGTGAAGCTGTAAAAAGGTGACAACTCCGCCTTCGACGACCCGAGTCTTTACAGATAGATTGTTGGTGCTCTTCAATATCTAACCCTTACAAGACCCGACATATATTTTGTGTGAACAAAGTGTGCCAGTACATGCATCATCCATCGATAAATCAATGGGCTGCTGTAAAGCGCATTATTCATTATCTTCAGCACACTAAATTGATGGCATTTTTTATTTCAAAAGCCTCTAATCTTCAGTTGCAGGCATTCACTGACTCTGACTGGGCTGGCAGTATTGATGATCGCAAGTCTATAGGTGGTTATGCTATATACTTTGGTCCAAACTTAATCTCCTGGTCCTCAAAGAAACAACGGACAATGTCTAGATCATCTACGGAGTCTGAGTACAAAGCATTGGAAGATGCTACTGCTGAACTGACATGGACTCAATCACTAATGTTTGAGCTAGGTATTCAGCTCTCTCGTGCTCCTATTCTCTGGTGCGACAATATAGGTGCTACGTACCTGTCCATTAATCCCATTTTTCACTCTCGTACCAAGCATGTAGAGATCGACTTTCATTTTGAAAGACAAAGTGGCTAGACGTGACTTACTAATTCAGTTTCTCTCTTCGAAAGATTAAGAAGCTGATGTACTCACGAAGCCATTGTCTACTGCCAGATTCCAATTTCTGAGGGACAAACTCAAGGTGAAAGACCCACCTTCAGTATGCCAGGGGTATTGGACATATCCTATCGTTTAAAGGATCATGTCATAACCCAATTATTCCCTCCGTGAACCGTCGTGACGGCACCTAGTCTCTACGACTAGGTAAGCCTAACACTTTGCGGAAATGAAACAAAAACACAAACATTAACTACTAACAGTAACAAATATCTAATAAGCAACTGAATGCCACTCAGCATATACAATTATCACCTCTGAAAATGTACAAAACAGTTCCCAAAACCCGGAATACCGTAAGTCACAAGCTACTAAGAAGTCTTAACCGTTCTATACATCATTTCTACAGAAAGAAGGCAAAATGAACATAGGGGGATAGAGGGGGACTCCGAGGATCTGCGGGCGCGAGCAGATGTACCTTGAAGTCTCCAATAAGCAGCAACGACTGCAACTAGTGATGAGGCTAGTAAGATGAACCTGGATCTGCACACGAAAAACATGTGCAGGAAAGGGCGCGTGAGTATACCACAACGGTACCCAGTAAGTGCCAAGTCTAACCTCAGTCGAGTAGTGACGAGATCAGGTCAGGGCCCTACTGGTATACATATAAAGGAATAAGACAGAATGAAATATTGCAGTAAAATAAATACGAAAATCTAATAGGAATAGAATCAATGAAAGATAACAACTCAGAACACAGTGATAACAACTGGGATCTCTCGAGATACCGTCTCGTAATCCCAAACGTAAATGTACATGGGGATCTCCCGGAATACCGTTCCGTAGTCCTAAAATAAATATGCAGAATAAAGGGATCTCCCGGAATACCGTTCCGTAGTCCCAAAGTAAATATGCAGTACAGGGGGATCTCCCGGAATACCATTCCGTAGTCCCAAAATAAATATGCAGTACATGGGGATCTCCCGGAAATACCGTTCTGTAGTCCCAAAATAAATATGCAGCGCAACCAATCGAAATAACAGTTACAGCAAGAAATCCTACAGCTTAGACTAAGTTCAAGTCAAGGATAGCAGGTAATTTCACTAAACATGCTGCACAGAGTTCAAATAGGCAGTTACACAAGTAGGCATGCTATTCTAGTCTAAACATGATATATACATATGCTAGTGTGTTTCAATTAAGGAGAAAACAAATTATGACTTAGTGAAAAACATAATTTTACAACAAATAGCCCGTGTACATACTCGTCACCTCACGTACACGGCGCTCACATATCAAACAATACCAAGTCCTAAGGGGAGTTCCCCCACACAAGGTTAGGCAATCCACTTACCTCGAACCAAGCTCAATTAATCAGTCACAATGCCTTACCCACGAATATCCGGCTCCGAGTGGCCCAAATCTAGCCAAAATCGATTACATAGCATAAATATAACTACAACAAACTAATCTAGCTAATGAAATCAAAGCTAACGCAAGAAATTGAAAAATCGCTCAAAAAGCCTCCCAGGACCCACGTCTCAGAATCGGGTAAAAGTCACAAAATACGAACACCCATTCACTCACGAGTCTAACCATACCAAATTCACTCAATTCCGATACCAAAATCTCGATCAAAACCCCAAAATTTGGTCGAAGAACTTTTCTCAAATTTTCCCAAATTTTCACCCCAAATCCGAAATTAGATGATAAAATTAATGATAGATTAGTGGGTTATAACCATAAAGGAGTTAGGAATCATTACCCAATGACTCCCTCTGAATATCTCTCGAAAATTCGCCTTCTACCGAGCTCCTAATTCAATTTTGTGAGATGAACTCAAAACCCTCATTTTTGAACTTTAAATTCTGCCAAGGTATGCCCTTCTTCACGAACGTGGTCAAAGCCTCGCGTTCGTGAAGCACAAGCTGCTCCAGACCAAAATATACTCATCGCGAACGCGATGCACGGGTCGCGAACGTGAAGCTCAACTAGCCTGACCCTACGCGAATGCGGGACACTTATCGCGAACGCGTAAGCTATCATGCCTGGAATCCATCTGACCGTTAACTCTACGCGAACGCGAGGTCCTTATTGCGAACGCGTAGCCTTAATGTTCCATACCTTCACGAATGCGGGAATAACATCACGAACGAGAAGAACAACCTCAGCTGCCTTTCCCAGATGCTCTACGCGATCGCGAGACTTCTCTCCCGAATGCGATTAAGGATTGTCTGCAACAAAAACACCAGAAATCTGCTATTTTTCAATTTCAAAAACTAGTCCGTTAAGCATCCGAAACTCAGCCGAACCCCCGAGACCTTAACCAAACATATCAACCAATCCTAAAACACCATACGAACTTATTTGAGACCTCAAATCACATCAAACAACGCTAAAATTATGAATTACCCTCCAATTCAAACTTAAAGAAACTTGAAACTTCGAAATTCGACATGCTATGTCAAAACCAATCAAACCACGTCCGATTGACCTCAAATTTTGCACACAAGTCATATTTAACACTACAGACCTACTCCAACTTTCAAAATCGGAATCTGAGCCCGATATCAAAAATTCCACTACTGGCCCAAAACTCCAAAAATTCGACTTTCGCCATTTAAAGCCTAAATTAGCTACGGGCCTCCAAAACACAATCCGGACATGCCCCTAAGCCCAAAATCACACAACAAAGCAAACGGAATCGACGGAATTCCATTCCGGAGTCGTCTTCACACAGTTCTGACTACGGTGCCAATCCTAAGGCTTAAACCTCCATTTAGGGACTAAATGTCCCAAAACACTCGAAATAAAACAAAACGAAACCTCCCAGCAAGTTACAATAGCAGAAATAGATATGGGAGAAGAAGTTAAATAGGGGATTGGGGCTATAACTCTCAAGATGACCGGCTAGGTCATCACATCCTCCCCCTCTTAAAATAATTATTCGTCCTCGAACGAGTATAGAGACATACCTGAAGCATTGAAAAGATGAGGATAACGGTTGCGCATATCCTGCTCGGTCTCCCAAGCCGCCTCCTCAACCGCTGACCTTGCCACTGAAACTTTACTGATGCAATGTTCTTTGACCTCAGCTTCCGAACCTGCCTTTCCAAAATAGCCACTGGCTCCTAAACATAGGATAGATCCTTGTCCTACTGGACTGAGCTGAAATCCAACACATGAGACGGATCACCGTGATACCTCTGGAGCATCGAAACTTTAAATACCGAATGAACTCCTGCTAGGTTGGGAGGTAAGGCAAGCTCATAAGCAACCTCCTCAACTCGCCGCAACCCCTAAGTGGCCAATAAACCTTGGGCCCAGCTTGCCCCTCCTTCTGAACCTCATAACGCCCTTCATAGGCGAAACCCAAAGCAGGACCCGCTCGCCTACCTTGTATGCAACATCGCGAACCTTCCAGTCCGCATAACTCTTCTATCTGGACTGGGCTATATGAAGTCTATCCTGAATCACCTTCACCTTTTTCAAGGCATCCTGAACCAAGTCCGTACCCAATAATCTGGCCTCGCCCGGCTCGAACCAACCCACTAGGGACCCACACCGCCTACCATACAGAGCCTCGTATGGTGCCATCTGAATGCTGGACTAATAACTATTGTTGTAGGCAAATTCTGCAAGTGGAAAGAACTGATCCCAAGAACCTCCAAACTCCATCACACACGCACGGAGCATATCCTCAAGAATCTGAATAGTGCGCTCGGACTGCCCGTCCGTCTGAGGGTGAAACGTTGTGCTCAACTCCACCCGAGTACCCAACTCTTGCTGTACGGCTCTCTAGAACCGCGATGTAAACTGTGTGCCCCGGTCAGAGATGATAGATACCGGTACTCCATGAAGTCTCATAATCTCACGAATGTAAATTTGAGCCAGCTGCTCGGAAGAATAGGTCGTCATCACAGGAATAAAATGAGCTGACTTGGTCAGCCTGTCCATAATCACCCAAGCTACATCAACCTTCCGCTGAGTCTGTGGGAGTCCAACAACGAAGTCCATAGTGATCCGCTCCCATTTCCACTCCGGAATCTCTATCTTCTGAAACAACCCACCCGGTCGCTGATGCTCATACTTCACTTGCTGGCAATTTAGACATCTAGCCACTAATAATGCTCCCTCAGGTCCTCATACATCTTCGCGGCACCCGGATGAATGGAGTACCGCGAGCTGTGAGCCTCCTGAAGAATCAAGTCACGCAAACCGTCCACATTGGGCACACATAACCTGCCCTGCATCCTTAATGCACCATCCTCCCCAATAGTGGCCTCCTTAGCATCACTGTGCTGTACCGTGTCCTTAAGGACAAGCAGATGGGGGTCATCATATTGACGCTCCCTGATATGATCATAAAGAGAAGACCGACAGACCACACCATACAAGCCAACACTCGACTCGGCTCAGAAATATCCAATCTCACAAACTGGCTGGCTAAGGCCTGAACATCCAATGCCATGGGCCTCTCTGCTGCTGGTAGATATGCTAAACTCCCCAAACTCTCTTCCCGGCGACTCAAAGTATCGGCCACCATATTGGCCTTCCCCGGGTGGTACAAAATGGTAATGTCATAATCCTTAAGCAGATCTAACCGACTCCTCTGACGCAAATTAAGATCCTTCTAGTTGAACAGATGCTGCAAAATTCGGTGATCAGTGTAGATCTCACAAGGAATGCCGTACAAATAGTGCCTCCAAATCTTCAAGGCATGAACAATAGTTGCTAGCTCAAGGTCGTGGATAGGATAGTTCCTTTCATGCACCTTCAGCTGTCTGGACACGTATTCAATCACCCTACGGTCCTGCATCAACACCGCGCCAAGGCCAACTCGCGACGCATCACAATAAACTATATAAGACCCCGAACCTGAAGGAAATACCAATATTGGGCTGTAGTCAAAGCTGTCTTGAGCTTCTGAAAGCTCTCCTCACACTCCTCTGTCTACCTGAACGGAGCACCCTTCTGTGTCAGCAGGGTCATAGCTGCTGCAATAGATGAAAATCCCTTAACAAACCGACGGTAATACCCCGCCAAACCAAGGAAACTTCGGATCTCTGTAACTAAGGACAGTCTGGGCCAACTCTGCACTCCTTCCACCTTCTTCAGATCCACCTTGATCCCCTCACTCGACACAATATGACCCAAAAATGCCACGGAATCTAACCAGAACTCACATTTTGAGAACTTTGCATATAACTTCTTTTCTCTCAAAGTCTGAAGCACCGTCCTTAGGTGCTGCTCATGATCCTCCCGAGTCCGGGAATACACTAGAATGTCATCAATGAGTACGACGTCAAAAGAATCACTATAGTGCCGGAACACACTGCGCATCAAGTGCATAAAGGCTGCTGGGGCATTGATCAGCCGAAATGACATCACAAGGAACTCGTAGTGGCCATACCGAGTCCTGAAATAAGTCTTCGGGATATGTCTGGCTCCCAAATCTTCAACTGATGATAACCTGATCACAAGTCAATCTTAGAAAATAGTTTGGCACCCTATAGCTGATCAAATAGGTCATTAATACGAGGCAAGGGATACTTGTTCTTCACTGTGACTTTGTTCAACTGGTGATAATTAATACACATATGCAGAGAACCATCCTTTTTCTTCACAAACAAGACTGGAGCACCCCAAGGTGACACACTGGGCCGAATGAAGCCCTTATCAAGCAACTCCTGCAACTGCTCCTTCAACTCATTCAACTCATGAGGAGCCATACGGCATGGAGGAATAGAGATGGGTTGAGTGCCCGACAATAAATCAATGCCGAAATCAATATCTCTGTCGGGCGGCGTGCCCGGAAGATCAGCTAGAAATACATCTGGGAAATCCCTCACTACTGGAACTGACTCAACTATAGGGGTATCGATACTGACATCTCTCACATAAGCTAAATACGTGTCGCACCCCTTCTCAACCATTCGTTGAGCCTTAAGAAATGAAATAAATCTGCGGGGAGTATACTCTAAGGTACCTCTCCACTCTAATCGCGGTAAGCCTGGCATAGCCAGCGTCACGGTCTTAGCGTGACAATCAAGAATAGCATAATGGGGCGATAACCAGTCCATGCACAAGATAACATCAAGATCTACCATGTTGAGCATTAATAAGTCAGCTCTGGTCTCAAGCCTACTAAGAGCAATCAAACACGACTGATACACGCGGTCCACAACAAGAGAATCTCTCACATGAGTAGACACATAAATAAGGAAACTCAAAGAATCCCGAGATACGCCCAAATATGGGGCAAAATAAGAGGACACATATGAATACGTAGAGCCTGGGTCAAATAATACCGATGCATCTCTGTGACAGACTAGAACAATACATGTAATGACAGAGTCAGAAGCAACTGCCTCTGTACGAGCCGGAAGAGCATAATACCTGGCCTGGCATCCCCGTCTAGGGTGACCTCGACTTCCCCGACCTCCATCTCGAGCTGGCTGAGCAACTGGGGCGGTAGCTGGTGCTGGAATCATAGCCTGAGGACCCGGTGGAGCACGTGGTGGCTGAGAAGTTTGTGGAGGTGCAACCCTCCTAAGTCTGGGGCAATTCCTCACTATATGACCGGTGTAGCCACACTTAAAACAACCCCTCGGAGGGCGTGGATACTATGAATGACTCGGGCCAGGTCTTCTGGACTGGCCGCTAAAAGTACACCAAGCAGGAGGCACACTAGATACTGACGGTGCATAATAAGGCTCCTGGGGCCTAGTAGGGGCTGGAATACCACTGGTAGCTGGAAGAGCTGAATGAATTGGATGACCACATAACCCCTACCATGGCGAGCTACTAGGGCACGAGTGCCATAATAAGAACTAGTCTCTAGAGACCTCATGGCCTCTCTCTCCTCTCGGTCCCGGGCAAGCATGCCCTCCAATCTCCTAGCAATACTCACAACCTGTTAGTAAGGAATATCCATCTCCGCTCCCTGACCATACTAATCCTGATATTGGGGTGAAGTCCCTCAATAAATTGTCGAACCCTCTCTCGAACTGTGGCAACAAAGGCCGGTGCATGTCGGGCCAAATCACTAAAGCTGACTGCATACTCTGACACAGTCATACCACCCTGGCACAACTACTCAAACTCCGTGCGCCATGAGTCCCTGAGGCTCTGAGGGACATACTCTCTCAAAAACATGTCTGAAAATTGAGTCCATGTAAGTGAAGCTGCCTCTTCTTGACTACTCAACTCATAAGCACGCCACCACTGATAGGCTGCTCCTCTAAGATGGAAAGTGGAAAAAGAAACCCCACTCGTCTCCGCTACACCCATAGTATGGAGAATACGATGACACTCCACTAGAAAATCCTGAGCATCATCTGTAGCCAATCCGCTGAAGGTAGGTGGGTGGAACTTCTGGTACCTCTCAAGTCTAAGCTACTCCGCCTTAGAAGCGGCTGTCCTACTCTCATGCTGAACCAGGGCTACCGGCGGCATAAGAATGAACTCTGGGGCCTAATCAATCTGGACCCTCTGCTCAGGAATATGGGCTGCGGGAGTCTGTGCCCCTCCCCTGGCCTGAGATGTGGCGAGAGCTAACGGAATCAATCCAGCCTAAGCTAAGGTGCTGAACATGCTCATGAACGGGGATAGAGTCTCCTGGAGGGCTGGTTCAACAATAGGAACCTCTGGTGCCTGCCCTCCAGCTAGAACAACTGGGGACTCCTCTGTCGCAGCTCGCGCGGGTGCTCTGGCTGCACCGTGTGGCCGTACTCTACCCCGGCCCAAGCCTCTGGCGGCTCTAGTAGGGGGCGCGGGTTCCTGGTGATCAGATCCTCCGGTACGGGTCCTCAACATCTGTGAGAAAGAATATAATAGAGAATTTTTAGAATTTGATGCCAATAACTTGCACGACAAGGAAATCAAAGAAGTATGTTTGTTCCTAACAGTTCCATAGCCTCCCGAAGATAAGTACAGACGTCTCCGTACCGATCCACGAGACTCTAATAAACCAGCTTGTGAATCACGACTCCTATGAACCTAGACCTCTGATACCAAATTGTCACGACCCAATTTCTCCCTCAGTGAACCGTCGTGACGGCACCTAGTCTCTACGACTAGGTAAGCCTAACACTTTGAGGAAATGAAACAAAAACACGAACATTAACTACTAACAGTAACAAATATCTAATAAGCAACTAAATGCCACTCGGTATATACAATTATCACTTCTAAAAATGTACAAAAAAATTCCCAAAATCCGGAATACCGCAAGTGACAAGCTACTAGGAAGTCTTAACCGTTCTATACATCATTTCTACAGAAAGAAGGCAAAATGAACATAGGGGGATAAAGGGGGACTCCGAGGATCTGCAGGCATGAGCAAATATACCTTGAAGTCTCCAATAAGCAGCATCGACTGCAACTAGGGATGAGGCTAGTAAGATGAACCTGGATCTGCACACGAAAAATATGTGCTGGAAAGGGTGTGATTACACCACAACGGTACCCATTAAGTGCCAAGCCTAACCTCGGTCGAGTAGTGACGAGATCAGGTCAGGGCCCTACTGGTATACATATAATGAAATAAGACAGAATGAAATATTGCAGTAAAATAAATACAGAAATCTAACAGGAATAGAATCAATGAAAGACAATAACTCAGAACACAGTGATAACAACCGGGGATCTCTCGAGATACCATCTCGTAATCCCAAACGTAAATGTGCAGGGGGATCTCCCAGAATACCGTTCCGTAGTCCCAATATAAATATGCAGAACATGGGGATCTCTCGGAATACCGTTCTGTAGTCCCAAAGGAAATATGCAGTACAGGGGGATCTCCCAAAATTCCGTTCCGTAGTCCCAAATAAATATGCAGTACAAGGGGATCTTTCGGAATACCGTTCCGTAGTCCCATAATAAATATGCAGCACAACCCACCGAAATAACAGTTACAGCAAGAAATCCTACGGTTTAGACTAAGTTAAAGTCAATGAAAGAAGGAAATTTGACTAAACATACTGCACAGAGTTCAAATAGGCAGTTAAACAAGTAGGCATGTTATTCTAGTCTAAACAGGATATTTACATATGCTAGTGTGTTTCAATTAAGGAGAAAACAAGTTATAACTTAGTGAAAAATGAAATTTTACAACAAATAGCCCGTGTACATACTCGTCACCTCACGTACACGGCGCTCACATATCAAGCAGTACCAAATCCTAAGGGGAGTTCCCCCACACAAGGTTAGACAATCCATTTACCTCGAACCAAGCTCAATCAATCAGTCACAATGCCTTCCCCACCAATATCCGGCTTCGAGTGGCCAAAATCTAGCCAAAATAGATTACATAGCATAAATAGAACTACAAGAAACTAATCTAGCTAATGATATCAAAGCTAACGCAAGAAATTGAAAAATCGCTCAAAAAGCCTCCCAGGGCCCACGTCTCAGAATCAGGTAAAAGTCACAAAATAAGAACACCCATTCACTCATGAGTCTAACCATACCAAATTCACTCAATTCCGATACCAAATCTCGATCAAAACCCCAAAATTTGGTGTAAGGACTTTTCTCAAATTTTCCCAAATTTTTACCTCAAATCCGAAATTAAATGATAAAATTAATGATAGATTAGTGGGTTATAACCATAAAGGAGTTAGGAATCATTACCCAATGACTCCCTCTGAAAATCTCTCGAAATGTCATCTTCTACCGAGCTCACAATTCAATTTTGTGATATGAGCTCAAAACCCTCGTTTTTGAAATTTAAATTTTAACACTACGGACCTACTCCAACTTCCAGAATCGGAATCCGACCCCGATATCAAAAATTCCACTACCGGTCCAAAACTCCAAAAATTCGACCTTCGCCATTTCAAGCCTAAATGAGCTACAGACCTCCAAAACACAATCCGGACACGCCCTTAAGCCCAAAATCACACAACGAAGCTAACGGAATCGACGAAATTCTATTTCGGAGTCGTCTTCACACATTTCCGACTACGGTGCCAATCCTAAGCCTTAAACCTCCATTTAGGGACTAAGTGCCCCAAAACACTCCAAAACAACCAAAACGAAACCTCCCGGCAAGTCACAATTGCAGAAATAGATATGGGAGAAGCAGTTAAATAGGGGATCAGGGCTATAACTCTCAAGACGACCGGCCGGGTCGTCAAAGATCACCAGCAACCTCCAGTAGTTAGGACTCATTTGTAGCTATCATGTAGTAGTTGGTTCCATCTAGAATACTATTACTCTGATGTATTATAAATATTGTTGTATAATTGTATTTGGAAGTGAATGAAGAGCTCCAGTTATCATCCCCTCTAACATCAGTCTAATAAATCACATAACATACTACACAACTTGCATACTCACAGCAGCATTCCCGATCACAGTAACTACTCAAAACCAACCCGGTACTAATATTAAACCCCATATCAAACAAAACCCCATTCCCAAAACCTTCATTCACTTCTGATAATGAAAGAAACTCACGGAATCTCATGACCCCTTATTAGATCAACAAGTCATGGAGCTCTATTGCCCCAACCAGAACCATAATAACTTTCTAAGCCGACTTTCAATATTTTCCTCCCTAATATACCGTAATCAAACCTGATAGTACCCGTTCTAGGTCCAATGACCTTATATTATTAAACATAACTATCCCACATATATGCCACACCGATATAACTCAAGCTATAACTGCGCAATCCGTGTACCCAAAAATGGGAAATGCCTCAAAAAAAAAGAATCGTATTGCAAGTTCAACAACCATCACCACAACCGCAATGCTATGAGCTCATCATATATAGTAGAACCAAGACACACGAATCTAATAACGGTAACCAGCTCTCCTAGAGCTCACATTAACATCAACTGCACGGACAACTCATGTGCTATAGTATCACTATCTTGACCCGCACGGACAACTCACGTGCCAATAATATTAGTATATGGATCTGTATGGACAACTCACGTGCCAATAACATAATCCGCCTGGCATGGTCACAGGCCTCTAGTCCAAGCATATCATACATGAGCAATCAATTAAGTACAAATGTATATGATACATGAAATAAGATTCACATGCTCCTGGACTGGTATAACTAACATGCCATAGAGTAGGCATGTGCAAAGTGTGCTATCACAGCTCAAATCGGCAAGGTAACGCAGAAATAGTAACTTCCCAGTTTATTAAGGGAATTAGCCTCTTTGTAACCTCAAGTATAGCCCAGATAGTTCTCAACAAAGGTACGAATATGAGAAACGGTATAACCTTACGCTTAACAGTCAACTCTATGCGTATTATAGCCTAATCATTCTTCCGAGTATGAATACTTACCCGGATGCCCGCACATGGGCTCAAACCTCACATATATGCACACTCATAGCGCGTAGCTATCATAAATAATTAACACAACTAGTTCCTTCACTAAGTTTAAATAAAATACTCACCTCAAACAGGCCGCAACCCTAAAACAATATGCTTCTGAGAACTCCCAGTCTCCAAGTTCATAGAACACATGAATCACCGTAACTGGTCCCAACTCCATCACTCGAATGACTAACACATCTTTCATGCATAATCATCCCATGAGGAATTCTTCCAAAAATTTTCCTTGCCACATAGCAATAATTGAAATATCAACCAAGTGAGTACTGCAATATCGATGAACATCCGTAAGTCAAAATACTATGCATCTTCTAAACTGCGCACCCTTCTTAAGGATTGCCGAGTAGTTATAACATTCATCTAAATATCTGAAACTGACCATTTTGTCCAAATTTCGTGACCTTCCCTTCAAGACCGAACTGCCACCTTACACATGTAAATCTTAATCCTGCACAACACACCACATCTATCATGCCATCATGTGAAAAGCACGAGAATATCATTATCAACTCTGAGTCACCAGCAGTTACATATCCGGTTAGTTAGAAACCTTCCCTTTGCTTCCTTCCAGGAGGAAATCATAATACACAACACGTTCCCTACACCGGTAAAAAACAAATCTGATTCAAACCATGGTAGAAACCATCAAGAATACTTTGAAATCCATTTGCACATAACTAAGCTATCAGAACTGAATTCCTCTAACTCGACCAAGCCACGCAGGTCACCAAAACGAAGAATATTGCCATCAAAACATCTGTAGAGCCTCACCACATCATAGGTAACCAAAGAGCCGATCATACCATTACCATACTGGTCCAGCCTACTACCCAGTCATTCTATTTTCTCCGAGTTTCTTTTGAATTTTCCTCAAGTTGAAACTTCTCCTAGTCAGAACTCCACAATCCTTACCAAAGCTCACTACAAGACATCCTAACATAAAACCACACTGCCCTAAGGACCATAAGATGTTGCATTCTTCTTAAGCACCCCCATAAATACCACAATCGAGACACCCACTCTGAAAGGCCTGATGTGAATTTAAAATTGTTCCTCTTTCCTTTCTTATACTGAAATGTAGAATCTATAGTCATACAGAATTACCACAAGTCCTGATACCATCAAATGCAAATCTCAGATTCTATCCACACACAAGTTCAAAAATATTCTCAATCCCTTTATCCCTTTGCGAGAGCCATCCACTCCGCTCAATCTCAATTGCACCGATCAACGGGCTGAACGGCATGTGCCCCATGCACACTACATCCTTCACACATAATAACTCAAATCATTTCCATGATTCCCATATATCCATAAAGTGTAATATAATTCGTATTCAGAAATTCTCTTACTCGAGTTATCCTCGAAGCCAGCCTCTGCAAGTCATAACTGATTTATTGTAATGACCTGATAGGTCGTTCCAAGAGTTGTAACCCCGTTTTCCCCATTTCTGCTTATTTATATATTGTTCAGCTATGTTGAGTTGTATCGAGTTGGTAGGTTTGGGTTCGGAGTAGTTTTAGAGTGAAATGAGACACTTAGTCTCTTAGTTAGAAAGCTAAGTTAGAAAAGTCAATCGGAAGTTGACTTATGAGTAAAAAAGTTTGGACATTAATTTTTATGATCCGGTTAGCTTCGTTGGGTGATTTTAGACTTAGGAGTGTGTCCGGAATGTAATTTGGAGGTCCGTGGTAGAATTAGGCTTGAATTGGCGAAAGTTAGAATTTCGTAGTGGAAAATTAGGTATCAGGGTCAGAATGGAATTTTGGAAGTTGAAGTAGGTTCGTAGTGTCATTTGTGACGTGTGTGCTAAATTTGAGGTCATTCAGACGTGGTTTGATAGGTTTCGGCATCGTTGGCGAATTTTGGAAGTTTAGAAGTTCTTAGGCTTGAATTCTTGGTTGAATTTGTGTTTTGGTGTTGTTTTAGGCATTCCGAAGGTTTGACTAAGTTTGGGTAGTGGTATATGACTTGTTTGAATTAGTGGTTGTGGTTCCGAGGGGCTCGGGATGATTTCGGATGGGTATCGGGGAGTTTGGAAGTTGGAAAATGCAACTGGAGCTGCTGTTCTGGAGTGTTCGCACCTGCGGATTGGGAACCGCATGTGTGAACTTCGCAGGTGCGGGCTTGAGGCGCAGGTGCACAGAGGAACCGCAGGTGTGGCTTGGTCTCCGCATCTGCGATGATCGCAGGTGCGTGGGAGGCTCGCAGATGCGGAGATGGAGGCCTGGGGTTTGGTCGCAGATGCGAAGAGAGGATCGCACCTGCGAGCCCGCAGGTGCGAAGGAGGTTGCACAGGCGTGAAGCATGGAGTTTAAGTGACGTCCGCAGGTATGCACATGGGACCGCAAGTGCAGCCATGCAGGTGCGAAGAAGAGGGTCGCAGGTGCGGAACCCCTGGGGCAGAACCTATAAAAGTAACCCTTCGTGAATTTTTTCACTTTTTCCACCATTGTTGAACGGTTTTGAGCTTTGGGCAGTGTTTTTCAAGGGAGAATCATGAGACATCAGTGAGGTAAGTCACTTGAGTTTATTTACACTCGTTTATGATGTTTTTCCACTGATTAGCCATGAAATTAGTAGGGGTTTAGAGTGAAATTGATGGAGTTAGGGTTTGAGTTTTGGAGAGTTTTAAGTGAGGATTTGTGGGACCAAACGGAGTCCGATTTTGACGAACTTTATATGGTTAGACTCGGGTGAGGACGAGGGTTTTTATTCTTCCATTTTTGACTTGTTTCGAGACGTGGGCTTAGGGGCCGGGTTTTGGTCGATTTCGGATTTTTGGCCTATTTATGTTGTTTTTATTGTGGAATTCGATTCTTTAGCCTATGTTGATAGTAGTATTCTGATTTTGGTTAGATTCGGAGTTTTTGAAGACTGAGTCCAGAGACGAGGGCATCCCGGAGTAGGATTTTACATTGTTAAGGTAAGTAACAGTTTTAATTCTTGCTTTGAGGGTATAAACTCGGAGATTTGACATCACGTGATTGTTTGGAAGTGATACCCACGCTAGGTGACAGGCGTGTGGGTGTGCACCAAGAGGGATTGAGACTTGGTCGGTCCCGTGAGGCTGTGAGGCCTAATGGCTATTATCTGTGGTTATGTGTTTATTTGTTGTTGAACTTGTTTTCCTTCATGTTAGAGATCATGCTTAGGATTTTATTCATGCTCACATTATTTGCACTCAGTCATAGATATTATTGTACATGTTTACCTCAGTCCCTATTATTTTGTTGATATGCTGTGATACTTGGCGTGGGTTGTGTTTCCCTTATTTGTTGTTGATGGTGAGGCAAGAGAGGTACATGACTGAGTGAGACCGAGGTCCTGTTGTGAGGTATTTGATTGAGGAATGTGAGTTATCTATGCAGCACGTGAGTTGTCCGTGCGGATCCAGGTATTGATACCATAGTGCGTGAGTTATCCGCGTAGCATGTGAGTTGACCGTGCGGACCCAAGGATTGATATCATGGCATGTGAGTTGTCCGTGCAGCACGTGAGTTGTCCGTGCTTAGCGCTTGGGCTTTGGGAGCCCCTCCGGAGTCTATACACACCCCCAGTGAGCGCAGATACCTATTGAGTGTTGAGTGTATTGAGTGCTGAGTGCCGAGTGTTGAGTGATGGAGTGACAATGTTGTGAGGTTGCATTTACTTTTGATGTTGCTGCATTTACCTGTTAATTTCTTTGTGGCATTTGTTGGTTTTATGGAATTTACCTGTTTATTCATGTTTATTGTAAATTGTGAAAATAAATAATTGGACTGTTTTGCTTAGCTCGTCACTAATACATAGTTCCTTAGTTATTTCTGTTACTACTGAGTCGTTTGTACTCGTGCTACACCCTACATTTTATGTGCAGATCCAGGTGAGTTAGAGCGCGGCGATCGTTGAGTTCAGGCCAGCTATCGTTGGAGACTGCAAGGTAGCTGCTAGCGTCTGCAAGACCTTGTTACTCCTTTTATCATTTCTTCTTTTGGACTGTATTGACAGTTAGATAGTTTTATTTCTTAGTTCATAGATTTAGACGCTCATGACTTAGTGATAATCCGATGTTTGGGGCTCGTTTTCGTATTTTCTATAATTATATTTAGAGTTGATTTATTTTATGAAAAATTCAAATGTTGGAAATATTTTATTAAATTCTTATAATCAATTTAGTAGTAATATTTTGGGAAATAAGCTTGCCTTGTAACACGATAGGCGCCATCACGACCATGGTTAGATTTTGAGTCGTGACATTTATAGTATACCTCAAACTGAAACAGACACAACACATAACCATGCAATCAAAGCGTCGATAGTGGTCTCCCCCACTTACCTCAATGCCATAGAACAGAACATCTAGTACATTTAGCTCCCAAACTTGAGGGATCCAATGACAAACAACAACAACAACAACCCAGTATAATCCCACTAGTGGGGTCTGGGGAGGGTAGTGTGTACGCAGACCTTACCTCTACACTGGGGTAGAGAGGCTGTTTCCGATAGACCATAATACCGCAGGGAGATTCAACTAAATCCTTCATAAGCTCACATACATCCACATGACGATCAGGTCAAGTTTCTCAACCAAATTCAAATTCGAATTTCAACAAATATACCCCGCTGGTAGAAAGGAAACTCTCCACACAACATTCTAAGGATCACACCTCTATAGATTACTCCGCAGGAGATATCCCACCTGCTTAGACTCAAATTGGCATCTTGCTATACCCTTTCACAACCGCGATTACTATGCCATCACTTAATCTTCCTAAGTCTGAACTCATCACAAGACATGAAATTGTACTTCGTTCTAGAATAAAACAACATGAAAAATCTTCCAACACATTCTACTTGAGACTATACGTCACATCAAGACAGCAATCTAGCACCCAATAGCCCTTTTTACATCTCAAGCAACTTTTTTCATCATATTCAAACCATCCGAACATATCTTGCAGTCACATCATACTTATCATACAGTCATCCATCCACTAATCGAGCCATAAATTCCACTCATAGGGACACTACCTAACATATAAGTCCAAAAGTATGTGCTCACACAACTGAAATCCCCATGCTCAAGCTACTGTCATAACCCGGCCTCAAGTCCTCTAGACTGGCCCATCATCAGCACATAGAAATCACATCTCGCACCTCATCCATGGAATCACAAGCTATCGATGCACAGTTGATACTGACCGCTCATGTGCACATACGAATGCGCGAAAGGAATTCAAAGAGTTATGTTTCAAGCTGAATCAATTTTGCACGATAAGAAAAGAAAGAGGAGAAATTATCCAAAATACCCTGTAGCCTCTCGAATATAAGTATGGACGTCATCATACCAATCCGCAAGACTCTACTAGACACTTGTTCATGACTTGTAGAACCTATGAATCTAGAGCTCTGATACCAATTTGTCACGACCCAAAATCTAACTAGCCGGGATGGCACCTAACCTCACCCGCTAGGTAAGCCAAATAACAACAATCCAATTCAATTAATAATTAACTGACTCTAATTTACTCCCCAAGGACTGGTAGTATAAATCATGAGCTACTAAGATTAGAATTTACAAAGATGGTATGAAATAAATACATCATCTATTCGAAACGTACATAAATAGATTTTTATAAATCTAAGGCTACCATGAACACGAGGCAGCTACAACCGGAAACGCAGGTACATCTTCAAATCTAGCTTCACGTCGATCACAGCAACATCAACATCCAATATATTCACGCAAGGTGCAGAAGTATAGTATGAGTACAACAGACCCCATGTACGCAATAAGTAACAAACCTAACCTTAGGTTGAAAGTAGTGACGAGCTGAAACACAGGTCGGGGTCCAACACCAATAGCCAACAATAATTCATAACAACATAATGGAAGTAATAAAAAAGGTAGCTCACAAACAAAATGCCCAGCTCGTTCACAGTTCCATAAAAATAGTCATGCTTTTCAAATATATCAGTAAAAACCCAAATCCTTTACCGAAATCACCAATTTATGAGTATGTTTTGAAAACTGTGATTTTTTCCAAAAACATTCAACAGGTAAATGTTTCATTTTTAAAATGGCATGAGAAAAATACATCTTTATGCCTCCATGTCAATATGTAGGAGAAGTCATGAATGACGCAACGTCGTACAGCATGAGGAAAAATGCATCTCTATACATGTATGTAAAGTGTGCATGTCAATGCGATGCAACTCAGTGACAAAACCATATGCATACTCTTAGAGTATCATTTCACTCAATCCTTCCAGTCACCCAGTCCTCTCAGTCACTCAATCCTCACAGTCACTTAATCCTCACAATCGCTCGGCACTCGCACTCGGTAGGTACCTGCGCTCACTGGGGGTGTGTACAGACTCTGGAGGGGCGCCTTCAGCCCAAGCTCTATAATAAGCCAATCATGGCATAAATCAATAAAACATGATGTGGCGCGCTTCCTGATCCCATAAATGATATGATGTATCAATAAATGGTAATAGAGACTGACATATGATATGCAAATGAATGCATATGACTGAGTATGTAATTGCAATGTAAGCAAATAATTCAACAGCAGCAATGACCTCGGTGGGTCCCAACTGAATAAGCATGTGGCCTAGACATGGTTTCTAGCATGAATCACAGCTCAAAAGCTCTAATACGTACAGATTTTATGGTTCCAAATAAGATTAGGTAACTACACAGTACCACAAAAATAACAGAGTCACATTTTACACGGTGCACGCCCACACGCCCGTCACCTAGCATGTGCGTCACCTCAACACCAAACACATAACACGTATTAATAAGGTTCGTACCCTCAGCTCCAAGTTTAGAAGTGTTATTTACCTTGAACAAGTCGAGTCCAATACCGAACAAGCTAAACAATGCTTCAGAAATTCCATTTTGCGCGTATCAACCACCGAACAACTTCCTATCTCCTCAATTCCAAGCCGAACGATTCGAAACTAGTCAAACAACGTGCAAATTAATCAAAATATACTCCAATGCTTACAATTTAACAATTTACAAAAATTCCCAACTCCGCTAGAAATATCGACAGTGGAACCCAGGTCTCGGAATCCGACGAAACTCATAAAATCCAATAACTCATTCAATTACGAGTCCAACCATACTAATTTTAATCAAATCTAACTCCGAATCGATGTTCAAATATCGAAAATTCATTTTATTGAATTGTAGAAAATTCCTATGACTTCTCTTGAAAAATCAATAATCTAACGCCGAAAATAAAGATTAATTCATGGAATATAATCACAAGGGGGTCAAGAACACTTATTCCAAGTTGTGTGGTGAAATTTGTCTCTGAATTTGCCTCTGAAATTTGCCTTTGAAAATCGCCCATCCAAAATCCACCCAAGGCCCTCGGGACCTCAACCAAATATACCAACAAGTCCTAAAACATCATACAAACTTAGTTGATACCCCAAATCACATCAAACAATACTTAAAAATATGAATCACCCCCAATTGAAACTTCAATGAAACTATCGAATTTCAACTTCTATATTCGATGCTGAAACCTATCAAATCAAGTCCGATTTACTTCAAATTTTGCATACAAGTCATAAATGACATAACGAACCTATTCAAATTTCCAGAATCGGATTCCAACCCCGATATCAAAAAGTCAACTCTCGGTCAAACTTCCAATCTTTCAATTTCTTATTTTTGCCATTTCAAGCCAAATTTAACTACGAACTTCAAAATGAATGTCCTGACACACTCCTAAGTCCAAACTCACCATACGGAGCTATTGGAACCATCAAAACTCCATTCCAGAGTCGTTTGTACAAAAAGTCAAACTTCGGTCAACACTTTTCATTTAAGCTTCTAAACAAGGATTGTTCTTTTAATTAAATCCCGAATCATCCGAAAACTAAAGCCAAAAATTCACACAAGTCATAATACACATTACAAAGCTGCTCAAGATTTCAAATTGTTGAAAGAAGCATAGATGTTCAAAACGACAAGTCGAGTCGTTACAAGTCCATTCTAAAAAGAATGACACATTTCTATAATTGGAAATAATTTAACTTTAAACTTTTTATTTCACCCATTTTATCCTTAATGAGAAACTTTTATAACTACACAAATGTCATGGCACCACAAAGATTTTAAGATCACAAATTTCAAAAGTCTCTTTTCTTTTAAACTTTATATCGAGTCAAACTAACTCATCAAAATTGTACAGAGATTTAAAACAAATTTTGCCTTATATGGAGTCCGGAACCAAAATATTGTTATTTTGGACTTAAAGCACAAAAATAGGTAAAAACAAATAATTGATGACCAAAGTATATATAACACATTTATTCAATGCGCTATACCTTATTGGCACGTTTGTCTGTTAAGGTATAGCACATTTGTTACATGCGCTATATGTAAACTTTACTGACCCACCAATAATTCATCTGAACTTTACTGAGCCACCAATAATCGAGGGTATAGCGCATGCATAATAGGCGCTACATATATAGTTCATCCTATATATATGCCATACCTTCCATTATTGTACCCCGAACTGGTTTTTTACTTATTTAAGGAATTTCAGAATTTCGGTAAAAATCCATTCAGGATCCTTCAGGTCTTCCGAAATATTTGTTTGCTTAACGTATTTTGTATTTTGTCATAATGTTTGAAGAGCGAAAAAATTAGGGTTGCATTATATTGGGGGGATGAGGTTATGGTATAGAATAACTCAATACACTATAGTTGTTTTCCACAATGTCATGTTAAGTTGCCACTTACAATGGAGTACGATAGATTGATATCGTTGTTATATAAAAAAATGAGTGAGGAAACGTTCGGCTAATATTAAAGTAACCGGAAGATATCTGTATTTTGTTACTCCACAAGGGGTTGCTTGTTATGTTGAGTTTAACATCGAAGACGATGAAACTCTGACACATTTTTTGAGGACTTCGGATGAACACCGGGAACTTCTTGTGATAAAAATGTTTGAAATGTACGTCAAGGTTGAAGACGATCGCAATATTGAGGTTCCGCAAAATAGGGATAACCCTCAATCATCTGGTGGTTGTTTTGGAGCAGTTTTATCCGAACAGGTTCTGTTTGAAAGAGTTTGGCCAGATCTAAACTTATCTCCACGGGCGAATGAGGAGCGATGACATAATTTCTCCCCAAGTTTACATAATCCACAAACCGAGTGGTAAATTTCAATTTTCCTTTGTATTACGATATTTGTTTTATGTATTGTATTTGTATTAACACTCATATATTCCAAATGCGGTATCATCTAGATATGAATTTTACAAGTTATGAACCAACAGACATTTGGAATATGCCTAGTTTTGGTGTGTTGGATCATAGTGGTCCATCCGTGAGTCATCAGCAACAGGATAATGTGCATCATGGGATATCAACAGATTATGATTTGTAAGTTAAGTGATAAAGTTTATATGTAATGTTTGGATGAATTTGAGAAACTCATTATTTTATTAGTTGTGCAGTGAAAACGAGTAACTTGAAGGTCATGTCCTTACTCAATTGCCCGAAGATGATATATTTAATTGGGATCTGGCAGATGTGAAGAGTCAGGAAGATAATAGTGATTATGACAACAATGCTGATGAGTTTGGAGATGACACACCATTTCCTGATGATGATAAGGAGGACGAGAATGATGAACCTGATTTGACGAGGGAGCATGATGCCACCAATGAGCATGCTCCATATATGCAGACTCCACCTTCTGTTAGACTGAGAGTGTATGAGTCCCATGTGTCATTTCATTCAAGGGAGATTCCATACCTTAATCAGTTGCCTAGTATGTAGGATGTGGATGTCCTCACAAGGGATCTCGACTAAATTCGGACAACAATGTGGGATGAATCTAGACCAATGATGCTGTCAAAGAATATGCTTTTTGTTGATAAAGCGCGCCTAAGAAGGGCGGTGCGAATGTACAGCATAAAAGAGTATCGTGAGATCGTGGTTCATGACTCATCTCCGGAAGTATACAAGGTTATTTGTCACAGATGGTTTCAAGGTTGTAAATGGATGCTGCATGCGAGAAAGTTGAAAACAAATATGTGGATTGTGGAGAAATACATTGGCACCCACACTTGTGAAATGGACACATTCAATGGGAATCATTTTAACTTAAATGTTAACTTGATTTCTCTTGTCTTGATTCCACATATTGAATCGTCCATAAGGTACAATATTAAAGAGTGTATAACATCTGTCCACTAGGTATATGGATGTACCATTACCAAAAGAAAAGGCATTTCTTGGGCGAAAATGTGCGTTTGAGATTGTTTATGGTAACTAGGATAAGTCCGCCGCTCTACCCAGGTACATGGCTATATTGCAACACTTTAACCTCGGGACTGTTGTTGAACGGAAACTTCGACGGAGTTCGGGAATACAAGAATTCATATTCAGATGTGTTCTGGCATTTAAACCAACCATTGATCGTTTTGTGCATTGTCAGTCGGTAATATCCATAGACGACACTCATGTCTATGGAAAGTATGATATTAAGTTGTTGATCGCCGTTGCAGTAGATGCTAATGGAAGCATATTTCCCCTCATGTTTTCTATTTGTGCCAATGAAAGCCAAGAGATATGGACATTGTTTTTCAACCACTTGAAGGAGCACATAGTTAGACAACGTTTAGGTATTTATCTAATATTTGATCGTCATGGCGGTATTCTATGTTTTGTACAGAATTTGTGTGCATGGCAGGAACCGTATGCCTACCACCGTCACTATGTTAGGCACTTGAAGGCCAACTTCTAGAGGGCTCATCCGAAATAGGACTTACATGATTTAATGTGGATGGCTATAACAGATCACCAAGAGTGTAAATTCAGGAGGCGAATGGAATTGATTAGGCAGCAAGACCCAGAAGCCTATCGTTGGTTGATGCGACATGAGCTTGACAAGTGGACTTTTCATAAGGATGGTGGTAGAAGATGGGGAATTTTGACTACAAATGTGTCAGAGTCTTTCAACGGGTTGTTGAAGTCTGCACGTGGATTTCCTGTCACTGCCATGGTGCGAATGTCATTCAAGCAAATGGAGGAGAGGTTTGTTGAAAGATCTAGAGGTGCATCGTCATTGATGGAAAGGGGTGTTGGATATATGCCACAACCAATGAAACGATTTGAGAAATATAGGAAGCGAGTACAGTGGCATACATTTTTGCAGTATTGCAGCGAGCGAAATATTTTCTTGAAGTTCGCACTGGTCTGTATCAAACCCACGAGAATAATACATACACCGTCAATGAATCTAGAAGATTATTCCCGTGTGGAAAATGATCAATCTATCACTTGCCATGCTCACATGCCATGAAGTGCTTTCAACATACAGGTTTTGCGGCAACGAGCTACGTTGATAAAGAATATAGTATTGTTGCATACGTAAACACCTATAGTGGATAGTTGCAGCCAGTGGGTGGTGAGAATTATTGGCTGCCGGAACAATTTAAAATGGTGTGTAACAAGGATTATGTGTGTCAACGGCAAGTGCAAAAAAGAACGCGAATACAGAACCAAATGGAAGCTGGTGATACCGTTTATGCGTGTAAATGTGGAATATGTTCCCAAACAGGACATGATCGCCATAAATGTCCTTCAGTTGGTTTGGGAGGCGGTGGTAATTCAGCTGCAGGTGGAAGTTCATCCAATGTGGCCAATTATCAAGGATAAACGTAGTGTTTTGTTGCAGTATTTTTGTTGTACTAAATGTCTGTAAAGGTTCAGTTTGCAAAATTTCTAAAATAAATTTATGTTTCCAATAGTGTTAAATCTAATTGATATTTAGCATTAAATATTCAATACAACAATTTAAAATATTTTCTAAGAAATAAATAATAATTTTCATTTGCCATTATCATCACCATCTGGCAGTATTTCATTGTCACTGTCTTCATCTTCTTCATCAACATCTTGTACGCACCCTTCCGGACCGAGAGCATCGTAATCTAGGCCCTAGTTGACACACATTTCTCGTATTTCATTGTTATCATCAATAAGACCACTTGCTTGATTTCTACAATAATATGGGACTCCTACGTCCAACGTCTGTGGCCGAAACTTAGTTAGTCCCTCCCACTTGATAATTGTTGGGAAAACAGGATAATTAATGTCTCTATGCAATTTTTTATTTTCTAATAAATCCCAATATTGATCCTCTATTCCTTGAAGGTAGTTAAGATCATCTAGTGCATGATGAACGCCTAGTGTCTTTTCCATCTCTAAAATCTCCTTCATCAAATGCCGAATCACTTCTGGTTCATCTTTGTGTGTGATTGTTTAGAAGGTTGCAGACAGTGCTTGTGGTACAACTAGCCCATGCCAGTGGCATAGCACTTCATAATCATACCATTTTGAGTAAAGGGGAACCCATTGTAGTACTTCATAACCATCCTAGTCGCAAAAATTGACTCAATGTCACAATGCACCCATGGCTTGAACACCCACCATAATAGAGAAGTCTAATAACATCACATATCCCTCATGAAACAATGTGCCCTCACAACAAGAGAGTAATTTGAATCCACACATTCAAATCAATTGCTCAAATATATCAAAGAAGATCGCTCACTCTCACAAGAAAGTCACATGCATGCAATTGGTACCATAGGCTTGTCCTTAATGTAAATCTCTGCGAATGTAAGTTCGCTCAATCTAAAATTAATTAGAACTTTTCCTTGGTTGTAATGTGGGCTTAGGGACAGGTAAGATATATTTAGGAATAGTGGTTCACCCTCCTAAAATCCTAAGCACTTTAACACATCACGAAATTAATTTTAAACACATTTTCCCTCAATCCAACTTCAACTTCACAAACAATATCAGCCCCAAAAAAATATTCCTTTTTTCTTTAAGAACTATCGTCATTTACACTCCACTACCAAAAATAAGATATTTATTCATCTATATTTTTTTCTTTTTCTTTTTCTTTTTTTCTTCAACTATTTTTTCTCTTTTGCAATTTTCACTAGCGGCGTATTCTTTTACAAAAATAAGTGCACCTTTCATTGGTTCCACTCAAAATCCACCCCACACTTAGTTCCTTCTTACTTCTTTTAGCACTCATTTCACAATTAAAGTGCTTTAAGAGGATTAAAACAATGTCAATTAAGAAAAAAAAGGATATAGGCTTGTAATATGGGTGCCAAATAAAAGTCTATAGGCTCAAAGGGTTAACTAAGGATAAATTTTATTTATGATAAGCAATAAGCTCAAAAAGATCAAAGAAAGCCTAAAATCATTATCAAATCGAGCATCACCTAAAATTTCGCTTCGACTCACATACTGGGCAAGTTTTAGATACAAGTACAATACATAGACTACACAAAACCCTCGTCACACATGTCACATGACTCACTAAGGACGGTCCAAGTCCGCTCTCAAACTAATGCAAGAATTCACGAAGCCACAAGATATTAAGCATTAAGCACAAAGTGAACATAAGTCAAGTAAATGAGACATAGGCGTCAATAACATGCTATCCAGTATGTACATGCATCATTGACAATTTCAAAATATAGGGAAGATACGACACATGCCAAAGCCTAAATATGCTACTATCAAACATGTCAAGGGTGCCTAGGAATCTCATCTTTCTTCCATTTATTCTCTAAAGTCCTACTCTTAAAATAAATAAATTACTACCCGGTTCAAGCTAAATCCCATGAAAAAGAACCGGGACACAAAGAAAAACTACGAGGGATTATTTCTACCTAGAAAATAAAAGGACATGTTTTTGTATTTTTTGTTAGACTTTAATTCCTCAAGAAAACTGCCTAGAAGATCCATCGTCGGGAAAAGTCCAATTTTTCTTTTCTTTTTTTAATTTTATATTTTTTTTATTTATTTTTGTTAAATTAAGCTACTAAAACTACTACTGCTATACTACACCATTAATTCTACTACCTATGCAATTAGAAATAAGAAGCTAGCTAACAATAAAAAGATAAGAGACTAACAATATACTAATATAATACAATACAAACCACAGAGAATCTTCCACCCCACACTTAAAAGAGTACAATATCTCCAATGCACAAATATCGCAAAAATAACAAGTGTGAACAAAAAACTCCCAGAAAGGCCAAAGGACGAAACAATAGAAGCTCACTGGGTACTCAGACTTCTCCCAATGATGCCTTTGTGCGGGTACCTCACACTAGTTCCAACCATTTGGCTCGCTTTTGCACACTTCCAGTGACTTTTCTTCCTATACTCATAATCTTACAAAATAAAACAACACTACAAAAATAATAAAAATAGAATAAAATAAAATAAAAAATAAATAAAAATAAAAGAAAGCAGTAAAGCTGGGTTGCCTCCCAACAAGCGCCTAATTTAACGTCACGGCACGACGTGAACCACTTTTTGCCTCCACCTCGAACTTATGAATTGTACACCTAACAGGGCATCCAGCCTGCGGCTATTCTCCTTTGGTGGGGCTACAAAGATAACCAGGTCAAGTAATAAATTTTTTCACTCTACACTTCTTTGCCTTTAGATGAGGAATGTAATTTTTTCTCTCTGCCACGACAAATCCAAGAATGTGGGCACCTTCTTCCTCTTCCGCTGACTCCTCCAAAGGCTCAGATGACTCGATTTGTATGTCATCATCCAAACATAATGTCGAAAAATGTTTAGAATGAGGACCAACAAGCCCCAACTATGGAATTGTATTACTATCTACATCCTCATATTTACATATACTAGAGTCTTCAAATATAACATTATCTACTCCCTCATATGACTCTACAACACTCTTCTCAACATTGACATCCTCAAGAAAAACATTGTCTAATGCTTGGTATTCTCGTTTTAGCTCCTCAATTTGGTCTAGAAGATTTTTTTCAGCTTTACACAACTCATGATTAAATTGTTGGGCGTTGAACTCATAAACTTTTGCACTCAAATTTACATCTAAGTTGTGCAAAGCCAAGCCAAACTTGTCAATTTCTTGTGTAAGATCAACTATATTCTTCAACCAATCATTCACCAACTTTGTTAGAAGATAACGTTGTTTCGCATATTTCCTTAATCGTGAATATCCTTTCTAATACCAACCCTTACTCCCATATTCAAATTCAGACCTCCCAGAGTTCAGGTCATGACAAGCCCAAAACGACGGGCCATAAAAGTCTTTAGTCAACCAAGCATCTTCATCAATAATCTTATCTCTAGATATCTGATCCTCAGATGTCATGTTGAGAGAACTATGAACACACCAAGAGAAAAATAAAATTGTTATAAAAATAAAAATTGTCACGACCCAAAACATTGTGACCGGCACCCGGCACACTAACCGACCCGAGCAAACCAAACCATGTGATGCACCCAAATCATATGCATGAAAACCAATTTAACTGCTGAAGCTCCTTGAAAATCATATACATTTTCAAGTTAAATGATAAAATAATTTTCAATTCAAAATCACACGTGACACCTTTCATGATAGTAACAATGAGACTAAGTAAAATAAATATACTTTCATAAATGTCGTGTACAACCCCATTACTACAACCTTTCACAACTATCTATGGAGCCTCTATACCAAAGAATAGAACCACCGGTTGGAGTAATTCCAACAAAATAAAATAAGGAAGAACATGATAGCTACCACAATAAAAGTGGTGCTTCATAATACCTTGGAAAGAGAGTCATCCTAGCCTGACCGCATGTCACGTATCATACATCATCCTGAAATATGTAAAGTAAGCAGGGCCCTGGAGAGGGGATCCTAAGGGCTGAGTACACCACAGCAGTACTCAATAAGTGTCATAGACTTTCTCTAACTTAAGTTCTTGGGACAAACTTTATAAAAATAATGCACCAATATTTGATATAAAATGACAAAAATTTTTATCAATTCATGACCTTTGTTATTTTAAATAACAACCAAATGAAATATAACCCACAATATAAACTTTTAAAACATTTACATCAATCCAAGATTTTGGATAAAATCATACAAAATCATTCCATTTGCTTTAAGTCATCGAAATCACTTTTGGCTTCTTAGGCCTAAACATAAGAAAATCATCCTTACCTTTCACTAGGAGTACTATACCATCACCGACATAAGAAGGTCAACTAGGTTATGTACCTAGCGAAAAGTATCATATACCCTACTTGCTCAGGTCTTCTCATTGTAGTGTCGTACGAATCGACTCAGCCATGCTAATAATAGCAAAAAATAGTACTCTCTTGAGAGAGAGAACTTTGCTGTAGTCTATACCACAAAGTGGCCATCTACGCCTACACCGACACGTGTAGTTTCATGACAGCGAACACAATATATCCGAAGTCAATCTCGGTGAACACAAGTAACTCCCAAAATATTAGATACTTCAAAAATAGATTCATAGCATAGTAGCTTCAAAGGATCTATTTTTATCAACTCATAGCATTTATAGAAAATCTAAATCCTTTGAACAAAAATTAAATAAATAACCTTTTACATGCTAAAGCCTTTAACAATTTAATATCAATCTTTAAAAGATACCACAAGTGCTATTCTGTTCGTCAATTTCCAAAAGAAATACTTTCCACGAAAACTTATCTTTAGCACTCAAATATGTATACTCTTGTCAATATGTAAGTTTTGATAAAAACTTATAACATTTACCTTGAGTGTCATTTTGCCAACAAGATTTAAAATAAAGTTTTATAAAACAGCATGACACTACATATGCAACATAATATTTTAATATATGGAGATATCCGTACTTGTTTGTCCCCACAAGCACGAAAGCACATTTGCAAACAACTTAAGTATTAACTCGAAACATGCCTTTAGAGAAAGTCTCTCAAGAAGAGTAAGTTTTAATCAACTTACCTTGATTTTGCTTTATTAACTCCCATAAGCTTTCAATCCTCTTCCATCATTCCAATATTGATTAAAATGCTCAAACATCACCAACAAGTCGATATCTACAATTAGATATCCTAATTATATCAAAATATGACCTAAAATATTGATCAATATCCATATATGGCTCATAAGTTGCCTACAAGCCTCCAACAACTCAAATCGCCAAATAGATTTACAATCTAGACCATTCAACTTCATTCTTATATTTTAATACCCATTCGAAATTATTAATGATACTACATCAATTGTCCAATGCCACCAAGTTACTATTTATCGTCTTTCATAATCTACACTTGTAAAATATACAATTTGGGTGATTACTTAGTTGATCACTTCCAACTTTTGCTAACAAATAAATCCAGAGGTTCATTGTATTCATCAATTTCATCGCCAAGATTAATACTCATCTTCTCTCTTATTTTCTAAAAGTACTATTCATGCCATGAACTAGAGTTTTATAATCCAATCTTTCAACCATTTAAACTAGTAAAAAATGCTTCAAATACTTCTAACTACTCATAATAAATGAGTTTGAAGCATTGAAATTACCTCTAGTAGCTCAATCTTGAAAAATCACAACATTGGTGATTTTAGTGTTCTTGAGGATTTGATGATGAAATCTAGCATTTGGATGCAAGAATGATGTTAGAACTCATGTATATTGAGTAAGAATCAACCCAAAACATCATTAACAACTTACCTTGGTTGATTGGACTTGATTTGAGCTTAAAACTGCCCCTTCACCTCAAGAACCCTAACCCCCAATACACAAAATACTCTCCTCCCCCGACTTTGTATTTATAGGCCTAGATTTATGGGTTTCAGACGCGGCCTCAGATGTTTCGCATCCCAAGTTCACTCATCTTTGAATCTCGGATGCGGACCTGGATTCTATGGCAGCACTTCACTGCCATCCTTTCTTTTGGATGCAGCCTCAGATGCTTCGAATCCCCAGTTCACTCCTCTTTGAATCTCGGACGCGGACCTGGATGCTATGGCAGCACTTCACTGCCAGCCTTTCTTTCGGACGCGGCCTCAGATGTTTCGCATCCGTAGACTCTTCTGCCAGCCTTTGGTAATTTGGTCATAACTTCTTGTAGGAATCTCCAAATGACAAATGGTTTGAAGAGTTAGAAACTAGACTCGGAGATCTTTCATTTGATAGGTTTTCCAATCACATAAAGCCTTATAAATATGTAGATATGTGCGTCCAACATTTGGTCTTGTGCATACTCATTTCGAACTTTAGTCTATCATGTAATTTCCAACTTGACTTAGATTTAGGGCTAACCTTAGACCCCACATCACTTATAATATGCCTCGTACACTTATTATCATATCCAATTGATATCCATCATATTAATAGTCCTCGTCTGCACACAAAATAATATAATTAGCGCACATCAACTTTCTTAATAGCGCTTAAGTACTTTGAATTTTTCTCGGGTGCTACAAAAATATTTACAAAAAGAAAAAAAACCTGTAAAGATAAAAGTAAAAGTCTAATCTAGAAAAATAGCTAATTCTAAGTCCCCGGCAACGGCACCAAAAACTTGTTGCGGCCAAACGCACATGCAAGTATACGCGGTCGTCAAGTAATAAAGTGACTAAAAGTCGGATGTCGAACCCACGAGGACTTGTGATTAACTATTTACTAAATTAGACTATCCTAACTATCTAAATGAGAATTAAAAATAGAAGTATTTGATTTTAAGCTAATAAAAATAAAGAAAAACAAATAATGAACTTTGAACAGAGGAAGAGCTGATTTTTATGTTATCAATGTTATGAAAACGATCTAGGGTTATGGGCTATCTAACATTCCTATTGTATTCTTCAATTGAATTGACTAACTAATTCATCTAGTTCATTGGTTGACAGGGTTAATATTGCTCATAAGAATCTGTCGAGTTCTTACTCGCCTATTCAAGCTAACCTAACGCCTATATGTCTATTGAATTAGAACTAACAAGAACGCATTTATAATTCCCTTAATCATGAATATCCTTTTCAATACTAACCCTTATTCTCATATTCAAATTCATACCTCCCAGAGTTCATGTCATGACAAGCCCAAAAAGACGGGCCATAAAAGTCTTTCGTCAACCAACTGTCTTCATCAATAACCTTACCTCCGGATATTTCATCCTCGGATGCCATGTTGAGAGAACTATGAGCACACTAAGAGAAAAATCAAATTGTTACAAAAATAAAAATATTTACAAAAAGAAAAAAAATGAAACTTATAAAGATAAAAGTAAAAGTCTAATCTAGAAAAATTGCTAATTCTAAGTCCCCGACAACGGCGCTAAAAATTTATTGCGGCCAAACGCACATGCAAGTATACGCGGTCGTCAAGTAATAAAGTGACTAAAAGTCGGATGTCAAATCCACGAGAACTTGTGATTAACTATTAACTAAATTAGACTATCCTAACTATCTAAATGAGAATTAAAACTAGAAGTATTTGATTTTAAACTAATTAAAATAAAGAAAAATAAATAATGAACTTTGAACAGAGGAAGAACATATGTTTATGTTATCAATGTTATGAAAATTGTTGATACCCAATTTTGCCCTCATATTTTATAAATATTATATATACTGTCAAAATATTATTTTTCACTATTATCTAATTTATTGGGATTATATAAGTTCTTCTTGTAATTTTTCCATAATTTTCAAAGCTTTAAAATTTATTTTCTCGCATTTAAATTACTCGAACATGTATTAATTACCCCTCTAAATTATTTCATGACGACTTAATCATCCAATTTTATTATTTGTATCTACATATATATTTCATAATACCTTCACATCATTTTATATAATTATATTGGTATTTAAGCTATTTACATAATTTTGTAATAATAGCCTATATGCTATGCATAATTACAATTCTTACATTACTCATGCTAAAATAGCAGTTTTATATATTTATAATGTCAAGTTATTATTTTCAATCCTTTTATTATATAAGCAATATTTTATTTTTTGTTAATTATTGTTATTTAAACAATTTCGTGTATTTAATTTGTAGCCTAAATTTGAAGCCAATTCCGGACCAATTTAATGGCCCAAACACCCACACCTTAGCCCAATAATCCCTCAAGCCCAATCCAAACGACCCCTATTTCTTAATCCCAAGATCACCCCACCCTTTTAATTAACCAAACCCCTGAAACCCTAAAGACCACTCCTCCCAAACTCGCCACCTCTATACCCTCTCAAACCATCTCCTCTCTTCTGCAAACCCTAGCTACCCTACTCAAATTCAAGTCCCAATCCAATAATCACATGAAAATCTTCCGTGATTCCTTTCCTTTCTTGCACACATGGAGACGCTTACCATCTCTTAAACGTTACAAGTATTTGGTACTCGATTATTTATGGAAACAGAGTCATCGGTGTTCGCTCAACTCCGATTCTGTATTATCTTTATGTTTCTGACCTGATACACTCTCTAACATGCCCTATGGGTCCGATTCAATGAGATCTTTTACTATTTTTGTTCTTCATTTCAAACTAGGGTTTGCCTGATTCCTCTTAAATTGATTCTAATCGATTTGTGCATGCTATTCTTTCTTTTTTATGTTTAATTGACTATTTTTCCTTGTTTATGTGTTCAATTTTGCTACTATATAAACCCCTCCCTAATTTCCCCTTTGGATAGACTTTAATTACCACTAATATTCTCTCACTCTCGCTCATTCTATACTATTCTGAGGCCTTGATTTTGGCTGGCTGAAAGTCAAGGCCACCAAAATCAGGATTAGATACTGCCATGGTGCGCCCATTATTATCCGTTAGAATACCCCGTACCACCTCTGCACCATACATTCCGCCAAGCTGACATGATGTGGGGAACCAAAGGAGATGAGATTTTGGCCAGTATGAGGAAGCTATTTCTAGATGAGGAAGACATGGACTACAGCGCGATTGTCGAGGAGGAGGAGGAAGACCTTACCATTCAAACAATGGAGGAGTGAGTTGTTCTCAAGAATTGGACCGATGCACCATCCCGGGCTCGCCGAGTTCCTCGGTAGCCTGGCAAATTAGCATGAGTTATTTTCAAATTGTTTTAAGCATTTAAAACATTTTTCAGTATTTTGTTTTGAAATAATTACTCGAGCCATCGAGTCGTACTTGTTGACACTTAAAAGTTTCCTTAATGCATTATTGCTTTTCATATTTATTATTATCTTTATACATTCTTTTCAGCATAATTATTACATATCCTGATGAACCTATGACTGTGACAGTAATGAGACGATGCAACATAAGGACAATGATTCGGAATATCTAGAGGATGATGTAATACCTGAGGAAATTGTCAAAGAAGTAGAGAATTTTGAAAACAAACTGAAGTCTAATTTGGAGGAAAATGAGGCTGTTAATTTAGGGGATCTGAAACACTCAAGGAAACTCGCATAAGCATCCATCTATCACCGACAGAAAAGGAAGAGTATATTAGGTTTCTAAAGGAGTATGAGGACATTTTCACATGGTCCTACGATGAAATGACTAGTTTAAGCACATCCATAGTAGTTCACAAGCTACCCACCAATCCCATGTGTCCACCAGTAAAGCAGAAGCTCAGAAAGTTCAAGCCAGATATGAGTTTGAAGATAAAAGAGAAGGTTACCAAGAAAATCAAAGCCAAGGTTCTCCGAGTGGTTGCATTCCCGTCCTGATTAGCCAACATTGTGATAGTTCCAAAGAAAGATGGGAAAGTTAGAGTATGTGTCGATTACCGAGATCTGGACAGAGCAAGTCCCAAGGATTATCTCCCACTACCTAACATACACATACTGATTGACAATTGTACCAAGCATGAACTCCAATCCTTTGTGGATTGCTTTGTAGGATACCATCAGATTTGGATGGATGAAGAGGATGCCGAAAAGACCGCATTTATCACACCATGGGGGATATATTTGTACAAAATGATGCCGGTTGGTTTAAAGAACGTTGGGGCCACCTACATGAGGGCCATGATGACTATCTTCCACGACATGATGCACAACAAAATAGAGGTGTACGTAGATGATGTTATCATCAAATCTAAAAGGAGTTCGGATCACATATCAGACCTGAAGAAATTTTTCGTTCGGCTTCAAAAATACAACTTGAAGTTAAACCCTGCAAAATGTGCCTTCGGAGTCCCTGCTGGAAAATTGTTAGGTTTCATCGTCAGCCATCGTGGTATTGAGCTAGACCCGTCAAAAATCAAAGCTATCCAGGATTTGCCACCACCAAAGAATAAGAAAGATGTGATGATTTTTCTAGGGCGCCTCAATTATATCAGCCGTTTTATAGCACAATCAACGATGATATGTTGGTCCCACTAGATGGGGCATTTGGTTGCGTTCTAGGACAACATGATGAAACTGGGAGAAAGGAGCAGGCGATATATTATCTGATCAAGAAGTTCACTTCTTACGAAGCCAGGTAGTCTTTGTTGGGACGTACCTGCTATGTTTTGACATGGGTAGCCCAGAAGTTGAGACACTATTTTTGTGCGTACACTACATATCTCATATCAAGGATGGATCCGCTAAAATACATCTTTCAGAAGCTCATGCCTATAGCAAAGTGGTAGATATTGTTGAGTGAGTTCGACATCATCTATATAACTCAGAAGGCGGTCAAAGGGCAAGCATTGGTTGATCATTTGGCCAAAAATCCCATAGACGGAGAATACGAACCATTGAAGACGTATTTTCCCAGCGAAAAGGTATCATTTGTAGGAGAGGATATTACCGAAGCATACGACGGTTGGAGGATGTTCTTCGATGGAGCAGAAAACTTCAAGGGAGTAGGCATCTGAGCCATCTTAGTATCAAAAACCGATCAACATTACCTGGTATCCGCAAACCTCAGGTTCCCGTGCACCAACAATATGGCAGAATACGAGGCCTGCATCTTGGGACTCAGGTTAGCCGTTGACATGAACATTTAGGATGACGAAAATAGGAATTTCATTGATCCTATCTCAATAGGAATTCATAAGAAACCAGCTTATTGTGCTCATGTTGAAGAAGAGTTTGATAGAAATCTGTGGTTCCATGACATCAAGGAACACTTGGAAAAGGGAGAATATCCAGAGAATTCTACACACACCCAGAAGCACACGCTCCGAAGATTGGACACTCATTTCTTTCAAAGCGGAGGAATTCTGTATAGAAGAACTCCTGACTTGGGATTACTGCGATGTGTGGATGCCAAGGAGGCATCTAGATTGCTATAAAGAAATATATATCGGAACCTACGGAACCCCACATGAACGGCTTCGTTTTGGCCGAGAAGATATTAAGAGTAGGGTATTTTTAGATGACTATGGAAATAGACTGCATCAAATATGTTCAAAAGTGTCACCAATGCTAGATACATGCTGATATGATACGAGTACCGCCTAACGAACTCAATGCAACGAGTTCACCCTAGCCTTTCTCTGCTTGGGGCATGGATGTCATCGGACCAGTCGAACCCGCTGCTTCAAACGGACATAGGTTCATTTTGGTGGCTATAGACTACTACACAAAATGGGTTGAACTCGCGTCCTATAAGGCTGTGACTAAGATGGTCGTAGCAGATTTTGTCTGGGATCGCATTGTCTGTCAATTTAGAGTACCTGAGTCAATCATCACTGACAATGCCGCCAATCTCAACAGTGATCTAATAAAAGCCATGTGTGAAACATTCAAGATCAAGCATCGGAATTCCACAACATACGGGCCGCAAATGAATGGCGTCGTAGAAGCCACCAATAAGAACATCATGAAGATATTGAGAAAAGTGGTGGACAACTACAAACAATGGCACAAAAAGCTACCATTTTCTTTACTCGGGTATCGAACCATAATTCGTACTTCAACTAGGGAAACTCCCTATATACTGGTTTATGGTACTGAAGCCGTTATTCCCTCCGAAGTGGAGATCCCTTCCTTAAGAATCATATAAGAAGCTGAGCTCAGCGACACATAATTAATACGGAACCAGTATGAACAACTAGCTCTCATTGATGGTAAAAGAATGAATGCAGTGTGTTACGGTCAACTCTACCAAAACAGAATGGCAAGAGCTTTCAACAAAAAGGTTAGGTCAAGGCAATTCACACCGGGGCAATTAGTACTGAAACGAATCTTCCCACATCAGGATGAAGCAAAAGGGAAATTCTCACCCAACTGGCAATGCCCTTACAAGGATCACCGAGTACTGACAAGAGGAGCACTTATACTTGTACAGATAGATAAAGAGATATGGACAAAACCTATCAATTTGTACGCAGTCAAGAGATATTATGTTTAAGATTATGTTTGCACTTTCTATTTGATGTAACCTGAACTACGCTTGACCTGATTCCCGTTTAAGAGGGGATACGTAGGCAGCCCTATGGGTTCGGTCATATCATAATAAAATCTTCATTCCCCCTATGGTCAGAAACGGGGGCAAGACTTTGAGTTGTCAGATCTTATTGTGTCAAGGATCACCAAGAAGAGTACTGCCAGAAGTAGGCATTAAACTGGGGCAGAATTTTGAGGAGGGTCCTAAAAATTCCGAATTAAGGAGGTTGCAATGTCTCAAAACGTGTCGCAGTCTCCGATTCAAACATTCTTTGCATCATCACACATTTTGAACAAACAACATTCTTGTATAAACAACTCATCATAAATGCATATTTTCCGAAAATTTCATTTTCTGTAGTAGCCAGACGTTACCCAGGGTGACTCAAACAAGACCTCAAGACAAAACCAAAAGCAAAGTAAGGAATCGAGAGATCGAACCAACCTCTCCCCCTCCAAATTTACAATTTTCTTTTGGATGCAAACACAATGGATATAATAGGAACATCCACAAATATATACATACAACAAGATCACTATCTTCACAGCGACAAAGGTCTCCAAATGAAAACGCATCAAGCTAAGAAATACTTCGCCCTCTCGCATTCAATCAGTTCTCTTCTCGCATAGGGCTAAGCACTGCCCTCATCATCGCATAAGGCTAAACACTGCCTTTCTTTCATGATACTAAGCATTGTCTCCATTATTACATAAGGCTAAGCATTGTCTTTCCTTGCACGAGACTAAGCATTGTCTCCATTATTGCATAAGGCTAAGCATTGTCTTTCCTTGCACGAGACTAAACATTGTCTCTGTTTCTTGCATAAGACTAAGCATTGTCTATACTCCTTGCATAGGGCTAAACACTTCCCTCACTTTGAATGAGACTAAGCATTGTCTTCATCTTGTGCATGAGGCTGAACACTGCCTCCATACTGTATAAGGCTAAACATTGCCTTTCTTGCATGAGACTAAACACTGTCTCCACTCTTTGCATAAGACTAAGAACTATCTCTATTGCTGCATAAGGCTAAACACTGTCTTTCTTTATTGCATAAGGCTAAGCATTGCCTTTCCGCGCATGAGACTAAGCATTGTCTCCATTATTGCATACACTGCCTTCCTCACATGAGACTAAGCACAGTCTCTCTTTCTCTCACGAGGCTAAGTATAATGACCCGACTTCTTATTTTGAGAATTAGCATCCCGTTCAGTGGCTTAAGATCTCGAAAAACCTTGTAATATATATTATGACTTGTGTGTGTGGTTGAGTTTGGTTTTTGGATGATTCGGGATAAAATTGGGACAACAATTCTTATTTAAGAAGCTTAAAAGAAAAGAGTTGACCGGAGAGTCAACTTTTGATTAAACGACTCCAGAATAGAATATTTATGATTTCAATAGCTTCGTGTGGTGATTTTGGACTTAAGAGTATGTCCGGATATTTATTTGGAAGTCCGTAGTTAATTTTGGCTTGAAATAGAAAAAGTTGGAAATGGAAGGCTTGGAAGTTCGATCGGGGGTTGACTTTATTGATATTGGGGTCACAATCCAGTTATAGAAATTTTGATAGGCTCCATTATGTCATTTATGACTTGTGTGCAAAATTCGAGGTCAATCGGACTTGATTTGATAGGTTTCGGCATCTAATGTAGAATTTAGATATTTCTAGAATATTTCGACATTGTTTCTTCAAGCATAAGCAGTATCACATTAAGCAAATATGTTCCAAATTCAGTTTTGATTGAAGCATTAGATCTATATTGAAATTATGGAGCCATAGCAAAAAGAATCATCGAATTCGTACATCGTATGAGAGAGTTATGCCCATTTCCGGACGAAATAGGAAAGATTTCCCATCGCCAGTGCCTAGGGTAGCTTGAGGCGCTAGCCCTGGCACTGTGATTTTTGAGGTTCTGAAAATTGGTCCACAGGTAGTGCCCCATGCCACTTGTGGTGCTCAAAATGTTATATACTCATTTCGGGGTCCATATTTCCCCATTCCCCTTGGCCGAATTTTGGGGGTTTCCTCCACTCTCTCAAGACCTCCAACTTCCCCTATCTCCAAGGTAAGTAATCCCTACTAATTTGGTATTTCATTCTATCATTTCAACTCTAAAAGTAACTCAATCCACCATGAAATCCTTAGATCTTCAAGAAATTTCTTCAAGAATTCAAAAGAGGGTTTTGGCAAGATTTCTTCCAAAAGGTAATCCTACACCCTTAGAGATATATGCATGGATTTATTATGAGTATGTGGGCAAGAAATAAGAATTAACACTTATTGGATGGTGCTTGGAAGCCATAAATACTTAAACTAGATTATGGGGTGTTGTAGATATTTTGTAATGAATTAATTAGCAATAATTGGGTGGATGTGAGTTCATTGATGATTGAAATGGTGCTAAAGATGGTTGTTTGTAGACAAAGGATGGTATAGTATCTCTTGTTGGTAGGAAGGAGGGATTGTTGGATGAAGAAACACCATTACTAGAGGTAGTAAAATGCTATGTATTCTAGGTGTTTGATAAAATGTCTAAATGACTAAAAATCTGGAAATTTGTTTACTATTATTGGTGCAATTGTGTTGCATTGTTGTAGATTAAAATTTATTTAGTGTGGTGTACCATCGTAGTATTATTAAGGGACGAATTTCATATTTGAGCCGTCCGAAGGTCAATTCACAAGAGAAGACCATTTTGGAATATCGGCCTAACTCCGTTAAGGTAAGTGTCTTCTCTAACTTTGTGTGGGGGAAACCACCCCTTAGGATTTGAGATGATTGCGTCATTTGTGTTATGTGAAGGTCGTGTACGCCAGGTGACGAGTGGTTACACGACCTATATTTGGTTTTTGACCGGTTTGGACTGTTAGGCTCCCTTCATGTAACTTATTGTAACTATCGTTTCAAGACTACATCTTTTGTGTTAGAATGGTTTGTACGTGCTTTACTTGAAATTGTTAGCACATGTTCCATCTTCGTTGTCAAGATCACCTTATATGTCAATGGTTAATTGTAACCACTTGTTGAATTCATGCTTTACCTGCTACATGCCTTAATTGTCAATTGATGCTCATAAATTGTGCATTGCCTTATGGATTGTCATTTCCTTGCTATTTGATTTTGTGAGCTAACATGTAACCTTTTTCATTAGCTGTAACTTCTTTGTGTAGCCTCGTTATTCATTTTTATTTTGTGGTATACCGTAGTTGGTTGTAAATTAATTGCTTAATTTGTGTTGCTTGAGGATCGGGTTGCACGCCGCAATGGAATTTATTTGAAAGATTATATTGTTGGATCAGGTTGCACGCTGCAACGGAATTTAATTGAAAGATTATATTGTTGGATTTGGGTTGCACGCCGCAACAGATTTTATTTTAAGTTTATATTGATGGATCGGGTTGCACGCCGCAACGAAATTTAATTAAACAATTATATTGTGGGAACGGGTTGCATGCTGCAACAAATGTACAATTATGAAATTATTACGAAATTAAGGTTAATTCCCATTTGTGATTCTCAAGATACATTTTATGCTAGAACGGTTACTATGATTTTAAAAAATTACTTCATTGTATTTGAACATAATTAATTAACCGTCAATATATTAAAAATGGAATAATATGGACTTCATGTGCGAGTCATGCATCCTATGTGTTATGTTAATGTAACGACCCGACCAGTCGTTTTGACCTCTAGCGTGTCATTCAGTGGTTGGAGACCCTGAGCAACTTCACTTCAGGTAATATGACTTGTACGCGTGGTCAGAATTTAATTTCGGGAAGTTCGGAGTTGATTTGGAAAGACAATTCTAATTTCGGAAGCCTTAAGTTGGAGGAATTGACTAAAGTATGATTTTTGGGTAGACGACCTCGCAATCGGGATTTGAAGGCTCCAACAGGTTTGTATGATGATTTTGAACTTAGGCGTATGTCCAGAGAGGGTTTTGGATGTCCCGGGAACGTTTCGGCGCCTATTATGGAAGTTGGCATTTTTGAAAGAATTTTTTAAATTTGGGTTGATGTGCATTTCAATGTTATTGATGTCCGTTTGGGATTCCGAGTCAGGGAATAGCTTTGTATGGTGATTTTGGTATTGGGAGCACGTCCGGATGTGGATTTGGAGGTCTGTAGTCATTTCGGGGTCATTTGGCGAAAGTTAGAAATTTGAAGGTTTTGGAGAGTTTGACCGGGAGTGGACATTTTGATATCGGGGTCGGATTTTGATTCCGGGAGTTGGAGTAGGTCCATAATATCAAATGTGACCTGTGTGCAAAATTTGAGGTCAATCGGACGTGATTTGATAGGTTTCGGCATCGATTGTAGAAGTTGAAGTTTCAAAGTTCACTAAGTTTGAATTGGAGGATGATTCGTATTTTTAGCATTGTTTGGTGTGATTTAAGGGCTCGACTAAGTTTGTGATGTGTTTTGGGACGTGTTGGTAGATTTGGTTGAGGTCCCAAGGTACTCGCGTGGATTCCGGATGGTTAACGGATCGAGTTTAGACTTGGATGAAATGCTGAGGCAGCTGATACCTGGTGCAATCGCACTTGCGTAAAAAGGGCCGCATGTGCGAAAGAGAGGAGGATGGTCAGCAACCGCAGGTGCAGAATATTTGGGCACACCTGCAAAGGCGCAGGTGCGAAGTGGGCAACGCAGGAGAGGGCGATGGGCGCAGGTGCGGCGCATGGACCGCAGAAGTGGATGCGTAGATGCGCTACATGGAGTGCAGATGCGGGAATGTTGGGCTGAGCTTGAACCGCACCTGCGATGGAATTTCCGCAGGTGTAGAGCGACAGAAGCGGCTATTGCACCACAGGAGCGAGGATCGTTGGGCAATGAGGTTTTATAAAATGGGGTTTTGACTTATTTTCACTTTATTTCGTCTATGGGAGCCGATTTTGGAGCACTTTTGGAGTGCCATCTTCAACAACTATAATGGGGTAAGTGATTTCTTCACTATGTGAGTTAAATACATGGTTGTTACATGGATTCAAGCAGGAAATTTTTAGAAATTTGGAATTTTAAAGAAAAATCATGAAATTGGTATTCTTGGATTTTGATCACGAATTTGGGCATAAAATTGAGAATAAATTATATATTGGAGTTCGTAGTGATATGGGTAGTATTTGTCTTCGAAAAGTTTCAAAATACAGGCACGTGGGCCCAAGGGTTGCTTTATCAATTTTCCGAGCGAAGTTGGAAGTTGTTATAAATTGATTAATTATGAATAATAAAGTATATTTTGATTGGGCTGCATCTTATTTGACTAGTTATGGATTGGCGGGCATCGATTTGAGGTGTTAGAGAGGCTTTGGAGCCGGTTATGGAATTTCGGAGCGAGGTAAGTCTCTTGTCTTACTCTATGAGGGGGAAATTACCCCTAGGTATTGTATATTGATGTGTGCTACTTATTGTGGGGGCTACATACGCACGAGGTGACGAGAGCTCGTACGTAGCTACATTCATGTTATTGTCCGGGTAGGCTTAGGTTCACATCATGCTATAGATGTATTATTTGAGCAGTCTCTAGCCTATTATATTCCTCTGTTTTACATTACTACTTGAGACTAGACTTGTTATTGTAGAGACTTCACGAGTTCACGATTAGCCACCGAATAACTTTACTCCTCCTACGGCATGTTTTCGTGATATATATATATATATATATATATATATATATATAGAATAACTTTACTTCTCTTATGGCATGTTTCCGTGATATATATACTTCATTGAAAGGTTTTTGTTAAAGAAATTACAACTCACATGTTTATTCGTGAGTGGGGTCAAGGACCCGTCAAAGCTTCTTATTCTAATGGGATCGGGACGTTCACCTCGGCAGGATATTGTATTTCACTCTTATGGGATCGGGCCGTTCACCTCGGCAGGAAATTGTATTTCACTTCTTATGGGATCGAGCCGTTCACCTCGGCAGGATTTATGTACCATACTCTCATGGGAGCGGGTCGTTCGCCTCAGCAGGTTAATTGATTTATCATATGGTTCGGGCCGTTCGACCCTCGGCAGTGCACAGTTTTATTATTATGTTGGATCAGGCCGTACGCCTCGGCATTTCCTATATCACATTCCCATGAAATCGTGCGTAAAACTTGGCAAGAAGCCAGTGTATCTGTAAATTCCGGATTCGAATTATGGTAGCCACTTGATGAGTTTCACTATACCTATATATATCCTCCGGTTAAGGAAGGAATTTCTAATGAAGAGCTTGAGTTCCTCGTAAAGAGAGGGGATTTGTACCATGTGATCTATATTTGTCTACTTCACTTACTTACTCTGCCTCATATTTGCTACCTCTTTATTGTACCTTATGTTGTTGGACCACTAGTAAATGTCGATGTCGATCCCTCGTCACTACTTCTATGGGGTTAGGCTAGATACTTATTGGGTACACGTTGCTTATGTACTCATACTACATTTGCTGCACATTTTTGTATAGGTACATATATGTCTAGAGGCCATGTGAGAGCAGTGGTGTGTATACATGCAGGGACCTAGGTGAGCTGCATTCCATTGTCGACCCGCAGCCCGCAGAGTCTCCTTCAGAGTATTTACATTTTTTCTGTCCAATTTGTATTCCGGACAACTGCTGTATTTTATTTTATATTCCTATTTAATGGTCATGCACTTATGACACCGAGTTTTTTGATGATTATGGGTTGTTCTGTATTGAATTTGTTAAAAGTATTATTATTTACTATTTAAATTAAAGGAAAATAGGATTTCAAAAATAATAAAATGAGAACCCAATTAAGTAATTATTGTTGGCTAGCCTGATAGTGGTGTCCGGCGCCATCACGACCTTTATGGATTTTGGGTCGTGACAACATGGTATCAGAGCACTAGGTTCACTTAGGTATCACGAGTCATGAGCGAGTCTAGTAGATTCTTGTGGATCGGTACGGAGACGTTTGTACTTATATTTGAGAGGCTATAGGACTGTTAGGAGCACTTCCTTTCTTGATTCTTCATCATGCGATTTGATTACTTTGAGGCTTATGCCTTTATTTCCTTCCCATTAAATCTTATGCGACGTGAAGCACTTATTATAAATTTGGAATCGAGGAATTTTAATGGCAATACTTATGTAGAGCAGGATGTTTCTCCCTGCGTATTTAATTGGGCTGATGTCGTCGCCTTATGGAAGGATGTTCTGTCATCTCAGCTCAGTAACTGTATTTCTGATGGTTTTGGGGCTATGCGCCAATTTCTATGATGTTCACCAGTTGTTATCTCACAGTATTAAAGTAATGGTAGGATACTTGTCTACGTATAGGGGCAATGAATGAATTGAAAGGAGGTTTTTCTCAATGCGTGATTCAGAGGTTCAGTATTTTATTTCTAACGAAGAGAAAGGCAATCGGACTAAGAATGTTCAGGTTGGATTAATGGAGTAAAGAGACTTGGTATTTTCGAGTGTGGTGGAATCTTCATCCGAGATGTGGTATCGTCGATTGTATGTGTTAAGTTCGCCGGTGTTATGGCCTTCTTCAAATCGCCTTTGGGGCGGAGTATCGTGAAGGGTGTCGGGGAAGCGGCTGTCAGATGTCGCAGTATGTTGTGGTTCAAAATCGAATTGGTAATCCAAATGTTGATGGCTCGAGAAGGATGATCTTCGGATAGGTTTAAAGTGGTAGCGATCTATTGGTTCAAAGTGTTACAGAGATGGATTTAATTTACGGCCACAACTGGGCATTTATGAGGAAGGACATGTGGGAGGTGTCTTGCGATGGTTAAATTTTTAGGAGGCCAAGTATGTGAAGCAGAAGTCGGGTAGCTGCTTAAAGGAGAGGGTTTGACCAAAGTGGGAGAGTGGCAGAGTAGCATATGGGTTCTGTTGTAGGATAGCCACACGCCTTGAGGGAAGCTTAGAGCAATTTGGGAATCGTGATGGGCAGTGACTAGGACCATGGATTTTATTTGGATGCAACATGACTTCGAGTTTGGAATGCATTTTTGTACTTTTAGCTGATGTCAATGGGGGAGGAGGAACCTTGGCGGGTCCCAGGGTTATGTAATTATAGCTTCAATCTAAGTGGGAGAGCCTCACTATCTATGATTGGATTGCTTAGTTGTCAACTTGCACGGTTTCTAGTTATCGGTGTATTGATGGGTTATTACGACTAAGGAAAGAAAACATCAGTGGTAACTTGAGCAAAGGATTTGAGGAATGTGTGCTATCTTTGGCCTTATCAGTTCATGCTCAGGTCTTGGGTAGACTCAGAGTCTATGCTTCGTGGGGATGTGATGTATAAGAAATGGATTCAACCGATTGCTTCATCGAGAGGGTATTCATATGCTAGCAGATCCTTGGAGTTTGATTATATTCGGGGACAAGTCAGAGTGGGTGACTCTGAACAATGGTCCTAGTAGGTTCAAAATGAAAGTGCAGTGCCTAAGGATTTCGAGCCAGTAGTATGGTTAATTATTTGAGCTTTTGTAGTGGATTATGAAAGGTGGCTTGGAGTGTTCTACATTATCGTCGGTCTACGATGTGGCATTCGAGGAATGGGAGAAAATAACTTCGGATTCATAGAGGGACTTTTAGAATGGGTGTACCAGTTGAAGATGCGAATATGCGCATAAGGAGGGTATGAGATGGTTCGTGGATTTTGGAGACAACGTGGTCTCGTGAAATAAGGTCACTCCGGATGAGTGCGGATTTGGGTTCATGATGTTTTGAATGGGGATATTATTATTCCTAAGGCAAGTCTAGAGTAAATTAGAAGAAGTCGGATTCGGTTAGCTATGGTTGAATTGGCATGATGGTGGCAATGATCAGTTCCTTCAGTGTATTGAGTTATACATGTGATTTGTGGCGGTACATGCGAGGTTTAACGGCTGCCGTAATTGATTTTATTTGGAGGCATTTGAGTATTATGGCATGTTATGTGTAGATGGATCCCAGAAGAATTATGGTGGTTTAGACCACCACTTAAGGTTTGTATTTTCTACGGTTATGGGAATTCAGTCACGTGTGGCGATGGTTCTCCTGAAATGAGTTAAGTGAAACGTTTCTGTATGATGAAATGTGTACCCTATTGGTGGTTTGGGAGTTATGATGAAATTATTGTACTCTTGCGTATTGGTAAATTAGGTGCAGTGAGCGGCATGGGAATTGGAAGTTGAGGATCAAGGTTGCAGTTGATGTCGATAAGAATGTAACAAGCTCGGATAAGCATGGAAGAATTCAGATGTTTAGAGTAAGCTGGTATTGTCCTTAGTGTCACCTGAGATCAGTGTCCTGTGTAAGAGGCTTTGTGTACTGATTTGCAGCTTCTTGATTTTTTTAACAGCATTTGTGTGACCGGTGGTATGGATGTGCAGAATTGTTACCTGGTGCGGAGGGTCGTGGGAGTGTATCACATGGGAAGATTGTATAAGTGTGACATGTATTCACTTGATTGGTTAAATATTTAAAACCAAGTATGGAGATTGTGGTACTATCGCTAATGCGAGAATTTATGCCTGAATGGCGCTCGGTTTATTTGGTTGTGGAATGTGGAAGTTTGTTCTGGATTTGATAGTTGCTCTTATGTGTCGTGAATAGGTCATTGTGGGTCCTTGAGGGGCTATTTAGCCAAGCTTGGTATGATCAAAATTGGTTTGAGGTCAGTGGATGGATCTAAATATGAATATGGGCTCTATATCAGGCCGGATGTGCTTATCTCAGCATAAAGTTGTTTCGAAAGGGTCTTCCGGCCTTGGATGATTATTTATGTCGTCAGCTATTCCGTGTAATCTATATTATACCAGGTGGGTTGTGAGGTGGTTTGATTATCCGCACTCGTATTGAGGTTCTGTGTGGTTTGTGGTATTATATGAGCATGATGGCTCTCGAGATGCTGATCGTATATCGCACCTTAGTTGTGCTTGAGTTTTGTAGAGCGTGACACTTCCCGTCTCCCCAGGATTTATATTATGCACTTGGCGTGCTTATGGTTGATTTTCTGGAATTTTGTGAGTATAAGTGTTACGGATCGATGTATGTTTTCTTTAGATTATTATGTGTGGATCGGGTGGCACGCCGCCACAGGTATATGGTTGGATCGGGTGGCACACCGCCACAGATATATTGTTTGGATCGGGTGGCACGGCTCCATGGGTATCATGGTTGGATCGGGTTGCACACCGCAACGATATCATGTGTGGATCGGGTTGCACGCCGCAATAGTGTGTTTTTGAGTAAAGTTTCCAATATCTATTATTGTGTGTTTTGCTTCTCATTTCCTGAGGAAGGTTCATAACATCCTTTCGGTTGTTTAATTAGTTACGTGGGTTGAGTAGTTCTCTCCAGAGTTCGTTTTTCCATATGTATCACGTTCGAGTTTGTAGCTTGCTGGCACATTGTGGCATCATACAAGATTTTTGGCAGTATCTGAGGTGGCTTATTGCCTGAGCAGCTTGTACAGGGAGAGACGAGATTATTGGACCTGGGATCAGTGCGATCAGATTTATATGAAGCATATTAAAGAGTAAATATTGTTATTCAGTCTAGGATGAGGTAATGGCTCTTGTCGGGAGGAGAGACTCCATAAATTGTGAATCGGTAGGTGGTTATGAGTTTTACACATCTTCTCTGTCGTGGCAGTATTGCAAGAGTTGGAACAGGACTTATATGAGTCATGAGGTGTGTTATAAGCATCGAATTCGTGGGGTTTTGGCTGTTGTTATCAGGGGATGTTATTATGGTCATGTGAATTATGCGGTGCATGGTGTAGATTCCGCGAAGGTATGTGAACATGTATAGATGCATCGTGTAGTGATTAATACGGCGTTCGTGTGTTGGAAACAAACCTGGTAGAGGATTTCAGATGTTGGAATTTGGCTCTAAGGCTTATTTGACTAGATAAAAGGGAGGATTTTCAGGTTTGCTCGAACAAATGTGCTCAACTGGGTTATGGTAGCATGGGTAGGTGCACGGGGTGTTAAACAGCGATTTCAGACAACTCCAGAGCAGTTCTTAGCACGTTCACGGACGAACGTATATTTAAGTGGGAGAGAATGTAACGACCCGACCGGTCGTTTTGACGTCTAGCGCGTCATTTAGTGGTTTGAGACCCTGAGCAACTTCACTTCAGGTATTATGACTTGTACGTGTGGTCGGAATTTAATTTCGGGAAGTTCGGAGTTGATTTGGAAAGAAAATTCTAATTTCGGAAGCCTTAAGTTGGAGGAATTGACTAAAGTGTGATTTTTGAGTAGCCGACCTACGAATTGGGATTTTAAGGTTCCAACAGGTTTGTATGATGATATTGGACTTAGGGTTATGCCCGGAACGGGTTTTGGATGACCCGGGAGCGTTTCGGCGCCTATTATGGAAGTTGACATTTTTGGAAGAATTTCCTAAATTTGGGTTGAAGTAAATTTCAATGTTATTGATGTCTGTTTGGGATTCCGAGTCTGGGAATAGCTCCGTATGGTGATTCTGGTATTGGGAGTGCGTCCGGATGTGGATTTGGAGGTCCGTAAGTCATTTCGGGGTCATTTGGCGAAAGTTAGAAATTTGAAGGTTTTGGAGAGTTTGACCGGGAGTGGACTTTTTGATTTAGGGGTCGGAGTCTGATTCAGGGAGTTGTAGTAGGTCCGTAATGTCAAATGTGACTTGTGTACAAAATTTGAGGTCAATCGAACGTGATTTGATAGGTTTTGGCATCTATTGTAGAAGTTGAAGTTTCAAAGTTCACAAAGTTTGAATTGGAGGGTGATTCGTGTTTTTAGCATTGATGTGATTTAAAGGCTCTACTAAGTTCGTGATGTGTTTTGGGACGTGTTGGGATATTTGGTTGAGGTCCCGAGGGCTGCGGGTGGAATCCGGATGGTTAATGAATTGAGTTTGGACTTGGATGAAATGCTGAGGCAGCCGATACCTGGTGCAATCGCACCTGCGTGAAACGGGCCGCAGGTGCGAGCTCGCAGGTACGAGCCACAAGTCGCAGGTGTGAAGGAGGGAAGGCTGGTCAGCAACCGCAGGTGCGGAACATTTGGGCGCACCTGCGAAGGCGCAGGTGCGAAGTGGGCAATGCAGGAGCGGGCGATGGGCACAGGTGCGGTGCATGGACCGCAGAAGCGGATGCGCAGATGTGCTACATAGAGCGCAGATGCGGGAATATTGGGATGATCTTGAACTGCACCTGCGATGGAATTTTCACAGGTATGGAGCCACAGAAGCGGCTATTGCACCGCAGGTGCGAGGATCGCTGGGCAGTGAGGTTTTATAAAACGGGATTTTGGCTCATTTTCACTTCATTCCGTCCATGGAAACCGATATTGGAGCACTTTTGGAGTGCCATCTTTATCAACTATAATGGGGTAAGTGATTTCTTCACATTGTGAGTTAAATACATGGTTGTTACATGGATTCAAGCATGAAAATTTGTAGAAATTTGGGATTTTGAAGAAAAACCTAGAAATTGGTATTCTTGGATTTTAATCACGAATTTGGGCATGAAATTGAGAATACATTATAAATTGGAGTTCGTAGTGCTATGGGTAGTGTTCGTCTTCGAATATTTTCTGAATCCGAGCACGTGGGCCCGAGGGTTGCTTTATCAATTTTTCTAGCGGAGTTGGAAGTTGTTATAAATTGATTAATTATGAATATTAGAGTATATTTTGATTGGGCTGCATCTTATTTGACTAGTTATGGATCGGCGGGCATCGGTTTGAGGTGTTAGAGAGGTTTCGGAGCAGGTTATGGAATTTTAGAGCTAGGTAAGTCTCATGTCTAACTCTGTGAGGGGTAAATTACCCCTAGGTGTTGTATATTGATGTGTGCTACTTGTTGTGGGGGCTACGTACGCGCGAGGTGACGAGAGCCCGTACGTAGCTACATTCATGTTATTGTCCGAGTAGGCTTAGGTTCACATCATGCTATAGCTGTATTATATGAGCAGTCTCTCGCCTATTAAATTCCTCTATTTTTATATTATTATTTGAGACTAGACTTGTTATTGTAGAGACTTCACGAGTTCATGATTAGTCACCGAATAACTTTACTCCTCTTACGGCATGTTTCCGTGATATATATATATACTTCATTGAAAGGTTTTGTTAAAGAAATTATAACTCACACGTTTATTCATGAGTGGGGTCAAGGACCCGTCAAAACTTCTTATTCTAATGGGATCGGGCCGTTCGCCTCGGCAGGATTATGTATTCCACTCTTATGGGATCGGGCCGATCGCCTCGGCAGGATTTATGTACCACACTCTCAAGGGTGCGGGCCGTTCACCTCGGCAGGATTTATGTACCACACTCTCATGGGAGCGGGTCGTTCGCCTCAGCAGTTTGAAATGATTTATCATATGGTTCGGGTCGTTCGACCCTCGGCAGTGCACAGTTTTATTATTATGTTGGATCGGGCCGTACGACTCGGCATTTCCTATATCACATTCCCATGAAATCGTGCGTAAACCTTGGCAAGAAGCCAGTGTATCTGTAAATTCCGAATTCGAATTATTGTAGCTACTTGATGAGTTTCACTATACCTATATATATCCTCCGGTTAAGGAGGGAATTTCTAATGAAGAGCTTGAGTTCCTCGTAAAGAGAGGAGATTTGTACCATGTGATCTATATTTGTCTATTTCACTTACTTACTCTGCCTCATATTTGCTACCTCTTTACTGTACCTTATGTTGTTGGACCACTAGTGAGTGTCGATGTCGACCCCTCATCGCTACTTCTCTGGGGTTAGGATAGATACTTACTGGGTACACGTTGCTTACGTACTCATACTACACTTACTGCACATTTTTGTGCAGGTACATATATGTCTAGAGGCCATGTGAGAACAGTGGCATGTATTCATGCGGGGACCTAGGTGAGCTGCATTCCATTGTCGTCCCGCAGCCAGCAGAGTCTCCTTCAGAGTATTTACATTTTTCCTGTCCAATTTCTATTCCGGACAGCTGTTGTATTTTATTTTATATTCCTAGTTAATGCTCATACACTTGTGACACCGAGTTTTGGTATGATTATGGGTTGTTCTGTATTGAATTTGTTAAAAGTATTATTATTTACGTTGTAAATCCCCATTCTTTACTATTTAAATTGAAGGAAAATATGATTTCAAAAATAATAAAATGAGAACCCAATTAAGTAATTATTGTTGGCTTGCCTGATAGTGGTGTCCGGCGCCATCACGACCTTTATGGATTTTGGGTCGTGACAGTTGAGTTGCTGAGAATTTAGTAGCGGTAAATGAAAATATTTTTTTTAGTTGTTCCATTTGTGTGTCTTTAAAAAAATAAAACTCATATCTTATTCGGAGATTTACTAAATTAATTGGTGATTATATTGTTACTCTAATTGATACCTTAACTTTCTCATTATCTTATCGTTGTGTAATTTGTGTGAATAATTGTTAATTCATTTTACTTTAATAAATCTCATATTTATCTCGTTAAAGTTTGATTGAATGTCTTATTTGGTATAAATACAATATTTTTATTGGATCTCATATACTTCTAAACTAAACTAAATTGATATTTTATTTGTACAACCTCTCTACTATTTTACCTTATTTGAATTCTAAATTGGCTCAATAACTCATTTGACGCTTCACTGTATTTAATTTATAAATTGTATTTAAGTATGTTTAAATTATTCATTGGTCATCTTGGTTGATATTGATACAGAAACTATACATATGGTAGCACGAGGATTTTGTCGTGCAAAAGTGATTCGGAAAGATGTGGGCACAAGATGCCACATGTGTAAGAATTGGAAGTTGTGAATCGTGATTTGATATTTCGAAAAGTGATACCTCGAGTAATTATGTTGAAATGCATGCATCATAAATAATTTAATTGATTGATTTGTCATATGATTCCTTACTTGAACCCATTCATATGTCATTTGTGCTCTGACTATGTTGTTGTTTAATTGCTTGAATGTTTCCTCGTTGTCATCCGTGTTCTCATTGTTGATTTGAATTGGATAGTCTTCTGTTACTGGCCTTAGAATAATATCCTTTCTTTGTTAGCTTTATGTAATATTTTGTACAGGTTTATATGACTGGTAGGTGTCTTGACCTGGCCTCATCACTACTCTATCGAGGTTAGGCTTGATACTTACTAGGTACCGTTGTTGTGTACTCATGCTACTCTTTTGCACATTTTTGTACAAATCCAGGTACCTCGGTGTTGTTGATAATACTTCTAATTTATTGGACATTTCCGTGGAGACTTAAGCTATACATGTTGTCGCATTCGCAGGCCTCAGAGTCACCTCCTGATATTTTTCTACACTGTTGATCCTATTCTGGAACAGTTGTATTTAGAGATTTTTCTAGTAAACTCTGTAGAGCTTGTGACTTGTACTACCGGTTTTGGGATTGTAGGAAATTTATAATTCATATTTAATACTTGTTGGTTGAGTCACCACTAATTCAGTAAGTGTTAAGCTTACCTAGTCCCTAAAACTAGCTGCCATCACGATATCCTACGAAGGAAAATTTGGGTCGTGACACTAAGCACCGCCTCCATTATTGCATAAGGCTAAGCATCGCCTTCCCTCGCAAGAGACTAAACTCTGTCTCCGCTACACTATATAAGATTAAGCATTAACTCCTTTCTTCGCAACAGGCTAAGCATTGCTCTCATCGTATATGAGACTAAGCCTTGTCTTGTCTCGTTTTAGAGAATGACTAAGCATTACCTATTTCCTTTATCAAGCGATCGATATTACCATATACTTGCATTTTATGGGCTGAAACACCATCACATTGTTCGAGGGCGTCATAGTCCAAAGGAGCCATCCTCATAGCCTGAAGACACTATGCCATGGCCTGAGGATCTCTCAAAATTTGCACATCATTATTCAAAGGCGTCATAGTCCAGAGGCACCATTATTTCATGGCCTGTGAATCCTTTATCAAACGCTTCATGGCCCAGGACGTCATAGTCTAAGGACATCATCCTCGTCGTCCAAAGACAACTCTCATTGACTGAATGGAATTTGCATCATGTTTAAATTTTCGCGATAACCCATATATATATTCACATACATCGTGTTTTAAGTTTTGCAGGTAACTCGGGAGGTAACCGTCCTACAAACAGGAGCAATTCTCGCTCCGATTTCCGTTCACAACGTTCACACTCTTCGATCACCCTAAACATAACCAATAATCAGCGGCTGATTACTCTTCATTCTATGACCGTCCAAATATCTGCCTTATACATCCATAATGCATTTATAACCCCACCTGAAATCATCTGTTACTCACGATACTATCTCATCCAAAAGATCCTTTTCGAAACATGCGATCACTCGTACAACAACTCCATAGATTTCGTTCGTCGTTGGATCCAGAACTACACACGGCCTGATTTCTGTAACACTATGGAGATGTAGGTGACTCAAGAACTAGGGTTCAGCCCCATTTTTCAAAACACATCATCCCCCACTCATTTCGGACAAAATTGGTCACAATTTTCTTTACCCGATAACTCTTTCATCATTCCCGCGTAAAGACGAGCAGATGTTGATACCCAATTTTGCCCTCATATTTTATAAATATTATATATACTGTCAAAATATTATTTTTCACTATTATCTAATTTATTGGGATTATATAAGTCTTCCTATAATTTTTCCATAATTTTCAAAGCTTTAAAATTGATTTTTTTGCATTTAAATTACTCAAACATGTATTAATTACCCCTCTAAATTATTTTATGACGACTTAATCATCCAATTTTATTATTTTCATCCACATATATGTTTCACAATACCTTTACTTCATTTTATATAATTATATTAGTATTTTAAGCTATTTACATAATTTTACAATAATAGCATATATGTTATGCATAATTACAATTACTACATTACTCATGCTAAAATAGCATTTTTATATTTTTATAATGTCTAGTTATTATTTTCAATCCTTTTATTGTATAAGTAATATTTTATTATTTGTTAATTATTGTTATTTAAACAATTTCGTGTATTTAATTTTTAGCCTAAATTTGGAGCCAATTCCGGACCAATTTAATGGCCCAAACACCCACACCTTAGCCTAATAATCCCCGACGCCAAGTCTAAACGACCCCTACAACTGACCCGATCGCGACCTATTTAACGACCTGACCCGCCTATTCCTTAATCATGGTCGTTGATCTTTAGAGATCAACGGCCCAAGATCACCCCACCCCTTTAATTAACCAAACCCTAAAGACCACTCCTCCCAAACCCGCCGCCTTTATACCCTCTCAAACCATCTCCTCTCTTCTTCAAACCCTAGTCGCCCCATTCAAATCCCAGTCTCAATCCGATAATCACATGGAAATCTTCCATGATTCCTTTCCTTCCTTGCACACACACAGACGCTTACCATCTCTTAAACGTTACAAGTATTTGGTACTCAATTATTTATGAAAACTAAGTCATTGGTGTTCGCTCAACTCCGATTCTGTATTATCTTCATGTTTCTGACATGATACACTCACTACCAGGCCCTATGGTCCGATTCAGTGAGATCTTTTACTATTTTTGTTCTTCGTTTCAAACTAGGGTTTGCATGATTCCTCTTAAATTGATTCTAATCAATTTTTGCATGTTATTCTTTCCTTTTTATGTTTAATTGACTGTTTTTCCTTGTTTGTGTGTTCAATTTTGCTACTATATAAACCCCTCCCCAATTTCCCCTTTGGACAGACTTTAATTATCACTATTATTCTCTCACTCTCACTCATTCTATACTATTCTGAGACCTTGATTTTGGCCGGCTAAAAGCCAAGGCCACCGGAATCCGTTCATTAGCCTCCCCCGGTGCAAGCACTGTTCGGAGCCCACTTCGAGGCTCTTGTGAACTCTGAAGCATTAGAGATTTTGGGGTTTTCATCACTCTCCTGCAATTGTTGCTATTCCTGAGATTCTGAGTTTCTTATCCTTTATTCGCTTCGTTTGTAATTGGTTAGTACCCTATACTCTCGCAATTCCACTTCTTTCTGTTTATGTTAAGTGCATTAGTGCTACTTGGATTTTCCTGAGTTAATTTCGATATTATGCCACTTCGTATGCAATTTTGCCTATTTTAATACCACGTTGTAGTTCCACTAGCCTCAATTATATGCAAGTTCTGATTTTAACTCATATGTGGATAGCTAAGTTGATTCATGATGCCTACCTGATTCGTAATTGAAATGTAATTGATGGTTGTTGAATCTTGTTTTGATTTCTTGTACTAAAACCCCTTATGAAACTATGTTCTTGCTTAGAATTGCTTTCTTCATATTGAATCCTTTATGCATAATTTGCTATTTCTCTGCAAGTCTATCTATATACTTGGCCTAATATGCTAGCCTTAATGCATGCCCATAATGTGTGACCAACTTGAATGATTTATGATCATTATGTTTATGAATAGTTGATTACTTATACCTGATGCTTATTCTGAGTTTGGTTTCTTGCCTTGATCTGTATTATTCAGATAACTAACTCATGCCCAACTCTTTATCCTTCTGAAGTTCTACTATTAGGTTGACTTGTTCCCATGTTATTTGTAACTCTATTGTGTGCTTTTCTTGACTTGCTCAGCCTTGTATTCTCCAGTATTAGTTAAGACCTCTAGAATAAATCTCATAACCAACATTTTCATCTTTATGTAGCCAACTAGTACAAGGTTTGATGCTTGTTTGTCCTATTGATTTGAAAATTTGCTCTGTTTACTATAAGTTTTGCTGATACTCAGCATGTTCAAGTTTTCTCATCCTCAACTAAGTAATTGCTCGATCATGAACCTGTTTTGTTATGTTGTTTTCACTAGACCTTCATGTTAAAACTTTCGTGTGAAGGCTATGCTCTATTTAACTCTATTAGATTTTCATATGTCTAAAGTCCTTTGGGCTAATGCTGAATCATTTAACTTGTGAAACTCTTTGGAATAGTTCACTATCCTATGACCTTTTAGCTTTGTTTCTGAGAATACAAGCATGAACCTACCTTGCAAACTTGTCAGTATTTCATGTGATCTTGTCTATGTGCTTTGGCTAGGACCGTTGCTAATTACAGCTTAAGGAGTTAAGTGTGAAGTTGTTTAAATTAATCAGGCGATTGGTCTGTCATCTGCATGGTTAAGTTTGGCATCCATTTGGCTAAGTAAGTTATTTGTTGGGCCTGGTGTTGGGCCATATGTGTTGTTGGACTTGGGCACTGGATTTAGGAGGATTCTACTGTCCTTATGAGCCTGAGATTTGGGTCTGTTGGTTGGTGAGGCTATTGAAGGCCCAGAAATTCACTAGGTTATTTTATAGTGGTCGTGTATTATTTGATGGAGGCCTGTACTTGTTTCGCTCTGTATTTCTGTCATCTTTGAGTTTGTATTATTCTATCTTGGTCCTGTAACTTGTAATAATGAATAATTGGGGGTATAGTGAAATTGGGGAATGGATGTGCCTTGTTCTTGCATAAAGGATAGAAAACATGCCTATTGGGTCTATGTGTTTTATTTGCTATTTCGTGTAACATGTCTTATTTGTTATTTCGTACACTAATAGAAATCATGTCTTTAGGAATTGCACATACCTCACCTAATTTGCCTAATACTTGTACACTATCTTAAATATGCTATTGGTCGTCATACTTGTTATTACTGTGTGTTTAGACAGGATGCATTTAGGATGTATATGATTTTGCTAACCTAGTTGTCATGCCTATATGACTTCAGATAGTTAATTGATCAAATTGCTTTTATTTTTGGTGTACTGTCCATCTAGATATCATGATTATAAGACACTAATATCTTAATCAACTGCTCCCGCTGTTTTATTACACTTCCACCTAGATAGCATGCCTATAGGAATAAGTATGATAAAAGTGAGTTCAAATATCAACTATTAGAAATATTGCCTACTTTTATTCGCCTAGAAGGCATACCCATAGAATCAAACGTTGGTAATTCTCAGTTTCTAATAGCCTTCATTGCCCATTGCATAAACAACTTAGAAATCATGTCTATAGATTTGTAATACCTGTAACCTGCGAACTAGTTAACTTGGAACAACGGCACTGCCTGTGCGACACCTGAAATCAGTTATCTAGAAATCCTGCCTATAGGTTTTTACACTGATTGCTGAGTAGTTCAAATCACATAGAAACCATGCCTATAGGTCCGGAACAATTTAACATACCAAACCTTCTTATCTATAGTTGTCCATTTAAATAACCTGAAAATCGCTAGTGTTGTCTGCCTAATTGACAGCGTGCACTCGTGTCTATATGAAGAGGTGAATTTGAGCTTTTGGTGTTGATTATGTGTAGTCTTATTTGTTTTAAATACATGCCTAGTTTTCTCATTTTTGAGTAGCCTAAGGAGAGTCTAGAACTACCAAAGTAGTAGGTCCAAAACCTCCTGGACCATAGGTATGGGATCGGTAGTGCACGCACAGGATACGATTTAGAATTGAATTAGAACGCTTTTAAGTAACAACTTCGACATAGTAATTAGGTATCTGGATATGATAGTATATGCCCGCTGAATAATATGAGCAATTCCTACCTTAAGGGAGTTGCGAAGTATTATTTATGTTGCACGGGGTGATCTTTTAGGTTAAAAAACTTAGGACCCCTCCCCCTCCCCCCCTTTTTCTTTATATACTTGTTATTTACACTTAGTCATTTAACATAGATCAATGTAGTTGTATCTTTATAATCATCAAGGATTTGTACCAATTCTTATATGTTATGATAAGACTCTTCGATTTTTATATTTCCCTTTGTTTATTTGATCACCTAGCTTAATAACATAATTCACATAGTTTAAGGTTCGATCAGGACCCACAGTTGTGGACCTCGAAGAGTACCTCCTAACACCATCTCTTCGAGGTAATTTGAGGCCTTACTCGATCTTTGGTGAACACGGACTAGTTAAAATAGAGTTACTTGCAAATAGGTGCCCTAACATACCTTAAATCGTTAGGTGGCGACTCTTCTCTTTTAATACCTCCTTAAAAGAGTTGTCATACATTGAAACTCGCTTTCGCGAGAAAACGGGGCACGACAAAAACGATCTAGGTTTATGGGCTATCTAACATTCCTATTGTATTCTTCAATTGAATTGACTAACTAATTCATCTAGTTCATTGGTTGACAGGGTTAATATTGCTCATAAAAATCTGTCGAGTTCTTACTCGCCTATTCAAGTTAACCTAACGCCTATATGTCTATGAAATTAGAACTAACAAGAACGCATTTATAATTCCTATACATCAACCAAGCAAGGCAATTAGGTATATGTCTATCCGAACTGCGAATCCATTCCCCGATGCCCGGGTTCAAGAACTTGCTATACTCAATCCTATGTGCAATCTAGAATTCTCACTTTCTAGTTCAATTCAAGATTTGTAGATAGTATTCAATTGGTGATCAAGCAATTAAATAATTAAGCACAAGATTGAATAAATAAACCAATATGATATCCGAATAAGAATAGTCATGAAAGAACCACAACCATAAAAAGTGAAGTTTAGCTCCACATAGACATGGTAGCCAAACAACAAATCATACAAAGAAACATAAACATTACTAAGTTTGGAGGAAGAAAGATGGAATTTGATGAATTCCGGCCTCCACGGTGGCTCTGTGATTGTGTTTTCCTCTCAAAAACATTCTCCCCCTCCAAAATAGGTTTAGGACCCCTTTTATACGAGTTGGGACCGTGTAAGGCCGAAATAGGCGGAATAGGAAAAATATCGCACGCAGGGTCCAGGCCAGCACGAGGAAGGATTTTTGGGGTTAGCTCACCCTCGCGGGATCAACAACAATAACATACCCAGTAATATCCCACATCGTGAGGTCTGGGGAGGGTAGTGTGTACGCAGACCTTACCCCTACCTTGTGAGGATAGAGATGTTGTTTCCAATAGACCCTCGACTTAGGAAAGCATAAGCACCACATTAATAAAAATATAGACAAGAAAGGATAATACCAACAAGCCATATAAAAACAGAATAAAAACAACCAGATAGTAAGGTGATCAACAATGAAAGAAAATAACGGTTAGTCATAAAAACCTACTACTAACAGAAAACGAGACTGCGTGCCAATATTATGAACACTCTAGACTACATACTCTACTACCCTAATCCTCGACCTCCATGCCTTCCTATCAACGGTCATGTCCTCGGTCAGCTGAAGCTACGCCATGTCTTGCCTAATCACCTCTCCCCACCTCTTATTTGTCCTACCTCTACCTCTCCGTAGGCCCTTGTCAACATCTCACACCTCCTCACCGGGGCGTCTGTGCCCCTCCTCCTCACATGACCAAACCACCTAAGTCGTATTTCCCGCATCTTCTCTTCAATAGGGGCCACACCCACTTTGTCGTAAATAACCTCATTTCTGATCCTATCTAACCTGGTGTGCCCGCACATCCATCTCAACATCCTCATCTCTGATATCTTCATCTTCTCGACATGTGCGATCTTGACTGGCCAACACTCAACCCCATACAACATCGTTGGTCTGACTACCACTCTGTAGAAGTTACCCTTAAGTTTCGGTGGCACCTTCTTGTCACACAAAACACCGAAAGTGAGTCTCCATTTCATCCATCCCGCCCCAATATGATGTGTGACATCTTCATCAATCTCCCCATCCCCCTGAATAATAGACCCAAGGTACTTAAAATTCCCTTTCCTAGGGATGACCTATGAGTCTAGCCTTACCTCCCCTTCCCCTCCTTGAGTCTCCCCACTGAACTTACACTCCAAGTATTCTGTCTTGGTCCTACTCAACTTGAAACCTTTAGATTTCAGGGTTTGCCTCCATACCTCTAATTTTGCGTTCACACCGTCTCGCATCTCGTCAATCAATACAATATCATCTGCAAATAGCATGCACCACGGCACCTCCCTTTTGATGTGGCACGTCAATATATCCATCACTAGAGCAAACAAAAAAGGGCTGAGTGTCGACCCCTGATGCAACCCCATCATCACCGAAAAATGGTCCGAGTCCCCACCCACCATCGCCAGTCGGGTCTTTACTCTATCATAAATGCCCTTAATCAACCTAACGTAGGCAACATGTACACCTCTAGCCTCCAAACATCTCCACAAAACCTTCCTCGGAACTGTATCGTACGCCTTTTCCAAGTATCACCCTCGCGGGATCGCGACCCTTTATCCCGGCCATTGTAGCACGTGTGCCGCCCAGGGCATAAGAGGCATGATAACTTGACATCATCCTCACCTTCCTCCAGCTTATCACCGGCAGTCTGTTCAGGGTTCCAAACTCAACGATGGCAACTAAACACGAGGGTTGCGCTAGTTGCGGGACTTAACCCAATACCTTACGACACGAGCTAACGACATCCATCGAGTAAATAGCTCTACGAACGAATGGATCGGATCGACTTGGAAGATAGAAAGATTTGTACAAGTTATACGCTTTGACGCCACTTTGTGAAAAATCGTTAGGTATGAATATGTTAGATACCTGTGACTCGATTAGTGAAATAGTATCTCTCCTCCAAAGAGCATTTTTTTTTTTACCGACGCCCTGGCGCTAAAACTTCTGCTTGGGCGTTCTTACAGCTGCCACCTAACTTCTGCTCGTTTCTCATTCTTTTACTTAACTTTTCAATTCTTTGCAATTGTTTCTTTTGTTTTCTTTTGTAAAATTAAACTTTAATCATTATATATTCAGTAATTAAATAATCATGAATTCATTCTTCTAATATAAAATACAAATAAAATCTCTACTTTGTTCCTAATTTTATCTCCAAAGTACTTACACATAAAATAAACTCAATTAAGCCCAAACATAGTATAATTTAGTATTAAAATACCAAAATGTAAGGTAAGTAATGCATTAAAAATATATAATTATAGTCATACATCAATAATCCACATTTGAGGAGCAACAACAATCAGTGGGATGTGCTGGTCGATAAAATTTGACGTACAGTGTATAAAGCTGAGGACGTGGCCTGAACCAAGAGACTGTTAAAAAAGCTGTTCAAAGTTGCCTCTCAAGACAGGAATTTTGCAGCGGAGATTAATAAGATCCTTGAAGTTGTGAAGAAAATCCGAGAAGACAATAAGCATCAGTTTGAGGCCAGCCCAGCGATTGCTCATCAACCTGAAAAAATTGTCCAGGAGACACAGGTATATGCCTGAAACCTGAGCATCTTGAAACTAATTATGTAAATATGTATTAAATACTACTCCCTCCGTTTCATTTTATGTGAATTTATTTGACTTAGCATGAATTTTAAGAATGTAAAGAAGGTTTTTGAATTTTATAGTCTTAAACTAATTAAAGATGTACCATTTATATCTTGTGAACTTAATCTTGTCATCAATGTTTTAAAAGGCGGGGGCATGGAGTGAGGCATTTTACCTCTTACGAGGCGAGGCGTAAGCCCTAAGACATAGAACGTAAGTCCCATGGATCTTTAAATTTTACTAATTTCAAGAATTTTAAGATAGTATAAAATAAAAAATAATATAAAAATTACAATAAAATCACAAAAATATAGCAAATAATCTATTTAAAATATTTATAAATTATAATACCACTATGAATAATACGAAAAGTATGACATATATCATAATATATAAATTAGATGCAACGTCGTTATAACTCAAACATCAAAAGTAATGTATTCGATGAGAAATCTTATATGTATCTCTTAAGGAGTAATGAATCTTGAAAGAATTTCGATATTATAATTTAATTTTTTTTTAAATATTCCTTTTATTTAATATGTTTTCTATTTGAAAGAGAATTTATATAAGAACATAATTCACAATTTAAATATGATTCTCTAGCATCATTTATTTTTAAGTTTCAACAAGTTAATAAAGTGACACATAATTCACCATAATCTACATTGATAACTAATTATTTGTAAATAGTTACTAGCTAATACTGAGCTAATAAATTAATAAGTATTGTATCTCGTAAACGTGAAAAAAATAATATTTAGGAAAATAATTATAAAAAAACTTATGGACTATTATATAATAAAGACATAACAAAAGTTAATAAATAAATACTTTTAAATGAAAGATTTATCTAAAATTTACTATCATAACAGTTCTAGTGGATAACGTGCAATAATTTTTATTTTAATTATGACATAAAATACTCTCAACTTAATGGTTTATGATTAAGAAAAAAGTAATTTTGAATAATCAACGATTTATTAAAAAAAATTGAAGATTTACAATGTTAGTTACACACAATTGTATAAAGTTCTATTAGGCGAGCCTAGTACGCTGAGCGTTGGGCGTGTCCGAGGCGTAAACCCCAACGGCCGAGGCTTAAATCTCACGAAACTAAGCCATACACATAAGCCCAGGGGCGTTTTATGAGTGCTCCGCCCCGAGCGAGCCCCGGACGAGTCCCCCCTCCCCCCCCCCCCAATTCTGCCTTTTAAAACAGAGCTTGTCATATCGTTCCTATAAAGGGGTGTTATTAAGGGTAAAATGATAATATTGAAATTAGAACTTACTAAATATAGAAATGTGATGTTCATTTTTAAACATATTAAAAAGGAAAGTAAGACAGTTAATTTTAAATGGAAGGAGTACTTAAGAACGTTATGCCAATTTTGATAACAACAACATGATCTTTTTTATTGGTATTATAACTTTTTAATGCTCTAATTAGGAAATGACGCAGAATTGACTGTATTGGGAGAGTAAGAGAAGACAGAATGCTACTCTTTATTGTCTATTTATCCCGTCTCCTATGAGGTGTTTCAATCCCATACAGTTTTTGCTGCTTTTTAACTTAAAAACATAAGACGATGAACTAATCGATAAATCATGAATAACTTTCACTTGGCACATGCTTTTTAACATGCTCCGTGAAAGTTTGTAAATGATGGTTTAAGCTATATATAATTGCATTTTTTTTTTGTTGCAAGTATGGAAGCCGATTTGTAGGAAAACATATTGGAAAGAAGCCGATTGCAAACTGGATTATTTCTTTAAATCAAATGACAGCATTTGCTTATCAAATATGGAATTAGTTCCACTGAAATTCACAAGAAAAGTGAATTCAAAAAGTACCAACTTCTTAGTTCAAAATAATTATTCATGTTTATCCGAAAAATCAGATATATTTAAATTTATAAGTAGTTCTAAGGATATATGATATGGCTTGACATAAATCGTACGTAGAAGTGAAAATATTTAGATTCTTGGCTATAAAAACGAGAGATAAATTATTGAACAAGAAGAGTGAGTATGCTGAGTAAAACAGGCTCAAGAGATTTATTCTTCAATAAGAGAAGTAGTCTTTTCTTATAATGTGTGAACCTATCCTGTGCTTACAAGGATTCCCCCCTTTATAGTAGAAGGATCTTACTTTATTTATAATAAAAATATATAGTGGAGAACCCATGATGAATTGTCTCTTCCTCGATTCCCGCCAAGATTCTCTCCCCTAGTGTGGTTGCAACGACTCTTGTCTGCGAGCTCGATACTGGCTCGAGCTCGGTATTGGGTCGAGCCCTCGGCCTTGTTTCGAGTTCGACATTCGAGGTGAGTGTCAATCGGTCTGTGCGTCTCTGACAACTTTCACGTTACCTTGCGGTTCGATTTGGTCATGGGCTCGATAATGATACCGAGCCGATTTGTGAAATGTGAAAAGCCGTGTATGCAAGGTGACGAGTACGTACTCGGCCTTATATGTGCAAAATTTATTGAGTTAAAGTCTTGGGCATATTCTGTAGTAAATTGGATAATTGTTGGCATTTATTTAGTCATCTATTTACCATGCCTCAAATCACATTTATTGAATTTGTTTTGTATGACGATTTGATGTGAATGTTACCTATATATTTATGTGAATTCCGTGAGTTTGATGGTTTTATATTCTTGGAATTTAATTTCATTATGTATTTTTTCTCTGCAAATAATTAATTAAATGAGCTTAAGAAGAGGTATTTATATAATTATCAAAGTTTGGATTAATGAAGGCGTTGCCTTATGCTGATTATTTTCTATATCTATTGATTGTTTTTTAGGTTTTATATGCATTGTGTGGAGCCTTAGGCTATTTGTTGTGAAATTAATTAATTTTGTTATATCCTTGGAATTGGTTATGGACATTGGGCAAATTGTGATATGAATTGGTTTTGTTACGCTGTCGTACTAATATTCTGTGTAAATTGTTGAGTTATTATTTTGAGGATATAAGGGTAGCATTCCACTGTTGATATTATGTGGGTATAAGGGTGACATTTCACTGTTGTTATGTGTGTTGGGATATTGTCTGGGAGGAGCGATAAGGGTGGCTATATGAGAGATAAAGGATGGCAATAGGAGCTATAAGATTGGCTATTGATATTGTCAGGGTGGAGGGATAATGGAGGCTATTATAGGAGTGATAAGGGTGGCTATTGTCAAGGATGATATGTGATGATGTGGAGTTATTATGTTGGTAAAATTTTACGAGATGATGTGGGGTTATTGCGTTGATAATTTTCATGTGATGTTGTGATTTTCCTTGTGTTTGTTTTTATATCTTGTGCAGCTTGTCTTATTGTTTCGGTAAAGTTGATAATAGTCTGATCTATGTTGCAATTGGGAGCATGTGGCTATTGCAATGTAACGACCCGACCGGTTGTTTTACTTTCTAAAACCCCGGTCCCCTAAATAAGACTTTCCGTACTTGATTTTACTGATTTATGACTTGCGGGGATGATTGGTTCGGGATTTGAAAGAGTTTGGATGTAAATCGGAACACTTAGTTCCTTAAGGTTGGCTTAAAAGGCCAAGTTTGACTTTGGTCAATATTTTGAGTAAACGACCTCAAAATCAGGATGTGACGGTTTCAATAGGTTCGTATGATGGTTTCGGACTTGGGCGTATGTTCGGATCAAGTTTTGGATGACCCGAGAGCGTTTTGGTGCCCAATAGTGAAAGTTGGTTCTTGAAGAACTTTGAAGTTCTTTAAATTTGGTTTGGAGCGGGTTTTGGAGTTATCGAGGTCCAAATTGAATTCCGACAGGAATAGTTCCGTAATGTCATTTAAGACTTGCACGCAAAATTTGGTGTCATTCCGAGTAGTCTAGGCATGATTCTGCGTATTCGGAGGATTTGGAAAACTTGAAGGATTCAATTTGGATTCTTGGTTTCATTGTTGTTTTTTGCGTTTCGAGAGTTCGAGAAAGTCCGTATTATGATTACAGACCTGTTAGTGCCTTTGGACGGGGTCATGAGTGGCTCGGGTGAGTTTCGGACCCCTCAGAGCAAAGTGTGAGAAACTAGAAATGCCCAGTTCTGGTTTTCTTCTTCGCAATAGCGAAGGGACCATCGCATTCGCGTAGAAGGAGTTGTGTTGGGGGAAAATGTGCTATGCGTTCGCGATAGCTAGTCCGTGTTCGCGAAGGTCTGGGGCCAGTGACCTTCACGTTCGCGTGAGGCGGCTCGCGTTCGCGTAGAGTAAGTGGGCTGGGCTGGGGCCGCTTTGTTCTTCGCGTTCGCAAAGCAACCCTCGCATTCGCGTAGTGTAGGCTAAGCCAGCCTCCGCGTTCGCAAAACATTGATCGTGTTCGCAATGAAGGGTCTTCAGGGGGCCTGAGTCATTTGCCATCGCGAACGCGAGGCCTCTTTCGTGTTCGTGAAGAAGGAGGTAGATGGGCAGTGAGTTTTAAAAAAACGGGACTTAAGTATTTTTGGGGTCATTTATTACACTCTTGGGCGATGTGAGGGCTCTTAAGGAGGAGATTTTGACCTAGCTTTGTGAGGTAAGTAATTTCTACCTAATGTGAGTTTAATACATAGTTTATGGGTAGATTATAACATGTAAATTAGTAAAAAATTATGAGTTTAGAGGAAAACGTAGGATTTTGATAAAAATGGAGTTTTACCACGAAAATGGTTATGGAACTTAAAGAAAATCACATATTTATGTTCCTAAGGTTATGGGCAACAACTTTCTTCGGATATTTCCGAAATCCGGGCACGTGGGCCCGGGGAAAATTTTTTAGGAATCTTGCAATTTGAGTTGGGAAATTACTTTAATGGTTGGGATATGAACTCTTTAAGCCTATATTGATTAGTCTTTACACTATTTGGATAGTTTTGGATTGTTCGGCACCAAATTGAGGGTTTGGCGCATAAGCTTGGACCGGAAAGTAGATCTTGAAGTGAGGTAAGTCTCTTTTCTAACCTTGTAAGAGAAAAATTTTCCCCATAGGTGAACTTAATTAATATGTGATTATTTGTGGGGGATACGTACGCACGAAATGGCGAGAGTCCGTACGTGGCTACTATTCCAGTTATGTCAGGGTAGTTTTAGGCTTACACCATGCTTTGTAGACACCGTTAACTGATCATATATGTTGATTGTATTGGATAAGAACTAAATTGAATATTTTAAGAATTCCAAAGGATGTCCATACTTATCTTCGAGAGGCTATAGGATGTTAGGAAACTACTTTTTATTCATCTCCTATCGTGCAATTGATGGTACACTAAGTTTCTTCCTTCTATTCTCTCACAGATGGTGAGGACGCATACGATGGATGTTCTAGACCCAGGAGGAGCTGCTCCCTGGTTGCTAGAGGCTGAGGCTGAGGCCGGGGGAGGGCATCGGCCCGAGGTAGGGGATGAGGGCGTCCCAAAAGCTGCCAGAGTAGCACCACCAGCGGATCCAGTGGAGGATCCCCTTATTGAGGAGCAGGGAGAGGTGCCTGTTCCAGAGCCAGCCGCGGTAGATTTCATGACAGCACCGGGCTTTCAGGAGGTCATGGGCCGTATGCTGCGGTTCATGGACACTATGACTCAGGCTGGTTTATTTCCAGCAGACCCAGCCACATCTCAGGCAGGAGGGGGAGCACAGACCCCTACTGCTCATGCTCCGGGGCACTCAGCGGCAGTATGTCAGAATCCGGGTGCACTACCCGTTGGTGGAGCCCAGCCAGTTACGGTGGCTGCACCTGAGCCTAGACCAGCTACGAATGGCGATCCGCAGAAGCTATTAGACAGATGGACTAGGCTACATCCTCTTATCTTTGGGGGCGAGCGGCATGAGGATCCCCAGGATTTCATTGACCGGTACAGGGATAGACTGCACAACATGAGGATATTGGAGTCCTATGGGGTGGACTTCACTACTTTCCAGCTAGAGGGCAGGGCCCATAGATGGTGGCAGTCTTATCTTCTTAGCAGACCAGCGAGTTCCCCTCCTATGACTTGGGACCAGTTCACACAGCTTTTCTTGGATAAGTATATTCCACACTCTCAGAGGGAAGAGTTGCGAGGTCAGTTCGAGTAGCTCAAGCTGGGTCAGATATTAGTGACCGATTATGAGGCGAGATTCTTTGAGTTGTATCGCCATGCACCTGTGATACTTCCTATCAACGCAGAGAGAGTGCAGAGATTTGTTGCGGGGTTGCACCCCAGTATTCGGGCTAGTATGGCCCGGGAGGTTGAGATGGGTACTGGTTATCAGCTAGTAGTGGAGATTGCTCGGAGGATTGAGGGCTACCGCTAGAGGGGTAGAGAGCAGATGCAACAGGATAAGAGGACCCATTTCTCTGGAGAGTTTAGAGGTGCCCCGGCTAGGGGCAGGGGTCAGTTTGGGAGGGGTCAGCCCAGCATGCCCACATATCCAGCACCACCACCTCCTCGGGGTGTTCCAGCGTGACCCTATTTTAGTGCTATGCCATAGAGTTCTTATCGCCCACCAGTTCATCAGGGTTCTTCCAGTGCCTATTTCAGTGCCATGCCAGAGAGTGCATACCGCCCATCAGCCATTCAGGGATCATCTAGTGGGTATTCCGGCCATCAGGGTCAGGCTTCGGGGCAACAGTCTATGGTACCGAGAGGTTGTTACGAGTGTGGAGATCCATGTCATATGAAGAGATTTTTTCCCAGACTTCAGGGCAAGGCAGTGCAGCAGGGTTATCAGCCTATGATTGCAGCATTAGCCGTCCGACTGCCCAGAGGTGGGGGACAGGCGGGTAGGGGCCGTCCTAGAGGTGGAGGCCAGGCAGGGGGAGGTCAGCCAGCTATTGTTCAGTCATGTGGAGGCCAGCCAGCTGACGCTCCAACTAGATTTTATGCTTTTCTGGCCAGACCAGATGCAGTGGCCTCAGATGCCATGATCACAGGTATTATTTCTGTCTGCGGTAGGGATGCTTCGGTATTGTTTGATCCAGGGTCTACCTATCCATATGTGTCATCTCTAATTGCTCATTTCCTGGATATTTCTCATGAGTCCTTGGGTACTCCTGTTTATGTGTCCACTCCTGTGGGTGATTCTATGGTTGTGGATCAGATCTATCGGTCCTGTGTGGTCACATTCTATGGTTACGAGACTAGGGCGGACCTTCTACTACTTGATATGATCAACTTTGAGGTCATCCTGGGCATGGACTGGTTATCTCCGTATCATGCCATCCTTAATTGCAATGGCAAGACTGTTACTTTAGCGATGCCAAAGTTATCGAGGTTGGAGTGGAGGGGTTCCTCTGTTAGTACATCTAGTCGGGTCATCTCTTTTCTGAAGGCTCGATATATGGTCGAGAAGGGTTGTCTGGCTTATCTAGCTTATATTCGGGACACCACCGCAGAGTCTCCGACGATTGATTCAGTGCCAGTAGTCTGCGAGTTTTTGATGTGTTTCCTTCTGACCTTCCAGGCATGCCGCCAGATCATGATATTGATTTTTGTATTGATTTGGTTCCAGGTACCTAGCCTATATCTATCCCACCGTATCGTATGGCTCCGAAAGATTTGAAGGAGCTGAAGGGGCAGCTTTAGCAGTTATTAGCAAAGGGGTTTGTTAGACCGAGTGTATCACCTTGGGGTGCACCAGTGTTATTTGTGAATTAGAAAGATGGAACTATGCGGATGTGCATTGATTACCGCCAGTTGAACAAAGTTACCATCAAGAACAAGTACCTGTTGCCACGTATCGATGATTTGTTTGACCAATTGCAGGGTACTAGGGTGTTTTCTAAGATCGACTTGAGATTGGGGTACCATCAGTTGAAGATTCGAGACTCAGATGTTCCGAATACTGCCTTCCGTACTAGATATGGTCATTATGAGTTCCTGGTGATGTCCTTCGGCTTGACTAATGCCCTAGCGGCGTTTATGGATTTGATGAACCGGGTGTTCATGCCTTATATTGATTCCTTTGTTATTGTCTTCATTGATGACATCTTGATTTACTCACGTAGCCTGGGGGAGCACGATCAGCATTTGAAAGTGGTGCTTCAGACATTGCGAGAACATAAGCTATATGCTAAGTTCTCCAAGTGTGAGTTTTGGCTAGAGTCTGTGGCATTCTTGGGACACGTGATATTAGGAGAGGATATTAAGGTGGATCCCAGGAAGATTGAGGCAGTTTAGAGTTGGCCTCGTCCCACTTCGGCGACTAAGATCAGGAGTTTCTTGTGGTTAGCAGGATATTATCGCCGGTTTGTGGAGGGCTTTTCATCCATTGCAGCACCATTGACTAGATTAAACCAGAACGGTGCCCCATTTCGTTAGTCCAATGATTGCGAGGCAAACTTTCAGAAGCTCAAAACAGCCTTGACTACAACACCAGTTTTAGTGTTGCCTTCCGGTTCGAGGGTGTATACTGTGTATTGCGGCGCTTCACGCGTTGGCTTGGGTTGCATATTGATGCAGGAGGGGCGAGCTATTGCATACGCTTTACGTCAGTTGAAGCCCCATGAGAAGAATTATCCTGTGCACGAATTGGAGTTGGCCACGAGTGTTCATGCTCTTAAGATTTGGAGGCATTATTTATATGGGGTGCCTTGTGAGGTTTATACTGATCACCACAACTTGCAGTACTTGTTCAAGTAGAGGGATCTCAATCTGAGGCAGTGCAGATGTCTTGAGTTACTGAAGGACTATGACATCACTATTGTTTATCATCCGGGTAAGGCGAATGTAGTCGCGGATGCCTTGAGCAGGAAGGCAGAGAGTATGGGTAGTTTGGCATTCATTTCAGCTGAGGAGAGACCACTAGATTTGGACATTCAGTCCTTGGCTAACAGACTGGTGAGGTTGGATGCTTCAGAGTCCAGCCGAGTTCTTGCATGTGTTGTTGCGCATTCTTCACTATTGGAGTAGATCAAGGCTTGACAGTTTGATGATCCGCACTTGGCAGTCCTCAGAGAGACTGTACTTCAGGGTGGTGCCAAAGAGGTTTCTCTGGGCGAGGTTGGTGTTCTGCGACTCCAGGGTCGTCTATGTGTTCCTAATATCAATGGCTTGAGGGAGAGGATCCTAGAGGAGGCACACAGTTCTCGGTATTGTGTTCATCCAGGTGCTATGAAGTTGTATCGTGACCTGAGACAACATTATTGGTGGCGGCGGATGAAGAAAGACATACATCAGTATGTGGCTAGGTGCCTAAATTACCAGCAGGTCAAGTATGAGCACCAGAGGCCAGGTGGCCTACTTCAGCAGATGACTATACGTGAGTGGAAATGGGAGCGCATTACCATGGACTTCGTAGTTGGGTTGCCACGGACCTTGCGGAAGTTTGATGCAGTTTGGGTCATTGTCGACAGGTTGACCAAGTCGGCACACTTCATTCCGGTTGTGACTATATATACTTCAGATAAGTTGGCCCAGATTTATATTCGGGAAATATTTCGGTTGCATGGTGTGCCTGTTTCCATCATATCAAATAGAGGACCTCAGTTCACCTCACATTTCTGGAGGGCCGTACAGAGTGAGTTGGGGACCCGTGTAGGGCTCAGCACAACATTCCACCCACAGACCGACGGGCAGTAAGAGCGAACAGTTCAGATATTGGAGGACATGCTAAGAACATGTGTGATTGACTTTGGGGGACAGTGGGATCAGTTCTTGCCTTTGGCCGAGTTTGCTTACAACAACAGTTACCAATCCAGCATCGAGATGACTCCATTTGAGGCCTTATATGGTCGGTGATATCGTTCTCCCATCGGGTGGTTTGAGCCCGGCGAGGCTAAGTTATATGGTACTGATTTGGTGAAGGATTCCTTGGAAAAGTTAAAGTTGATCCAGGAGCGACTTCGCACCGCACAGTCCAGACAAAAGAGTTATGCGGATCAGAAAGCGCGCGATGTATCATTATGGTCGGTAAGAATGTTCTCTTGAAAGACTCGCCGATGAAGGGTATTATGAGATTCAGAAATAAGGGCAAGTTAAGCCCAAGGTTTATAGGCCCATTTTAGGTGTTGAGGCGAGTTGGGGAGGTTGCTTATAAGCTTGCTTTACCTCCCAGCCTATCAGGGGTTCATCCAGGTTTTCACGTGTCTATGCTCCGGAGGTATCACACTGACTTGTCTCATGTGTTAGACTTCAGTACTATTCAGCTGTCACTACCCAACTTAACCCTCCGTACGGTGTCGTGATGGCACCTAGTCTTTACGACTAGGTAAGCCTAATATTACAAAAAATATAAAGAAAACACAACATCTTAAAGATAAACGGCATATTATGAACAGCCAAGAGTAGTACCACCCGACATATACAAAATAATTTTCCAAGACCCGGAATATCACTAAGTCATAAGCTGCTAAAATCTATGTAGCTCTATACAAAAGTCTGAAGATAATAAAGGAAGTCTATAGGCGAGGGAGTAGAAAGGGACTCCGAAGATCTGCAGATGTAAGCAGAAGTACCTTTAAGTCTCCTAGAATCAGCAGCACGCACTAACCCCAAGGTTGATAGCTCGTACCTGGATCTGCACACGAAAACATGTGCAGGAAAGGGCATGAGTACACCACAATGGTACCCAGTAAGTGCCAAGCCTAACCTCGGTCGAGTAGTGACGAGGTTAGATCAAGGCCCTACCGGAGTAAATATAATAAATTAAACAGTAAAAGATATAAGCAAAATTTAGATAACGCAGTTAAAGAAATACTCAAAAATTTAACAGTTAAGGGAGCCCTCGGCTCAGAACAAAGTAACCCAATGGGGAATCTCTCGGGATACCATCCCGTAGTTCCGAATGAATATGCAGTACAGGGGGGATCTCCCAGAATACGTCCGTAGTCCCAAAGTAAATATGCAGTGCTGGGGGATCTCCCGGAATACGTACGTAGTCCCAAAGTAAATATGCAGTGGTGGGGGATCTCCCGGAATACGTCCGTAGTCCCAAAGTAAATATGCAAGAGTAGTCCCAATTTAAATATGCAACGCAAGATGAAATGGCACGTATGGCATCGAGTTATACAGTTTATACTGAACACAGGCAAGGAAAATAGGGATTTAACTAAGCATGGCGCACAGAATATCAAATAGGCAGTTAAAACACGTAAGCATGCTTTTCTAGTCTAAACTAAACAATTAAGCATATTAGTGCAATTTAATAAGAGGAACAATTTATGATTAGAAAAGGATAAACGGGAATTTTGCAATAATAGCCTGTGTACGTACTCGTCACCTCACGTACACGGCGCTCACACACCAAGTAATATCGAAATATCCTAAGGGGAAAGTCCCCAACACAAGGTTAGGCAAGCCACTTACCTCGAACCGCTCAAATCACCTCGATAACACGTTATTGCCACGAGTATCCGACAACAAATGGCCCGAATCTATTCAAATAAATTGCATAATGTAAATATAACTACAAGTAACTAATTTAGCTAATTAATTCGAAGCTAAAGTGTGAAATTAGGTCAAAAAGCCCAAAAGTCACCCCGGGCCCACGTCTCGGAATCGAGTAAAAATTACAATTTATAAACACCCATTCACTCACGAGTTCACTCGAACAAAAATCATCTAAAACCGACGTCAAACTCCCATTCAAATCTCAGATTTTTAATTGGGGAACCTTTTCCCCCATTTCCAAACTTTTACCCTCAAATTCCTTAATTAGACTAGGAAAATAACAATAGATTATTGTATTATGATCAAAATAGAGTTAGAATTCGTTACCCAATAGTTCTCCTCCAAAATCCCTCGAGAAATCGTCTCCCACCGAGCTCCAAATCAAATTTTGTGTTATGAAATTTCAAACCCTCGAAATCCCCTTTTCTGCCCAGCAATTTCCGCATCTGCGCTCATGGGGCTGCATCTGCGGTCTCGCACCTGCGGAAAAATCAACGCAGGTGCGGAAGTCACTTATTGGGCTGGGTCCGCATTTGCGACCCCTGGCCGCATCTGCGGCTTCGCTTCTGCGGACGACCAACCGCACCTGTGAGCCCAGCATGCCCTGTTCATTTCTGCATCTGCGAACTCTCAAGCGCACCTGCGAGTCCGCACCTGCGGACTCCCCTCCGCAGGTGCGAAACACCAGAACCAGCAATGCACCAGATTTTCCTAAGTCCAAATTTCTTTCCGTTAAACATCTGAAACACACCCGAGGCCCCCGAGACCTCAACCAAATATACCAACCAATCCTAAAACACCATACGAACTTAGTCGAGCCTTCAAACCACGTCGAAGAACACCAAAATCATGAATTAAGCATGAATTCAAGCCTAAGAATTTAAAATTTTCCAAATTCTACAAACGATGCTGAACCACATCAAATCTAGTCCGAATGACCTAAAATTTTACACACAGGTCACAAATGACATTACAAACCTATAGCTACTTTTGTAATTCCATTCCGAGCTCGATATCAAAATTTCCACTATCGGCCGAAATCGTCGAAAAACTAACTTTCGCCAATTCAAGCCTAAATCTACTAGAGACTTCCAAAACACATTCCGGATGTGCTCCTAGCCCCAAAATCACTCAACGGATCTAACGGAGTTGACGTAATTCCATTCCGGATCCATCTTCACATAGTTCCGACTACGGTCCAAACTCTAAGGCTTAAACTCATAACTAGGGACTAAGTGTCCCAAAACTCTCTGAATTCCATAACCAAACACTCCGGCAAATCCCAAAAACAGAAACAAATATGGGGAAAGCAGATATTAGGGGATCGGGGCTCAAATTCTCAAAATGATCGGCCGGGTCGTTACATCCTCCCCCTCTTAAAATAATTGTTCGTCCTCGAACGAGTATAAAGACATACTTGAAACTGTGAAAAGAAGAGGGTACTGGCTGCGCATATCCTGCTCGGTCTCCAAAGTTGCCTCCTCGACCGGCTGACCCCTCCACTGGGCCTTTACTGAAGCAATATTCTTTGACCTGAGCTTTCTGATTTGCCTGTCCAAAATGGCTACTGGCTCCTCAACATAAGATAGATCTTTGTCCAACTGGACTGAGCTGAAATCCAATACATGAGTCGGATCACCGTGATACTTCCGGAGGATAGACACGTGGAATACCGGGTGAACTCTCGCTAGGCTGGGAGGCAAGGCAAGCTCATAAGCAACCTCCCCAACTCGCCGCAATATCTCAAAAGGAACAATGAACCTCGGGCTCAGCTTGCCCTTCTTCCCGAACCTCATGACACCCTCATAGGCGATACCCGAAGCAAGACCCGCTCACCAACCATAAATGCCAAATCACGAACCTTACGGTCTACATAACTCTTCTGCCTGGACTGGGCTATGCGAAGTCTCTCCTAAATCACCTTCACCTTATCCAGGGCATCCTGGACCAAATCTGTACCCAACAATCGGGCCTCGCCCGACTTAAACCATCCCACTGGGGACCAGCACTGCCTACCATATAAAGCCTCATATAGTGCCATCTGAATGCTGGACTGGTAACTGTTGTTGTAAGCGAACTCTACAAGTGGCAAGTATTGGTCCCATGACCCTCCGAACTCCATCACACAGGCACAAAGCATATCCTCAAGAATATGAATCATGCGCTCGGACTGCCCGTCCATCTGAGGGTGAAAGATTGTGCTCAACTCCACCCTAGTACCCAACTCCTGCTGTACGGCTCTCCAAAATCGTGATGTGAACTGTGTACCTCTGTCTGAAATGATGGATACTGGAATACCATGAAGTCGAACAATCTCTCTGATATAAATCTCAGCCAATCTCTCTGAAGAGTAAGTGGTCAACATTGGAATAAAATGAGCTGACTTGGTCAGCCGATCCACGATCACCCAAGTAGCATCGAACTTTCTCAAAGTCCGAGGAAGTCCAACCACAAAGTCCATGGTGATCCGCTCCCACTTCCACTCTGGGATCTCTAACTTATGAAGTAATCCACCCGGTCTCTGATGCTCATATTTAACCTACTGACAGTTGAGACACTTGGCCACAAACCCAACTATATCCTTCTTCATCCTCCTCCATTATTAGTGTTGTCTCAAATCCCGATCTATCTTTGCGGCACTGGGATGAATGGAGTACCGCGAGCTGTGGGCCTCCTCGAGAATCAACTCCCGAAGCCCATCTACATTGGGCACACAGATCCGGCCCTACATCCTCATCACACCGTCATTACCAATAGTCACATCTCTGGTATCACCTTGCCGAACCCTGTCCTAAAGAACTAGAAGATGAGGATCATCATACTTGCACTCCCTGATACGGTCATAAAGAGAAGACCGAGCAATCTAATACCTGGCTAGGCTCTGAAATATCCAATCTCACAAACTGGTTGGCTAAGGCCTGAACCTCCAAGGCTAAGGGCATCTCAGCTGCTGGAAGATATGCCAAACTCCCCAAACTCTCTGCCCGACGACTCAAGGTGTCGGCCACTACATTGGCCTTCCCCGGGTGGTATAATATAGTGATATCATAGTCTTTAAGTAGCTCCAACCACCTCCGCTGACGCAAATTAAGATCCTTCTGCCTGGACAAGTACTGCAAACTCCGGTGGTCAGTGTAAATCTCACAGGGAACACCATACAAATAATGATGCCAGATCTTCAGGGCGTGAACAATAGCTGCTAACTCGAGATCATGAACTGGATAATTCTTCTCAAGCACCTTCAACTGTCTAGACGCGTATGCAATCACCCTACCGTCCTCCATCAATACCGCTCCAAGGCCAATCCCCGAGGCATCACAATAGACAGTGTAGGACCCCGAACCTGTAAGCAATACTAATACTGGGGCTGTAGTCAAAGCTGTCTTGAGCTTCTGAAAGCTCTGCTCATACTCCTCGGTCCACCTGAACGGAGCACCCTTCTGGGTCAGCCTGGTCATAGGTGCTGTAATGGATGAAAATCCCTCCACGAAGCGACGGTAATACCCCGCCAAACCAAGAAAACTGCAGATCCCCGTAGATGATGACGGTCTAGGCCAACTCTGCACTGCCTCCACCTTCTTCGGATCTACCTTGATCCCATCACAAGACACTATGTGGCCCAAGAATGCCACTGAATCAAGCCAGAATTCACACTTAGAAAATTTTGCATACAATTTCTTCTCCCTCAAAGTCTTAAGCACGGTCCTCGGGTTTTGCTCATGATCTTCCCGAGACCGGGAATATACCAGGATGTCGTCAATAAACACAATGACGAAGGAATCAAGATAAGGTCGGAATACACTATACATCAAATGCATAAAGGCTACGGGGGCATTGGTCATCCCAAATGACATGACAAGAAACTCATAGTGACCATATCTGGTCCTGAAAGCAGTCTTCGGGATGTCCGGTCCCGAATCTTCAACTGATGATAGCCAGAACACAAGTCAATCTTGGAAAACACCCTGGCACCCTGTAACGGATCAAATAAATCATCGATGTGAGGCATGGGATACCTGTTCTTCACTGTAACCTTGTTCAACTACCGATAATCAATACACATACACATAGAACCATCCTTTTTCTTCACAAATAAGACCGGAGCACCCCAAGGTGATACACTAGGCCTGATGAAACCCTTATCAAGCAACTCCTACCACTGCTCCTTCAACTCCTTCAACTCAGGAGGAGCCATACGGTAAGGAGGAATAGATATGGGCTGAGTGCCCGACAACAAATCAATGCCGAAATCAATATCTCTGTCGGGTGGCATGCCCGAAAGATCAGCTGGAAACACATCTGGAAAGTCGCTCACTACTGGAACTGACTCAACTATAGGGGTATCAATACTGACATCTCTCACATAGGCGAAATACCCATCACACCCCTTCTCAACCATTCACTGAGCCCTAAGAAATGAAATGACCCTGCGGGGAGTATACTCTAAGGTACCTCTCCACTCTAATCTCGGCAAACCTGGCATAGCCAACGTCACGGTCTTCGCGTGACAATCAAGAATAGCATAATGGGGTGACAACCAATCCATGCCCAAGATAACATCAAAATCTACCATACTGAGTAATAACAAATCGACTCTGTTCTCAAAACCACTAAGAGCAATCAAACACGACCGATATACACGGTCCACAATGAGAGAATCTCCCACGGGAGTAGATACATAAATAGGGGAACTCAAAGAATCGCGAGATATCCCCAAATGTGGAGCAAAATAAGAGGACACATATGAATACGTGGAGCCTGGGTCAAATAATACTGATGCATCCCTATGACAGACAAGAACGATACCTGTGATGACTGAATCTAAAGCGACGACCTCTGAACGGGCTGGAAGGGCATAGTACATGGCCTGGCCTCCCCCTCTAGGGCGACCTCCACCTCGAGCTGGCTGAGGAGGTGGGGTGGCAGCTGGTGCTGGAAGAATGGCCGGAGGACCCAGTAGAGCACATGGAGGCTGATAAGTCTGTGGAGGTCCACCCCTCCTGGCTCTGGAGCAATCTCTAACCAGGTGACGAGTGTCACCATACTCAAAACAACCTCTCGGAGGACGCGGCGGCTGAGACTGACTCGGACCTGGCCTGCTGGACTGGCCGGTGATAGCACCTCGAGTAGGAGGCACACTGGATACTGGAGGTGCATAATAGGGCTCCTGAGGTCTAGGAGGAGCTGGAACACCGCTGGCTGCTGGAAGAGCTGAATGAACAGGGTGACTCACAAAACCCCTACCATAGCATGCTGCTGGTGCACGAGCTCCTGAATAATGACCAGTCTCTCAAGACCTCTTGGCCTCCCTCTCCTCTCTGTCCCGGGAAAACATGCCATCCACCTTCCTGGCAATGCTCACTGCCTGCTGATAAGTGATGTCCATCTCCAACTCCCTGGCCATAATGGTTCAAATACTAAGGTGTAGTCCCTCAATGAAGAGACGAACCCTCTCTCTGACTGTAGCAACCAGAGCCGGTGCATGGCGAGCTAACTCACTGAAACGGACTGCATACTTCGACACAGTCATAGCACCCTGACACAACTGCTCAAACTCTGCACACCAAGCATCCCTGAGGCTCTGAGGAACATACTCATGCAAGAACATCTCTAAAAACTGAGTCCAAGTGAGTGAGGCTGCCTCGTCCGGACTACTCAGCTCATAGGCACGGCACCACTGATATGCCGCTCCCCTTAGCTGGAAAGCGGTGAAAGAAACCCCACTCCTCTCCACAATGCCCATAGTGCGGAGAATACGTTGACACTCCTCAAGAAAACCAGAGCATCATCTGAAGCTAATCCGCTGAAAGTAGGTGGGTGGTACTTCTTATACCTCTCAAGTCTGAGCTGCTCTACCTCAGAAGCACCTACCCTGATCTCATGCTGAACCAGAGCCACTGGGAGCATAGGAATATACTCTGGGGCCTAATCAACCTGGACCCTCTGCTCAGGAGTTCGGGATGCGAGAGTCTGTGACCCTCCCCCGGCCTGAGATGTAGCGGGAGCTATCGAAAATAGTTCAGCCAGAGCGAGAGTGCTGAACATGCTCAAGAACTGACTAAAGTCTCTTGGAGGGCTGGAGTAGCAATAGGATCTTCGGTGCTGGCCCTCCAGCTGGAGTTGCTAGGGGCTTCTCTGACACAGCTCTCGCAGGTGCTCAGGCTGCACCGCATGGTCATTCTCTACCCCGACCCCGACCCCGGCCTCTAGCGGCTCTGACAGGGGGTTCGGGTGCCTAATCGTCGGTCATCCCAGTACGGGTCCTCACCATCTGCGTGAAAGAATACAATAGAATCTTAGAATTTTTGGTGTCAATAACTCGCACGATAAGGAAATCAAAGAAATATGATTGCTCTTAACAGTTACATAGCCTCCCGAAGATAAGTACAGACGTCTCAATACTGATCCGCGAGATTCTAATAAACTGGCTTGTGACTCGCGACTCCTATGAACCTAGTGCTCTGATACCAATTTGTCATGACCCAACTTAACCCTCCGTATGGTGTCGTGATGGCACCTAGTCTTTACGACTAGGTAAGCCTAATATTACGAAAAATATAAAGAAAAGACAACATCTTAAAGATAAACAGCATATTATGAATAGCCAAGAGTAGTAACACTCGACATATAAAAAATAATTTTCCCAAGACCCGGAATATCACTAAGTCACAAGCTTCTATAATCTATGTAGCTCTATACAAAAGCCTGCAGATAATAAAGAAAGTCTATAGGCGAGGGAGTAGAAGGGGACTCCGAAGATCTGCAGACGCAAGCAGAAGTACCTTGAAGTCTCCTAGAATCAGCAGCACGCACTAACCCCAAGGCTGATAGCTCGTATCTGGATCTGCACACGAAAACATGTGCAGGAAAGGGCATGAGTACACCACAATGGTACCAAGTAAGTACCAAGCCTAACCTCGATCGAGTAGTGACGAGGTAAGGTCAAGGCCCTACCAGAGTAAATATAATAAATTAAACAGTAAAAGATATAAGAAAAATTTACGGTAACACAGTTAAAGAAATTCTCAAAAATTTAACAGTTAAGGGAGCCCTTGGCTCAGAACAAAGTAACACAATGGGGAATCTCCCGAGATACCGTCCAGTAGTTCCGAATGAATATGCAGTACAGAGGGATCTCCCGATATACATCCGTAGTCCCAAAGTAATATGCAGTGCTTGGGGATCTCCCGGAATACGTACGTAGTCCCAAAGTAAATATGCCTGTGTACGTACTTGTCACCTCACATACACGGCGCTCACACACCAAGTAATATCGAAATATCCTAAGGGGATAGTCCCCAACACAAGGTTAAGCAAGCCACTTACCTCGAACCATTCAAATCACCTCGATAACACATTCTTGCCACGAATATCCGACTCCAAATGGCCCAAATCTATTCAAATAAATTGCATAATGTAAATATAACTACAAGTAACTAATTTAGCTAATTAATTTGAAGCTAAAGCGTGAAATTAGGAAAAACACCCAAAAGTCACCCCGGGCCCACGTCTCGGAATAGGGTAAAAATTACAATTTATAAATACCCATTCACTCACGAGTTCACTCGAACAAAAATCATCTAAAACCGACGTCAAATTCCCATTCAAATCTCATATTTTCAATTGGGGAACCTTTTCCCCCATTTCCAAACTTTTACCCGTAAATTCCTTAATTAGACTAGGAAAACAGCAATAGATTATTGTATTATGATCAAAATAAAGTTAGAATTCGTTACCCAATAGTTCTCCTTCAAAATCCCTCGAGAAATAGTCTCCCACCGAGCTCTAAATCAATTTTTGTGTTATCAAATTTCAAACCCTCGAAATCCCTTTTTCTGCCCAGCGATTTCCGTATTTGCGCTCATGGGGCCGCATCTGCGGTCTCGCACCTGCGGAAAAATCAACGCAGGTGCGGAAATCACTTAATGGGCTGGGTCTGCATCTGCGACCCTTGGGCAGCATCTGCGGACGACCAACCGAACTAGCGATCCCAGCATGCCCTATCCATTTCTGCATCTACGAACTCTCAAGCGCACCTGCGAGTCCGCACCTGCGGACTCCCCTCCGCAAGTGCGAAACACCAGAACCAACAATGCACCAGATTTTCCTAAGTCCAAATTTCTTCCTGTTAAGCATCCGAAACACACCCGAGGCCCCCGGGACCTCAACCAATCATACCAACCAATCTTAAAATACCATACGAAGTTAGTCGAGCCTTCAAACCATGTCGAACAACACCAAAATCATGAATTAAGTACAGATTCAAGCATAAGAATTTAAAATTTTACAAATTCAACAAACGATGCCGAACCACATTAAATCTAGTCCGAATGACCTCAAATTTTACACACAGGTCACAAATGACATTACGAACCTACAGCCACTTTCAAAATTCCATTCCGAGCTCGATATCAAAATTTCCACTATCAGCCGAAATCGCCGAAAAACTAACTTTCGCCAATTCAAGCCTAAATCTACTACAGACCTTCAAAACATATTTCGAACATGCTCCTAACCCCAAAATCACTCAACGGAGCTAAAGGAGTCGACAGAATTCCATTCCAGATCCGTCTTCACACAGTTCCGACTACCGTCCAAACTCTAAGGCTTATACTCACAACTAGGGACTAAGTGTCCCAAAACTCTCTGAATTCCATAACCAAACACTCCGGCAAATCCCAAAAATAGAAACAAATATGGGGAAAGCAGATATTAGGGGATCGGGGCTCAAATTCTCAAAACTACCGACCGGGTCGTTACATCAACTAGATGGGAGCTTAGGTTATGAGGAAGAGCCATTTTCTATAGTTGCTAGACAGGATCGCCAGTTAAGGCCCAAGAGGATTTCTGCGGTAAAGGTTCAGTGGATGGGCCAACCAGTCGAGGAGGCGACCTGGGAGTCCGAGGAGGACATGCGGAGCAGATATCCACACTTATTCAGCACTTCAGGAATGAATCTAAACCCGTTCAAGGACGAACATTTGTTTAAGAGGTGGAGAATATAATGACGCAACCGGTTATTTTACTTTTTAGAACCTCGTTCCCCTAAATAAGACTTCTCGTACTTGATTTTACTGATTTATGACTTGCGGGGATGGTTGGTTTGGGATTTGAAAGAGTTTGGATTGAAATCGGAACACGTGGTTCCTTAAGGTTGGCTTAAAAGGCCAAGTTTGACTTTGGTCAATATTATAAGTAAAAGACCTCGGAATCAGGATTTGATGGTTCCAATAGGTTCGTATGATAGTTTCGGACTTGGGCGTATGTTCAGATCGGGTTTTGGATGACCCGGGAGCGTTTTGGCGCCCAATAGTGAAAGTTTATTCTTGAAGAACTTTAAAGTTCTTTAAATTTGGTTTGAAGCGGGTTTTGGTGTTATCAAGGTACAAATTGAATTTCGAGACCAGGAATAGTTTCGTAATGTCATTTAAGACTTGCAAGCAAAATTTGGTGTCATTCCGAGTAGTCTAAGCATGATTCGACGTATTCAGAGGATTTGGAAAACTTGAAGGATTCAATTTGGTTTTGGGGTATGATTCTTGGTTTCGTTGTTGTTTTTCGCGTTTCGAGAGTTCGCGTAAGGCGACTCGCATTCGCGTAGAGTAACTAGGCTGGGCTGGGGCCGCTTTGTTCTTCGCGTTCGCGAAGCAACCAAACCCTCGTTCCAAATTTTCACAATACTGACAGCAAATCGCGAGGCATAAAGACCTCATAATTATTTACCCGAATTAACGAGTCACATTTAACGCCATCTGGACACTCATTTCACAGGCTAAAACTTAATATTTACAGCACGAATATGCACAAAACATACATACAAAATGCCTAATAGGCATGACTCCTTATTAATACTATAGTACAAATTTAATTTCACAAAGGGAGAATTTAAACTCATAAAGTTTTCACCACAAGTATCTCATCCTTATACAACTTTCACCGCGGGTTGTAGCCCTGTTTAAATATTTCACATCATATAAAAATGTAAGGATCTCATCCTCAACTCCGAATCACAAGTATTTTGCACATTGTGCCAACTGAGATTTTTCAGTCCCTTTCTTTCTTCTTTTTAATAAATTTCGTAAATAATTTTCACAACACGTAATGAACCCCCATACCAATAGGGCATATAATTCATAAATTGAGATCAATTATTCCGAAATCACATCAAAACCCGTTGTAATGAGTAATAGAAAGTCACATTTGGACTTATAACCCTCAATCGTGTACAAAAATAAAAATAATAGACACAGGCTAATATCATCAAATCTCCGAACAGGGATAAACATATAAGTGTGTCACAAAATTACGAAGCTCACCCATAAGCGGAGCATAATAGGAGGACTCGCCTCAATATTCAGAACCGAATCAAATTAAGGGAAATATCCCTTTATAACAAATCGGGATCGTACCTGTAATGACACCATCTGGTGTGGTGGCCTCAGCCACACCATAGTAAATATATCAACGGGCTGGGCCTCCCCCTCTAGGGCGCCCCCTATCCGCCTGTTCTCCACCCTTAATTGGCTGTGCACGTGGAGTATTAACTGAAATAATGCATGTAGCCTGAGTGTTCTGATAAAATCCATCCCTCCCAAATCTGGGACAATCTCTCGTGATGTGCCTAGTATCACCACACCCTTTGAGGTCACGACTGTTCGTACTGAGTCTGTGCCGGATAACTGGAATAACCATGTCACGACCTAAAATTTTAACCTATCATGATGGCGCTTATCTTGATACTAGGCAAGCCGATAATCTCGATAAACCACATTTTTTCTTAAGTTTGAAAATACCATAATTAAATACAATACAAAATCCCACAAATACTGATATGAACACTCCCCAAAACTTGGTGTCACTGAGTACATGAGCATCTAATATGAATACAAGTCTCGAAAAGCAAGGTCTATAATAGTCTAAGACCAAAATGCAGTAATAAGGAGATAGGGATGGAGAGACAAGGTCTGCGGAACACAAAAACTACGTTAAAATTTCATGAAAATCAATTGCGCGAAAGGATCAACACCCGCTATGTCTGGGAATACCTGGATCTGCACACGAAGTGCTGGGTGTAGTATGAGTACAACCAACTCAGCAAGTAACAATAATAACTAGGGAACTGAAGATAATGACTAGCTACACAATTATAGTTCACTTTTAGTAATTCCAGAAAAGAATAGACATGCTTTTAAATTTGGCAGTTTAAGTCAAATCAATTTTATACAGTTCAAGTTCATGTAATACGGATATAAAATCTTTCTGAGATTTCACAACAATGACAGATAGCAACCAAGTGCAAACATAAATGCAAAGCAAGTACAGCCTCTCAGGTAACAATCACTCAACTCATCACAACGGCTCAACCACTCGGCTCTCAGCTCTCAACACTCACACTCAATGGGTATCCACGCTCACTGGGTGTGTACAGACTCTGGGGTAGCTCCTACAACCCAAGCGCTATAATCTACACGGATAACTCACGTGCCATAATATAAATATCTGGATCCGTACAGCCAACTCACGTGCTGCACGACCAACTCACGTGCTATAGTATAATATAAGGATCCCCACGGACAACTCACATGCTGCACGACCAACTCACGTGCTATAGTATAATATAAGGATCCGCACGGAAAACTCACGTGCTGTAATAATATATCTCACAGTCAGGCCCTCGACCTTGCTCAGTCATAAATCTCTCTAGTCTCTCGGGCTCTCAGAAATCATGAAAATCAGCCCAAACAATAATGATATGATGCATCAATAATGACCAATAGAGACTGAGATAAAATAATCAAGTAAATTGTGACTGAGTACAAACAACAATTAAGCAAATAGTTCAACATGTACACGACCCAAACTGATGGGCTGCGATCGGCACCCGGTACCTTAGTCAACCGAGTACCAACGTAACATATCTTTCTTATTACATCATCATATACACGTGACATACGGGCCTAATAGGCCAACATGATCATTTATATACTCAAAATATATGCCGGCAAGGCCATACACGCATTCGTATACATGACATCTGTCTACAAGCCTCTAAGAGTACATACTTATCACAAAGGTCGGGGAAGGGCCCCGCCATACCAAACAATACACGTCTAAATCATACTGACCAAACAAGAAACTCCAGAGTAAATGGAGCGCACCAACATCTTCCGCTGATCTGATGGCCTACTTGGAGGACTCTTGACCTGTCTATTGGAACCTGCGGGCATGAAACACAATGTCCCAGGCAAAAGGGACGTTAGTACGAATAATGTACCGAGTATGTAAGTCACATAAATAAGTACATAACAGACATGAAAGAAATATAGAGTAAATGACTCAACCTGTAAGTTTGGATAACTCTGTAAATCATGAAATAATTATAGTGTCATGAATATGCTTATGAATGTCTCATGCATAGGTACATGTTTCATAATATCATCAGCCTCTTAGGGCATCCCATCATATCATATCGGTCACTGTGGGCAAAATCATCATCGTATACCAGCTGATCAGGTGGTGGTGCGTATATAACGCCATAACCTTTCCCATATCCCATATACATATATATACATACATATATACACGTATATAACACCATTTGAATACATACATATATATGCGTATATATATATATATATAAAAACTTCTTGTCATGGGTCAATGTGCATGTATAAATGTATAAATGCATATGAAACACGTTAATAAAACCTCTCAGTACGTCATAAGACCATTATGCCTATGATTAATATCATGAAATAAACTTTACCAACTTACGTATTTTTTTGAGACCCATGAACAAATGATAAAATAATATGACACATGGGGAATCAAGAACACAAGCATCTCTAATATTTCTATGAATAGAGACATGTATGGAAATTGTGCATTTTCTCATTTCGTTTATGTCGTATGGATCATGCCAAAAGAAATAAGGGATAGCCTTAACATACCTAGAGTAGGAAAAAATCTGTATGATATTCTGAATCCAACAATATATTTATGGCATGTAGGCTTTTTACGCTGTAACAGAAAGCTGACATTGTAAACTGAAGTATTTCAAGGTACATAGGGAATTCCTAGTTCCTTCAAAGAATATTTGGCTTATCTTCCATATAACCCATATAATTCATAAAGATAAAACCTTTTTTTTGAGTCTCATCCGTCATTTTTTTGTATCCAAAAAGAATGAAGCTTAGACATTTCAAATGATTCCTTTAAAAGGGTTAGTTAGTAGGTCCCACTAGTTAGATGACTTGGCCACAAATCTTCCCAAATTTTGCCACCTTGATATGTGACTTTAAGAGTCACAATTTGAAGCTAATCTTACTGCCACGTGGGGTGGGGTGAGGAAATTTCAATCTTTATCCACTTATTAGGTAATTAGGTAATGTCTCGTTACCCGGTAATTAACCAATTATCTGCATAATTAAGAATCATCTCAAATTACTTTAAAACACTACTCACTTTTTAACATACTTTATACACCTTACTATCGTGGCCATGTGGTATTTTGTATGGTACTAGTCCATAAATATCGGGTATTAACGCTCGGCCATAATCATATTTCATAGCATAATCATATTTCATAGCATCCCAATGTTATTCACCTTATGTAGGTATTTTAATCATGTACCATTTACCACAGTTACACCCTCATTCTATTACCAGGGCAACATTCCATCTCTTCTAAATGTTACTAGTCTTAAACTCCTTTGAGTTCATTCAAGCTATACTGATATTTCCATAACTTAGAGAAACCATCAGCTCTCTTATTTTCATGGGCTTAATCCCGAGGACTTATCCATTCTCGTCACCTCCTCACTCGCCCTTTCTTATCCTTACTCCTGTCTTCCTAAAACCTTGTCGTTTTATCATACTTTAGCTTGTGACCTACACATATCTATTTATACTGCTCGCAATCTTGCTTGCACCATAGATTTTCTTGTATTATTCTGGAACATCAAGCGATACATCTCATTGTCTCTAACTCTTCTTTACTTTTTCGGCTAGGTCTCTCGGTACCTAGAAACCATAGGCTGAAAGTTATACTACTGACGATGACGCTATCATTCCTGGGTACTGAATACTCGCGCTTCTAGCCTTTTATCTGCAGTATGGACTATTCACCATCTTCTGCACTTGATTATCTCGTACGTTATTCACCTTTACCTTATTTGCTTTAAAATCTCACATCACATCGTCTATATCTTTCATAACTTCCCCTCCACATAGGTATGATTTACATCCACAACTTGAAGCTCTATTATAATACTTGCACCTCTAGTGCATACACAATCTGGTGAGAGCTTCATACTGACTTCTTAGGAGGCTGGTACTCTTCTGACTGGCTTTATCATAGAGCTATTATAGAATATGGCTATTGTACTATCTCTACTGTACCTCTGATATTTAAGAGTGATCCTGTAATGTTCTCAATCGCTAGGTCTATAATTTTCTGGGTCCAATAATCAGATTTCTGATTTACTTCGTTGATGTAACTCCATAGTTTCCTCTTCCTTCTGATCAGCCTTTATGTAGGCTTAAGCTATCTTCCGATCTGCTGCACATGGTATTACTTTAGCCTTTCATGGATGTTATGGAATATCCAAGATACAATCTTTTAACAATTCAATCCCTTGTCTATGACCTGGACTCTGTTCTTTATTTTAACTTATACCGGAGTCTTCTATAGCTGTATGATTGGCAACATAAATGCTGCATGGATAATACTCCGAAATATTAAGTGCGTTCATAATGTAACTAACTCTGGATTATTGATCTATCGTGGCCATGTGGTACCTTGTATGGTATTAGTCCATAAATATCGGGTATTAACGCTCAGCCCATATTTTATCCCAACATGCCAATCTTGGACGAAAATTCATTTTCTTTGACTTGCTTCCCATCTAACCTTTACGAATCTACTCATCACTTGTCTGCAATAGCATAATGCTTATAATCTCATAATAATCCCATTCCCGAACTTACGTTGATTAACTTACGACGAAACTTTAATGTACGAAAATGCGGGATATAATATCTCATTTTCGAGATTTCACCAATTTGCTTATGGCGTACTTTTACGTACAAAAATATGGGGTGTACCATCTGGGTCCCAACAGTACCAACATGTAGCCTAAACATGGTTTCTAGTCAAATTTCCACAACACATAAAGAGCACATAGCTAACAACAAGTTATTCAACTTTACAGTCTCACGGGTCCGTACGCCCGTCACCTAGCATGTGCGTCACCTCCAAAGTAATCACATGATACCAAATTTCGGGGTTTCATACCCTCAGGACCAGATTTAAAACTGTTACTTACCTCAAACCGTAAAAATTTTATTCGGCTAAGCCCTTACCTCGTGAATTTGCCTCCAAACGCCTCGAATCTAGCCACAAATAATGCGTTTCAGTCAATAAAATTTATTGGAATTAATTCCATATGAAAATACAATTTTCCTACAAAATTCCGAATTTTAGCTCAAAAATTGCCGGTAGGGCCCACATCTCGGAACGCGATAAAAGTTACAAAATCTGGAAGCCCATTCAACCACGAGTCTAACCATACTAATTTTACCAAAATCCGACCTCAACTCGACCCCCAAAACCTCAAATCTTATTTTCAAATCCCTAAGTTCAAACTTACACCTCAAAAACTTGTCATGACCTAAAATCCCAACCTGTCGTGATGACACCTATCTTGATACTAGGAAAGCCGATAATCTCGATAAACCACAATGTTTCTTAAGTTTGAAAATACCATAATTAAATACAATATAAAATCCCACAAATACTGATATGAACACTCCCAAAAACCTGATGTCACTAAGTACATGAGCATCTAATATGAATACAAGTCTCGAAAAGCAAGGTTTATAATAGTCTAAGACCAAAATACAGTAATAAGGAGATAGGGAAGGAGCGACAAGGTCTGCGGAATACAGAAACTACCTCAAAGTTTCATGAAAATCAATTGCGCGACAGGATCAACACCCGCTATGTCTGGGAAGACCTGGATCTGCACACGAAGTGCAGGGTGTAGTATGAGTACAACCAACTCAGCAAGTAACAATAATAACTAGGGAACTAAAGATAATGACGAGCTACACAGTTATAGTTCACTTTCAGTAATTCCAGAAAAGAATAGACATGCTTTCCAATCCAGCAGTTTAAGTCAAATCAATTTTATACAGTTCAAGTTCATGTAATCCGGATATAAATCTTTTAGAGATTTCACAACAATGACAGATAGCAACTATAACGACCCGATTTGTCATTTTAAGAATTTACTCCCCGTTCAGTGACTTAAGGTCTCGAGCAGCTTCGCAATATGTATTATGACCCGCGGGTGTAGTCGAGTTTGATTTTCAGAAGATTAGGAATTTAATTAAAGGAACAATTCTTATTTAGAAGCTTAAATGGAAAGAGTTGACCGAAGAGTTGACTTTTGAGCAAACGACCTCAGAATGGAATTTTGATGATGTCAATAGCATCGTATGATGATTTCGGACTTAGGCGTATGTTCATATTTAGAGTTGGAAGTCCGTAGGACAATTTGACGCATTTTGGCGTAATTTAGAAAATAGAAGAATTTGGAAAGTCCGACCGAAGGGTGAAATTTTGATAACGAGGTCGAATTTCGATTCCGGAAATGAGGATAGTTCCATGTCATCAATTATGACTTGTGTGCAAAATTTGAAGTCATTCCGAATTGATTTGATAAGTTTCGGCGCAAAATATAGAAGTTGGAGGATTTGAAAACTTATAATTCGATTCAATGCGCAATTCATAATTTTGGCGTTATTTGATGTGGTTTGAAGCCTCGACTAAGTTCGTATTGTATTTTTGGATATTTTGTTATAATTGGTTGAGGTCCCGGGGACCTCAGGTGAATTTCGGAAAGTTAACGGAACAATTCGGACTTGCAAGAAGCTGTTGGAAAATGGCAGCCGCTGTTGGAATCGCACCTGCGGAATTTTGGGCATGCAGCAGTGAGGGAGCCATCGCAGAAGCGAAGATGGAAGGGCATGGTAGTGGTCGCAGGTGCGAAGAAAATCCCGCACCTGCGGAACCGCAGAAGCGGGAAAAGAAGGCGCAGAAGCGGCTATTTGCGCAGATGCGCATGTTGCATTGCACCTGCGAATGCGCAGGAGCGAAAAGGATTCCGTAGGTGGGATGTGTTTGTTGGTAGTGGATGTCGCAGAAGCGAGAATTGGCTCGCCAAAGTGAACTCGCAAGTGCGATAAAATGGTCCGCAGGTGCGCAAACTGGGTAGAATGTTAAAGACCAAAAATGGTCATTTCGCCATTTTCGTTTTGGGATTTTTGGATCTCGAATTTGGGCGATTCTGGAGGGATTCTTCACAAGCTTGGTTGGGGTAAGTGTTCTATATCCTAAATTGATTATATTTTATGAATCTACGATTATATTTATTGTTTAATTCGAATTTAAATGGAAGTTCCAAAAACGAAAATCTAAGATTTGGAGGTCGAGTTGTTATTGGAATTCGATAAAATTGGTATGGTTGAACTCGTATCGGAATGGGTGTTCGGATTTCGTGAATATTATGTCGTGTTCCGAGAAACAAGTTCCGCATTGGCTTTTGTTGGCCTTTTGGAATAAATTTTTTTAAGTCGACGTATTATTATCCGGAATTGTTTCCGATAAATTTTAATGAAGTTATACAAATTATTTGAATAGATTTGAGCGGTCCGGAGGTCAATTCAAGCAAGAAAGTGATTATGAAATATTGGCATAACTTCAAAAAGGTAAGTATATTGCCTATCCTTGTGTGGGGGAACTACCCCTTAGGATTTGAGTCATCTATGTTGATTGTAGTCTGTGTACGCGAGGTGGCGAGTGCGTACTCGGACTTATTTGTGGAAAGTTAGCCTTTTAGGATTCTTATGTCCTTATATTCACCGTGTATGATGTTGTTCTTGATACGCTGGAATTCCTATTTGCTAGTTTCACATTTACATGCTTTGATTAGAGATAAGTGCTTTAGGATTTACTCTTACTGTCTATTTGACCCTTATTCGACTTAACTAAAGATTTTATCTCTTCTGTCGTCGTGCTATATTTTTCATAACTGCTTATCTTTAATTGAAATCATTATTTTCTCATCCTATAATTATTTAGTCTTAATTGGAGTTATGATTATCTTCCGTTGCTTATCCTTACTTGAACTGTTGAATATTCCTCGTAATTGCTCAACCTCAAAAGGAGTTTAGATAACCTATATCTTAGTTGACTTGCCATTATTTGAAATTATTTGACTCGTGTTGGCTTCTTATTGTTGACTTGAATATTGTGGAATCGTTGCTACATTTTGTTTTGTTTTCCCTTGTTAAGTTGTTCTCCTTATGCCTAGCATTCTTTACTGTGGTTATTCCTTGCGAATGAGTTCTACCGTTCTTGTGATTTGAGTTCTTGAGTTGATTTGTTCGCCGTACTTTGCATCTCTGTCATTGTTGCTTTTGTACTTGTTGTGGTGATGTACGAGATTTCTGTCGTGTTATAGTTGTTATCTCTGTTGTTTGCGTTGCATATTTAAATTGGGACTACATGCGTATTCCGGAAGATCCCCCATGTCTTGCATATTTATTTTGGGACTACGGACGTATTCCGGGAGATCCCCTAGCACTACATATTTAAATTGGGACTACGGACGTATTCTAGGAGATCCCCTTATCTTGCATATTTATTTTGGGACTACGGACGTATTCCGGGAGATCCCCCAGTACTGTATATTTACTTTGGGACTACGGGCATATTCCGAGAGACCCCATGTACTGCATCCACTCCCCTCCCCCGTACTACATAATTAATTCGGGACTACGGGACGGTATCCCGGTAGATTCTCCTGTGGTTATATCTGTGTTCGGAGCTGCTAATCTTCTATGCTTAGGTGTCACAGGGTGACTTATACTCAAAGGATATTACTTGAAAAGTTTATATTTGAAAAGTATTTATCTTGAAGAAACTATGTTTGAAGAATATTTATTTGAAAAGGGTTATACTTGAAATAACTATGTTTAAAGGCTAGTTATTTGAAAAGTTTATATTTGAAAGGTTTTTATCTTGAAAGAACTATGTTTGAAAGATATTTATTTGAAAGAAGTATATTTCAAAAATAATTTCTTATTGGAAAGGATTATATTCTAAAGACCTCAATTTAAAAAAGAAAACTTACGGGTGAAAGTTTCCACTTAAAGGATTTGACTAATTTATTGGGGTTTGTTGGCTGAGACCTGATGTGAAAACTATTGCAGTTGTTGAGTTACTACTTGCCTTTACTGTATTGTGATATTTCGGTAATGGGTTGTGTTTCCGTTCATTCTTATGTGTCTTATTCTGGTGTTTCGCTATTATTTGCTATTTTTTCTTCCTTATTGCAGTTGTTATGTCGTTAGCCATATCGCGAGTTCCTTAGATAGATGTCATGTTCTGTCATCCCTATACTTATACTTGTTCAGTTTATTAGACCAGTGGGTGTCTTGACTAGTCCTCATCACTACTTCACCGATGTTAGTCTTGATACTTACTGGGCACCGCTGTGGTATGCTCATTCTACTCTTCTGCACATTTTTGTGCAGATCCAGGTATCGATCGTTAGTAGATATGCGGATCTTTACTGAGGAGACTCAAGGTAAACTTGCCGTTGTGTTCACAGGCTTCGGAGTCACCTTCCTATTTTGTATTTACACTATTTTTACTTACTTCCGAACAATTGTATTTAGAAGTGATAGTAAACTCTGTAGAGCTTATGACTTGTACTACCAGTTTTGGAAAATTATAAATTTTGTAAAGATTTCTATATCGAGACTGTTAGATTTCCTTTGTTATTGTTGTTACTCAGTAAATGTTAGGCTTACCTAGTCCCTAAGACTAGGTGCCATCACGATACCCAACAGAGGAGAAATTGGGTTGTGATAATAACCAAGTGCAACAACAAATGCAAAGCAAGTACAACCTCTCAGGCAACAATCACTCAACTCATCACAACGGCTCACCCACTCGGCTCTCATCCCTCAACACTCACACTCAATAGGTACACGTGCTTACTGGGGGTGTACAGACTCTGAAGGGGCTCCTACAGCCCAAGCTCTATAGTATGCACGGACAACTCACGTGCTGTAATAATATATCTCACAATCAGGCCCTCGACCTTGCTCAGTCATAAATCTCTCTAGTCTTTCGGGCTCTCAGAAATCATGAAAACCAACCCAAACAACAATGATATGATGCATAAATAATGAATAATAGAGATTGAGATAAAATAATCAAGTAAACTGTGACTAACTACAAACAACAATTAAGCAGATAGTTCAACATGTACACGACCTCTGTGGGTCCCAACATTACCAACATATAGACTAAACATGATTTCTAGTCAAATTTCTACAACACATAGAGAGTACATAGCTAACAACAAGTTATTCAACTTTACAGTCTCACAGGGCGGATCAAGTCACAATCCTCTCGGTGCATACCCGTCACCTAGCATGTGCGTCACCTCCAAAGTAATCACATGATACAAAATTCCGGGGTTTCATACCCTCAGGACCGGATTTAAAACTGTTACTTATCTCAAACCTTGAAAATTTTATTTCGCTAAGCCCTTACCTTGTGAATTGGCCTCCAAACGCCTGGAATCTAGCCACAAATAATGCGTTTCAGTCAATAAAATTTATTGGAATTAATTCCATATGAAAATACAATTTTCCCATAAAATTTCGAATTTTAGCTCAAACATCGCCCGTGGGACCCACGTCTCAGAACACGACAAAAGTTACAAAATCAGGAAGCCTATTCAACCATGAATCTAACCATACTAATTTTACCAAAATCCGACCTCAACTCGACCCCGAAAACCTCAAATCTTATTTTCAAATCCCTAAGTTCAAACCCCCCGATTTACACCTCAAAAACATGTAATCTAGTCGGATTATTCGATGATAATTCAATATTATGGAGTTAAAATGATCACAAGTGACTTACCTCAAGTTTCCCTCATTATAGTGTTCTTGAAGATTCTAGCAGTTTCTTGGTAGTTCATCTATAGTAGTGGCCGTGCCTTCCACCAAATGCAATTTGTTTTTCCCCTTACTTGCTGCGCAATGAGTTTTGGAGCAGCTGGCCAAATCTTTTTGAAGCTATTTAGATGAATGGACAACAGACCACTTAATTCCTTGACTTTTAAGGAGGAACCGAGTAATTAATATCCTTGGTGAAACCATCTGAACTCCCAAAGCCGTTGTGACTGGCTTCACACAAGTGGGGCTTTACCCACTAATTGTTATAAATATACTTATCTTATGCACCCCTCAAATTGTAGCTCAAAATCTCACTTTAAGAGTTTTAAACGTGGTTCTCCACTTACCACTATATTAATCAATATTCTGGACACTTTTTAGTCACATATGCAAGGTCTAGTTTGACCAATCAACTCTCATTTATTAGACATGTCGTAATACACATCTTTAAAGTCTTTATTGCAGCTATTATAGACAATATAATGAAAGTGCTCATTGCACTTCCCATAATTAGCCATGAATTAATTTACAAGACCTCAATTAACAGCTCACTAAACTGTAGCCTAGAGAGACCTTCTTATCTCTTAAATTATGAGACTATGTGTCTCATTTCACTCTGAAATCTTTATGGACCCGAACCAACTAACCTGATAAGTCATAAAATAACTGTAAAGAATAACTTGAGCAGTAAATGGCAGAACGAGGTTATAATACTCAAAACGACCTGCCGGTTCGTTTCAAATCATTGTAAGAATTTTGTGTTGGTGGTGTACTATAAGAACTTACTGGAGAAGTAGAGTAATCTGATGTATGGACTAAGCTGACCGACTGCTCGAGCCTGCTTAGACTCCATTTCCTCACCTTGAACACCCTCAATCCTCCTCGCAATCTCCACTACTTTCTGAAATGGAGTATCAGTTTGTAACTCTCGAGCCATGCATATTTTAAGATCATAATCAAGCCCCTCAATGAATCTGCGGACCCTCTATCTGACTGTAGGTACCAAGATAGGTGCATGACGGGCTAACTCACTGAACCTGATAGCATATTCTGACGCTATCATAGTGCCCTGATGCAACCGTTCAAACTCTGTACACCGTGCATCTCGGAGAGTGGGGAACAAACTCTTTCAAAAATATCTCTGAAAATTGAGCCCAAGTAGGTGGTATTGCATCAGCTGGTCTACCTTCTTCATAGACTTACCACCACTGGTACGCTGCTCCTGACAGCTAAAATGTGGTAAAGGTAACTCCGCTCACTTCCACAATACCCATAGTGTGGAGAATACTATGACACTTTTCTAGAAATCCCTGAGCATCCTCAGTAGATGTGCCACTAAATGTAGGTGTACTATACCTATTAAATATCTCAAGTCTCTTTTGTTCTTTTCTGATGCCTCTGGCCTGACCTCAGGTTGAACCGGAATAACAAGTTGTACCGATACTACACCCGAAACCTCACCAATGTGAACCTGCTTCTTTGGAGTCGTGGTAGGAGTCTGAGCTACTTCCCTAATCTGTGAAATATTTGGTGCAACAGAGATCAATCGCGCCTGAGTTAATATACCAAACATACTCAGGAACTGTGCTAAAGTCTCCTGAAGTCCGGGGGTAACAACAGGTGCTTCTGGTACCTGTCCCCCAACTGGAGCTACTGGTAGCTCCTCAACTGTTGTTTTGACAGGTGCTCTAGTCGCGACACGTGCCCTTCCTCGGCCTCTTGCGGCCCTAGCAAAATGCGCGGGTGACTAGTCAGTTGATCCGATAGCACGTGTCCTCACTATCTGTGAGAGAATAGAGATACAAAGGCTCAAATTCCAAATTCAACAAATTTCGCACGACATGAATGAAAGAAGTGAAAATTTCCTAACAGTTCTGTAGCCTCTCGAAGATAAGTATAGACATCTCCGTACCGATCCGCAAGACTCTGATAGACTCGTTCGTGACTCGTAGAACCTATGAATCTAGAGCTCTGATACAAACTTGTCAAGACCATAAAAATTCCACCACAAGTATCGTGATGGAACTTAGTCTCTAAGACTAGGTATGCCGACTATAACAACAATTCAAGCCATTTTTTAAAAATATAAATTAATACAAGTGTCAAAACCAACATCGAAAATATTCAAACAAACTCCCAAGACTGGTAATACTAGTCACGAACTCTAAGTGAATACATGAAATGATCTCAAGGATCGAATACTCAATACTGTTTGATTAATAATTAACAGTACAATAAAATGGAAAGACTCCAAGGGACTGGGACGACCAAGCAGCTCTACCTTGAATCTTTGCGATCACACTCTAACTATGTCCGAGTCTGATATCTCCAATACCTGGCTCCGCACAAAAATGTACAAAAGTGTAGAATGAGTACACCATAGTCGGTACCTAGTAAGTATCAAGACTAACCTCATTGGAGTAGTGACGAGTTACAGTCAAGACACTCACTAGTCTAATAACCTGAGCAATATAGTATACAAAAATAATAGGAAATAAATAACAATGATGGCAATAATAATCAACGAGTGATATACACAGCAGGGAAACAAGAACATCATAAATATTGCTCAACAAATAATGAATACAAGTATAACCAATTAATCAAGTCCTTCAAATATAAATTTTTAACTTATTTGTTTTTCAAATAATAATCTTCAGGATATAATACTTTCCAATAAATATATTTCGAATATACTCCCTTCACTAAATATCTTTCAAATAAATCTCTTTCAAATATAATTCTTTCAAATAAATATCTTTACAATATAATTCTTTCAAATAAATCTCTTTCAAATATAATTCCTTTCAATAAATATCTTTCCAATAAAAGTCACCCTGTGACACCTCCTTTCAAAATCATAAAATACGGGTCTCGGCCCACTTTTATATATTCATGGCACTTCGTGCCCATAATTAAATCATCATATTTTTCCGGCACCTCGTGCCCACTTTTCATATCACATCTGCACAGACAGTTCACGTGCCAGAAATAAAATCATCATATTTTTTCCGGCACATCGTGCCCACATTTCTTATCTGTTGCAGCGTGCAACCCGATCTCATATAATATTACCTGCCCGGCAATAGCCACAGGCTCAAATTTTCAACATAGCTCAAGCTATTATCAAATTTACCGAAACAATAAGACAAGTTGCACAAGATATAATGATAACCACACGAAAAATTACAACATCACATAAAAATTACGAACACAATAATCCCACATCATCACATATCATCCCCGACACTAGCCACATTTATCTCTCCTATAGCCACCCTTATCACTCTTATAATAGCCTCCCTTATCCCTCCGCCCTGACAATATCAATAGCCACCCTTATCGCTCCAATAGCCACCCTTATCACTCCGTCCAGACAATATCCCAACACAAATAATCACATTGAAATGCCACCCTTATACCCCCATAATATCAACAGTGGAATGCCACCCTTATCCGTCGCATAACAGTAACCCAAATAACACAACAATTAACACGGATATTACTACGACAACACAAAACCACATTTCATATTATAAATTGCCCATAGACCACAACCAATTCAAAAATACAACAAAATCAATTTATTTCACAGCAAATAGCCCAAGGCTCCACACAACGTATATGACACCTCGAAAACAACAACAAGGAAGGAAAATTAACTCAGCATAAAAACAACACCTTCTTTAGTCCAAGCTTTTGATAAATATATTAATACCTCAATTTAAACTTATTTAATTAATTATTTACATATGAAAAATCCATAATATAATTATTCCCAGGAAATATCAATCAACAAACACACGCAATTCACATAAATTTTAATTGACAATCACACCAAATTATCATATAAAATACAATTTCGACAAACAAGGAGTGATGCATGACAAATTCAAGGATTTACTAAGTTTCAATAATTTTCCAATTTAATACTTAAGGGATTTCAACCGATATAATTTGCACATATAAACCAAATACATACTCGTCACCTCACGTACATAGTTTTAAATTACCCAATTTTCTCATAAGACTCAATGCCTAAGGGGTAATTCCCCCACTCAAGGTTAGGCAAGATACTTACCTTTTGAAGTTAAGCCGATATTCCAACATAGCCTTCTTGCTTGAATTGACCTCCGGACAGCTCAAATCTTGTCAGCATTGGCTACGATAACATCACCATAATGTCCTAGTGCAACTCCAAGTGGTCTACTGCCAGTGAAAACCCAGTCCTCCACCCTCGAATCCCCCACTAATTTATTAGCTATTACTCGTTTGGCCCACCCATCAACACAACTAGTGTATATAACTCCCGAATTTGGATCGTAAGCTACGTATTCGGGTGATAATAGCTGGTCAACTCCGATTTGTTTTCTGTGCTACGGAGCATCTGATTGTTACGCTTTGGCACGACCATGGGTGGGTCGCTAGAGAGCACATGGGTTGGATAAGAAACCGGTTCAAAGGACTCGAGTTGGCAAACAATTACTCCTAGAATAACTGGTGTTAACACTGAGATGAAAAGAGGGGTAGGCCAAGAACTGGAAATTGTTCTTGTAGAAGAAGAAGAAGAAGTTGGGCTTGAGTTGGGCATGGCTAGTATGATTGCAAGTTGATAGCATATTTGCTCAGTTATGCGAGCAGATTAGGATTAACATTGAGAAATTTAAAATATACAATTTGTCATTATTAGTTGACTTTTCCTCGTTGTTGGCACTTAGCTTTCTTATACCAATAATATACTTTATTTGTTTAAATATGTGGGGTATTGTTTAAACAATGTCATAATTAACATTACAGACCTATTCCAACTTCCGGATTCGAAATTCGACCCCGATATCAAAGAGTCAAAATCTCAGTCAAACTTTCTAAAAACTTTCATTTTCCAACTTTCGCCAAAATGCGTCAAATTGTCCTACGGACTTCCAAATCCAAATTCAGTCATACGCCTAAGTTTGAAATTACCACATAAAACTATTGGAATCATCAAAACTCCATTCCGGAGAAGTTTGCTCAAACGTCAAACTCCGGTTAACTCTTTTCATTTAAGCTTAAAAAAATGAGAATTGTTCTTTCAATTTTTTATTTCGAATCTTCCCAAAATCAAACTCGACCGCACACGCAAGTCACAATACGTATTATGAAGTTGCTCGGAACCTTAAGTCGCTGAATGTGGCATTCACTCTTAAAACGACAAATCGAGTCATTACATTCTCCCCCTCTTAAACATACGTTCGTCCTCGAACGTGCCAAGAATTTATTCTGAGGACTTCAATTTACTAAGTGCACTTACTATACATATAATCACGAGTGATCCTACGTCATCGCAATCGTCATAAGTCCGACAACACCATCTTAGTTGAGATTATTTCTCATGTTTACAATTATAAACCTTAAAATCAAATTTCTTACACTTCAATCATTTTTCTATAAGGCCTAATTTTCACATTAAGATACGGTATTTGTCGCAACCGGCTGTAGCAACTCGTGCCTACGCACACATCATACGTATGCCCATGACCACATCTCTGGTCATAATAGTTGTTCATAATTAATTCCAGCATCGTCAACTAACCTCATATTAATCAAACCCTCGTTCCAAATTTTCACAATACTTACAGCAAATCGTGAGGCATAAAGACCTCATAATTATTTATCCGAATTAACGAGTCACATTTAACGCCACCTGGACACTCATTCATAGGCTAAAACTCAATATTTACAGCATGAATATGGCTAAATATGCACAAAAGGGAGAATTCAAATAAGCCAAACAGGCATGACTCCTTATTAATAATATAGTACAAATTTAATTTCACAAAGGGAGAATTTAAACTCATAAATTTTTCACCACAAGTACCTCGTCCTTATAAAACTTCCACCGCAGGTTGTAGCCCAGTTTAAATATTTCACATCATATAAAAATGCAAGGATCTCGTCCTCAATTCCGAATCACAAGTATTTTGCACATTGTGCCAACTGTGATTTTCCAGTCCCTTTCTTTCTTCTTTTTAATAAATTTCATAAATAATTTTCACAACACATAATAACCCCATACCAATAGGGAATATAATTCATAAATTGAGATCAATTATTTCAAAATCACATCAAAACCCGTTGTAGTGAGTTATAGAAAGTCACTTTTGGACTTATAGCCCTCAATCATGTACAAAAATAAAAATGAAAGACATGGGCTAATATCATCAAATCTCCCAACATGGATAAACATATAAGTGTGTCACAAAATTACTAAGCTCACCCATAAGCGGAGCATAATAGGAGGACTCGCCTCAATATTCAGAACCGAATCAAATTAAGGGAAATATCCCTTTATAACAAATCGGGATCGTACCTGTAACGACACCATCTGGTGTGGTGGCCTCAGCCACACCATAGTAAATATATCATCGAGCTGGGCCTCCCCCTCTAGGGCGCCCCTTATCCGCATGTTCTCTACCCTTAATTGGCTGTCCACGTGGAGTATTAACTAGAATAACGCCTTTAGCCTGAGTGGTATGATGAAATCCATCCCTCCCAAGTTTGGGACAATCTCTCATGATGTGCCTAGTATCATCACAATCATTACAACCCCTCTGAGGTCGCGGCAGCTCGGACTGAGTTTGTGCCGGATAACTGGAATAACCATGTCACGACCCAAAATCCCAATCTATCGTGATGGCGCCTATCTTGATACTAGGCAAGCCGATAATCTTGATAAACCACAATTTTTCTTAGGTTTGAAAATACCATAATTAAATACAATACAAAATCCCACAAATACTGATACGAACACTCCCCAAAACCTTGTGTCACTGAGTACATGAACATCTAATATAAATACAAGTCTGGAAAAGCACGGTCTATAATAGTCTAAGACCAAAATACAATAATAAGGAGATAGGGAAGGAGAGACAAGGTTTGCGAAACTCGGAAGCTACCTCAAAATTTCCTGAAAATCAACTGCACGAAAGGATCAACACCCGCTATGTCCGGGAATACTTGGATCTGCACACGTAATGCAGGGTGTAGTATGAGTACAACCAACTCAGCAAGTAACAATAATAACTAGGGAACTGAAGATAATGACGATCTACACAGTTATAGTTCACTTTCAGTGATTCCAGAAAAGAATAGACATGTTTTCAAATCCGGCAGTTTAAGTCAAATCAATTTTATATAGTTCAAGTTCATGTAATCCGGATATAAAATCTTTTAGAGATTTCACAACAATGATAGATAGCAACCAAGTGCAACAACAAATGCAAAGCAAGTACATCCTCTCAGGCAATAGTCACTCAACTCATCACAACGGCTCAACCACTCGGCTCTCAGCCCTCAACACTCACACTCAATGGGTACCCATGCTCACTAGGGGTGTACAGACTCCGGAGAGGCTCCTACAGCCCAAGCGCTATAATCTGCATGGACAACTCACGTGCTGTAATAATATATCTCCTAATTTCCTCGACCTTGCTCAGTCATAAATCTCTCCAGTCTCTCGGGCTCTGAGAAATCATGAAAATCAGCCCAAACAATAATGATATGATGCATCAATAATGAACAATAGAGACTGAGATAAAATAATCAAGTAAACTGTGACTAAGTACAAACAACAATTAAGCAAATAGTTCAACATGTACACGACCTTTGTGGGTACCAACAGTACCAACATATAGCCTAAACATGGTTTCTAGTCAAATTTCCACAACACATAGAGAGCACATAGCTAACAACAAGTTATTCAACTTTACAATCTCACGGGGCGGATCAAGTCACAATCCCCTCGGTGCACGCCCGCACGCCCATCACCTAGCATGTGCGTCACATCCAAAGTAATCACATGATACCAAATTCTGGGGTTTCATACCTTCAGGACCAGATTTAAAATTGTTACTGACCTCAAACCGTGAAATTTTTACTTCGCTAAGCCCTTGCCTTGTGAATTGGCCTCCAAACGCCTCGAATCTAGCTATAAATAATGCATTTCAGTCAATAAAACTTATTGAAATTAATTCCATACGAAAATATAATTTTCCCATAAAAATCAAAATTTTAGCTCAAAAATGCCCATGGGACCCACGTCTCGGAACGCGACAAAAGTTACAAAATCCGGAAAGCCCATTCAACCACGTGTCGAACCATACTAATTTTACCAAAATCCGACCTCAATTCGACCCCCGAAACCTCCAATCTTATTTTCAAATTCCTAAGTTCAAACCCCCCGATTTACACCTCAAAAACATGTAATCTAATCAGATTATTCGATGATAATTCAATATTATGGAGTTGAAATGATCGCAAGTGACTTACCTCAAATTTCCCTCTTTATAGTGTTCTTGAAGATTTTAGCAATTTCTTGGTAGTTCATCTATATTAGTGGTCGTGCCTTCCACCAAATGCAATTTGTTTTTCCCCTTACTTGCTGCGCAATGAGTTTTGGAGCAGCTGACCAAATATTTTTGAAGCTATTTAGATGAATGGACAGCAAACTACTTAATTCCTTGACTTTTAAGGAGGAACCAAGCAATTAATATCCTTGGTGAAACCATCTGAACTCCCATAGCCGTTGTGACTGGCTTCACACAAATGGGGCTTTACCCACTAATTGTTATAAATATACTTCTCTTATGCACCTCTCAAATTGAAGCTCAAAATCTCACTTTAAGAGTTTTAAACGTGACTGTCCACTTACCACTATATTAATCAATATTCTGGACACTTTTTAGTCACATATGCAAGGTCTAGTTTGACCAATCAACTCTCATTTATTAGACATGTCGTAATACACATCTTTAAAGTCTTTATTGCAGCTATTATAGACAATATAATGAAAGTGCTCATTGCACTTCCCATAATTAGCCATGAATTAATTTACAAGACCTCAATTAACAGCTCACTAAACTGTAGCCTAGAGAGAGCTTCTTATCTCTTCAATTATGAGACTAAATGTCTCATTTCACTACGAAATCCTTCCGGACTCGAACCAACTAACCCGATAAGTCATAAAATAACTGTAAAGAATAACTTGAGTAGTAAATGGTGGAACGAGGTTATAATACTCAAAACGACCGGCTGGGTCGTTACATTCTCCCCCTCTTAAACAAACGTTCGTCCTCGAACGGGTTTATAATCATACCTGGAGTCTCAAATAGGTGTGGATATTTGCTCTGTATCTCCTTCTCAACCTCCCAAGTAGCTTCTCCGACTGGCTGGCCTCTCCAATGTACCTTCACTGATGCTATATTCTTTGATCTCAGCTTTTGAACCTGCCGGTCTAAAATAGCCACCTGCTCCATATTATAAGTCAAATTACCGTCCAACTGCACTGTACTGAAATCCAAAATATAAGACGGATCCCCGATATACTTTCGGAGCATGGATACATGGAACACTGGATGAACACCTGATATACTAGGTGGCAAAGCAAGTTCATAGTCCACCTCTCCAATTTTCTTAAGTATCTCAAACGGCCCAATATACCAAGGGCTCAACTTTCCCTTCTTCCCGACCGTCAACACACCCTTCATGGGTGAGATCTTGAGCAGAACCTTCTCCCCAACCATGTAAACAACATCACGAACCTTCTTGTCGGCATAACTTTTTTTGTCTAGACTTTGCCGTGCGAAGCCGTTCCTGAATCACTTTGACCTTCTCTAAAGCATCCTGAACCAAGTCCATACCCAATAGCTTAGCCTCACCCGGCTCAAACCAACCCACCGGAAACCGGCACCATCTCCCATACAAAGCCTCATACAGAGCCATTTAAATACTCGATTGATAGCTGTTATTGTAAGAAAACTCCACGAGTGGCAGAAATTGATCCCACGAACCCCCAAAATCAATGATGCAAGCGCGTAACATATCCTCCAATATCTGAATAGTGCGCTCGGACTGTCCGTCTGTCTAAGGGTGAAATGTTGTACTCAACTGAACCTGTGTGCCCAATTCTCGCTGCACTGCTCTCCAAAAATGCGATGTAAACTGCGTGCCCCGATTTGATATGATGGACACTGGTACACCGTGTAGGCAAACAGCCTCAAGAATATAAATCCCAGCTAACCGCTCCGAAGAATAATTTGTACCAACTGGAATAAAATGTGTAGATTTGGTCAACCGATCTACTATCATCAAAATAGCATCAAACTTTCTCAAAGTCCGTGGGAGCCCAACTACGAAATCCATGGTAATACGCTATCATTGCCATTCCATAATCTCAAGTTTCTGAAGCAATCCACCCGGCATCTGATGTTCATACTTTACCTGTTGACAATTTAAACACCGATCTACAAATCCAACTATATCTTTCTTCATTCGCCTCCACCAATAGTGTTGCCTCAAATCCTGATACATCTTTGCGACACCTGGATGAATAAAGTACCGCAAACTCTGAGCTTCCTGGAGAATCAACTCACGCAAACAATCTACATTAGGCACACATAGCCTACCCTGCATTCGTAATACACCATCATCTCCAATAGTGACTTCCTTGGCATCATCGTGTCCTTAAGGACAAGAAGATGTGGATCATCATACTGGCGCTCTTTGATGTGATCATATAAAGAAGACCGAGAAACCACACAAACAAAAACTCGATTCGGCTCGGAAACATCCAATCTAACAAACTGGTTGGCCAAGGCCTGAACATCCAATGCTAAAGGCCTCTCTGCTACCGGTAAGTATGCTAGCTGCCCAAACTCTATGCCTTACGACTCAAGGCATCGGCCACCACATTGGCCTTTTCAGGGTGATAGAGAATAGTAATGTCATAATTCTTAAGCAACTCTAACCACCTTCGCTGCCGCAAATTAAGATCCTTCTGTTTAAAAAAATATTGTAGGCTCCGATGGTCTGTATATACCTCACACTGGACACCGTACAAGTAATGCCACCATATTTTAAGGCATGAACAATAGCTGCTAACTCAAGGTCGTGGACTGGATAATTCTTCTCATGTACCTTTAACTGTCTGGACGCATAGGCAATCACCCTACCATTTTGCATAAGTACTGCGCCGAGACCAATACGTGACGCTTCACAATATACATTATACGACTCTGAACCTGTAGGCAACACCAATACTGGAGCTCTAGTCAAAGCTGTCTTGAGCTTCTGAAAGTTCTCTTCACATTCATCCGAACACATGAACAGAGCACCTTTCTAGGTCAATTTAGTCATAGGTGATGCAATATACGAGAATCCCTCCACAAAGCGATGATCATAACCGGCCAAGCCGAGAAAACTTCTAATCTCAGTAACTGAAGATGGCCTGGGCCAATTCTAAACTGCCTCTATTTTCTTCGGATCCACCTTAATTCCTTTACTGTACACTATATGTCCCAAGAATGCCACCAAACTAAGCCAGAACTCACACTTAGAGAATTTGGCATAAAGTTTCTCCTCTCTTAGCCTCTGTAATATAATACACAAGTGTTGTGCATGCTCCTCCTTGCTACGTGAGTACACCAGAATATCATCAATAAAAACTACGACAAATAAATCAAGATATGGCTGGAATACACTATTTATCAAATGCATAAATGCTGCTGGGGTATTAGTTAGCCCAAAAGACATCACAAGAAATTCATAGTGGCCATAACGAGTTCTGAATGCCGTCTTAAGAATATCTGAATCCCGAATTTTCAACTGGTGATACCCAGACCTCAAATTAATTTTGGAGAACACCCTTGCTCCTTGAAGCTGGTCAAATAAGTCATCAATACGCGATAAGGGATATTTATTTTTGATTGTAACTTTGTTCAACTGCCTATAATCGATGCACATCCGCATAATACCATCTTTCTTTTTTACAAACAGAACCAGTGCACCACAAGGTGACACACTAGGCCTAATAAACCCCTTCTCAAGGAGTTCCTGAAGTTGCTGTTTCAATTCCTTTAACTCAGCTGGTGCCATACGATACGGAGGAATATAAATGGGCTGAGTGCCCTGCACCAAGTCAATACCGAAATCAATATCCTTGTCGGGTAGCATACCCGGCAGGTCTACAGGAAATACATCCGAAAAGTCTCGCATGACCGGTACTAAATCAATAATAGGAGTATCTACATCAACATCTCTCACAAAGGCCAAGTATGACAAGCATCCCTTTCCAACCATACGCTGGGCCTTCAAATAAGAAATTATCCTACTAGGAACAAGATCTAGAGAACCCCTCCATTCAACCTTTGTCAACCCCGGCATCGTCAACGTCACGATTTTTACGTGACAGTCCAGAATAGCATGACATGGAGACAACCAGTCCATACCCAGGATTACATCAAAATCAACCATACCGAGTAATAAGAGATCAACTTTAGTCTCCAGTTCCCCAATAGTTACCACACACGACGATATACACGATCTACAGTAATAATATCGACAACCGGTATAGATACACAAACATATGAAACTAAGGACTCACAGGGTATATCCATATAATGAGCAAAATATGATGATACATATGAATAAGTGGAACTAGGGTCAAATAATATAGAAGCCTCCCTGCGGCGTACTAAAACAATACCTGTGATCACTGCATCTGAGGCAACAATATCTGGTATGGTAGGAAAGGCATAGAATCAAGCCTCCCCGCCTCCTAATCGGCCTCCCCCTCTTGGGCAACCCCTAGCTGCCTGACCTCTACCCCAAGATGGCTGGGCAGGTGGTGTAACTGCTGGTGTTGGTGCCGTTAGTCGAGAACTCTACTGTGGAGCCCCACTCAACAGCCTAGGACACTCTCTTGAAATGACCAAATTCTTCGCACTCGAAACAACCCCTCCTCTGACGGAACTGCTGCACCTGATAACCCGAGGGATAATCTGCAGAAGCCTGTGTAGACGAGGCATGATGAGAACTCTGTGCTGGTAGTGCACTGAATGAAGACTGACCTAAGTGAGCACTGTAAGAACCGTGGCTAGCTGATGCACCACGATAAGCTGGACGACCCGCCTGAGCGTGCCTGTAAGAACTGCCCCTACCGCATTAAAATTGACCCCCTGAATGAACACCGCTGAAATCACCGGAACCACGAGGCCTCTTAGCCTCCCTCTCAACCCGCTCCTGGCTACGAACCATCTCAATCTGACGAGCAATGTCGACAACCTCGTCGAAAGTAGCACCAGACACGCTTTCTCTAGTCATAAGTAACCGCAGCTGAAATGTGAGGCCATCAATGAACCTCTTAATCCTCTCCCTATCAACCAACCAGACTGCGTGACGAGCCAACTCCAAAAATCTCATCTCGTATTGCGTCACAGATATATCACCCTGGCAAAGCTGCTCAAACTATCTATGCAACTCCTCTTTGCGGGACTGAGGCTCAAACTTCTCTAAAAAGACCACGGAGAACTGCTGCCAAGTAAGGGGTGCTGCGCCAACAGGCCTACGCCTCTCGTAAGTCTCCCCCCATCTGAGTGCAGCCCCAGAAAACTAAAAAGTAGTGAATGAGATCCCACTAGTCTCCAGAATACCCGTTGTTCGAAGCATCCGTTGACACATATCCAAAAAACCCTAAGCATCCTCTGACTCAGTACCGCTAAATGGTGGAGGTCGTAGCCTCTCAAGTCTCCTCTGCTCATCATCTGCCATAACAGTAACTACCGGGGCCTGAGCAGCTACAAATGACTGGGTTGGTAGTGCCCCCGGTATCTGAAGTCCCTCTACTACCTGGTCTTGAGTACGGGCAACGGGGGTATGAGTACCTCCCCCGGCCTGAGAAGTGGCAGGTGTGGCCTGAGCCGAAACCACCTGAGCAAGACCAGTGCAAGCTGCCAATATCTAGGCCAAAGTCTCCTGAAGGCCTCGAATCTCAATGGGCACAGCTGGTGCCTGAGCTGGAGCAACTAGTGGTACTACAGGTACTGGTCCAACTGTAGTACGAGCTACATCTCGACCTCTACTTCGAACCTGGCCTCTACCACGGCCCCGGCCTCTCGCGGCCCTAACTAGTGGCACTGGTGGATGACCGTCCGATCCGGTAGTACGTGTCCTCACAATCTGTGAGAGAATAGAATAACAAAAATTTAGTTTCCAGAATCAACAAATTCGCACGACAGAATATAAGAAAGTGAAATTTTCCTACGGGTTCTGCAACCTCTCGAAGATAAATAGAGATGTCTCTGTACCGATCCGCAAGACTCTACTAAACCTGCTCATGACTCGTGAGACCTCTATAACCTAGGCTCTGATACCAACTTGTCATGACCCAAAATCCCAACCTGTCGTGATGACGCCTATCTTGATACTAAATCTCAATAAACCATAATTTTTCTTAAGTTTGAAAATACCATAATTAAATACAATACAAAATCCCACAAATACTAATACGAACACTCCCCAAAACCTGGTGTCACTGAGTACATGAACATCTAATATGAATACAAGTCTGAAAAAGCACGGTCTATAATAGTCTATGACCAAAATACAATAATAAGAAGATAGGGAAGGAGAGACAAGGTTTGCAAAACACGGAGCTACCTCAAAATTTCCTGAAAATCAACTGCGCGAAAAGATCAACACCCGCTATGTCCGAGAATACTTGGATCTGCACACGTAGTGCAGGGTGTAGTATGAATACAACCAACTCAGCAAGTAACAATAATAACTAGGGAGCTGAAGATATTGACGAGCTACACAGTTATAGTTCACTTTCAGTAATTCCAGAAAAGAATAGACATGCTTTCAAATAATCCGGCAGTTTTAGTCAAATCAATTTTATACAGTTCAAGTTCATGTAATCCGGATATAAAATCTTTTAGAGATTTCACAACAATGACAGATGGCAACCAAGTGCAACAATAAATGCAAAGCAAGTACAGCCTCTCAGGCAACAGTCACTCAACTCATCACAACGGCTCAACCACTCGGCTCTCAGCCCTCAACACTCACTCAATGGGTACCCGCGCTCACTGGGGGTGTACAGACTCTGGAGGGGCTCCTATAGCCCAAGCGCTATAATCTGCACAGACAACTCACGTGTTGTAATAATATATCTCACAATCAGGCCCTTGACCTTGCTCAGTCATAAATCTCTCCAGTCTCTCGGGCTCTCAGAAATCATAAAAATCAGCCCAAAACAATAATGATATGATGCATCATTAATGAACAATAGAGACTGAGATAAGATAGTCAAGGAAACTGTGACTAAGTACAATCAATAATTAAGCAAATAGTTCAACATGTACACGACCTTTGTGGGTCCCAACAGTACCAACATATAGCCTATACATGGTTTCTAGTCAAATTTCCACAACACATAGAGAGCACATAGCTAACAACAAGTTATTCAACTTTACAGTCTCACGGGGCGGATCAAGTCACAATCCCCTCAGTGCACGCCTGCACGCCCATCACCTAGCATGTGCGTCATCTCCAAAGTAATCACATGATACCAAATTCCGGGGTTTCATACCTTCAGGACCAGATTTAAAATTGTTACTTACCTCAAACCGTAAAATTTTTATTTCGCTAAGCCCTTGCCTCGTGAATTGGCCTCCAAACGCCTCGAATCTAGCTACAAATAATGTATTTCAGTCAATAAAACTTATTGAAATTAATTCCATACGAAAATATAATTTTCCCATAAAAATCAGAATTTTAGCTCAAAAATCGCCCGTGGGGCCCACGTCTCGGAACGCGACAAAAGTTACAAAATCCGGAAGCCCATTTAATCACGAGTTTAACCATACTAATTTTACCAAAATACGACCTCAACTCGACCCTCAAAACCTCAAATCTTATTTTCAAATCCCTAAGTTCAAACGCCCAGATTTGTACCTCAAAAACATGTAATCTAGTCGGATTATTCGATAATAATTCAATATTATGGAGTTGAAATGATCGCAAGTGACTTACCTCAAATTTTCCTCTTTATAGTGTTCTTGAAGATTTTAGCAATTTCTTGGTAGTTCATCTATATTAGTGGTCGTGCCTTCCACCAAATGCAATTTGTTTTTCCCCTTACTTGCTGCGCAATGAGTTTTGGAGCAGCTGACCAAATATTTTTGAAGCTATTTAGATGAATGGACAGCAAACTACTTAATTCCTTGACTTTTAAGGAGGAATCAAGCAATTAATATCCTTGGTGAAACCATCTGAACTCCCATAGCCGTTGTGACTGGCTTCACACAAGTGGGGCTTTACCCACTAATAATTATAAATATACTTCTCTTATACACCTCTCAAATTGCAGCTCAAAATCTCACTTTAAGAGTTTTAAACGTTGATGTCCACTTACCACTATATTAATCAATATTCTGGACCTTTTTTAGTCACCTATGCAAGGTCTAGTTTGACCAATCAGCTCTCATTTATTAGACATGTCATAATACACATCTTTAAAATCTTTATTGCAGCTATTATAGACAATATAATGAAAGTGCTCATTGCACTTCCCATAATTAGCCATGAATTAATTTACAAGACCTCAATTAACAGCTCACTAAATTGTATCCTAGAGAGAGCTTCTTATCTCTAAAATTATGAGACTAAGTGTCTCATTTTACTCTAAAATCCTTCTGGACCCGAACCAACTAACCCGATAAGTCATAAAATAAATGTAAAGAATAACTTGAGCAGTAAATGGCAGAACGAGGTTATAATACTCAAAACAACCGGCCGAGTCGTTTCAAACCACTGTAAGAATTTTGTGTTGGTGGTGTACTATAAGAACTTACTGGAGAAGTAGAGTAATCTGATGTACGGACTGAGCTAGCCGACTGCTCGAGCCTCCGCCATAATAGCTCATAGCTGAAGAGTAAAACCCACTAAATCCTCCAGAGCTTCGAGACCTTTTGGCCTCCTTAGACACCCTTTCCTCACCTAGAACACCCTCAATCCTCCTCGCAATCTCCACTACTTTTTGAAATGGAGTATCAGTTTGTAACTCTCGAGCCATGCAAATTTTAAGATCATAATCAAGCCCCTCAATGAATCTACAGACCCTCTCTCTGACTGTAGGATCCAAGATAGGTGTATGACGGGCTAACTCACTGAACCTGATAGTATATTCTGACACTGTCGTAGTTCCCTGACGCAATGTTCAAACTCTGTACACCATGCATCTCAGAGAGTCTGGGGAACAAACTCTTTCAAAAACATCTCTGAATATTGAGCCCAAGTAGGTAGTATTGCATCGGCTGGTCTACCTTCTTCATAGACTTGCCACCACTGATAAGCTGTTCCTGACAGTTGAAATGTGGTAAAGGCAACTCCGCTCACTTCCACAAGACCCATGGTACGGAGAATACGGTGACACTTTTCTAGAAATCCTTAAGCATCCTTAGTAGATGTGCCATTAAAAGTAGGTGTACTATACCTCTTAAATCTCTCAAGTCTCTTTTGTTCTTTTCTAATGCCTCTAGCCTGACCTCAGGCTGAACCAGAATAACAGGTTGTACCGGTACTACACCCGGAACCTGACCAATGTGAACCTGCTGCTCTGGAGTCATGGTTGGAGTCTGAGCTACTCCCCCAATCTGTGAAATATTTGGTGCAACGGAGATCAATTGTGCCTGAGTTAATGTACCAAACATACTCAGGAACTGTGCTAAAGTCTCCTGAAGTCCGGGGCTAACAACAGGTGCTTCTGGTACTTGTCCCCCAACTGGAGCTACTGGCGGCTCCTCAACTGCTATTCTGACAGGTTCTCTAGTCGCGACACGTGCCCTTCCTCGGCCTCGGCCTCTACCTCGACCTCGGCCTCTTGCGACCCTAGCAAAATGTGCGGGTGCCTGGTCAGTTGACCCGGTAGCACGTGTCCTCACCATCTGTGAGAGAATAGTGATACAAAGGCTCAAAATCCAAATTCAACAAATTCTGCACGACATGAAAGAAAGAAGTGAAAAATTCCTGACAGTTCTGTAGCCTCTCGAAGATAAGTACATACGTCTCTGTACCGTTCCGCAAGACTCTACTAGACTCGTTCGTGACTCGTAGAACCTATGAACCTAGAGCTCTGATACCAACTTGTCACGACCATAAAAATCCCACCACAGGCGTCGTGATGGAACTTAGTCTCTAAGACTAGGTAAGCCGACTATAACAACAATTTAAGCCATTTTTTTAACATATAAATTAATACAAGTTTCAAAACCAATATCGTAAATATTCAAACAAAATCCCAAAACTGGTAATACTGAGTCACGAACTCTAACTGAATATATGAAATAATCTCAAGTATCGAATACTCAATACTGTTTGATTAATAATTAACAGTACAATAAAATGGAAAGACTCCAAGGGGCTGTGACGACCAAGCAGTTCTACCTTGAATCCTTGCGATCACACTCTAACTATGTCCGAGTCTGATATCTCCAATACCTGGATCTGCACAAAAATATGCAAAAGTGTAGTATGAGTACACCACAGTCGGTACCCAGTAATTATCAAGACTAACCTTAGTGGAGTAGTGATGAGGTACAGTCAAGACACTCATTAGTATAATAACTTATGCAATATAGTATATAAAAATAATAGGAAATAAATAACAATGATGGAAACAATAATCAACCAGTGATATACACAGCAGGGCAACAAAAACACCATAAATATTGCTCAACAAATAATGAATACATGTACAACCAATTAATCAAGTCATTCAAATATAAATCTTTCACCTATATGTTTTTCAAATAATAATCTTCAGGATATAATACTTTCCAATAAATATATTTCAAATATACTCCCTTCAATAAATATCTTTCTAATATAATTCTTTCAAATAAATCTCTTTCAAATATAATTCCTTCAAATAAATATCTTTACAATATAATTCTTTAATATAAATCTCTTTGAAATATAATTCCTTTCAATAAATATCTTTACAATAAAAGTCACTTTGTGACACCTCATTTTAAAATCATAAAATACGGGTCTCGGTCCACTTTTATATTTCTACGGCACTTTGTGCCCATAATTAAATCATCATATTTCTCCGGCACCTCGTGCCCACTTTTCATATCACATCTGCACGGACAGTTCACGTGCCAGTAATAAAATTATCATATTTTTCCCGAAACCTCGTGCCCACATTTCTTATCTGTTGCGGCGTGCAACCCGATCCCATATAACATTACCTGCCCAGCAATAGCCACATGCTCACAATTTCAACATAGATCAAGCTATTATCAAATTTACCAAAACAATAAGATACGTTGCACAAGATATAATGATAAACACACGAAAAATCACAATATCACATAAAAATTACCAACACAATAATCCCACATCATCACATATCATCCCTGACACTAGCCACATTTATCTCTCTTATAGCCACCCTTATCACTCCTATAATAGCCTCCCTTATCCCTCCGCCCTGAGAATATTAATAGCCATGCTTATCGCTCCAATAGCCACCCTTATCACTCCGCCCAGACAATATCCCAACATACATAATCATAGTGAAATGCCTCCCTTATACCCATATAATATCAACAATGAAATGCCACTCTTATCCGCCGCATAATAGTAACCCAAATCACATCACGGATATTACCACGACAACACAAAACCACATTTCATATTATAAATTGCCCATAGGCCACAACCAATTCCAAAAATACAACAAAATCAATTAATTTAACAGCAAATAGGCCAAGGCTCCACACAACGTATATGACACCTCGAAAACAACAACAAGGAAGGAAAATTAACTCAGCATAAAAACAACACCATCTTTAGTCCAGGCTTTTGATAAATATATTAATACCTCAATTTAAACTTATTTAATTAATTATTTACATATGAAAAATTCATAATATAATTATTCCCAGGAAATATCAATCAACAAACACACGGAATTCACGTAAATTTCAATTGACAATCACACCAAATTATCATATAAAATACAATTTCGACAAACAAGGAACGATGCATGACAAATTCAAGGATTTACTAAGTTTCAACAATTTTCCAATTTAATACTTAAGGGATTTCAACCGATATAATTTGCACATATAAACAAAGTATATACTCGTCACCTCACGTACATGGTTTTCAATTACACAATTTTCTCATAAGACTCAATGCCTAAGGGGTAATTCCCCCACTTAAGGTTAGGCAAGATACTTACCTTTTGAAGTTATGTTGATATTCTAAAATAGTCTTCTTGCTTGAATTGACCTTCGGACAGCTCAAATCTTGTCAGCATCGGCTACGATAACTTCACCATAATGTCCTATTGCAATTCCAAGTGGGCTACGGCCAGTGAAAACCCAGTCCTCCACCCACGAATCCCCCATTGATTTATTAGCTATTACTCGTTTGGCCCACCCATCAACACAACCAGTTTATATAACTCCCGAATTTGGATCGTAAGCTACGTCTTCGAGTGACAATAGCTGGTCAACTCCGATTTTTTTTCTGCGCTACGGAGCATCTGATTGTTACGCTTTGGCACGACCATGGGTGGGTCGCTAGAGAGCACATGAGTTGGATAAGAAACCGGTTCAAAGGACTCGAGTTGGTAAACAACTACTCCTAGAATAAATTGGTATTAACACTGAGATGAAAAGAGGGATAGGCCAAGAACCGAAAATAGTTCTTGTAGAAGAAGAAAAAGAAGTTGGGCTTGAGTTGGGCATGGGCCGCATGGCTAGTATGATTTCAAGTTGATAGCAGATTTGCTCAGTTATGCGAGCAGATTAGGATTAACATTGAGAAATTTAAATTATACAACTTGTCATTATTAGTTGAGTTTTCCTCGTTGTTGGCACTTAGCTTTCTTATACCAATAATATACTTCATTTGTTTCGATCTATGAGGTATTGTTTAAACAATGTCATAATTAATATTACGGACCTACTCCAACTTTCAGAATCGAAATCCGACCCCGATATCAAAGAGTCAAACTCTCGGTCAAACTTTCTAAAAAACTTTCATTTTTCAACTTTCGCCAAAGTGCGTTAAATTATTCTACGGACTTCCAAATCCAGACATATGCTTAAGTCTGAAATTACCAAACGAAGCTATTGGAATCATCAAAACTCTATTCCGGAGTCATTTGCTCAAAAGTTAAACTCCAGTTAACTCTTTTCATTTAAGCTTAAAAAAAATGAGAATTGTTCTTTCAATTTTTTATTCTGAATCTTCTGAAAATCATCCTCGACCGCACACGCAAGTCACAATACGTATTACGAAGTTGTTCGGGACCTTAAGTCGCCGAATGTGGCATTCACTCTTAAAACGACAAATCGAGTGGTTACAGGATGGGCTTGCAGAAGCGGTCCCTTTTGTCCGCAGATGCGGAGCTTGGCCAGGTAAGGGAAATGCGCACCTGTGAGGATTTTGTCGCAAGTGCGGGACCGCAGATGCTGCCAAGGCACCGCAGGTGTGAAAAATTGCTGGGCAGAATCGTTTGAAGAGCGGGATTTGGCTCTTCTTCTCTCATTTTTCACTTGGTTGGGGCGATTTTTGGATAGCTTCAAGGAGGGATTTTCATCATCTATGTCAAGGTAAGTGATTCCTGCGTATTATGAGTTAAATACAAGATTTATACATGGATTCAAGCATGAAAATTTGAAGAAATTTGGGATTTTGAAGAAAATTCTAGAAATTGGTATTCTTGGATTTTAATCACGAATTTGGGCATGAAATTGGGAATAAATTATATATTTGAGTTCGTAATGCTATGGGTGGTGATTGTCTTTGCAAAGTTTTGGAATCCGGGCACGTGGACCCGAGGGTTTGTTTTATCGATTTTTCGAGCGGAGTTGGAAATTGTTATGAATTGATTAATTGTGAGTTTTTCTGTATTGAAATTGTTAAAAATATTATCATTTACTCTGTAAAATCCATCTTCTACTATTTAATGGAAGGAAAAATATTATTTCAAAATATTAAAATGAGAACCAAATTGAGTATTTATTGTTAGCTTACCTAACAACGGTATCCGGCGCCATAACGACCTTTAATAGATTTTGGGCCGTGACACTATCTCTCTATATTCTCTATTATATTAAAAGCACAAAGGCCCTTAACAAAATATCGTTCGCCTTTTTTGCCCTTTAACAATTGTCACGACCCGAAATTTCCAACTTCGGACCATGATGGCGCCTAATATTTCACTTGCTAGGCAAGCCAACATTAGAATAATATTATCTATTTTTAAAACAATTTTTAAATTTATTAATAATCAAATAACAAATGCGGAAGTAAAGTCTGAAATATAGTGAATAATCCATAAAAATAACGGTGTCTAAATACTATCCCAGAATTGGTGTCACAAGTGCACGAGCTTCTAGAATAATACAAATAAAGGTCCGAATAAAATAAAACTATCTAGAAATAACACACACAACTAAAATAAAATAGACGGGACTTCAGAACTGCGGACGCCATGCAGTTATACCTCAAGTCTCCTCCGAGCAAGTCTATGGTACGCCGCTGGGACCAACTCCGAAACCTGCACAAGAAGTGTAGAGTGTAGTATCAGTACAACCGACCCTATGTACTGGTAAGTGCTGAGCCTAACCTCGACGAAGTAGTGACGAGGCTAAGGCGGGTCACTTATATTACCTGTATGCAGTATTAGTAACAACAACAATAATAGAAAAAAATCAGGTAACTCGTTTATAATAATTGAATCTAACTCAACAGTCATAACCAATTATCATTTCCATCAATTCTGTTGTAGCGTGCAACCCGCTCTCACAATATATTCACATTCAATTCTGTTGCAGAGTGCAACCCGCTCCCACAATATATTCATTTGAATCAAGTCTGTTATATATTTATTTCAATCAAGTATATATATATATATATACTTTTAAATAAGTCTGTTATATATTTATTTCAATCAACCATATATATAGACTTTTAAATAATTCTGTTGCGGCGTGCAATCCGATCCCCCAATATTGTCTTTTAAATAAGTCTATTGCGGCGTGCAATCCGATCCCCCGATATTGACTTTTAAATAAGTCTATTGCGGCATACAATCTGATCCCCCAATATTGACTTTTAAATAAGTTTATTGCGGCGTGCAATCCGATACCCCAATATAGATATATTTACTTTCATTTCCGTTGCGGCGTGCAACCCGTTCTCCCAATATATATAGCTTTAAACAGCTCAAAATGTAAATAAATATTACTCCAATTAATACCACGTCCAATGAAAAACTATTAAGCATCAAGGCACACAATAATTATAATATATTTATGAACAAACAATGGCAATAACAATTTATTTTGGAAATCAGGGAGAAACTAGACAGTTTACTATTTAATATGCTAAATGTCAAGTAGCAATTAGTGTACATAATTCAAATAAGCATGTAGCAATTATTACAGAAATTTAAGAATTAATATTTGAAAAAGAATAGGAGAGAAACAATTATTATAATAATTAATTCATGTATTAAAACAAATTTAAGATTTTCAAATAATTATGCTAACAATTAATTTGACGATGTATAGGCACTCATCACCTCGCCTATACGTCGTTTACATGCAATTCGCATAATAATTTATTTAAGGGTTATATTCCCTCAAGTCAAGGTTAACCACGACACTTATCTCGCTTTGCAAATTCCAATTGATTACTCGACCATAACTTTTCCTTTTAAATTTGTCTCCAAAAGCTTCAAATCTATTCACAAATAATTCGATATACTCAATACAAATCATAGGAATTAATTCCATATGAATTTACTAATTTTCCGGATAAAAATTCGAAATTTATTAAAATATTCGACAGTGGGATCCATGTCTCAAATCCCGGAAAAACTCTCGAAATCCGAACAACCGTTCCGATACGAGTTCAACCATACAAAAATTGTCCAATTCCGATATCAAATGGACCTTCAAATCTTAACTTTTCGTTTTTGAAAGATTTTATAAAAATTCCAATTTCTTCCATCTAAATCCGAAATAAATGATTAATATAGACATGTCTTTGTGAAATATAATCACTTTTGGTTAAAGAATACTTACCCAATTCAAAGTCGTGAAAATCCCCCTTGAAATCGCCCAAATCCGAGACTTGAAACTCAAAAATGAGTAAAAATGGCGACTTCCGAATTTATGGGCTCTGCCCAGTCATTTTCGCATCTGCGGATAAAAGTTCTACATTTGCGGACTCGCATTTGCGATGCCAGGCTGCCAGGTGATGTTCCGCATCTGCGGACACTCCTGTCGCACCTGCGACATCCACTTCTGTGCAAAATGGCCGCACCTGCGAAGACCCCAGGCCAGCCCAGTCCCGCATCTCCGTGATTTGGTGCGCATCTGCGGACACGCTTCTGTGATCGAAGCCTGGACACACCTGGGTGCATTTGCGATGGAAGGCTCACTTCTGCGAGCTCGCACCTGTGGTCAAAAATCCGCTGATGCAATTACAACAGAAGGAAAAATTCAGATTTTGCTTAAGTCCAATTCTTGATCCGATTTCAATCCGTATCACTCTCGGGGTACTCGGGACCCCGTACGAATATACCAACAAGTGCAATAACATAATACGGACTTACTCGGGGTCTCGTATCACGTCAAACAATGCTGAAATTACAATTCACACCCCGATACAAACTTTGAGTTTTAAACTTTTCAATTTGCAAATCTCGTGCCAAAACATATTAAATGAATCCGGAATGACTTCAAATTTGGCACACAAGTAATAAATGATATAACAGAGCTATTCAAATTTTCATAATTAGATTCCAGCTCCGATATCAAAAAGTCAACCCCGTGGTCAAACTTGGAAGTCTTTAGCCTTTAAATTGCTAGTTCCATTAAATGGTCATAACTTGAGCTAAGGGCCTCCAAATTAAATTCCGGGCATACGCCCAAGTCCCAAATCACGAAACGAAGCTAACGGAACTGTCAAAATACTGATCTGGGTACGTTTGCTAAAAATGTTGACCAAAGTCAACTCAGTTGAATTTTAAAGCTCTATTTCACATTTTAATCCATTTTTTACATGAAAACTTTCCGGAAAATTTTACGGACTGCACACGCAAGTCGAGGAATGATAAATGGTGCTTTTAGAGGTCTTAGAACGCAGAATTACTTATTAAATTTAAAGATGACATTTTGGGTCATCACATTCTCCACCTGTAAAACAAACGTTCATCCTCGAACGAAATTAAAAAAAGTACCTGAGTTGGAGAAAAGGTGTGGATATTTACTCCGAATGTCCGACTCGGACTCCCAGGTAGATGCCTCTACCGGCTGACCTCTCCATTGCACCCGAACTGAAGGATAACTCTTAGATCTCAACTGTCGGACCTGCCGAGCTAGAATAGCCATCGGCTCCTCCTCGTAGGTCAAATCTTTGTTCAATTGGACTGAGCTGAAATCCAACACATGGGACGGATCACCATGATATTTCAAGAGCATAGACACTTGGAACACCGGATGAACCGCTGATAAACTAGGTGGTAATGCAAGCCTGTAGGCTACTTCACCCACCCTTTCAAGAATTTCAAAGGGTCCGATATATCTAGGGGTCAACTTGCCCTTCTTTCCGAACCTCATTAGACCTTTTATAGGTGAAACCCGGAGCAATATTCTTTCTCCAACCATGAATGCAATATCACGAACTTTACGGTCGGAATAACTCTTTTGCCTAGACTGAGCTGTGCGAAGTCGATCCTGAATAATCTTGACCTTATCCAAGGCATCCTGTACCAAATCGGTACCCAACAACCGAGCCTCTCCCGGTTCAAACCAACCAACTGACGATCGACATCACCTTCCGTATAATCCCTCATATGGATCCATCTAAATGCTTGACTGGTAGCTATTATTATAAGCAAATTCTGCAAGTGGCAAGAAATGATCCCAAGAACCTCCAAAGTCTATAACACAAGCGCAAAGCATATCTTCCAATATCTGAATAGTGCGCTCTGACTGTCCATCTGTCTGTTGATGAAATATTGTACTCAACTCCACTCGCATGCCTAACTCACGCTGTACAACCTTCCTAAAATGTGAGGTAAACTGCGTACCTCAATCTGAAATAAAAGACACGAGCACACCGTGAAGGCGGACAATATCACGAATGTAAATTTCAGCTAACCTCTCTGAAAAATAGGTAACTGCCACTAGAATGAAATGTGCTGACTTGGTCAACCTGTCCACAATGACCCAAACTGCGTCAAATTTCATCTAAGTCTGTGGGAGCCCAACAACAAAATCCATAGTGATACGCTCCCACTTCCACTCAGGAATTTCTAATTTCTGAAGCAAACCACCAGGTCTCTGATGCTCGTACTTAACTTACTGACAATTCAAACACCGAGCTATATATGAAACTATATCCTTTTTCATTCTCCTCCACCAATAATGTTGCCGCAAATCTTGATACATTTTGGCAGTACCTGGATGAATAGAATACCTGGAACTGTGTGCTTCTTCAAGAATTAATTCACGAAGCCCATCCACATTAGGCACACAAATACGACCCAGCATTCGCAGAACCCCATCTCCCCCCACAGCAACCTATTTGGCATCACCGTGCCGCACCGTGTCCTTAAGGACAAGTAAATAAGGATCATCATACTGCCTCTCTCTGATGCACTCATATAAAGAACACCGAGCAACTGTGCAAGCTAGAACCCGACTGGGTTCTAAAACATCTAACCTCACGAACTGATTAGCCAAAGTCTGAACATCTGCAGCTAATGGCCTCTCACCAACTGGAATATACGCAAGACTGCCCATACTTACAACCTTTCTACTCAAAGCATCGGCCACCATATTGGCCTTTCCGGGGTGATACAAAATGGTGATATCATAGTCTTTCAACAACTCCAACCATCTTCTCTGTCTTAAATTAAGATCCTTTTGTTTGAACAGATACTGAAGGCTACGATGATTAGTAAATACCTCACACGAGACACCGTAGAGGTAATGCCTCTAAATATTCAGCGCATGAACAATGGCTACCAATTCTAAGTCATGAACATGATAATTCTTGTCGTGAACTTTCAACTGCCGCGACGCACATGCAATTACCTTGCCATCTTGCATTAATACTGCACCAAGCCTAATGTGAGATGCGTCACAATATACTATATACGATCCTGAACCTGTGGGTAATATCAACACTGGTGCCGTAGTCAAAGTGGTCTTGAGCTTCTGAAAGCTCAACTCACACTCGTCTGACCATCTAAATGGGACACTTTTCTGGGTCAACCTGGTCAATGGGCTGCTATATATGAAAACCCTTCCACGAACCGACGATAATAACCTGCTAAATCTAGGAAACTCCAGATCTTTGTAACTGAAGTAGGCCTAGGCCAATTCTGAACATCCTCTATCTTCTTAGGATCCACCTTTATTCCTTCTGCCGATACAACATGCCCCAAAAAGGCAACTGAGTCTAACCAAAACTCACATTTTGAAAACTTGGCATATAACTGATTATTCTTCAAGGTGTGAAGCACACTTCGAAGATGATGCTCATGTTCCTCTCGACTGCTGGAGTAAATCAAGATATCATCAATGAATACAACCACAAAAGAATCCAAATAAGGCTTGAACACCCGATTCATCAAATCCATAAATGTTGCTAGGGCATTTGTCAACCCAAATGACATTACTAGGAATTCGTAATGCCCATACCGAGTTTGAAAAGCTGTTTTAGGGACATCAGATGCCCTAATCTTCAACTGATGGTAACCAGATCTCAAATCAATCTTCGAAAATACCTTGGCACCCTAAAGCTGATCAAATAAGTCATCAATTCTTGGCAGCGGATATTTGTTTTTGATAGTGGCTTTGTTCAACTGCCGATAGTCTATACACATCCGCATAGAGCCATCTTTCTGCTTTGCAAATAATACTGGTGCACCCCAGGGCAAGACACTAGGTCTAATGAATCCCTGATAAAGCAAGTCTTGTAACTGCTCTTTCAATTCTTTCAACTCCGGTGGGGCCATACAGTATGGTGGAATAGAAATGGGCTGAGTGCCCTGAGCCAAATCAATACAGAAGTCAATATCTCTGTCAGGTGACATCCCTGGCAAATCTGCCAGAAATACTTTTGGAAATTCACGAACAACTGGTACTGAGTCCATAGAAGGGACATCCGTACTGGGATCGCGAATATAAGCCAAATAGGCTAGACACCCTTTATCTATCATACGTCGAGCTTTGATATAAAAAATAACCATGCTAGTAGAATGACCAGGAGTTCCTTTCCACTCTAACCGAGGTAACCTCAGCAAGGCTAGAGTTACTGTCTTGGCATGACAATCCAATATAGCATGATAAGGGGACAACTAATCCATACCCAAGATGACATCAAAATCTACCATATCAAGAAGTAGAAGATCCACACTAGTCTCAAGATTACCAATAGTAACCACACACGAATGATAGACATGATCTACTACAACAGAGTCTTCCACCGGTGTAGATACACACACAGAAGCACTCAGAGAATCACAAGGAACAGAAAAATATGAAGCAAAATAGGAGGACATATAGGGATAAGTAGATCCTGGATAAAATAGAACTGAAGCATCTTTATGGCAAACTGGAATAATACCTGCGATCACAGCATCAGATGACTCGGCCTCAGGCCTAGTTGGAAAAGCATAAAATCGGGACTGGGCCCCACCACTCTGAACTGCGTCCCTGGGACAGCCTCTAACTGACTGGCCTTCACCTCTAACGGTCTGACCTCCACCTCTAGCTGCCTAACCCCTACCTCTAGCTGGTTGAGCAGGCGATGAAGCAACCGGTGACGGTAAGATGGCACGCGAATCCTTCCGAGATATCTTACTCGCCAATCTAGGGCAATACCTCCTGATGTGACCAATGTTTCCACACTCATAACACACATCCTGATGTCGTGGCTGTTGAAGCTGAAGCTGACCCAAATGGGCCGGATAATCATTGTAGTAACTCTGGAGAGGTGATGCACTGATAGGAGCTGAATGTGTACTGAATACTGGCTTCACAGAGTAAGGAATAATAGGACCGTGACTCCCTGAAGCACCGGGAGATACATGAAGTGCTGAATGAAACGGTCTGGGAGGATGACCCCTACCAAAATTACCTCTGCCTCCAGACGAGGCACCACTGAAACCACCGAACTGACGAGGCCTCTTATCGAACCTATTCCCTCTCTCCTGTGCAAGAACCATCTTGATCCTCCTTGCGACATCAGCAGCTGTCTGAAAAGAAATCTCGCTTTTGGTCTCCTTGGCCATCTAAAGTCTGATAGGGTGAGTGAGTCCCTCAATAAACCTCCTCACTCTCTCTCCCTCCGTAGGTAGTAAAAGGAGAGCATGATGGGCCAAATCCATAGAACGGGACTTATACTAAGTAACAGTCATACTGCCCTGCTGTAGACGCTCAAATTGCTTGCGGAATTCCTCTCTCAGTGTGATAGGGAGGAACTTTTCCAGAAATAGCTGAAAGAACTGCTCCCATGTAAGTGCGGACGATCCGACTGGTCGGGTCAATGTATAATCTCTCCACCACCTCTTGGTACAACCCGTCATATGAAATATGGCAAAATCAACCCCATTGGTCTCAACTATACCCATGTTCCGCAGCACCTCATGGCAGCGTTCAAGATAATCCTGTGGGTCCTCAGAAGGTGTACCACTGAAGTGAACTGGAAAGAGCTTGGTAAACTTATCCAGTCTCAATAAGGCCTCAAAAGATATGGCAGGCCTATCACTGATCTGTGCTGCTGCTGGAGCCTGATTCTGGGGAGCCATCTGCTCTGGGGCGGGAGTAGTGGGAGTTTGTGCTCCTCTCCCAGCCTGTGAGATGGATGATGCCATTGGAAATGTACCATTCCGGGCCACGCCCTCCATAAGACTTACCAAACATACTAGAGCGTCCTGAAATACTAGAGTGGCTATGAATCCTTCCGGGACCTGAACTGGTCCAACTGGTACATTCTGCACTGGAACCTCCTCCTAAAGGTCCGCCTGAGGTTCTTCAACAGGTGTAGCTGCTCGAGCTCTGGACTGAGCTCTACCTCGGCCACTGCCTCGGCCTCTAGCACGACCTCGGCCTCTACCCCTGGCCATAGTTGCCACCGGGGGTTCTGGTCCCTGTCCATCGGTAGAGGTATTACGTGTTCTCACCATCTGCGAGAGAATAAGAGTAGAATGGTTCAATCATCGATGATAGAATAAAATCGCACAACAGAATAAGAAAGAAGTGATATTGTTCCTAAACTTCATAACCTGTGAGAGATAAGTACAGATGTCTCCGTACCGATCCTTCATACTCTACTAAGCTTGCTCGTGACTCGTAAGACCTATGTAACCTAGTGCTCTGATACCAAATGTCACTACCCAAAATTCCCACCTTCGGACCGTGATGGCGCCTAACATTTCACTTGCTAGGCAATCCAATGTTAGAATAATATTATCTATTTTTAAAATAATTTTAAAATTTATTAATAATCAAAGAACAAATACAGAAATAAAGTCTAAAATGCAGTGAATAATCCATAAAAATAACGGTGTCTAAATACCATCCCAGAACTGGTGTCACAAGTGCACGAGCTTCTAGAATAATACAAATAAAGGTCCGAATAAAATAAAGTTGTCTGGAAATAAACACAAAGCTAAAGTAAAATAGACGGGGACTTCAGAACTGCGGACGCCATGCAGTTATACCTCAAGTCTCCTCCGAGTAGCTGAAATCCGAGCAAGTTTATGGTATGCCGCTGCGACCAACTCCAGAATCTGCACAAGAAGTCCAGAGTGTAGTATCAGTACAACCGACCCCATGTACTGGTAAGTGTTGAGCCTAACCTTGCGGGTCACTTACATTACCTGTACGCAATATTAGTAACAACAACAATAATAGAAATAAATCAGGTAACTCATTTATAATAATTGAAGCCAACTCAGCAGTCATAACCAATTATCATTTCCATCAATTCTGTTGCAGCGTGCAACCCGCTCTCATAATATATTCACATTCAATTCTGTTGCAGCGTGCAACCCGCTCTCACAATATATTCACATTCAGTTCTGTTGCGGCGTGCAACCCGGTCCTCCAATATATTCATTTTAATCAAGTCTGTTGCGGCATGCAACCCGATCCTCCAATATATTCATTATCATTAATTCTGTTGCGGCGTGCAACCCGATCCTCCAATATATTCATTATAATCAATTGCGGCGTGCAATCACATCCCCCAATATTGACTTTTAAATAAGTCTATTGTGGCGTGCAATCCGATCCCCCAATATTGACTTCTAAATAAGTCTATTGCGGCGTGCAATCCGATCCCCCAATATAGATATATTTACTTTCATTTTCGTTGCGGCGTGCAACCCATTCCCCCAATATATATAGCTTTAAACAGATCATAGTGTAAATAAAAATTACTCCAATAAATATCACGTCCAATGAGAAACTATTAAGCATCAAGGCACACAATAATTATAATATATTTATGAACAAACAATGGCAATAACAATTTATTTGGAAATCAGGGAGAAACTAGACAGTTTATTATTTAATATACTAAATATCAAGTAGCAATTAGTGCACATAATTCAAATAAACATGTAGCAATTATTACAGAAATTTTAGAATTAATATTTGGCAAATAATAGGAGAGAAACAATTATTATAACAATTAATTCATGTATTAAAATAAATTTAGGATTTTCAAATAATTATTCAAACAATTAGTTTGACGACGTATAGGCACTCATCACCTCGCCTATACGTCGTTCACATACAATTCACATAACAATTTATTTAAGGGTTCTATTCCCTCAAGTCAAGGTTAACCACGACACTTATTTCGCTTTGCAAATTCCAATCGATTACTCGACCACAGCTTTCCCTTTTAAATTTATCTCCAAAAGCTTCAAATCGATTCACAAACAATTCGATATACTCAATACGAATCATAGGAATTAATTCCATATGAATTTACTAATTTTCTGGATAAAAATCCAAAATTCATTAAAATATTCGACAGTGGGACCCACATCTCAAATCCCGAAAAAACTCATGAAATCCGAACACCCATTCCGATACGAGTTCAACCATACAAAAATTGTCCAATTCCGATATCAAATGGACCTTCAAAACTTAACTTTTAGTTTTTGAAAGATTTTATAAAAATTCCAATTTCTTCCATCTAAATCCGAAATAAATGATGAATATAGATATGAATTTGTGAAATATAATCACTTTTAGTTAAAGAATACTTACCCAATTTGAAGTTGTGAAAATCCCCCTTGAAATCGCCCAAATCCGAGACTTGAAACTCAAAAATGAGTAAAAATGGCGACTTCCGAATTTATGGGTTCTGCCCAGTCATTTTCGCATCTGCGGATAAAAGTTCTGCATTTGCGAACTCGCATTTGCGATGCTAGGCTGCCAGGTGAAGTTCCGCATCTGCGGACACTCCTGTCGCACCTGCGACATCCGCTTCTGTGCAAAATGGTTGCACCTGCGAAGACCTCAGGCCAACCCAGTACCGCATCTGCGTGATTTGGTGCGCATCTGCGGACACGCTTCTGCGACCGAAGCCTGGACACGCCCGGGCGCATCTGCGATGGAAGGCTCGCTTCTGCGATCTCGCACCTGCGGTCAAAAATCCACAGGTGCGATTACAACAGAAGGAAAAATTCAGATTTTGCTTAAGTCCAATTCTTGATCCGATTTCAATCCGTATCACTCTCGGGGTACTCGGAACCCCGTACGAATATACCAACAAGTTCAATAATATAATACGGACTTACTCGGGGTCTCGTATCACGTCAAACAACGCTGAAATTACAATTCACTCCCCAATTCAAACTTTGAGTTTTAAACTTTTCAATTTGTAAATCTCGTGCCAAAACATATTAAATGAATCCGGAATGACTTCAAATTTGGCACACAAGTCATAAATGACATAACAGAGCTATTCAAATTTTCAAAATCGAATTCCAGCTCCGATATCAAAAAATCAACTTCGTGGTCAAACTTGGAAGTCTTTAGCCTTTAAATTGCTAGTTCCGTTAAATGGTCATAACTTGAGTTAGGGGCCTCTAAATTAAATTCCGGGCATACGCCCAAGTCCCAAATCACGATACGGAGCTAGCGGAACTGTCAAAATACTGATACGGGTTCGTTTGCTAAAAATGTTGACCAAAGTCAACTCAGTTGAGTTTTAAAGCTCTATTTCACATTTTAATCCATTTTTTACTTGAAAACTTTTTGAAATATTTTACGGACTGCACACGCAAGTCGAGAAATAATAAATGGTGCTTTTCGGGGTCTTAGAACACAGAATTACTTATTAAATTTAAAGATGACATTTTGGGTCATCACAAAAATAGGGTTCACACTGAACAAAATAGTCATTTGACTATTTTCCTAATATTTGAAAATATTTATTCAGTTAATTTTCTTATATTTAGGAATAGTCAATTAATTATTTTTCTAATATTTAGAGTTTTAAAAGTTGAATTTCCTTCCATTTTAGGAGTTCAATGACGTTCAATTCGCACTAGGAAAGCTTATATCTTAGAGAATTAATTTAATTTTCCAATTCCTTCATTAGGAAACTTTATTGCTTTTCAATTCCCTCATTAAAAAAGTTTGTATGATTTTCAATCCCCTCAGTTGAAAAGTTTCGTTCTTTCTCAAACCCTTAAAAATAAACTTTAAATAGTAATTTAGTTATTTCCTAATTTTATAAACTTTAAAATTAGCTAAAATTTTGATTATTAAACCTTTTCTTGTTTAAAATATGTATCTCTTTATATAATGATATTAAATGCACTGAATCTCCTTTTATAAACTACTTATATTTAGGAGTTTGAGATCATTAATGAATTTGCCATTTTTATTCTCAAACAAAGTTCAACGTTAAAGTCTTTATGAATGGAAATAAGTTTAAAGCCTGCGATCACCAAAGTATGCCTTCTAAAAATCCTACCAAATCTGGTGGCTTTGGGTTCACCTAAATAAAAAATTCACCTACGGAAAACTTTTCTTTTTCCATTGATTCCACCAAATGACTCAATGTAGTTTTTCATATTTAAGTTATTTGTAATAATTTATAAATCTTTGAGAAATTATAATAAAAGCATATGGAGTAAATATCATAATTTTAGATTTAATATTAGGTAACACAAATAATAACATTTTTTAAAAGCAATAGTTAAAGGATATTGTTTTCAAATTCACACAAAAATCGATAGATCAAATCCTTATGTAAAATTGAACAGCCTTTTAACCTTAAAAACAAGCACTCATTCTATAAAAATATATGTACAAAAAATAAGTACATATTATACTCTTTAATTTAATATCAAATTCTAGAAATACTTAATTACTAAAAGGACACTTAACAATTGCACGTCAAGTTCAAATGATACACCTAATTTTAGAGGAGAGAAAGATATTATTATTACATCCTTATCATTTACTTTATGTATATCAAATATATTCTATTAATTAATTCCAAAATAAAGAAGAATCGGGCAACTTCAATAACGTAATTGGAAGCATCAAAATCGCCACCATTTAATTTTGAAGTTTATTAAAACAATAAATGGAACTGTAAATTGCGTGTCAATCGATAATTGAATACTCATCATCATTATTTAAATTTTTCCATATATTTCGAAGTTTTTAATTAATTAAATTTTATGGATTAAATCCTTTACTATTTGAATTGTATATAAATTTTTAATATTACATACATTACGAATTCTTTTCTTATTTAAATTATGCAAATTTTTATTTTATAACTCAAACATAATTTTAATATATATTTACATAATTATTTTAAATATATTAATTCATCGAGATGGGGTACACGCGCAAAGCGCGTACCCTAAGACTAGTCTATATTATTATAAAAATATGAATACAATGCCGGTTTACAAAAATAACTTTATAATATTAAGCATAATAACTCATAATAAAAGGACAACCAGAATTCTAGATATTAGCTTTATAATCCTATTATCTATATTATTATAAAAGTATGAATATAATGTCGGTTTACAAAAATAACCTTATAATATTAAGCATAATAACTCATAATAAAAGACATAACCGAAATTTTAGATATTAGCCTTATAATCCTATCAGTTTTAGGACATAATACTACACGTTAGAAATCCTATATGATTACCTTTAGGAATCCTATTAGTATAATTATTTTCGGGCATAGACATATAATACTTACATGTTAGCATGTATACCTAATACCTTTAGGAACACGTTATGTTTCCTTCTACTATAATTACTTTTGGGGTAGAGACATATTTTTATTCATGTAATCCTATCACTTTTAGGATATACTTCTTAAAAAAATTTATTACTAATTTAATTTAAAAACATAGTATAATATCTTATTACTGGAAATGTATTATATTGTCCAAATTTATTTAGAAAAAGGAGAGCATATATTATTATAAAAGTACAAATACAATGTTAATAGACCAAAATAGCCCTAAAATATTAAATGAAAGAACACATTGGGAAAGGACATAACTGCAATAACCTATTTTTGGGACTAATTTGAGAATGTATTATATTGTCCAAATTCATTTAGAAAAAGAAGAGCCTATATTATTATAAAAGTATAAACACAATATTAATAGACCAAAATATCCCTAAAATATTAAATAGAAGAACTCATAGGGAAATGACATAACTACAATAATCTATTTTTTGGACTACAATATTTTCTATGCTAGTTTTAATATTTAAAATTTAAAAATTAATAAAATTTTATCTATTAAATTCTTATTAACAATATGCAGGAAGTTTTAATAAAATCAATTTCATAAGAACCCTCTGTATTGGCAATACATTACCAATCCACAATGTCTGATACCAAGAATAAATAAAAGTAATATTAAATAGATTGTATAAAGAGTTGAAATTGAGAAAAAAATATCCCCACGATAATATATTTTTATATTATATTTGAACTATTTTTCTACTCAAATAATATTTTTTTAATCAATTCTTTCATGTAATACTGAAAAATACCCAATTATTAAACAACAACTAAGAAAATATTTAAGAATATAAATGTGTGAGAAAGAGAAAAAAAATAGTTGGTAAGAGTCAATACCACTAATGATTCTACAAATATAAAGATCTAAAAGTTAAATGTCATATCAATCTTTTACTCTTTGAAAATAAAATTTATAGTGGGTAAAATTATAATTAAGATTAAATATTCAAAACAATAGATGAACTAATATTAAGATCCGAATCAACATAGAATAAATTATTTTTTATGTTAAAACCAATAATTAAAATTTTTAATTAACTATTTAGCAAGAGAATCCAATTCAATTATTTTTTAAATTCATCATATGAGTAAAATTCTTATTCAAGTTAAAAAAGACTTAGGATACATAAATTTATTCCATAAAAAGAGTGTTAGAGATTAAAAAAATGAGAACACAAAGTAAAAAGGTTGATATATCATTAAGAATCAAAAGGCTATACAAGTGTCTGAGGAAGCACAATCAAAACTAAATCCTAAACAAGAACAAGCTTTCAAAACTATATTATAAAGAGTTGACCTGGTATAGCGGGATTATTCTTTGTAGATGCCTCCGGCGGAATCAAATAATATTTCTATGTCATGCATTACTTGCAAATATCATATCAAGAGGCATGATACTGTTAGCAATAATAGAAAGTGTTGTGCCAATAACGATTTTATTATGAGTCCACCCACTTTAGATTTGATATACCTCTTCAAACAACTTACATAACCATCACAAATATATCAAAGCAGAGCAATGGTGCTAAATTTATAAGGATAGCAAAATTGATAATATGGGATGAAGCACTTATGGCTAAGTGTCAAACGATCGAAACAATTGCCCAGAGTTCTAGATATATATTGGATATTAATGAACCGTTCGGTGAAATATTAATGGTTTGGGAGGTGATTTCTGTCAAGTACTACCAGTAGTTCCAAAATCCACAAAAGCAGAGATTGTAAAAACTAGCTTGCCAAAGTTATACTTCTGGCCTCAAATGAAAAAGATTCAATTGACAAGAAATATAAAGTAAGAACAGATCCAGTATTCAGTGTAACGACCCAACTGGTCGTTTTGACTGTTAGAACCCCGTTCCCTTAAATAAAACTTTTCGTATGTATTTTTAATGATTTATGACTTGCAGGGATGGTTGGTTCGGGATTTGGAAGTGTTCGGGTTGAAATCGGAACACTTGGTTCCTTAAGTTAGCCTTTAAAGGCTAAGTTTGACTTTAGTCAACATTTTTAGAAAACGACCTCGGAATCGGGATTTGATGGTTCCAATAGGTTCATATGATGATTTCGGACTTGGGCGTATGTTCGAATCGGGTTTTGGATAACCCGCGAGCGTTTTGGTGCTTAATAGTAAAAATTAACTATTTGAAGGTTTAAAGTTCTTTAAAATTGTTTTGGAGTAGGATTTAAAGTAATTGAAGTCCGTTTGGAATTCCGAGTTAGGGAATAGTTCCGTATAGTGATTTAAGACTTGCACGCAAAAATTCGTGTCTTTCCGAGTAGTTTAAGTATATTTCGGCGCATTGAAAGTAAATTAAAGAATTTAAAAATTTTAAGTTTGAATCAATTTGGTTTGGGATATGATTCTTAGATTTGATGTTGTTTTACACGTTCCGTAAGTTTGAGCGAGTCCGTTTTATGATTTCAAACCTGTTGATATGTTCGGGCAGTGTGCGCAGATGCGAGTTTGGCCAAGGCTAGTGAGACTCGCACCTGCGAGGATTTTTCTGCAGGTGCGAAAGCCGCAGGTGCGGTACCCCTTCCGCAAGTGCGAAACCACTGCTTGGCAGAATGGTTAAAAATCGGGGCTCAAATATTTTGAGCCCATTTTTCCTCCATTTGTGGGCGATTTCAGAGCTTTTGAGATGGGAGTTCAACTAACAACTTGGAGGTAAGTTAATTCTACACCCCTTGAGCTAAATACATAGATTATAAGTAGATTATAACTAGTAAATCTTAGAAATTAAAGGCTTAGATGAAAAACCTAAATTTTTATAAAAATGAGATTTTAACCACAAAAATAGTTATGGAATTGGGTAGAAATTATATATTTAAGTTCTTGAGATTATGGGTAACGTTTTCATCTGAAAATTTTTAGAATCCGAGCACGTGGGCCCGGGGTGAATTTTAGGAATTTTACCATTTTGGATAGGGTAATTTATTTAATAGATAAATTTCGAATCATTTAGAATATATTAATTATTTTATATAATATTTGGATAGTTTTGGATTTTCAGCGTCGAATCGAGAATTCAACGCGACGTGGTAATCGGAAAGTGGACTTTGAGACGAGGTAAGTCTCTTATCTAATCTTGTGAGGGGGAAATTACCCCATAGGGATTAAATTGAATAATTGTTGCTAATTGCGGGGGCTACGTACGCACGAGGTGATGAGAGTCCGTGCGTAGCTACTATTAATGCTAAAGTCCGGGTAGTTTAGGACTCAAAGCATGAATTACTTGTGTAAATTGTATTCTTTGTTTAATTAATATTAATTGATATATATATGAATATATTGTGAATTGTTAGATAAAGATATTAAAGGATGGAAATCTCATATGCTTGATTTTCTGTTTAAATTAATTAATTGTTAAAAGAAATTGTTCTTCCTTCCGAAATTATCTTTAATAAATACACTCTCTTCCCGGAGGTACATAAGAAAATGTCCTCCTTTCTTGTGGAGAGGGCCGAACGCCTCGGCAAGATAGATGCATCTATGGATCGTGCCGCACGACCCTCGGCAGTGTACACGACACTCTAGATCGGGTCGTACTTTCTCGGCAGAAATCGTGCTTAATAATAATAATTACACGATACTTTAATAGTTATTTCAAGATTGCGAAGCTAATTGATAAATTGGAGAATCCTTGAAATTTAATGAATTATTATTCCTGCTTGTTAAGAAATTAATTGTTATTCCTATAAATGAGATTAATTGATAAATTAAAAATTATTTGAATTGAAGGAATTTAATTAATATATTGAGAATTGTTGCATTTGAAGGAATTTGATTATTTCTGCTGGTTAAATAAATTATTGTAAATTATGTGAATCATGTTGATTTAGATATTCTAATTTTATTTTAATTATTATTATTGACCCATAGTGAGTGTCAAAGTCGGCTATCTCGTCTCTACCTCTTCGAGATTAGGCTTGATACTTAATGGGTACACGTTGTTTTCGTACTCATACTGCACTTGTTGCACATTTTTTTGTGTAGGTACATATATGTATAGCGGCCTTGTAGGCGTAGAGGTGTGGTTAATAATTGTGGGGACATAGGTGAGCTGCATTCTATATTACGATCCACAGCCAACAGAGTCTCCTTTAGAGTTATTATATTTTCCTGTCTAATTTGTATTCTGGACAGATGCTGTATTTTATTTTTAATTCCCTAGTAAATGCTCATGCACTTGTGACACCGGATTTTTGGAATGGTTGTGAATTGTTTAGAAATTTAGTTGCTAAAAATATTTATCATTTACTCTGTGAGTTTTATCTTTACAATTTCATTGAAGAAAGTTTTATTTCAAAAATACTAAAATGGGTAATTAAGTTAATTAATTATGGTTGGCTTGCCTGACAGTGGTGTCCGGTGCCATCACGACCTTTTTGGATTTTAGGTCGTGACAACATGGTATCAGAGCACTAGGTTAACTTAGGTCTCACGAGTCATGAGCAAGTCTAGTAGAGTCTGGCAGATCGGTACGGAGACGTCTGTGCTTATCTTCGAGAGGCTACAGGGCTGTTAGGAATACTTCCCTTCTTGATTCTTCATCGTGCGATTCGATTCCTTTGAGGCTTATGCCTATATTTCCTTCATATTCAATCTTATGCGACATGAAGCGCTTGTTATACATTGAGGATCGAGGAAATTTTTAATGGTACTACAAATGTAGTACATGATGCTTCTCCCTGTGTAACTAATTGGGCTATTATCGTCGCCTTGCGAAAGGCCTCTCTATCGTTTCAGTTCAGTATCAATACTACCTAAGGTTTTGAGATTTGGCATTGATTGTTATGATGATTCATGCGTTGTTATCGCATAGTGTTTATGTAATGGTAGAATGCATGTCTATATGTCAGGACAGTAAACGACTTGAAAGAAGGTTTTTCTCAGTACAAGATTCAGAGGTTCCATGTTTTAATTCCAGTGGAGAAAAGGCAATCGAACTATGAATGTTCAGGTTTGGGGTTGATGGAGTAACGAAGCTTGATATTTTCGAGTGTGGTAGAATTCACAATTTTGATGTGGTGTCATCGCCTTGTAAAATGCGTTAAGGTTCGCTGGTGTTATGGTTTTTTCAACTTGCCTTTATGACGGGGTGTTAGGAATTTGTATAGGGGAAGCAATCGTTGGAGATCGCGGTGTGCAGTGATTCAGGATCGAAGCAGCATTCCTAGTATTGATGTCTCGAGAAGGATGATCGTCAGAAGGGTTTAAAGCTGGTAACGAGCTATTGGTTCAAGTGCTACAGAGACAGATTTTTAGTAAGGCAACAACTGGGCAGCGAAGGATGAGAAAGGACATGTGGAAGGTGTCCTGTGGTGGTTAAGTTCCTAGAAGGCCAAGTGTAAGAAAATAGAAGTCGAGTAGTTGCTTAAAGGAAAAGGGTTTGACCAAAGTGGGAGAGTGGCAAAGTAGCATATGGGTTACGTGGTAGGATAACTACACGGCTTGAGGAAAGTTTGAAGTGATTTGGGATTCATGGTGGATAGTGACTAGGTCTAGGGACTTAATTTGTAATATTGGCTGCTATATTGAGGAAGATTTGGTGTGACAGGAGAGAGTTGCTTGATATGAAGAAGGATACAACATGACTTTGGATTGGAATGTATTGTCGCACCTCTAGTTGACGTCCATGAGGAGTGAACAGACTGGTGCAGCTGGTGAATAAGCTCGAACTCAGGATGATCTACTGATTTCGTAGTAGTTGCACCCAGTTCAGCGACGTTGGAATATGACCGCATGTAATTTTTCATAGGTGGGTTATCTCATGTGAGCAGGTTAGCGGTCACATGGTGTTGACAAAGCTTTTGCGAAGAATTTTACTGGCTACCCGGTAAGAGATTTAATATGTAAATGTGGCTAGTGGTTCGTAGTATTTATTAAAGGTTAATAGAAGGATTTTGAGAAAATTTGGCGAGTTGCGTGTACAGGATCATGTCAACAATGAAGAAAGAATCTCGGTGGATTCCAGAATTTTGTAATTTGTAGCTTCAAGCTAAGTGGGAGAGCCCCACCGTCTATGATTAGATTGCGTAGTGTCAACTTGTGCAGTTTCTGGTTATCGGTGTATTGATGGGTCATTGCAACTAAGGAAAGAAAACATCAGTAGTAATTTGAGAAAAGTATTTGGGGAATGTGTGCCATATTTGGCCTTATCAATTCATATTCAGGTTTTTGGAAGACTCAGAGTTTATGCTTCATGTAAATGTAATGCACAGGAAAATGAAACAGTCAGATGTTTCCTTGATAAAGTGTCAATGTGCTAACAGGGCCTTGGAATTGATCTTGTTTGGGAACAAGCCAGAGCAAGTGACTCTCAATAACGGTCCTAGTGGATTCAAAAATTTAAAGTGTGGTGTCTAAGGATCTCGAGTCTATAGTATAGTTGAGTATCGAGTTTTTGCAACAGATTATGAAACGGGGCTTGGAGTACTCTGCGTTATCTTCAGGTTATGGTGTAGCAATAGAGAAACGAAAAAAAATAACTTCAGATTCATAATAGAGGTATCAGAATGGGTGTATCAATTGAAGATATGAAAGTGCACACAAAGAGGGATATGAGAAGATTAGTGGGTTTTGAAACAGCGTGGTCTCGTGAAATAAGGTCACTCGGGATGAGTACGAATTTGAGTTCATGATGTAATGAATGGAGCTATTATTATTTCTAAGGCAGGTTGAGAATAAATTGAGAAAAAAATGGGTCGGCTAACAATGGTTGAATCGGCATGATGGTGGCAATAATCAGTTCCTTCAGCGCATTGAATTATGCATGTGATTTGTGGAGGTACGTGCGAGGCTTGACGGCCGCCGTAATTGATTTTATTTGGAAGAATTCAAGTATTATGACATGTTATGTGTAGAGGGATCCCAGAAGAGTTATGGTGGTGTAGACCACTACTTGAGGCCGGTATTTTCTGCGGATATGGGAATTCAGTCAGGTGTTGCAATGGTTCTCTTGAAATAAGTTAAGTATAAGGTTTCTATACGATGAAGTGTTTACCCTATTAGTGTTTTGGGAGTTATGATGGAATTCTTGCACTCCGGCGCATTTGCGTGATTAAGTGCACTAAGTAGCATGGAATTCGAAAGTGGAGGATTCAAGATTTCGGTTCGGTACTGAGAAGGATGTCATGAGCTCGGATGAGCAGGAAAAGGATTTAGATGTTTAAAGTAATATTGTATTGTTTTTGGCATCATCTAAGGTCGATGTGAGGTGTAAGAGACCTTGTGTATTGATTTGTGGATTCTTGATATGCTTTACAGCATTAGTGTAACCGGTAGCATGGATGTGCAGACTTGTTACCTGGTGCGGAAGGTCGTGGGAGCGTGTCTCACAGAAAGATTGTGTAAGAGTGACATGTAGTCACTTGATTGAGTGAAGATTGAAACCAAGTATAAAGATTGTGGTAATATCGCTGATTCGAGAATTTATGCCTGGAGGGCACTCGGTTCATTTGGTTGTGGACTGTGGAAGTTTGTTTCGATTATGACGTCTATTCTTGTGTGTTATGGAAAAAGGGTTTTTATGGATCCTTGAAAGGTTATTAGCCTAGTACGGTGCGATAAGAATCGGCTAGAGGTATGTGGATGGATTTAAATATGAATACGGGCTCTATATCAGGCCGGGTGTGTTCATTTCAGCATGAAAGCTCCCTATGGAGGAGTATTCAGATGTTGGATGTCGTTTCGTCGTTGGTTATTTCATGTAATACTATATTGTTCCGTGTGAGTTATGAAACGGCTTGATAAATTTCTTATGTGATGAGGTTCCGTGTAGCGATTGTGTTATGTGAGCAGGATGGCTCTCGAGATTCAGATCATATATCGCACCTTAGTTGTGCTTGAGTTTTGTAGCGTATGGCACTGTCGGTCCTTCCAGGTATGATATTATTGCACTGAGCGTGCTTGTGTCCGATATTTGGATATTTTGTAGTAATGAGCATTTTAGCTCGGTAAGTATTTTCTTATAGATTCTTTTTGTGCGGATCGGGTAGCACACCGCCACGGGTATGTTGTTTGGATCGGGTTGCACGCCGCAACAGTATCATGTGTGGATAGGGTTGCACTCCGCAACAGTGTGATGTTGAGTACAGTCCCCTATATTCTATTTTGCGTGTTTTGTGTTCCATTTTCTGAGGAAGGTTCATGACACCTTTTCAGTTGTCTAATTAGTCACGTGGGTTGAGTAATCCTTTCCATAGTCTGTTTTCCTTATGTATAGCAATCGAGTCCGTAGCTTATTAGCTCATGGTGGCATCATATGAGACTTTTTATCATGCCTGAGGTTGCCTATTGCCTGAGCAGCTTATACTAAGTGAGACGAGGTTATTGGATTTGGGATCAGTACGATCGGATTATATGAAGTATAATAAAGAGCAAATACCATTATTTGGTCCATAATGAGGCAATAGTTCTTGTCAGAAGGAGAAACTCAATAATTTGTTGACTCAACAGTTGGTTATGAATTTCTACACATTTCTTCCATCGTGGAAGCAGTTCAAGAGTTGGAACAGGAATTATATGTATCATGAGGTGTGTTGTGAACATCAAATTCGTGGAATTTTGGCTATTGTTATCGGATGATGATATTATGATCATGTGAATGGTGCAGTTGTAATGACCCAACCGGTCATTTTAACTTTTAGAACCTCGTTCCCTAAAACATAAAACTTCCCGTATATGCTTGTGATGATTTATGACTTGCGGGGATGGTTGGTTCGGGATTTGGAAGTGGTTGGGGTGAAACCGGAACACTTGGTTCCTTAAGTTGGCCATAAAGTGCTAAGTTTGACTTCGGTTAACATTTTGAGAAAACGACCCCGGAATAGAATTTTGATGATTCCAACAGCTCTGTATGGTGATTTTGGACTTAGGAGCATGTTAGGAATTTTATTTGGAAGTCCATAGTTAAATTAGGCTTGAAATGGCTAAAAACAAGAATTTAAGTTTGGAAGTTTGACCGATGAGTTGGCTTTTTGATACCGGAGTCAGAATCCAGTTCTGAAACTTTTCATAGCTCCATTATATCATTTATGACTTGTGTGTAAAATTTGAGGTAAATCGCAGTTGATTTGATAGGTTCCGACATCGAATGTAGAAGTTGAAAACTCTTAGTTTCATTAAGCTTGAATTGGGGTATGATTCATGGTTTTAGCCTTGTTTAATATGATTTAGAGGTTCGACTAAGTTTGTATGATGTTTTAGGACTTGTTGGTATATTTGGTTGAGGTCCCGAGGGCCTCGGGTGAGTTTCGAATGGTTATCGGATCAAAAGTTGGACTTAAAAAGCTGCTGCAATTTTCCCTTCTGCTGTATATTCTGGGTTGTGATCGAGCCCCAGATCGAACCCAGATATCGAGCCCCAGATCGAACCCAGATATCGAGCCCATGATCGAGGCCTGAGTCGAAGCCAAGGACGAGGCTCAGTATCGAAGCCACGATTGAAGGTCCAGCTCGAGTGCCATGATCGAAGGCAAGGCTCGAGGGCCAGGATCAAGACCCAAGATCGAACTTGATCGAGGCCATGACCGAGTCCCAGGCTCGACGCCTGATCGAGGCCATAACCAAGTCCCAAGCTCGAGGCCATGATCGAGGCCATGAACGAAGCCCAGGCTTGAGGGCCACAATCGAAGCCACGATCGAGGCCCAATTCCGAAGGCTGCCTGGGTAGTTTATAAAAGAGGACATTCGTCCCATTTGTCATTTTTGAAGAACTTGAGCTTGAGCAGAGGCGACTTTTGAAAGATTTTCAAGGGAAAAACATTGGATTAAGTGATTCTAACTTGGATTTGGTCTACATATACAAGTATATCATTGTTTTCACCATAAATTAGTGTTTTGAGATTTAAATTTGGGAAATTTTTAGAAATCTCATAGAAACGAATTTTTGAGATTTCGGTATTGATTAGGAGTCGGATTTGAGTGAAACTAGTATGGTTGGACTTGTAATTGAATGGGTTATCGGATTTCGTAACTTTTGCCGGATTTCGAGATGTGGGCCCCACAGACGAACTTTTAATTAATTTCGGAATTTTTATTTAAAATGTAGTATTTTCTTATAGAATTGATTCCTATAATTTTTTTAGTGATTGTATCGAATTATTTTGGCTAGATTCAAGCCAGACATAGTTGGATAATCGAGGAAAAGGCCTTATAGTGGATTAAATTAGAGCAAGACGAGGTAAGTCTCTTGTCTAATCTTGTGAGGGGGAAATTACCCCATAGGGATTAAATTGAATAATTGTTGCTAATTGCGGGGGCTACGTACGTACGAGGCGACGAGAGTCCGTGCATAGCTACTATTAATGCTAAAGTCCGGGTAGTTTAAGACTCAAAGCATGAATTACTTGTGTGAATTGTATTCTTTATTAATTAAAATAATTGATGTATATATTGTGAATTGTTATGAAAAGTAGAAAAAATATGAAATTTTCATATGCTTAATTTTTTTAAAATCAATTAATTGTTAAAAAAAATTGTTCTCCTCCCGAATTTATCTTATAATAAATATACTCTCCTTCCGGAGGCACATAAGAAAATGTCCTCCTTTCTTGTGGAGAGGGCCGAACACCTCGGCAAGATAGATGCATCTATGGATCGTGCCGCATGTCCCTCGGCAGTGTACACGACACTCTAGATTGGGCCGTACTTCCTCGGCAGAAATCGTGCTTAATAATAATAATTACACGATACTTTAATAGTTATTTCAAGATTGCGAAGCTAATTGATAAATTGGAGAATCCTTGAAATTTAATGAATTATTATTCTTGCTTGTTAGGAAATTAATTGTTATTCTTGTAAATGAGATTAATTGATAAATTGAAAATTATTTGAATTAAAGGAATTTAATTAATATATTGAGAATTGTTGCATTTGAAGGAATTTGATTATTTCTGCTGGTTAAATAAATTATTGTAAATTATGTGAATCATGCTGATTTAGATATTTTTATTTTATTTTTATTATTATTGACCCATAGTGAGTATCAAAGTCGGCTATCTCGTCTCTACCTCTTCGAGATTAGGCTTGATACTTAATGGGTACACGTTATTTTCGTACTCATACTGCACTTGCTGCACATTTTATTGTGGAGGTACATATATGTATAGCGGCCTTGTGGGCGCAGAGGTGTCATCCCAAGGCATAGTGGTGAGCTGCCTTTCTGGGCCGTTCTGCAGCTACCAGTGTCTCTTCTTATATTTACATTCTGTCTATTTCATTTCAGACAGTATTTGGAGTTTTGTATAATCTACTAGATGCTTATTCACTTGTGATACCAGGTCTTGGCACAAACATTGGTAGAGTTTGGGTTTATATTTTCTTGGTTTTAAATTCTATCAATGTATGCTTAATTTATTAGTTGGCTTGCCTAGCTGTAGTGTTGGGCGCCATCACGACCTACATGTGAAATTTAGTGACAACATGGTATCAGAGCACTAGGTTCACGTAGGTCTCACAAGTTATGAGCAGACCTAATAGAGTCTTGCGGATCGGTACAAAGACGTCTATACTTATCTTCGAGAGGTTATAGGGTGTTAGGAAATTACGTTTCTTCACATTCCATCGTGCAATTAATGTAGCACTAAAAATCCTTCTCTTATTTTCTCACAGATGGTGAGAACGCGCTCGAATAAAGTTCCAGACCAGGGAAGACTACTCCCCCAGTTGCTAGAGGCCGAGGCAGAGGCTGAGGAGGGCTCCAGCCCGTGGTAGAGGGCGAGGATGTCCCAGGACTATTCCAGTTATACCGCTAGTGGATCCAGCAGAGAATCCCATTATTGAGGAGCAGGATGAGGTGCCTGTGGCAGAGCCAGCTCCGGTGGACTTCACATCTGCACTGGGATTTCAGGATGTCATGGGTCGTATGCTGTGATTCATGAATAATATGACTCAGGCCGGTTTATTTCTGATAGACCCAGCCATATCTCAGGTGGGCGGGGGAGCACAGACCCCTACCGCGCAGGCTCATGGACATGCAGGTGCTGTATATCAGACCCAGGGCGCACTACCCGTGGGTGGAGCCCAGCCAGTGGCAACAGCTACACCTGAGCCCAGGCCAACTGTAGCCGCCGATCCTCAGAAACTATTGGACAGATGGACTAGACTACATCCTCCTGTCTTCGGGGGTGAGCGACATGAGGATCCACAGGATTTTATTGATCGTTGCAAGGATAGACTATAGAACATGAGGATATTGGAATCCCATGGAGTTGATTTTGCTACTTTTCAGCTGGAGGGTAGAGCCCGTAGATGGTGGTAGTCTTATGATCTTGGCAGACCAGCAGATTCTCCTTCCATGACTTGGGACAGGTTCACCTGTATCTTCTTGGACAGGTATATTCCACCCTCCCAGAGGGAAGAGTTGCGGTTTCAGTTTGAGTAGCTCCAGTAGGGTCAAATGTCAGTGACTGATTATGAGGCGAGGTTTTCTGAATTATCTCGCCATGCACTAATGATACTCCCTACTAAGGCGGAGAGAGTGCGAAGGTTTGTAGCCGGTTTACATACTGGTATTCAGGCCACTATGGCTCGAGAGGTTGAGATTGGTACTTCTTATGAGCGAGTTGTGGAGATAGCTCGGAGGATTGAGGGTGTACGTCAGCGGAGCTGAGAGCAAATTATGAGAGATAAGCGGTTTAGGTACTCTGGAGAGTTCAGAGGTGCTCCGTCCGGGGGTAGAGGTCAGTTCGTGAGGGGGCAGTCCAGCAGACCCCCATATCCAGCACCACCACCTCCTCGAGGTGCTCCAGTGCAACCTTATCTCAGTGCTATCCCAGAGAGTTCTTACCGCCCACCAGCTATTCAGAGTCCTCCCAGTGGGTATTCACGTCCCTAGGGCCAGACACTTAGTCAGCAGCCCATCGCACCGAAGAGTTGTTACGAGTGCGGGGATCCCAGTCACATACGAAGGTTTTTCCCCAGGCTTCGGGGTAGACCAGTACAGCAAGGTCAACAGACTATGCTTACCGGACTAGTTGCTCCACCAGTAGTCCGACCACCCAGAGGTGGAGGACAGGTGGGTAGGGGCTGTCCTAGAGGTAGAGGTCAGCCAGGTGGAGACCAGACAGTTGGCACTCCAGCTCGGTTCTATGCGTTTCCGGCTAGACTAGATGCAGAGGCCTCAGATGCCGTGATTACAAGTATTATTTCTGTTTGTGGCAAAGATGCCTCAGTATTATTTGATCCAGGATCTACGTATTCATATGTGTCATCTTTATTTGCTCCATTCCTAGGTGTTTCTCGTGAGTCCTTGAGTACTCCTGTTTATGTGTCCACTCATGTGGGCAATTCTATTGTTGTGAACCGGATCTACCGGTCCTTTATTATTACATTCTGTGGTTATGAAACTAGAGCAGATCTCCTATTGCTTGAGATGACTGATTTTGAAATTATTCTGGGCAGGGACTGGTTATTTCCATATCATACTATTCTAGATTGTCATGCCAAGACTTTTACCTTGGCTATTCCAGCATTGCCTAAGCTGGAGTGGAAGGGTTCGCCTGTTAATTCATTTAATCGAGTTATTTATTTTATAAAGGCTCAAGACATGGTTGAGAAGGGTTGTTTGGCTTATCTAGCCTATGTTCGGGATACTACTGCAGAGACTCCGGCTATTGATTCAGTGCCTATAGTTCGGGAGTTCCCCAATGTATTTCCGTCAGATCTTCCAGGTATGCCACCTGATTGTGATATTGATTTATGTATTGACTTGGCTTCAGATACCCAGCCTATATCTATCCCACCGTATCGCATGGCTCCGAAAGAATTGAAAGAACAACTTGAAGAGTTACTAGCCAAAGGGTTCGTCAGACCGAGTGTATCGCCTTAGGGTGCACCAGTATTATTTGTGAAAAAGAAGGATGGAACAATGCTGATGTGTATTGATTATCGCTAATTGAACAAAGTAACTATTAAGAACAAGTACCCGTTGCTGCGTATTGATGATCTATTTGACCAGTTGCAGGGTGCTAAGGTATTCTCTAAGATTGAATTGAGGTCGGGGTACCATCGGTTGAAGATTCGGGATTCGGATGTTCCAAAGATTGCTTTTCGGACTAGATATGGTCATTATGAGTTTCTGGTGATATCCTTCGATTTAACTAATGCCCTGACAGCGTTTATGGATCTGATGAAGAGGGTATTCATGCCATATATTGATTCGTTTGTCATTGCCTTCATTGATGACATATTAATCTATTCGCGCAGTAAGGAGGAACATGAGCAGCATATGAGAGTAGTGCTTCAGACATTGTGGGAACAAAAGCTATATGCTAAGTTCTCTAAATGTGAGTTTTGGCTTGTGTCTGTAGCATTTTTGGGACATATTGTATCGGGCGAAGGTATTAAAGTTGATCCCAAAAAGATTGAGGCAGTTCAAAATTGGCATCGTCCCACTTCGGCGACTGAGATTAGGAGTTTTCTGGGTTTAGCAGGTTATTATCGTCGGTTTGTGGAAGGTTTTTCATCTATTGCATCACCTTTGACCAAATTAACCCAGAAGGGTGTTCAGTTCTGATGGTCCGATGATTGTGAGTCAAGCTTTCAGAAGCTCAAGACAGCACTGACTACAGCACCCGTGTTAGTGTTACCATATCGTTCGGGAATATATACAGTGTATTGCGACGCGTCACGCGTTGGCTTGGGTTGTGTATTGATGCAGGAAAGGCGAGTTATTGCATATGCTTCACGTCAGCTGAAGCCCCACGAGAAGAATTATCCAGTACATGATTTGGAGTTAGCTGTGATTGTTCACGCTCTAAAGATTTAGAGGCATTATCTTTATGGGGTGTCTTGTGAAGTTTACACTGATCATCGCAGTTTGCAGCATTTGTTCAAGCAGAGGGATCTAAATTTGAGGTAGCGCAGATGGCTGGAGTTACTAAAAGATTATGATATTACTATCTTGTATCATCCGGGCAAAGCAAATGTGGTTGCAGATGCCTTGAACAGGAAGGCGGAGAGTATGGGTAGTTTGGCTTTAATTTAGCAGAGAAAAGGCCATTAGCCTCGGATATTCAGTCCTTGGCTAACAAACTTGTGAGGTTGGATATTTTAGAGCCCAGTCGAGTTCTTGCATGTGTGGTGGCCCAATCTTCACTATTTGAGCAGATCAAGGCTCGCCAGTATGATGACCCATACTTGATAGTTCTTCGTGAAACGGTACTACGAGGTGGTGCCAAGGAAGTTACTATTAGAGCGGATGGTGTTCTACAACCCCAGGATCGTCTATGTGTTCCTAATGTGGATGGACTGAGGAAAAATATCTTGGAAGAGGCACACAATTCTCGGTATTCTATTCATCCAGGTGCTACTAAGATGTATCGTGACTTGAGGCAACATTATTGGTGGCGACGAATGAAAAAGGACATAGTTGAGTATGTATCTAGGTGTCTAAATTTCCAGCAAGTTAAATATGAGCACCAGAGGCCAGGTGGCCTACTTCAGCAGATGACTATACCATAGTGGAAATGGGAACGAATTACTATGGACTTTGTAGTTGGGTTGCCGCGGACCTTGAGGAAGTTTGATGCAGTTTGGGTGATTGTTGACAGGTTGACTAAGTCGGCACATTTTATTCCTGTTGTGACTACGTATACCTCAGAGAGGTTGGCCCAGATTTATATTCAGGAGATAGTTCGGTTGCACGGTGTGCCAATTTCCATCATATCATATAGAGGCCCTCAGTTTACTTCACATTTCTGGAGAGCAGTATAGAGTGAGTTGGGGACCCATGTAGAGCTCAGCACAGCCTTTCATCCGTAGACCGATGGACAGTCAGAGAGGACAATTCAAATTTTGGAGGATATGCTCAGGGCATGTGTGATTGACTTTGGAGGTCAGTGGGATCGTTTCCTGCCTTTGACCGAGTTTGCTTATAATAACAGTTACCAATCCAGCATCGAGATGGCTCCATTTGAGGCTTTATATGGTCGGTGATGTCGTTCACCTATCGGATGGTTTGAGCCAGATAAGGCTAAGTTATATGGTACTGATTTGGTGAGGGATGCCTTGGAAAAGGTAAAGTTGATTCAGGAGCGACTTCGTACAGCACAGTCCAGGCAAAAGAGTTATGCGGATTAGAAAGACCGTGATATATCATTTATGGTAGGTGAAAAAATTCTCTTGAAGGTTTCGCCGATGAAGGGAATTATGAGATTCGGGAAGAAGGGCAAGTTGAGCCCAAGGTTTATAGGCCCATTTGAGGTGTTGAAACGAGTTGGGGAGGTTGCTTATGAGCTTGCATTGCCTCCTAGCCTATCGGGAGTTCATCCGATTTTCCACGTATCTATGCTCCGGAAGTATCATACCGACCTATCACATGTGTTAGACTTCAACACAATTCAGCTAGATAATAGCTTGGGTTATGAAGAGGAGCCAATTGCCATTGTTGATAAACAGGTTCGCCAGTTGAGGTCCAAGAGGATTTCTGCAGTAAAAGTCCAGTGGAGGGGCCAACCAGTCGAGAAAGCGACTTGGGAGGCCGAGGAAGACATGCGGAGCAGATATCCACACTTATTCAGCACTCGAGGTACAATTCTAAACTCGTTCGAGGACTAACGTTTGTTTAAGAGGTGGAGAATGTAATGACCCAACCGGTCATTTTAACTTTTAGAACCCCGTTCGCTAAAAAATAAAACTTCTTGTATGTGCTTATAATGATTTATGACTTGTGGGGATGGTTGATTCGGGATTTGGAAGTGGTTGGGGTGAAATCGGAACACTTGGTTCCTTAAGTTGGCCTTAAAGTGCTAAGTTTGACTTCGGTCAACATTTTGAGAAAACGACCCCGGAATAGAATTTTGATGATTACAACAGCTCCGTATGGTGATTTTGGACTTAGGAGTGTGTTCGGAATTTTATTTGGAAGTCCGTAGTTAAATTAGGCTTGAAATGGCTAAAAATAAGAATTTAAGTTTGGAAGTTTGACCGATGAGTTGACTTTTTGATACCGGAGTCAGAATCCAGTTTCGAAACTTTTCACAGCTTCGTTATGTCATTTATGACTTGTGTGTAAAATTTGAGGTAAATCGGAGTTGATTTGATAGGTTTCGACATCGAATATAGAAGTTGAAAACTCTTAGTTTCATTAAGCTTGAATTAGGGTATGATTCATGGTTTTAGCCTTGTTTGATGTGATTTAGAGGTTCGACTAAGTTCGTATGATGTTTTAGGACTTGTTGGTATATTTGGTTGAGGTCCCGAGGGCCTCGGGTGAGTTTCGAATGGTTATCGTATCAAAAGTTAGACTTCAAAAGCTGTTGCAATTTTCCCTTCTGCTGTATATTATGGGCTGTGATCGAGCCCCAGATCGAACCCAGATATCGAGCCCCAGATCGAACCTAGATATCGAGCCCACGATCGAGTCCTGAGTCGAAGCCAGGAATGAGGCTCAGTATCGAAGCCACGATCGAAGGTCCAGCTCGAGGGCCATGATCGAAGGCAAGGGTCGAGGGCCAGGATCAAGACCCAAGATCGAACTTGATCGAGGCCATGACCGAGTCCCAGGCTCGAGGCCATGACCGAAGCCCAGGCTCGAGCCCATGACCGAAGCCCAGGCTCGAGGGCCACGATCGAAGCCACGATCGAGGCCCAATTCCGAAGGCTGCCTGGGCAGTTTATAAAAGAGGGCATTCGTCCCATTTGTCATTTTTGACGAACTTGAGCTTGAGCAGAGGCAACTTTTGACAAATTTTCAAGGGAAAAACATTGGGTTAAGTGATTCTAACTCGGATTTGGTCTACATATACAAGTATATCATTGTTTTCACCATAAATTAGTGTTTTGAGATTTAAATTTGGGAAGTTTTAGAAATCTCATAGAAACGAATTTTTGAGATTTCGGTATCGATTCGGAGTCGGATTTGAATGAAACTAGTATGGTTGGACTCGTAATTGAATAGGTTGTCGGATTTCGTAACTTTTGCCGGATTCCGAGACGTGGGTCCCACGGACGAACTTTTAATTAATTTCGGGATTTTTATTTAAAATGTAGTATTTTCTTACAGAATTGATTCCTATAATTTTTTTAGTGATTGTATCGAATTATTTTGGCTTGATTCAAGCCAGACAGAGTTGGATAATCGAGGAAAAGGCCTTATAGTGGATTAAATTAGAGCAAGACGAGGTAAGTCTCTTGTCTAATCTTGTGAGGGGAAAATTACTCCATAGGGATTAAATTAAATAATTGTTGCTAATTGCGGGGGCTACGTACGCACAAGGTGACGAGAGTCCTTGCGTAGCTACTATTAATGCTAAAGTCCGGGTAGTTTAAGACTCAAAGCATGAATTACTTGTGTGAATTGTATTCTTTATTAATTAAAATAATTGATGTATATATTGTGAATTGTTATGAAAAGTAGAAAAAATATGAAATTTTCATATGCTTAATTTTTTTAAAATCAATTAATTGTTAAAAAAAATTGTTCTCCTCCCGAATTTATCTTATAATAAATATACTCTCCTTCCGGAGGCACATAAGAAAATGTCCTCCTTTCTTGTGGAGCGGGCCGAACGCCTCGGCAGGATAGATGCATCTATGGATCGCGCCGCACGTCCCTCGGCAGTGTACACGACACTCTGGATCGGGTCGTACGTCCTCGGCAGAAATCGTGCTTAATAATAATAATTACACGATACTTTAATAATTTATTTCAGCTTGTGAAGCTAATTAATAAATTGAAAAATCCTTGAAATTTAATGAATTATTATTCTTGCTTGTTAAGGAATTAATTGTTACTCCTGTAAATGAGATTTAATTGATAAATTGAAAATTATTTGAATTGAAGGAATTTAATTAATATATTGATAATTGTTACATTTGAAGGAATTTGATTATTTCCGCTGATTAAATAAATTATTGTAAATTCTGTAAACCATGCTGATTTAAATATCCTAGTTTTATTTCAGTTATTATTATTGACCTATAGTGAGTGTCAAAGTCGGTCATCCTGTCTCTACCACTTCGAGATTAGGCTTGATACTTACTGGGTCCACGTTATTTACGTACTCATACTACACTTGCTGCACTTTTTGTGTAGGATCTGAGATAGGTACTAGTGGAGGACCTATCATCACATACCCACGTCATCCCGAGGCATAGTGGTGAGCTGCCTTTCTAAGCCGTTCTGCAGCTACCAGTGTCTCTTCTTATATTTACATTCTGTCTATTTCATTTCAAATAGTATTTGGAGTTTTATATAATCTACTAGATGCTCATTCACTTGTGTACCAGGTCTTGGCACACACATTGGTAGAGTTTGGGTTTATATTTTCTTGGTTTTAAATTTTATCAATGTATGCTTAATTTATTAGTTGGCTTGCCTAGCTGTAGTGTTGGGCGCCATCACGACCTACATGTGAAATTGGGTCGTGACAGCGGTACATGGTCTAAATTCAAACAAGGTACGCAACCCTATATTGGTGCATTGTGTAGTGTTTGATACTGTGTTCGTAGGTTGGAAACAGGCATGGTGGAGAATTTTGGATGTTAGAATTGGGCTCTAAGGCTTAATCGCCTAAATAAAGGGGTGAATCTTCAGATTGGCTCGAGATAATGTCTCAATTGGGTGTGGTAGCACGGGTAGGTGCTCGAAGTGTTAAACTGTAATGTTGGATAACTCCGGAACAGTCCTTAGCACGTTCGAGGACGAACGCATATTTAAGTGGGAGAGAATGTAACGACCCAACCGGTCGTTTTGACTATTAGAACCTGTTCCCCTAAATAAAACTTCTCGTATGTGTTTTAAATGATTTATGACTTGCGGGGATGGTTGGTTTGGGATTTGGAAATGTTCGGGTTGAAATCGGAACACTTGGTTCCTTAAGATAGCCTTAAAAGGCCAAGTTTGACTTCAGTCAATATTTTTAGTAAACGACCTCGGAATCGGGATTTGACGGTTCCAATAGGTTCGTATGATGATTTTGGACTTGGGCGTATGTTCGAATCTGGTTTTGGATAACCCGGGAGCGTTTTGGCGATTAATAGTGAAAATCAACTATTTAAAGGTTTAAAGTTCTTTAAAATTAGTTTGGAGTAGGATTTTGAGTAATTGAAGTTCGTTTGGAATTCCGAGTTTGGGAATAGTTCCGTATAGTGATTTAAGACTTGCACGCAAAATTTCGTGTCTTTCCGAGTAGTTTAAGTATATTTCGGTGCATTGGAAGTAAATTAAAGAACTTGAAAATTTTAAGTTTGAATCAATTTGGTTTGGGGTATGATTCTTAGATTTGATGTTGTTTTACACGTTCCGTGAGTTTGAGCGAGTCTATTTTATGATTTCAAACCTGTTGGTATGTTCGGGCGGGGCCCCGGAGGCCCCGAGTGTTAACCGGACGAGACTCGGATCAATTTTGGAATTTTGAAGAAGAGCTGAAGCCTTTTGCTTCTGGTACATTCGTACCTGCGCTTGGACAGCCACATGTGCGACTCTCGCAGATGCAAGGTTCATGCGCAAAAGCGGGAAAAGGGAAGGGGAAATCATCGCCGCAGATGCGGAATTTTGGTGCACCTGCGATCGCGCATGTGCGAAGCAGTGTGCGCAGATGCGAGTTTGGCCAAGGCTAGTGAGACTCGCACCTGCGAGGATTTTTCCGTAGGTGCGGTACCCCTTCCGCAGGTGCGAAACCACTGCTTGGCAGAATGGTTAAAAATCGGGGCTCAAACATTTTGAGCCTATTTTCCCTCCATTTTCGGGCGATTTCAGAGCTTTTGAGATGGGAGTTCAACTAACAAATTGGAGGTAAGTTAATTCTACACCCCTTGAGTTAAATACATAGATTATAAGTAGATTATAACTAGTAAATCTTAAAAATCAAAGGCTTAGATGAAAAACCTAGATTTTTATAAAAATGAGATTTTAACCACGAAAATAGTTATGGAATTGGGTAGAAATTATATATTTAAGTTCTTGAGATTATGGGTAACGTTTTCATCCGAAAATTTCCAGAATCCGAGCACGTGGTCCCGGAGTAAATTTTAGGAATTTTACCATTTTGGATAAGGTAATTTATTTAATAGATAAATTTTGAATAATTTAGAATATATTAATTATTTTGTATAATATTTGGATAGTTTTGGATTTTCGGCGTCGAATCGAGAATTCAACGCGACGTGGTAATCGGAAAGTGGACTTTGAGACGAGGTAAGTCTCTTATCTAATCTTGTGAAGGTAAAATTACCCCATAGGGATTAAATTGAATAATTGTTGCTAATTGTGGGGGCTACGTACGCACGAGGTGATGAGAGTCCGTGCGTAGCTACTATTAATGCTAAAGTCCGGGTAGTTTAGAACTCAAAGCATAAATTACTTTTGTGTTAATTAAATTTTAATTGATATATATGAATATATTGTGAATTGTTAGATAAAGATATTAAAGGATGGAAATCTCATATGCTTGATTTTCTGTTTAAATTAATTAATTGTTAAAAAAAATTATTCTTCCTCCCGAATTTATCTTATAATAAATATACTCTCCTTCCGGAGGTACATAAGAAAATGTCCTCCTTCCTTGTAGAGCGGGCCGAACGCCTCGGCAGGATAGATGCATCTATGGATCGTGCCGCACGTCCCTCGGCAGTGTACACGACACTCTGGATCGGGTCGTACGTCCTCGGCATAAATCGTACTTAATAATAATAATTACACGATACTTTAATAGTTATTTCAAGCTTGCGAAGCTAATTGATAAATTGGAGAATCCTTGAAATTTAATGAATTATTATTCCTGCTTGTTAAGAAATTAATTGGTATTCCTGTAAATGAGATTAATTGATAAATTCGAAATTATTTGAATTGAAGGAATTTAATTAATATATTGAGAATTGTTGCATTTGAAGGAATTTGATTATTTCTGCTGGTTAAATAAATTATTGTAAATTCTGTGAATCATGCTGATTTAGATATTCTAGTTTTATTTTAATTATTATTATTGACCCATAGTGAGTGTCAAAGTCGGCTATCTCGTCTCTACCTCTTCGAGATTAGGCTTGATACTTACTGGGTACATGATGTTTTCGTACTCATACTGCACTTGCTGCATATTTTATTGTGCAGATACATATATGTATAGCGGCCTTGTGGGCGCAGAGGTGTGGTTAATAATTGTGGGGACATAGGTGAGGTGCATTCTATATTACCCATTTCTGGACAGATGATGTATTTTATTTTTAATTCCCTAGTAAATGCTCATGCACTTGTGACACCGGGTTTTGGAAATGGTTGTGAACTGTTTAAAAATTTAGTTGCTAAAAATATTTATCATTTACTCTATGAGTTTTATCTTTACAATTTCATTGAAGAAATTTTTATATCAAAAATACTAAAATAGGTAATTAAGTTAATTGATTATGGTTGGCTTGCCAGTCAGTGGTATCCGTCGCCATCACGGCCTTTTTGGATTTTGGATCGTGACATTCAGTGTCTTCTTGCTGTTGGAAATAAAGAAGAGCATCCAATAAAAGATGATTTGGTTCTTTCTGAACACTTAGTTATCAACCCTAACGATAATAGTAGTGCATTTAATAAGAGAAATACTTCTATCATTAGATTAAAACGCAATTTGTGCAAATCGCATGATAGAATTAAAAAGCTATCTTAGCTAGCAGAAATGAATATGTTGATCAACTAAATAAAAGTTTGATTGCAAATTTTTATAGTAAAAACAAAATGTTTTCAGTTTTTGACTCACCAGAAAATGATACCAATAATTACTACCAAGAAGAATACTTAAATACTTTAATATCAAATGGCCTTCTACCATACACTTTTGTTGTCAAGTTTAATATTTCTTACGTATGCTAGTGTCACCATATATATAATAGACTAAGTTAAAATTGATCTTCCATTGTATGTAGGTTGATTTTGAAGAAAAATATGTCTGTCATGCTACTAAAAAATTTAGATACGCCGAATAGCTTATGTAATAGCACACAGATGGTATATAGAAGTTTTGACAATAACGTCATACATACAAAAATTATGATACTGGTCAACGTGCTTCTAAGTATATTTTTATCACTGAATTCAACTTCGGTCTTCCGAAACTAAGGAATATCCTTTTAAATATGTGTAAAAATAAATTTTAGTATATTTATGTTTTGCAAATATACTAAATAAAGCACAAGGACAAACATCCTAAATATTAGACTATATTTACCGCAATATATTATTTTGCATTAACAACTGTATGTTGCACTTTCAAGAGAGATATCAAGATCGACAACAAGAGTTCTGGTTAAGGCAGAACAACCAAATCATTAGGAGGAAACATACTACAAAATAATATCGTTCAAAAAGAAGTGTTCGGTAAGATACCATTCATTAAATAATTTTAAACTATACTCCCTCCAGTCCACTTTAAGATTAATATGGTCAATTTCATTATAAATTAATGCTAAAAAGTGAATTTCTTAATATGTGTAAAAGCAAACAAAACATCACTTAAAGTGGACCAGAGGAAGTAATACATAATTATCCAACTAACATGACAAATTTGATCATTTGCGTAAGTTTTGTTGATGTTCTTTTATTTTAAATTCATGTATTATTCTAATGTAATAATATTTTTAGGAATTTAAATGATTGTTGTATTATTATACATAAAATTTCTCTAATTAATTAAATTTTATTATTCTTTCATATAAATAAATGTTTAAATCATCACGTGCCATTATTAACGTGCAACACACATTCATAAATACTAGTACTAATATAATTCAGGGACATAGGAGAGGTGATGTGGCAAAATAAGAATTTTTTCTTTTTCTCAATTTTTGACCATTTTCTCTATTTAATATTTTAAAGAGGAAAATTAGAAAAGACAAAAACTCTTTTAGAAAGGTTGTGTCCTGATCATCAGTAACTAACATCTCTCTAATCGTTTCCTTCTTTTTGTCACGCCCCAATTTCACCTATAAGTCGTGATGGCGCCCTATGTCACGGTTAGGCCAGCCAAACCAGTAAATTAAACATATATCAATCATTTTTAATAATTTTTCTAAGTAATTTTATTCTTTTCACTAGCAATATTAAAGGAATTAGAAAAGATACCGATTAATTTAAATCCAAAAAAAATAATCAAATCCCAATCCTACCAATGTGTGTGCCAAGACCTGGTGTCACAAGTGTATGAGCATCTAGTAGATTATACAAAAATTTCAAATACTGTCTGGAATAAAATAGACAGAATAAAAATTTAGGAAGAGGCACTGGTTGCTGCAGAATGGCTCAGAAGGGTAGGTCACCACTAAGCCTCTGGATATCGTGGGTGCGCGCTGATAGGTCCAACTATAGCACTTGTATCAAGTCCTGCACAAAAAAGTGCAGCAAGTGTAGCATGAGTACGTAAACAACGTGTACCCAGCAAGTATCAAGCCTAATCTTGAAGAGGTAGAGATGAGAGGTCGACTTTGACACTCACTAAGGGTCAATAATAATAATTGAAATAAAATAGAATATTTAAATCAACGTGATTCACATAGTTAACAATAATTTTATTTAACCAACAGAAATAATTAAATTCCTTCAAATGCAATAATTTCCAATCTATTAATTAAATTCACAAGCTGCAATTAAAATATCAAAATCGTATTATTATTATTATTATTATTATTATTATTATTATTATTATTATTATTATTATTATTATTATTATTATTATTATTATTATTATTATTATGCACGATTTTTGCCAAGGTCGTACGGCCCGATCCAGAGTGTCGTGTCCACTGCCGGGGGACGTGCGATGCGATCCATAGATGCATCTATACTGCCGAAGCGTTCGGCCCGCTCCACAAGAAAGGAGGACATTTTCTTATATACCTCCGGAATGAGAATATATTTATTATAAGATTAACATGAGAGGATGCACAATTTTTTTTAACAACTAATTAATTTAAACAGAAAATTAAGTATATAAGATTCCCAGCTTTTACTATCTTTCCCTAACAATTCACAATATATATTACAAATAATTTAATTAAATAAAGAATATAATTTACACACGTAATTCATGATTTGAGTCCTAAACTACCCCGGACTTTAGCAAAAATATTAGCTGCGTACGGACTCTCGTCATCTTGTGCGTACGTAGCTCCCCACACTTAGCAACAATTATTAATTTAATCACCTATGGGGTAATTTTCCTCTCACAGGACTAGACAAGAGACTTACCTCGCTCCGAAGTTCTATAGCCGGCTCCAACGCCACTCTAATACCTCAAACCGATGCTTGTCGATCCAAAACTATGAAAACAATGTGCAAATTAATCAAAATGAGTTGGCAGTGGGGCCCATATCTCGGAACCCGACGAAACTCACAAAATCCGATAACTTAACCACTTACGAGTTCAACCATACTAATTTCATTCAAACCCGACTCCGAATCGGCATTCAAAACTCGAGAATTCATTTTTTATGAATTTATAGAAATTTCCTTCGATTTCTCTTGAAGATTCGATAATCATACACCAAAAATGAAGATTAATTCAAGAAATATAATTACAAGGGAGTCAAGAACACTTACTTCAAGTTGTGTGGAAACATTCCTCTCCAAAATCGCCCAAACCGAGCTCCAAAATCCGAAAATGACTAAAAATAGCGAAACCCCGAATTTATACTTCTGCCTAGCGACTTCCGCATCTGCAGACAAGAGGTCGCATCTGCTCCTCTCGCTTCTTCGAAATTCTTCCGCACCTGCGGCTCTTGCCGCTTCTACGGTTACTGACCTCGCACCTGCGCCATCGCAGGTGCACAACCCCTTTTCGATCCTACGGTTCTCAACAGCCTTGGACCATTCCGCTTCTGCAAACCATTCTCCACACTTGCGGCCCTCTACACGCAGGTGCGGTTACACTGGATGCCCAGTTGCTTCAGCTCTTCCTCAAATTCCAAATTCGATCTGTTAATCGCCCTGAATCCACCCGAGGCCCCCGAGATCCAAACCAAACATACCAACATGTCCTAAAATATATTACGAAATTAGTCAAGCTTTTAAATCACATCAAACAACGCAAAAAACACGAATCGCCCTTCAATTCAAACTTAATGAACTTTGAAACTTTAACTTCTACAATCGATGCCGAAACCTATCAAATCACATCCGATTGATCTCAAATTTTGCACACAAGTCACATCTGACATTACATACCTATTCCAACTTCCATAATCGGAACCCGACTCCGATATAAAAAATTAGACTCCCGGTCAAACTTCTCAAAAACCTTCAAATTCCCACTTCCAAATGACCTCGAAATGACCTAGGGACCTCCAAATCCACTTCCGGACGCACTCCCAATACTAAAATCACCATACGAAGCTATTCCGAGACTCGTAGTCCCAAACGGACATCGATAATATTAAAATTCACTTCAACCCAAATTTATGAATTTCTTTCAAAATGCCAACTTCCATAATAGGCGTCGGAATGCTCTGGGTCATCCAAAACCCGTTTCGGGCGTACGCCCAAGTCCAAAATCATCATATGAATCTGTTGAAACCTTCAAATCCTGATTACGAGGTCGTTTACTCAAAAATCATACTTTTGTCAATTCCTCCAACTTAAGGCTTCCGAAATTAGAATTTTCTTTCCAAATCGACTCTGAACTTCCCGAAATTAAATTCTGACCACGCGTACGAGTCGTAATACCCGAAGTGAATCTACTCATGGCCTCAAACCACTGAATGACATGCTAGAGCTCAAAACGACCGGTCAGGTCGTTACATTCTCTCCCACTTAAACATACGTTCGTCCTCGAACGTGCTAAGGACTGTTCCGGAGTGGTACAAAACTACTGTTTAACACCTGGTACACCTACCCGTGCCATCACCATCCCAGTTTGGCACCTCGACTCAAGTCAGACGGAAGGTCCTCCGTTTTTATTCAATCAATAAACCTTAGAACCAATTCCAACCTCCGAATTTATTTACAATACCTTATTCTAATATATGAACAACGTATCAATCACTACACACTGTGCTAACACATGATTGTGCGTCTATGCAAAAATCACGCCACGCACCGCATAACTCATTTGCCCAAGGCAACATTCTCCAACCATAATAACTAAAATGTCACGAATCGGATCTCGCAATACACCTCATAATACAAATAAGCCCGATTTCAACCCTCACAATACTTCCATAACAGAGAATATGTGTAGAAATTCATAACTACCTGCTGAATCAATCAAATCATGGAGTCGCCCCTCATGACAAGGACCATTACCTCCTTCTGAACTGAATAGTGATATTTGTTCCTTATTATACCTTATATAAATTTGATTGTACTGATTTCAGGTTCAATAGTCTAGTCTCACCAGTATAAGCTACACAGGCAATAAGCCACCTCAAACCCTGGCCCAGATCTCGTACAACGCCAAAAATGCGCCAATAGGCTACAAACTTAAATGCAATACATAGGGAAAAAAGAACTCTGGAATGGAACTTCCCAGTCTGCCTAACACATAAAACGGTCGACCAGATGCTATGAACTCTCCTCAGTGAATGAAAAATAAAATACAGAGAAATATATGGAACCGTACCCAAGATCTCACTATTGCGACGTACAACCCGATTCATCATGACACTGTTGTGGCGTAAAACCCGATCCAAATATTATATACACGTGGCAACATGCCACCCGATCCTCACATAACAATCAAGAAGAAAACACACATCAAGTCGCAACGTTTACACTTATGAAATACATGAATATTGATTACAAGCACGCCGATGCATAATACAAATCCTAAGAAGGAGAATAGCATCACGTGCTACGAAACTCAAGCACAACTAAGGTATAACAAATGATCTGCATCTCGAGAGCTATCCTGCTCATATAACACCACAAGCTATACGGGCCTCAACACACATGCGAATAATAAAGCTATCTCACAACCCACGTGGCATAATATAGGCTATACGGAATAACTGACGACGAAAATAACATCCAATGCTCGTCAACGCCTTAGTAAGGAATGTTATGACGAATGGATATATCCGACCTTACGCAGAGCACATATTCACATTGGTCCCACCAACGGAACTCAAACAGATTCTGATAATACCATACTGGGCTAATAAACTTTCAAAGATCCACAGTAACCCTTTTTCTCATGACACACAAGAACAGACGTCAAATCCGAAACAAACTTCCACAGTCCATAACCAAATGAACCGAATGCCCTTCAGGCATAAATTCTCACATTAGCGCTAGTACCAAAATTTCCATGCTTGGTTTTACATCTTTAATCAATCAAGTGACTACATGTTACACTTATACAACCTTCCCGTGGGATACACTTGTGATGACCCAAAATGTCATCTTTAAATTTAATGATTAATTATGTGATCTAAGAACTATTTACCATTACTCGACTTGCGTGTGCAGTCCGTAAAAAAAATTTGGAAAGTTTTCAGGTGAAAAATGAATTAAAATGTGAATTAGAGCTTTAAAACTCAACTGAGTTGACTTTGGTCAACATTCTGAGCAAACAGACTCGAATCAATGTTTTGATAGTTTTGGTAGGTCTGTATCGTGATTCAAAACTTAGGCGTATGCCCGGAATCAAATTCCGAGGTCCCTAGCCCGAGATATGAAATTTTGATGAAAAATTAAAAGTTTAAGTTCAAATAGCGACCGGATGTCAAATTATGTGCAAACGACCCCGGAATAGAATTTTGATGATTCCAACAGCTCCGTATGGTGATTTTGGACTTAGGAGTGTGATCAGAATTTTATTTGGAAGTCCGTAGTGGAATTAGGCTTGAAATGCCGAAAGTTGAATTTTTGGGAAGTTTGACCGAGGGGTTGACTTTTTGATATCGAAGTCAAAATCCGATTCTGAAAATTTTCATAGCTCAGTTATGTCATTTATGACTTGTGTGCAAAATTTGAAGTCATTCCGAATTGATTTGATGTGTTTCGACACAAGATATAGAATTTGAAAGTTCAAAGTTCATTGATTTTGATTTGAGATGCGATTCGTCGTTTTGATGTTGTTTGATGTAGTTTGAAGTCTCGACTAAGTTCGTATGGTATTTTGGGACATGTTGGAATAACTGGTTAAGGTCCCGAGGGTCTCGGGTGGATTTCGGAAGGTAAACGGAATGGATTTCGAATAAAGAGTGCTGGAAATTTCTGTTGCAGAAATTTTTGATGCGTGGAGCCGACTTTGGAAGCTTATATCTCGTAATTCATAAGGAATCAGAACATTCTCAAAACATGAAAGTTGTAGTCGTTGAATTATAGTTTCCAGAAAGTTAAACCATTTATCATTTAGACATTTGTACATGAAGTTATGATCAATTGAAAGAAGGCTCGAAGAGCAGTTTCTGGTGGACTTTTAGTGACGAAAAATGGACTTTTAGTGACGGAAAATGGACTTTTAGTGACGGATTGGCAGAAACTTAAGGACCAAAAATGGTCATTTCATTCATTTCATTTTGAATTTTTGGAGCACGGTTCTTGGGGTAAGTGTTCCTTATCCTATATTGATTATATTTCATGATTCCATACTCATTTACATCATGAATCCGTGAATTTATGGAAGAAAAATCAAGATTTTTGCAAAATCTTCCAAAAACAAAAATTTAAGATTTGGAGGTCGAGTTGTTATCGGATTTTGGTAAAATTGGTATGGGTGGACTCGTAATTGAATGGGTTATTGGATTTTATAAGTTTCGCCGGATTCCGAGATGTGGGCCCCACGGGCAAATTTTGAGCTAATTTCGGATTTTAATGAAAATGTAATATTTTCTTATGAAATTGATTACTATAATTTATGTTGACTGTATCAAATTAATTATGACTAGATACGAGTCGATCGGAGTCGGAAAATCGAGGAAAAAGTATAATACTTGGTTAAATTGGAGCAAGTCGAGGTAAGTGACTTGTCTAACCTTGTGTGGGGGAAATTTCCCCTAGGATTGGTATTGATGTGATTATTGAAATGTGTGAAAGTCGTGTGCACGAGGTGACGAGTGTGTACACGGGCTAAATTGCGGAAGATTATATTTTTAAATTGTGCAGATCACTGTTACGCATTTATTAAATTATTTTATCTTGTTATATTCTTCATCATTTGATCTGAGATATATACTTCAAATTTGTTTGATCTTTTCTTACTAATTGTTTTACCTGTTTAGTTAAAACTTGGTTTCTTTTATTTTGTGCATTATTTGAAGGTTGATTTTCTTTAAATTAAATATTATTAATATGAAGTATTTGACATTTTTAAACTTGATATTGAAGCAACGTAGTAAAGATTTTGAAATATTATTTTCCTAAATTATTTACTCCTGAATATTTTTATACTCATTGTGAGGGAGCCGTGAGCTCTTTATTGTGGAAGAATATTATTGTTGAATTATTTTGGCATGAGCCGTGAGCTCTTTATTGTGGAAAAATATTATTGATGAATTATTTTGACATGAGCCATGAGCTCTTTATTGTGAAAAACTATTATTGATGATTTATTTTGGCAAGTTAAATTATTTGAGCACTTGAGGTGCAAATTGTGATATATTGTGATATTGATACGCATGCGGTGGTATAAGGTCTGGGCATTGAAACGCATGCGGTGAGATAAGGGTGGCTTGATACGCGTGGCTAGTAGGGGTGACTACTAGAAGTCATGCGGTGTGATAAGGGTGGCTAAAACGCGGGATGCTATTTCGGGAAAAAAATATTTTTTTTAAATAAATTGTGAAGGCTCCCGCGGTGATATAAGAAAATGAGATATTGTGAAATTATTTATAACTTGGGACTACGAGGCGGTACCTCGGTAGTGCCCTTGTTGATATTGATTTATGGCCATAGTTGCTTTCGATTAATTGTTGTGATTTTCATAAAGTTGAAGGAAATTCTGTTTTGATTCCACGAGATATTATTTGCAATTATTTGGTGTCATTAAATGTGACATACTATTTGATTCATTTCCAATGTCATTTTATTTTACTGCATTGATAAACATTTTACCATGCCATTATTATATTCCAGTAGGGCCTCACCTGACCTCGTCACTACTCTACCGAAGTTAGGCTTGGCACTTACTGGGTACCGCTGTGGTGTACTCATACTACGCTTCTGCACATCTTTTTGTGCAGATCCAGGTACATTTTACCAGCCTAGACGTCAGTGAGTTACCTGCGCGCGGAGACTTCGAGGTATACCTGCCAGCGTCCGCAGACTCCGGAGTCCCCTTCTATCATTTTATGTTGCTTCCTTATATTTTATTTAGACCTTGACATATAGAGACATTGAGAATAAATTCTTAGAAGCTTGTGACTTATTTTTAACGGGTTTTGGGAGTTGAAATTGTTTGAATTGTAGTTTATTTATTTCATATATTTATTATTATTCCGCATTGATAAGCTTATCTAGTCTTAGAGACTAGGTGCCATCACGACATCCTACGGAGGAAATTTGGGGTCGTGACAACACTCCCACAACCTTCCGCACTAGGTAACAAGCTTGCACATCCATACCACCGGCCACACTAATGCTATAAAGCAAATCAGTAATCCGCGATCAGTACGTAAAGTCTCTTACACATAACACCTATCTCAGATGACGCTAAAGACAATACCAGCTTACTCTAACCATCTGAATCCTTTCCTGCTCACCCGATCCCCTGACACTCTTGTCTACATAGACTAAACACTCCATCGCATGCAAAACGCGACTGAATTCCCATAACCACAGAAAATAAAATCCTCAAGTAGTGGTCTAAACCACCATAATTCTTCCAGGATCCATCTACACATAACAGGCTATAATACTCGAATGCCTCAAAATAAAATTAGTTACGGCGGTCGTCAAGCCTCGCACGTACCGCCACAAATCACATGTATAACTTAACACGCCGAAGGAACTAATCATTGCCACCATCATGCCAATTCAACCATTGCTAACCGATCTGAATGCTTCAAATTTTACCCTAGAGTTTCCTTAGAAATAACAATAGATCCATTCAAATCATCATGAACCCAAATCCGCACTCATCCTGAGTGACCTTATTTCACGAGACCACGTTGTCTCCAAATCCACGAACCATCTCATAGCCTCCTTGTGCGCATGTGCGCATTTTCAACTGTTACACCCATTGTGATAATTCCTCTATGAATCCAAAGTCATTTTCTTCCATTTCTCGAATGCTATACCACAACCCAAAGATAACATGGAACACTCCAAGCCCCTTTCATAATCTACTGCAAAAAAGCTCGATACTTAACCATACTGCAGACTCGAGATCCTTAGGCACCAAAAAAGCCCTGTACATTACATCTACACGAAGCATAAACCCTGAGTCTTCTAAAAAATGAACATGAACCAATGAAGCCCAAAAATAACACATATTCCTCCAATCCTTTGCTAAAACTACCACTGATGTTTTCTTTCCTTAGTCGTAATAACTCACCAGTATGCCGATAACCAGAAACCTCACAAGTAGACAACTACGAAATCCAATCGTAGATGATGGAGCTCTCCCACTTAGTTTGAAGCTACCATTACATAACTTTGGAATCCACCAAGACTCTTTGTCCCCCATTGACACAATCTCGCATAATCGACCTACCATATTCCTCGAAATCCTTATGTTAAACATTTCATGAACATTCTGAATCACTAGCCACATTCACATATTCGACCTCTTACTGGATAGCCTGTAAAAATTCTTTGTAGAAGCTCCATCAACACCACTCAACCGCTAACTTGCTCACAAGAGATATCCCACCTATGGAAATTCCATGCCGACATCCTCCAACAACGTTGTACCGAGTACTATTACCATTAAATCAACAAACCATCCTGAGCTCGTGCTCGTTTACCAGCTGTACAAGTCCGTTCACTCCCTGTTGACATCAACTAAAGGTGTAACGATACATTCCAACACAAAGTCATGTTGCATCCTTTTTCATATTAAGCAACTCCCTCCTGTCGTATCCAATCCTCCTTAATATGGTAGCCAATATTCCAAATTAGTCTATAGACCTAGTCACTACTCACCATGAATCCCAAATCACTCCAAACTTTCCTCAGGACGTGTTGTTATCCTACCACGTTACCCATATGCTACCTTGTCACTCTCCCACTTTGGTCAAACCTACTCTTTTGAGCAATTACTCGACTTCTGTTTTCTTACACTTGGCCTTCTAGAAGTTTAACCACCGCGAAACACCTCCCCTCTGTCCTTCCTCTTCCTCATCTGCCTAGTTGTTGCCTTAAATTACAATCCGGCTCTATAGCACTTGAACCAGTATATCGCTACCAACTTTAAACCTCTCCAAAGATCACCCTTCTCGAGCCATCAATACTAGGAACACCGCTTCGATCCCGAACCACTGCACACCGCGATCTCTAACAGCCGCTTCCCCAACATCATTTAACAATACCCTGCCCCAAAGGATAATTGAAGAAGACTATAACACCGACGAACTTAACACATTCATCAAGGACGACGTCACCACATCATAGATGAAAATTCCACCGCGCTCGAAAATTCCAAGTCTCGTTACCCCATCGACCCAAACCTGAGCTTTCGTAGTCCGATTGCCTTTCCTCCACCGGAAATAATATACTGAATCTTTGAATCATGCACTGAGTAAAACCGCCTTTCAAGTCATTCACTGCCTCGATGCATAGTCAAGCATCCTACCGTTACACAAACACTGTGCGATAGCAACACACGAATCGTTATAACAATCAACGCCAAATCTCAAAACTTTAGGTAGTACTGATATTGAGCTGAAACAACAGAACAACCTTTCACATGGTGACGACAATAGCCCAATCAACTACGCAAGGAGAAACATCCTGCACCACATCTGTAGTACCATTACAATTCCTCAATTCCCGATTTATAACAAGCGCTTCACGTCGCATAAGTCTCAAAGGAATCGAATCGCCCGATGAGGAATCAAGAAGGGAAGTGTTCCTAACAGCTCTGTAGCCTCTCGAAGATAAGCACAGACGTCTCCGTACCGATCTGCAAGACTCTACTAGACTTGCTCATGACTCGTGAGACCTAAGTGAACCTAGTGCTCTGATACCATGTTGTCACGACACAAATCACCTATAGGTCATGATGACGCCCTATGTCACGGTTAGGCCAGCCAAACCAGTAAATTAAACATATATCAATCATTTTTAATAATTTTTCTTAGTAAATTTATTCTTTTTACTAGCAATATTAAAGGAATTAGAAAAGATACTGATTAATTTAAATCCAAGAAAAATAATCAAATCTCAATCCTACCAATGTGTGTTCCAAGATCCGGTGTCACAAGTGTATGAGTATCTAGTAGATTATACAAAAATTCCAAATACTGTCTTGAATAAAATAGACAGAATAAAAATTTAGAAAGAGGCACTGGTTGCTGCAGAATGGCTCAGAAGGATAGGTCACCACTAAGCCTCTGGATATCGTGGGTGCGCGCCGATAGGTCCAACTATAGCACTTGTATCAGGTCCTGCACAAAAAGTGCAGCAAGTGTAGCATGAGTACGTAAACAACGTGTACCCAGTAAGTATCAAACCTAATCTCGAAGAGGTTGAGACGAGAGGTCGACTTTGACACTCACTAAGGGTCAATAATAATAATTGAAATAAAATAGAATATTTAAATCAACGTGATTCACAGAGTTAACAATAATTTTATTTAAGCAATAGAAATAACTAAATTCCTTCAAATGCAACAATTTCCATCTATTAATTAAATTCACTAGCTGCAATGAAAATGCCAAGGTATCGTATAATTGTTATAATTAGGCACGATTTCTGTCGAGGTCGTACGACCCGATCCAGAGTGTCGTACACTGCCGAGGGACGTGCGACACGATCCATAGATGCATCTATACTGCCGAGGCGTTCGGCCCGCTCCACAAGAAAGGAGGACATTTTCTTATGTACCTCCGGTATGAGAGTATATTTATTATAAGATTAATATGAGAGGATGCACAATTTCTTTTAACAACTAATTAATTTAAACAGAAAATTAAGCATATAAGATTCCCATCTTTTACTATCTTTCCCTAACAATTCACAATATATATTACAAATAATTTAATTAAATAAAGAATACAATTTACTCACGTAATTCATAATTTGAGTCCTAAACTATCCGGACTTTAGCATAAATAGTAGTTGCGTACGGACTCTCGTCACTTTGTGCATACGTAGTCCCCCACACTTAGCAACAATTATTAATTTAGTCACCTATGGGGTAATTTCACCCTCACAAGATTAGACAAGAGACTTGCCTCGCTCCGAAGCTCCATAGCCGGCTCCAACGCCACTCTAATACCTCAAACCGATGCTTGTCGATTCAAAACTATGCAAACAAAGTGCAAATTAATCAAAATGTGTTATAATACCCATCGTTAATAAATTTCAACAAATTTCCAATTCCGCTCGAAAAGTTGGCAGTGGGGCCCACATCTCGGAACCCGACGAAACTCACAAAATCCGACAACCCAACAACTTAAGAGTTCAACCATACTAATTTCACTCAAACCCGACTCCGAATCAGCATTCAAAACTCGAGAATTTATTTTTTTTATGAATTTATAGAAATTTCCTTCGATTTCCCTTGAAGATTCAATAATCATACACCAAAAATGAAGATTACTTCTAGAAATATAATTACAAGGGAGTCAATAAAACTTACCCGAAGTTGTGTGGAAAAATTCTTCTCCAAAATCGTACAAACTGAGCTCCTAAATCCGAAAATGACTAAAAATAGCAAAACCCCGAATTTACGCTTCTGCCCAGCGACTTCCGCATCTGCGGACAAGAGGTCGCATTTGCGCCTCTCGCTTCTGCGAAATTCTTCCGCACCTGCGGCTCTTGCCGCTTCTGCGGTTACTGACCTCGCACATGCGCCATCGCAGGTGCACAATTCCTTTCCGCTCCTGCGGTTCTTAACAGCCTTGGCCCATTCTGCTTCTGCGAGCCATTCTCCTCACCTGCGGTGCTCGCACCTGCGGCCCTCTTCACGCAGGTGCGGTTACACCAGATGCCCAGCTGCTTCAGCTCTTCCTCAAATTCCAAATTCGATCTGTTAGTTGCCCGGAATCTACTCGAGGCCCCCGGTACCCCAACCAAACATACAAACATGTCCTAAAACACATTACGAACTTAGTCAAGCCTTTAAATCACATCAAACAATGCTAAAAACACGAATCACCCTTCAATTCAAACTTAATGAACTTTGAAACTTCAACTTCTACAATCGATGCCGAAACCTATTAAATCACGTCCGATTGATCTCAAATTTTGCACCCAAGTCACATTTAACATTACATACCTACTCCAACTTCCGGAATCGGAACCCCACTCCGATATCAAAAAGTTCACTTCCGGTCAAACTTCTCAAAAACCTTCAAATTCCCACTTTCATCAAATGACCTCAAAATGACCTACAGACCTCCAAATCCACTTCCGGACGCGCTCCCAATACCAAAATCACCATACAGAGCTATTTCTAGACTCGAAATCCCAAACGGACATCGATAACATTGAAATTCAATTCAACCCAAATTTATGAATTTCTTCCAAAAACCCAACTTCCATAATAGGCGCTGGAATGATCCCGGGTCATCCAAAACCCGCTTTGAACATACGCCCAAGTCCAAAATTATGCTACGAATATGTTGAAACCTTCAAATCCCGATTCCGAGGTCGTTTACTCAAAAATCATACTTTAGTCAATTCCTCCAACTTAAGGCTTTCGAAATTAGAATTTTCTTTCCAAATCGACTCCGAACTTCCCGAAATTAAATTCCTACCACGCGTACGAATCGTAATACCCGAAGTGAAGCTACTCATGGCCTCAAACTGCCGAATGACGTACTAGAGCTCAAAACGACCGGTCGGGTCGTTATACTTTCTTTAAGAAAAACTTTCCAGCAGCCAAAAAAATGCAAGTACATTATCTGGTGGTGAGGTTTCACACCGGATCATCATTTTTTTACCAAAAAAAAGTTGCAGAAACACAGGCCACAAATAGAATCCAGTTCAAATCAGCCAGACAAGTGAAGCAGCATTCCAGTTTTGAGCATTATATCAAGTTTCTAACCTTTCTTTTTTTTATAGTTTTAATGATTTATGCTTCTTTTTGCATTTTATGTGATGTACATATTGGGAATGGCCTTGCTTATGACATCTTCACTCTTCACTTTAATGGTACAGGAATGGTTTTATTTTTTTGTTTGACTTAATTGGTAATTGCCTGATTGCACTAAATTTTCTGGACGAAAAACTCTTCCAAGGCTTGCTTCTCACTAAGTAAGGGAGTTCCTTCAAGTTACTTTCTGGAGTTCTCCAAATTAGTATTTGTTAAAATTTTTCAAGCAAAGTTGGCGTTTGCTTAAGATTTTTCCACAAAACTTATTGTAAAAGAATTTCCGAAATTATATTTAAATGCTTGAAGTTGTGGTTGTATTTCAAGTGAAGATTTCCAAATCTTCAACATCACTCAGAAGTTGCATTACTCTCTGACCTTCATAACACTTACTTATCACTTGTTTGGAATATCACAAATACTTATAACCTCAAAAATAGTCTTGTCCTTGAACTTATATCAACTATATTATGATAAATCCACTGTAGAAAAGTACGGGATGTAACATCTGGGTAGGCGGCCTACATTACTTACTTGGAGTGCGATCGTTTCTCTGACACTGCATGAACACAACATGCTTCATCTACCCGACTGTCACTTTTTATTAAACCCCAACAAATAGATATAAAAGTGAAATTTTTATTTAACTCCTTCTCTTTTTTAATAAGAAATTATCATAATGAAAAATGTAGTTCAATGTAAACTCTACTTCTGATATAGATATTTACTGTGGTTGCATTAATATATTATTGTTATTATTAATTTTTATGTATAATTTTATCTCGGCTGAATTTATAAAAAAAATATTTTAAATTTATTGATGTTTTTCATACCGCGCGAAGCGCGGATAATTTTGCTAGTATATATATAATATGTGTACAATCAATATATATAATTTATAGATCAATTAGAAAAAATAAATAGTGAATCTGACCAGCTATTTGTGTGAAAATCTCGTTATTATTTTACCCAATCACACATGTGGAGCATGTTGAGTTTTTATATACTGTCAAATATCTCTATAACAACCTTGTTATTTTCGATATTGTTTGGCTTTTATATTGAATGACTGGTATACACCTATAACAACATTTGACGTTTAAATATCTTTTGGCTGTTATAAACAAAAATTATCCATTTTTTATTTTTTTAATTTTTTAATATTACATATAAAAGATAAGAAAATTATTCAAATTTTAAAACTCAAAAGATAGGTATATTTTACTAATTAATATTAAAAATATTAATATATTATTAATAAATCTACAACTAAATGTACAAAGAGTTAATTCTAAGATACACATTTTAAAGTTACTAAGAAAATAAATTCTTTCAAGATTGATGAAAAAACTCTATAATTATAGCTTATTTTGTAGATTTCATTCTCTTACTAGTGATATAAATTGGAAAATATTCGTTTCAAGCTGACAGCAAAAGGATATCTGATAGCTTCCCCTTGAAGGCAATCTGCGTGCATAACAATTGAATCTTCTATATAAATGTCACGACCCAAAATCCCACCTCAGGTGTCGTGATGGCACCTTGTAATGACCCGACTTGTCGTTTCAAGAATTTATGCCCCGTTCAGTGACTTAAGGTCTCGAGCAGCTTCGCAATATGTATTATGACCCGCGGGTGTGGTCGAGCTTGATTTACTGAAGATTTGGAATTAAATTAAAAGAACAATCCTTATTTAGAAGCTTAAATGAAAAGAGTTGACTAGAGAGTTGACTTTTGGGTTAACGACTCCGGAATAGAATTTTGATGATGTCAATAGCTCCGTATGGTTATTTTGGACCTAAGAGCGTGTCCGAAAAATTATTTGAAGGTCCGTAGTGGAAGTAAGCTTGAAATGGCAAAAATTAAATTTTGGGAAGTTTGACCGGGGGGATGACTTTTTGATATCGGGGTTGAAATCTTATTCTGGAAATTTGAATAGTTTCGTTATGTCATTTATGACTTGTGTGAAAAATTTGAAGTCATTCCGGATTGATTTGATATGTTTCGACACAAGATATAGAATTTGAAAGTTCAAAGTTCATAGATTTTTGATTTGAGGTGCGATTCGTCATTTTGATGTTGTTTCATATGATTTGAGGCCTCGAGTAGGTCCGTGTTATGTTATGAAATTTGTTGGTATATTCGGAAGGGGTCCCGAGGGCCTCGGGTGAGTTTCGGATGCTTAACGGATCGAATTTGGATTTGGAGGAGGAGCTGAAGCAGCTGGGCTGCTGGTGTGATCGCACCTGCGCGAAAAAGGGCCGCAGGTGTGAGCTCGCGGATGCGAGGAATGATTCGCAGAAGTGAAAATGCATGGTCTGTCCAGGCACTGCGGGTGCAAAAAAAATCATCGCGGATGCGAAGACTGCGGGTGCGAAAAATTCATCGCGGGTGCGAAGACCGCAGGCACGAAGAAATCATCGCGGGTTCGAAGAAGGCAGGTGCGAAGAAATCACCGCGGGTGCGAAGAAATCACCGCGGGTGCGAAAATCCTAGACAGGATGTTAAAAACATAGGGGTTCCGAGTTTTTTGCCATTTTTGGGCCTTCAAGCACAGTTTTTGGGGCAATTTTGAGAGAGAATTCAAGGAAAACTTGAGGTAAGTCACTTGTCATCATTTCTACTCCATAGTATTGAATTATCATCGACTAATCCGATCAGATTACATGTTTTTGAGGTGTAAATCGGGGGTTTGAACTTAGGGATTTGAAAATAAGATTTTAAGATTTGGAGGTCGAGTTGAGGTCAGATTTTGGTAAACTTGGTATGGTTAGACTCGTGGTTGAATGGGCTTTCGGATTTTGTAACGTTTGCCGGGTTCTGAGATGTGGGCCCCACGCACAATTTTTGAGCTAATTTCAGATATTTTGTTGGAAAATTAGTATTTTCTTATGGAATTAATTCCAATAAATTTTATTGGCTGAATCGAATTATTTGTGGCTAGATTCGAGGTGTTTGGAGGTCAATTCAAGCAAGAAGACGATTATGGAATATTGGCATAACTTCAAAAAGGTAAGTATCTTGCCTAACCTCGAGTGGGGGAATTACCCCTTAGGCATTGAGTCTTATATTGAAATTGTGTAATTGAAAACCATGTACGCGAGGTGACGAGTACGTACTTGATTTATATGTGCAAATTATATCGGTTAAAATTCGTAGACGCCCAAAGTATTAAGTTGGAAAATTGTTGTAACTTATTAAATCCTCTATTTGTCATGCCTAGATCCTTATTTGTTAAAATTGTTTTTCTATGATGATTTGGTGTGATTGCCACCTTGAATTTATGTGAAATATTATTTTGTTGAGTTGTTCACTCTCGGATATTTTTGTTAAGATTTTGTGCACATTATGGTCGAGCCATGGGCTTCTTATTGTGGAAAAATAATGTATTATTAATTTCTGTGGCAAGTTAAAATATTTGAGTACTCGATATGCAATTTATGATATGTTGTAAAATTTGAGCACTTGATAAGCCATTTGTGTTATGTGAGCACTTGTTGTGTAGTTGTTGAAATCATATTTACTTTGGGACTACGGAACGGTATTTTAGGAGATCCCCCTACCCTGTATATTTACTTTGGGAATACGGAACGGTATTCCGGGAGATCCTCCTGCCCTGCATATTTACTTTGGGACTACGGAACGGTATTCTGGGAGATCCCTCTGCCCTGCATATTTACTTTGGGACTACGGAACGGTATTCCGGGAGATCCTCCTGCCCTGCATATTTACTTTGAGACTACAGAACGGTATTTCGGGAGATCTCCCCTGTCTTGCATATTTACTTTTGGGACTACGAGGCGGTACCTCAGGAGTGTCCTTTTGTTGATGTTTTTCTATGAGTGCACTTGCCTTTGGTTATTTTATTTTTTCATGATATGTAAATTCTTGTGTTCTTCCGTGATGTATTATTTGATTTTATTATGTGTTTTGTATTCCTTGTTGTATCGTGTTGGTTTTGGCTCTTTGTACAAGACTCTGTAGATTTATTTTTATGGTTTATACTGGTTTTCGAGAATTGAGTTGTTTCGAGTAAAATAAATTGCTATTATGTCTTAATTTAATAAATTTTACATCCAAATTAGTAGTCATCGGATGCTTCATTTTAATTGAAATGTCATTTTTTTTACCCAAATGATTTCTAAAATAAATTCATTCCTTTGTTGATTTCTTACTTGATTTAAAGATTTTAACCTTACTTCAGTGAAAATAAATTGATCATGTGGAACTTATATACATTGATATTTTGACAAGTGAGTTGTCCGTGTGATGGTGATAGAAATATGGGCACGAGGTGCCGTGAAAAAATATGAAAGTGGGGTGAGACCCGTATTTTTTTTTATTGTGAAATGAGGTGTCACATGGTGACTTTTGCTTGAAAATATAGTTATTGGAAAGTATTATATCCTGAAGATTTTTATTTGAAAAACATATAGGCGAAAGAATTTATATTTGAAGGACTTGATTAATTGGTTGTACTTGTGTTCCTTATTCGTCTGAGCAATAATTATGATGTTATTGTTGCATTTTTGTTATATCACTGGTTGATTTTGTTGTTATCATTGCTAGTTATTTTTCAGTATTATTTTGTATATTATATTGCACAGGTTATTAGACTAGTGAGTGTCTTGACTGTACCTCATCTCTACTCTACTGAGGTTAGTCTTGATACTTACTGGATACCGACCGTGGTGTACTCATACTATACTTTTGCACATTTTTGTGCAGAGCCAGGTATTGGAGATATCGAACCCCTATAGAGTTAGAGTGTGATCGCAAGGATTCAAGGTAGAGCTGCTTAATCGTCGTAGTTCCTTGGAGTCTGTTCATTTTATTGTACTGTTAATTTTTAATCAAACAGTATTGTACATTTGGTCCTCGTGATCATTCCATGTATTCAACTAGAGTTCGTGACTCAGTACTACCAGTCTTGGGGGGTTGTATGTTCTTATTCGTTCCGCTGTTAGTTTTGGTTGCTTATTTAAATAAATAAGAAAAAAATGGCTTCAAAAAAAATGTTATTGAAATCGGGTTACCTAGTATTAGAGACTAGGTGCCATCACGACGCCTGTGACGGGATTTTGGGTCGTGACAAGTTGGAATCAGAGCTCTAGGTTCATAGGATCTACGAGTCACAAACGAGTTTAGTAGAGTCTTGCGGATCGGTACGGAGACGTCTGTACTTATCTTCGAGAGGCAACATAAATAGTAAGAAAAATTTTCACTTCTTTCATTTCTCATCGTGCGATATTATTCAGCTTGAAGCATATATCTTATGTTCTTTTGCATCCACTCGTGTATGAAATTGCGCACTCGGTATCAACTATGCGCCAACGGTTCGTGATACTATATAGGGGTTATAAAAGAGCCAGGGTTGCTCAACCATTATTACAACGTGTCATCCAGATAGAGGATGTGGAAGTATTGAGAGATCATTCAGTTGTGCACATTGGGGTGCAGCAGGTTCTGACATCTGGTTTATAAGTATGATATTAAGAAGGTTTAATTAATTGCCTAATCATCATAAATTGTGGTAGGGTCATGAGGTGGATGTAGATCTAAAATAGCAGGTGGTATTAAAGACTATGTAGTTCGTATGGGATTTCTATTTAGCGAAGGGTACGTACGCACCCAAGGCACTAGAGGAAGCGAGTTTAACTGTCACGAGGATGACATGCGCCAAATAAATGGTTTGAGATGTCTTATGACCGGAGTCGTACGAGCGATGAAGGTTAGTATTGTGGATCATCAGAATGTGCCCTATGGCTTCACACCAAGTGAGGGGAGTCCACTATCAACGATAAGATTGTGGGGGTCATGTATTATATCAGTTTTGGCCTGAGATGTATTTATGTGGTATTAAAAGGTTCTCCAAAATTTGTATATGATTAAGAGCTGAGATTGGTATGGGATGATGCTGGGACTTGCGGTATTCCCACTTCCTTAATAATTCTACGTTTCAGTACCAGCGAGGTCACAGAAATAATTTTAGAATACTCGGGGTGCTACAGTAAGTTCTTTTAATGCACCACCAGCACGGGGTTCCTATAATGGTTATTCCAATTATCCGACAGAGACTCAGTATGAGCAGCCGAACTCGCAGAGGGGTTGTTATCAGTGTGATTGTACTAGACATCAAGAGGAATGTCCCAGACTTGGAAGAGATGGATTTCATCAGAATAGTTAGGCTACAAGCTTTATTCCAGTTAATACTCCACATGCACAGTCAGCTAGAGGTGGATGACAGGCGGGTAGTGGGCACCTAAGAGGTGGAGACCCGACCCGTTGATATAATAGCTATGATTTGGCTGAGGCCAATACACCAGATGGTGATGTTACAGGTATGATCCTGATTTTTGTTATAAAAGGATATTTTTCCCTTAATTTGATTCGGTTTTGAATATTGAGGTGAGTTCTCCTATTATGCTCCGCTTATGGGTGAGCTTCGTAATTTTGTGACCCACTTATATGTTTATCCCTATTGGGAGATTTGAAGATGTGAGCATGTGTCTATCATTTTTATTTTTGGGCACCATTGAGGACTATAAGTCCAAAAGTAACTTTTATTATTCATTACAATGGATTTGATGTGTTTCGGAATAATTGATTCCAATTTTATGAATTATATGCCCTACCAGTATGAGGGTTCATTATGTGTTATGAAAAATATTTACGAAAATTTATTGAAAGGAAGAAAGAAAGGAAATTAAAATTTCAGTTGGCACAATGTTCAAAATACTTGTGATTCGAAGTTAAGGACGAGGTCCTTGTAGTGAAATATTTATGAGTTTAAAATTCTGCCTTTGTGAAACTTAATTTGTACAATAATATTAATAGGGATTCATGCCTATTAGGATTATTTGATAATTCTTATATTTTCTGTTCATATTCAGCCATTTTTGTGCTGTAAACATTGAGTTTTAGTCTATGAGGTGAGTGCCCAGGTGGCGTTAAATGTGACTCATTAATCCAAGTAAGTAATCATGAGGTCTTCATGCCTCGCATTCTGTTGTCAGTGTTGTGAAAATTTAAAACGAGGTGGTGGTTAATATGAGATTAATTGATGATGCAGGAATTAATTATGAACAACTTTTAAGACCAGAGATGTGGTGATGAGCATACATATGATGTGTTTCATGTCCTGATATCATTATGATAATGCAATGCTGAGATTAATGTTATTAATATATACCTTGTGGTGTTTTGTTGGGTTGTGGATGTGTTGTAGGAGTTATTTTGGTGTTACTCTGGCAGGTGGTTAGGCCCAATTACAGGGGAGACTCTGCCGAAATTTTCTGAAACATTTGGGAGTTAGTAAAATTTGGGGGATTGAGATGTGCGAAAGAAGAGATAAGTTATGTTGTGTGTTTGAGGGCGAATGATCCTAAGAGGGGAAGAATGAAATACCCCATAAAAATTTTGAAGTACTTCAAAACTATCAATAAAGTTGATGTGTGCATAGGTACGGGTTGCTATAGCCAGTTGAGACTAATACTGTGCGTCGAAGTGAAAATCAGGCATTTTGGAAATGATTGGAGAGTTAGGGATTTTTGCTCTAAAGCTTATAAGAATGGAGAAATGAAATAATCTCAATTGAGATGGTGTTGTCAGACCCGTGTTAAATTTCGGAAATGTAGAATCACCCACAAGTATGTGTGCAAGAATATACTCAGTAATTTAAAGTCCTTAGAAAGATTCTTAGCACGTTCGAGGACGAACGTTTGTTTAAGAGGTGGAGAATATAACGACCCGACTTGTCGTTTTAAGAATTTACGCCCCGTTCAGTGACTTAAGGTCTCGAGTAGCTTTGCAATATGTATTATGACCCGCGGGTGTGATCGAGTTTGATTTACTGAAGATTCAGAATTAAATTAAAAGAACAATCCTTATTTAGAAGCTTAAATAGAAAGAGTTGACTGGAGAGTTGAATTTTGAGTAAACGACTCCGAAATGGAATTTTGATGATGTCAATAGCTCCATATGGTAATTTTGGACTTAGGAGTGTGTCCGGAAAATTATTTAAAAGTCCGTAGTGGAAATAAGCTTGAAATGGCAAAAATTGAATTTTGGGAAGTTTAATCGAGGGGTTGACTTTTTGATATCGGGGTCGAAATCTTATTCTGGAAATTTGAATAGCTTCGTTATGTCATTTATGACTTGTGTGTAAAATTTGAAGTCATTCTGGATTGATTTGATATGTTTCGGAACAAGATATAGAATTTGAAAGTTCAAAGTTCATAGATTTTTTATTTGAGGTGCGATTCGTCGTTTTGATGTTATTTGATATGATTTGAGGCTTCGAGTAGGTCCGTGTTATGTTATGTAACTTGTTGGTATGTTCGGACAGGGTCCCGAGGGCCTCAGGTGAGTTTCGGATGCTTAATAGATCAAATTTGGATTTGGAGGAGGAGCTGAAGCAGTTGGGCTGCTAATGTGATCGCACCTGCGCGAAAAAGGGCCGCATGTGCGAGCTCGTGGATGCGAGGAATGATTCGCAGAAGCGAAAATACATGGGTTGTTCGGGCACCATGGGTGCGAAAAAAATTATCGCGGGTGTGAATACCGCAAGCGCGAAGAAATCATCGCGGGTGCCAAGACCACAGGCGCGAGGAAATCACCGCGGGTGCGAAGACCGCATGTGCGAAGAAATCACCGCGGGTGCGAAAATCCTGGACAGGATGTTAAAAACAGAGGGGTTACGAGTTTTTATCCACTTTTGGGCCTTCAAGCACGGTGTTTGGGGCGATTTTGAGCGAGAATTTAAAGGAAACTTGAGGTAAGTCACTTTTCATCATTTCTACTCCATAAAATTAAATTATCATCGACTAATCCGACTAGATTACATGTTTTTGAGGTGTAAATCGGGGGTTTGAACTTAGGGATTTGAAAATAAGATTTGAAAATTTGGAGGTCGTGTTAAGGTCGGATTTTGGTAAACTTGGTATGGTTAGACTCGTGGTTGAATGGGCTTTCGGATTTTGTAACTTTTGTCGGGTTCTGATATGTGGGCCCCACGGACGATATTTGAGCTAATTTCGGATTTTTGTTGGAAAATTAGTATTTTCTTATGGAATTAATTCCAATAAATTTTATTGACTGAATCAGATTATTTGTGGCTAGATTCGAGGTGTTTAGAGGTCAATTCAAGCAAGAAGGCGATAATGGAATATTGGCATAACTTCAAAAAGGTATGTATCTTGCCTAACCTCGAGTGGGGGAATTACCCCTTAGGCATTGAGTCTTATGTGAAAATTGTATAATTGAAAACCATGTACGCGAGGTGACGAGTACGTACTTGGTTTATATGTGCAAATTATATCGGTTGAAATTCGTAGACGCCCTTAAGTATTAAGTTGGAAAATTGTTGTAACTTATTAAATCCTCTATTTGTCATGCCTAGATCCTTTTTTGTTGAAATTGTTTTTCTATGTTGATTTGGTGTGATTGACACCTTGAATTTATGTGAAATATTATTTTGTTGAGTTGTTCACTCCTGAATATTTTTGTTAAGATTTTGTGCACATTATGGTCGAGCCATGGGCTCCTTATTGTGGAAAAATGATGTATTTTTTATTTCTGTGGCAAGTTGAAATATTTGAGCACTCGATGTGCAATTTATGATATATTGTAAAATTTGAGCACTTGATAAGCCATTTGTGATATGTGAGCACTTGATGTGTAGTTGTTGAAATCATATTTACTTTGGGACTACAGAACGGTATATTCCGGGAGATCCCCCTGCCCTGCATATTTATTTTGGGACTACGGAACGGTATTTCGGGAGATCCCCCTGCCCTGAATATTTACTTTGGGACTACGGAACGGTATTCCGGGAGATCACCCTGCCCTACATATTTACTTTGTGACTACGGAACGGTATTCAGGGAGATCCTCCTGCCCTGCATATTTACTTTGGGACTACGGAACGGTATTTCGGGAGATCCCCCCTGTCTGGCATATTTACTTTTGGGACTACGAGGCGGTACCTCGGGAGTGTCCTTTTGTTGATGTTTTTCTATGAGTGCACTTGCCTTTGGTTATTTTATTTTTCCGTGATATATAAATTCTTTTGTTCTTCTGTGATGTATTATTTGATTTTATTATGTGTTTTGTATTCCTTGTTGTATCGTGTTGGTTTTGGCTCGTTGTACAAGACTCTGTAGATTTGTGTTTATGGTTTTTACTGATTTTCGAGAATTGAGTTGTTTCGAGTAAAATAAATTGCTATTATGTCTTAATTTAATAAATTTTACATCCAAATTAGTAGTCATCGGATACTTCATTTTAATTGAAATGTCATTTTCTTTACCCAAATGATTTCTAAAATAAATTCATTCCTTTGTTGATATTTACTTGATTTAAATATTTTAACCTTACTTTAGTGAAAATAAATTGATCATGTGGATCTTATATACATTGATATTTTTACACGTGAGTTGTCCGTGTGATGGTGATAAAAATATGGGCACGAGGTGCCGTGGAAAAATATGAAAGTGGGTTGAGACCCGTATTTTTTTTAATTGTGAAATGAGGTGTCATATGGTGACTTTTACTTGAAAATATAGTTATTGGAAAGTATTATATCCTGAAGATTTTTATTTGAAAAACATATAGGCGAAAGAATTTATATTTGAAGGACTTGATTAATTGGTTATACTTGTGTTCCTTATTCATCTGAGCAATAATTATGATGTTCTTGTTGCATTGTTATATCACTGGTTGATTTTGTTGTTATAATTGCTAGTTATTTTTCAGTATTATTTTGTATACTATATTGCACAGGCTATTAGACTAGTGAGTGTCTTGACTGTACCTCGTCTCTACTCTACTGAGGTTAGTCTTGATACTTACTGGATACCGACCGTAGTGTACTCATACTACACTTCTGCACATTTTTGTGCAGAGCCATGTATTGGAGGTATCGGACCCCGACAGAGTTAGAGTGTGATCGCAAGGATTCAAAGTAGAGCTGCTTGGTCGTCGCAGTCCCTTGGAGTCTGTTCATTTCATTGTACTGTTAATTTTTAATCAAACAGTATTGTATATTTGGTCCTCGTGATCATTCCATGTATTCAGCTAGAGTTCGTGACTCAGTACTACCAGTCTTGGGAGGTTGTATGTTCTTATTCGTTCCGCTGTTAGTTTTGGTTGCTTATTTAAATAAATAAGAAAAAAATGGCTTCAAAAAAAATATTATTGAAATCGGCTTACCTAATATTAGAGACTAGGTTCCATTACAATGCCTGTGACGGGATTTTCGGTCGTGACACACCTAATCTCTAAGACTGGGTAAGCCGATTTCAATCACATTTCAAGCCATTTATTTTATAAGTAATCAAAACTAACAGCGAAAACAAATATGAAAATCTCCCAAGACAGGTAATACTGAGTTACGAACTCTAACTGAATACATGAAATGATCTCATGGATCGAATACACAATACGGTTTGAATAATAATTAACAGTACCATAAAATTGAAAGAGTCCAAGGAACTGCGATGACCAAGCAGCTCTACCTTGAATCCTTGCGATCATACTTTAACTCTGTCCGAGTCCGATAGCTCCAATACCTGGCTCTGCACAAAATGTGCAGAAGTGTAGTATGAGTACACCATGGTCGATACCCAGTGAGTATCAAGACTAACCTCCGTGGAGTAGAGACGAGGTACAGTCAAGACACTCACTAGTCTAATAACCTGTGAAATATGATATACAAAATAATAGGAAATAAATAACAATAAGAGCAACAAAAATCAACCAGTGATATGCACAGCAGGGCAACAAAAACACCATTAATATCGCTCAACAAATAATAAATACAAGTACACCCAATTAAATCAAGTCCTTCAAATAAATATCTTTCATAAATAATTCTTCCAAATAACTCTCTTTCAAAGATAATTTCCTCAAATAAATATCTTTCAAATATAATTCTTTCCATAAATCTCTTTCAAACATAATTTCCTCAAATAGATCTCTTCCAAATATAATTTCTTCAAATAAATATCTTTCAAATATAATTCTTTCAATAAATACTTTTTGAATAAAAATCCTTCCAAATAAATATTTTAAATATAATTCTTTCAATTAAAAGTCACCATGTGACACCCCATTTCATAATCATAAAAATACGGGTCTCAACCCTTTTCATATTTTTCGTAAACACGGGTCTTAGCCCACTTTCATATTTTCACGGCAGTTCGTGCCCATAATTAAATCATCATATTTTCCCGGCACCTCGTGCCCACTTTTCATAATACAGCTGCACGGACAGTTCATGTTCCAATAATAAAACCATCATATTTTTTCCGGCACCTCGTGCCCACGTTTCATATCCGTTGCAGCGTGCAACCCGATCCTTTATAACATTAATCATACTTGTTGTGGCGTGCAACTTGATCCCATATAACGTAATCCGCCTGACATGTCACGACCCAATTCCATTACAGGCCATGATGGCTCCCAACACCATTGTTAGGCAAGCCAACACTGATCAATTTGTGATTCCCATTTTAAATAAATTAATAAGTAGTAAAGAAAATATAGAAGGTTACAATTTTTGACATAATAAGTGGAAGCAACGATTACAAATCAAAATCATGTAAGCCAAAACCAAAGTCACAAGTCTACTAGTGTGTGTGCCAAGACCTGGTGTCACAAGTATGTGGGCAATCTAAGAGAATATACAAAACATATTCTAGCCTACTGTCTGAAAGGAAATAGACAGAAAATAAAGCATAAGAGAGACTCCAGCTGCTGCAGAACGGCTCAAAGGGTAGCTCACCGGGAAATCTCGAGCTGGGAAATCAATCTACGTGCCGGACTGGTGGCCAGATGCGCCTGCCTCAAATCCTGTACAATCAAGTACAGAAGTATAGCGTGAATACATAAAAATATGTGCCCAATAAGTATCCAGTCTAACCTCGAAGAAATTGTGACGAGGGGGTCGACTTCGACACCTACTAGGGCCAACAATATAGTAATGTGTGATTCTAAATAAGCACGATATACATAACTAACAATAAACTCAGAACAAGAAATAACTGAACAGTTCTCCCATCATATTTAAGAACCCAAACTACTTCCTTCATTTAAAATAAATGACCTCTAAAACAGTAGATTTATACCAAGTATACGAAGGCTTCCAGTCCTATTATCACACACAAATTTTCACCGAGGACGTTCGGCCCGATCCAACATAAAAATGTAAATTGTGCATTGCCAAGGGTCGAACGGCGCAAACCATAGATGCATCTATTAACCTGTCGAGGCGAATGGCCCACTCCCATAAGAGTAGTGGAAATAGTCACCCCGCTCGCGGAATATACTTGCGACGCAGTTACATATAAATATAACATAGTTTTCCTCAATTCTTTTGAAAATAATAATTTACTTGAAACCTTTGGAATTCTTAAAATATTCAATTTAGTTCTTATCCAATACAATCAACATATATGATCAGTTATCGGTGTCCACAAAGCATGGTGTAAGCCTAAAACTACCCGGACATAACATGAATAATAGCCACGTACGGACTCTCGCCACTTCGTACGTACGTATCCCCCACAAATAATCACATATTAATTAAGTTCACCTATGGGGAAAAATTTCCCTCTTACAAGGTTAGAAAAGAGACTTACCTCGCTTCAAGGCCTACTTTCCGATCCAAGCTTATGCCCCAAACCCTCAATTTGGTACCGAACAATCCAAAACTATCCAAATAGTGTAAAGACTAATCAATATAGGCTTAAAAGTTTATATCCCAACTATTAAAGTAATTTCCCAACTCAAATTGCAAGATTCCTAAAAATCCTTCCCCGGGCCCAAGTGCCCGGATTCCGAAAGTTTTTGAAGAAAGTTGTTACCCATAACCTTAGGAACATAAATATGTGATTTTCTTTAAGTTCCATAACCATTTTCGTGGTAAAACTCCATTTTTATCAAAATCCTAGGTTTTCCTCTAAACCCATATTTTTTCACTAATTTACATGTTATAATCTACCCATAAACTATGTATTAAACTCACATTAGGTAGCGATTACTTACCTCACAAAGCTAGGTCGAAATCTCCTCCTTAAGAGCCCTCAAATCACCCAAGAGTGTAATAAATGACCCCAAAAATGCCTTAAGTCCCGATTTTTTAAACTCACTGCCCAACTGCCTCCTTCTTCGCAAACGCGAAAGAGGCCTCGCATTCGCGAAGGAAAATGACTCAAGCCCCCTGAAGACCCTTCATCGCGAATGCGATCAATGTTTTGTGAATGCGGAGGCTGGCTTGGCCTACACTACGCAAATGCGAGGTATTTTAGAGGTAGAGAATATGATGACCCGATAGGTCATCTTATATTTTGAAACCTAATTTTGTGATCTGAAGCCTTAAAAATTTCATTTTACCCTCCTCGAGTTGCGTGTGCAGTCCAGGCATGTTTCCGGAAAGCTTTTATGTTAAAAACTGTGAAAAATATGAAATTTTGCTTTGAAAACTATTTGAATTGACTTTGGTCAACGTTTTGGGTAAACGGATCCGGATCCGTATTTTGACGGTCCCGGTAGGTCTGTATCGTAATTTGGGACTTGGGCGTATGCACGGAATAGAATTCCGAGGTCCCTAGCTCAAGATATGGAATTTTGATGAATAACTTAAAAGTTTGAAAGTTTAATGATTTTTAGAATTGAGATATGTTTGGTTTTGTTGATACCGGGTCTGTATTTTGGTTTCGGAGCCCGGTACATGTCCATTATTATATTTATGACTTGTCTGTGAAGTTTGGTGAGAAATGGAGTTAGTTTGACATGATTCGGATGTTCGGTTGTGAAAATAGAAGTTTTAAAGCTTTCTTGAAAATTTCATTCGATTTGGTGTTTAATTCATAGTTCTAGGTGTTATTTTGGTGATGTGATTATGCGAGCAAGTTCGTATGATGTTTTAGGACTTGTGTGCATGTTTGGTGTGGAACCCCGAGGGCTCGGGTGAGTTTCGGATAGGCTCGGATCTCCTTCTTGACAACTTCTTGCATAGCCTCATTGAGTCTCCTTTGATGTTCAATAGATGGTTTGGCGTCATCCTCCAATTTGATCTTATGCATGAAAAATGCGGGTCTTATCCCCCGAATATCCATCAAGGTCCATCCAATAGCCTTTTTCCTCTTTTGTAGCACTGCCAAAGTGAAATCTACTTGCACGTTAGTCAAACAAAATGAAAGAATAACCGGTAAAGTATAATAAGGGCCAAGAAATGCATACCGAAGATGTGGAGGCAATGGCTTCAACTCCAAGGTAGGTGGCTCTTAAATAGAAGGCTTTGTAATATGAGTTGTCCTATTTTCAAGATCCAAGGACAATTTCCGGGGTGCATAGTTGTACGACCCTATTCCTTGCAAAGAGTTCACATATTCCATGAAGCCATCCATCTCGTTATCATCAAAGTTGAGCAAGACGGCCTCCAACATATCACCAACATTGATTATAGCACTTGTTTCATCAACAATAACATCGGTCATCAAGTCCACAAAAGAACACACCTCATTGCTATTTGGTTGCCGCATCGACTTAAACACATGGAATACCACTTTTTCATCACCAACCCGGAATCTAAGTTCTACGGCTTCAACATTACAAAGAGCCTTTACCATAGCAAGGAAAGGTCTACCAAGAATAATCGGCACTTCATAATCAACCTCACAATCTAGAATGACAAAATCCGCCGGAAGAATGAATTTATCAACACGAACCAAAACATCTTCAATCACACCCAAAGGCCTCTTCATGGTACGATCAGCCATTTGCAATCTCATAGAGGTAGGTCTTGGTTTCCCAATTCCCAAAGTCTTGAAAACTGAATAGGGCATCAAATTGATACTTGCCCCAAGATCACAGAGAGCTTTAGCAAACTCGGAACTTCCAATTGTACAAGAAATCGTGAAAGCACTGGGATCCTCCAACATAGGAGCCATTGAGTGCACAATCACGCTCACTTGATGAGTGACTTTGATGGTTTCAAAATTAATTAACTGCTTCTTTGTGACAAGATCCTTCATAAACTTTATATTACCGGGAATTTGTTCCAAAGCTTCAACTAATGGCACGTTGATTGAGAGACTCTTCATCATTTTAATGAATTTCTTGAATTGATTCTCACCCTTTTGCTTGGCAAGTCTTTGAGGGTATGGAGGTGGAGGCTTAGGAAATGGTGCCTTAGCCTTTTGCACTACCAGCTCCGGTATGTCAATAATGTGTTCCCTATACGGGTTCACCTCCTCTCGAGTCTCTTCCACACTATCGTCAATATCAATCCGAACTGCATTATTAGGTTGCACCACATTGTTCGAGAGCTCCTCTTTTTGCATCACTTGCTCATCATCAACAAGTTGTCTTTGACTTGAAGTGGGTGCATTCCCACCTCTTCCACTTCTTTTGATAACTACCATGGCATGCCCCGTGTTGTTTCCACCCTTTGGGTTTACCACTGTGTCACTTGGTAGTGCCCCTTTAGGACGAGAATTTAGTGCTTGAGAGATTTTCCCCATTTGAAATTCTAGGTTGCGGATTGATGTGTTGTGTGAGGCAAGTTGGGCATCCGAATCGGTATTCTTTTCCATTATTTGCTTGAACATATTTTCAATATGCCCCATCTCATTGTTTGAAGAACTTGAACCGTGGGAAGGATAAGGAGGCGGGTTGCTCGATTGTTGGTACATCGGGGGCCTTTGAAAACCTGACCCCCCGTTGCCTTGTTTGTTGTTTCATCCGCCTTGATTGTTACCCCCCCCCCCCAAATTTCCTTGATTATTTCCACTTCAATTTCCTTAATTGTTGTTTCCGCTCCAATTGCCTTGATTGTTAGAATTCTAATTGCCTTGATTGTTTTGAGGTCGCCATTGTTGTTGGTTTGAGACTTGAAAATTATTTCTTTGCCCTTGAAAATTGTTCACATATAGCACCTCCTCTTCTTGTTCATTATAGGAATCTCCTTACTCAAAACTACCATCTTCTTGCACATAGTTCTCCACTCTATTTTGCACTTGTGGACCCTTGGTCCTCCTATTGTTCACCATCATGTTTCACTCCCTCCATGGCATTGACTTTCTTGGGATTTTGAACTTGATTCAGTTGGGCCTTTGCTAGTTGCGTCATGGTGGTTGTCAATTCGGCAATTGCTTGCCCATGGTCTTGCAATTCTTTGTGAAGGTGGATCATGTTTGGATCACCTTGTGGAACATTGGCCTGGGATTGCCAAGCCGATGACGTTTCAGCCATTTCATCCAAAATCTCACAGCCTCCGCATAAGGCGTAGTCATAAAGTTCCCACCGGCAAGTTGATTCACTACACATTGATTGGTTGTGTTAATCCCACGATAGAAGGTTTGTTGAACCATATTTTTCATCACATCGTTATTAGGACATTCCTTGACCATAGTTCTATATCACTCCCATATTTCGTGTAGTGGTTCATTTGGCTCTTGCTTGAATGCCAAAATCTCATCTCAAAGTGTAGCCATGTGCCCGAGAGAGAAGAACTTAGCAATAAATATTTCCGCCAACTCATCCCAAGTGTGAATGGAATGGTTCGGTAATCGTTCCAACCAATCTAAAGCTTTCCCCCGTAGAGATAAGGGAAAATCTTTAGTCTCAATGCATCCTCGGAGATATTTGTTTGTTTGCTACCCCAACAAGTATCCACAAACCCCTTCAAATGTTTATACGCATTTTGAGTTGGAGAACCAGTGAAGAAACCTCGTTGCTCAAGCAAAGTGAGCATCGCATTGGTGATTTGGAAGTTGCCCACCCTAATATGGGGAAGGACTATTGTACTAGCATATCCTTCATTGGGTAACACCCGATGTGGAGCCGATCGTGATGGAGGTGGGGGTGGAGCGTATACATTGTCATGAGGCACCCGGCCTCTTCGATTGGCTTGAGGTTCAAGAGGTACCTCCTGAACTTGCTCATTCTCGACGTCCACATCCCCCAATGGCATATTTCTAAGATCATTGTTTGCCGCCATGGTTGTACCTAAAATTGTTTCACACAAGTTAGTAACACGGAAGGAAAATAAGATATTCCAAAAACAAACCCAAATAAATAGCTAACACCATTTTAACTCCCCGGCAACGGCGCCAAAATTTGATGACGTCCACAACACACCTCGATAAGAGATATGATACGGTCGTATGCAATATAAACTACCAAACTATGAGTCGGGGTCGAATCCACATGGAGTTATAAGGGGTGTTAGGAGTATATACTTGAAGAAAGTGAGTGGATTAACTAAATTTGCTCTTCCACAAAAAGTCTTGATTTCTACTTCTACTATTACTCTAACAATTGTAAGATAAGTAAAAGAAACTAGAAATGAATGATTGTTTTTGGTGCTTTTCCAAATAGTTTAAAAGCCTAGGGATGTAACCATGACCTAGGTGTTCGCCTAATGGGTTAAATACGTTAATACTTATTTTGTTGATTGGGGTGTATTATAGCTCTCAACTCTACGTTACACACTCAATACCTCTTGGTCAGAGAGTGGTTTTGCCCAATTTGGCTTTCTCAAGCCCAAATGGGCATCAAACAAAATAGTTGATATGAGCTCAAGTCGGGTTCTTACTATCTCTAGTTTGAACCCTTTAATTAGGCTAATCGAACTCTCAATTAACCCAATTTCTCGTTAGCCAAGTTATAATAGACAAGATCCCTCTTTCTCAAGTAGAAACTAAGTCAAAAAGGCATGAATCAATGTTTGCAACCATTAATTCTAAAATTGAATCATGAACTAGGTTAAATAATCAACATACAATCATAAACAAGCATGAAATTAAATACCCATAAGGTTTACACATTAGAGTTGGGTCACAACCCTAGTAAACATCTAGCTACTCATAGTGGGTATTGAAGAAAATAAAGAAGAAATGCAAATAAAACCCATAATCAAAGATTAAATTGATGAAGTATAATTTTTAATGTCACGACCCAAAATCCCACCACAGGCGTCGTGATGGCACCTAGTCTCTAAGACTAGGTAAGCCGATTTCTATCACATTTTGAAGCCATTTTTTTTTAATTAAATAAGTAACCAAAACTAATATCGGAATAAATATGAATATACAACCTCCCAAGGGACTGCGACGACCAAGCAGCTCTACCTTGAATCCTTATGATCCCACTTTAACTCTGCTCAAGTCCGATATCTCCAATATCTGGTTCTGCACAAAAATGTGCAGAAGTGTAGTATGAGTACACCATGGTCGGTACCCAGTAAGTATCAAGACTAACCTCAATGGAGTAGAGACGAGGTACAGTCAAGACACTCACTAGTCTAATAACCTGTGCAATATAGCATGCAAAAATAATAGAAAAACAAATAGCAGTAATAGCAACATCAATCAACTAGTGATTTAAACAACAAGGTAACAGGAACACCATAAATATTGCTCAAACGAGTAATAAACACAGGTACAGCCAATTAATCAGGTCCTTCAGAATATACATCTTTTATCTAAGTTATTCAATAAAAATCTCTGGAATATAATCCTTTTCAATAAATATATTTCCGAATATAATTCTTTCAAGTAAATATCTTTCGAATATAATTCTTTCAAGTAAATATCTTTCGAATGTAATTCTTTCAAGTAAATATCTTTCGAATGTAATTCTTTCAAGTAAATATCTTTCAAATATAATTCTTTCAAGTAAATACCTTTCGAATATAATTCTTTCAAGTAAATATCTTTCAAATATACTTCTTTCAAGTAAATATCTTTATAATATAATTATTTCAAATAAATATCTTTCTAATATAATTCTTTCGAATAAATATCTTTCAAATATACTTCTCTCAAGTAAATATCTTTATAATATAATTCTTTCAAATAAAAATCTTTCTAATATAATTCTTTCGAATAAAAGTCACCATGTGACGCCTCATTTAACTTTCCTGGCGTGAGGAATACATTCAACATATCACATCAAATAGCACGGCAATACCTTCGTGCACTTAGCTCATTCTCACCCATATATATATATATATATATATATATATATATATATATATATATATATATATATATATATATATATATATATATTTGATTCAAATCAATTGGCACGGCAACACCCTTCGTGCATTTATATCTTCCTCACTGTGAATACATATAATAGTACCAACTAGGTGGGAGAAATGCCAATAACAGTAAAAGAAATAAAGTGGAGGCACACATGAAGCAACAACGACTACAAGTCACGCAGAAAACATAGGTGCACAATAACATCTCAAGATAAAGGCATGAATATATACACAACAAAATGATATCACAATATAATGTATGTCTCTCGCCCTCGCCTGCACGGAAACACCCTTCATGCCATGAATATATGATAACATAAAAATAATTGCACGGCATCACCCTTCGTGCTTTTACTCACATCCTCACCTGATAATATAAATGAAATAGCATGGCATCACCCTTCGTGCTTTACACTCTCAATGGCACGGCATAACCCTTCATGGTTTACATTCTCAAATGGCACGGCATCACCCTTCGTGCTTTACACTCTCAAATGGCATGGCATCACCCTTCCTGCTTTAAACTCTTCCTTACCAAGCACATGTATATCATTAACAAGCAAGGTAGGAAGCATAAATGACATCAAGGAAAGTGTTTAAACCACAACACAATACAATAATTCATATCGCAATTTTCACTGACCACAAACAAATTCCAAATATGTAGCAGAATCAATAAATTTGTCAACAAATAGACCAAGGCTCCACACAACGTATAATAAACCTCAAAACAATCAACAGAGATGAGAAATACTCAGTATAGGGCAACACCTTCATATTAATTATATAACTCCATTAAAATTTATCAGAAACAATTCTGGATAATAATACGTCGACTTAAACGTTTATTCCAAAAAATCAACAAAAGTCAACGTGGGACCCACCCCTTGGAAACCGACATAATTTTTATGAAATTCAAACACCCTTTACGATACGAGTTCAACCGTACCAATTTTATCAAATTCCGATAACAGCTCGACCTCTAAATCTTAAATTTTTGTTTTTTGGAAGATTTTGCAAAAATCTTGATTTTTTCCATTTAAATCCGAAATAAATGATGAATATAACCATATAATCATGAAGTATAATCATTTTAGGATATAGAACACTTACTCCAATCCCTATGGTGAAAATCGCCTCAAATATCGCTTCAATCCAAGCTCCATAACTCCAAATATGTTTAAAATGGCTGAAATCTCGAAATATAGCTATTAACAAGGTATTTACTCTTCGCAATCGTGGAAACTGCTTCGCGATCGCGAAGTACAAAATTTTTCAGCCCCAAAATTTCTCTTCGCGATCGCGAAAAACTAATCGTGATCGCGAAGAAAAAACTCTCCAACTCTTCCGGACAGCCTCTAGTATAATGGTCATAACTCTTCGTACCAAACTCCAAATAATAAATGGTTTAACTTTCTGAAAACTAGATTCCAAGAAATATAACTTTCATTTGTTGCTCATCTCCCAATTCCTTATATATTTCGAGATATAAGCTTCTAAAGTCAGCCCTATGCAACAGATATTTCCAAACTCTTTGCGGACAGCCTGTAGTATATCTACCATACCTTTTTGTACACAACTCCAAATTACAAATGGATTACCTTTATGAAAACTAAATACAAAGAGCTACAACTTTTGTTTTTGGATCATCTCCAAATTCCTTATGGATTGTGAGATATAAGCTTCCAAAGTCGGGTCAGTGCAGCAGAAAATTTCCTCTACGCGATCGCGAAAGGCCTTCCGTGATCGCGCTTCACTCGCCATTTTCCCCCATTTTGTGCATCGCAATCGCGGCCAATTCCACGTGATCACATAGCGCACTGCTGTAGCCAAAAACCAGCAGCTATAAATGGCCTAGAAATGGTCTGAAACTCACCCGAGCCCCTCGGGACCCCGTCCAATCACACCATCCAGTCCCATAACATAACACGGACCTGCTCGAGGCCTCAAATCACATCGAACAACATCAAAACGACGAATCACACCTCAAATCAAAATCTATGAACTTTGAACTTTAAAATTCTATATCTTATGCCGAAACACATCAAATCAATTTGGAATGACTTCAAATTTTGCACACAAGTCATAATTGACATAGCGAAGCTATTCAAATTTCCAGAATCGGATTCCGACCCCGATATCAAAAAGTCAACCCCTCGGTCAAACTTTTCAAAAATTCGACTTTCGCCATTTCAAGCTTAATTCCACTACGGACCTCCAAATAATTTTTCGGACACACTCCTAAGTCCAAAATCACCCAACAGAGCTAACGGAACCGACGGAACTCCATTCCGGAGTCGTCTTCACACATTTCCAACTATGGTCAAAATCCTAAGACTTAAGCTTCTGTTTTAGGGACTAAGTGTCTCAAATCACCCTGAATCATCCGATAACTGAATTCAACCACGCACGCAAGTCAATACACATAATACGAAGCTGCTCAAGACCTTAAGTCGTTGAACGGGGCATTAATTCTTAAAACGACAAGTCGGGTCGTTACATTCTCCACCTCTTAAACAAACGTTCGTCCTCGAACGTGCTAAATATCTTTCTGAGGACTTTAAATTACTGAGTGTATTCTTACACACCTACTTGTGGGTGATTCTACGTTCCCGCAATTTAACACAGGTCCGACAACACCATCTCAATTGAGATTATTTCTTTTCTCCATTCTTATAGGCTTTAAAGCAAAATCCCCAACTCTCCAATCATTTCCAAAATGCCTGATTTTTACTTCGACGCACGATATTAGTCTCAACTGGCTATAACAACTCATGCCTACGCACACATCAACTTTCTTGATAGTGTTGAAGTACTTTGGGGTGTTACATTCTCCCCTGCTTAGGATTATTTGCCTTTGAATGAGAAGTAGAGCCCGCCCTCAAACACATAACATAACCTTTCTCTTCTTTCGCACATAACAATCTCCCAATATTCTTTTTCCAGAAATTTCGGCAGAGTCCCCCATATAAATGGGACTATCCACCTGCCAGAGTAGACCCAAAACAACTCCTAACAGCACATCCACAACCCAACAAAACACCACAATGTATATATCAATAACACTAATCTCAACATTACAAGTACCGCATTATCATAATGATATCAGGACATAAAGCACATCATATGTATGCCCATCACCACATCTCTGGTCCTAATAGTTGTTCATAATCGATTACAACATCGCCAATTAACCTCGTATTAACCAAAATCTCATTTCAACTTCTCGTAACACTGACAGCAACACGCGAGGCATGAATACCTCATAATTATTTACCCGAATTAACGAGTCACATTTAACGCCACCCGGGCACTCACCTCGTAGGTTAAAACTCAATAATTACAGCACAATTATGGCTAAATATGCACAGAAGATATACAAGAATTATCAAATAAGCTCATCAGACATGACTCCCTATTAATACTATAGTACAAATTTAAATTTCACAAAGGGAGAATTTTAAACTCATAAATATTTCACCATGAGGACCTCGTCCTTATATAACTTCCACCGTGGCTTGTAGCCTGGTTTAAATATTTCACATTATAAAAAATGTAAGGATCTCGTCCTCAACTCCGAATCACAAGTGTTTTTCACATTGTGCCAGCTGAAATTTTTAATTTCCTTTCTTTCTTCTTTTCGATATATTTCGTAAACAGTTTTCATAACACATAATGAACCCTCATCCCGGTAGGGCATATAATTCATAAAATTGAAATCAATTATTCCGAAATCACATCAAAACCCACTATAGTGAGCAATAGAAAGTCATTTTTGGACCTATAGCCCTCAATAGTAAACAAAAATAAAAATGATAGACACGGGCTAACATCATCAAATCTTCCAACATGGGTAAACACGGGAGTGGAGTACAAACTCACTAATCCACCATATGTAAGGAGCATGAAAGGAGTTCTCACCTCGATAATCGAAATCGAATAAAAAATAAGAATGGTGCTCCTTTTATTATAAATTAAATCATACATGTAACTACAACTTCTAGTGTATCAGCCTCAACCAATTCATAGCAGTTATATCAACGGATCGGGCCTCCACCTCTTAGGCGCCCTCTACCCGCCTGTCCTCCACCCCTAACTGGCTATGCACGTGGAGTATTAACTGGAATAAAGCTTGTAGCCTGAGTGTTCTGATGAAATCCACCCCTCCCAAGTCTGGGATAATTTCTCTTGATGTGCCTAGTATCACCACACTCAAAACAACCCCTCTGTGGGTTCGGCTGCTCACACTGAGTCTGTGCCGGATAACTGGAATAACCATTATAAGAACTCCATGCCGGTGGTGCATTAGAAGAACTTACTGGAACACCCCGAGTATTCTGAAATGTAGAATTATTAAGGACGCAGGAATACCGCATGTCCCAGCATCATCCCATACAAATCTCAGCTCTTAATCATATACAAATTTTGGAGAACCTTTCAATACCACATAAATACATCTCAGGCCAAAACTCATATAACACATGACCCCGCAATCTGATCGTTGATAGTGGACTCCCTCACTTGGCGCGAAGCCATAGGACACATTCTAATGATCCACAATACTAAACTTCATCACTAGTAGGACACCGGTCATAAGACACCTCAGGCCATTTATTTGGCGCATGTCATCCTCGTGACAGTTAAACTCACTTCCTCCAGTGCCTTTGCTGCGTATGTACCCTTCGCTAAATAGAAATCCCATACGAACTACATAGTCTCTAATACCGCCAACTATTTTAGATCTACATCCACCTCGTGACCCTACCATAATTGTGATGATTAGGCAATTAATTAAATATTCTTAAGATCATACTTATTAACCGGATGTCAGAACCTGTTGCATCCCCATGTGCACAACTGAATGATCTCTAAATACTTCCGCATCCTCGATCTGGATGATACATTGTAACAATGGTTGAACAACCCTGGCGCCCTTATAACCCCTCTGTAGTATCATAAACCGTTGGCGCATAGTTGATACCGAGTGTGCAATTTCATACACAAGTGGATGCAAAAGAACATAAGATATATGCTTCAAGCTGAATAAATACCGCAGGATAGGGAATGAAAGAAGTGAATTCTCCCTACTAGCTTTGTAGCCTCTCGAAGATAAGTACAGACGTCTCCGTACCGATCCGCAAGACTCTACTAAACTCGTTCGTGACTCGTAGAACCTATGAACCTAGAGCTCTGATACCAAATTGTCACGACCCAAAATCTCACCACAGGCGTCGTGATGGCACCTAATTTCTAAGACTAGGTAAGACGATTTCTATCACATTTTGATACCAACTTGTCACGACCCAAAATCCCACCCCAGGCGTCGTGATGGCACCTAGTCTCTAAGACTAGGTAAGCCAATTTCTATCACATTTTGAAGCAATTTTTTTTTTGAATTAAATAAGTAACCAAAACTAATAGCGGAATAAATATGAATATACAACCTCCCAAGACTGCTAGTACTAAGTCACGAACTCTAACTGAATACATGGAATGATCATGAGGACCGAATATACAATACTGTTTGATTAAAAATTAACAGTACAATGAAATGAAAAGACTCCAAGGGACTGAGATGACCAAGTAGCTCTACCTTGAATCCTTACAATCCCGCTTTAACTCTGCTCAAGTCCGATATCTCCAATACCTGGTTCTGCACAAAAATGTGCAGAAGTATAGTATGAGTACACCATGGTCGGTACCCAGTAAGTATCAAGACTAACCTCAATGGAGTAGAGACGAGGTACAGTCAAGACACTCACTAGTCTAATAACCTGTGCAATATAGCATGCAAAAATAATAGAAAATAAATAGCAGTAATAGCAACATCAATCAACTAGTGATTTAAACAACAAGGTAACAGGAATACCATAAATATTGCTCAAACGAGTAATAAACACAGGTACAGCCAATTAATCAGGTCCTTCAGAATATACATCTTTTATCTAAGTTATTCAATAAAAATCTCTGGAATATAATTCTTTTCAATAAATATATTTTCGAATATAATTATTTCAAGTAAATATCTTTCGAATATAATTCTTTCAAGTAAATATCTTTCGAATGTAATTCTTTCAAGTAAATATCTTTCAAATATAATTCTTTCAAGTAAATACCTTTCGAATATAATTCTTTCAAGTAAATATCTTTCAAATATACTTCTTTCAAGTAAATATCTTTATAATACAATTATTTCAAATAAATATATTTCTAATATAATTCTTTCGAATAAATATCTTTCAAATATACTTCTCTCAAGTAAATATCTTTATAATATAATTCTTTCAAATAAATATCTTTATAATATAATTCTTTCAACTCATTTAACTTTCCTGGCGTGAGGAATACATTCAACATATCACATCAAATGGCACGGCAATACCTTCGTGCACTTAGCTCATTCTCACCCAATATATATATATTTGATTCAAATCAATTGGCACGGCAACACCCTTCGTGCATTTATATCTTCCTCACTGTGCATGCATTTATATCTTCCTCACTGTGCATACATATAATAGTACCAACTAGGTGGGAGAAATGCCAATAACAATAAAAGAAATAAAGTGGAGGCACACATGAAGCAACAACGACTACAAGTCACACAGAAAACATAGGTGCACAATAACATCTCAAGATAAAGGCATGAATGTATACACAACAAAACGATATCACAATATAATGTATGTCTCTTGCCCTCTCCTGCACGGAAACACCCTTCGTGCCAAGAATATATGAAAACATAAAAATAGTTGCACGCCATCACCCTTCGTGCTTTTACTCTCATCCTCGCCTAATAATATAAATGAAATAGCATGGCATCACCCTTTGTGCTTTACACTCTTCCTTACCAAGCATATGTATATCATTAACAAGCAAGGTAGGAAGCATAAATGACATCAAGGAAAGTGTTTAAACCACAACACAATACAATAATTCATATCGCAATTTCCAGTGACCACAACCAAAGTCCAAATATGTAGCAGAATCAATAAATTTGTCAACAAATAGCCCAAGGCTCCACACAACGTATAATAAATCTCAAAACAATCAACAGAGGTGAAAATACTCAGTATAGGGCAACGCCTTCATTATTTCAAATTCTTGATAATTATATTAACTCCTCAATTTAAACTTATTAATAAATATTTGCAGATAAGTGTTCCATCATGGATTTAATTCCAAGAAAATATCAAATCAATGAACACACAGAATTTACGTAAAATCCAAGTGACAATAACACTAAATTTATTATATAAAATACAAATTTGACAAATAAGGAACGAGGCGTGATAATTCAAGGATTTACTAATGCCAACAATTATCTAATTTAATACATAAGAATGCCTAAAACTTTAAACCAAGAAAATTTGCACATATAAGCCCGAGTACGTACTCGTCACCTCGTGTACTCGGCTTCACATTTCACAAATGGCACATAAGACTCGATGCTTAAGGGGTAATTCCCCCACTCGAGGTTAAGCAAGACACTTACCTTTTTGAAGTTATGCCGATATTCCAAAATCGCATCCTTTCTTGAATTGACCTACAGACCACATTCCGGATGCACTCCTAAGTCTATAACTCCATTAAAATTCATCAAAAATAATTCCGGATAATAATACGTCGACTTAAAAATTTATTCCAAAAAGTCAACAAAAGTCAACGTGGGACTCGCCCCGTGGAACCCAACATAATTTTCATGAAATCCGAACACCCATTCCGATACGAGTTCCACCATACTAATTTTATCAAATTCCGATAAAAACCCGACCTCCAAATCTTAATTTTTTGTTTTTGAAAGATTTTGCAAAAATCTTGATTTCTTCCATTTAAATCCGAAATAAATGATGAATATAACCATATAATCATGAAGTATAATCACTTTAGGATATAGAACACTTACCCCAATCCATATGGTAAAAATCGCCTCAAAAAGCGCTTCAATCCGAGCTCCATAGCTCCAAATATGTTAAAAATGGCTGAAATCTAGAAATATAGCTACTGCACAAGTATTTACTCTTCGCGATAATGGAAAATGCTTCGCGATCGCGAAGCACAAAATTTTTCATCCCCAAAATTGCTCTTCGCGATCGCGGAAAACAATCGCGATCGCGAACAACAAACTCCTCAACTCTTTCGGACAGCCTCTAGTATAATGGTCATAACTCTTTGTACAAAACTCCAAATGATGAATGGTTTAACTTTATAAAACTAGATTCCAAGGACTATAACTTTCATTTGTTTCTCCTCTCCTAATTCCTTATATATTTTGAGATATAAGCTTCCAAAGTCAGCCCTATGCAACAGAGATTTCCAAACTCTTCGTGGACAGCCTGTAGTATATCTACCTTAAATTTTAGTACATAACTCCAAATAACAAATAGTTTACCTTTCTGACAACTAGACACAAAGGGCTACAACTTTTGTTTTGGAATCATCTCCAAATTCTTTATAGATTGCGAGATATAAGCTTCCAAAGTCGTATCAGTGCAGCAAAAGATTTCCTCTACGCGATCGCGATTCACTGGCCATTTTCCCCCATTTTGTGCTTCGCGATCGCGGCCAATTCCACGCGATCGCATAGCACACTGCTGTAGCCAAAAACCAGCAGCTATAAATGGCCTAGAAATGGTCCGAAACCACCCCGAAACTCACCCCGAGCCCCTCGGGATCCCGTCCAATCACACCATCCAGTCCCATAACATAACACGGACCTGCTCGAGGCCTCAGATCACATCGAACAACATCAAAATGACGAATCACACCTCAAATCAAAATCTTTGAACTTTGAATTTCAAATTCTATATCTTGTGCCGAAACACATCAAATCAATTCGGAAAGACTTCAAATTTTGCACATAAGTCATAATTGACATAACGAAGCTATTCAAATTTCCAGAATTGGATTCCGACCCCGATATCAAAAAGTCAACCCCCGGTCAAACTTTCCAAAAATTCGACTTTCGCCATTTCAAGCTTAATTCCACTAAGGACCTCCAAATAATTTTCCTGACTCACTCCTAAGTCCAAAATCACCCAACGGAGCTAACGGATCTCCATTCCGGAGTCGTCTTCATATATTTCCGACTATGGTCAAAATTCTAAGACTTAAGCTTATGTTTTAGGTACCAAGTGTCCCAAATAACCGCGAATCATCCGGCAACTGAATTCAACCGCGCACGCAAGTCAATACACATAATACGAAGCTACTCAAGAACTTATGTCGTTGAACGGGGCGTTAATTATTAAAATGATAAGTCGGGTCGTTACATTCTCCACCTCTTAAACAAACGTTCGTCCTCGAACGTGCTAAAAATCTTTCTGAGGACTTTAAATTACTGAGTGTATTCTTACACACATACTTGTGGGTGATTCTACGTTCCCACAATTTAACACGGGTCCGACAACACCATATCAATTGAGATTATTTCTTTTCTCCATTCTTATAAGCTTTAAAGCAAAATCCCTAACTCTCCAATCATTTCCAAAATGCCTGATTTTTACTTCGACGCACGATATTAGTCTCAACTGGCTATAACAACTCATGCATACGCACACATTAACTTTCTTGATAGTGTTGAAGTACTCTGTGGTGTTACATTCTCCCCCGCTTAGGATCATTCGCCCTTGAATGAGAAGTAAAGCCCACCCTCAAACACATAACATAACTTTTCTCTTCTTTCACACATAATAATCTCCCAATTTTTTTTTCCAGAAATTTCGACAGAGTCCCCCATATAAGTGGGCCTATCCACCTGCCAGAGTAACACCAAAACAACTCCTAACAACACATCCACAACCCAACAAAACACCACAATGTATATATCAATAACACTAATCTCAACATTACAAGCACCGCATTATCATAATGATATCAGGACATGAAGCACATCATATGTATGCCCATCACCACATCTCTGGTCCTAGTAGTTGTTCATAATCGATTACAACAATGCCAATTAACCTCATATTAACCAAAATCTCATTTCAACTTCTCGTAACACTGACAGCAACACGCGAGGCATGAATACCTCATGATTATTTACTCGAATTAACGAGTCACATTTAACGCCACCCGGGCACTCACCTCGTAGGTTAAAACTCAATAATTACAGCACAATTATGGCTAAATATGCACAGAAAGATATACAAGAATTATCAAATAAGCTCATCAGGCATGACTCCCTATTAATACTATAATACAAATTTAAATTTCACAAAGGAAGAATTTTAAACTCATAAATATTTCACCATGAGGAGCTCGTCCTTATATAACTTCCACCGTGGCTTGTAGCCCGGTTTAAATATTTCACATCATAAAAATATGCGAGGATCTCGTCTTCAACTCCGAATCACAAGTGTTTTGCACATTGTGCCAACTGAAATTTTTAATTTCCTTTCTTTCTTCTTTTCGATATATTTCGTAAACAGTTTTCATAACACATAATGAACCCTCATCCGGTAGGGCATATAATTCATAAAATTAAAATCAATTATTCCGAAATCACATCAAAACCCACTATAGTGAGCAATAGAAAGTCATTTTTGGACCTATAGCCCTCAATAGTGAACAAAAATAAAAATGATAGACACGGGCTAACATCATCAAATCTTCCAACATGGGTAAACACGGGAGTGGAGTACAAACTCACTAATCCACCATATGTAAGGAGCATGAAAGGAGTTCTCACCTCGATAATCGAAATCGAATAAAAAATAAGAATAGTGCTCCTTTTATTATAAATTAAATCATACCTGTAACTACAACTTCTAGTGTATCAGCCTCAACCAATTCATAGCAGTTATATCAACGGGTCGGGCCTCCACCTCTTAGGCGCCCTCTACCCGCCTGTCCTCCACCCCTAACTGGCTATGCACGTGGAGTATTAACTGGAATAAAGCTTGTAGCCTGAGTGTTCTGATGAAATCCACCCCTCCCAAGTCTGGGATAATTTCTCTTGATGTGCCTAGTATCACCACACTCAAAACAACCCCTCTGTGGGTTCGGCTGCTCACACTGAGTCTGTGCCGGATAACTGGAATAACCATTATAGGAACCCCATGCCGGTGGTGCATTAGAAGAACTTACTGGAACACCCCGAGTATTCTGAAATGTAGAATTATTAAGGACGCAGGAATACCGCATGTCCCAGCATCATCCCATACAAATCTCAGCTCTTAATCATATACAAATTTTGGAGAACCTTTCAATACCACATAAATATATCTCAGGCCAAAACTCATATAACACATGACCCCGCAATCTGATCGTTGATAGTGGACTCCCTCACTTGGCGCGAAGCCATAGGACACATTCTAATGATCCACAATACTAAACTTCATCACTTGTAGGACACCGGTCATAAGACACCTCAGGCCATTTATTTGGCGCATGTCATCCTTGTGACAGTTAAACTCGCTTCCCCGATCGCGATTCACTGGCCATTTTTCCTCATTTTGTGCTTCGCGATCGCGGCCAATTACACGTGATCGCATTGCACACTGTTGTAGCCAAAAACCAGCAGCTATAAATGGCCTAGAAATGGTCCGAAACCACCCTGAAACTCACCCGAGCCCCTCGGGACCCCGTCCAATCACACCATCCAGTCCCAAAACATAACACGGACCTACCCGAGGCCTCAAATCACATCAAACAATATCAAAATGACGAATCACACCTCAAATCAAAATCTATGAACTTTGATCTTTTAAATTCTATATCTTGTGTCGAAACACATCAAATCAATTCGGAATGACTTTAAATTTTGCACACAAGTCATAATTGACATATAGAAGCTATTCAAATTTCCAAAATCGGATTTCGACCCCGATATCAAAAAGTCAACCCCCCGATCAAACTTTTTAAAAATTCGACTTTCGTCATTTTAAGCTTAATTCCACTACGGACCTCCAAATAATTTTTCGGACACACTCCTAAGTCTAAAATCACCTGACGGAGCTAATGGAACCGACGGAACTCCATTGTAGAGTCGTCTTCACAATTTCCAACTATGGTCAAAATCCTAAGACTTAAGCTTCTATTTTAGGGACCAAGTGTCCCAAATCACCCTGAATCATCCGATTACTGAATTCAACCGTGCACGCAAGTCAATACACATAATACGAAACTGCTCAAGACCTTAAGTCATTGAACGGGGCGTTAATTCTTAAAACGACAAGTCGGATCATTACATTTAAACACTAAAATAATCAAAAATGTCCTATTTGGAAAAAGGTAACAGCTACAGCAGCTTTCTACTTCCAAAATTGACCTAAAATTATGAAACTCATCTATTTATAGTGAGCTAGAATTCGCTGACAAAAATGCCTCTCGGGAGGTTCTGCGGCTGCACAATTCCATGTGTGGTCCACAGATTTCTTCAGTTGGCATGAGATGGAATTCTGCAGCCGCACATTTTTGGATTACGGCTGCAAAGTATCTTTTGCGGTCGCACTTCAGCAAGGAGTCAGGACTTGGAGTTGTGCACACTCTCTGAACTTGTAATTAATTTTTAGTACAGAAGTTGTTCTGCGACCGCACATTGGTCAAAATCATGTTGGGTTCTGTTGCTTGGTTTGCGGCCGCAGATGGAATTCTGCGCTCCGCAATTTCTTCTGCGGACCGCACTTTTTTATCTCTGCGCCCTTTAATGCCTTGTGCTTTGGAACACTTCTTTTTTAGTCGGATTTCATCATGGTAGACCAAACTTCCAATATTCCTGCAATTTGCATAATTACATTAGTTTCGGGAACGTAAATCAATACTTTCGAACTAAAACAAAAGCAAAAAGATGCTAATAAGTAGTCAAAATCCCCACTTATCAGCCACCAAAAAGCAAAACTTTATGGCTTTGTCTACTGCTGAAGGTGAGTATGTGGTTGCTGTCGTTGTGCTTAATTGTTGTGGATTAAGCAACAATTAATGGATTTTGGAATTGATGTAGGTTGTATCCCTATCTTTTGTGACAACACTAGTGCAATTAGTATGACTAAGAACCCGATTCATCACAAAAGAACTAAACATATAGATGTTAGGCATCATTTTTTAGGGACAACTTTGAGAAGGGTTTGATCGTTGTGGAATTTTGTGCTACTGACAAGCAAATAGATGACATCTTCACAAAAACTCTAAGTCTACAACTGAGGGGGGAAGAACCGGTTTCATCTGAAATTGAACAGGTAACTTCTGGGTTAAAAGTTTCATCTGATGTTGTTTCTGATGTTGCTGAAAATCTTGAGAAAAGATTTGTTCTGGTTGGTACTATCACTGGTGTAGAATCTGAGTCTGGAAAAATAAGTGGTAAAAATAAAAAGGAAAAAGAAAAAGTGAGTGAGGGTATTAAACTAGATGTGAGGGAAAAGGGAGAATGGGGAGTGGTTGAATATTCTTAACCCACTCTTGTTGGTTTGACTGAAGAAACAGAGGCTATGATGTTATGTAGTGAAGAGGTTGTTGAGAAAGAAAAGCGTCTGAGAGAAGAAGGAGGAAGTGGGTATGGAGATGCTAGTGCAGTAGATGGGCTGGTTAGGCTAAGTAAAAGGTTCCAAGAACATGTTCCATCTAGGAAGGAACCCCTCCATGACCTACTGAAGAAAGTTTCTGATAGATACAATCCAAGGAAGAAGAAAGGTTCAGGAGTTAAAATCCCTGGAACAGCTATGGGTGGCAAGAAGAGAAAGGTTTCCTCTTCTATCCCTATAGAGACTCCTCCCATAAAAGGAAGAACTACAAGGAATCAGAGGAAGCAGAGTGAGGCTGATCTAGAAAAGGCCTTAGCTGAGAGTAAAAAGAAAGTTGTTGCTAAAGGAGAGAAGAAGATAGGTGAAACAAGTGAAATAATTGAGATAGAAGAGATGGATCATGGTCCTTCATGATGAGGATAAGGGTAGAGGAAGTGGGGGTTGTGACTCCAAGTGCCAAAGAAAGAAAGACTTCTAAGAAGAAGTCTCCGGAAAAGTCTGTTGAAAGCTCTGCCTTGGCAAAAAGAATCAGGTCTGCCAGGAAATCAAGCAAAGTGCAAATTGTGGAGGAGGAAAGTGAAGAAGAGGAGACTGATAAAGAAAAAGACAAGGTGGTCAAGTTCCAAAAGAGAACAATTCTGAAGTAGATACTTCTCACTCACTTAGAAGATGAAGGAATAGTATTGTTGCTGGAGAAAATGGAAATTCAAGAATGGAAGGACATGGTCCTTCAATTGGAAGGGAGGTTAGTCTGAGCTGAAATTGTTGAGTTCTTTGCTAATTGTGGGAGTGTACATGGAAGGGTTAACAGTGAAGTAAAATGAGTGATGGTGAGCTTTGATGATAAAGAGCTAGGGGGAGATTCTAGGAGTGCATGTTGATGGATACAATGATTTCACTAAGTTGAATGGCATAGTCTAGAAGGTCTTCCTACCTCACTAGCCATCACCAGGAAGTTTGCTGATGGGGATTTGGAGCAAGAACCTAGGACTGTTTATAAAAGTGAAATGAAACCTGCCCACAAAGTGCTCTTTAAGTTTGTCAACAAAATTGTTCTACCTAGGCAGGAGAGAAGGCACATTGCTGCCTTCATGGACCTGGTCCTTATGGAGTGCTTGGTCGGGATTCATAATCCAGCTCCTAAATAGGGTGGTTTGTGGAACTAAAACTCATGGCGTCCCCAATGGTTTTATTCTCACTGTTGTGCTTGCTCACTTTAAGGTTCCCCTCAAGAAGTGGGATGTTTGCACAAGTAAATATTACGTGGGTTCCAACACTTTGATTGACTGTGACTATGAAGTCATTACTGCACCCAAATAACCTAGTTCATCCAAGAGGGTGCCCAAGAATAGCAAAGTGAGAGCTTTGGAGCAGGAGAGTGGGGCTAAGGATGCTGCGATTGAATGATTGAAGACTAGGTTGGCTGAAGTAGAGGCTGAGAGAGACTCTCTCAAATCTGAGCTTGCAAAGGAAAGGGAGAAGAATGAGGGAATATTTCAAGATATGCTGAAACTGCTTCAGGCCAAGAACCAAGAATTGGTCCTTCCCAGTCTTAAACCCTTCCTAGCCTAGTTTGTAACCACTGATCTAAGTGGGATTTTTTTTTTCAGTTTGCTTATGGTTCAGTACTTTTATTTCTGTTTATGCTTTGTGGATGAATCTCATCAATGATAGTCACTGCTTTTGCTCTAATTGTTTGTTGATATTTCTTAGATGGCTAATATTCTTAGATTGATAAGAGAAAATTAAATTCATGATTGCATTTGAAGTAGCCTCAGTGGCCATGAGTAAGATCTGCTAAAATCTGGTTACTTAACTTAATTATGGAACTTTTCGATGATGCCAACGGGGGAAGATAGGTTGTGCTTTTGCTTTGAAATGTAATGTTTATAACCTAATGAACATGGTCCTTGATGATTTGTGACTTTAAAATGGAAAGTCTTCCAACTAGGAATGGCAAACAGTGCGGGGCGGTGCGGTTACGGGGCAAACCCGTGAAGGTTTCAACCTGCCCCGCAAAGTATAATTTGTTGTTTTTAAACCGCCCCGCGCAAACTTGCCCCGCATAAAAAAATTTAAATTTTTCTAATTTGAGAATATTATCAAAAGATACCATATTCCAATGCATTATAATTTATATATTCTTTTTTAAAAAAATTTATGCAGTTTTTCTTAATTTTTCTTTCTTTCGTTGGTGTTAACTCCACTTACTTTTGTGCATATGGAGTAATTCTATGTTACCTCATATTTTTCAACTTTCATATTGTGTAACTGTCTATTATAAATTAAAGTTGCTTTTCTTACAAACAATTTTTGGTTCCTTTATGAGAAGCTAACAATTTAGCACTTTTGCATTTCTTACATATTTCTTGGTAAGCTATATGTACTTTGACCTTTCATTTGAGACTTAAGCATCAAATTCTCTTGGAACAGAGATCATAGAATCCGAAAAAAAAAAAAGGAATTCTAACTAATCCCATAAAGCAAGAGTACATCTCATCTGGGCTCTACCAAAAGACAATCTCTTTACCATAAAGTTTGCCATTCTTCAGCCGTTCTTAGCTGCAACAATTAGCAGCTCACATTCAAAACTCACACCAATGCTATTCAATTCAATTCCTAAATAGAATGAATTGAATAGAAACCAGTAACTCTCATATGCAAACATGTAGTCATCAATAATCCAAGGCAGCAAATCACATATGGTTGTCCGCTGAGCAGTATTGAAAATCTAAAATAACTTCTATTAAACACAATTCAACAAACAACCAATAATTAATCCAAAATAGTAATAATGACAGAGTACATCCCAAGAACTCAAGAAGTAGGGGAAGGGTAGAAAAACAAAAACTAAATGGAATTCATAACTTGCAAGGATAGTAGTTCATTTACTTTCACATAGAGGGAGAATTGTTAGTAAAATTGTAGAAAACAGAAATTTAAAAAGATCTAAAACAGGTCAATTAGCAATATGAAATTTGGGGATGCCAATCCTTCCAATTTGTCAGGACTCTTAGATAGTACATGTACATATGAATCTTGAATTACTTTGTTGCCTCCATTCAATACAAAACAGGTAAATAAATATTCTGTTACAACTTGAATAATTATGATTCTACGAGAAGTACCACCATCCTGCAAGACAGAAAAACAACATGTCAATTATAAGTTAAACTATTAGAATTCATCATATAAGTACATAGAAAAGTCAGAAACTAAAATATCCCTCTAGCTTCCCTATAAGAAAATAAACTCAATGAAAAAAAACTTAATAGTAGATCCTCATGGACAACTTCTAATCTTCTATCAAGCAACTCTTCTTCATCAAGCAACGTCGGACATGAAACTCTATCAATACTTGAAGTCGAACCTAAAAAGAAAAGTATAATAGTATAAGAAATTGAAAACTATTATTAACATAGTAAGTCATTAAAAAAGTTACTTATCATTTATCTCGTTCCATAACCAAGTGCGAGCACACATCAAAGCCTCTAAAGTAGTAGGATGAAGTCTACTACGATGCGGGCTAATCAATCTCCTGCTAATGCTAAAGGCCGATTCTGAAGCAACGGTAGAGACAGGAATGGCTAAGAGGTCACGAGCCATCTTTGCAAAGTAGGAAATTTTAATCTGATTGTCTTCCACCAGCTTAAATTGTCAAATGATGGCGTACGAGGTAGCACATTTTCTTCTAAATATGAATCCAACTACGATATTGTGTCCACGTTCGCGCTACTCGATGTGACAAACCTATCAAAACTAGACAGTCAATCACCCTCAACAACACTAGCAACTTCATTAGAACTAGATGCCTGAAATAAATCATGTGAAGCAACCACTCTACTCTTATACTCTTGAATGAGATCAAAACAATGATTTTGAACTTCATGAATTTTATCTAAAGCTTCTTCACCATAAATTTGTATAAGATAGAACTCCACTAACTTCACCTTATATCTCGGATCAAAGATAGCAGCTACACCTATCAAAATATGCATATCATCCCAATATTTTTAAAATTTTAACAATATTGATGATATCATAGAGCTAATCAAAGGATTTAAACGTTTCACCCAAACTTCCAGTTCTAGCTTAATATCACAAACTTTTAAAAAGTATTGAGTTGAAGTTGGATATTGACTCCCTGGGAATTGTTCAGTGATACGGTGAAACAACTTCAACTTTTCACAAACTTCTCGTGCTGCACTCCATTGCCCTTCGGTTGGAAAACAACGATAATTGGTGTCATTTATACTCAACTTCGTAAGCACCTATTTGTAATCTAGGGGTGTTCTCAACATAAGATATTTTGAGTTCTAACGACAACTTTTTAGTACAAGAAATATGTAGCAACCGTGAAGCTTCTTCAAACCTTTCAATTCTGCCTGAAGATGATATCCAGTATAAGACACTATAACGCACATTGCTAATACCATATTCTATCACCTTTAGTCTTTCTTGCACAATCAAATTAAGATGTGTGCGACACAACGCACATGCAAAATTCGACCCATCAACAATAAATCCCTCTTACAAAGTTTCTCATCTAACAAGATTTTCATCATAGCATTGTTTGTACTAGAATTATCAACTGTAATTGTTGATATTCTTCTTTCAAGATTCCACTCTAACAAGCAATTAAGCAACGCACTACACAAAGTATCATTATCATGTGGAGCAGGAACATAAATAAATCTAAGAATATGGCTTTGAAGCCTCCATGAATCATCACTAAAATGTGTCATAATAGCCATGAACCCTTTTTGGTATTGTTTGAAGTCCACATATCAATTGTTATTGCAATTTTACTTATGAGTTTTTCCAACAACTTAAAAGTTTTTGATTTCAAATTGTCAAAAATCTTTAAAATATCATTCTTGATTGTGTTCCTAGACACCATTTTAAATAATGGCTGGAGACTAGCAACAAACTTCCTAAATCCAATATGATCGACATCGACAAAGGGTACTCATACAAAATGATGGCATGAGCAAGTTCCCTACGTGAAATATCCTGATCAAAATAATATTGTTGGCTACCATCGTCACCCCCCAAACCACCCCCATCTTCTTAGTCACTTGGCTTCTTACGACATCTACGAATATGATCCCACAAAGATGATGTCCCATATTTTCTTGTTGATTTGATACGAGTATTACAATACTTACAAACACCAAAGGGAACACCATCAAGCTTCACCACTTTGAAATATTTCTATGCTTTAGAAATAAGTTTTCTTTTACCCGTTTCATCACTAACTTCCATAGTAACTTCATCAGACTGCATAAGCCTTTGACTCTCAGTCTCAATAGAAATTGTACTTGAAGATGGACACACTAGATTTTGTTCGTCCTGAGACTCCATAATTTTCTATAAAAATAAAAATAAAAGCAATAGATCAATTACAAGAATGAAGTAGGTATTGATGTAACAATAAGTTCAAATAGACTATGAAAATCAACACAGCTCGCCAAATATAAGGGAGAAAACTTGTTTAAGCATAAAAACTCTTCCTATATGCAAATCATAGCATATCCCAAGCTCGAATAAAGTGGAGAGTTGTGGTAGGCCTATGGCCATATGAAAACAATCAAATTACTAGTTACAAAGAATCTTCTAGATTGAGATTAAGTCATAGTTGAATGGAAACGCATGAAATTACAACTCTATTGAATTCCAGCACAAAATGGTAAATTCGGTAATTTTTTAATTAGAAAATAGCTAATCATTTATGGAGATAATAAAAAGGAGAAATTCATATGTTCAAGATAAAGAAAGAGACCAAAGTAGAAAACTTCAGTATGCATGACCTAACAGCCAAAAGAGGTAAACTTTCCCACCAAAGTATACTCAATACGAACCCCTTACATTTTAGCATAATTTAACAAAAAATCAACCAAAACCCTAACAAGCTGGTCCAAAATGAGTCCAAAAGGAAAGTCAACAAATAGTCTTCGAATTACTTAAAAACAATAATTAATAAAGTCGTTATGTACAAGAAGTAGCATTTATAATCATATACCTTGTGGTCTTGTTCATTAAACAATGAAAATTTAAAGCTGCTGCACTAGCAAATTAAAGTAGGAAACCTTGTAAAAACATTCAGCTTGATTTTGCAGAAGAAAAAAGAAATTTCAATAAGAAATTCTATGGTATTAGCACTTACTAGAGAATGAGATCGTGACTCGTGAGATTGAGATTGTGAGAGACAGAGAGAGGGGAGAAAGCTTGGAGTAGTGGTTGCGTGACTGTCTTTTCAGAGAAACCTGGTAGCATTTTAACCTTTTAGGTTTTAGTTCAAAAAATTAAAATCTTGACGCGCGACTCGCGACCCGCGACCCGCAACCCGCCTCGCCCCGCGTTAATTATTTTTAAAAAAATTAGAACCCGCCCCGCACCTGCCCCGCCGCATTGTCATCCCTACTTCTAACATTGTGTTGATGTTGAGCTGAGTTGAAAGAGGTTTCATGATTCTGAAAAGCACAAAGTTTGTAATCATAAAAAAGGGGAAATTTATTGACCTAAGTGGTTTTGGTTTTGAAGATTGACAAAGGAACACATACATGAACCAGGTTCATGGATAGTGTACACATGTCACGATCAGATTCAAGCACAAGGCATGCACATGAAGGGATAAGTATAAGTAGTTATATCTGATATTCCCTGAACGAAAAGGTTGCATAATTGATAAGGAACAGGACTCCTTACTTGAAGAGAACTCTATCCTAGATAAGGAAAGAGTTAGAGATTGAAGTTAATTAGAACTCTTTCACCAAGGAAGAGTATAGCATTAGAGCTCTAGTTAATCCTAATCCTACTAGCTCTATATATTTTAGTTGTGTTCTCTTTTACAGGTGACGCACAAACGTTCAATTTAAGCAAGAATTGAGAGCAAAATAGCAAGGCATTTTGCAAGCAATTCCTGTGTGTTTCAAGTGTGCGAACCTGGAGCTACATGAACCAGATAGAAGAACCAATTTCATGTGTCTGTCTTTTATTCTAGTTCAATTGTAGTAGGACTTTTGAGTTGTACCTTTCAGCTTTCTTAGAATCAAATTGTATTAGGTGCTTGAGTTGTATTGTTCAAGTTAGAGTTAACTTAAAGCAGTCGCAACAACCTTTAGCTGGTTACTATAAGGGTTAAAGGTAATCCTTAGGTTTACAAGAGGCTTGTAAACACTGTTGTTTTGGCTCAGAGTTATAGTGAAGTTTTGGAAATATCCTACTGGAAAGTAGGTCGTGGTTTTTTCACCTTCTGAGCCGGGTATTTTTTATATAAAAATACGTGTGTTCTTTACTTTTTGTATTTCTTATTCCGCAACTGCAGTGTAAGGAACTCGTAGAAGAACCAGGCCCTTCTATAATCAGTGCACGCAAACAATTGGACACCATACAAATCACCCCCCCTCTTGTGTGGAATTGAAATATAAAACATCAGTCCAATCTTTATTTTGTTGTCTTATTTCTCTCTTAAGCTTGAAATATAACTTCTTAATGTGCCCCTTCTTGTTACAATGTTCACAAGTAACATTCATGTACCTGGACCTCGACTTGCTTCTACTTTTGCCTCTATCATTCTGACCTCTGAAATTGCTTCTCCCCCTGTCTTCAGTAACCAAAACATCAAAGTGTGAAGCTGAAGAAGACGAAGCTTGAGATCTTCTCCTCTTCTATTTATTTAAGACATCACTCTTAGCATATTCCATAGTTACAACACCACTGGGAGCAGAATTAGTCAAACAAACCCGAAGAGTTTCCCAAGAGTTAGGCAAAGTATTCAACCTATATTTCTTCATCAAATCTTACACCCATTACAGATAGCTGGTCTAGGAAACTTTAAAAATTATTTATATGATCATATATAGGACTGCCTCTTTGTATCGAATATTCATCAATTGTTTTAACAAGAATAATTTATTATTGTAGTCTTCGAAGCATAAAGTGTCTCGAGTTTTTCCCACAAACCTCTAGCATGTGTTTTATTTACAATATGATTTCGAACATTATCTTCAACCCATTGTCTAATATAACCACAAAGTTGTAAGTGCTCAAATTCTCAATCTTCATCAGATAGAGTTTCGGGTTTGTTGGAATCAAACACAAGTAAATGCATTTTCTTGCTAATCCTTATTATTCTATGTCAATGTAACCTTAACGGAGATCTTTCATCTTGACTTTCCAAATATGATAATTACTGCTATTCAAACAAACCATCTTTCTCATATTTTCCTCAATCATTCAAATAGACAATCAACACAACCAAATACAACCACAAGCTCTGAAATCACTTTGTTGGGAAATAACAAGCACAGGTAATGTGCACGACAAGGTAGCAGCAGAATAATACCCAAGTCAAACTTTCCCTATCTATTTGAACCAAGAAAAGATAAAAAATTCAATCACAAACGTATAAGGACAGCAAGTATATCAACCACCACAAATATATCAGGGTAAAATACTCAAACGCACGAGACATCAAGATTTACGTGAAGAATCCTCTTCAATGTGAAAAGTAAAATCCACGGGACCAAAGGCCCTAAAAGTTCCACTAAATAAATCAAAAAGAGTTACAAAAGTTCTCTAAATTGACCACAAATCAGTGCCAAACCAAGAGCAACAATAAAAATAAGATTGCACCAAAACAATTGAAGAAAGGAGAGAAATCACCCCAAAATTGAGCTACTGTTCACGCCTCCAGAAAGGAAGTTACAGGCCTTCAAATCCAATCGTTACCATTGAACTCCAAGAACCAGATGTTAGTAACTCCTAGTTCAAATTTGAGCATGATCCAATGGTTCACGAGTAAGATGTTCTAATTGAAGCGAACTGCCTGAGCAAAACTTTTCTAGAGCAAAAGAACACATTTTTCTCTCTCACAAGGCTTCAAAAATGGTTGTAGCCTTATGTTTTCTCTCTTGTTATGTTTTCTAACCTAAAATAGATCATATTTATATGTCTTGATATTAGTGGTCTATAGGGAAAAGTGGGCTAGGTCCAAACGGTATTTTATTTATCCACATAGGAAGGGAAAAAGCCCAAAAACCCAACAATTCTCCCCCTACCGACTATGTGGAGGATACCACCATCACGACGATCATGCAACACTCTTCAAAATTCCCTCTTGACAGAGCTTTAGTCAACATGTCCAAACCATTATCATCGGTGTGAATCTTCTCAAGTTCAAGAGACTTAGAATCCAATACATCTCTAATCCAATGATATCTCACATCAACATATTTAGACCTACCATGGAATATAAAATTCTTGCCAAGATGAATAGCACTTTGACTGTCGCAATAAAGCACATACCTCTCTTGAGCAAAGCCAAGTTCCCCCAAAAGTCTCTTCATCCAGAGCAACTCTTTACAAGCCTCAACGACAGCAATAAGCTCAGCTTTTGTAGTAGATAGAGCAATACATTTTTGCAATCTAGATTGCCAAGACACAACTCCCCCTGAAAAAGTAACCAAGTAGCCTGAAGTAGACTTGCGAGTATCAACATCACCAGCCATATCTGAATCAGTGTAACCACAAAGAATAGGTTTTCCTGGCCCAAAACACAAACTCACACTAGAAGTGCCACAAAGATATCTCATTATCCACTTCACCACATCCAATGCTCTCTTCCTGGATATAAAAGAAAATGATTAACAATACCAACATCATGAGAAATATCTAGTCTTGTACAAATCATTGCATACATCAAACTACCAACAGCTGAATCATAAGGAACTTTCTTCATGTCTTCATTCTCATAATCACTGGAAGGACACTGCTTCGTGCTCAATTTGAAGTGCATAGCTAAAGGTGTACTAACAACCTTAGCTTTATCCATGTTGAACCTGCAGAGTACTTTCTAAATGTACTTATCTTGCGTATACAACAACTTCTTGGTCTCTCTATCACGGACAATTTGCATGCCAAGAATCTGTCTTGCTGGTTCTAAGTCTTTCATAGCAAAATACTTGTTCAACTCTTGCTTCAACTTCTTAATCCTGCAAGCATTATGGCCAACAACAAGCATGTCATCAACATAAAGTAATAATATAATAAAGTCATCATCAGAGAATTTTTGCACAACAACACAATGGTCTAAAGAAGTCTTCTTGAAGCCATGCTAACTTATAAAAGAACCAAACTTCGTGTACCACTGCCTGGGAACTTGTTTCAAACCATACAAGCTCTTCTTCAACTTGCAAATAAAATTTTCTTTTTTCTTTGACTTCAAAACCTTCTGGCTACTCTATATAAATTTCTTCCTCTAAGTCACCATGGAGAAAAGCAGTTTTAACATCTATTTACTCAATCTCTAAATCTAGACTTGCAGCTAAGCCTAGAACAATACAAATGGATGACATCTTCGTAACTGGAGAAAAGATTTCATCAAAATCAACTCCTTTTTTTTCTAATTAAAGCCCTTGACAACCAATCTAGCCTTGTATCGTGAAACTGGGTTACCATCTTCATGTTTCACCCTGAAAACCCACATGTTTTTCAAAGCTTTTCTGTCTTTAGGTAGCTTAACCAAATTAAAGATATGATTATCATGCAAGGACTTCATATCATCCTTCCTAGTATCAAATCACTTATGTTTTTCATCACTATCCATGGCCTCTTTAAAACTTTCAGGTTTTCTCACATCAGTCAAGAGTACATACTCAGTAGGAGGATAACGAGATGAAGGTACTTTCTCTCTAGTAGATCTTTTGAGAGAACTCTCTGGAGCACCAATAGTAGCAGGTTATTGGTCAACCACTTCATCTTGCATTGGATCATCAATTGACCTACGTCCACGTGCAGAGATGAGCAATCCATTATATAAAAGAGAGTACAGAAATATCGAGAGAACAACCTCACAAAGAGGCAAATACAAGTGACAGATTAATACATGTCCCGAAATTCTCCCCTTAAACAAAACTCTCAAACCCCTTATGGATACATTGCGAATGCTATTGAATGAGAAGGAAGGATCCTCAATTTATAGAAGTCCAAGCATTTTCCTCCAAAAAAAGGGACTAGCCAAATATGGGAGATTTATAATTTCCTTCTAAGAAAGGAAAAACTCAATTATGGTAAATATGTTGTCCTTTCCTTCAAGAGATAGAAAAATCAAATATGGTAAGAAAATCAATACAAACACCTAACAATTCTCCCCCTGGCTTGAAGTTTTTGACAAAATAAACTTGATCCACCTTCCACATAAACTTCAATAGGTCGCATCTCCAAATCTTCACCACAAAGTTTGTCTCAACATGCGTAGCACTCCGGTCAAATTTCTTATACAGAAATCATGATTACTGTCAAATAAGTTGTTGCTAGATCTAAACCCTCCTAGATGAACATATCTTGAACCTCGCTCCGATACCACTTGTTAGGATCGAAATAATCAGGTGTCATGCGGAAGCTAGTAAAGCAAACCTTGAACGACGATAAATCAAACCACAAGAAAGAAATATACCAAAAGAGACACAAACGTTTAACATGGTTCGGTCAATTGACCTACGTCCATGGGCGGAGATGAGCAATCCACTATATAAAAGAGAGTACAGAAATATCGAGAGAGCAACCTGTCACAACCCAATTTTACCTCCGTTGGGTATCGTGATGGCACCTAGACTTAGGGACTAGGTAAGCCAAACAATTACTGAATAACAACAATAATTAAATAACATCTAATAATTTTTTTTAAATGAAAATTTCTATAAAATTTATAATTCCCAAAATCGGTAGTACAAGTCATAAGCTCTACTGAGTTACTAGAAAGCCTATAAATACAATTGTCTTGAAATAGAGGTAAAATAGTGCAAGTACTATATCAGAAGGTGACTCCGAAACCTGCGAACGCAGCAACAGGTTTACCTTGAGTCTCCAAAGCAAGATCTGTACTGCTAGCGATCGGTCAACTCACTCCACATTTACCTTGCTCTGCACAAAAATATGCAAAAATATAGTATGAGTACACCACAGTCGGTACCCAGCAAGTATCAAGACTAACCTCGGTGGAGTAGTGACGAGGTACAGTCAAGATACTCACTAGTCAAATAACCTGTGCAATATAGCAGTATATAATAGTACTGGAAAACAACTAGCAATGATAACAACAAAATCAACCAGTGATAAAACAGCAAGGCTACAAGAACATCATAATTATTGCTTAGACGAATAAGGAACACAAGTATAACCGATTAAGCAAGTCCTTCAAATATAAACTCTTCACATATTATTCTTTAAGATAAATATCTTTTGAATATACTTCTTTTGAATAAATACCTTTCGAATATACTTCTTTTAAATAAATATATTTTCAAGTAAAAGTCACCATGTGACCCCTCATTTCACAATCATAAACATTACGGGTCTCAGCCCACTTTTATATTTTCCACTACAGCTCGTGCCCATATTTCTATCACAACCACATGGACAACTCACGTGTCAATAATAAAATCATCATATTTTTCACGGCACCCCATGCCCATATTTGTTTCCTAACCGCACGGACAACTCACGTACCAAAATATCAATATATATAAGATCCGCAGGATCAATTTATTTTCAATAAAGTAAGTTTATAATTTTTAAACCAAGTAAGAAATCATCAAAGAAATGAGTTTATTTTTAAAATAGTTTGAGTAAAGAAAAATGACATTTCAATTTAAATAAAGCATCAGATAATCTATTGCTTCGGATGTAAAACTTATTAGTTTAAAACACAATAGTAACTTCTTTTATTTAAAGCAACTCAGTCATCAAAAAAATCGGTAAAAAAAACTAGGAATATAAATCTTCAGAGTCTCGTACTAAAAAGCCCAAGCCAACACAATACAACAAAGAATACAAACACATAGTAAAATCAAATAATACATCACGGCAGATCACAAGGATTGACCTATCACGAAAATATAAAATAACCAAAGACAAGTGCAACCATCGAAAGATATCAACAAAAGGGCACTCCCGAGATACCGTCTCGTAGTCCCAAAAGTAAATGCTCAACAGGGGATCTCCCGAGGTACCGCCTCGTAGTCCCAAAAGTAAATATGCAAGACATGGGGATCTCCCGAGGTACCGCCTCGTAATCCCAAAGTAAATATGCAACAACAACAATGCCCCCAGGCTATCACAAGTCATCACAATTCAATTCCCAACATAGCCCACCTTGTCTCGTCACGTGCGCAATAATAAAGTAAATGCCCGCCTTGTCTCGCCACATGCGCATAATAATATTCTCACCTTTTCTCGCCACATGTGCATACATACATACATACATATATATATATATATATATATATATATATATATATATATATATATATATATATATATATATATAGAGAGAGAGAGAGAGAGAGAGAGAGAGAGAGAGAGAGAGAGAGAGAGAGAGAGAGAGCGCCTTGTCACGCCGCATGTGCATAAATCAATAGTAATAATAGCACGACAGAAACCTCGTGCAAACACCCGAACAAAACTTCCCAACAATATAACGTGCCAATATCACATCTCATAAATTGCACCTCAAGTGCTCAAATATTACAACATATCACAGATTTGCACATCAAGTGCTCAAATATTATAATTTATCACAGATTGCACATCAAGTGCTCAAATATTATAACTCGCCACAAAATTCAACAAGTGCTCAAATATTATAATTTATCAGAGATTGCACATCAAGTGCTCAAATATTACAACTCGCCACCAAATTCAACAATACATTATTTTTTACAATAAGGAGTCCATGGCTCGACCATAATATGCACAAAATCTTAACAATTATATCCGGGAGTGAACAACTCAACAAAATAATATTTTACATAAAAATCAAGGTGGCAATCACACCAAATCATCATATAAAAACAAATCCAACAAAACAAGGATTTAGGCAAGACAATTAAAGGATTTAATAAGTGCCAAAATTTTCTAATTTAATACATAAGGGCGTCTAAGGATCTTAACCAATGTAATTTGCACATATAAACCAAGTACGTACTCATCACCTTGCGTACATGGTTTTTAATTATACAAATTGCACATAAGACTCAATGCCTAAGGGAAATTTCCTCCACTCAAGGTTAGGCAAGATACTTACCTTTTTGAAGTTATGCCGATATTCCAAAATCGCCTTCTTACTTTAATTGAACCTCTGGACCGCTCAAATCTATCCAAATTAATTGTATAACTTCATTAAAATTCATCGAAAATAATTTCGGATAATAAAACGTCGACTTAAAAAATTATTCTAAAAAAGTCAACAAAAGTCAACGCAGGGTCCGCCTCTCGGAACCCGGCATAATTTTTACGAAATCCGAACACCCATTCCGATATGAGTTCAATCATACCAATTTCATCAAATTCCAATAACAAATCGTCCTCCAAATCTTGAATTTTCATTTTTGAAAAGTTTTTACAAAAATTCTCATTTCCTCCATTAAACTCGAATTAAATGATGAACATAGTCATAGATTCATGAAATATAATCACTTTAGAATATAAAACACTTACCCCAACCAAACTTGTGAAAAATGCCTCCAGAATCGCCCAAATCCGAGCTCCAAAAATCCAAAACGAAAATAGCAAAATGACCATTTTTGGTCCTTATGATTTTGTCCAGGCTCCGCACCTGCAGACAATATAGCCGCACCTGCGGCTTCGCAGAAGCGACACAAGGAGCGTAGAAGCGAGACTCGTCGCAGATGCGATCGATGGACCGCAGAAGCGGCCTTCGCACCTGCGTGGATGCCTCCGCAGAAGCGACGCCACAGGACTTGCACCAATGTCGCAGAAGTGGCTCCGCATCTGCGATCAAATCTCTGCAGATGCGGATACACCAGAACACTGCCCAATACCAGCTTTAGCCAAATTGTTCTGATTGATCTGAAGGTCCTCCGAAACTCACCCGAGCCCTTCGGGACCTCAACCAAATATACCAACACATCCTAAAACACAATACGAACTTAGTCGAGGCTTTCAACCACGTCAAACAACGCCGAAATTACGAATCGCGTATCTAATCGAATTATGAGTTTTCAAATCTTCCAACTTCTATATTTTACGCTGAAACGTATCAAATCAATCCGGAATGACTTCAAATTTTGCACACAAGTCATAAATAACGTAATGGAGCTATTAAAATTTTTGGAATCGAAATATGACCTCGTTATCAAAAATTTAACCTTCGGCCGGGCTTTTCAAAAATCTTCTATTTTCTAACTTTCGCCAAAATGCGTCGAATTGTCCTACGGACTTCCAACTCCAAATCCGAATACACGCCTAAGTCCGAAATCATCATACAAAGTTATTGCCAGTATTGAAATTCTATTTCGGGGTCGTTTGCTCAAAAGTCAACTCTCCGGTCAACTCTTTCCATTTAAGCTTCTAAATAAGAATTGTTCTTTCAATTTAATTCCGAATCTTCCAAAAATCAAACTCAACCACACCCTGTCACGACCCAATTTTTCCTCTGTTGGGTATTATGATGGCACCTAGTCTTAGGGACTAGGTAAGCCTAACAATAATTAAAACAACAATATTATTTAAATAGAATCTCTTAAAATTTCCAAAACCGGTAGTACAAGTCATAAGCTCTACAGAGTATTTGCTAGAAAACTACTAAATACAACTGTCCAGAAATAAGAATAAACAGTGCAAAACGAAAAGTTGAAGGTGACTCTGAAGCCTGCGAACGCAGCAGCAGGTTTACCTTGAGTCTCCACAGCAACAGTCCATACAACTAGCTAACGAACAAGTACCTGGATCTGCACAAAAATGTGCAAAAGAGTAGCATGAGCACACCACAGCGGTGCCTAGTAAGTATATGAACAACAGAAGTATGATGTCACATAAAGACTATGCAATATGGCTCAAAGTACAGTGATGGCAATAAGGAAGGAAACAACAAGTATCAGCGGAATATCATGAAAATGACACAGAAAGGTGAATGGAACACAACCTAAATCTGAAATCACAAATACAGCAAGGACAAGTAATAACTCAGCAACTACAGCCGCTTTTACATCAGGTTTTAGTCAACAACTCCACGAGGTACCGAACCTCGTACAAATCATAACTCACGGGTCTCAATACCTGAACTCTAACACTTGGCATCCTGTGCCCTCATAACATCTCATAACCGCACTAACGACTCATGTGCCAATAGAGCCATTCTCACATAGAAGACAAGTAAACAAGGGTGAGCATATATGCTCAACAATATCAATAATACCTCTTACCCGATAAGAGTGCTTAACTACGTGTATGCTTGTGCAAGTGTCCTAACATAGTCCATACCAGCAAATAAGCATAATGAATAAGAAGAACGGACAACACATAGAAGATTTTCTCACAGCTTTCACAAGATAAAGCTCACACAGGTACGTATACCACTACACAAATATCAACAACAAGAATGCCCCAGGCCATAAATCATTACAAATCAATCCCTGACACAGCCCACCTTGTCTCGCCACATGTGCAATAGTAACATAAATGCCCGTCTTGTCTCGCCACACGTGCCAAATAATGTTCCCACCTTGTCTCGCCACATGCGCAACCCATATATATATATATATATACATATCCCGCCTTGTCACGCCGCATGTGCAAATATCAATGGTAACAATAGCACGGCAGAAACCTCGTTCAACCCCATAATAACAACCGCACGGCAGAAACCTCGTGCATCACCACAACAAGTACAACAGCAACAATGACAATAATATAAAGTACGACAAGTAAATCAACTCAAGAACTTTAATTCACAAAGAAATGGTAGAACCAATTCACAAGGAATAACCACAGTAAAGAATGCTAGGCGTAAAGAGAACAACTCAACAAAGGGAAAACTAATATGTAGCAACGATCCCACAATATACACTTCAACAACAGGGAAGCAATCACGAATCAAATAATGCCAAATAAAATAAGTCGACTAAGATATAGGATATCTAAACTTCTTTTAAGGTTGAGAAAATTACGAAGGATATTCAACAATTCAATTAAAGATAAGCAATTATGAAAAGATAGCATGGCTATAAAGAGATAACAGTTTCAATTAAAGCACATATGAATCAAGTAACAATAATAGTGGATCATGAAGCAATTGATTCTAATTAAGCAGGTAGATGTGAATCTAATAATTAAGATATATAATCATAACAAGAACAACTGCATATTCAATGAATACAAGGACCTAAGAACCCTAAAAGGCCAACTTTCTACAAATAAGTCTGTACACGCGCTCGTCACCTCGTGTACACAGACTACAATCAACATAGAAGACTCAAATTCTAAGAGGGGAAGTCCCCCACACAAGGTTAGGCAAGATACTTACCTCGAACCAAGCTCAAACAATCGGTCACAATGCCTTTCCATGAATATCCGGCTCCGAATGGCCCAAATCTAGACAAACACAATTGCATAACATGAATACAACAATAATAGACTTATCTAATCAATGAAATTAATATTTTAATAAAAATTCCGAAATTCGCCCTAAAAAGTCGACCCGGGCCCACATCTCGGAATCGGATAAAAATCATAAAATACGAACACCCATTCACTTACGAGTCCAACCATATAGGAATTACTCAAATCCGACCACAAATCCCCCTTCAAAACTCAAAATCTTTATTGAAGAAGTTCTTCCAATTTTTTCCAATTTCAACACCAAAAATCCGAAATTAAATGGAGAAAACAACTATAGATTAATGGAATACAACCAAAAACGAGTTAGAAATCATTACCCCAAAGCTTCCTATGAAAATCCCTCGAAAAATAGCCAAATTCCGAGCTCTCAAGTCCAAAAACGAAGAACGAAACCAAACCCTCGAATTTCTCTTTTCTGCCCAGGCGTGACCGCACCTACGACATAATTAGCCGCATCTGCGCGACCGCAGGTGCGCACGTCCAAACCGCACCTGTGCTTCCTCTCGCTTCTGCAGAGCCGCTGATGAGCACAAACTCTCCGCACCTGCGGAGACTGTCAAGTCCAGCTCTTCTCGCACCTACGCCTCAACCTTCACATCTGCGGGCATCGCAGATGCAGAATTTTCCTCGCACCTGCGATCCCTGGCACTCCTCCATTTTTCCGCTTCTGCGCTTGCCTCTCCGCACGTGTGCTCTCGCACCTGCGGTCTCTTCACCGCAGGTGCAAAAATACCAAAAGCCTGAAGACTTAGCAGTAACACAAATCAAACTTTTAGTCCGTTAAGCACTCGAAATTCACCCGAGGCCCCCGGGACCTCAACCAAACATACCAACCAATCCTAAAATACCATACGAACTTAGTCGAGCCCTCAAATCACATCAACTAACGTTGAAACTACGCATCACATCATGAATCGAACTTATAAATTTTTAAAACTTTCAACTTCTAAAACCCGTGCCGAAACCTATCAAATCAACCCGGAATGACGTAAAATTTTGCAGACAAGTCCTAAATAACATAACGGAGTTGTTCAAACTCTCGGAATCGCATTCCGACCCCGGGATCAAAAAGTCCTCTTCCGGTCCAAATCTCCAAAAATTTGACTTTCGCCATTTCAAGCCTAAATCAGCTACAGACCTCGGATTTACAGTCCAGACACGCTCCTAATTCCAAAATCACCCAACGGAGCTAATGGAACCGACGGAACTCCATTTCAGAATCGTATTCTCATAGTTTCGACTACGGTCAAAATCCTAAGACTTAAGCTTCCGTTTTAGGGGCTAAGTGTCCCAAATCACTCCGAAAAAAATGGTAACCGAATTCAACCACGCACGCACGTCAATACATATAATATGAAGCTGCTCAGGGCCTTATGCCGCCGAACGAGACTTAAATTCTCAAAACGACCGGCCGGGTCGTTACACACCCGTGGGTCATAATACATATTACGAAGCTGCTCGAGATCTTAAGTCACTGAACGGAGCGTTAATTCTTAAAACGACAAGTCGGGTCGTTACATAATCTCACAAAGAGGCAAACACAAGTGATAGATTAACACTTGTCCCGAAACTCTCCCCCTAAACAAGACTCTCAAACCCCTTATGACTACATTGTGGATGCTATTGAATGAGAAGGAAAGATCCTCAATTTATAGAAATCCAAACTTTTTTCTCCAAGAAAAGGGACTAGCCAAATATGGGGGATTTATAATTTCCTTCTAAGAAAATGAAAACTCAATTATGGTAAATATGTTGTCATTTCCTTCGAGAGATAGGAAAACAAATATGATAAGAAAATCAGGACAAACAACTAACAAAATTAACTAAGAGAGCAAGCAATGTTTTTTAAGGATATCTGGAAAAGTGAAAACACTGTTAAAAATATAATTGTCTTGTGCTTCATTAATGAATTTGAAAATTCAAAATAGAAAGAGAAACATGTTCCCAAATTATGCAAATGAGGAAATAAACCTATAAAATTCTTGCCATTATTAAGTTATCATGCTGGTCTGACAAAAAAGGAAAAAGTATATCCACTTTTCTTTTACTCGTTAAACCGTTCCTCATGTTGTTACACGTATACTGATAAATTTCACAGAAATAATATATACATAACAATATATGATGGATCCTTAATGGGATGAATAGCGTTTACCCTTTTAATAGACCGTACAGAACATAAAACTTAATTAATTAGGGTCTAATATGAATACAAAAATAATAATATAGTAAATAAGTAAAAGTGTGATCGGATGTAGTACATACTGATATATTATGGGAAATCTACTCTAAATGTCTATTCAGGCAATTTTAATTACCTGTTACTATCCATTATAATTTGTCTTACAATGTGTACCTATGCAATTTAAAGTATTTATGAAAATAGGTAGTTGGGTAAATACTTTCCTTTCTAATCCTCGATCACGTGAAACCCCATTAATTGTCCCAACCTATTTTTTCTTTTATTGTCTTCTCAAATATAAATAAACATTTTTTTCTATCTTTCTTAATATTCATAATAGGATCTACGTGTCCATTGAATATTTTTTATTAATTTATTCTCCATTTCAAAATGGTATATAGTATATTATTATAACATATCTAAATTTTATTATAATCGATGACGCACAAAATTGAGTTAATTAGAATATGTGACAACTAATATTATTTCAGTTTAATAATTAAATTAAAAAAAAAATTAACTCTTTGCGTACAACTGTATACCCTGTTGGTAAACTCTTTGCGTACAACTGTATACCATGTTGGTATATCTATATACTATACTGGTATCATATGTTAGTTGGAACTTTTTTTGGTTGTATTAGCTATATTTAATTGGTACACTGTTTGATTTTTCTTTAGTAATAGTAAAATAGTACAATATCTTGATTTTTTAAAATTTTATATATATATATATACTATACTGGTATCATATGTTAGTTGGAACTTTTTTTGGTTGTATTAGCTACATTTAATTGGTATATTGTTTGATATTTCTTTAGTAATAGTAGAATAGTACAGTATCTTGAATTTTTTTAATTTTCCTTTATGCATATGTATTATGTAATTATTTTGATTTTTCTTTATACGTTTGTTTTATATAATAGTATTATAGTACAATATCTTGAAATATATTATTATATTAATATGTGGTACACTATTTTTTGATTTTTCTCTTTATGCATGTGTATTATGTAATAGTAGTATAGTCATATATAGCTGCCTGAAATTAATTAGTAAAACTGTATACCCTATTGGTATAATTATATGTCATATTGATGTCATATGGTAGTTGGAATAATTTTTGGTTGTTTTAGCTGCATTTTTAAGTGAATTCTATTCTGAAATGATTTATATGATCATGTTTTGCTGTGTTGGATTTTTTTGTACCTATGAACATAGATTTTGTGTATTATGTAATAGTTTTTATAGTTATATGCAGTTGTTGGAACGACCTCGTACAACTATATACCATATTAGTATAGATATATACTATATTGGTATCATATGTTAGTTGACTCCCTTCTTGGTTGTATTAGCTGCATTTAATTAATAATAGTAATATAGTACAGTTTCTTGAAATACTTTATTATATTAATATGTGATACACTATTTTTTTATTTTTCTCTTTATGCATGTGTGTTATGTAATAGTAGTATAGTCATATAGTTGCCGGAAATTAACCAGTAAAATTGTATACCATGTTGGTATAGTTATATGCCATATTGGTATCATATGGTAGTTTGAATATTTTTTTGGTTGTTTTAGCTGTATTTTTAAGTAAATTCTATTCTGAAATTATTTATATGAACATGATTTGTAGTGCTGGGATTTTGTGTGCCGATAGACATAGATTATGTGTATTATGTAATAGTTTTTATAGTTATAGGCAATTGTTGGAATGACCGCATACAACTATATACCATGTTAGTATACGGAATGAGCAAGTTGCTTTGCGAATATTTAGCTTGCAATGCGAGCATGTAATTTTCTCATACTTTTATTTAGGGGTGTTCATGGTTCGGTTTGGGTTGGTTTTTCCTAAAAAGAAACCAAACTAAGTAAGTCGGTTTTTTAAATATTGGAACCGAATCAAACCAATTAAGTCGGTTTTTTATCGATTCGGTTTTTGTCGGTTGTTCGGTTTTTTCGGTTATTTTGTTATCATTTCTATTCTAACTAGTATATATGGAGATTTGGTGGCTGTAGATTGTGTTTTCTTGCTCCATAATTGGTTGTGTTATTACTAATGGTTGAGTGTGTACTGATATTTGTAGGGAAGGAGATCAAGGTTTGCATGGCAATCACGTGTTGATTCTTAGAATCTGATTATGTAATTTATGGTGCTCAGCAGTAGGCAGTGTGATATTCAGTGAATTAGATCAAGTGGCAACTGATCTTATTTCAGTTTAATAATTGAATTAAAAAATGAGAAAAGACAAAAGGTATATTATACTAGTTATATTTAAAAAAAGGTGAACAAATATTTACTATATTAGTCATTTTTTCTTATTGTATAAAAAAAGAATAATAAAAAATAGTGAAAACAGTAAATGAAATTAGATTATGAAGAGAAAAAGAATATAAAAAAAGAAGTTAAATGAAATTAGAAAAGGAACAAGAAATTAAAAAAAACAAAAGCAAAAAAAAGAGTCAAAATTGAGTGTGAAATTAAATTATATAAAAATAATAATAATATGATTTGGACCAAAATAAATAAACAGAAAAAGAAAAAAAAAAGAAGAAAGCGAGAAAAAAGAAAAGCAGAAAAGAAGGAAAAAAGACAAGAAGCTGAGAAATAAAAAAAAAAGGAGAAAAAAGCCAATAAGGTACGAAAAGTAATTAGTTTGATGGGTAGAAAAGTAAATGAGTAAGTAAGGATAAATAATTTTAGTTTTGTGGGTAATTGTGTCGTTCACCCATATATTATGGATCCTTGTTTAGAGGCAGATCGTGGGTTTAAACTCCATGGACTCAACCTTTAAAATTCTTAGTATTGAACCAGTTATACTTTTAGTAATTCTTTACACATAAATTTATGTTCCACGTCAAAGTTATTGGTTCAATTGAACCCGTTGATATTATGCTATATTGGCCTCTGTCGTTGGCGGGATGAATAGTGTTTTTCTCTTTAATAGGTCGTACAAGGCACGAAATTGAATTAATTGGGTCTAATACTAATACCAAACATGAGATGAAAAATAAAGAAATAATATATTATAAACTCATTAATCATAGAGCCACAACAAAAAAGAAAGAATCATATAATTCCTGCGCGTTAGGTTCGTTAAAAACCGTGTAACAACTAAAATTTACCTGTAAAACGAGTTTGTGTAAAGTGTGAACAGAAGGAAGCGTATACAAGTTCGCTTTCTTTAAATTCTAATCTTCTCATATACTAACATTTTGCCCCCTCTATTTTTTTTATACGTGACACTTCCCTGATTTAACTTGCTCAAAGAATATTTTTAACTTTTTATATTTAATAACAATTCAATTTTAAAATTTTAATTTTATTCTTAATGACTTCTTTTATAATCACGTAAATATTATGACATAATTAAAATCATACAATTTAAAAATATTCTTTTCTGTTTTGTTCAAATTGTAAGCAATCATAAAAGATCATTTTACCAAAATTAATAAAAATAATTGCCATTATATATTCATTTTCTCTTCAAATGAGTCAGGTTAGTACACCAACCAGTCTTTTGTTGTAGGCCTTCTCTCTTTTCTCCAGTCAAATTTAAACCAACCTTTTGATTCTTTCGATTTTTTTCTTCAATATTTCATTCTTATACTTGACATTTCTAGTCTAACCAAATGTTCTAAGCATCCCTTCTTTGCCCCATACCCTATTCAACACTTCCATTTTCTTAGTCAATATTCAATCTCGCTGTTCCCAGCTTCTCTCCCTCACACGTTCTTGAATATTTTGTTATTAGAATCTTTTATATTACTACTTCTTTAATTATATTAAATGCAGAAAGTTCAACCGCGTGACATCTCACACGCATACATGCACTTATATATACACATTAAATCCTACACAAACTTTACCTACCAAACTCCCATACAAGAAAATTAAATCACAAAGCACAACTCATTGTTCTCAAAGATTTTTTTTTTGGCGTTGTAGCAAAAACAATGATGTCAACATGGAGAAAGAGAAGAGCAGCAAAGAGGAGCAACTCAAAGAAAGAATTAATAGAGGAAAAAACTATGGAGTTGCTAATGATTCCCAGCCATTTCAAGTGTCCAATTTCTTTAGACTTAATGAAGGATCCTGTGACTTTATCCACAGGGATAACATACGATAGAGAGAGTATAGAGACATGGATTGAGGGTGGAAATCAAACATGTCCAATCACCAAACAAGTATTGAAATATCTTGAGCCAATTCCCAATCACACCATGAGGAAAATGATCCAACAATGGTGTGTTGAGAATAAAGATCATGGAATTGAGAGAATCCCAACTCCAAGAATCCCCGTTACCTCATCAGAGGCAACGGAGATTCTTAGGGAGATTGAGTCATGCTGCTCGTTCGAACAGCATGACTCAAAGTACTCTTGTCGAGAATTGGTCTTGAAAGTGAAGATAATGATAAAGGAAAGCGCGAGGAATAGACGTTGTTTTGTCACCAATGGAGCTGGAAAGATCTTATCATCTACACTTCTTGGTTTTTCGGAGAAATTATCGGTCCATGATGTTGAAACAATGGATGAAATTTTATCAGCATTGACAATTTTATTGCCACTAGATGGTGAATCAAAGTCAATTCTGGGATCGAAATCATCGTTAAATTGCTTGGTTTGGTTCTTGAAATGTGGGAGCCTATCAAGCAGGAGAAATTCGGTTTTGTTGCTAAAAGAAATTATGAGAATAGATGAAAAATGGAGAGTAGAAGAGTTATTAAAAAATGATGGAGTTTTGGAAGCTTTAGTAAAGCTAGTGAAAGAGCCAATTTGCCCTACTACTACAAAAGCTTCTTTATTAACTATTTACCATATGGTTAATTCTTCACATTCAATAAACGAGAAGGCTAAAGCAAAATTTGCTGATTTGGGGTTAGTGGAATTGCTTGTAGAGACACTTGTGGATTGTGAAAAAAGCATATGTGAAAAAGCATTAGGTATTTTGGTTGGAATTTGCAGCTCAGAAGAAGGAAAAAGAAGGGTTTATGGTTATGCTTTAACCATTCCTATTTTGATCAAGAAATTATTGAGAGTTTCAGATTTGGCAACTGAATTTTCAGTTTCAATTTTATGGAAGCTAATTGGGAAGAATGAGAAAAGGGAAAATATTGGAGGTAATATTGTGCTAATTGAAGCACTTCAAGTTGGTGCTTTTCAGAAATTATTGCTGCTAATACAAGTTGGTTGTAGTGAAAGAACTAAGGAGAAGGCAAGTGAGTTGTTGAAATTGTTGAATTTGCATAGAGGTAGGATAGACTGTATTGATTCTTTGGACTTGAACAACCTAAAAAGGCCATTTTGAATTACCTTGGTTTTGTCCATGTGTATACACAAATTTTCATTTGTTAGTGTAAAAAGGTCAAAAAAAGTTCTGACTATTCTTTGTATTCATTTTACGTTATGAATGAATAAATATTTATTTTAAAGTTGTAAGAAAGGGTCTACTTTAATTATTTTCTAACCAACTAAGACTTATAAATATGAAAGCCTGACCTGTTCTCTTTTTTATTTTGGTTATAATCTCAACCACAGAAAAAAACAAAGTTGTACAAGTATGAAAAATTGGAATAAATCAAATGTTGGGCTAAAACGGTCCAAAGATATTCTTAACATGTTGTGATATTGTCCGTTTTGGGTCAAATCCAAATGTCTCAAACTATTAAAAATATTCAACACCCTACGATTAGAATCCTTTCCTTTCTACTTTCCGCGTGGAATATTGTTCAATCACACCCAACAAATTTCTCATCACTCTTTATCCGGAAATTTGTTCCTGAGGTAGATTCTGAATTTGAATTTGATAAAGTTCAATATTTACGTTCTCACCACTAAATCTATTGCACATTTGCTACTATTGGTTCCGAAAGGTATATTTGTTAAAATTTTGTAATTCTTTTACGTATATATTGAGGCATATTCCGGATTTGAATTTGGCAAATATATTCAATATTTACATTCTCACTGCTAAATCCATTGCACATTTGCGACAATTGGTTTAGAACTTATATTTATTAAAATTTTATAATTTTCACATATATATGCTCCATGTAAAAAGATTGGACTCATTTGAACCCGGTGGAACGACAATTATATTTATTAGCTTCTCCTAACCAAGGGTGGAGATAAGAAGGCGGAAGGGGGCTTCAGCCGAACCCGTTTCACCGGAAAAAATATATTGTATATATAAGATTAAAATAATTTTTATGTATATATAGTAGAAGTTGAGTCCCTTCGCCTCTTCGTGTGTACTTTTTTGGCTCCATCACTGCTCCCAGCTAGTAGCAATTGAGCCTATTTTCTATGTCCCGACTCCTGATGAATGTACAATAAAATGGTAAATTTTTTTTGGTATATATAATTACTGACAGAAATATCAGAAGTGAACACAGATGAACAAAAACTGTAGGAAAACCCTGTGTTTTGGTGCAGCATGCACATGCACTTAAAGCTACAAAAGCTGTAAGCTAAAGTGTAGATGGAAAATACCAAGGCTTCAAGTGAAAATAGTTATATAAATTGATGAATTGGTGCTTCTCGGTCGGAAAATGTCAAAAGGAAACCATAGAAAGTTATCAAGATTATACAACTTTGACCTATCCTTCCCTTCTAAATGTACATACAAGGAGAGGATGGAAGATCTATTGCAATATACAAAAACATATACTTAAGAAGCTAATCATGTCAAGATCTAATATAGGTTAGAAGCTAGTCACTTGCTAAACGTGTGATCGGGCTAATAAGGACCTTCAGGAGCTGTGGTAAGCCCCCCCTGCATCCGTATATAAGAAGTCAACAAGAATGCACCAGCAGAATGCTGAAAATTTGCTGGTGGTTCATTTCAGCCGAGAGATGCTGGAATTGGTAGAATCGGAATTTAGCTACTAGTCCGAGTTAGGTTTGGATTCAAAGAACTTGGATACAGCTTGATAAAGATTCTCTTCCTCGAATGGTTTTGAGACGTAACCATCCATCCCACACTTGAGGCATTTCTCTAACGTGGCATGAATTACATCGGCGGTCATGGCCAATATTGGCATGTGCCACCTGCGCATTTTTGTAGCTCCATCACAGTTCAGTCCTCCATTTAGTTGTTCATTAGCGACTCCCTCTAGATCCCGAATTCGACGTGTAGCCTCAAACCTGCAATTTCAAAAGAATTATATACTTAGACCTTTGTTCTTTTATTTCTTGGAATGATCAGTGTTCAGTTACTCCTCTTTTTCCCTTGGCACAAAAGCACATTGACCTAAAGAGAATCTTTGCATTTAGTAAAACCTGTTTTCCTACTGGAAATGAAGTTCGAATTCCACTGAATCTCAACACCCAAAATTACAGTTTTGAACAAAGAGGTATAATAAACGAGTGAATAGCATTGCTTATTCCAGTGAAATCCAATAAACATTACTGTCTTGGCAAGTAGGTCTAACATGAGCCAACCACTAGCAACAATTTCTAAGAAGTATGTACAGCTGTGACAGACAGAGCACCAAATTTCTGGTTAAAACATACTACGCCGTGAAGGTTCACAGGCAAAGACCGAGAGTATATTTGTGATGGTATTCCTAAATTTTGGAGCTCACAACCATCTGAGGAATGGTAAACAGGTAACATGCTGATTTTGAATTTAAGCCCTTGACTAACCTACTTTGACTCAATCAAACATTTGTCTCCCTCAAGATTATTAAGCTCAATCTCTCGAGGAGGCAAGCAACACAAAATAATAGGCCAACTGTTTTCCTTAATGCATTACTGAGTATACAAGAGCTTCTCTTTTGTCAGTTTAGGGGAGATGTTTTAGTGAGGCTCGAAGTGCAAAATAATAAGAAAACCAAACTGAATTTTTCGTGGATCACGGTGAGATGATACAAGTCTTGACAGTCTTGTTGGGATTTAAATTCCAGAAAGTATTAGTTAGAAAAGAACATTGAGTTCCATTCTACTGTATATCTCATCATATCTTTTGTTTGGGGGGGGGGGGTGCCACTATCATAAATTTAGTGCTTTCCATCCGAAATTGAATTCTTGGCAACGGTATGTGATGACTTATAAAGCTGAATCATTTACTTTTGGAATCCAAAAGCTTTTTTTCTTAAGAAGCTCTTTCACATCATTCTGAAAGCCGAATACTTCTGACTACTGTGAACATTTACAATGTTGCAAATTCACGTACCAAGGTCAGTATATATTGTACATTAGCAAAGAGCTAAAACTGAATTTGCATTTGCAAAAATGCAAATTCACTGACCAAGATAGCATATGATTTGTAAAGCTGTGTTTTTTCCTTTTGAAATTCAAAAGGTTTTGAGTCTATCAGCAATCATCCTATATCAGGCTCATTGATTAAAGTATATCAGTGTTGGACTTACATTGCTATGCTTAGCGTGTAAAAGCTAGGACCTAGGTACAAGGATGGGTAGACTGCGGACAACTAACATATCAAAATCTTTTCAGCAATCAAAAGCAGGTTTCAATTCAGAACAGAGTTTGTGGACTGTTATTGACAATGCCCATTTTGAATTTTCTACTGCCAAACAATACACAATTATACTGATGCTTCAACACAAAGATGGCATAATTCAAATTTGCTTATCGCAAACTCATAAATGGAACCACTATGAAGAACATCACTAGATAAGGACAATGAAAAGTGCAGTACATACCCATCCATTTCTGGCATCTGAATATCCATAAAGCAGGCGTCAAAACTGTGTGGTAACTGAAGCAATGAAAGAGCAGCTTTCCCACTCTCAGCACACTCTACGTCAGCCCCAAATTTTTTGAGCGCACCAGCAGCAACCCTGCGATTTACTCTATTATCATCTACCACCAAAATTTTCTTACCACACAATAGGCCACGAAGGGAAGATCTATTGCACATATCTTTTCCCTGGCTCTTGTTGCCCATTCCAATTAGCTGCTTAAGGCATGCAGCCATCATACTTGCTCTAAGAGGTTTCACTATCACCGCAAAACCTACTGCTTTAGCCTTTTCATCTTCAATGTTGGTGATATTAGTTGCCAGAAGGATCATCTTTGGTGACTTGTACACATGTCCATTTGGTTTGATGCATGGCAAATGTGAATTTAAGTCAACATCTTCAGATATCCACAAGTCCTTCTCGACCAGAATCATGTCCAGCTTCCTGTCACTGGGGCAAGATACAAATGTTCATTTAAATTAATGCATTCAGTCAAAATCACAAACCACATGTAATAATTCTGGACTATTCCAGTTCGTTGTTTTTCGGGTCTTTTTTAGGGAATAGCTTCATCTTTGTATAGGCTATTCTCCAATAAATTTAAACATCTAGTGGACTTGCAAAGATCATCATTTGAGAAATGACAGACTTGGATATATTTCTACATCTAAATATCTTCCTCTATGTTGCCTTATGCAACAACATATTTTAGGTGATAATAGTTGGCAGGGGAAATATGCATAATTACAATGAAAAAATACTAGTAAATATATTTCTGAAAACTTAGATCAAACCCCAGTATTTATCGATCCTGAAGCAAATGTCTTTTGTTATTAATTCTTTGGAATTTGGACCTCTTTTTTCCCCTTTTCTTATCCATCAATAGAATCGCCCAGTAAAAATAAAATTCCATTCTCACTAAACAAGACCATAGGGAGCCTAGAATGGTCAAACACATTAGCTTAGACTCATAGCCTGTTTGGCCAAGCTTCTAAACTCAGATTATTTTGAAAAAGGTGCTTTTCTCAAAAGTATTTTCCAGAAAAATTATTTTTGGTGAGAAGCAGTTTGTATTTGTCTAATCAATTTGAAAAGCATTTTTGAGCAGCAATTAATGTTTGGCCAAGCTTTTAAAAAGTGCTTTTAATCTAAAATATCAACAATAATAGTAATATGTCCTTGATGGCCTCGAAGTACGGTTAATTTTAGCAATAGATGCTTGCAGTTCTGAATCACTTACAGAGTATATAAAGTAAAAATAAGTTCGCCAAAGGATAGAAAAACTTACTAGGAAACAACAGAACCATTTCTCCCAAGAGCGGCTGCTGCTTTCTTGATGCTACTGACAACTTCTGCCCGAATACCAAGTCTCTTCAGATGGTATCCTGTTACAGCAGCTCTTACAGGTTTTCCATCAACGATAATAGCATTCAGTCCTTTAAACGAAGTAGGCAAATCATCATAATGAGGTTTTTTCAGATCACCAACAGAATATTTCTCGCATTTTAGGAAGTTAACAGTGAAAGAAAATGTGCTTCCAATCTGGGGACGGCTAATGAAACTTATTTGACCACCCATCAGCTCGACGAGACACTTGCTAATGCTTAGTCCAATACCCGTTCCTCCATAGTTTCTAGAGGTTGAACTGTCTGCCTGCATAAATGGCGTGAAAACTTGATCTTGTGCTTTTACAGGGATCCCAATCCCCGTATCCTCAACACAAAACATTAGAGTGACACTCTGAGAGTGATCATCATTCGCCACCTTACTTGCAGATTCATAATGCGAACCATTGCTAGCAACTATATGCTTGTAGGTGTCCCAAGTATTCCGGCAGTCAGCAACTCCGTAACCACTTAAGGTTTCATAATGATAACCACTAGAAGAAATTACATTTTCAGATACTCCATCCAAGCAGGTATCCTTTTTCGCACCATCTTTTGTTTGTTCGGCCAGATGAACTTGAACAAATATATGCCCTTGTTCAGTGAACTGTCAAAGAAAAAAAATATCGGTTATCATAACAATTGAAGTAAACACAAATTGCTCATAAAAAAGAAGAATATCTATCTCTCTTCAGCCTACTTCTTTTCTGTACAAAGAAGGTAAATCTTATTTTTCTTATCACTTTCTCATTCCACCAATTAAAGGCAAATATTTTAATTTATTTCTCCATTTCTCTATTTTGCCTCGTTTCTATTTTCCCTTCCTTTCTTTCTACTTCCCAGCTTCTGAGAAAGTTCAAGGAGGCACTAGTGCTTATGATCCACGGATGAGAGAAGATTGGCTGTTTTACTTACTTTGACCGAATTGCCGACCAGATTTGTTATCACTTGTCTGAATCTTCCTGGATCCCCCACAACCGTTTCAGGCACTTTATCAGAAACAAAGACGGCCAACTTCAGTTCCAAAGAAATCGTGCAGTGTAAGGAAGAAGCACCGTGGGCAATTGAAATCCAGAGGCAACAGGTTGTGGAAGCAGAGAAAACAGAACAAGAGCAAGAAATTAGTACATGAATATTTATATGCATAAATTAATGGACAACAGCAATAAATTACTTCGTTTATGAGAAGAAAGGATATTTTAAATCTTCAAGTACATACCTCAACACCTTTGCGCCTGGACTCATCAGAGAATAAAGATAGAACATCATCTAGTATAGAGCGAAGGTCAAATGGAACTGCCTCAAGTTCCAACTTGCCAGCTTCAATTTTGGCCCGATCAAGCACTTCATTTATCAATGTTATCAGTGATTTTCCACAAGCCTGAGCAGTTTGAGCATAATCTCTTTGAGTTGAATTCAGATTTGTATCTAGGAGCAGAGCAAGCATTCCTAAAGTCACAATGAAACAGATGGAGTTTAAGAGGTAGGTAGTGTAATTAATTAAATTGCTGTTGAGAATCTTGAGATAATTTTGCATATCAGTATTAGAAATAGCACCATACCATACCTAGGATCCCATTCATTGGAGTTCTTATTTCATGTGACACAGTAGCCAAGAACTGCGTTTTGCAACCAAAAAAAAATGCATGTCAACCTCCCAAAGATCAACGAAACGTAATAAAGAATCTCAAAACATGGAAAATATATTAAAAGAACCTGGGATTTGGCAACATCAGCTGCTTCAGCTTGAACCTTTAGTTCCTGCATTTTATGGAAATCATCCTCTACTTTATTAATGTGGCTTGCGGATTTGTAACCCGTGTAGCCAATTAAGAGGAAGATGATAAAAATAAATACTGCAGTGGTCACTGCTCCCCGAGATATAGGAGCCTCATGAAGATACCTGCAAATGCACAAACATATTAAGGATCCACGTCGTCAAAGTTTAAGTTTTCTTACATGGCGCAATTGCTACCAAGTCAAGGAAGGATTAGCACTTACCTACAAATCATCTCATGCTTACGAAACGGATCACCGAAATCAAGCTTGCTAACATGCTTTAGTGTGGGATCACCATTTGGGTTCTGGTGTCCGTACATGATTAAAGGATCAGAAGAGTTTGTAACATCATAGACATTTACAATAATCGGGTGATTTGCAGCAAGTTGCCCAAGTAGACACTCAACGAGAGACTCAACATCAAAGGCTCCACCAAGATACCTGCTTTCAGTTAAGCATATGATAGCTTCAATTTCAGAGACGTGCAAAACAAAAATTTAGAAGACAAGCAGGAGTCGGGTAACAAGTATTCATTATCATGAGATGTGCTAAAACATTAGATATAACTAATAAGCCTTTATCTTAATCAACAATCTATTCAACAAAAATTAGCTCCTCCCTTGATTGTGAAGATTAATATAAAATGAGAATAAGTAGATAATATAGGCACAGAAAGATCCACTTGAGAAGAAGCGAGCTCCTCTTATTAGACCAGATCCAGTGGCCCTCACGATGGACCAAACCCAGTGGCCCTCGCGACGCTTGGCCATCGTGAGAACATCGCGAGAAGGGTTGGCCAGGCCAAGACCCTTCCTCGCTCTGGGGCTCGCGATATAGAGAGTTTTCTGCAAAGGGACTGGGGAATTCTTTATCCAGAACAAGGGCCCTCGCGACACGAAGCCAGCTGGTGCCCATGCTAGGCCTTCTTGCGACACGAGCCTGCCACGAAGGGCACATGGAGCTTCTTCCTTGCTTTCTTTTCCAACTTGGACACATTCAAGCCCCAATACCAACTTCGTACACTTCCACAGTATGCTCCACATATACCCCCAAGGAATAAAACGAATAGTTCCTTTTATGTGACTAGCACGACGAATAGGCCTTCGCCTATAGATCCTTAAGAATTTAAACAAAGCTACATATATTTCCATTAACCAGTTTGTGGGAGCGAGAAGCAGAAGAAACAAAAAACGCTTAAGTTTAAGACTAAAAATGATACCTGGAATTAGGCGCCATATTTGACCACGGAAAGTTTTTAAAGCAAAAAGATGACAAGCAAATATTTTGAGACTACCGAGCGCGAGAACACATCCAAACGGAAAACGTCATTGGCACAAGCTTACCCTGCAGTGGCTTCAACCCGTTCATGCTCAGTCGGGTTTTGCGGAAGCTTGGATTTGTAAACAGGGAATGTCAAAACAACACCAAGGTGATGAGAACCCAAAAGCCGGAAGGGACTCGTAAGAACTGCCTTCCCACTGGCCCTAGCTCTCATGATATTTTCACGGTCCTCCTGAATAAACCAACAAAAGAACAAGTCCAATAATATAAGCCAGAAGAACCAATAAAAAGCTAAAATTCCATAAGTTTTGAAACTAATTCAATTACCTCTCCTGACATCATGTCAAGTGATTCTATGTAGGAAACAGTTTCTTGAGAAAATATAACTGGAGAATACTCATCTCTGATAGGTGAAGCCTCTCTTTCCATTGTTTTAATAGTCCATCCATGTTGTCTCTCAAATTCTTCCCTCTCTGAATTTAAAACTCTCTCTGCATATGCCACCCCACTTAATAATGGCCTCTCAAATGCTGTTCTAGCAGTGTACTCAGCAAAGGTTTTCTACATGTTTAGTAGAGAGAATCAGAATATAAAATAGAGCAAAATAAATATAAAGAATTCATATATCTTACACTAATTAGTTTAGGATTAAGGGGTACTTGTTCTTGTCATTGTTAAAAGATTGGCAACAACAACAATAGACCCAGTGAAATCCCACAAGTATGTGGGTCTGGGAGGATATTTTGTACGCAAACCAGGTAGGTTGTTTCCGAGGGACCCTCGGCTCGAGAGGAAGAATAGAAATAAGCAAATATCAACAAAGGCCAAAAAAATTATATCAACAATGCATGAACCAGAAAAATAGAAGGAAGGGAGCAATAGCAATAGCGGCAAGCAGTAACAATGACAAGGTACTAGAAAACCAAAGCGGAAGATAGTAAGAAAACAACCATAATACAAGCAATCTAAGAACGACAGTATTAAACCCGGAAAGCTTGAGTTTAACCAAAAAATATTCATATGAAAGCAATACACCAAGACTAAAAGAGATTATACTCATCAAATTAACCAATTTCAGAACTTTTTTCACTCCAAGAATGAGAAATTAAGAATATTGAGGAACACAAACCTGATCAATTGCAGATGGATTCTTCTCATAATGGAAAGTTGAGACAAGAATAGCAAGGGCATGAACATGGTTTACACTAACACTGAATTGATCTTGTAACATTCTTGCCCTTTGATCACACATACTCACTAGCCCTTCTTTTCTTTTCTCCTTCTGATTAGCATCCATAGAAAAGTATACAACAATGCTAAAAACCATACAACAAATAATCCAAAAAGCAAAAAGTTTTGGAAGCAAACACTGAGAAGGCACAAATCTGTGCTTTCTCTTTGAGTTAAATTGCTCATTCACCTTCACAGCTACCATATGGTGGCTTTGCGTTTTCTCACCCATTACCACAAACACTACAAAAAATCCTCTTGTACTTTCAAAACTTTACCAAATTTATCTATCAGTTAGAAACCAGAAAAGATACAAGAGAACAACCCCATTTAAAGAAATGAGCTAAAAATCATTGCTTTCTGCAAAAGGACAAGCAGTTTTTTGGAGCTCTAACTTTTTGAATCATAGGAAAAAAGCAATTTTTTTCATAACAAATGTGTTAAAGATCATTGATTTGTGTGATCAAATTATCAGATACTGTAAAAAGGCCAAAAACCCACCAAGAAAAATGAACAAACAAATCATTTCCCCCCACCCCTACCAACACCCCAACCCCACCTCACCCCCCGCACTCCTCTTTCTCTCTCCTCACACATACACTTTCATAAGAATGGAAAGAAGAGAAACCCAAGAAAAAGATTCAATATTTTTTCCCATTTCTCATTCTTTCTATACTAATAATTCCCACCTCATGCAAAGAACAAAGCATGGCTTGACTGCAGTCCTAAAAAGATGAACAAAAATCCCAAATTCCAAGAACTCAACACAAAACTATGTCTGTCTTTTTTCTTTTTTTACTTCAATGGGGGTTTGGATATATGGAATAAAAAATGATAATAGCACTCTAATCTAATCATGTGCCTTTTTTTTTCTTCTTATCTTGGTTCATTGCAAGCGTGGTGTTAAGTTGAAGAATCTAGACAAATGAAGAGCATGTTCTCACTGTTTTGCTGTTCTGTTAATTATTAAAACATAAAATATAGTAGTAAAATATTACAGTCCAACTGAACTCAAAGAAACAAGAGCTAGCAGTAGGCTAGCAGACCAGCTAAGCACAAACAAACAAACAAACAAACAAACAAAATTAACCAAGAAAAAGAAAGAGAAGAGTATAGAAGACCTTTTTTTCAATATTAAAACAGACAACTGAAATATTACAGCAAGTGAATGGATTTAAAAGTAACTGATATAACAACAATAACTTAGTTAATTTTATGTAGACAAATTCAAGAAGAAAAAAAGTGTCTAAGATTTTTGAACTTTTTGGTATATTATTTAAAGATTTTTATAATTATAAAATATGTCACTAAAAATATTCATCAAAAAAATATATATCATTAAGAATAAAAGAAAAAATTACTATAACTTATTTTAAATATAGAAAGGTGTCATATTTTTTAAATATACCAAAAACAATTGTCACATAAATGGAACAAAAGAAATGTGCCTAAATCTAAACTACTATTGAAGTTACTTGATATAATTTGGACTAGTTTCCACTTTCCACTATATTCTATCTGTGCTAAATTCACATATATTCCAAGAAAGTTAGTTTTTAAAAATAACTTCTTTTCATGTGGATTTATAAACAGTTAGTGGAAGTTATCAAAATATCGACATAACTCAACCATGGTAATAACTTAGAATTTTTATCTTAAGTTATCAGCCTAGTAAGACATAGTTATATTTTATTATTTGAATGGTGTGATAATACAAAAAAATATATAATATTATGATATAAAATTACAACCCCAAATAAATTTAGAAAATACTTGCACTTAAGCTCTTAGGGGTTATTTGATACGATGGATAAGAAAAAAAAAATCTAGGATAAAACTTTACTACCGCATTATCCTTAATTATTTGGTTACTAATTTTGGGATAAGTTAGTCCATGATTAAAAGTAGTATCGGAATAATTTTTACCTGTTAGAGGGTGGAATAGCAATCGAGAGATAAGTTATTTCATGATAAAACAGTAAAATTGACAATCTTACAATTAATACAACATACCAAACAGTCAATAAAAATAATAACAGAATAATTAATCTCAATATAACTAATTCTAATATAAGTGATCCCACCATAACTTGCGTTGAAATCAAACGACCTCTTAGACTTCCCTTCCTCTTGCGGCCATTCATTTTCCTTAAATATTGAAAGGTATGTTGTTTCCCTTGCTTTTTTAGCCCCCACTTGATCAAAATTGAAGATTTTTGCAGATATATATATATATATATGCCCCATCCAATACCTCTTTAATTAATTAAAAAAGGAACAATCTTTTTGCATCTCCACATGGTTATGGACTTTTGTGGAGTGATGGTTTTTCAGTTATTTTCACAAAATGTAGGGGTAAACGGATATATGGAGGGAAAAAAAAGCATTTCACTCTTTTTACTAATTTTATTTTTTTTTTAGACAAATTCAGATTAGCTGGATAAGTTAGTTTGGATATTGATGATTAAAAGAATGGCTTTTTTATTTTACTATTCTGGTAGAGTCCCACATTGGTGTGTTAAGTGCAATTTGGTCTATTTATGATTTTGATTAATCATCTATTGATGTAACTTTGGGGATTAAATTATAACCAAGTTCATTTACTTATCAATTCCTTTGGAAAAAAAGATTTAGGAAAAAATGTAGAAGTAATAAGTACCATACATTAAACAAAAGAAAGTAGAATTCGCTTTCAGAAATCTTTGAGAAAATGACCTGGCGACAAGGAGCAGATCTTATTCCTGGACAAAAAAGAATTTCATATAACTAGTGTCAGTTGCATGAAACACAAAATAAAACTTCTCGAAATCCTTATAGCTCTTTCCTTTTCCCTTTTTATTTTACTTTTAGCCTTCTAGCCCTTCTTTTATCTATTCTTTGTTTTGTGGGGGTAAAAAGAGTCTTTATTTTACTTTGCAGGGCTCGTTTGGTTACTGACACTAGTATTCTAATTTCGGTATAAAATTTGAACTTAATATTAATTAAAATTATCTATCTCATATATAAGATGTAGATTATATATATTTTATTATTTATTTATTATTATTATTATTATTATATCAAAATTTTAACATTATCTATCTCATATAATATGTAGAATATAATTCCATGGAAAATATGGAGCTAGGAAAAAGTTTCTTATAATTCTTAAAAGATCAAGAATTGCAAATTTCCTCATTTTGGGTGGCGTTTGGATAATTTATCACGAATAAATTTCTAGTAAAGGGTTTTTTTTTTTTGGGAGAGTATGTGTAAAATAGAAAACGTATTTGTTTAGTCTCACTGGGGATGTCAATGGTTCGGTTCGGCCGGTTATTTTATAAAACTTATATCATACCAATTTTTCGGTTATTCTATTATGTATAATCAAAATTAGATTTTTCGAAACCGTCTCATGTCGGTTTCTCTTCGGTATTGGTACGGTTCGGTTAATTTTCGATATTTTTTTTAAATGTCATGCAAAATTCACTAGTAGAAGTCTAATGCAATAACATACGTTCTTTTATAGGACGTAGCAAAACTCTCTAGACATTTTTACTGTTTAAATGGTGATGAATTAAAAAACATGAAAGATGGCTAGAGTATAGATCCATCAACTATTATACAACAACGTAAAAGAAACCAAACAAAGGCAAAGAAAATATAAATCACACGAGTGGAAAGATATTAACCAAGCTGGGACTCAAGAATAAAGTCTATAGAAAATTAAATATTCAAAAAGATAAATCTAAATTATATGAAAGAAAACATATTCAATACATTGTAGTTTGCTACTCATAATCGCTGGAATATTTTGTGTCTTGCCAATGAAGATACTTGAAATAACTTAGTTTAAGTAGAAGTAGAATAATAGGTTTTAGGAATTCGTATTTTGTGTTTAATTACTTATTGGCTTGTAACAGTTTTCATAATTTCAAGGCCCAAAGAAAAATTTAATACTTTATTATTTTTAAACATACTATATAAATATATTTTTCACATATAAAATTTATTCGGTACGGTTCGGTATTTTTTCAGTTAATTTTTATAAAATAAAAAACTTACCCTAATTATCGGTTCGGTTATAGATTTATATAAACATCAACGATTTCTTTTTAAAAAAAAAAACTAAAATCAGTTCGATGCGGTACGATTCGGTCGATTTAGTCGGTTTCGAATATCCATCGAAACCCCCGAGTCTCACAATATAACGGGCCTTTAACATATTGCACCACACTCAATAATTGAGATGGAGAAAAAATAATCTTTTTAAATTAAAAAAGTACTATCTTCTCCTTGCCCTCCAATAGTTTAAATGTAGACCCAAAAAAATGTACAAGTATAGTAATATTTTATTTATAAATTCATAAATTAAATTCCAGGCAAAACCAAACAAAATAATTGTGACCACAAGATCTGAATTTTCAGAAACCAATCTGATCGCACATATTCAAATTGGCAATCATAAAACTCTTGACCAATTTTTGTTGGCTCTCGTTGCAAGGACTAGATTGATTTCTACTCCATTATTTAACTATTTCCATTTCAAGAAATTATTACCAATTCGATCAAATAATCATTTCATCGCATTAAATACTAATGTATTTGCTTTACAGAATATGCTGGTACAATCATTAAAGCTGGTTTTAATTAAACAGTTACATCTTTTAATTAAGTCATGTAAATGATCAAAACTAAACATGTTCGAAGAGGTTGAAATTTTGAAAGTTTAAATGACAGTTAAAATAATATGGTGACCGCATTAGAAGCAAATATTTTTGACTCTTAATGCGTTAAAACTTCTTTTAAATTTAAAGTTGGGTTATAACATACTACTTTGTGATCACTCGCTCTTCGGTCGTCGCTCGCTTACTACTGGCCCGTCCTTTTGGCACCTTTGGAAGGTAGGGAGTGTGACAACTTACACACTTTCCTCTACTCCATAGCTTTTTCATTAGTTGCAGAGTTTGGCATCGTGAACGAGTGCACTATTATTAGAACTGATATGATCATAAAAAATTGTGATCGGACGGTAAGTAACTTGTCATTCTTAACCAAATGGGTTCAAGCTATCAATGAAATTGCTTGCGATAGATAATTTTACGTCCAATGTATATTTTATTTTGCGAATCCAAATTAGTCGGACTCAACGGGCAGCGAGAACCAGGTACAAACCAAAGGAAATGACATACTCGAGTACTTTCTAGTGATACCACTTTATTTGTTTGGCAAGCTTCTCCAAGCTGAAAATCGTATTTTTTTCAAAAAAAAAAAAAAGTGTTTTATTTTTTGAAAAATTGAAGTGTTTGGTCAAGTTTTTAGGAGGAAAAAAATTATTTTTGAGGAGAAGCAGAAGCAGTTTTGGAGAAACAGAAAAAAGTATTTTCTTCCCAAAAGCACTTTTAAGAAAGATACAATTAGAAATACTTTTTAAAAACTTGATCAAACACTAATTGTTACTTAAAAGTATTTTATAAATTAATTTGTCAAGTACTTTTGAAAAAAAATACTTTATCGAAATAAACTGATTTTTCTAGCTTGGCCAAAAATGCTATTAATTTTGTTTGAGTAAAAACACTTATCCCTTTTGAATTGCGTTAGAAATGAAACAACAATCCTCTCAAATTTACACAAGAGACATTCTTGTCCCCCATATGTATGTAAATAGAGATGAAACATTTTTTAGTAACACATTAAAATGATTCGACTACAAATTTCTTTCAAATAAGACAGATATAGAAGTTGACATGGAAATATATTTTTTTGTTGGAAATATCAATTTATTTCTCCGCTTTCATTAAGTTAAGAAAATTAAAATCTAAGAAATATTTTGTGTGGTTCAAGAAATAATAAGCAATTCTGAGAATAGATGTGATTTATAACACGCAAATACCAAAAAGATAAAAGCTAAAATTTACAAATAGATTAAAAGGTAAAAGGAAGTTATATTTACAAGAACACGTATATGAAAGGAGGGTTTCTGGCAGATTTATTTAAGAATAATGCTTTAACCACAAACAAGTTGAGGTTAATTATAAAAATCGTATAGTTATATTAACCCCTCGAAGATTTATTAGTAAAATTTGAGGAAAATTGTTATTTAAAAGATTTCCAACTTTTTGCAGGCTTTACAAATTACAACTTTGTAAGTTATTGGTAATAATTTGTGAAGAGTCTGGGTTTCTTTAATTATTGTGGGATTCTTTTCCATCTACTATGGTGAAGTTCGATAAATGCTCTGAAATCATTGTTGGATTACTTCTGAGTTCTGAAAAATGAAGCCAATCCTTTTCTAGTTTTGGCGGATAAAATTACTTAATATATATACTAGCAGAAAATAACAAACATCTTATAAAATTAGTTGAATTGCGAATAAACATGCCAAAATATCACTAAGTAACAAAAAATATTGAGCCATCTTTTATCATCCACTATATTTATACTCTTTGGAAAGTACAAAAGTGAATCAAAAGAAAAGATGAAAAGGCTTAAATTACCAAACCACTTAATCAAATATGTTATTTGACCCGTTCAAAATAGATCTATTTAAAGGTTGGATGATTTGATGAAAATATGGATTTAACTCCTTAGTAAGCCATTGGTGAGTTGTTGACTGCCAAAAAGTAGTTCATTTCTGAAATACCTCTAGTGTACTTCTCTCCCCCAACTCCCCTCACAAGAAAGACGTTCAATAATTAAACACAACGAAAATATTAAGTGAATATTTTGAACTAGGTGCGCAACTAGATAGACTAACTTTGGCTTGTGTTGTATACCGTAAGGGTGGCAAGTGGGCCGGTCCGGGTTCGACACCGGTCGGACCCGAAGACTAAGAAAGATATTGTCATATTTTTTATTGTTATAATAAAATTACAAAGCATTGCTTTAAATATGTTTTTACAATATTTTTTCTTTAAATTTGAATTAAAAAATTAGGTAACAATTCTATAATAAATCTACAAGGCATTACCTTAGATATTTTTTTTAACATCTTTTTGTCTCTAATTTCTATTTAATTTTTTAAAAAAAATCACAACTTAGTCGTTGGGCCCACTTAGCCAGCGTGCCCAGCCCGTTTAGCCTGGGACCATGAGTTCGTGGATCCGGTCTCGAGCCGATTCCTATAAAAAGAAAATTTAGCCCGGAACCGCTAAACCCGTTTATTTAAAACCTGAGATCGGCCTGTAACCACGGCCCATAAGACCGACCTACTTGGCCCGTTTAGGACCGGATCGACTCACTTACCACCCCTAATACCATATATGGAAAGAAAGGAATATGAGAGTCTTCCGAGGACAATAACAGTCGTCTGACTTGCTACTTGTCCAAAAGCATTACCACCATTGTTGAGGTTTTGTTTTTAAGATGAAATAGTCTTAAAATGAGGGTGAATGGGAAATGGAGGGAAAATGAAATTTTGAGTAAAATTTTAAGTTTTCCCCTCTTGACAATGAGACATTGTCCCATATTGGAAGAGGAAAAGATTTTTGGTGGGTATATATATAATTGCTCTTCTTGTAGCTCTTAAAGAGTTAAGAAGAAAGCAAGCCTCGCGCCGCCGTCGTCGTCGCTCGCTCGGCTCGGCTTCGGCTTCGGCTTCGGCTTCGGATTTTTAATTTTTTGGACCAAATTTATTTGTTAATAGTAAATATTAACGTAAGATTATCCGCATTTATAACGGATATTTTTCAATCCGTGTATTGACCATTTGGCAGCCGCCTAATGCTCTTCCCACCATGAATGTGCTTGCTCCACAAACAAGCTAATGCTTGCTCCACCATGGAGGGTGGATGATTGGTCTTCTTCAACACTGGCTGCTATATATATGTGCAGCAGCTGTTGAAGAAAGACACACACAACACACAATACACAAGACCAACAAACTGAAAATCGCTCAACAGATTTGGCTATATATTGCACTCCTTCCTCTCAGTATTTCCATACGATTTTTTGAGTTTCTACTCCTTCGTTCTGCATTGTTTTAACTTCAAACAAAGCAACTGTAAGTGTGATTTGCTACCGAACTTTGTGTTCGCTGAAACACTGGGGTTTGAAGTACCGCTACACCAGTATGTGATTCGTTCTATCCTGGGAGAAAATAATCCATTACCTTGGGTACTAGGAGGGGATTAAATTTCTTAAGGAAACACTGTGAATTCAGTGGGCTCGAATTAATTATTATTTTATTACGTTAACTTATATTTTGCAGAATTATTATTTACAAATACAGCAATATTGGCGGGACTAACAATCTTAAGGAATTTAATATTTATTTCTGTATTTGTGTTATTCTTATTATTCTGCAAACTAAAACCTTTGTGGTTTTGTGTACTCCCATTTTGGAGAGTAAAGCCTTCGTGGCGTTTTGTTTGAGATTAAAATCTATGTGATTTTTTTACTCCAGTTTGAAAACGTATATTAAACGTTTGTTTGTGTCATTTTTTTTTTCCAGAAAAAAATGACGACTGAAAGCGAAAACCAAGCTGTTCCGATGGTGACTGCCAACGCATCGACAAGCCGAACACCGGCGTTGGCACTGGCAGAAAAACCCGAAAAAATTTTCGGGATTGATTTCAAGCGCTGGCAGCAGAAGATGTTCTTCTACTTAACTACGTTATGTCTACAGAAGTTCATCAAGGAAGATATTCCTGATCTGCCAGATAAAACTCCAGAGAATGAACGCTTTCTCGTGATTAAAGCGTGGAAGCATTCTGATTTTTTATGCAAGAATTATATTCTTAGCGGACTGGATGATAATCTGTATAATGTATACAGTAGCGTGGAGACGTCAAAAGAATTGTGGAATGCGCTTGAAAAGAAATATAAAACTGAAGATGCCGGGATGAAGAAATTCATTGCCGCAAAATTTTTGGACTATAAAATGGTAGATAGCAAGTCTGTTATTACCCAAGTCCAGGAATTGCAAGTGATTATTCATGAAGTACTTGCTGAAGGTCTTGTCATCAACGAAGCATTCCAAGTAGCAGCAATTATTGAGAAGTTGCCTCCGTTGTGGAAGGACTTCAAAAATTATTTGAAATACAAACGAAAGGAAATGTCCCTTGAAGATCTCATTATTCGGTTGAGAATCGAAGAGGACAATAAAACTGCTGAAAGGAGAGGCCGTGGAAATTCAACAATAATGGGAGCAAATATTGTTGAAGATAACAAAAAGAGGAAGAAGGCTTCTGGTTCGAAATACAACCCAAGCAAGAAGCGGTTCAGTGAAAACTGCTACAACTGTGGGAAAACCGGACACTAATCTACGGAGTGTCATGCTCCGAAGAAAGACAAGAAAAGGGGTCAAGCAAACATGGTAGTAAACCATGATGATGTTGATAACTTGTGTGCCATGCTTTCTGAATGTAACTTGGTGGAAAATCCTAAACTGTGGTGGTTTGATTCAGGAGCCACTCGCCATGTTTGTGCAGTTAGAGAAGCTTTTGCTACTTATGCTCCTGCTGGACCCGGAGAGACAGTTTATATGGGAAATGCTTCAACAGCAAAAGTTGAAAGATATGGGAAGATATTTCTGAAAATGACTTCTAGCAAGGTCATGACTTTGAACAATGTTCTTCATGTTCCCGAAATGAGAAAGAATTTAGTCTCTACTGGACTTCTTGTTAAGCACGGTTTTAAGTGCGTTTTTGTGTCCAACAAGGTTGTCATTAGTAAGAATAAAATATTTGTAGGAAAAGGTTACCTCACCGAGGGCCTTTTTAATCTGAATGTAATGGTTGTGGAAAACAATAATAATATTTCAGCTTCTTCTTACTTACTTGAGTCAAATGATTTATGACATGTACGTTTGGGTCATGTAAACTATAAAACCTTGCGAAAAATGATTAACTTGGAAGTACTGCCTAAGTTTGAATGCGAAAAATCAAAATGTCAAACATGTGTGGAATCTAAGTATGTTAAACATCCTTATAAGTCAGTTGAAAGGAATTCAAATCCTCTAGACTTAATTCACACAGATATTTGTGACATGAAGTCAATACCATCTCGCGGTGGAAAGAAGTATTTCATAACTTTTATTGACGATGGTACTCGATATTGCTATGTTTACTTACTGAATAGTAAAGATGAAGCAATAGACGCATTCAGGCAATACAAAAATGAAGTTGAAACGCAACTTAACAAGAAAGTAAAAATGATAAGAAGTGATAGGGGTGGTAAATATGAATCTCCTTTTGAAGAAATATGTTTAGAATATGGAATTATTCATCAAATAACAGCCCCTTACACGCCCCAATCTAATGGAATTGCGGAAAGAAAGAATCACACATTAAAGGAGATGATGAATGCATTATTCATAAGTTCTGGTTTACCACAGAACTTGTGGGGGGAAGCCATTCTTACGGCTAATCGAATATTAAATCGAGTGCCCCATAGCAAAACACAATCTATTCCATATGAAAAATGGAAAGGAAGGAAGCCCAACTTGAATTACTTTAAAGTGTAGGGGTATTTGGCAAAAGTGCAAGTTCCTAAACCCAAAAGGGTAAAGATAGGACCGAAAACCGTTGACTGTGTTTTCATAGGATATGCGACAAATAGTAAAGCATATCGATTTCTGGTTCATAAATTAGAAAATCCCGACATTCATAATAATACGGTTATAGAATCAGATAATGCTGAGTTTTTTAAAAATATATATCCGTATAAAAAGGAATGTGAGTCGTTTGGTGAAGGATCTAAACGACCTCGGGAAGAAACAAAAGAAAGTATATGTAATCAGGAGGATCCAAGACGTAGTAAACGTCAAAGAACGTCTACTTCATTTGGACTAGATTTTGTGACTTTTTTATTGGAGAATGAGCCTCAAACATTTAAAGAAGCTATGACTTCTTCGGAATCATTGTTTTGGAAAGAGGCAGTCAATAGTGAAATAGAATCCATATTGAACAACCATACATGGGAATTGGTTGATCTTCCTCCTGGAAATAAACCTTTGGGTTCTAAATGGATTTTTAAGAGAAAAATCAAAGATGATGGCACTATTGATAAATTCAAGGCAAGGCTCGTAGTCAAAGGGCATAGACAACGAGAAGGTCTAGACTACTTTGATACATACTCTCCAGTTACAAGAATTACGTCCATACGGATGTTAGTAGCATTAGCTGCAGTGTATGGTCTTGAAATTCATCAAATGGATGTTAAGACGGCCTTCTTAAATGGAGAGTTGGAGGAAGAAATTTACATGGAACAACCTGAAGGGTTTGTGATTCCAGGTAAAGAAAAAAAGGTATGTAGACTTGTTGAGTCTCTTTACGGACTAAAACAAGCACCCAAACAATGGCATGCGAAATTTGACCAAACAATATTGTCAAATGGTTTTAAGATAAATGAATGTGATAAATGTGTGTACATTAAAAATGTTCCAAATCACATAGTCATTGTTTGCCTATATGTGGATGATATGCTGATAATGAGTAATGATATTGCCAACATAAATGCTACTAAGCGTATGCTCAATAGCAAGTTTGATATGAAAGACTTGGGAGTTGCTGATTTAATTCTGGGAATTAAGATCCATAAGACTCCTCAAGGTCTGGCATTGTTACAATCTCATTATATTAAGACAGTACTTGAAAAATTCAAGCACTTGGGCTTTAAAGTTGCAAAGACTCCAATTGACGTGAATCTTGCATTAGCAAAGAATAAAGGCCAAAGCATATCACAATTGGATTATGCTCGTGTGTTGGGATGCTTAATGTATATCATGAATTGTACACGACCAGATATAGCTTGTGCTATAAGTAAAGTGAGTCGATATACGAGCAATCCAGGCCAATCTCATTGGATGGCAATGAAACGAGTTTTGGGATATTTAGAACATACCTAGAACTTTGACTTGCACTACAGTAAATTCCCTGCGGTGATTGAGGGATACTGTGATGCAAATTGGATCACCGGTTCAACTGATTCTAAGTCCACAAGTGGATATGTATTCACTAGTGGTGGAGGAGCGGTATCTTGGAAGTCATCCAAACAAACATGTATTGCCCACTCTACAATGGAGGCTGAATTCATAGCCTTAGATAAAGCCGGTGAAGAAGCTGAATGTTTTCGGAATTTCTTGGAAGACATTCCATTTTGGCCCAAACCGTTGGCACCAATATGCATACATTGTGATAGTCAAGCGGCAATTGGAAGGGCTGGGAGCGTTATGTATAACGGTAAATCTCGTCATATACGACGAAGATATAAAACCGTTAGGCAATTACTCTCTAGAGGAATTATCACGATTGACTATGTAAAGTCAAGTGATAATGTGTCGGATCCACTTACAAAAGGCCTAACTAGAGAGGTAGTTGAGAAATCATCAAGGGGAATGGGGCTATGGCCGAGAACAAGTCATTGTGGCGGTAACTCTACCTAGAAGATTGGAGATCCCAAGATCTAGGTTCAAGGAGATCAAACAAAGTCATTAATGACGGTTCAACATTGTCAAATAAAATTTTAGTCCGTTCTCGTGATGAGACAATGTTTAGTACCAAAGATAAAGCATTAAGGCTTTTTAATGATTTATAAATTTGATACGGGGTATATCAAATAGTGTATCTACAGGATGACACGTTTAGGAATCACCTATGTAAGTGTAAAGTGTTAGCCGCTTCAAGGAGAACTTTGTAAGGCCAGTTCTCTACGCACTTATGAAACCAGGCGGTGTTCATGGCTGAAACGAACACAACAATGAGAACCAAAGACGGTTAAGGGTTGATTGTGTGACTTATGGTTGTCTAGGTATACACCAAAGATCGACGATTCAAAGATATCAAATCTACCGATTGACCGAGTATATCCGACATAAGTTTACTACGGAAAGTTCAAAGGGAAACCTACTTATCCAGATGCGATTAATCCTTGCTTGTAAATCACACAGTTTTTCCATGCATACTTCCATGATATAGCTATTCCCCATTCATGTGGGGGATTGTTGAGGTTTTATTTTTAAGATGAAATAGTCTTAAAATGAGGGTGAATGGGAAATGGAGGGAAAATGAAATTTTGAGTAAAATTTTAAGTTTTTCCCTCTTGACAATGAGACATTGTCCCATATTGGAAGAGGAAAAGATTTTTGGTGGATATATATATAATTGCTCTTCTTGTAGCTCTTAAAGAGTTAAGAAGAAAGCAAGCCTTGCGCCGTCATCGTCGTCGCTCGCTCGCTCGGCTCGGCTCGGCTTCGGCTACGGCTACGGCTTCGGCTTCGGCTTCGGATTTGGATTTGGATTTGAATTTGGATTTGGTCAAATGATCGATTGATTGATTAATTTTTTGGACCAAATTTATTTGTTAATAGTAAATATTAACGTAAGATTATCCGCATTTGTAACGGATATTTTCCAATCCGTGTATTGACCATTTGGCAGCCGCCTAATGCTCTTCCCACCATGAATGTGCTTGCTCCACAAACAAGCTAATGCTTGCTCCACCATGGAGGGTGGACGATTGGTCTTCTTCAACACTGGCTGCTATATATATGTGCAGCAGTTGTTGAAGAAAGACACACACAACACACAATACACAAGACCAACAAGCTGAAAATCGCTCAACAGATTTGGCTATACATTGCACTCCTTCCTCTCAGCATTTCCATACGATTTTCTGAGTTTCTACTCCTTCGTTCTGCATTGTTTTAACTTCAAACAAAGTAACTGTAAGTGTGATTTGCTACCGAACTTTGTGTTCGCTGAAACACTGAGGTTTGAAGTACCGCTACACCAGTGTGTGATTCGTTCTATTCTGGGAGAAAATAATCCATTACCTTGGGTACTAGGAGGGAATTAAATTCCTTAAGGAAACACTGTGAATTCAGTTGGCTCGAATTAATTACTGTTTCATTACGTTAACTTATATTTTACAGAATTATTATTTACAAATACAGTAATATTAGCGGGATTAACAGTGGTAAGCAGAGGATTAGTGCAAATTAAAGTAAACTGCAAGGAAGCTTGAGGAACTGAAATTTTATCCTTAGAATTGTACGAATGTTGAGTAGAGGCTCAATTTCATTTTGCTATTTGTACATATTGATACTAATAAATAAAATCATCTGTACATATTGATACTAAAAAAAAGAAAAAATTGAACTAGATAATATTTGAAACAATAATAGCATGGAGATTCACCAATAGGAGAGGACCCGTTCTTCCAGATAAAAGAAGAGAGCTAAGAGACGACTTTCGTGAGTCATTTATAATATTTTTGGCCAAACTTCTAAAATCAGCTTATTTTGAGAAAGTATTTTTTTAAAATTATTTTTTTATTAAAATATATTTTTGAACAGTAATTAGTATTTAATCAAACTTTTAAAAAATTATTTCTAAATATATTTTTTTCAAAAGTGCTTCTCAGAAAAATAATTTTGATGAAAAACTATTTTTTTTTGCTTTTCAAAAACTGCTTCTGCTTCTCATCAAAAACACTTTTTTTTCTTTCTAAAAGGTTGGTCAAACACCTCAATTTGTGGCCTAAAATACTTTTCGCCAAAAAAGCAGTTTTGGCCCAAAAAGAATTTGGCCAAACAGACTATTAGTCCCTTGACCTTTTCTCTTAGAAAAGACGTTGTGCGAGTAAGAGGGTGTTTAGCTAAGCTTATAAGCTGGTCAAATTGACTTATAAACACGTTTTGACTTTTCTACGTGTTTGGTAAACATCCAAAGTGTTTATAAGTCAAATGCTTATAACTTAAAATAAGCCATAAGTCATAAGTTGGTCACCCCCAACTTATGACTTTTCAGCTTATAAACACTTTTAGTTTGACCAATACTTTTACTAGTTTATCTTTAATAATATTTTTCCCAAAATAATTTTTTTAAATTTTCTCTTCATTCCATATTCGTTGATTATCATTTTCTCTACAAAGAAACTTTTTAATTCATAATTTTTTGTAAAAACTTTAAGGGTATTTTAGTCTTTTTAACAAGAGAATAATTTATCAGTACTTTTTTACCAAACATATCAACTGTTTATTATCAGTTTCAGCACGTCTATCCAAACACGTAAATGCTTATTTTAAAAATCAATTTCAACACTTAAAAATATTTTTCAGCACTTTAAATTTATCAGCTATTTATAATCAGCTAATCAAAACGGGCTCTAAGTCGATCAAAATGTTTATTTACAACAAAGAGAGTGACTTTCTTAAAGGACTTTGAAGCAGAGTTTTGAAGGAGGACAAATGTATCATTTTGATGTTTAATTCCAAGATTATTATCCCCTATAAAGTATGGATAAAAATAATACCACAACTATGATAATGATATAAACAATCCCAAATGTACTAATTCCGAGTTCAAAAATTTTACCAAACATAGAATAAACTAATCCAAAATTTAATCCCAACGATTTTATCTCTTATTCCTCCAACCAAACTACCCTGTGATTAGTTCTACCTTATCAAGATGTTGTAGGACCAAATATTGGGGGCGTTGAAGGGAGACAATGAAAAAGTTAGATTGTTGTTTTCTTGAAAAAGGGATATCTGTTTGGTTGGAATGAGAGAGAAAAGATTTGATTCGGATCATGGGGACCATTTTTCATCTAATATGAAAGCTTAAAATAAAATATTGTACAAAGCAAATGTGGGGTTTGTCTTGTTAGCTATACTAGAGTATGGCCCCTTCAACAAGGATCTTTAATTTCAATTTTCAGTACTATATTATAATAATTCCGTTTCAATTTATGTGAACTTATTTGACTGAGCACGAAATTTAAGAAAAAGAGAAAAGACTTTTGAACTTGTGGTGTAAAATGAGACACATATATTTTGTGTGGCTATAAATCATTGCATAAAGGTAAATTGTTTCCAAATAAAAAAAGGAATCATTCTTTTTGGCACGGACTAAAAAGTAAATAGCTGTTTTGAAACAGTATGAATTTATCTGCCACTCAAAGTATATGTATTTTATCTTTATTTTGTGTCGGCCATGTTTGGCTTTAGTCAAGCTATCCATCACTTTCCTTGCAGAATTGTCTATATTTCTCTGTCCATTTAAGGATATCATCATAATCTCACATGGAAAGATTTCCTTGTCTACTCTACCACTACTAAGAATATCCGCTGCTTAATATTTTTTTTTAGGGAAAAGGTCAAAAAAATGATGTTGTGGTATTCGAAATGGATCAATTATAATCTCCGTTTAAATTTGAATCCAAAACTGACTCTACCGTTATAAAATGGGTCTAATAATGCCCTTGTGTTATTCAAAATGGATCAATAATGCCCTGAATTTTTTTTTAAATACTTTTAAAAACTGAAAAATATATATTCGGTAAAAACTAGAAAAAGAAAGGAATTTACAAAATATATATTTTTAAGTCTTTTGAGTTTTTTTAAAGTATTTATTTTGTAAAAACTGGAAAAAAAAAATTTAAAACTGGAAATTTATTGGAAAAAAAAAATTAAAAAACTGGAAATTTATTTAAAAAAAACCCGACATATAACTGTAAATGAATATTTAAAAACCGACTAAACCGACATAATCGTACCGTGCCGAACCGATTTTTAGGTTTTTTTTTAATAAACCGTATATTTTTATATAAATCTATAACTGTACCAATAATTATGGTAGATTTTTTATTTTATAAAAATAAACCGAAAAAATATTGAACCGTCAAATTGAAAAAAAAAAGATTTTGCAAAATATTTTTATTTTTTAAAAACTAATGCATATGTAGTCCACTGCTTTAGGAGAGTTTTTTTCCTTCGGTTTTTTAAATATATTTTTTTTCCAATTTTTACAAAACAAATACTTTAAAAAAACTGAAAAGACTTAAAAATATATATTTTACAAATTCCTTTCTTTTTCTATTTTTTACAGAATATATATTTTTCAGTTTTAAAAAGTATTTTTTTTTAAAAAAATAATCCAGGGCATTATTGATCCATTTTGAATAACACAAGGGCATTATTAGACCCATTTTATAACGGCAGGGTCATTTTTGGATTCAAATTTAAACGGGGGTTATAATTGATCCATTTCGAATACCACAAGGTCATTTTTGGGCCTTTTCCCTTTTTTTTTAATCTCTAAACAGTTTACAAAAATCTTACTCGTAAGGATCGTTTGATATATACGATGGATTAAAAATTTTACCCGAATAATTTATTCTTGTAAGTAATCTCAGAATAAAACAGTAAAATTGACAATCTCAGAATTAATACAACATATCAAACAGTCAATTAAAAATAATATCAGGATAATTAATCTCAACATAACAAGTCTCAACATAACTGTCTTCGAACCAAACGACCCCTTGTTGTTATTTGACCGGTACAAACAGATTATTTACATTATGTTATAAATTAGAGGCTCATATTCACTTGTAAAACTTACTGGTAGCGATTGACTTTTAATTAATGTATGAATACTTTTTACACCATTAATCAGAGCAAAAAATTCTAACAAGGCAATTGAATGAAATGTAAGAATTTCACATCTGAAATTTGAACCTGCAAACTAAAGTAATTTTTAAGCTATCTTTACTTGTTTTAAGAATGAATGATTTCATTCAAGTCACATTGGTTTTTTTTGTGTGGTGGTTTTCATATATAACAAAATAAGCAACAACTATGATTACAAATAATTTGACAAAAGATTATGATTATCGAGTGGTACACACAACAAATAAAAAGATAATAAGAAGATGAAAAGGGAAAAGGATATATGAGAAGAGATGGCACATGAATTTGGTAATCGTATGTGCTTTTGCGTTTGCAATTTGCATGTTTGTGGTCCTCACTTTGCTGATACCGAGACACTAGCATCGTCTTAGCCTAGGACTTCACCTCTATTTTTGGTCGTGCTTCTAATTTTTGACTTGTCAACCTTCTTTTATCACTTGATGCACATTTTAATTCTTCCATCTCATACTACTATCTTCGACAAATAAAAGTAATAAACACATAAAAAAAGTATTTAATAATTGTTTGTACTGAAACTTGAACCATAACTCTAAGATTTATACCTATTTGCTTGACCACTTCGCCATACCCTTTTGTGTTATTTTACAATTCACCCTTATTTGGCAGAAATATTTAATACGAGGAATATTAGTCCAATTATATAACTAATAACTTCCTGAAATTTTAAGCCACTGAAGTAAATATTTAATAAAAAAGAGATTATAGTCGACAAGAAAATGGAAATTTTTAGACCTTAACTTTCTAATAGAAACGGGAACAAATAGCGCTTTGATCGTTAAAAAGCTCTTTTTCGTTAGAAAGTTAACAAAAGGAATTATGTGAATTCTGTGATGTAGAAGAGGCTAAAAATTGTGAAAGAATTTAGGCGCATCTAAATCAAAACTTTAAGATAATAGATGAAATAGTTCAAAGACCATTACAACATAACCAAATAGAACATAACAAGCCAACGCCTCTCAAAAATATTTAGGTCTTCCAAAACCCAAAAAACTTTACATATCTCATTCATTATGGTCTTTTATTCTAGTTAACTTGCTCTTAATAGCTTGTTTTGGATAAATTATATTATTATATCATGTACCAGTAATGTACCAGTAATATAAAGACTAAACTTACAATATTAAGATACAAGTTAGTATTTGTATATAAAAAAATGTGATAAATAATAAAATATAATTATTTAATAATAAAAAGGCACAAAATGAGTAACGAATACACCAAATCAAAATGAAGTAACGACAAATTAAACGATACAATACACAATACAATACAATATATAACCATCCAAACAAGCTGCTAGCATCTAAACATAAATTTAATTGAAACTTAAAAATAATAATCCAAAATTACGTTTAAAAATAATTTTTAAAAATTAAAATTATATTTGGACATGCATTTTATTTTAAAAAAAGTTTGAAAATTTTACCCAAAAAAATCCATAAACCACTTTAAAAAAATTGATCATATTTTATGAACAATGTTTTTCAAAAAAAGCAGCCAAAATCTATAAATGGCTCAGTGTGCCAAATATTTTTCTCCTACATATAGAACAATAGTAGTTAACATGAACAATAATGCAAAAAATAATGATTACAGCTAGTTGCAGACATGCATTAAAATACAGACAAATTTGCTCTAATAAATAGTACTATATCTAATAAGATTACTGTAGGAAGTCAAAAGTTAAAATAAAAACAATAGAAATGCAACATTTCCAAGACTTTAATAATAAAACTTTGCCTAATATCTTCATATTTTGTACTCTATATAATAAAACTTTGCCTAATGATAGACAATGACACGGCAGTCATCAAATCCTAAATCCGCCCTCTGTTCCGAAATGTTCCAGGCTCGAGGGAAGTAAAACATTGTCACGAATGATGCAAATCCGACACGTGTCGCGTTCTGGTGAATTAAAGACCATGTCGGAGATGAATTTCCCGGCGAAGAGCCGACCGGCCTGACGAAAGAGAGAGGGAGCGTGTTAGAAAGGTTTAGGGTTTGGAGATGGTTTATAACTAGGTTATTTATATGTATAAATATAAAATATGGGAAAGGATCTCCAACGTTGGATCAATTGAAATGAACGGCGAAGATCTCTCCACATATATATATATATATATATATATGAATGAATTATAGAGCGCTGGTGGTCTGCTGATGGGTTAAGTTGGCTTAGCAGAAATTTGCTAGTCTTGTGGGCTTTTAATTCAAACAAACCATAAACATGTCTAGCCCAAAATCAATTGGGCAAAGATTACTTTTAGCCCAAAACCAGTGGAGCTACTGGTCTGAGCATGAGCAAGAGTATTGAAAAATAGCACGGGCTAGACATTTTTTGAACTGATAATCGAAAAATAACTAGTGTTTGTAAAGTTATTAAAAAATAGCTATTATTTTGCTGTAACATTAAAAGTTTCAGCATAATATACTGGAGATTATAGAGCTCATTCGTATAAACTTCCAGCGATTATGTTAGAACTCTAACACGCGAAAAGTTCCAGCATAATATGAGGGATTATGAAGCTCCTACATATAAACTTCCACCATATTATGTTGGAACTTCAAGACATTATGCTGGAAGCTCATATGCAAAAAATTTCAATTCCAGCATATTATGCTGGAATATTTCCTAATTTTTAAGTGTGTTTTATTCAGATTTTATCTTTACATGAAAAAGTGACTAAATTTTGATTAGTTTTAAAATTGTAACTATTTTTTAATTATCAATTATAAATCTGGCTATTTTTTTTATTTTTTCCTGGGCACTCACAGCGTACTTACTTTGAGACGAATGATGTTCAACGAAAAGATTAATTAGTGACTTATATACTAAGAAAACAGAGAAGATCAAATGGGTCGTGACCTGTGACTCCAATGTCAATATAAAGAGAGCTCTAACAGACAGTTAACGGTATTTTTTAGTTTCTTTTTAATAGAATCTTTCTTAATAGATTAGTTAATGTATGAAAAAGAAAATTGCAGATTGGGCCATTTGTACTCTTTGCAGGTTGGACTTTAGTCACATGTAATGTATATAATAGCTTGTTTGGCCAAGTTTCTAGTGAGGCCAAAAGTGTTTTTTTTTATCAAAAATACTTTTTTTTTCTAACTTGAGGTGTTTGGCTAAGCTATTTTGGGGGAAAAAGTACTTTTGGGAAGAAGCAGAAGCAGTTTCTGAGAAGCAGAAAAAAGTAGTTTCTTCCCAAAAGCAGAAGCAGAAGCAGTTTTGACTTTTCTTCTTACCAAAAATATCTTTAACAAAATATAATATATACCAAAATAACCGTTAAACCTAATACTTAGGATATTAATGTATAAATATTTTTTATTATTTTTAGGATAGCTTTCTAATATATAGTGACTTTAGGGGTGAGTGTTTTTATACTTGTTGAATGATTTTTAATATATTTAACTTATATTAAAAGAATTAAGTACTTTTAAATTTTGTTTTGATATTTTACTTAAATAAAATAAAAAGATTTAATTATTGCATGTAATAACAATTTTTAAGATTATTTATTTACTTATAATATTAACTATTAAGTAAATCTATTTATGTCCTTATTGGTAATTTGATAATTAAAAGCACTTTGTGAAAAGTTTGGCCAAACACAAATTATTGCTCAAAAGTGCTTTTCAGAGTGATTAGCCAAACACGAATCACTTCTCAAAATAAGTTGATTTCTCCAGCTTGGCCAAACAAGCTATAAGTAGGCTGGCCCGAGTCGTAGCTCAAAATTCCATTGGTGCTATGTCTAACAGAATTTTGCAGTGAAAATAACATGGGCTAGCCAGTTTTCGGATCAGTAATCGAAAAACAGTCAGCGTTTGCAAAGTCATTGAAAAATAATCATTAATGTATGCAGAGATAAAATTTATACAAATATACCCTAATTGAAACACGAAAAGTTCCAGCATAATATGTTGGATTATGGAGCTCATGCGTATAAACTTCCAGCACATTATAAAATTCCAGTGCATTATGTTGGAACCTCATATGTAAAAATTTGAACTCTACTATATTATGCTGAATTTTTTTTCAAATTTTTAAGAATATCTTTTTTTCAAATTTTATCCTTAAATGAAAAAAATTGCTAAATTTTAATTATTTTTGACACTATAACTATTTTTCAATTACCAATCTGATTTTTCCCCAATTTTGCAAGGATATATGGGAGATCCAAAGTGTTTGACAGCCCAATCGACACTCCTTCCAATTGACATAATTAATTTATGCAACATTGTAGTTAAAGAATATATTCTGTCATACTACGGTTCAAACTGTGAAATATTTGTCACAAATTGTCTCTTAGGGATAATCCCTCGTCCTTAAATTTTTCTCTAACTCCTCGAGACTAAAAATCACCTTTAATTATCACTAAATAAATTATATTATCTGTGCGTATATGGGCAAAAGATGCTAACATTCTTCTCTTTATTTAGAGCCTAGAGTGCACTTGCATGTCTTCCAATTTTTCATCTTGTTTTGACTTCTGAAAAGTGTAGAGAACATAATGGATTTTTGATGTGCAGTTTTGGTTAATTGGTTTTCAAGGATTTTCACATGATGAACTTTTGATTCTATTAATAAAAGTTGTGCAAAATAGAATTTCTCCTCCTCGCTTCTCCCTTCTTCTTTTTCTCATCCTCCTTCTCATCTTCTTCTTCTCCTTCTTCCTCCTCCTTCTTTCAATAAATTATCAATACATTGGAAAGAATGAGATATATGATATAGAAAATTAAAGGCTCTTTGCCTATTTCTGGTTGAAATTGGTGGGTAATATTCCATTGAGCTTATATTGTCTATCGTTAATGATTTTATCGAATCTATTTGGTTGAAAAAGATTGAACAACACTATCGTTATGTTTTAAACTAGTTGAAGAAGACAATGTTAGTCTATTGAATTTTGAAGGTTTAAGTTGATTTAACCATTGAAAATATTGGATTGATATCAGAAATTTGGAGTCATTTGACATTGATTTGGAGCAATTTGAACTAAAATATTTGTGAAATTTTTACTTTGGGATTCGTCAAGATTTATGTAGTCCAAAATATGACGATCTGTCAAAAATTGGTTGTCAATTTGTAAGCCTATGAATTCGTCATGATTTCGCTATCTAATAGTACTAGCTATGAATCTAATTTTTTAAAACAAGGTCAAAATTTAAATAGTAATACTGAAATATTCTATTTGTGCAAATCTCCCTTTTACTTTAATAAAATCTTGTTCCAGAGAAGATGACAAACGAATGGATGATTTGCACAAATAAGATCTTCCAGTGAAACCATTTAGATTTTGTAGATAGTTAAAATTTTACTAAATTTAAATCCTTAAGAATTTGGATTTTACTATACATCAAATATATATTAGTTCAACCAAATATTTTGGGCTAGTATAATTTGGTTATTTATTTAAAGAGATTTTTACCTACCTATACTATATTATAAACTTATTTACCACTATTCTTTAGGTTTCTTAAAAATTACATTGTGTATCTATATTTACTATTTATATACAAAACATAATAAAATAAGAATTCCTTAAATTTAGGGATTAAACTGTAACTCTTCCCACGTCTATCAGCTTAATTACCCCCTACGATCCAATTTCAAAATATTTCAAAATCATTCTATCTTTTTCATAAAAATCAATCAAAACCTCCCTTTCTTTCCCACAAATCAAGCGTCTATCTCTCTAAAATTGTATATCTTATGTTTTTTTGAATCAATTCCACCAACAACCATTCAAAAGCTTTGATAAATTCATCGATATTATTTCTAAAATTGTAGTTGTAAAGGGTTTACCATTAATAGCTATTAAAAAAAACTTGAAGCTTTGAATTCGATATTTGAATTTTACAAATTTGTGATTTGTTTGGATTGGTGTTCTTACAAATGATTAAGAATATCCTTTGGAGTTTATATCTCAATTTGAGGGAGATTGGTTAAGTCTAGAGTTGATTTTAAGTGAAATTTTAGATTGAAATTCGAAGAAGAAGAACTTGTAGGAATTGTATGATAATTGTATCGTAATTGTATTAGAATTATAGGTAATACATCAATGCCTAAAATATAATTGTATCATACTTGTATCACAATTATTTTTAACTTGTATCAAGTACATTAATACCCAAAATAATTATATTTAGGTAATTATATCAAATTTATTTCAGAATTGTATCACAAATGTATCAAAATTATATGTGACTTGTATATGATACATCAATACCTAAAACAATATCTGATACAATACTAATATAATTATAATACGATGTTATATTATATTTTAAGTTTAGAGTTGTGATTGAAACTTGAAAAAGATGAAGATCATAAATGTATCACAATTTTTCAGAAATGCATCGCGGTTATATCATAGTTGTATTCGTATCATAATTATTGCAGGAATTGTATTACAAATGTATGATAAATGCATATTAATTATATATCATTACAAGCAGTTGTGAGTTTGTGACCAATTTCATAGTGTGTATCACAAATATATGATAATTGTATATTAATTGTGTAGTATTATATCATGTATTATTTTTGAGTATTAATGTAACATATACAAGTTAGATACAATTGTGATACAAGTATGATACAATTATATCTTAGGAATTGATGTATCAGATATAATTCAAATACAATTCTAGTATAATTACGATACAATTATCATACAATTCCCGCAACTTCTTTTTCTTCGAGTTTCAATATGAAATTTCACCTAAAACCGACTTTATACTTAACTAATCTCTTCAAAATTGAGATATAAACTCCAGAGGACATTCTCAATCATTTGCAAGAATACCTAATCCAAACAACTCACAAAATCGTAAAATACGAATATCGAATTCAAAACTTTTTAATGGAACAACATTGAAAATAGTTCCGGCAACAATCTCAATGTTTCTTCATTTTTAGTGTTGTCCAGAGCGATGCAATTGACGATTTTTTGGTAATACAGAGCTATCGTCAATGATTATTTTCCTCGAATATGTTATGTGTTGAACTTTTTTCTTCAATTGTAGCAAAATACCGATTCAATCGATGTTATTTTGATTATACAGAGCTATTGTTAATGGTAGGAAAGAAGAAAGGGAGATTTTGGACGCATATCAATCGATTTTGAGGTAATATGAATCCAATCCTTTCCGTTTGTAACTGATCGCGCAAATCACAATCGTATTAAAGGAAAATAATACGGGCTTGGATAGCTAATACAATAATTGTATATAAATTATTTAAAAACCTAGGGTATTTGTTGAAAACTACTAAACCTAGAGAAAATAGGTAATAAAGTCCTAATTATAGTATATCTAAGAAAGGTTCCAATTTTAAATCTAATTAAATTGATCTAAATAAAAGTCCAATATTATTGGGCTAACCCATTTAATTGATTTTCTACTAAATGGATCGACCCATATAAAGCCCCAAGCACAATGGCCCATGAGAATTTTCTTGGAGGCTATTCCATCCTACACCTATATAAAGGGGGTGAAAAGAGAAGGTTACAAAGACAACAAGTAAGCAGAAGGAAAGACTAAAGAAACTCTGGAGAATAGCATCAAGGTCTGCATCCACATCTGCAATATTCGTCTGTGGTCAAATCCCAAAGGCGAACTTAAATTATAGGCGGGCGCCTTCAAATCTTCCGTTCGTGATAACCCAATAACAAATCATGGTTCGTGACGACCTTCAAACTGTTCGTGACGCACCACAAATCTGAAATCCGTCAAGTTCAAGATTAAGCTCTCAAGCTCTTGAACCATCGTTCGTGAGGAGAAGGATCTGAGGACTACATCTCTTTAGATTTGAGATATTCTAGATATTGTAACCCCATCACTTGAAATCAAATATAATATTTGTCACTATATTTCTTGTCTTGATTATTATTTTTTAGGAGCAAAATTTAGTTGTTACAAATTTTAGCACACCCAATGGGATTATCTCTACCTCCCATCTCTTCTCTTCGAAGTTCAAGAACACCAAGATGACCTCACTGAAAATCAACCCTAGATTTGACTCCAAAAGCGGACTGGAAGTTGCCATGGAGATTGTTGGCCAAATCAAAAGAAGCAAAGCCGAGATGCTAGGACAACAAATGCTTAAAGTACCGTCCACAACTCATGTGTTTGGTTCATCTTCTACAAAAGAAGTAAGATCCTTCTCATACATGCTAGAAGAAGGGAACAACATCGCTGAGGTGGTCGAACGAACTTTGGCACAATTCAGCCTTTCAAAAGAATGCCATCGCCAGTATCACAATCTCTTCATGCAGAAAGATGATGACGTCTTGGGCAATGGAATTTCTCCAATCTCTCCTCGTGTTACTCCACAATCTAATCTCTATCCAAGTGATAATATATATCATTCTTCGTCCTCTGCGCTGGTCATACAAACGATGATGATTGAAGCTTCTACCATAGAAGAACAACTTGCAAATTTGACAAAAGCAGTTGAAGGCCTGACAAAATACATAAAATATCAGGATGATAAACTTTTCAAGTTGATGAATAAGGTGGAGAGTATGACGGAGGAAGAATCAAGCCAAGCACCTATGAAGCTTCCAGAAATTCAAGAGAAAGGAGAGTCCTCTACAAAGCTAGCAACAATAACCAAAGAGCTCCAAGTCTCTTCCGATGGACAGATTCATGTTGAGCAATTGAAGGACTTCATCATAGGGGTCATCAAAGATAAAACTGAGCCTTCGCCTAAATCTTTCCTTACATACACAAAGCCATAGACACCAAGGATTGATAACTTAAATATGCCAAGCGGATATCAACCTTCTAAGCTTCAACAGTTCGATGGTAAAGGGAATCCCAAGCAACATGTCGCACACTTCGTCGAGACGTGCAATGATGCTGGAACTTATGATGATCACCTTGTCAAGCAATTTGTTCGATCTCTCAAAGAAAATGCTTTCGATTGGTACACAGATCTTGAACCTGGTTTCATTGATAGCTGGGAGCAACTCGAGCAAAAATTCCTCAATCGCTTCTATAGCACGAGGCGCATTGTGAGCATGATTGAACTTACAAATGCCCGCCAATGGAAGGAGAAGCCAGTTATCGAATTCATCAATCGCTGGAAGAGTTTAAGCCTCAACTGCAAAGACCGTCTTAGCAAAACTTCTGGCATCGAAATGTGCATCCAAGGTATGCATTGGGGCCTTCGCTACATCTTGCAAGGAATAAAGCCTAAAACTTTTGAAGAGTTGGATACCCGTGCACATGATATGGAATTGCGTATGGCTACACATGGAGATCAAAGGTTGTCTATCTTTGAGACTTACAACGAAAAAAAAGTAGAGGATGTCGAGAATGGGGGTAAGTATTCATTCGAAACTGAATTCTAAAAGTCCATGTATGTCACTACGCTCCTTGATGCATGAGCCTAAACTGCAAGTCTCAATACTTTTTGACGCATGAGCCTAAACTACAAGTCATCACGCTCCTTGACGCATGAGCCTAAACTGCAAGTTGCAAAATGCTCCTCAAGGCACGAGCCTAAACTGCAAGTTATGATGCTCCTTGATACACGAGCTTAAACTGTATGTGATGAAACTCCTCAAATTCAAGCCAAATCTCCAACTTGTAAAGCTCTTCAAATTAGAGAAAAGACTTCAATGCGAAGCTCTTCAAATTCAATCCAAATCTTCAACTTGCAAAGCTCTTTAAATTTGAGCAAAGCCTTCAAGTTGTAAAGCTCTTCAAATTAGAGAAAATACTCCAAGTTGTGAAGCTCTTCAAATTCGAGCAAAGTCTTCAAGGTCCAAAGCTATTCAAATGCGAGCAAAGTCTTCAAGATGTAAAGCTCTTCAAATTAAGCAAGCCTTCAAGATGTAAAGCTATTCAAATTTGAGCAAAGTCTTCAAGTTGCAATACTCCTTGTCTGCACGAGTATAAACTGAATACAAAAAAACTTATCCTTCTTTTGAACTATGTAATGACTTGATCCTCTTTGCGGAGGTACGTAGGCAACCTAGAATTTTGTTCTAAGTTCAGTCACATAAATTTTAAAAAAAAAGTCTACTTTATCACGATGACAAAGAGAAGCTGATGATGCTCTCCTCGAAAACTAGAAAGATGGAGCACTATATCTATCATTTCATCGTGTTGTAAAAAGAATGTTTTATGCACTTCTTCTCCAATATGCAAGAAGAGATTGTTCTACTCTAATACTTAAAGGATGGAATGCTCCATAAAATTCTTCTCCAAATTGCAAGAAGACGTTGTTTTATGCTAAAGCTTGGAGGTTAGGACCCTCCATGGACTTCTTCATCAAATTGCAAGAAGGGGTTGTTCTACACCAAAACTTGAAGCATATGACGCTCCATGGACTTTTCCAAACTGATTGAAGATGTGGTTTGACACCAAGATCTTGAAGGTTGAGGCTTTCCATGTAATTCATTGCCACAAGGTATGGGATGTGCCACGTGCTCGCCTACCAAGAATGGTATATGATCGCTCCAAACCTCCTTCTCGCCAAGTCGCAGGGAGGGGATGCATCATGTGTCTCTTCATCAAGCAACAAGGAGGAGACACAAAATATACTTCTTCGAGAGAGGTGTCATATAAACTAGTATCTCACCGAAGTCACGAAATTGTAAAGAAGAGACACCAAGTGGTTCCCCGCCAATCATGTGGACATCCCTTTCGTCTTCTTGGACTGATATTAAGACTGATTGCGCTTATTTATAAACATGCAAGATAAGGAAAAAAGTGCAACCCATGGTGTCTGCGACACAACACTTCAATACGGATGGTGATCATTGTGATGTGTACTTCTTTGTCGAATCTTGAGGGATGGAATACTCCACAGATTGTTCCGTCAAAACTAAAAAAATAGGAAGCTCCATGAACTTCTTCACTAAGTTGCAAGAATGAGTTATCCCACGCCAAAGCTTGAAGGTGGGGGATGCTCTACAGACTCTCTATCCAAAGGTTACAAACATAAGTTCTCCATATAATTTTGTCACCAAATCCACAAGGATGAGGAGGCACCAACCTTTCTCTCGCCAAACCTGCAAAAAAAGAAAAAGAAGTATGCTGGCCGAATAATCCTCCCAATTTTAGCCTTTGATTGAAAGATTTACTCTAACTCGATTAAAGAAGGTGGAGCATCGAGCTTTGTATATATTCTATCTCTCATTGTCTTCTTTTCAACGGTATAAACGACTCATGATTTGGGCGCTCCTATCTCTAGATATGACGTTTTCACCGAGAGTGCACAAAGCGGTGAGATAAGCAGGCTAGATGCGTTGATCAACTTCAAAAATTAATTTCATCCGATCCAGAAGGTATTTGGGGGGAAAATTTTGATATGTTGTAGCCCTTTGAGTTTAAAATTAGTATAATCAAGCGGCTTGTGATTTCAATATTCCTACAGCAAGATACTAATTGTTTGGTAAAGGCGCACAAAGCTGAAGGAGCCAGCTGGTCGGAACTCGTCTCCTAACTTCTGACAAGTATCTGGGAAAATCTATGGACAGTCTGATTTTGATTTTTACATATGTCCTAGTTATAGAAGTCTAATTTTTGGAACCATAAACCTCTCGTGATTTTGACATTCCTACATCAAGATATGATTTATTTGGTGAAGGCGTACAAAGCTGTAAAGTCGAGCGCGGCAACATCTGAAACAAAAATTCAAAAGAATACATGAGAAGTTACAGAAGGAATTTCGCCCCAAAATTTTGATACATTGAAGTATTTGAAGTGTAGTTTCAGTAGTATCAAGCAGCTTGTATTTCTGATTCTCCTACGACAAGATATGGTTATTTTCTCCACAGATGCGCAAAGATACAGAGGCGGATCCAGAATTTTGGCAGGACGGGTGCACTATTAAGAAGAGGTGGATCTACAATATAAATTTTACGAGTTCAACCTTTAGTTCTTACGATTGTGTACCCATTGTACTTTTGAAATTATAAGTTCAATTTTTTATTTTTTTAAAATAGTAATTTTCTTTCATCTATATATATTTTTCGTGTTGAAAATATTGAGATCAGTTGAACCCATTGATTATATGCTACATCATACACTGCTACTAGTTTTAATATATATATTTTGTTTAATCATATAAGATTTTACCGTGACAAAAGAAGAATAGGAATTTCAATGTGTGAAAATTTTGAAAGAATAAACCAAACAAAAAAAAAATAAAAAGAAAAAGTACTTAATTAATATGCAAAACATAACACCATAAACGCCCATCTCCCGTGGGCGTCTACTTTTAGAAAAGAAAGAAGGAAAAAACAACAAGATTGACATAAGATTTGAACTCACAACCTCACCTAGAAAGGTACACTCAATAACTATCACATTATATAATACTTTGAGCATGTGTGCACACATATATATTTCAATATTTTTGAAAAACATATAACATTACTATACATGATTTAGGGTGGGGATCATAGGTTCACGTGCCTCATGGAACTCCCCTAGATACGCCCCTCCAAAGATGGATATCCCAGATAGCTTCTATAGTGAAAAAGAAAAAAAATTGGAGCCCTCGGTGCCAACAACACGAATCTTTTGGTCCTGTTTAATTGATCGGTGTCAACGACACGAAGCTTCTATGGCCAAGTTTAATGTCAAGACTGTGGCACAAGATTTGCCGGTTTGAACTTTCTTTATTGATGCCATCGGTTTCCTAAAGAAGAAAAAAACAGTGTGAACAAGACCAAAAAATGAAAAGGATGCAAGAGAAAAGGAAAAAAAGAGCAATTCCTAGTGGACTAATAACCAAGTCTTACATGGAAACTTTGAGACAAAATTTAAATGGGAGACGCATCGCGTGATGGAATCCTACATGAAACGGGTTTTGCTTAGTTGAATATGAACTTGATTATTATATTTTTAAGGAAAACTACCAGCCAATTAGCTATCTGTAACAAAAAAATTAATTTTTTGCTTTCTTTTAAGTGGTGTTATTAGAATAGATTGTGTATATCTTAAGGAGCTTGAATCTCAGTTTTGGGATGATTTGGTAAAGTTTTGAGGTGGTTTGGATTGAAAATTCGAAGTAAAAACTAAAAATGAAAAAAAATGATATGTGTATCACACTATGTATAATTTCTATATCACATATGTATCATATTTGTATCAATTGTGTATCACATATATATCCATGTATACATGTATGTGAGACACATGCGTGATACATGTGTCGCAGAATTTTTTTTTGAACTCGATTTAATTACGAATTTTGATACAAAACCAGTCCAAATCACCTCTAATCTTTTTCAAATTTTGTATATTGACTTATCTATATGTTTTCAATGAATTTCAACTATACCCATTGAAAAAGTCCCTTTTCTCTTAGATTTTTAGAATATTGTATATATATTTTTTTGTATTTCATCACCTTATTTGCTACCTCATCCATGAAATTTCCTTTCTGTCTTGCATCTAATGTTGCTAATCACGCTTAAAAATATGGAAGGAGATTTTTGCATGTGATTCTTTGAGAGAAAGGACCTTATTTATTTGGTTTTTTAATTTTTATATGTGTTTGACTAGTTTTGATAAGTTTATGACTTATGGCTAGAGGTTGGTAAGTTGAGACTTATTTGGAACATTTGTGTAAATTTTTCTTTTTTTAATTAAGTCCATACTTCATATAGAAGGCCGCCACATTCATTTCCTATTAAAGAAGGAAAATCAAGGCTAGGAAACCCACCTTACTGCACTAAGTCATATTTCTTTTTGAGCTAAAGTTCATTGAAACTATTCTCAAGGGAATGTAAAGAAGAAACGTTGATCCTGGATCATTCTCAAGTCCAACTAAGAGAATGCACGTGGAATAAGTCTTAATGGAGTATTTTCCAAGGGAATAAAACGAAAATGAAAAGGGGGTGTTATTGTTACTTGTACTTAAGTCTCCTCTTCAAATAACCCCAACAAGTCTTAAAGTATGGTGCATTCGTAGATAGTTAAAATTTTATTAAATTTAAATCCATAAGAATTTGGATTTTACTATATATCAAATATATATTAGTCCAATCAAATATTTTGGTCTGGTATAATTTGGTTATTTATTTAAATATAATTAAATTGATCTAAATAAAAGTCCAATATTATTGGGCTAACCCATTTAATTGATTTTCTACTAAATGGATCGACCCATATAAAGCCCCAAGCACAATGGCCCATGAGAATTTTCTTGGAGGCTATTCCATCCTACACCTATATGAAGGGGTCAAAGGAGAAGGCTAAGGGACAAGCAAGTAAGCAGAAGGAAAGACTAAAGAAGCTCTGAAGAATAGCATCAAGGTCTCCATCCACATCTACAATATTCGTTTGTGGTCAAATCCCAAGGGTGAACTCAAATCATAGGCGGGCGGCTTCAAATCTTCCCTTCGTGATAATCCAACAACAAATCCTGGTTCGTGACGACCTTCAAATTATTCGTGACGCACCACAAATCTAAAATCTGTCAAGTTCAAGATCAAGCTCTCAAGCTCTTGAACCATCGTTTGTGAGGAGAGGAATGAGAGGACTACATCTCTTTAGATTTAGAGATATTTTAGAGATTGTAACCCCATCACTTGAAATCGAATATAATATTTGTCGCTATATTTCTTGTCTTGATTATTATTTTTCAGGAGCGAAATTTCGTTGTTACAACCCCGCTAAGAAAAGTATTTGGAAAAAGTCTATGCATCAAATGTTAAAAGTATGCTAATGTCGATTGTCACGTTCTTAAGGTGATCATCATAATTTCTAACAAAATTTTTTTTAGTGATCACCATTATATGCTTATGTTGATCATTAGGAGTTTTGGCCAGAATCCTTGTGATTACCAGGATTTACCATAAACTAAATTTTTTGTAGTGTGGCTAAAACTTTTGGTGATCGTCAGGATTTCTAGTGCTTCTAAATTCTAACGAGCGTGCTTTAAAATTCTGCCGCGGTGCTATTTTTTCAATTTTTTTTAGTGGAGTAAAAATATAAAGGGCTTTTAACATATTTGACTAGTTTGTCAAATACAATTATGTCGCTAGCCACATATACAAAAACATATGCACTGATAATGTATAAAATATGTATATTATACATTAATATACAAAAAATACACGTTTGACGGCTATTATTTTGGAGGGAGGGGGCCTACACTCTATAGGTTTCTCAAACATAAATAATAATTTTAAAAAGGTCCCAATAGAGTGTTGGGATTCATGGTTTAGAATCTGGTATTAGTTAGTGTGGTAGTGTAGTTGTATTTGGGCCTCATGTCCAGTTTTTGTGTTTATTATAATTAGTAGATTGGGCTGCCATCTCAGCTTTAGTTTTCAGGTCCTATAAATGTATAGGCCCAACTCTGAGAACAAATATGGGAAAACACTTTTCATTTTCAGTTGATTCAATTAAGAAAGCAGATATTTTCCTCTCTCTTCGTCTCTTAGAACCCTAACTTCTCTCTCTATTTTTTGCTTTGATATCTGATCTTAACATGGTATCAGAGCCATGTCGTTCAAGATTTGTTGCTCCGTTGATGTGCGGTGCTATTCGTGAAGTTTTCCTGCCGAATTTCATCTCGATTCTGGTGTTCGTCGGAGATCGAAACCTAGGGATTTGGAAGATAAAGTTTGTTGATAAAAAGAGTTTTTTTTTCAAATTATTGTTGTGATTATCTTGTTTTGGACTACATATACCTATTTCAGCTCATCTTCTCAATAATTTTGTTATGCTTCTTCATTTTTTGTCATCGTTATGCTTTTGGTAAAATCGTTTATTTTTTATAGCTCCTTGTTTGCTCGTTATTGTTATTCCATATCCTGCATGTATAACTTCTATGTTAGAAATTTCAGTTCCTGAATTTTATTTCACTGTTGTCAGTAGTCTGGTCATGTTGTTGTTGTTTGGTTAGTTGTCAATATGACAAATAGTTCTGAGACTCCAGTCGATGTTGTAGGAACCTCTTCACGTACTATTTTTCATCTGGATGACTACACTCATCCATGTCATCCTCTCTATGTCCATCTCTTTGATGGTCTGGGTACTTCTCTCATTTCTGTTCCTTTTGATGGGTCTGGTTATTCTAGCTGGCATAGGACTATCCTAGTAGCTTTGACTGTTCATAATAAATTGGATTTCATCAATGGTTCATCTGTCCAGCCACCTAATGGTTCCCCTTTTTCAAGGCAATGGCAGAGATGCAATGATTTAGTCATCTCCTAGTTGACAAACTCCCTTACCAAAGAAATCTCTCGTAGTGTTGAGTATTCTAAGTTATCCAAAGATATTTGGAGTGAACTTGAGGAGAGATATGAAAAGGCTGATGGAGCTAGGTGTTTGAACTTAAGAAGGAGTTGGCACACATATCCAAAGGCTCACTAGATATAGCCTCTTATTTTAATACCACAAAATAACTCTGGGATGAGATATCTTCCATTTCTGTCAACCATTTATCTGTTTGTACACGTGGGGGATAATAAGAAGGCTGAGGAAGAACAGAAAGTTTATCAGTTCCTGATGGGACTTAATGATGCTTATCTTTAAGTAAGGAGTAACATAATCATGATGAAGCCCTTGCCCACAATGAACATTATGTTACTTCCTTTTGGCTGATAAAAAATAGAGACAAGTCTCCTCTGCATCTCAATTCACCAACAATTATGTCTCCTTTAATGTTGGAGTTTCCAAGCAGAGTTTTCCATCCAAGGTCAATTTTGAATCTCCCAGACCACAAAATTCTCCTTCAAAGTTTAACTAATAGTCTCAAAGGCCATCCTTAATTTGCAAGTACTGCAAGAAACTAGGGCATGTCCTTGACAAATGCTATAAATTGCATGGCTCCCCTCTCAATTTTAAGTTCACTAAAGGAGTTGGTCCTATAAAAGCAGTTGCACTTGCACATATTGAAATTGATTATTCTGGTGATGTTTGAATTCATGATGGTACTGTTGCACATTCTGAGTCTGCCCAAGCTTCTGCAGTTCCTGGTTTAACTAAAGATCATCAGTACTCTCAACTCATGATGTTGCTGCAACAGTCTCATCTTTCCACTCCATCTTCTCCTCCTAACCTCTTGGCATCTGCCAATTTTGTTGGTATGCTTCTGCCTGAGAATGGTTTAGTTATAACTTGCTTGCTTACTAAAATATACAATGTTATTTGGATTATAGATCTTGGAGCCTCTAATCATATGACCTCTGATAAGTCCCTTCTTTTGAACATACAAATATTATATGTTCCTTACCTAGTGTCTCTTCCAAATGGTTACAAAGTTAAAGTTCATATTGTAGGTTCTTTGGCTTTATTTCCTGATCTCATTCTTCACAATGTGCTTTACATTCCTAGTTTTAAATTCAATCTCTTTTCTGTGTACAAGCTTGTTGCTAAACCTGGTCACATGGTTCAGTTTACCAACACTGGCTTTACTTTTCAAGGCCCTTCTCTGAAGAAGCCAGTGGTACTTGGTAGACCTGACAGCGGACTGCACAAGCTGTTTCAACTCCCAATGGTTTCAAATTCTTTGTTTTCTGATTCATCTTTACATTCTTTTCCCCTGTAACATTTCAACTGTCGTTCCTTCTAATAACTGTTCTAATGCTTTGGTAGTAGTACAAGTTTATCTCTTAGTTCTGTTGAGATATCTGATGATATACATATGAATAAAGTGAATAAAGATGATGTTGTTTGGCACTATAGACTAAGGCATTTACCTTTTCTAAAATGAAGAATGTATCTGATCTTGGAACCAAATTGTCATCTAAACAATATTTCATTTGTCTCATTTGTCCCTTGGCTAAACAAACAAGATTGCCTTTCCCTGATAGTTCTATACAGTCAACCACACCATTTCGATTGTTACACATTGACACTGAGGGACCTTATCATACTACTACATATTCTGATTCCAAATATTTTTTAACCATTGTTGATGATCATACTAGAGCTACTTGGACTCACATTTTGGGTTCCAAGAGCAATGCCTTTGACATCTTAAAGGCCTTTATTTCCATGGTAGAAACTCAATTCCACACTAAAGTCCAAACTATTATGAGTGACAATGCTCTAAAATTAGGGACCAGCATGTCTAGGTGTCAGTTCTTTACTGAAAATGGTATTGTGCATCATACCTCTTGTCCTCATACTCCTCAACAGAATGGGGTGGTGTAAAGGAAACATAGGCATCTACTTGAGACTGCCAGGGCACTATTGTTTCAATCTCACCTTCCCCTTAAATTCTGGGGAGATTGTATTCTGACTGCTACCTATTTGCTAAACAAATTTTCATCCCCTTTATTAAATCATAAAAGCCCCTATGAATTACTCTATGACAAATTGCCTATTTATATTCATCTTAGAGCTTTTGGTTGTCTTTGCTATTTCACTATTTCCAAGCACCTTAGGGACAAATTTTAACCTAGAGTTGTACCTTGTGTGTTTGTGGGATATCCCTTTGCTAAGAAAGGACACAAGTTATATAATCTGGAGACTCACTCTTGTTTTGTTTCTAGAGATGTTGTCTTTCATGAATATATTTTTTCATTTCTTAAATCAACCACAAATTCTTCCAGTTTATTTCCTTTTCCTTTTTCTGCATGCTTTGATGATTCTTCCCCTTATGATACTGCTTCTTTCCCTTATGCTCCTCATGCTTCCACTTATTGCCCTCTTGTTCCTACTCCTTTTGCCTCTTCACCTTCATCTAATTCTCCTTCTCTATTCTCACATCCATTTGCATTTGTCTCTCCTCCTCCTGTTCCTCTTTTCCCTTCCATTTTTTCTTTTCCTCCTGCTCTCAGGAAATCTTCTAGAGTTCACAAGCAACCTGAGTATCTTAAGAGCTATGTTTGTCAGTCTACAAGCTCCATTTCTGAATTCTCTTCTAGTCTAGTCAAGCAACATGTTTCTGAACCTTATACCTATTCTGAGGCAGCAGCTGTCCCTGAATGGCAGGCTGCTATGAGACATAAATTTGAGGCTTTGGAGACTAATAAAACCTAGGATATAGTTGAGTTGCCTTTTGAAAAGAAACCAATTGGATGCAAATGGGTCTATAAAGTTAAATACAAAGCTGATGGTTTCATTGAAAGATATAAAGCTAGGTTAGTGGTTAAGGGGTGATACCCAAGTTGAAAGAATTGACTTTCATGAGACTTTTTTCCCTGTTGTAAAGATGTCCACCATTAAAACTCTCATTGTTATGGCAGTTAAGAAAAATTGACCTCTTTTTCAACTTGATCTTAATAATGCTTTTTTGCCTGGTGATTTGGATGAGGAAGTCTACATGAAGTTACCTCCTGGACTGTCCGTTATCTCTACTTACTCTTCTGCCACACTTGTTTGTAAGCTGAAAAAATCTCTATATGGCTTGAGACAAGCCTCTAGACAATGATATGATGAACTATCTTAAGCCTTACAATCCAAAGGGTATACTCATACCCTCAACGATTATTCTCTATTCACTTGAGGTTCTGGGATTCTCTTGTTCTGTATCTTCTTCTATTCCTGTTGTGATGACCCAAAATGTTATATTTAAATTTAATAAGTAATTCTATGTTCTAAGACCTCAAAAAGTACCATTTATCATTTCTCGACTTACGTGTGCAATCCGTACAATTTTCCGAAAAGTTTTTATGTGAAAACAATGGATTAAAATGTGAAATAGAGCTTTAAAACTCAACTGGATTGACTTTGGTCAACATTTTGAGCAGGTGGATCCGGATCAGTATTTTAACAATTCCGGTAGGTCCGTATCATGATTTGGGACTTAGGCGTATGCCCAGAATCAAATTCTGAGGTCCCTAGCCCGAGGTATGGAATTTTGATGAAAACTAAAAAGCTTGAAAGCTTAATGATTTTTAAGAAATTACTAATATTGGATTTATTAGCTTCGGGTCCATATTTTGGTTTCGGAGCCTGGTATAGGTCCACTATAATATTTATGACTTGTCTGCCGAATTTGGTGAGAATCGGAGTTGATTTGACGTGATTCGGACGTCCGGTTGTAAAAATATAAGTTTTAAAGTTTTCTTGAAAATTTCCTTTGATTTGGTATCCGATTCGTAGTTCTAGGTGTTATTTTAGCGATTTGATCATGCGAGCAAGTTCATATGATGTTTTAGGACTTGTGTGCATGTTTGGTTTGGAGCCTTGAGGTCTCGGGAGAGTTTCGGATAGGCTACGGGATGATTTTGAACTTAGAAAATCTAGTTTTTGAGCTTCTGTTGTCATCTGGTGCATTGTGCATCGTGATCGCGATGCCATTCCTGCGATCGCGAAGAGCAAATTGTAAGTAGTGAGTTTTACCCTTCGCGTTCGCGAAGATAGGCACGCGATCGCGGAAGGTAAACTCCCAGTGCACTGCGAACGCAAGGGACCGGCTGCGATTGCGTAGAAGGAAGGAAGGCAGAAACTAGGCACGTCAATTGTGCTACGTGATCGCACAAGTAAGTACGCGATCGCGTAAGGCTGGAAAAATATACTTCGTGATCGCATGAGCATTTACGCGATCACGTAAAGTTAAAAGTCTGGGCATCCAAAATGTGCTTCGCGATCGCGAAGAGTAAAATGAACCTGGTAAAAAGTTGTTCTACGCGATCGCGAACGAATTTCCACAATTGCGATGAGTATAAATCCCAGAAAACAGAACTTATGTTCTGGAAATGGGGTTTCGACCCATTTTCAACACTTTTCCATTTTTGAGCTCGGGTAAGGCGATTCTTGGACAATTTTCACGAAAAAACATTGGGGTAAGTGTTCCTTATCCTATATTGATTATAGTTCATGATTTCATACTCATTTGTATCATGAATCCGTGAATTTATGGAAGAAAAATCAGATTTTTACAAAATCTTTCAAAAACAAAAATTTAAGATTCGATGGTCCATTTGACATCGAAAATTGATAAATTTTGTATGGTTGGACTCGTATCGGAATGGGTGTTCGAATTTTGTAGTTCTTCCGATATTTTAGACGTGGGTCCCACTATCGAATATTTTAATAAATTTTGAATTTTTATCCGGAAAATTAGTAAATTATATGAAATTAATTCCTATGATTCGTATTGAGTATATCGAATTATTTGTGAATAGATTTGAAGCTTTTGGAGACAAATTTAAAAGGAAAAGCCGTGATCGAGTAATTGATTAGAATTTGCAAAGCGAGGTAAGTGTCGTGGTTTACCTTGACTTGAGGGAATAGAACCCTTAAATTATTTGTTATGTGAATTGCATGTGAATGACGTATATGCGAGGTGACGAGTGTCTATGCGTCGTCAAATTAATTATTTGCTTGCTTACTTGAAAAATCATAAATTATTTTAAATCATGAATTAATTATTATAATAATTATTTCTCTCCTATTCCTTGTCAAATATTAATTCTTGAATTCCTGCATTAATTATTACATGCTATTTGAATTATGTACCTTAATTGTTATTTGACATTTAGCATATTAAATATTAAACTATATATTTCTCTCTGATTTCCATAATAATTTGCTAGTTGCCTTTGTTTGTTTCATAATTAAATCATACTTATTGTATGCTTGTTGTCTTATAATTTTATATTAATTATTGCATTTATTGGGGAAATTGCTTCTATAAGAATTGGTAAATGAATATGTTGGAGGAGCGGGTTGCACGCCGCAACATAATTAATTATAATGAATATATTGGAGGATCGGGTTGCACGCCGCAACAGACTTATTAAAAATTTCATATTGGAGTGCCGCAACAGACTTATTAAAAGTCCATATTGGAGGATCGGGTTGCACGCCGCAACATAATTGAATGTGAATATAATGTGAGAGCGGGTTGCACACTGCAACAGAATTGATGGAAATGATAATTGGTTATGACTGTTGAGTTGGCTTCAATTATTATAAATGAATTACCTAATTTATTTTTATTATTGTTTTTGTTACTAATATTGCGTACAGGTAATGTAAGTGACCGGCCTTAGCCTCGTCACTAATTCGTCGAGGTTAGGCTCAGCACTTACCAGTACATGGGGTCGGTTGTACTGATACTACACTCTGCACTTCTTGTGCAGATTTTGGAGTTGGTCCTAGCAGCATACCATAGACTTGCTCGGATTTCGGCTACTCAGAGGAGACTTGAGGTATAACTGCACAGCGTTCGTAGTTTTGAAGTCCCCGTCTATTTTACTTTAGTTGTGTGTTTATTTTCAGACAGCTTTAATTTATTCAGACCTTTATTTGTATTTATTCTAGAAGCTCGTGCACTTGTGACACCAATTCTGGATTGGTATTTAGACACCGTTATTTTTATGGATTATTCACTATACTTTAGACTTTACTTCCGCATTTGTTCTTTGTTATTAACAAATTTAAAAATTATTTTAAAAATTAATAATAGCAAGTGAAATGTTAGGCGCCATCACGGTCCAAAGGTGAGAATTTCGGGTCATGACAGTTGGTATCAGAGCACTAGATTACATAGGTCTCACGAGTCACGAGCAAGCTTAGTAGAGTCTGAAGGATCGGTACGGAGACGTCTGTACTTATCTATCAGAGGCTATGAGGTTTAGGAACAATATCACTTCTTTCTTATTCTTTCGTGCGATTTTATTCTATCATCGATGATTGAACCATTCTACTCTTATTCTCTCGCAGATGCTGAGAACACGTAATACCTCTACCGATGGACAGGGACCAGAACCCCCAGTAGAAACTATGTCCCGGGGTAGAGGTCGAGGTCGTGCTAGAGGCCAAGGCACAGGGCGAGGAAGAGCTCAGTCTAGAGCTAGAGCAGTTGCACCTGTTGAAGAACCTTAGGTGGACCTTCAGGAGGAGGTTCCAGTTCAGAATGTACCAGTTGGACCAGTTCAGGTCCCGGGAGGATTCATAGCCACTCCAGTACTTCAAGACGCTCTAGTCCGTTTGGTAAGTCTTATGGAGGGCGTAACCCAGAATGGTACAATTCCAGTGGCACCAGCCGTCTCATAGGCTGGGGGAGGAGCACAAACTCCCACTACTCCCGCTCTGGAGCAGATGGCTCCCCAGAATCAAGCTCCAGCAGCCCCGCTAGTTGGGGTAGTTTAGCCAGTTATTGCGGCACAGATCGATGATAGGCCCGCCATGTCTTTTGAGGCCTTATTGAGACTGGATAATTTTACCAAGCTCTTTCCAGTTCACTTCAGTATTACACCTTCTGAGGACCCACAGGATTATCTTGAACGCTGCCATGAGGTGCTGCGGAACATGGGTATGGTTGAGACCAATGGGGTTGATTTTGCTGTATTTCAGATGACGGGTTCCGCCAAGAGGTGGTGGAGAGATTATACATTGACCCGACCAGTCGGATCACCTGCACTTACATGGGAGTAGTTCTCTCAGCTATTTCTGGAAAAGTGCCTCCCTATCACACTGAGAGAGGAATTCCACAAGCAATTTGAGCGTCTACAGCAGGGCAGTATAACTGTTACTCATTATGAGTCCCATTTTATGAATTTGACCCATCATGCTATCCTTTTACTACCTACAGAGGGAGAGAGAGTGAGGAGGTTTATTGAGGGACTCACTCACCCTATCAGACTTTAGATGGCCAAGGAGACCGGAAGTGAGATTTCTTTTCAGGCGGCTGCTAATGTCGCAAGGAGGATCGAGATGGTTCTTGCACAGGAGAGAGGGCAGCGGTCCGATAAGAGGCCTCGTCAGTTCGGTGGTTTCAGTGGTGCCTCATCTAGAGGAAGGGGTAATTTTGGTAGGGGTCATTCTCCCATACCATTTCATTCAGCACTTCATGTATCTCCCTGTGCTTCAGGGAGTCACGGTCCTATTATGCCTTACCCTGGGCAGCCAGTATTCAGTGCACATTCAGCTCCTATCAATGCATCACCACTCCAGAGTTACTACATCGGTTATCTGACCCATTTGGGTCAGCTTCAGCAGCCACATCATCAGGATGGGTGTTATGAGTGTGGAAATATTGGTCACATCAGGAGGTATTGCCCTAGATTGGCGAGTAACAGATCTCAGCAAGATTCTCGTGCTATCATATTGGTACCGGTTGCTTCATCGCCTGCTCAGCCAGCTAGAGGTAGGGGTCTAGAGGTGGAGGTCATGCCATTAGAGGTAGAGGTCATGTCATTAGAGGTGGAGGTCAAACCATTAGAGGTGGAGGCCAGCTAGTTAGAGGTCGTCCCAGGGACGCAGTTCAGAGTGGTGGGACCCGGTCCTGATTTTATGCTTTTCCAGCTAGGCCTGAGGCCGAGTCATCTGATGCTGTGATCACAAGTATTATTCCAGTTTACCATAGAGATGCTTCAGTTCTATTTGATCCAAGATCTACTTATTCCTATGTGTCCTCCTATTTTGCTTCATATTTGGTTGTGTCTTGTGATTCTCTGAGTGCTTCTGTGTGTGTATCTACACCGGTGGGAGACTCTATTGTAGTAGATCATGTCTATCATTCGTGTGTGGTTACTATTGATAATCGTGAGACTAGTGTGGATCTTCTACTTTTTGATATGGTAGATTTTGATGTCATCTTGGGTATGGAGTGGTTGTCCCCTTATCATGCTATATTGGATTATCATGCCAAGACAGTGACCCTAGCTATGTCGGGGTTACCTCGGTTAGAGTGGAAAGGAACTCCTGGCCATTCTACCAGTAGGGTTATTTCTTATATGAAAGTTCGGTGTATGGTAGAGAAAGGGTGTCTAGCCTATTTGGCTTATATTCGCGATCCCAGTGCGGGTGCTCCTTCTATGGACTCAGTACCAGTTGTTCGTGAATTTCTAGAAGTATTTCCTGCAGATTTATCGGGGATGCCACCCGACAGAGATATTGACTTCTGTATTGATTTGGCTCCGGGCACTCAACCCATTTCTATTCCACCATACCGTATGGCCCTGCCAGAGTTGAAAGAATTGAAAGAGCAGTTAAAAGATTTGCTTGACCAGGGATTCATTAGACTCAGTGTCTCGCCCTGGGGTGCACAAGTATTATTTGTAAAGAACAAAGATGGCTCTATGCGGATGTGTATAGATTATCGACAGTTGAACAAGGCCACTATCAAAAATAACTATCCGCTGCCAAGAATTGATGACTTATTTGATCAGCTTCACGGTGCCAAGGCATTTTCGAAGATCGATTTGAGGTCTGGTTAGCATAAGTTGAAGATTAGGTCATCTGATGTCCCTAAAATAGCTTTTCGAACTCGGTATGGGCATTTCGAATTCCTAGTGATGTCATTTGGGTTGACAAATACCCCAGCAACATTTATGGATTTGATGAATCGGATGTTCAAGCCTTATTTGGATTCTTTTGTGGTTGTATTCATTGATGATATCTTGATTTTCTCCAGTAGTCGAGAGGAACATGAGCAATATCTTCGAAGTGTGCTTCACACCTTGAAGAATAATTAGTTATATGCCAAGTTTTCAAAATGTGAGTTTTGGTTAGACTCAGTTGCCTTTTTAGGGCATGATGTATCGGCGTAAGGCATAAAGGTGGATCCTAAGAAAATTGAGGCTGTTCAGAATTGGCCTAGACCTACTTCAGTTACAAAGATCCGGAGTTTCTTGAGTTTAGCAGGTTATTATCGGCGGTTCGTGGAAGGGTTTTCATCTTTAGCAAGCCCATTAACCAGATTAACCCAGAAATGTGTCCCATTCAGATGGTCAGACGAGTGTAAGTTGAGCTTTTAAATGCTCAAGACCGCTTTGACTACGGCGCCAATGTTGGTATTACCCACAGGTTCAGGATCGTATACGGTATATTGTGACGCATCTCATATTGGGCTTGGTGTAGTATTAATGCAAGATGATAAGGTAATTGCATATGCGTCGCGGTAGTTGAAAGTTCATGAGATGAATTATTCTGTTCATGACTTAGAATTGGCAGCCATTGTTCATGCGCTGAAGATTTGAAGGCATTACCTCTACGGTGTCTCGTGTGAGGTATTTACTGATCATCGTAGCCTTCAGTATCTGTTCAAACAAAAGGATCTTAATTTGAGGCAGATAAGATGGTTGTAGTTGTTAAAAGACTATGATATCACCATTTGTATCATCCCAGAAAGGCCAATGTGGTGGCCGATGCTTTGAGTAGAAAGGCTGTGAGTATGGGCAGTCTTGCGTATATTCCGATTGGTGAGAGGCCATTAGCTGCAGATGTTCAGACTTTGGCTAATCGGTTCGTGAGGTTAGATGTTTCAGAACCCAGTCGGGTTCTAGCTTGCATAGTCGTTCAGTCTTCTTTATATGAGCGCATCAGAGAGAGGCAGCATGATGATCCTTATTTACTTGTCCTTAAGGACTCGGTGCGGCACGGTGATGCCAAACAGGTTGCTGTGGGTGAAGATGGGGTTCTACGAATGCAGGGTCGTATTTGTGTGCCTAATGTGGATGGGCTTTGTGAATTAATCCTTGAAGAAGCACACAGTTCCAGGTATTCTATTCATCCAGGTACCGCCAAAATGTAACAAGATTTGCGGCAACATTATTGGTAAAGGAGAATGAAAAAGGATATAGTTGCATATGTGGCTCGGTGTCTGAATTGTCAGCAAGTTAAGTACGAGCATCAGAGACCTGGTGGTTTGCTTCAGAAGTTAGAAATTCCTGAGTGGAAGTTGGAGCATATCACTATGGATTTTGTTGTTGGGCTCCCACGTACTCAGAGAAAATTTGACGTAGTTTGGGTCATTATGGACAGGTTGACCAAGTCATCACATTTCATTTCAGTGGCAGTTACCTATTCGTCATAGAGGTTAGCTGAAATTTACATTCGTGAGATTGTCCGCCTTCACGGTGTGCCCGTATCTATTATTTCAGATCGAGGTACACAGTTTACCTCACATTTCTGGAGGGCTGTACAACATGAATTAGGCACGCGGGTGGAGTTGAGTATAACATTTCATCCATAGATATACGGATAGTCAGAGCGCACTATTCAGATATTGGAAGATATGCTCTGCGCTTGTGTTATAGACTTTGGAGGTTCTTGGGATCATTTCTTGCCACTTGCGGAGTTTGCTTATAATAATAGCTACCAGTCGAGCATTCAGATGGCTCCATATGAGGCATTATACGGAAGGCGATGTCGATCGCCAGTTGGTTGGTTTGAACCGGGAGAGGCTCGGTTGTTGGGTACCGATTTGGTACAGGATGCCTTGGATAAGGTCAAGATTATTCGGGATCGACTTCGCACAGCTCAATCTAGGCAAAAGAGTTATGCCGATCGTAAAGTTTGTGATATTGCATTCATGGTTGGAGAAAGAATATTGCTTCGGGTTTCACCTATGAAAGGTGTAATGAGGTTCGGAAAGAAGGGCAAGACGAGCCCTAGGTATATCGGACCCTTTAAAATTCTTGAAAGGGTGGGTGAAGTAACCTATAGGTTTGCATTACCACCTAGTTTATCAGCGGTTCAACACTGTTCCATGTGTCTATGCTCCGGAAATATCATGGTGATCCGTCCCATGTGTTAGATTTCAGCTCAGTCCAATTGGACAAAGATTTGACTTACGAGGAGGAGCCGGTGGCTATTCTAGCCTCGCAGGTCCGACAGTTGAGGTCTAAGAGTTATCCTTTAGTTCGGGTGCAATAGAGAGGTCAGACGGTAGAGGAATCTACCTGGGAGTCCGAGTCGGACATGCGAAGTAAATATCCACACCTTTTCTCCAGCTCAGGTACTTTTTCTAACTCTGTTCGAGGACGAACGTTTGTTTTAGAGGTGGAGAATGTGATGACCCAAAATGTCATCTTTAGATTTAATAAGTAATTATGTGTTCTAAGACCTCGAAAAGCACCATTTATCATTCCTCGACTTGCGTGCACAGTCCGTATAATTTTTCGAAAAGTTTTTATGTGAAAAAAATGGATATGAATGTGAAATAGAGCTTTAAAACTCAATTGGGTTGATTTTGGTCAACATTTTCAGCAGACGGACCCGGATCAGTATTTTGACAATTCTTGTAGGTCTGTATCGTGATTTGGGACTTGGGCGTATGCCCGGAATCAAATTCCGAGGTCCCTAATCCGAGATATAGAATTTTGATGAAAATTTAAAAGCTTGAAAGCTTAATGATTTTTAAGAAATTACTGATATTGGATTTATTGGCATCGGGTCCGTATTTTGGTTCCGGAGCCCGGTATAGTTCCACTATAATATTTATGACTTGTCTGCCGAATTTGGTGAGAATCAGAGTTGATTTGACGTGATTCGGACGTCCGGTTGAAAATTTCCTTTGATTTGGTGTCCGATTAGTAGTTCTAGGTGTTATTTTGGCGATTTGATTGCGCGAACAAGGTCGTACGATATTTTAGGACTTGTGTGCATGTTTGGTTTAGAGCCCCAAGGGCTCGAGTGAGTTTCGGATAGGCTACGGGATAATTTTGAACTTAGAAAATCTGATTTTCGAGCTTCTGCTGTCATCTCGTGTATTGTGCTTCGCGATCGCGATGCCATTCCTGCGATCGCAAAGAGAAAATTGTAAGTAGTGAGTTTTACCCTTCGCGTTCGCGAAGATAGGCACGTGATCGCGAAAGGTAAACTCCTAGTGCACTGCGAACACAAGAGACCAGCTACGATCGCGTAGAAGGAAGGAAGCAGAAGCTAGGCACGTCAATTATGCTACACGATCGCACAAGTAAGTACGCGATCGCATAAGGCTGGAAAAATATATTCAGCGTAGAGTTAAAAGTCTGGGCAGCCAAAATGTGCTTCGCGATCGCGAAGCCATTCCCGCGATTGCGAAGAGTAAAATGAACTTGGGCAAAAGTTGTTCTACGCAATCGCGAACGAATTTTCGCGATCGCGATGAGTAAAAATCCTAGAAAACAGAATTTAAGTTTTGGAAATGGGGTTTCAACCCATTTTTAACTCTTTTTCATTTTTGAGCTCGGGTAAGGCGATTCTTGGGCGATTTTCACGGGAAAACATTGGGGTAAGTGTTCCTTATCCTATATTGATTATATTTCATGATTTCATACTCATTTGTATCATGAATCCGTGAATTTATGGAAGAAAAATCAGATTTTTACAAAATCTTCCAAAAACAAAAATTTAAGATTTGATGGTTCATTTGACATAGGAAATTGATAAATTTTGTATGGTTGGACTAGTATCGGAACGGGTGTTCGGATTTTATAAGTTCTTCCGATATTTGAGACGTGGGTCCCACTGTCGAATATTTTAATGAATTTTAGATTTTTATCCGGAATATTAGTAAATTCATATGGAATTAATTCCTATGATTCGTATTGAGTATATCGAATTGTTTGTGAATAGATTTGAAGCTTTTGGAGACAAATTTAAAAGGAAAAGTCGTGGTCGAATAATTGATTGAAATTTGCAAAGCGAGGTAAGTGGCGTGGTTAACCTTGACTTGAGGGAATAGAACCCTTAAATTATTTGTTATGTGAATTGCATGTGAACGACGTATAGGCGAGGTGACGAGTGTTTATACGTCGTCAAATTAATTGTTTGCCTGCTTACTTAAAAAATTATAAATTATTTTAAATCATGAATTAATTATTATAATAATTGTTTCTCTCATATTCCTTGTCAAATATTAATTCTTTAATTCCTGCATTAATTGTTACATGCTATTTGAATTATGTACCTTAATTGTTATTTGACATTTAGCATATTAAATATTAAACTGCATATTTCTCTCTGATTTTTATTATAATTTGTTGTTTGCCTTTGTTTGTTTAATAATTAAATCATAATTATTGTATGCTTGTTGTCTTATAATTTTATATTAATTGTTGTATTTATCAGGGAAATTTTTTCTATAAGAATTGATAAATGAATATGTTGGAGGAACGGGTTGCACGCCGCAACAGAATTAGTTATAATGAATATATTGGAGGATCGAGTTACACGCTGCAACAGACTTATTAAAAAGTCCATATTGGAGGATTGGGTTGCACGCCCTAACAGACTTATTAAAAGTCCATATTGGAGGATCGGGTTGCATGCCGCAACAGGCTTATTAAAAGTCCATATTAAAGGATCGGGTTGCACGCCGCAACAGAATTGAATGTGAATATAATGTGAGAGCGGGTTGTATGCTGCAACAGAATTGATGGAAATGATAATTGGTTATGATTGTTGAGTTGGCTTCAATTATTATAAATGAATTACCTGATTTATTTTTATTATTGTTGTTGTTACTAATATTGCGTACAAGTAATGTAAGTGACCCGCCTTAGCCTCGTCACTACTTCGTCGAGGTTAGGCTCAGCACTTACCAGTACATGAGGCCGGTTGTACTGATACTACACTCTGCACTTCTTGTGTAGATTTTGGAGTTGGTCCTAGCGGCGTACCATAGACTTGCTCGGATTTCGGCTACTTAGAGGAGACTTGAGGTATAACTGCACGACGTTCGCAGTTCTGAAGTCCCCGCCTATTTTACTTTAGATGTGTGTTTGTTTCTAGACAACTTTAATTTATCCAGACCTTTATTTGTATTTATTCTAGAAGCTCGTGCACTTGTGACACAAATTCTGGGATGATATTTAGACACCGTTGTTTTTATGGATTATTCACTATAATTTAGACTTTACTTCCGTATTTGTTCTTTGTTATTAACAAATTTAAAAATTATTTTAAAAATTGATAATATTATTCTAACGTTGGCTTGCCTAGCAAGTGAAATATTAGGCGTCATCACGGTCCGAATGTAAAAATTTCGGGTTGTGACACCTGTATTATGTGACAACCAGTTTGCTTTACACATAGCAAAAAATCCAGTATTTTATGAACAGACTAAGCACATCGAGTTGGATTGTCATTTTGTCCGGAGTAAGCTAGCAGATGGGTTGATCAGCTTGCTTCATACCTCAAGTGCCTCTCAAGTGGCTGACATCTTTATCAAATCTCTGCCTAACAATGCTCATCACTCTCATCTTGGCAAGTCGGGTGTTATCCCACCCTCCAACTTGAGGGGGATGTTGGGATTTATGGTTTAGACTCTGGTATTAGTTAGTGTGGTAGTGTAGTTGTATTTGGGTCTCAGGTCCAGATTTTTTATTTATTATAATTAGCAGATTGGGCTGCTAGCCCAGCTTTAGTTTTCGGGTCCTATAAATGTCTAGGCCCAACTCTGAGAATAAATATGGAAAAATACTTTTCATTTTCAGCTGATTCAATTAAGAAAGCAGATATTTTTCTCTCTCTTGGTCTCTTAGAACCCTAATTTCTCTCTCTAGTTTTTGCTTCGATCTCTGATCTTAACATGAAGCAGGCGGTGAATGGGTCACTGGGAGTCTGGGTCAGAGGGCCACTGATAAGAAGATAGTAAACCAAAGAGGGACGAGAGTATTTATAGGTGTTTCTTTTTAGTAGTAATGACAAATTATTTATGCTAATATATGCAGAAGAGGAAGAATTCAAAAGACGGATCCAAAACTTTTGAGTTAATAAATTGAATTCAATGCTCTTCTGGAATATGAGTATGGACTTGACTGTCGTATGAGTTGCATGCCAATTGCTAAATACTACTCCCTCTGTTCACGATAACGGACCAATTTACTTTTTTTATTTTGGTCCAAAATAAGTGTTCATTTATATAATTAAAAAAAAAATCAATATATTTTTCCAAAATTACCCTTATGTACGTATCCCTAAAAAGTATTTTACTTCTCACATTAACTATGCTGCAATATTTAATTATGGATAGTTTAGTCACACTGACTATTTTTGTCTAAAATTTTATATTTCCTTAATGAGTGTGACCAAGATAAATTTGTCACTTATTGTGATCGGAGAGTCGTAAAAGACATTTAGAAGCCTTAACCAAAGAGCCAATCTCATTATAAAATTAACCAATTACAAACAATTAGAAATAAACATAGTACGTAGCAATTTTTTTATTTAGTTCCTTCTTGTTAATCAAGAAATAAAGAAGTAATTAACCATATAGAAGTACATAGGTTAGGGGCTCAATGTAAATCGACATTCGTCCCACTAGCTGGTGATCACTTTGATTTAAATAAAAGGAAATGTGGAACATTGGACATTGAAAGCTAAATAAAATAATGTGAAATGGGATTAAGTATAAATTATATTAGTCATGTGATCTTCTCAAAATCTTGATTTCGTCAGATTAAATCTTATATAATCCTTTTATCACAGATATTTTTGATAGTGGTTGAATAATTTTTATTTGTGTACAAGGTAGATTATTAAAGACATAATTGGTTGGTGGTTTCCTAGAGATTTAAGATTGATAGCAGTCTTCTTAGTCAGAATTCGTCGCACCGAACATGTCTAGTGCGGTTTATAATTTTCTGTATGATTTGCGAGCTAGTCGTACCTAACTTGGCTAGTGAGATTTATATTCTTGTGTGGTTTGCGAGTTATTGCACAGTGAGCAGGTTATCATGTGCGCACCTGAAGGATAGCAACTGCTGAGTTTCCTTGAGAATTTTTCCGAAAAAAAAAGACTGGAATCAAATGTTGTAATGTTTGTTTATTACTCCAAATTTAAAATTATCACCCATTAAAATTTAAAATTGGCCTAATTCAACACAAAGTTAGTACAAATGTACCGTCCACAAATCGAGCTCCATGTGGGCTTTAATACAATCAAGAATCAGTTGATGAGCATACAAAAAGAATCATTAATTAATTGGACATAATAAAATATGCACCTTTATAGCAAAATGAAAATTTTGGTTTGGTTTATCCAAAAAGTTGACATTCTAGCACCTTTATAGCAAATTGAAAAATTAAATATGTGTTATAAAATAAAACCGTAAAGTAAATAAATTGAAGACAAGTATAGAGAGAGGTTAATATATTATTTAACTTCAAACTGATATACATAATGAATTGAAATCTTCTTTATTTATAGAAGAAACGAAACAGTTGTGAGGCTTTTCTTGAGCTGCTTGTAAGATGTCTGCATGAGCTGCTTGCAACCTGCCTGTTTAATAAGAAGCTGATGCAGATCATTTCATTGAGTTGCTTGCAACCTGCATGTTTAAGCTGCTTGTAGATAAACTTCAATAGAGTACCAAACGGATAATCTTCTTCAGGAAGATTAGCTATAGCGGAGTAATAAATAGACATTCACATTATAATTATTTTTATAACACTCCCCCTTGGATGTTCATTAAAAGATATTGTGCCTCGTTAAAACCTTACTAGAAAAAATCGAGTGAAAAAAATCCTAGTGAAGGAAAAAGAGTACACATATTTAGTAATACACAATTCTAGCTGCCTCATTAAAAACCTTACAAGAAAAATCTCATGGGAAAAATTTTAGTAAGGAAAAAAGAGTACAACGCGTATTTCACTCCCCCTGATGAAAACCTTGTTCCAAATATTTGAGTCTCTGCATTTTAATCTTGTATACCATCTTCTCAAAAGTTGAAGTTGACAAAGATTTAGTGGACAAATCTGTTGGATTGTCACTTGAACGCATTTGTTGCACATCGGTGTCACCATTTATCTAAATATCATGTGTGTAGAATAATTTTGGTGAAATGTGCTTCGTTTTATCTCCTTTTATAAATTCTCCCTTTAATTGGGCAATGCATGCAATATTGTCTTCGTATAGAATTGTGGATCTTTTATCACATTCCAAACCACATTTTTCTTGAATAAAATGAATCACTAATCTCAACCATACACATTCCCTACTTGCTTCATGCATAGCTATTATCTCAGCATGATTTGAAGAAGTAGCAGCAATAGATTGCTTTGTGAAGCGCCATGATATGACAGTACCTCCACATGTAAACACATACCCGATTTGAGATCGAGCTTTATGGGGATCAGATAAATAACCCGCATAACCAATACGATTTGCATCACCTTTGTTAGCATTAGCAAGATACATAAGTGCACCAATTGCACTGAGATAGAGTTCAGGACCAAGGAGTTCCTCATCCTCTTTTGGAGTTCGGAACGAATCCTTTTTCACTTCAAGTGACCGAACACCCATTTGGGGTACTTAATGGGTGCGCTTTGTCCATGTAAAAGTGTTTTAAGACCTTTTATGTGTATACATATTAATGGGTAAAGATCTCGTCTGCTAAATATTCAATTTGCAGATTAAGACAAAGTTTTTCCCTTTGGAGCTCTTCTGGAGTTCCTATGAGATTTATGTCATTAACATAAACAACAAATATAACAAACTCTAATACTATTTTTTTTGTAAAAACGCATGGACAAATGCCATCATTTATATAACCTTCATTCATCAATACAGTGAGGCGAGTATACCACATGCACCCTGATTGTTTTAAATCATACAAAGATTTTTGTAATCTGATTGATGAAATTTCTCGAGACTTTGAATTATATGCTTCAAGCATTTTAAATCCTTCAGGGATCTTCATATAGATTTAATCAATTGAGTCATATAGATTATGACTTGTACTTAAATGGCATGACATCTTTAGGTGTCTGGACTACAGGTCCGATCATCAGAATCTTTTACAATATTGTGCACCATATTGTATCAAATATATCGTCGACGCTCATTTTGTATCGGTTCGCAACCAACATAACTTGTTGAGATCTTAGCACTTTCTTTATTTTCAGGTACCTGAACTTTTTTTGGAGTTTCATGAAATGTTATGCCGTGGGCTCTTCTAGAGCTCATTTCCTCCTCATTGTGATCATTTTGATCATTTGCTCCTATCATTTTTCAAGGATTGTTACCTTTGGAACCGATCGGTTTACTACGCTTCATGCGTGCAGTAAACTTTATCCTTTGGGGACTTTAATTTTAATAGGAATATTTGCATCAGAAATATGATATTTAATTTTGGATCAGGAAATGCTTCTGACATTTAACTTGAATTATCTTCTAAGTGAGGATCATATTAATGATAATTCGATTCATATAGCATATTTTTTAGCTATTTATTCCATCCCTCAAATGTTAGAAAAACTAACTCATATCCCCAATCTTCTTTGGAAAACCTATCTTTGTGCATTGTGGTAGAAAAATTAATCATATACCATACATCAAAAGTTATTAGATAGTAAAAATATTTAGTTTCTGATACTAAACCAATTGTGAGGGGAGGACTCGTCATATTTTATTGGTCTAATGCATACAGGTGTTGTTGTATGAAATTTAGAAAATCTTAGACCAACACATGAGGCTTTGTTCTCATAAGAAATAGTTTAGCCATTAATAGGATGTATTCAATGCTAAATTATCTTGGATATAAACTAGCATCATCAAGATGAACTATCTTGATTTCATAATCTAAAAATTATGCTCTTAATTGAGAAAGGCAATTTTAAATGCCAAACTGCATGTTGACAATAAACACACATGTAACCATCTCATATATGCATCTATAAGTGGTTCATATGATAGGTGAATGGGCTCATATTAACCTTTTATATGTTCCAAAATTAGGGATTTTAGTCCCAACTTTAGCTGGTATAATCAATTTATTATGAGAACAAGCAACACAAGAGAATTCTTGAAGAATCTTCTAGTTCATCAATATATGCTTATTTGAATTCTCAAATAGCTCATTTAAAAATGGCAAATGAAAACTTCAAGTTTATCATGACATGTGCTATCTCTAAGTAAACTTCTGGTTTACTATGGCATAAACTTTTGCATCAGTAAACTTCTGATTTACTGTGGCTACTTTTGTATCAGTAAATTTCTGGTTTACAGTAGGAACTTTTGCCTCAGTAAAACTTCTGGTTTACTTTGACTGCTTTTGCATTAGTAAGCTTCTGGTTTACTGTGATACATGATATAGTACAAATTAAAGAATAAGGCGGGTCACTTCTCACATACATATTATTTTACCCCATATGATTGTGGAAACATGAAGATTTCCAATCTTCTAGTCATTTGTAGTCTCAATATGATAGCCATTTATTAGTAAATTTCGGGTTTACTACAACATATATTTTGACCATAATCATATAATATGAATGACATATTTGTATATAAGCTCTTCGAGAGCCTTCATTTATTATTCACAATCTAATATTTATCTGACACTACTAGTGTCATGTGTCTTCTAGACAAATAGTTAGATCTTCAGGAGCTTTTGATAAATTTTGTACTACCAAATATTGTTCAGACACTTTTGGTGTCATGAGAGAAAATCATAATCAAATGAACAATATAAAGACATTTCTAAATTTATAAATGACGAAAATTAAGAATTTTAATATTTTTTTACCACTACATAATATTTTCCTGCTTCAGGAGGAAATTTTAATTATTTACTACTTCATGAGAAATTTGAAATATGAAATATTGAGAATATATTCTCTCAATCGTATTACCTCTCATGGAGGTGAATCGTAATATATTTACATCAAGAGCGTGTTCATATTTAATATTGTCACATTCACTTCATGAAATTGATTAATATTATCAAAAGTTCTCTTCCTTCAGAAGATAGAACATAATTATTCGAGCGTGCAATTAATCACACCAAATTGTGTGATGTCTTAGAACCTCTTTTACGATAATGCTACTTTAGGAGCAAATTGAGGCATGCATGTAATATAGAGAATATTTCTCTAGCTTATCTTCAATTGTAACCAAAGAAAGCCTAAATTATCACTTCTGGTGATCATAGGCATATAACACTTCTAGTGGTTAATAAAATTTAGTTACAATGAGATATATGAAACATAACAGCTTCTGGTGACCGTACTCTATTGGAGTTCAAGTGAACCATGAAGTTAAGTCATAACGAGACTTAGGAAATATTATCACTGTTAGTAATTATATATTTCTCATAAACTCTGCTGGAGTTTAGATGGATCTGACATTGTTATTCCCTTTGTAATCTTTTATGGAGATGACAACATGATGAAAACAAGTATATATATAAAAATAGTTGTTATATGCTAATACGTATACATAGCACGTAACATAGCAAGTTGATTTAATATCCATTATCTTCTTAGCCTTCAAATTTTTATTTCAAATCACAATATACCTGCAAGTCCTGTATCACTAGTTGCTTAGAAATAGCACGTGATGGACATAGATAATAAGCATAATTTTCAAGCTCATGAAGGAAATCAAATTAAAATTATAAATTAATAAGCCGTATCTTTGAGAAATGACATCAGAAGGATTTCATCTCTTCATAGAGTTGGAAATTAACAAAGCCAACGTGTTGTTCACCACTCCAATGATGTAATTTTCCTCAAAATGCTCTGAATGAACTCAGTTTGACCACGCACAAGGGCAGTATGTTGCCTTACAGTCAGGTAGTGATGATGAAATTGGAGACTCGTTCTGATAACATGTTATAAAATAAAGACTGTAAAGTAAATAAATCGAAGACAAGTATAGAGAGATGTTGATATATTATTCAACTTCAAACTGTGTACATAATAAACTGAAATCTTCTTTATTTATAGAAGAAACGAAGCAGTTTCTATGTTTTTCTTGAGCTGCTTGTAAGCTGTCTGCATGAGCTGCTTGCAACCTGCCTGTTTAATAAAAAGCTGCTGCAAATCATTTAATTGAGTTGCTTGCAACCTGCCTGCATCAGCTACTTGTAGATAAACTTCAATAGAGTACCAAACGAATAATATTTTTCAGGAAGATTATCTATAGCGGAGTAATAAATAGACATCCACGTTATAATTATTTTTATAACAATAAGCACCTTTATAGCAAATTGAAATTTTAGGTTTGTTTAGTCCAAAAAGTTTTTGGTTCCACATCTTTTGAACTTTCTAATCAAGTTGGAATAAAGCTTAAACCAACAGTCCAAATTGCTTTCTAAAAATTATTAAACTTGCATTATGGAAATGGTGGAGTCAAGATCAAGGCAATTTTCACATCAAATATCGACAAAAAAGATCTTCAGTAGGGACAGTTTGATATCTCCATTACATAGAGAAGTTCAAGCTAGTTTCCTATAATTGTTACTGTACTTCTAGTTGGACAGCATCCAATTAATTGCATTTAACTCGAGTTTCCTATATAAATTTTCTTAGTTAGCTTTTGAACTTAAATTTGGTTGAAATTTAAATTATTATATTTAAGTTGTGTTGAAAAATAATTTTTGAAAGTTAAAGTTGTATTTGAATATATAGTTTACTTAGGCGGAATACCTAAACCCCTCCCCCTAAACTTGGCACGGATTATTAGTTATAGCCCTAAACTATTCGTGATCTTAATTGCCCCCGAACTTGGCCTTTTGAGAGTCATTACTCCCTGGACGCTGATGTGGCAAAGCGTGTGGGTACACTCTCTTTTAAGCGCGTGAGAGTGAAGAAAAATTAAAAAATCAGTTTTCAACTAGGTTATTTTTTAACTTGTAATTGTCATATTGCCATATATAATGATTTATTTGTTACAACTATGTATTTCTTCTTGCTTCATCTTAACATATTCTTTTTAATTTCTTCTAAGATATAATGTTTATTTGTTCCAACTACATATTTATTTATTTTTATTTTTGGCCGAATTTGTAAAACGTTTTGTAGGAATTGCATTATTTTAGTCAAATAAAAAACTTTTAGCAAAAATAATGGAGTACCAGTTTGTGTATATTTCCTGTTTTTTTCTTTATATATAATGTCTATTTATTTTAATTGTGTATTTTTAGTTCTAAGTTAAATCAATAAAAAATTTTTTGGCTACAACTTCATTAGTTTTACCAAATAAAAAAAGTATAGCCAAAATAATGAAATTGAAATTGTACACTCTTTTTATTTCTTCTTTTGATGCAATGACTACTTATTTCAATTGTGTATTTTTACTTTTTCAGGTAAAATCTATAAAAATATTTTTAGAGCACCATAATTTAGAGATATATAAAAAATTATAGCTAAAATAATAAAGTTCAAACTATGTATTTTTTATAACTTTTTAGATGCCTTGACTATTTATTTCAATTGTATAAATATTTATTATCAGGTCAAATTCAAAAAGAATAAATAAAACTTTATTATTTTTAGCCAAATAAAAAAGTTAGCCTAAATAATGTAGTTCTAGCCAAGTTTTATTATAAATTTTATTTGAAAAAGATTATCTAAAAAAAGTAATATACTTAAAAAAGTAAAAAAAAAATATTTTATTTTTTAAATATAATGCCACATAGATAGAAAAATCCACGTGGCAGACGAGTGCATGCCACTTCCCTCGGATGAGATCGTCCAAGGGGGTAACAACTATCGAATAATCATGTATAAGGGGTAATTAAAACCATAAATAGTTCAAGAATGTAACCAATAATGCGTGCCAAGTTTAGGGGGTTTAAAGGTATTTTGCCATTTACTTGAAGAAAAGTTGAAATACATTGTTCTTAGTCATGTGACACGAGCAAGATTTTTATTATAGAAAAGAATTTAAGTTAAATACATTGTTAGTGTACGGATTTTTATACTGTTATGCGTCATATTTATATGTTTTAACAGACAATTTGATCATATTCTCAAGATTTAAAATCTCATATTTTAAGAAGGCTTATTTATAAATATTTTTTTGTGTAATTTAATAGTACCATTTTTTTTTTAATATTGACGATGTATGTAATATTTAAATGAGATGGTAGGAGAAGGAGAATATCCGAGCCTATGAATGGATATGAGCACAATTGCATAATAATCACGAGGAGGTGTCACACACAACTTTATTGCTTCCATGCATATATAGTTTAAACTTTCTAATCAAAGTTGAAATAAAGCTTAATCTAATAGTCCAAATATGATAATTGCCACTAAAAATATTAGAAATTGCATTATTGAAGTGGAGGAGTTAAAGATCAAGGCAATTGCCACATGAAATATCGGAAAAAATATCTTCAGTAGGGACAGTATGATATCTCCATTACATGGAGAATTAAGTTCATGCTAGTTTCGTATAATTATTAGTGTACTTCTAGTTGGATGAAGTAAGAGACCGCGTCAAAATTTAAATTTTATGTCTTCTAAATTTTAGGATAATAATATTAGATGTTAGTAATTAATTTCTAAATTTAAATTTTGATACATATTTAATAAATTTCTAGTGAAAATAGCACGGGCTAGCCAGCTTTTGGACTGGTAATTAAAAATAGCTAGCATTTGCAAAGTCATTAAAAAATAACCATTATTTTGCTGAAACGTGAAAAGTTCCAACATACTATGCTAGATTATGAAGCTCCTATGTATAAACTTCCAGCATATTATGTACTCCAGCACACGAAAAGTTCCAGCATAATATGTTGGATTATGGAGCTCATGCGTATAAACTTCCAGCATATTATGTTGGAATTCCAACACATTATGAAATTCCAGCACATTATGCTGGAATCTAATAAGTAAAAAATTTGAACTACAACATATTATGTTGGAATTTTTTCGGATTTTTAAGGGTATTTTTGTTCAAATTTTATCTTTACATGAAAAAATGACTAAATTACCAGTTGTAAATTTGGTTATTTCTCATTTCTCCCCTAAATTTCTTAATACAAATATAAAGTTTGAACTAAAGCTGAATTCATATTTCATACAAATTCGTACGCAAGGCGGGGCCAGAATTTCACTAGGATGAGGTAGGGGAGGTCATAATATAAAGAAATGAACCCATAAATAAGCGAAAAGATATAGTTTATATACATAAATTTTTTTATCTACCTACACAATATAATTCCTATGAAGGAGTGCCGATTGACACCCCTTGAATACATGTTTGTGCGTAACCTTTGAGCTCCATCCCTAATGACATTCAATTGCACTTAACCTCGAGTCTCCTCGAGAGATTTTCTTAGTTATCGTACATATGGATTTTATTGGCATATCACACAGGTCACAAAAAATTATTCCCCTTATAATGTTCTTTTGGATGTGGCAAGCTCGTGTATAGAAAAAAGTGAAGGTAGACGAGTGTTGGTTAACTAAATATTTCATTCATTTTATATTTTTATGATAACATTTAGTACTAGTTATAGTGTTTAAAATGCAATTTAACATATATACTATATTATTAATAGTGAAATAATAGTGGAATGGCAGATATGAACTCAAAAACATCAAATACCAATGCAACTGTGCCATGCAAATCTGACAAGGCTGAAAATCCCAAAAATACTGATCAAATGGTGAAGGCAAGTGAAATTCAATCATGGGCAAATGTTGTAGGAGGGAATAAGCTGGCATCGAGAGGTATGGATCTTCAATATATTGTACCAATGATAAAAGATGGGGAGAAAATTGTGCAATCAGACCTAGAGGATGTTGAGCAGGAAAATGAAAAATGGAACACAACACTTGTTTTGTATGTCATTGGGAATTCACTATCCATAGGAGCAATGGAACGATTCCTTAATTCAGTGGGTAAGTACTCCATGAAACCTCAGATCTATTATTATAATGAAGACTACTTTGTAATTCGATTCGCAAATTTGGAGGAAAGAAATCAAGTTATGTATACTGGGCCTCATACCATTAACAATCGTCCCATTGTAATGAAAGCATGGACACCATACCTCAATTTGCATGAAGAAGTACTTAGAACCATTCCACTGTGTGTGAAGTTTCTAAATCTTCCCCTGAATTGCTGGAGTATGAAGGCATTAAGCAAAATTGGAAGTGCCTTGGGTAATCCAGTATATGCTGGTGACTGTACAACTGGTATAGTTAGAATATCTTATGCTAGAATACTGATTGAGATAGACATTACTAAACCCCTTCCTAGAAGGGTGAAGCTGCAGGATCCAATGGGAAAAACAATTGAGCAAGAGATAACCTACGACTGAGAACCTACATACTGCACCAAATGTCTACAGATAGGGCACAATTGCAATGAGAACATAATGCAGCAGCCACAAAGGTAGGCATACAGAGGGAGGGGGAATAAAGTCAAGCAAATCTGGCAAAAGACTGAGAGGGATGGACCTAAGGAAAAAGATAAGGAGAACGAGCAAATAAAGAGGATGGAAACACCAAAACCCCTAGAGGACAGTACAATGCAGATTAGTGCAACTACTGAACAACCTGAAGAAGAAGGGTGGACAACAGTTAGTGGGAAGTCAACAGCAAGGATAGAAAAAATAAAGCTAGCTGAAGGCAAGGCTCTTGGTGGCAGTAATGAGTTCCAATCCTTAGAAAGGGGACAAGAGCACACAACCAATGATCCAAGACCAAGCAATGTGCAGGTGGAGCCTTACGAGGGACAAGAGCTATATCATGATACACAATTCATACTAGTATGAGTGTAATTACATGGAATGTTAGAGGTATAAATAAAGCATACAAGTAAAATGAGACAAAGGAGTTCATAAAGCAGAATAAAAAAGTAGTGATTGCACTAGTAGAACATAGAATAAATGAGCAGAAAGCTAGTAGTATCATCAACAAAATTGCACCATGATGGCAATGGATATTAAACTTCAACAACAATAATAAGAGCAAAATATGGATTCTATGGGACCCATTTTTTTTAAATTTTGAACCAATTGCATGGATTTCCAGTACATACATGGACAAGTCAGAACTCACTCAAGATTGTTAGCATTTGATTTTACAGCAGTATATGGCTTGCATACTATTAAAGATAGGTTGAGTATGTGGCAAAAATTGAGGCAAATATTCAATATACAACAATGACCATGGTAAGTAATGGGAGATTTCAATTCAGTACTTAATAGTCAGGATAGACAGCATGGTACTATAATACATGATATGGAAACAAAGGATTTCAGGGAATTCATGAATGACATTGGCATGAATGAATTATCTAATATGGGAAGGGATTATACATGGACAAATAATCATACCTATAGCATGATAGACATGGGAATAGTTAATACAAACTGGATGATGACAATGCCCAATCTTTATATACAAATCCTAGAACCATCTTTCTCTGACCATTCACCCCTTAAGCTGATGATCTCACAAATACAGAGGAAGAAAGCTAGTTTGTTCAAGTTCTTTAACTGCCTAGTTGATCACCCCCATTTCATACCAGAAGTAGAACAAGCATGGAGTACAACTGGAGATACTGGAAATCTACAAGGAGTGTGGAACAAACTCAAGAGAGTCAAGCAAGTTATTAAGGGCCTCAACACACAACAATATAAAGGTGTTGATGGCAGAATCAAAAGAAGTCAGAAGGGAACTACCGGAAGTGCAATAGAAAATTGGTTGTAGAAAAATAAATACAGAATTAGCTGAGAAAGAAAAGGAACTGAAAGGTAATCTAGATAAGTGGATACTGATTGAAGAAAGTATTTTTAGGCAAAGATCAAGGGTGCAATGGCTAAAGTTGGGAGATTCTAATTCTACATATTTCTTTGCACATATGAAGAGCAGAAACACTTTAAATGGAATCCATGCTCTCCCTACTAATCTAGGGGTTTAGGTACATATGGAGGAGGAAATAGAGGCTAAAATACTTGGCTATTATAAATAATTGCTAAGGCCAAATGCTCCTGCAATCCCAGCAATAGATCCAAATGTCATGCAAAGAGGGAAAATGCTCAAAAGAGAACACCAAATTCAACTAATTCAGTGTCATGCCCCAAAACCGAGGAGCGCGACCAACGCTCAACCGAGTGAACCCGACCGAGCAAGCATGTTAGATTTTATTCTACTCAAACTCATCCATGAATAGAGATAATACATATTATCATTAATTAGATAAAAATGTGTTCATGTCTACAATACCAATTCATTTCCAATAGTATCATCATTTTTAAAGTCTCAAATGGACAAGTAATACATATACAACATAACATAGTTTGTCTTTTCCCAACACCAATACACAACCCACATTATGTCTACGGAGCCTCTATTGATAAAGAAGAGTACAATGATAATACCGGCAACAAAGCCCTTGCTATACCTCAAACCGAATATACAAAGTACAAAAGATACATGACTCCGGGATGAAGTGGGGCTCACAAAGTCAGCTGGGAAGGAAGTGCACTGCTATCACTGATCAATATCTCCTGATGTGGAACCACCTGCATCCATTGAAAGATGCAGCGTCCCCGGCAAAAGGGACGTTAGTACCATCAAATAGCACTGGTATGTATAACTAAACATCCTCTCAATAGAATGACAAATAATACAAATAAGATTATCATAATGTCAATGAAAGCCTTAATCAACATCAAACCTTAATTTAGGATCAAGACAGTGTTCAAATTAATTTCCATATCTCACATTGGGAGATTTTTAGTATCGATATACCATTGTCCACAATACTAGTACCATTATTCACCATACCAATACCGTTATTCACAATACCATTATTCACAAAACCAGTACCACCGTACTCTTAGCACGGAGTCTGATCACGACCCGATCGGCTAGGCTATCTCAGTAGAGACATCAACCACAATTTCTCTCAATATCAATACCACTGTCTTTAACACGGAGTCCGATCACGACCTGATCGGCTAGGCTATCCATTAGGGACATCGACCACAATCACAATTTCAATTACAATTTCCAATACAATCACCACCACGTGTGCGACATGGTGTCCGATCACGACCCGATCGGCTAGGCTGTCTTATTTAAGACATCAACCTTTTTATATCAATCATCGCATTTCATAATACTTTCACATCTTTTCATTTCATTGGCACTAGTGGCCATAATTATAAGATCATTCTTGGCACGTTGGCCATATTCAGTATTTCATGCTCACATTATCAATTTCAAATATCATCCTCATCATCAACAATAAACACAATTCAAATCAAAGTGTGTAGTACACATGTGAGCAATTTAGAGTCTAATGCACATAGAGATATTTCACAAAATTTGGCATAATAGCCTTCATTTGAACTTGACTTAAAGTCGAAACATTATTAATGCACAGCCCATACTTTAACGCATCCTCAATTGATAACATAACATGAATAGAGCATTTGGGATGCTTGTTGAACATATATCTTTCAACTCAATCTTACTCGGAATAGCCAATTTCATAATGAATCACTCGAGACTTACATAATTTACATGAATATCGTGGGATTCAATTCTAAGAGAAAAGTTTAGCCAACATACCTCACTTGAGCTTCCTTACACTCTAAATGTTCCGAAATTCTTAGCAACTTTAATCTATTGTAGAAATATAACAAATTGAATCAAAATTAGGAAGGTAATCATGGTTCGAGTTCATTTGAGCATTTTATCAAACATTAAGTGTGCATTAAGGTTCCAAGGTCCTTTTATGGAGAATTTCATCATCCCACAACCCAATCTTTACCATTTTTAGCTCAACAATCTTCCTACACCCTTTGATAACACATGCATATAAAATAAATAACTCTCATGCCCAAAAAATTATCTTGCTAGTTACCATTTTCAGAAAATTTCAAAATTAGGATTTAGAGTGTAGAATCTTACCTCTAGGATGAAGACCTAGTGAGCTTCCCTTCTTAATCTTCCAAAACTTGAGCAAGAATTGAAGAAAAATTATTGAAGAACACCTTCTCACTCTAGGGCACTCTCTCTCACTCTAAAATATCAAATTATGTCTCAAAAATGGCCCAAAGAGTGTATTTAACGAAATAGGATCGGGTTTTAAAAACTCAAAAATGGAGCTCCGGAACAAGGTATGCGATTGCATAACCGATATGCGGATCGCATAATTGGTTACAAAATAGCCAAAAGAATTGTCTGTGTATGCGGTCACTATGCGGTCCACATAATTGTTATGCGATCTCATAGTCGACTGCATAGTTGCTTTCAACCAACCTAATTAACTGCCTCACTCTGCGGCCATTATGCGGTCCGCAGAGTGGTTCTGCGGTCGCATAGTGGACCGCAGAAATGCACCTTTCTGCCAAAAAAATTCCTTTACTTTTCGGTGCATTGTTTAACCCAAAAAGTCCGATCCGCGGCGAGCAAGCTCACCGTGAAGAATTTCTACAATCCTCAAAACACGCAAGCTTAGTCCGGCACCATGAAACATTATTTTCTTTGTAAACTTTACCGGGCTTTACACTTAAGTACTTCAAAATTTTTCGGTGTGTTACATTCAGCCTGTCCCAAGGCAAGATGTATGGAAAGCTCTAAAAGATATAGATGACTTGAAGGCTCCAAGATATGATGGACTCAATGTAGTATTTTTCAAGAAGTCATGGAATATCATAGGGGAGGAGGTAATACAAGTTGTACTGAATTTCTTTAAATCATCACATATGTTCAAACCAGTTAACTTCGTATAAATAACTCTTATACCCAAAGTTAGAAACCATGCTACCATAAAGGAGTATAGACCTATTTCGTGCTACACTACAATCTACAAAATCATTTCAAATGTCCTGACTAGTCGACTACAAGGAGTCATGGATGATTTAATAGATAAGACTCAATCTGCTTTTGTTCATGGAAGAGTTATTATTGATAATATCATACTGAACCATGAGTTAGTAAACGGGTATGAAAGGAAAGGGGTGTCACCACGATGCATGATAAAACTGGACATGGAGAAAGCATATGATTCACTTGAATGGCCTTTTCTTGAATAGGTATTGTGTGCATTAGCATTTCTAGATAAATTTGTGAATTAGATAATGACTTATGTACAAAGTATTACTTACACCATCATCTTGAATGGTTCACCAACTCAACCATTTGAGGCCAGGAAAGGGCTTAGACAAGGAGATCCCCTATCCCCATTTCTATTTGTACTAGCAATGGAATACCTCACTAGAAGATTGAAGGCATTACACTGTATCCCGGACTTGAACTTTCATCCCAAATGTGCCAAGATGCAGATCATGCAACTTGGATTTGTAGATGACCTTTTATTGTTTTGCAAAGGAGACACAATTTCAGTTCAGCTATTATACAATTGCTTTCTGGACTTCTCAAGAGCTTCAGGACTGGAAATTAATAAGCAGAAAAGTTCCATCTTCTTTGGTGGAGTTTCACAAGATGTTCAAAAAGAAATATTGGAGTTTCTTGGAATCCAAAGAGGGGAGTTGCTAGTACGATATCTTGGAGTACCTTTAAGCTCTAAAAGAGTGTCAATAATTCAGACAACCTCTAATTGATAAACTAGTGGGAAGAATCACATCCTGGACAGCCAAGTTATTATCATATGCAGGGAGGCTACAACTCATCAAAAGTGTCCTATTCTCCATTCAAACTTACTGGGCTCAAATATTCATGTTACCAATGAAGATTACCAAACTGGTTGAGGCAATTTGCAAAAGTTTCTTATGGACAAGGGATAGCAATATTTCAAAGAAAGCTCTCCTAGCTTGGGAGAAAGTCTGTCAGCCCAGGTCAGTAGGTGGTTTCAATGAAATGGACATAGGCTTATGGAACAAAGCAGCCATCGGCAAGCAGCTATGGAACCTATGCAAGGAGAAGAACAAGCTATGGATACAATGGGTGCACTGCTACTATATAAAAAGCAAACATGTATGAGAGGTGCAACCTAGCCAAGCATCATGGATTATGAGGAGGATTCTAAAAGCCAAAGAGAACTGTGAGAAAGTAGGCTACACCTACGAAGGTCTGATGCAGATGCAAACTTGCTCTATAAAACACATGTACCATAAATTGCGAGGAGAATTCAACAAAGTGAGTTGGAGGAAATTGGTTGCAACAATGCATGATGTCCTAAGTGGGTATTCACGCTAACATTGGTGACTAATGGCAGGCTATACACAAAAGATAGATTGCTAAAATGGGGCATTCATAATGATCAAATATATCCTTTATGTTCACGTGCAAATGAAACCATTCAACATCTATTCTTTGAATGCCAATATGCTGTTGAACTATGAAAAATGCTGCTCAACTGACAAGGTATCTACAGAAACATCTATGGCTGGTCTAAGGAACTACTTTGGGTAGAGAACTGGGCGAGAAACAGAAGTGCAAAAGCAGAACTGTTCAAGGTTGTGCTAGCAGGCTGTGTATATTTTGTGTGGCAGGAGAGGAATGCAAGACTTTTTCAAGCCAAGTCGAGGAACTGTGAGATACTTAGCAAACTAATTGTACAAGAAGTGCAGTGTCAAAGCAACAGGAAAATAGAGAAAATAATGAATAGATTGGACTATTATCCGAAGTAATAGTTAGCGAATAGTAGAAGGATAGTAGAAAGAGTGTACAGGGGAGGGAAGGGAAGTACAATAAAGCTTTGTAAGGGTTCTGTCTTGATTGTAAATATTTTTTCCTGGTATATATAAAATTTTAATTATAAAAAAAAATAAAAAAAATAGTGAAATAAAATATTACAATAAAGATAAGAAAGTTAGCTCGATAGAAAAAATCATGCCAATATTTAATATATCTGTATAAACCACTGAATGAATCGTTGAGTGTATAAAAAGAGTGTATATGAATTAAATAGATCTAATTAGAAATCTCCCTCTCCCAAATTATTGCATTCAAGCTTCGGGCTATCAATTAAACTATTAAATATTGTACTGAAGAGTGTGGTCCAGTAATTCAAGAAATGAGTTGAGAAACATGAAATCATATGTTCAAATTTTAACGGAGATAAAATCTGTTCAATTTTTAATGGACAGAATTATCCGATATTTATATTGATAAAAAATAGCAAACAACTTATAAAATTAGTTAAGGTACACGTAGCAAACCGAGATACCATGAGTATAAAAGAAAATTGAACTATTAAATGTTTTTCGTCATGTTGGCATGACCATTAAGTTTTGTTATAGGAAAAAGAGAATATCTGAGCCTATGAATGGATACGAGCACAATTCTTGAAGACAAATTGCATAATTATCACGAGGAGGTGTCACACTACTTTATAATAAGGTTGGTGGTCCATACTATTGTCTGGTTTGCCTAGTGGTATTAAATGTGCTATGTTGTCTTTGGGCTATACAATAACCTAATGTGCATGTCATTTCACACACCCTCCACCTTTGAAAATTGTAGTAAGATTAGGTTCGAGCTCTAATGATGAAAACATTATGGTAGGGAGCTTTTTTCCTTTTTTTTTATAGGCTTTACACGGTATATATTTGAATTAATCGAAACCTTAATACGAGTATTGAACAACGATTGAAAACTAAAAAAGAAAGAAATAAATGAAAAACAATTTCAAATTTAAATGAGATAAAATAATGTGGTATTTAAATTTAAAAGACTATTCGAAATTGACTAATCTTATTGGATTTACTGAAGTTAAAACTGCTTAAATTTTAGTTATATTTTGATAGCAATTAATTACTTTTTAAACGAAAACATTCTATCGGATAGTAGCTAGATAATCAATAACTCTTCACCATAAACTTTAGTACTACTCCTTTAAAAGGATAGTTTTTCAGAGGGGAGCAGTACAAATTTCTACTTATTGTCCACTACACATTCCAACCCTTCCATTTTATTTGAAGACAAAAATATGAGGAAACAAAATAAAAAAAAATGCAAGAGAAACCAAAACTATTAAAACAAAGAAAGTACAATGGAGGTAGGAAATCTCCGGAAGTTATGTAAAATGGATAAAATCTTCTGCCCTTAATCAAAGGTTTTGTATTTGAGATATGAGAAATGGAAAAAATTCTCTTTCCTATCTCATGCTACGTGAATCCTAATTAATTAGTATTTCAAAGCGAATACCGCACACTCAGGGGCGAAGTTACATTATCCGAAGGATGGTCAATTGTCGAAAAATTATATTGTATACATAAATAAAATATTACACTCTATGTTTCAATTTAGATGACACTTTACGTATTAGTCCGTTTAAAAAAGAATGGCATATTTCTATATTTAGAAATAATTTTAACTTTAAACTCTTCATTCTACACACTTTACCCTTAATAAAAAACTTTTATAGCCACACAAATATCGTGACCCCACTAATAGCCTGTTTGGCCAAGTTTTTTTTGGGCTAAAAGTGCTTTTTTTTTTATTGAGGTGTTTGGCCAAGCTTTTGGAAGGAAAAAAAGTGCTTTTGAAGAGAAGCAGAAAAAAGTATGTTCTCTCCGAAAACACTTTTCTGAGAAGCACTTTTGAGAAAAAAACACTTAGAAGCAATTTTCAAAAGCTTGGCCAAACACTAATTATTGCTCAAAAGTGCTTTTCAAATTAATTAGCCAAACACAAACTGCTTATCACTAAATACATTTTTAAAAAAAATATTTTTGAGAAAAAACACTTCTCAAAATAAGCTGATTTTAGAAGCTTGGCCAAACAGACTATAAGCTTTTGTATCTTAAGCTTTTATATCACATGTTTCAATTTTTTTTTCCTCTTAAATTTTGTGCCAAATCAAACCGCACAATCTAAATTAAAACTGAAGTATGTTTTAGAGGTGGGTAAATACACTGAACACTCTTTGTCCAGAAATTCTTTTCACTTTTGCGAAAATTTCTGACCAACTGCGGACACTGATGTGAAAAATAGATAAAAAGACAATGGAGGTAGGAATGGGCAAGTTATGGGTTTCCATGCGAACAACGGTAAGGCTGAAAAGGCTTGTCATAAAACTTATTAAAAAGAAAAATCTGAATAGAATCTTGGAAATGCATTTTAACTTTGAGGATCCAATTTCTATGTCATTGGTGGGACTTACACACACACACAGAGTTCTCTTCTAACAGTACTAGTACTAGTTTGTTTTTTCCTATGTCTCTCTCTTTGTCACTGTTTAATGCTTTTTCCAATCTGTAGTGGTTGAATTGAACTAAAGAGTCCCAAACAACCAAAATTTGTAGTTTTAAAGTAGTGTGCTGCTGTCTGCTTTCTTTTTTTATCTGACATTGCACCTCTCTCTCTCTGTCTCCAATGATCTTATCTCTATTTCTTTCATATTACAGTACTTATTATCTCTCTTTCTACCTCACCGTTTTTAGTAAAAACTAGAATACCCACAAAGCTAAACAATTCTGTCATAGCACTTCTTTAGCTCTGAGCCTGCAAGTTTCTTGAAATAACTAAAGGGTACTCTACTTTTCTTTGTTCTTTTCTCCAGCTTTCTGCTTTAGCTTCTAGCTTTATTTCCATCTGAATTGTTGCTTTTCTTTTTCTTTTTCTTTTTCTCTGTTTGTTTCTTGATGATAAAATTATGAGCTTTGTTGGTTAGTATGTTGTTGTTATAATTATTGTTACTGTGGTTACTAATAAAATGCTTCAACTACTATAACTATTATTATTACGAGTATGATTTTTTAGTTATTAATTTCTCTTTTTGTAAAAATTGGAGCTTTTGGTTTCTGACTTTGGTTTCTTTTCTTGATCTACTATGAGTAGCTTCAAATTTGCTCTTCTGGTGTAGTTTAGGTTCTAGTACTATTTTGCTCTATGTTGGCATATTAATAAATTGGATATGTAAGAAGAAACTGGATTAAGGAATTGAATTGAACTAACATATCAAATTTTCTAAGTGAAACTGTCTGAGAGATGCTAAACTCTTTTATGAAGTTTTCTAGTTCAAACCATAGAGGGTTTTAGATTCTTTACTATGTTGTTGATTATAGAAGGGGAGACTTGGGTTAACTGGTAAAGTTGCTGCCATGTGACCAGGAGGTCACCGGTTCGAGCCGCGGAAACATCCTCTTGCAGAAATGCAGGGTAGATAGTATGCGAACCTTACCCCTGTAGTGAATGTAGAGAGGCTATTTCAGTAGACACTCGGCACGAGGAAAAATAAAAATAGATCCTAAGAAGAAACATCTAGGGTAATTGTGTCCTTTTGCTTCTTCTATGTTTTCCAGCTTTTCAAGAGTTTCTTGAATGAAATTAAGTGTATAGTATTCAAACCAGAAATAAAAGGAGGAAAAGAACCAATGATAGCATATTTTGAACATGGGGTTGTCATTCTTTTGCAGAAGTTTTCTGATATTGCCGTTTCTTCCTTAGGTTCTTACAAAAAATTGAATTTCACTAGCGTTCAAGAAGCTTTGGAGTTCTTCTGATTATTTCTCAAAGTGCAATCAAAGTGAAACTCCATAGGTATTGTACATCTCTTTCAAATATGATTTAAATAACCATTACACTATCTTGTTGAACTAGGTAACTTTTTTCATACACGATTTAACTGACCTTGAGTCATATTATGATATCAACCTGTCTAAGGTTTAACATAAACTCAGTGTTTAAGGCTGAAGACAAGTAGATCTTTTTCCATGTGTGAACAAATGATGTACTTCTATTTGATGCGCTGGTACTGATTTTAGAATAGAGAATTCTTATGCTTTCGGGTAATATCCTATTCTACTGATATAGGAATTTGAAGGCTGTTTGCATATGTGTATAGTGAACTTGTTCAGGTTATAATCAATTGGTCGAAACAGCCTCTCTACCTCCCTAAGGTTAGAGTAAGGTCTACGTACACATTACCCTCCCCAGACACCACTTGTGGGATTCCACTGGGTATGTTGTTGTTGTTGTTTAACGCTGGTGTCCGCATAGAAATCCAGGAACTCTGAAGTAATTTTAAATTTCATGGGCAAATGGAACAAACTAAAGAGCTCCTCTCTGATACTTCACGAACGATGTCCCCTTGGTTAGAATTTCTTCTCAGCTACGTTATAGACCAATGGATTACAACCTGCAGAGAAGAAAGTAAATCAAAACCTTCAGAAGAAGTTTGAAGTTGAATAGTGAAACTTAAGCGACCAATTAAATCTATGCAAAGTACTTTTGGTTAGACAATATTTATTCTCATTTTCCATGATTATGGAAGAAAATGATACTGAAGATGAACTGAATAGAAGGTCGAAAAGATAAAGTCATAACAAGCTACGAAGGAGCTTCTGCGCTTAAAAATATTAATCAACATGATAACCACTAAAAGAAATATGTGAATTATCAGATGTTTGTGCTTTTGATAATGCTTGCTATAGGTAATGGTATAACCTAAAAAATCTGTCAACTTCCTGTCATGTCATTCCCGCTGAAGGTCTTGCAGGTATGTTACACGAGGTAAAAATTTGAATATTGGGACCTTAGTCTGAAAATGTATCCAAGTTTGGGATGAACAATATCTGGTGATTGTGAAGACGGACAAAGGAACGCTGTACATGCTATTGTACGTATATCCGGGGGTATATTCACCTCTGCTATATACTTATTAGGTTAAAGAAAATTTAAATAGAGTGTATTTTCCACCTTGTAAAAATCTAGGTTTCTGTTTAATCATGGTAAAAATTACATTTAGGAGTCTGTCAAACAGATTGATGTGATCAGTACGTCTGACATCTTATGTATTTTGTGAGCGGTTTTAGTGCATGTTCTTCCGATTGGTTTGCTTGTCATTGCCCCTTTCCTTTATCTTTTTTGAGACGAGAGTCTACCAGAAACAACCTCTGTGCCTTCTTAAAGATAGTGTGGGAATACACTGGGTTTGTTGTTATTGTTCTAGTGCATGTTCTATGAGATCTCTGCTCTTCTTGAGTTAAAGCTCAAATATCTTGCTGAGTTGAGGCACTACTTAAAGCATCTAGTATAACGAGTTTTTACAATGATGCTATGTATGTTCTCCATTTCACACCCATGTATCACTTAATTTTGAAGCTATTGAGTTGAAGAATATGATTATTAAGCAAGCAAAGCTACTGTGCTCTTGCAAATTCTCTGCCTTCTGGAATGTCTTGCAAGCTAGTGCTTGTTTGGCCTTGTGCGACCATGCAGAGTCCGCTGGATTGTCTGCCTTACTGGCATTTTTAAGACATAAATTCGAATCTGTTTTTCTGTTAACTTTGTGTTCCATTACCTTGTACATTCAAGTGTTGTTTCTCTTGCTTGATTGTAGTTTATAGTCAGTCTGGAAGCCCTTCTTCTACTGGATGTTACTTCTTTTGGCTTCTATGCTCTTAATTGATCATTGTGTCTATTCCTCAAGTAGCTGTTGAAGACATAATTAAGTAAATAAAAGTGTGCTATCTCTAACAGCTTAATTAAGCTTTTAGATGAGATGGTCACACACACTTCAACATGGTATAGGAGAGGTCTCGGGTTCAAGTCTCACTGCCACCCAATATCAAAACGAATTTTCACGTGCTTGGCTCAAAAAAGAATCAAGCCCGCATGTGAGGGAGCGTGTAGAAGACATAATTAAGTAAATAAAAGTGTGCTCCCTCTAACAGCTTAAGCTTTTAGATGAGATGGTCACACACTTCAACAGTAGCTTCATGTTCATATTGGATTATTTCTCCTTTTGAAAAATCATATACTTCATTGTACAATGCAGGTGATTCAAGGAACGGCAACCATCCATTGATTGAATAGACCCTGTAGTTTACCTAGTTTAAATCCATACTCGATTTTCGTCCAAGCAACATGAAGCCTCCAAATTTCAATTTGGAATCAGAAGACGAGTCTGAGGTCAGCAGCTGCCAATTAGGTTCAAATATATATGTCCAAGAAACATGTCCTGGTCCCTCCAAGGACAGCAGTACCAATTCCTGCCTGACAAACTCTTTTAATCTTCAGCAGGATTCAAAGCCTGTTACTCTTGACTTGACTCTTGGCTTTAACAGCAGTGATCCCGAGTTGAACGCCAATGGTGAGACAAGTGATGAAGTAGTACCCCATCCTCCAACAGCAGCATTATCCAGGATTTTCTCATGCAATTTCTGTAGGCGCAAGTTTTACAGTTCGCAGGCTTTAGGAGGACACCAGAATGCACATAAGAGGGAGAGGACTTTGGCGAAGAGGGCAATGCGGATGGGAATGTTATCGGACAGGTATGCTAGCTTGGCATCGTTGCCCCTACATGGGGCTGCATTTCGATCTCTTGGCGTGGAAGCTCATGCTTCTATGCACCAACGAGTCTCGTACCAAGAAACGCTTACACACGCAAGTAGAGGTGGGGCGAGATTTGAACAAGGCTATTTCGGGATGCCAGTATTTGTGGAAGACGATGAAGTGGAAATGTTTTGGCCGGGTAGCTTCAGGCAAGTAGAGGGAATTGGTGGCAATCAGAGGTTTAATTCAGGGCAAGGTTCCAACATAAACTTTGTAGCTGTAGCTCCTCAAACTAGGACAGATCCATCATTGCCTGATCTTAATTTGAAACTCTGATAAGTCTTTTCTCATATTCTATTCTACTTTTTGTATCAGAATTTTCAATATTGTGATATTACATTAGTGCTCTATTTGTACAGGAGATGAGTTTTTTTGACTGTCTTGAAATAATTGTGATATTACATTACTGCGCTTTCCTTCGTTAAGTGATATTTTCATTTGCAATACTCGTACGACTGCAAGATTTAATCAACACACTAAAGTTATATGTCTTTTTTCTTTTCATTTTAGAACTATATAGGAGTTTTGAAGTATGGATCATAATTCGGTTCAGAAAGACGGAAACCTTCCAATTGAAGAATAACAAGAATCTATCTGAGAGATTACACACAAAATGAGATTCAGACGTAGCAAATAACATGTCTTTCAGCAATACATTGGTATCCAAGCTTAAGCAGTAAAACAAAGTAATACTGAATGAAGTGAGGAAATACAACCACAATAAAATATGAAAGTTGGAATAGTTCACAAGAAAGAGAACACTCCCACATGAGCGGGAACTCAAAATGTAAGAAACCCAGAGAAGGGTACAGTTCCAAGCTGACAGTGGAGCACATTTAAATCTCCAGAACCACGCAGGGAATATTTTCAACTTAACAATACTTGTAATAAACAATAGACAAACAAGTTTCTTCATTGACAAGTATTTAGATCAGCTGGCTGCAACAAAATATGGAATGCGTCACGCCTTGATTCTTTCCTGCAAAGAGGAGACTAAGTAAGAGAGGAGAAGTGTCGAAGATTGGTTTCTTCGCTTAAAGGAGTCTCTTTATGGTCTTGAAAGAAATCACTAAATCATTCACAGTAGTCCATAAAATAGAGGACCAAAAAAGTCTCTATAAGATGGAATAACAGCATTTGATATTGCTATTCTCAATCTGGTCGAACCATTTACATGTTTCGAATAACAAACACGAAAAGAACTGAATGCTCGATGTTGACATATAGGCACTTAAATTCTATACTACAACAGAGTCCTGTTGCCGAATTTAATGTTTGATCAAAGTGCAATCCAGAATGCAAGTGAAAATTACTAGTTCATCATATATTTTCATCATTCCATGGTGTTGGATTTTGCATCTGTTACTGCTACTGTTTTCTAGAATAATTAGTTGTTTAATTTTAGGAGGAGTCTGCTAGAAGATTCAGAATTTTAATTATAGTAAGAGTTTAGTAATTTAGTTGTAGGAGGAGTCTACTACTTTATTTATTTGGCTATTTAAAGCCCTATGATTAATAAAATTTTAGAGACAATTTTTCAATCCTATTTTCAACCTTCTTGCTGCTTGCATATTTTTTCTAAAATCTATAACAGTGGTATCAAAGCCTCCATTGATCTTGACGGATCTCTAAATTCGCTGAAAAACAACCAATTTCAACCACTTTTAAACCATACGCATTTTTACTCATATCGATTTTTAACCAAATTTTTAACAATGACAAGCAGCGGTTTCTCTTTGAATACCCCACAAATTTTTACTGGTGAAAACTATCAGATTTGGTCAGTGAAGATGAAATCTTATCTTGAAGCTTATGATCTATGAGAAGTTGTAATGGAAGACAAACTTATACAACCACTTCCTGCAAATCCTATCCTTGCCCAAATTAAAGCTCATTCAGATGAGAAAACCAAAAAATACAAAGCCAAAACTATAATTCAAAATTCAGTTGCAGATTCAATCTTCTTTAAAATCATTGCATGTGAGACAGCAAAAGAGGCTTGGGAAACACTCAAACTGGAGTATCAAGGAAGTGAACGAGGCAGACAAAATCATATTTTAAATTTGAAAAGAGATTTTGAATCTCTTAGAATGCAAGATGATGAGACCATCGCTAAGTATTCTGACCGAATTTCTTTAATTGTCAATAAAATCAGGTTACTTGGCGAGGATTTCAAAGATGACAGGATAGTTGAAAAAATTCTTGTGACAATTCCCGAGAGATTTGAATCCAAAATTTCCTCTCTGGAAGAGTCTAAAGATCTCTCTACCATCTCGGTTGCAGAATTAATAAGTGCTCTTCAAGCACAAGAGCAAAGAAGGGCCTTCAGACAAGACAAAGTTACTGAGGGTATTTTTTTTATGCGAAACACCAAAAAGAAAAAGTCGATTATCCTTATTGCAACTATTGTAAAAAGAAAACACACTTAGAAAAATTTTGTTGGTGGAGACCTGATGCATTATGTGGAAATTGCAAATAAAAAGGTCATGTTACAAAAGTGTGCAAGTTCAAAGATGCTCATGCACAAGCACTAATAGCAGAAGAAGGAATTGAGGATGACCGGTTCCTTCTTCCATAACCAGAGCTCGGAGAAGGAAGAGATAAGAGGGCCCTATGGAGAATGTGGTCAGAAATCCATAATAGAGTCCGACCACAACGACCGAATTGATTATCTTCATGCATAAGGATACTAGATTACCTAGTAGAAAAGATTGAAAAATCATCACAAACGTCCCTTATTTCTTTTCTATTGCAATTTCTGGATTATTATATGATGATTTTTCAACTTTCCATATATAGAAAAGAAATAGAAAGAGATAGACTAGAAACAACATCTGTTATGTCAATGGCACCAAAGGGATATTAAATGAATGGTTAGACTGCAGCAATAGAGCAAGGAGGAGTGTTGGATTTTGCATCTATTACTGCTACCGTTTTCTAGAATAATTAGTTGTTTAGTTTTAAGAGGAGTCAGCTTGAAGATTCGGAATTTTAATTATAGTAAGAGTTAAGTAATTTAGTTGTAGGAGGAGTCTACTACTTTATTTATTTGGCTATTTAAAGCCCTATGATTAATAAAATTTTAGAGACAGTTTTTCAATCCTATTTTCAACCTTCTTGCTGCTTGCATATTTTTTCTAAAATCTATAACACATGGATCATTACCTCGAGCTAATGAAATACAGAAATAGTCACAAGAAAAAACATGTTTCTATCAAATGAAAGACATTATGCATGGAGATGTGATGTTTTAACTTCAATACCACACAAGAGGGGGGTGATTTGTGTGGTGTTTAATTTTTTGCGTGCACAGATTATAGAAGGACCTGGTTCCTCTATGTGTTCCTTATACTACCGTTGCATAATAATAAATGCATAAATTAAAGAACACAAGGATTTTTACCTGGAAAACACCCGGCTCAAAAGGTGAAAAAATCACGACCTACTTCCCAGTAGGATTTTTCCAAAACTCTTTACTAAATCACTGAGCCAAAAACTGCACTTACAAAATACTTTTGTAAACCTAGAATTAACTCTAATCCCGTTGTGGCACACAACCTCTAACTGTTGCGACAACTTCAAGTTAACTCTAACTTGAATACTATGAGTACCTACTACAATTGCCTCTAGATAAAGTTGAAAGGTACAATATGAAAGCACCTACTATAATTGAACTAGAATAAAAGACAGATACTTGGAACTGGTTCTTCTATCTGGTTCATGTAGCTTCAGGTTTGTACACTTGAATCACACACGAATTGCTTGCAAAATGCCTTGCTATTTTGATCTCAATTCACGTTTAACTTCTGCTTTTGTGCATGCATGTAGAATGATAACATCCTGTGATTTATAGAGTTAGTAGAGTAGAAAATAACTAGAGTTCTAATGCTACTCTTCCTTGGTAGAAGAGTTCTAGTTGATCTCAACTTCTAACTCCTCCCTTATCTTGGATAACTCCTCCCTTATCTTGGATAGTGTTCTCTATGATTAAGGAGAAGGACTCCTTAATCAATTATACAACTTTTTCGATAAGGAGATATCAATTATACCAAGTTAAGCTTATCTCCTTCACGTATATCCCACATGCTCGAATCTGCCCGTGTCTATGCACATAAGGGATTGACCCGGTTCATGCCTGAGCTTCCTTTGTCAATCTTCAACACTAACTTTCACTTAGGCCAACAAATTCCCCCTTTTTGATGATGACAAACTCTGTGCTTTTCATAAGCTTAGGCCCTGTTTCAACTTAGCTCAACATCAACATAATGTTAGAAACATTTTTTCTTTTTATTACTTATCATCAAGGACCATGTTCATTAGGTTATAAATATCACTGTTCCAAGTATAAAGCACAATCTTTTCCCCCCCTTTTGGCATCATCGAAAAGTTGCATAAAAAATGTGCGATATACAGATTTTAAAACTTACTCATGGCCACTGAGGTTACTTCAAATGCAATCATGGGGTAATCATCATAAGAATTTTAACCATCAAAGAAATATAAACAAACAGTTAGAGCAAAAGACAGTGAATTTCATTGATGATTGATAAGATTCTACCACAAAGCATAAGAAGAAATAAAAATACTGGAAACATGAGCAAAAGAAACAAAAAATCCCGAACTAGACACTGGTTGATCTACACTAGGCTAGGAGGCTTAAGGCTGGGAAGAACTAGGTGCTTGATTTTTGGCTTGGAGGAGTTTCAACATATACTGAAGAATGCCATTATTCTTCTCCTTTTCTCTTGCCAGCTCAGTTCTGAGAGCATCTCTCTCAGTCTCCACCTCTACCAACCTCTTCTTCAGCCTCTCAATCTCATTATCCTTAGCCCCACTTTCTTCATTAGGTCTGCGAGGGTTTTCTCTACAGATGAACCAGGTTCATCTCTATTTTTCCCAAGTTGAACAAGCCCTTTAGCAGCTTCGCCAGACCCACTTCCCCATGTTTTCTGTACACTCTCGTCTACTCCATCATATTTCTCTTCCCAAATAGCCATTGCACCTGTGTCTTTGGTTAAACTTACAGGTTTTTACCCTTTTCCCTCACATCACTCCTAACTCCCTTGCTCTCTTTTTCTTTTCTCTTTTTATTTTTACCACCAACTTCTCCAGACTCTATAGTTTCAACACCTGCTATAGACCCTACCAGCACAAACCTATTCTCCAAATTTGTATCAATTTCAAAAATTATCTCAAGAGTAACTTTAGGGCCAAAAGATACCTGTTCAGTTTCAGAAGAAACCGTTTCTTCCCCCTCAGTAGCAGATTTAAATGAGTCTTTATATTTTTGAGGTTCCTCGACCTGGCTATCCTTTAATTATTTATCTAATTTCTTGGATAATGCGCTCCGTGCCACAGTCTTGCGAGTAAGCATCTTAGTTCTTCCTTTCTTAGACAAAGGTGTGGTTGAAGGTGTGATAGATGGTGTGGTATGATTTCCTTGGGTGAGGATGAAGGATTTTCAGGAGTGTTAGCCATTTCTGTGCTTGGGTATGGGAGAGAAGAGAATTGGATTGTGTTTGGAAGATGAGAAAAGATGGAGAGTATTTGACGGCTTGAAAAGATGGAGTGAGGAAAATAATAATGCTGATCAATTTAAAGAGGAGTAATTAATGGGGTAACGACAACTTTTCAAACTTTTAGAAGTCTAATCAAACTGAATTTCAGTTTTGAAAAGACTTTGGAGTGTATCCCTAGAATCTAGGTACTTCAATTCGGTTGGGACTCTTTTGAACAGAACTGGTTCACTTGTAACGGATAAGTCCAAAAGGAGTTTGGAATTAGGTAGGACTCTTCTCATGATCCAAATATTATTATTTCAAATTATGCAGAGTGTAGAAAACATACCGAGTAATCTTGTGTCACGACCCGAAATTTCCACCATCGGGACCGTGATAGCACCTAACATTTCACTTGCTAGGCAAGCCAACGTTAGAGAATCATTAAACCAAATCCTTATTTCCATTCAGTAAATAATAATAATTAGCTAAGATGAAATATAATAAGTGCGGAATAATATAAAAATTATATTAATTACTACCACCTGGATCTGGAGTCACAATTCACGAGCATTCTAGAATTTACTACAAGTAATAGTCTGAAAGAAATACAACTGTCTGAATGAAAGAAACAGTAGAACAGAAAAGATAGATGGGGACTTTGAGGTCTGTGGACGCCGACAGATCTACCTTGAGTCTTCGGATAGCGGTCCAATAGTGAAATCTCGATCAACCCGAGTCGGTACCAAAATCTGCACAGAAAGTGCAGAGTGCAGTATCAGTACATCCGACACCATGTACTGGTAAGTGTCGAGCCTAACCTCGACGAAGTAGTGACGAGGCTAAGGCAAGACACCTACAAATCAACCTGTACAATTTAACAATGTATATACAAATAACAATAATGAAGAGCCAGACATGAAATATCGGGAGTGGGAAACATGCTGGGGGAAATACGAGATAAGGAACTACAACAGAATGATAACTCGAACAACCAATATACTATGAATCAACAGAAACAACGAATACAATAAAGAAAAAATGCACGAAATCACTCTTCATGCTTTTACTCTCAATCTCACCATAAAAACAATAGAAATGGCACGGCATCACCCTTCATGCATTTACTCTCATATCATGGCACGACATCACCCTTTGTGCATTAACACTCACAATATGGCACGACATCATCCTTCGTGCTTTTACACTCACAATATAGCACGACATCACCCTTCGTGCATTAACACTCACAATATGGCACGACATCACCCTTCGTGCATTAACACTCACAATATGGTACAACATCAACCTTCGTGTATTAACACTCTCCCTTACCATAATGCAATGCATAAATAACAACAGGAAGATAGAATAAAAAGTACAAGCCTTACTTCAACATTTGGTTCCACAATATCAATCTCAACTTTGAAATAAATACTAGATTATCACCAAAAAATCCGTAAACATGATAAGAACGATCAATTTAACAACACTAGTATAAACACATAGTAATTAGGCATAGGAAAGAGACAATATAAGAAAAATGAGAGAAACATGGAAAACAGGTAAATTGGCGACGCATAAGTATTCGTCACCTCACATATACGCCGCTCACATGAATTTCACATAACAAATAGTGTGAGGTTCCTAATTTCCTCAAGTCAAAGTTAGACACAACACTTACCTTGCTCCGAAGGCCACTTAATTCTCAATCACAACTTTTCCTCTAGAATTCACCTCCAAACCGCTCGTATCTATTCAAAAATGACTCAATAATATCAAATATTGCTAAAGGAATCAATTATATTGCATAAATTAAATTTCCCAAATTTTCCTCCAAAAATAAAAATAAAAATCGACCCCGGGCCTGCTTGGTCAAAACCCGAGGTTCGGACCAAAATCCATTTACCCATTCATCCCCGAGCCCGGATATATAATTGGTTTTGGAATCTGACCTCAAATTGAGATCTAAATCCCCAAATTTTTGAAATCTCTAGTTTTTACCCAAACCCCTAATTCTACCATGAAAACTCTAGATTTTAGGTTGAAAATTTATGAAATGAAATGGGTAATTAAAAGAAAATGGTTTAGAATCACTTACCAACACTCTAGGGAAGAAAATGACTCTTGAAAATCGCCTCTAGTCCGTTTGGTTTTTGAGAAAAATGAATTTATGGCTAAATCCCGTGTTTGGATTCTGTTAAGTACTGGGCGACACTGTGCATCACGTTCGCAAGGCCATTGTCGCATTCGCGAAGAGCAGAGCTGCAAAGCCTTCGCGTTCACGAGACCTTGCTCGCGTTTGCGATGGTTACTCCTCTTTGGCCTTCGCGTTCGCGAGACCATGCTTGCGTTCGCGAAGAAGGATCACTGACTCTCCCCCAGGTGTGCCTAACACTATGCGTTCGCGAGGAGCTGGTCGCGTTCGCGAAGGGTAACGCCCCCATTGCTTCACGCTCGCGAACAAGCCTTCGCGTTCGTGAAGAAGAAAATTCCAGCTGACCAGTTTACTCTTACCGTTCGCGAGAGTACCTTCGCCAACACGAAGAAGGGCATGCCAGAACACCAAAATCTGCAGAAAACTAGATTTTCCAAAGCTCAAACATTTAGTGGTCTATCCCAACCAACACCAAATAACAGTACATTATTTTTATAGATTTCTACGTAAACACAAGTAAAATTTTAGAGGGGTTATTTTTCTAATAATGTGCACAATTAATTGAATAGAAATATTTTCTTTACATAAGTTACTCACTTCAGTCTCCTTAGAAACCAAAATAATTATTTGCAATAGCAGTATGAAGCCAACCAACTCGACTCAGTGTAGAATACACATCCTAATTAGGCCTACCAATGGACCTCTAAATCAACTCTGGTCATCTACAAATAGATAAATAACCCTATGAAGGTCCACAATGACCGAATCATAACATTACTACTATCATCTAGCTAGCGTCGGCCACAACTTCACAATCCACAACCATGAAACAATTTGTTCCTAAGAATTTCCAGTCTCCAAATCCATAGAACACACAAATTACCATATCTTATCCCAACTCCACCGCCCGAATATCTAACACATCTCTCATATACGATCATTCCACGAGGAATACTTCTATAATTCTTTCGTGCCACATAGTAATATCTGAAAATCAACATTCGATGAACCAGGAGAGTACCACAATACCAATGAAGTATCCATAAATCAAAACACAGTACGCCTTCTGAAATGCGTACCCTTCTCAGGCAATACCAAGTAGTAATACCATTCAGAAAATTTCAAAATTAGGATTTAGAGTGTAGAATCTTACCTCTAGGATGAAGACCTAGTGAGCTTCCCTTCTTAATCTTCCAAAACTTGAGCAAGAATTGAAGAAAAATTATTGAAGAACACCTTCTCACTCTAGGGCACTCTCTCTCACTCTAAAATATCAAATTATGTCTCAAAAATGGCCCAAAGAGTGTATTTAACGAAATAGGATCGGGTTTTAAAAACTCAAAAATGGAGCTCCGGAACAAGGTATGCGATTGCATAACCGATATGCGGATCGCATAATTGGTTACAAAATAGCCAAAAGAATTGTCTGTGTATGCGGTCACTATGCGGTCCACATAATTGTTATGCGATCTCATAGTCGACTGCATAGTTGCTTTCAACCAACCTAATTAACTGCCTCACTCTGCGGCCATTATGCGGTCCGCAGAGTGGTTCTGCGGTCGCATAGTGGACCGCAGAAATGCACCTTTCTGCCAAAAAAATTCCTTTACTTTTCGGTGCATTGTTTAACCCAAAAAGTCCGATCCGCGGCGAGCAAGCTCACCGTGAAGAATTTCTACAATCCTCAAAACACGCAAGCTTAGTCCGGCACCATGAAACATTATTTTCTTTGTAAACTTTACCGGGCTTTACACTTAAGTACTTCAAAATTTTTCGGTGTGTTACATTCAGCCTGTCCCAAGGCAAGATGTATGGAAAGCTCTAAAAGATATAGATGACTTGAAGGCTCCAAGATATGATGGACTCAATGTAGTATTTTTCAAGAAGTCATGGAATATCATAGGGGAGGAGGTAATACAAGTTGTACTGAATTTCTTTAAATCATCACATATGTTCAAACCAGTTAACTTCGTATAAATAACTCTTATACCCAAAGTTAGAAACCATGCTACCATAAAGGAGTATAGACCTATTTCGTGCTACACTACAATCTACAAAATCATTTCAAATGTCCTGACTAGTCGACTACAAGGAGTCATGGATGATTTAATAGATAAGACTCAATCTGCTTTTGTTCATGGAAGAGTTATTATTGATAATATCATACTGAACCATGAGTTAGTAAACGGGTATGAAAGGAAAGGGGTGTCACCACGATGCATGATAAAACTGGACATGGAGAAAGCATATGATTCACTTGAATGGCCTTTTCTTGAATAGGTATTGTGTGCATTAGCATTTCTAGATAAATTTGTGAATTAGATAATGACTTATGTACAAAGTATTACTTACACCATCATCTTGAATGGTTCACCAACTCAACCATTTGAGGCCAGGAAAGGGCTTAGACAAGGAGATCCCCTATCCCCATTTCTATTTGTACTAGCAATGGAATACCTCACTAGAAGATTGAAGGCATTACACTGTATCCCGGACTTGAACTTTCATCCCAAATGTGCCAAGATGCAGATCATGCAACTTGGATTTGTAGATGACCTTTTATTGTTTTGCAAAGGAGACACAATTTCAGTTCAGCTATTATACAATTGCTTTCTGGACTTCTCAAGAGCTTCAGGACTGGAAATTAATAAGCAGAAAAGTTCCATCTTCTTTGGTGGAGTTTCACAAGATGTTCAAAAAGAAATATTGGAGTTTCTTGGAATCCAAAGAGGGGAGTTGCTAGTACGATATCTTGGAGTACCTTTAAGCTCTAAAAGAGTGTCAATAATTCAGACAACCTCTAATTGATAAACTAGTGGGAAGAATCACATCCTGGACAGCCAAGTTATTATCATATGCAGGGAGGCTACAACTCATCAAAAGTGTCCTATTCTCCATTCAAACTTACTGGGCTCAAATATTCATGTTACCAATGAAGATTACCAAACTGGTTGAGGCAATTTGCAAAAGTTTCTTATGGACAAGGGATAGCAATATTTCAAAGAAAGCTCTCCTAGCTTGGGAGAAAGTCTGTCAGCCCAGGTCAGTAGGTGGTTTCAATGTAATGGACATAGGCTTATGGAACAAAGCAGCCATCGGCAAGCAGCTATGGAACCTATGCAAGGAGAAGAACAAGCTATGGATACAATGGGTGCACTGCTACTATATAAAAAGCAAACATGTATGAGAGGTGCAACCTAGCCAAGCATCATGGATTATGAGGAGGATTCTAAAAGCCAAAGAGAACTGTGAGAAAGTAGGCTACACCTACGAAGGTCTGATGCAGATGCAAACTTGCTCTATAAAACACATGTACCATAAATTGCGAGGAGAATTCAACAAAGTGAGTTGGAGGAAATTGGTTGCAACAATGCATGATGTCCTAAGTGGGTATTCACGCTAACATTGGTGACTAATGGCAGGCTATACACAAAAGATAGATTGCTAAAATGGGGCATTCATAATGATCAAATATATCCTTTATGTTCACGTGCAAATGAAACCATTCAACATCTATTCTTTGAATGCCAATATGCTGTTGAACTATGAAAAATGCTGCTCAACTGACAAGGTATCTACAGAAACATCTATGGCTGGTCTAAGGAACTACTTTGGGTAGAGAACTGGGCGAGAAACAGAAGTGCAAAAGCAGAACTGTTCAAGGTTGTGCTAGCAGGCTGTGTATATTTTGTGTGGCAGGAGAGGAATGCAAGACTTTTTCAAGCCAAGTCGAGGAACTGTGAGATACTTAGCAAACTAATTGTACAAGAAGTGCAGTGTCAAAGCAACAGGAAAATAGAGAAAATAATGAATAGATTGGACTATTATCCGAAGTAATAGTTAGCGAATAGTAGAAGGATAGTAGAAAGAGTGTACAGGGGAGGGAAGGGAAGTACAATAAAGCTTTGTAAGGGTTCTGTCTTGATTGTAAATATTTTTTCCTGGTATATATAAAATTTTAATTATAAAAAAAAATAAAAAAAATAGTGAAATAAAATATTACAATAAAGATAAGAAAGTTAGCTCGATAGAAAAAATCATGCCAATATTTAATATATCTGTATAAACCACTGAATGAATCGTTGAGTGTATAAAAAGAGTGTATATGAATTAAATAGATCTAATTAGAAATCTCCCTCTCCCAAATTATTGCATTCAAGCTTCGGGCTATCAATTAAACTATTAAATATTGTACTGAAGAGTGTGGTCCAGTAATTCAAGAAATGAGTTGAGAAACATGAAATCATATGTTCAAATTTTAACGGAGATAAAATCTGTTCAATTTTTAATGGACAGAATTATCCGATATTTATATTGATAAAAAATAGCAAACAACTTATAAAATTAGTTAAGGTACACGTAGCAAACCGAGATACCATGAGTATAAAAGAAAATTGAACTATTAAATGTTTTTCGTCATGTTGGCATGACCATTAAGTTTTGTTATAGGAAAAAGAGAATATCTGAGCCTATGAATGGATACGAGCACAATTCTTGAAGACAAATTGCATAATTATCACGAGGAGGTGTCACACTACTTTATAATAAGGTTGGTGGTCCATACTATTGTCTGGTTTGCCTAGTGGTATTAAATGTGCTATGTTGTCTTTGGGCTATACAATAACCTAATGTGCATGTCATTTCACACACCCTCCACCTTTGAAAATTGTAGTAAGATTAGGTTCGAGCTCTAATGATGAAAACATTATGGTAGGGAGCTTTTTTCCTTTTTTTTTATAGGCTTTACACGGTATATATTTGAATTAATCGAAACCTTAATACGAGTATTGAACAACGATTGAAAACTAAAAAAGAAAGAAATAAATGAAAAACAATTTCAAATTTAAATGAGATAAAATAATGTGGTATTTAAATTTAAAAGACTATTCGAAATTGACTAATCTTATTGGATTTACTGAAGTTAAAACTGCTTAAATTTTAGTTATATTTTGATAGCAATTAATTACTTTTTAAACGAAAACATTCTATCGGATAGTAGCTAGATAATCAATAACTCTTCACCATAAACTTTAGTACTACTCCTTTAAAAGGATAGTTTTTCAGAGGGGAGCAGTACAAATTTCTACTTATTGTCCACTACACATTCCAACCCTTCCATTTTATTTGAAGACAAAAATATGAGGAAACAAAATAAAAAAAAATGCAAGAGAAACCAAAACTATTAAAACAAAGAAAGTACAATGGAGGTAGGAAATCTCCGGAAGTTATGTAAAATGGATAAAATCTTCTGCCCTTAATCAAAGGTTTTGTATTTGAGATATGAGAAATGGAAAAAATTCTCTTTCCTATCTCATGCTACGTGAATCCTAATTAATTAGTATTTCAAAGCGAATACCGCACACTCAGGGGCGAAGTTACATTATCCGAAGGATGGTCAATTGTCGAAAAATTATATTGTATACATAAATAAAATATTACACTCTATGTTTCAATTTAGATGACACTTTACGTATTAGTCCGTTTAAAAAAGAATGGCATATTTCTATATTTAGAAATAATTTTAACTTTAAACTCTTCATTCTACACACTTTACCCTTAATAAAAAACTTTTATAGCCACACAAATATCGTGACCCCACTAATAGCCTGTTTGGCCAAGTTTTTTTTGGGCTAAAAGTGCTTTTTTTTTTATTGAGGTGTTTGGCCAAGCTTTTGGAAGGAAAAAAAGTGCTTTTGAAGAGAAGCAGAAAAAAGTATGTTCTCTCCGAAAACACTTTTCTGAGAAGCACTTTTGAGAAAAAAACACTTAGAAGCAATTTTCAAAAGCTTGGCCAAACACTAATTATTGCTCAAAAGTGCTTTTCAAATTAATTAGCCAAACACAAACTGCTTATCACTAAATACATTTTTAAAAAAAATATTTTTGAGAAAAAACACTTCTCAAAATAAGCTGATTTTAGAAGCTTGGCCAAACAGACTATAAGCTTTTGTATCTTAAGCTTTTATATCACATGTTTCAATTTTTTTTTCCTCTTAAATTTTGTGCCAAATCAAACCGCACAATCTAAATTAAAACTGAAGTATGTTTTAGAGGTGGGTAAATACACTGAACACTCTTTGTCCAGAAATTCTTTTCACTTTTGCGAAAATTTCTGACCAACTGCGGACACTGATGTGAAAAATAGATAAAAAGACAATGGAGGTAGGAATGGGCAAGTTATGGGTTTCCATGCGAACAACGGTAAGGCTGAAAAGGCTTGTCATAAAACTTATTAAAAAGAAAAATCTGAATAGAATCTTGGAAATGCATTTTAACTTTGAGGATCCAATTTCTATGTCATTGGTGGGACTTACACACACACACAGAGTTCTCTTCTAACAGTACTAGTACTAGTTTGTTTTTTCCTATGTCTCTCTCTTTGTCACTGTTTAATGCTTTTTCCAATCTGTAGTGGTTGAATTGAACTAAAGAGTCCCAAACAACCAAAATTTGTAGTTTTAAAGTAGTGTGCTGCTGTCTGCTTTCTTTTTTTATCTGACATTGCACCTCTCTCTCTCTGTCTCCAATGATCTTATCTCTATTTCTTTCATATTACAGTACTTATTATCTCTCTTTCTACCTCACCGTTTTTAGTAAAAACTAGAATACCCACAAAGCTAAACAATTCTGTCATAGCACTTCTTTAGCTCTGAGCCTGCAAGTTTCTTGAAATAACTAAAGGGTACTCTACTTTTCTTTGTTCTTTTCTCCAGCTTTCTGCTTTAGCTTCTAGCTTTATTTCCATCTGAATTGTTGCTTTTCTTTTTCTTTTTCTTTTTCTCTGTTTGTTTCTTGATGATAAAATTATGAGCTTTGTTGGTTAGTATGTTGTTGTTATAATTATTGTTACTGTGGTTACTAATAAAATGCTTCAACTACTATAACTATTATTATTACGAGTATGATTTTTTAGTTATTAATTTCTCTTTTTGTAAAAATTGGAGCTTTTGGTTTCTGACTTTGGTTTCTTTTCTTGATCTACTATGAGTAGCTTCAAATTTGCTCTTCTGGTGTAGTTTAGGTTCTAGTACTATTTTGCTCTATGTTGGCATATTAATAAATTGGATATGTAAGAAGAAACTGGATTAAGGAATTGAATTGAACTAACATATCAAATTTTCTAAGTGAAACTGTCTGAGAGATGCTAAACTCTTTTATGAAGTTTTCTAGTTCAAACCATAGAGGGTTTTAGATTCTTTACTATGTTGTTGATTATAGAAGGGGAGACTTGGGTTAACTGGTAAAGTTGCTGCCATGTGACCAGGAGGTCACCGGTTCGAGCCGCGGAAACATCCTCTTGCAGAAATGCAGGGTAGATAGTATGCGAACCTTACCCCTGTAGTGAATGTAGAGAGGCTATTTCAGTAGACACTCGGCACGAGGAAAAATAAAAATAGATCCTAAGAAGAAACATCTAGGGTAATTGTGTCCTTTTGCTTCTTCTATGTTTTCCAGCTTTTCAAGAGTTTCTTGAATGAAATTAAGTGTATAGTATTCAAACCAGAAATAAAAGGAGGAAAAGAACCAATGATAGCATATTTTGAACATGGGGTTGTCATTCTTTTGCAGAAGTTTTCTGATATTGCCGTTTCTTCCTTAGGTTCTTACAAAAAATTGAATTTCACTAGCGTTCAAGAAGCTTTGGAGTTCTTCTGATTATTTCTCAAAGTGCAATCAAAGTGAAACTCCATAGGTATTGTACATCTCTTTCAAATATGATTTAAATAACCATTACACTATCTTGTTGAACTAGGTAACTTTTTTCATACACGATTTAACTGACCTTGAGTCATATTATGATATCAACCTGTCTAAGGTTTAACATAAACTCAGTGTTTAAGGCTGAAGACAAGTAGATCTTTTTCCATGTGTGAACAAATGATGTACTTCTATTTGATGCGCTGGTACTGATTTTAGAATAGAGAATTCTTATGCTTTCGGGTAATATCCTATTCTACTGATATAGGAATTTGAAGGCTGTTTGCATATGTGTATAGTGAACTTGTTCAGGTTATAATCAATTGGTCGAAACAGCCTCTCTACCTCCCTAAGGTTAGAGTAAGGTCTACGTACACATTACCCTCCCCAGACACCACTTGTGGGATTCCACTGGGTATGTTGTTGTTGTTGTTTAACGCTGGTGTCCGCATAGAAATCCAGGAACTCTGAAGTAATTTTAAATTTCATGGGCAAATGGAACAAACTAAAGAGCTCCTCTCTGATACTTCACGAACGATGTCCCCTTGGTTAGAATTTCTTCTCAGCTACGTTATAGACCAATGGATTACAACCTGCAGAGAAGAAAGTAAATCAAAACCTTCAGAAGAAGTTTGAAGTTGAATAGTGAAACTTAAGCGACCAATTAAATCTATGCAAAGTACTTTTGGTTAGACAATATTTATTCTCATTTTCCATGATTATGGAAGAAAATGATACTGAAGATGAACTGAATAGAAGGTCGAAAAGATAAAGTCATAACAAGCTACGAAGGAGCTTCTGCGCTTAAAAATATTAATCAACATGATAACCACTAAAAGAAATATGTGAATTATCAGATGTTTGTGCTTTTGATAATGCTTGCTATAGGTAATGGTATAACCTAAAAAATCTGTCAACTTCCTGTCATGTCATTCCCGCTGAAGGTCTTGCAGGTATGTTACACGAGGTAAAAATTTGAATATTGGGACCTTAGTCTGAAAATGTATCCAAGTTTGGGATGAACAATATCTGGTGATTGTGAAGACGGACAAAGGAACGCTGTACATGCTATTGTACGTATATCCGGGGGTATATTCACCTCTGCTATATACTTATTAGGTTAAAGAAAATTTAAATAGAGTGTATTTTCCACCTTGTAAAAATCTAGGTTTCTGTTTAATCATGGTAAAAATTACATTTAGGAGTCTGTCAAACAGATTGATGTGATCAGTACGTCTGACATCTTATGTATTTTGTGAGCGGTTTTAGTGCATGTTCTTCCGATTGGTTTGCTTGTCATTGCCCCTTTCCTTTATCTTTTTTGAGACGAGAGTCTACCAGAAACAACCTCTGTGCCTTCTTAAAGATAGTGTGGGAATACACTGGGTTTGTTGTTATTGTTCTAGTGCATGTTCTATGAGATCTCTGCTCTTCTTGAGTTAAAGCTCAAATATCTTGCTGAGTTGAGGCACTACTTAAAGCATCTAGTATAACGAGTTTTTACAATGATGCTATGTATGTTCTCCATTTCACACCCATGTATCACTTAATTTTGAAGCTATTGAGTTGAAGAATATGATTATTAAGCAAGCAAAGCTACTGTGCTCTTGCAAATTCTCTGCCTTCTGGAATGTCTTGCAAGCTAGTGCTTGTTTGGCCTTGTGCGACCATGCAGAGTCCGCTGGATTGTCTGCCTTACTGGCATTTTTAAGACATAAATTCGAATCTGTTTTTCTGTTAACTTTGTGTTCCATTACCTTGTACATTCAAGTGTTGTTTCTCTTGCTTGATTGTAGTTTATAGTCAGTCTGGAAGCCCTTCTTCTACTGGATGTTACTTCTTTTGGCTTCTATGCTCTTAATTGATCATTGTGTCTATTCCTCAAGTAGCTGTTGAAGACATAATTAAGTAAATAAAAGTGTGCTATCTCTAACAGCTTAATTAAGCTTTTAGATGAGATGGTCACACACACTTCAACATGGTATAGGAGAGGTCTCGGGTTCAAGTCTCACTGCCACCCAATATCAAAACGAATTTTCACGTGCTTGGCTCAAAAAAGAATCAAGCCCGCATGTGAGGGAGCGTGTAGAAGACATAATTAAGTAAATAAAAGTGTGCTCCCTCTAACAGCTTAAGCTTTTAGATGAGATGGTCACACACTTCAACAGTAGCTTCATGTTCATATTGGATTATTTCTCCTTTTGAAAAATCATATACTTCATTGTACAATGCAGGTGATTCAAGGAACGGCAACCATCCATTGATTGAATAGACCCTGTAGTTTACCTAGTTTAAATCCATACTCGATTTTCGTCCAAGCAACATGAAGCCTCCAAATTTCAATTTGGAATCAGAAGACGAGTCTGAGGTCAGCAGCTGCCAATTAGGTTCAAATATATATGTCCAAGAAACATGTCCTGGTCCCTCCAAGGACAGCAGTACCAATTCCTGCCTGACAAACTCTTTTAATCTTCAGCAGGATTCAAAGCCTGTTACTCTTGACTTGACTCTTGGCTTTAACAGCAGTGATCCCGAGTTGAACGCCAATGGTGAGACAAGTGATGAAGTAGTACCCCATCCTCCAACAGCAGCATTATCCAGGATTTTCTCATGCAATTTCTGTAGGCGCAAGTTTTACAGTTCGCAGGCTTTAGGAGGACACCAGAATGCACATAAGAGGGAGAGGACTTTGGCGAAGAGGGCAATGCGGATGGGAATGTTATCGGACAGGTATGCTAGCTTGGCATCGTTGCCCCTACATGGGGCTGCATTTCGATCTCTTGGCGTGGAAGCTCATGCTTCTATGCACCAACGAGTCTCGTACCAAGAAACGCTTACACACGCAAGTAGAGGTGGGGCGAGATTTGAACAAGGCTATTTCGGGATGCCAGTATTTGTGGAAGACGATGAAGTGGAAATGTTTTGGCCGGGTAGCTTCAGGCAAGTAGAGGGAATTGGTGGCAATCAGAGGTTTAATTCAGGGCAAGGTTCCAACATAAACTTTGTAGCTGTAGCTCCTCAAACTAGGACAGATCCATCATTGCCTGATCTTAATTTGAAACTCTGATAAGTCTTTTCTCATATTCTATTCTACTTTTTGTATCAGAATTTTCAATATTGTGATATTACATTAGTGCTCTATTTGTACAGGAGATGAGTTTTTTTGACTGTCTTGAAATAATTGTGATATTACATTACTGCGCTTTCCTTCGTTAAGTGATATTTTCATTTGCAATACTCGTACGACTGCAAGATTTAATCAACACACTAAAGTTATATGTCTTTTTTCTTTTCATTTTAGAACTATATAGGAGTTTTGAAGTATGGATCATAATTCGGTTCAGAAAGACGGAAACCTTCCAATTGAAGAATAACAAGAATCTATCTGAGAGATTACACACAAAATGAGATTCAGACGTAGCAAATAACATGTCTTTCAGCAATACATTGGTATCCAAGCTTAAGCAGTAAAACAAAGTAATACTGAATGAAGTGAGGAAATACAACCACAATAAAATATGAAAGTTGGAATAGTTCACAAGAAAGAGAACACTCCCACATGAGCGGGAACTCAAAATGTAAGAAACCCAGAGAAGGGTACAGTTCCAAGCTGACAGTGGAGCACATTTAAATCTCCAGAACCACGCAGGGAATATTTTCAACTTAACAATACTTGTAATAAACAATAGACAAACAAGTTTCTTCATTGACAAGTATTTAGATCAGCTGGCTGCAACAAAATATGGAATGCGTCACGCCTTGATTCTTTCCTGCAAAGAGGAGACTAAGTAAGAGAGGAGAAGTGTCGAAGATTGGTTTCTTCGCTTAAAGGAGTCTCTTTATGGTCTTGAAAGAAATCACTAAATCATTCACAGTAGTCCATAAAATAGAGGACCAAAAAAGTCTCTATAAGATGGAATAACAGCATTTGATATTGCTATTCTCAATCTGGTCGAACCATTTACATGTTTCGAATAACAAACACGAAAAGAACTGAATGCTCGATGTTGACATATAGGCACTTAAATTCTATACTACAACAGAGTCCTGTTGCCGAATTTAATGTTTGATCAAAGTGCAATCCAGAATGCAAGTGAAAATTACTAGTTCATCATATATTTTCATCATTCCATGGTGTTGGATTTTGCATCTGTTACTGCTACTGTTTTCTAGAATAATTAGTTGTTTAATTTTAGGAGGAGTCTGCTAGAAGATTCAGAATTTTAATTATAGTAAGAGTTTAGTAATTTAGTTGTAGGAGGAGTCTACTACTTTATTTATTTGGCTATTTAAAGCCCTATGATTAATAAAATTTTAGAGACAATTTTTCAATCCTATTTTCAACCTTCTTGCTGCTTGCATATTTTTTCTAAAATCTATAACAGTGGTATCAAAGCCTCCATTGATCTTGACGGATCTCTAAATTCGCTGAAAAACAACCAATTTCAACCACTTTTAAACCATACGCATTTTTACTCATATCGATTTTTAACCAAATTTTTAACAATGACAAGCAGCGGTTTCTCTTTGAATACCCCACAAATTTTTACTGGTGAAAACTATCAGATTTGGTCAGTGAAGATGAAATCTTATCTTGAAGCTTATGATCTATGAGAAGTTGTAATGGAAGACAAACTTATACAACCACTTCCTGCAAATCCTATCCTTGCCCAAATTAAAGCTCATTCAGATGAGAAAACCAAAAAATACAAAGCCAAAACTATAATTCAAAATTCAGTTGCAGATTCAATCTTCTTTAAAATCATTGCATGTGAGACAGCAAAAGAGGCTTGGGAAACACTCAAACTGGAGTATCAAGGAAGTGAACGAGGCAGACAAAATCATATTTTAAATTTGAAAAGAGATTTTGAATCTCTTAGAATGCAAGATGATGAGACCATCGCTAAGTATTCTGACCGAATTTCTTTAATTGTCAATAAAATCAGGTTACTTGGCGAGGATTTCAAAGATGACAGGATAGTTGAAAAAATTCTTGTGACAATTCCCGAGAGATTTGAATCCAAAATTTCCTCTCTGGAAGAGTCTAAAGATCTCTCTACCATCTCGGTTGCAGAATTAATAAGTGCTCTTCAAGCACAAGAGCAAAGAAGGGCCTTCAGACAAGACAAAGTTACTGAGGGTATTTTTTTTATGCGAAACACCAAAAAGAAAAAGTCGATTATCCTTATTGCAACTATTGTAAAAAGAAAACACACTTAGAAAAATTTTGTTGGTGGAGACCTGATGCATTATGTGGAAATTGCAAATAAAAAGGTCATGTTACAAAAGTGTGCAAGTTCAAAGATGCTCATGCACAAGCACTAATAGCAGAAGAAGGAATTGAGGATGACCGGTTCCTTCTTCCATAACCAGAGCTCGGAGAAGGAAGAGATAAGAGGGCCCTATGGAGAATGTGGTCAGAAATCCATAATAGAGTCCGACCACAACGACCGAATTGATTATCTTCATGCATAAGGATACTAGATTACCTAGTAGAAAAGATTGAAAAATCATCACAAACGTCCCTTATTTCTTTTCTATTGCAATTTCTGGATTATTATATGATGATTTTTCAACTTTCCATATATAGAAAAGAAATAGAAAGAGATAGACTAGAAACAACATCTGTTATGTCAATGGCACCAAAGGGATATTAAATGAATGGTTAGACTGCAGCAATAGAGCAAGGAGGAGTGTTGGATTTTGCATCTATTACTGCTACCGTTTTCTAGAATAATTAGTTGTTTAGTTTTAAGAGGAGTCAGCTTGAAGATTCGGAATTTTAATTATAGTAAGAGTTAAGTAATTTAGTTGTAGGAGGAGTCTACTACTTTATTTATTTGGCTATTTAAAGCCCTATGATTAATAAAATTTTAGAGACAGTTTTTCAATCCTATTTTCAACCTTCTTGCTGCTTGCATATTTTTTCTAAAATCTATAACACATGGATCATTACCTCGAGCTAATGAAATACAGAAATAGTCACAAGAAAAAACATGTTTCTATCAAATGAAAGACATTATGCATGGAGATGTGATGTTTTAACTTCAATACCACACAAGAGGGGGGTGATTTGTGTGGTGTTTAATTTTTTGCGTGCACAGATTATAGAAGGACCTGGTTCCTCTATGTGTTCCTTATACTACCGTTGCATAATAATAAATGCATAAATTAAAGAACACAAGGATTTTTACCTGGAAAACACCCGGCTCAAAAGGTGAAAAAATCACGACCTACTTCCCAGTAGGATTTTTCCAAAACTCTTTACTAAATCACTGAGCCAAAAACTGCACTTACAAAATACTTTTGTAAACCTAGAATTAACTCTAATCCCGTTGTGGCACACAACCTCTAACTGTTGCGACAACTTCAAGTTAACTCTAACTTGAATACTATGAGTACCTACTACAATTGCCTCTAGATAAAGTTGAAAGGTACAATATGAAAGCACCTACTATAATTGAACTAGAATAAAAGACAGATACTTGGAACTGGTTCTTCTATCTGGTTCATGTAGCTTCAGGTTTGTACACTTGAATCACACACGAATTGCTTGCAAAATGCCTTGCTATTTTGATCTCAATTCACGTTTAACTTCTGCTTTTGTGCATGCATGTAGAATGATAACATCCTGTGATTTATAGAGTTAGTAGAGTAGAAAATAACTAGAGTTCTAATGCTACTCTTCCTTGGTAGAAGAGTTCTAGTTGATCTCAACTTCTAACTCCTCCCTTATCTTGGATAACTCCTCCCTTATCTTGGATAGTGTTCTCTATGATTAAGGAGAAGGACTCCTTAATCAATTATACAACTTTTTCGATAAGGAGATATCAATTATACCAAGTTAAGCTTATCTCCTTCACGTATATCCCACATGCTCGAATCTGCCCGTGTCTATGCACATAAGGGATTGACCCGGTTCATGCCTGAGCTTCCTTTGTCAATCTTCAACACTAACTTTCACTTAGGCCAACAAATTCCCCCTTTTTGATGATGACAAACTCTGTGCTTTTCATAAGCTTAGGCCCTGTTTCAACTTAGCTCAACATCAACATAATGTTAGAAACATTTTTTCTTTTTATTACTTATCATCAAGGACCATGTTCATTAGGTTATAAATATCACTGTTCCAAGTATAAAGCACAATCTTTTCCCCCCCTTTTGGCATCATCGAAAAGTTGCATAAAAAATGTGCGATATACAGATTTTAAAACTTACTCATGGCCACTGAGGTTACTTCAAATGCAATCATGGGGTAATCATCATAAGAATTTTAACCATCAAAGAAATATAAACAAACAGTTAGAGCAAAAGACAGTGAATTTCATTGATGATTGATAAGATTCTACCACAAAGCATAAGAAGAAATAAAAATACTGGAAACATGAGCAAAAGAAACAAAAAATCCCGAACTAGACACTGGTTGATCTACACTAGGCTAGGAGGCTTAAGGCTGGGAAGAACTAGGTGCTTGATTTTTGGCTTGGAGGAGTTTCAACATATACTGAAGAATGCCATTATTCTTCTCCTTTTCTCTTGCCAGCTCAGTTCTGAGAGCATCTCTCTCAGTCTCCACCTCTACCAACCTCTTCTTCAGCCTCTCAATCTCATTATCCTTAGCCCCACTTTCTTCATTAGGTCTGCGAGGGTTTTCTCTACAGATGAACCAGGTTCATCTCTATTTTTCCCAAGTTGAACAAGCCCTTTAGCAGCTTCGCCAGACCCACTTCCCCATGTTTTCTGTACACTCTCGTCTACTCCATCATATTTCTCTTCCCAAATAGCCATTGCACCTGTGTCTTTGGTTAAACTTACAGGTTTTTACCCTTTTCCCTCACATCACTCCTAACTCCCTTGCTCTCTTTTTCTTTTCTCTTTTTATTTTTACCACCAACTTCTCCAGACTCTATAGTTTCAACACCTGCTATAGACCCTACCAGCACAAACCTATTCTCCAAATTTGTATCAATTTCAAAAATTATCTCAAGAGTAACTTTAGGGCCAAAAGATACCTGTTCAGTTTCAGAAGAAACCGTTTCTTCCCCCTCAGTAGCAGATTTAAATGAGTCTTTATATTTTTGAGGTTCCTCGACCTGGCTATCCTTTAATTATTTATCTAATTTCTTGGATAATGCGCTCCGTGCCACAGTCTTGCGAGTAAGCATCTTAGTTCTTCCTTTCTTAGACAAAGGTGTGGTTGAAGGTGTGATAGATGGTGTGGTATGATTTCCTTGGGTGAGGATGAAGGATTTTCAGGAGTGTTAGCCATTTCTGTGCTTGGGTATGGGAGAGAAGAGAATTGGATTGTGTTTGGAAGATGAGAAAAGATGGAGAGTATTTGACGGCTTGAAAAGATGGAGTGAGGAAAATAATAATGCTGATCAATTTAAAGAGGAGTAATTAATGGGGTAACGACAACTTTTCAAACTTTTAGAAGTCTAATCAAACTGAATTTCAGTTTTGAAAAGACTTTGGAGTGTATCCCTAGAATCTAGGTACTTCAATTCGGTTGGGACTCTTTTGAACAGAACTGGTTCACTTGTAACGGATAAGTCCAAAAGGAGTTTGGAATTAGGTAGGACTCTTCTCATGATCCAAATATTATTATTTCAAATTATGCAGAGTGTAGAAAACATACCGAGTAATCTTGTGTCACGACCCGAAATTTCCACCATCGGGACCGTGATAGCACCTAACATTTCACTTGCTAGGCAAGCCAACGTTAGAGAATCATTAAACCAAATCCTTATTTCCATTCAGTAAATAATAATAATTAGCTAAGATGAAATATAATAAGTGCGGAATAATATAAAAATTATATTAATTACTACCACCTGGATCTGGAGTCACAATTCACGAGCATTCTAGAATTTACTACAAGTAATAGTCTGAAAGAAATACAACTGTCTGAATGAAAGAAACAGTAGAACAGAAAAGATAGATGGGGACTTTGAGGTCTGTGGACGCCGACAGATCTACCTTGAGTCTTCGGATAGCGGTCCAATAGTGAAATCTCGATCAACCCGAGTCGGTACCAAAATCTGCACAGAAAGTGCAGAGTGCAGTATCAGTACATCCGACACCATGTACTGGTAAGTGTCGAGCCTAACCTCGACGAAGTAGTGACGAGGCTAAGGCAAGACACCTACAAATCAACCTGTACAATTTAACAATGTATATACAAATAACAATAATGAAGAGCCAGACATGAAATATCGGGAGTGGGAAACATGCTGGGGGAAATACGAGATAAGGAACTACAACAGAATGATAACTCGAACAACCAATATACTATGAATCAACAGAAACAACGAATACAATAAAGAAAAAATGCACGAAATCACTCTTCATGCTTTTACTCTCAATCTCACCATAAAAACAATAGAAATGGCACGGCATCACCCTTCATGCATTTACTCTCATATCATGGCACGACATCACCCTTTGTGCATTAACACTCACAATATGGCACGACATCATCCTTCGTGCTTTTACACTCACAATATAGCACGACATCACCCTTCGTGCATTAACACTCACAATATGGCACGACATCACCCTTCGTGCATTAACACTCACAATATGGTACAACATCAACCTTCGTGTATTAACACTCTCCCTTACCATAATGCAATGCATAAATAACAACAGGAAGATAGAATAAAAAGTACAAGCCTTACTTCAACATTTGGTTCCACAATATCAATCTCAACTTTGAAATAAATACTAGATTATCACCAAAAAATCCGTAAACATGATAAGAACGATCAATTTAACAACACTAGTATAAACACATAGTAATTAGGCATAGGAAAGAGACAATATAAGAAAAATGAGAGAAACATGGAAAACAGGTAAATTGGCGACGCATAAGTATTCGTCACCTCACATATACGCCGCTCACATGAATTTCACATAACAAATAGTGTGAGGTTCCTAATTTCCTCAAGTCAAAGTTAGACACAACACTTACCTTGCTCCGAAGGCCACTTAATTCTCAATCACAACTTTTCCTCTAGAATTCACCTCCAAACCGCTCGTATCTATTCAAAAATGACTCAATAATATCAAATATTGCTAAAGGAATCAATTATATTGCATAAATTAAATTTCCCAAATTTTCCTCCAAAAATAAAAATAAAAATCGACCCCGGGCCTGCTTGGTCAAAACCCGAGGTTCGGACCAAAATCCATTTACCCATTCATCCCCGAGCCCGGATATATAATTGGTTTTGGAATCTGACCTCAAATTGAGATCTAAATCCCCAAATTTTTGAAATCTCTAGTTTTTACCCAAACCCCTAATTCTACCATGAAAACTCTAGATTTTAGGTTGAAAATTTATGAAATGAAATGGGTAATTAAAAGAAAATGGTTTAGAATCACTTACCAACACTCTAGGGAAGAAAATGACTCTTGAAAATCGCCTCTAGTCCGTTTGGTTTTTGAGAAAAATGAATTTATGGCTAAATCCCGTGTTTGGATTCTGTTAAGTACTGGGCGACACTGTGCATCACGTTCGCAAGGCCATTGTCGCATTCGCGAAGAGCAGAGCTGCAAAGCCTTCGCGTTCACGAGACCTTGCTCGCGTTTGCGATGGTTACTCCTCTTTGGCCTTCGCGTTCGCGAGACCATGCTTGCGTTCGCGAAGAAGGATCACTGACTCTCCCCCAGGTGTGCCTAACACTATGCGTTCGCGAGGAGCTGGTCGCGTTCGCGAAGGGTAACGCCCCCATTGCTTCACGCTCGCGAACAAGCCTTCGCGTTCGTGAAGAAGAAAATTCCAGCTGACCAGTTTACTCTTACCGTTCGCGAGAGTACCTTCGCCAACACGAAGAAGGGCATGCCAGAACACCAAAATCTGCAGAAAACTAGATTTTCCAAAGCTCAAACATTTAGTGGTCTATCCCAACCAACACCAAATAACAGTACATTATTTTTATAGATTTCTACGTAAACACAAGTAAAATTTTAGAGGGGTTATTTTTCTAATAATGTGCACAATTAATTGAATAGAAATATTTTCTTTACATAAGTTACTCACTTCAGTCTCCTTAGAAACCAAAATAATTATTTGCAATAGCAGTATGAAGCCAACCAACTCGACTCAGTGTAGAATACACATCCTAATTAGGCCTACCAATGGACCTCTAAATCAACTCTGGTCATCTACAAATAGATAAATAACCCTATGAAGGTCCACAATGACCGAATCATAACATTACTACTATCATCTAGCTAGCGTCGGCCACAACTTCACAATCCACAACCATGAAACAATTTGTTCCTAAGAATTTCCAGTCTCCAAATCCATAGAACACACAAATTACCATATCTTATCCCAACTCCACCGCCCGAATATCTAACACATCTCTCATATACGATCATTCCACGAGGAATACTTCTATAATTCTTTCGTGCCACATAGTAATATCTGAAAATCAACATTCGATGAACCAGGAGAGTACCACAATACCAATGAAGTATCCATAAATCAAAACACAGTACGCCTTCTGAAATGCGTACCCTTCTCAGGCAATACCAAGTAGTAATACCATTCAGAAAATTTCAAAATTAGGATTTAGAGTGTAGAATCTTACCTCTAGGATGAAGACCTAGTGAGCTTCCCTTCTTAATCTTCCAAAACTTGAGCAAGAATTGAAGAAAAATTATTGAAGAACACCTTCTCACTCTAGGGCACTCTCTCTCACTCTAAAATATCAAATTATGTCTCAAAAATGGCCCAAAGAGTGTATTTAACGAAATAGGATCGGGTTTTAAAAACTCAAAAATGGAGCTCCGGAACAAGGTATGCGATTGCATAACCGATATGCGGATCGCATAATTGGTTACAAAATAGCCAAAAGAATTGTCTGTGTATGCGGTCACTATGCGGTCCACATAATTGTTATGCGATCTCATAGTCGACTGCATAGTTGCTTTCAACCAACCTAATTAACTGCCTCACTCTGCGGCCATTATGCGGTCCGCAGAGTGGTTCTGCGGTCGCATAGTGGACCGCAGAAATGCACCTTTCTGCCAAAAAAATTCCTTTACTTTTCGGTGCATTGTTTAACCCAAAAAGTCCGATCCGCGGCGAGCAAGCTCACCGTGAAGAATTTCTACAATCCTCAAAACACGCAAGCTTAGTCCGGCACCATGAAACATTATTTTCTTTGTAAACTTTACCGGGCTTTACACTTAAGTACTTCAAAATTTTTCGGTGTGTTACATTCAGCCTGTCCCAAGGCAAGATGTATGGAAAGCTCTAAAAGATATAGATGACTTGAAGGCTCCAAGATATGATGGACTCAATGTAGTATTTTTCAAGAAGTCATGGAATATCATAGGGGAGGAGGTAATACAAGTTGTACTGAATTTCTTTAAATCATCACATATGTTCAAACCAGTTAACTTCGTATAAATAACTCTTATACCCAAAGTTAGAAACCATGCTACCATAAAGGAGTATAGACCTATTTCGTGCTACACTACAATCTACAAAATCATTTCAAATGTCCTGACTAGTCGACTACAAGGAGTCATGGATGATTTAATAGATAAGACTCAATCTGCTTTTGTTCATGGAAGAGTTATTATTGATAATATCATACTGAACCATGAGTTAGTAAACGGGTATGAAAGGAAAGGGGTGTCACCACGATGCATGATAAAACTGGACATGGAGAAAGCATATGATTCACTTGAATGGCCTTTTCTTGAATAGGTATTGTGTGCATTAGCATTTCTAGATAAATTTGTGAATTAGATAATGACTTATGTACAAAGTATTACTTACACCATCATCTTGAATGGTTCACCAACTCAACCATTTGAGGCCAGGAAAGGGCTTAGACAAGGAGATCCCCTATCCCCATTTCTATTTGTACTAGCAATGGAATACCTCACTAGAAGATTGAAGGCATTACACTGTATCCCGGACTTGAACTTTCATCCCAAATGTGCCAAGATGCAGATCATGCAACTTGGATTTGTAGATGACCTTTTATTGTTTTGCAAAGGAGACACAATTTCAGTTCAGCTATTATACAATTGCTTTCTGGACTTCTCAAGAGCTTCAGGACTGGAAATTAATAAGCAGAAAAGTTCCATCTTCTTTGGTGGAGTTTCACAAGATGTTCAAAAAGAAATATTGGAGTTTCTTGGAATCCAAAGAGGGGAGTTGCTAGTACGATATCTTGGAGTACCTTTAAGCTCTAAAAGAGTGTCAATAATTCAGACAACCTCTAATTGATAAACTAGTGGGAAGAATCACATCCTGGACAGCCAAGTTATTATCATATGCAGGGAGGCTACAACTCATCAAAAGTGTCCTATTCTCCATTCAAACTTACTGGGCTCAAATATTCATGTTACCAATGAAGATTACCAAACTGGTTGAGGCAATTTGCAAAAGTTTCTTATGGACAAGGGATAGCAATATTTCAAAGAAAGCTCTCCTAGCTTGGGAGAAAGTCTGTCAGCCCAGGTCAGTAGGTGGTTTCAATGTAATGGACATAGGCTTATGGAACAAAGCAGCCATCGGCAAGCAGCTATGGAACCTATGCAAGGAGAAGAACAAGCTATGGATACAATGGGTGCACTGCTACTATATAAAAAGCAAACATGTATGAGAGGTGCAACCTAGCCAAGCATCATGGATTATGAGGAGGATTCTAAAAGCCAAAGAGAACTGTGAGAAAGTAGGCTACACCTACGAAGGTCTGATGCAGATGCAAACTTGCTCTATAAAACACATGTACCATAAATTGCGAGGAGAATTCAACAAAGTGAGTTGGAGGAAATTGGTTGCAACAATGCATGATGTCCTAAGTGGGTATTCACGCTAACATTGGTGACTAATGGCAGGCTATACACAAAAGATAGATTGCTAAAATGGGGCATTCATAATGATCAAATATATCCTTTATGTTCACGTGCAAATGAAACCATTCAACATCTATTCTTTGAATGCCAATATGCTGTTGAACTATGAAAAATGCTGCTCAACTGACAAGGTATCTACAGAAACATCTATGGCTGGTCTAAGGAACTACTTTGGGTAGAGAACTGGGCGAGAAACAGAAGTGCAAAAGCAGAACTGTTCAAGGTTGTGCTAGCAGGCTGTGTATATTTTGTGTGGCAGGAGAGGAATGCAAGACTTTTTCAAGCCAAGTCGAGGAACTGTGAGATACTTAGCAAACTAATTGTACAAGAAGTGCAGTGTCAAAGCAACAGGAAAATAGAGAAAATAATGAATAGATTGGACTATTATCCGAAGTAATAGTTAGCGAATAGTAGAAGGATAGTAGAAAGAGTGTACAGGGGAGGGAAGGGAAGTACAATAAAGCTTTGTAAGGGTTCTGTCTTGATTGTAAATATTTTTTCCTGGTATATATAAAATTTTAATTATAAAAAAAAATAAAAAAAATAGTGAAATAAAATATTACAATAAAGATAAGAAAGTTAGCTCGATAGAAAAAATCATGCCAATATTTAATATATCTGTATAAACCACTGAATGAATCGTTGAGTGTATAAAAAGAGTGTATATGAATTAAATAGATCTAATTAGAAATCTCCCTCTCCCAAATTATTGCATTCAAGCTTCGGGCTATCAATTAAACTATTAAATATTGTACTGAAGAGTGTGGTCCAGTAATTCAAGAAATGAGTTGAGAAACATGAAATCATATGTTCAAATTTTAACGGAGATAAAATCTGTTCAATTTTTAATGGACAGAATTATCCGATATTTATATTGATAAAAAATAGCAAACAACTTATAAAATTAGTTAAGGTACACGTAGCAAACCGAGATACCATGAGTATAAAAGAAAATTGAACTATTAAATGTTTTTCGTCATGTTGGCATGACCATTAAGTTTTGTTATAGGAAAAAGAGAATATCTGAGCCTATGAATGGATACGAGCACAATTCTTGAAGACAAATTGCATAATTATCACGAGGAGGTGTCACACTACTTTATAATAAGGTTGGTGGTCCATACTATTGTCTGGTTTGCCTAGTGGTATTAAATGTGCTATGTTGTCTTTGGGCTATACAATAACCTAATGTGCATGTCATTTCACACACCCTCCACCTTTGAAAATTGTAGTAAGATTAGGTTCGAGCTCTAATGATGAAAACATTATGGTAGGGAGCTTTTTTCCTTTTTTTTTATAGGCTTTACACGGTATATATTTGAATTAATCGAAACCTTAATACGAGTATTGAACAACGATTGAAAACTAAAAAAGAAAGAAATAAATGAAAAACAATTTCAAATTTAAATGAGATAAAATAATGTGGTATTTAAATTTAAAAGACTATTCGAAATTGACTAATCTTATTGGATTTACTGAAGTTAAAACTGCTTAAATTTTAGTTATATTTTGATAGCAATTAATTACTTTTTAAACGAAAACATTCTATCGGATAGTAGCTAGATAATCAATAACTCTTCACCATAAACTTTAGTACTACTCCTTTAAAAGGATAGTTTTTCAGAGGGGAGCAGTACAAATTTCTACTTATTGTCCACTACACATTCCAACCCTTCCATTTTATTTGAAGACAAAAATATGAGGAAACAAAATAAAAAAAAATGCAAGAGAAACCAAAACTATTAAAACAAAGAAAGTACAATGGAGGTAGGAAATCTCCGGAAGTTATGTAAAATGGATAAAATCTTCTGCCCTTAATCAAAGGTTTTGTATTTGAGATATGAGAAATGGAAAAAATTCTCTTTCCTATCTCATGCTACGTGAATCCTAATTAATTAGTATTTCAAAGCGAATACCGCACACTCAGGGGCGAAGTTACATTATCCGAAGGATGGTCAATTGTCGAAAAATTATATTGTATACATAAATAAAATATTACACTCTATGTTTCAATTTAGATGACACTTTACGTATTAGTCCGTTTAAAAAAGAATGGCATATTTCTATATTTAGAAATAATTTTAACTTTAAACTCTTCATTCTACACACTTTACCCTTAATAAAAAACTTTTATAGCCACACAAATATCGTGACCCCACTAATAGCCTGTTTGGCCAAGTTTTTTTTGGGCTAAAAGTGCTTTTTTTTTTATTGAGGTGTTTGGCCAAGCTTTTGGAAGGAAAAAAAGTGCTTTTGAAGAGAAGCAGAAAAAAGTATGTTCTCTCCGAAAACACTTTTCTGAGAAGCACTTTTGAGAAAAAAACACTTAGAAGCAATTTTCAAAAGCTTGGCCAAACACTAATTATTGCTCAAAAGTGCTTTTCAAATTAATTAGCCAAACACAAACTGCTTATCACTAAATACATTTTTAAAAAAAATATTTTTGAGAAAAAACACTTCTCAAAATAAGCTGATTTTAGAAGCTTGGCCAAACAGACTATAAGCTTTTGTATCTTAAGCTTTTATATCACATGTTTCAATTTTTTTTTCCTCTTAAATTTTGTGCCAAATCAAACCGCACAATCTAAATTAAAACTGAAGTATGTTTTAGAGGTGGGTAAATACACTGAACACTCTTTGTCCAGAAATTCTTTTCACTTTTGCGAAAATTTCTGACCAACTGCGGACACTGATGTGAAAAATAGATAAAAAGACAATGGAGGTAGGAATGGGCAAGTTATGGGTTTCCATGCGAACAACGGTAAGGCTGAAAAGGCTTGTCATAAAACTTATTAAAAAGAAAAATCTGAATAGAATCTTGGAAATGCATTTTAACTTTGAGGATCCAATTTCTATGTCATTGGTGGGACTTACACACACACACAGAGTTCTCTTCTAACAGTACTAGTACTAGTTTGTTTTTTCCTATGTCTCTCTCTTTGTCACTGTTTAATGCTTTTTCCAATCTGTAGTGGTTGAATTGAACTAAAGAGTCCCAAACAACCAAAATTTGTAGTTTTAAAGTAGTGTGCTGCTGTCTGCTTTCTTTTTTTATCTGACATTGCACCTCTCTCTCTCTGTCTCCAATGATCTTATCTCTATTTCTTTCATATTACAGTACTTATTATCTCTCTTTCTACCTCACCGTTTTTAGTAAAAACTAGAATACCCACAAAGCTAAACAATTCTGTCATAGCACTTCTTTAGCTCTGAGCCTGCAAGTTTCTTGAAATAACTAAAGGGTACTCTACTTTTCTTTGTTCTTTTCTCCAGCTTTCTGCTTTAGCTTCTAGCTTTATTTCCATCTGAATTGTTGCTTTTCTTTTTCTTTTTCTTTTTCTCTGTTTGTTTCTTGATGATAAAATTATGAGCTTTGTTGGTTAGTATGTTGTTGTTATAATTATTGTTACTGTGGTTACTAATAAAATGCTTCAACTACTATAACTATTATTATTACGAGTATGATTTTTTAGTTATTAATTTCTCTTTTTGTAAAAATTGGAGCTTTTGGTTTCTGACTTTGGTTTCTTTTCTTGATCTACTATGAGTAGCTTCAAATTTGCTCTTCTGGTGTAGTTTAGGTTCTAGTACTATTTTGCTCTATGTTGGCATATTAATAAATTGGATATGTAAGAAGAAACTGGATTAAGGAATTGAATTGAACTAACATATCAAATTTTCTAAGTGAAACTGTCTGAGAGATGCTAAACTCTTTTATGAAGTTTTCTAGTTCAAACCATAGAGGGTTTTAGATTCTTTACTATGTTGTTGATTATAGAAGGGGAGACTTGGGTTAACTGGTAAAGTTGCTGCCATGTGACCAGGAGGTCACCGGTTCGAGCCGCGGAAACATCCTCTTGCAGAAATGCAGGGTAGATAGTATGCAAACCTTACCCCTGTAGTGAATGTAGAGAGGCTATTTCAGTAGACACTCGGCACGAGGAAAAATAAAAATAGATCCTAAGAAGAAACATCTAGGGTAATTGTGTCCTTTTGCTTCTTCTATGTTTTCCAGCTTTTCAAGAGTTTCTTGAATGAAATTAAGTGTATAGTATTCAAACCAGAAATAAAAGGAGGAAAAGAACCAATGATAGCATATTTTGAACATGGGGTTGTCATTCTTTTGCAGAAGTTTTCTGATATTGCCGTTTCTTCCTTAGGTTCTTACAAAAAATTGAATTTCACTAGCGTTCAAGAAGCTTTGGAGTTCTTCTGATTATTTCTCAAAGTGCAATCAAAGTGAAACTCCATAGGTATTGTACATCTCTTTCAAATATGATTTAAATAACCATTACACTATCTTGTTGAACTAGGTAACTTTTTTCATACACGATTTAACTGACCTTGAGTCATATTATGATATCAACCTGTCTAAGGTTTAACATAAACTCAGTGTTTAAGGCTGAAGACAAGTAGATCTTTTTCCATGTGTGAACAAATGATGTACTTCTATTTGATGCGCTGGTACTGATTTTAGAATAGAGAATTCTTATGCTTTCGGGTAATATCCTATTCTACTGATATAGGAATTTGAAGGCTGTTTGCATATGTGTATAGTGAACTTGTTCAGGTTATAATCAATTGGTCGAAACAGCCTCTCTACCTCCCTAAGGTTAGAGTAAGGTCTACGTACACATTACCCTCCCCAGACACCACTTGTGGGATTCCACTGGGTATGTTGTTGTTGTTGTTTAACGCTGGTGTCCGCATAGAAATCCAGGAACTCTGAAGTAATTTTAAATTTCATGGGCAAATGGAACAAACTAAAGAGCTCCTCTCTGATACTTCACGAACGATGTCCCCTTGGTTAGAATTTCTTCTCAGCTACGTTATAGACCAATGGATTACAACCTGCAGAGAAGAAAGTAAATCAAAACCTTCAGAAGAAGTTTGAAGTTGAATAGTGAAACTTAAGCGACCAATTAAATCTATGCAAAGTACTTTTGGTTAGACAATATTTATTCTCATTTTCCATGATTATGGAAGAAAATGATACTGAAGATGAACTGAATAGAAGGTCGAAAAGATAAAGTCATAACAAGCTACGAAGGAGCTTCTGCGCTTAAAAATATTAATCAACATGATAACCACTAAAAGAAATATGTGAATTATCAGATGTTTGTGCTTTTGATAATGCTTGCTATAGGTAATGGTATAACCTAAAAAATCTGTCAACTTCCTGTCATGTCATTCCCGCTGAAGGTCTTGCAGGTATGTTACACGAGGTAAAAATTTGAATATTGGGACCTTAGTCTGAAAATGTATCCAAGTTTGGGATGAACAATATCTGGTGATTGTGAAGACGGACAAAGGAACGCTGTACATGCTATTGTACGTATATCCGGGGGTATATTCACCTCTGCTATATACTTATTAGGTTAAAGAAAATTTAAATAGAGTGTATTTTCCACCTTGTAAAAATCTAGGTTTCTGTTTAATCATGGTAAAAATTACATTTAGGAGTCTGTCAAACAGATTGATGTGATCAGTACGTCTGACATCTTATGTATTTTGTGAGCGGTTTTAGTGCATGTTCTTCCGATTGGTTTGCTTGTCATTGCCCCTTTCCTTTATCTTTTTTGAGACGAGAGTCTACCAGAAACAACCTCTGTGCCTTCTTAAAGATAGTGTGGGAATACACTGGGTTTGTTGTTATTGTTCTAGTGCATGTTCTATGAGATCTCTGCTCTTCTTGAGTTAAAGCTCAAATATCTTGCTGAGTTGAGGCACTACTTAAAGCATCTAGTATAACGAGTTTTTACAATGATGCTATGTATGTTCTCCATTTCACACCCATGTATCACTTAATTTTGAAGCTATTGAGTTGAAGAATATGATTATTAAGCAAGCAAAGCTACTGTGCTCTTGCAAATTCTCTGCCTTCTGGAATGTCTTGCAAGCTAGTGCTTGTTTGGCCTTGTGCGACCATGCAGAGTCCGCTGGATTGTCTGCCTTACTGGCATTTTTAAGACATAAATTCGAATCTGTTTTTCTGTTAACTTTGTGTTCCATTACCTTGTACATTCAAGTGTTGTTTCTCTTGCTTGATTGTAGTTTATAGTCAGTCTGGAAGCCCTTCTTCTACTGGATGTTACTTCTTTTGGCTTCTATGCTCTTAATTGATCATTGTGTCTATTCCTCAAGTAGCTGTTGAAGACATAATTAAGTAAATAAAAGTGTGCTATCTCTAACAGCTTAATTAAGCTTTTAGATGAGATGGTCACACACACTTCAACATGGTATAGGAGAGGTCTCGGGTTCAAGTCTCACTGCCACCCAATATCAAAACGAATTTTCACGTGCTTGGCTCAAAAAAGAATCAAGCCCGCATGTGAGGGAGCGTGTAGAAGACATAATTAAGTAAATAAAAGTGTGCTCCCTCTAACAGCTTAAGCTTTTAGATGAGATGGTCACACACTTCAACAGTAGCTTCATGTTCATATTGGATTATTTCTCCTTTTGAAAAATCATATACTTCATTGTACAATGCAGGTGATTCAAGGAACGGCAACCATCCATTGATTGAATAGACCCTGTAGTTTACCTAGTTTAAATCCATACTCGATTTTCGTCCAAGCAACATGAAGCCTCCAAATTTCAATTTGGAATCAGAAGACGAGTCTGAGGTCAGCAGCTGCCAATTAGGTTCAAATATATATGTCCAAGAAACATGTCCTGGTCCCTCCAAGGACAGCAGTACCAATTCCTGCCTGACAAACTCTTTTAATCTTCAGCAGGATTCAAAGCCTGTTACTCTTGACTTGACTCTTGGCTTTAACAGCAGTGATCCCGAGTTGAACGCCAATGGTGAGACAAGTGATGAAGTAGTACCCCATCCTCCAACAGCAGCATTATCCAGGATTTTCTCATGCAATTTCTGTAGGCGCAAGTTTTACAGTTCGCAGGCTTTAGGAGGACACCAGAATGCACATAAGAGGGAGAGGACTTTGGCGAAGAGGGCAATGCGGATGGGAATGTTATCGGACAGGTATGCTAGCTTGGCATCGTTGCCCCTACATGGGGCTGCATTTCGATCTCTTGGCGTGGAAGCTCATGCTTCTATGCACCAACGAGTCTCGTACCAAGAAACGCTTACACACGCAAGTAGAGGTGGGGCGAGATTTGAACAAGGCTATTTCGGGATGCCAGTATTTGTGGAAGACGATGAAGTGGAAATGTTTTGGCCGGGTAGCTTCAGGCAAGTAGAGGGAATTGGTGGCAATCAGAGGTTTAATTCAGGGCAAGGTTCCAACATAAACTTTGTAGCTGTAGCTCCTCAAACTAGGACAGATCCATCATTGCCTGATCTTAATTTGAAACTCTGATAAGTCTTTTCTCATATTCTATTCTACTTTTTGTATCAGAATTTTCAATATTGTGATATTACATTAGTGCTCTATTTGTACAGGAGATGAGTTTTTTTGACTGTCTTGAAATAATTGTGATATTACATTACTGCGCTTTCCTTCGTTAAGTGATATTTTCATTTGCAATACTCGTACGACTGCAAGATTTAATCAACACACTAAAGTTATATGTCTTTTTTCTTTTCATTTTAGAACTATATAGGAGTTTTGAAGTATGGATCATAATTCGGTTCAGAAAGACGGAAACCTTCCAATTGAAGAATAACAAGAATCTATCTGAGAGATTACACACAAAATGAGATTCAGACGTAGCAAATAACATGTCTTTCAGCAATACATTGGTATCCAAGCTTAAGCAGTAAAACAAAGTAATACTGAATGAAGTGAGGAAATACAACCACAATAAAATATGAAAGTTGGAATAGTTCACAAGAAAGAGAACACTCCCACATGAGCGGGAACTCAAAATGTAAGAAACCCAGAGAAGGGTACAGTTCCAAGCTGACAGTGGAGCACATTTAAATCTCCAGAACCACGCAGGGAATATTTTCAACTTAACAATACTTGTAATAAACAATAGACAAACAAGTTTCTTCATTGACAAGTATTTAGATCAGCTGGCTGCAACAAAATATGGAATGCGTCACGCCTTGATTCTTTCCTGCAAAGAGGAGACTAAGTAAGAGAGGAGAAGTGTCGAAGATTGGTTTCTTCGCTTAAAGGAGTCTCTTTATGGTCTTGAAAGAAATCACTAAATCATTCACAGTAGTCCATAAAATAGAGGACCAAAAAAGTCTCTATAAGATGGAATAACAGCATTTGATATTGCTATTCTCAATCTGGTCGAACCATTTACATGTTTCGAATAACAAACACGAAAAGAACTGAATGCTCGATGTTGACATATAGGCACTTAAATTCTATACTACAACAGAGTCCTGTTGCCGAATTTAATGTTTGATCAAAGTGCAATCCAGAATGCAAGTGAAAATTACTAGTTCATCATATATTTTCATCATTCCATGGTGTTGGATTTTGCATCTGTTACTGCTACTGTTTTCTAGAATAATTAGTTGTTTAATTTTAGGAGGAGTCTGCTAGAAGATTCAGAATTTTAATTATAGTAAGAGTTTAGTAATTTAGTTGTAGGAGGAGTCTACTACTTTATTTATTTGGCTATTTAAAGCCCTATGATTAATAAAATTTTAGAGACAATTTTTCAATCCTATTTTCAACCTTCTTGCTGCTTGCATATTTTTTCTAAAATCTATAACAGTGGTATCAAAGCCTCCATTGATCTTGACGGATCTCTAAATTCGCTGAAAAACAACCAATTTCAACCACTTTTAAACCATACGCATTTTTACTCATATCGATTTTTAACCAAATTTTTAACAATGACAAGCAGCGGTTTCTCTTTGAATACCCCACAAATTTTTACTGGTGAAAACTATCAGATTTGGTCAGTGAAGATGAAATCTTATCTTGAAGCTTATGATCTATGAGAAGTTGTAATGGAAGACAAACTTATACAACCACTTCCTGCAAATCCTATCCTTGCCCAAATTAAAGCTCATTCAGATGAGAAAACCAAAAAATACAAAGCCAAAACTATAATTCAAAATTCAGTTGCAGATTCAATCTTCTTTAAAATCATTGCATGTGAGACAGCAAAAGAGGCTTGGGAAACACTCAAACTGGAGTATCAAGGAAGTGAACGAGGCAGACAAAATCATATTTTAAATTTGAAAAGAGATTTTGAATCTCTTAGAATGCAAGATGATGAGACCATCGCTAAGTATTCTGACCGAATTTCTTTAATTGTCAATAAAATCAGGTTACTTGGCGAGGATTTCAAAGATGACAGGATAGTTGAAAAAATTCTTGTGACAATTCCCGAGAGATTTGAATCCAAAATTTCCTCTCTGGAAGAGTCTAAAGATCTCTCTACCATCTCGGTTGCAGAATTAATAAGTGCTCTTCAAGCACAAGAGCAAAGAAGGGCCTTCAGACAAGACAAAGTTACTGAGGGTATTTTTTTTATGCGAAACACCAAAAAGAAAAAGTCGATTATCCTTATTGCAACTATTGTAAAAAGAAAACACACTTAGAAAAATTTTGTTGGTGGAGACCTGATGCATTATGTGGAAATTGCAAATAAAAAGGTCATGTTACAAAAGTGTGCAAGTTCAAAGATGCTCATGCACAAGCACTAATAGCAGAAGAAGGAATTGAGGATGACCGGTTCCTTCTTCCATAACCAGAGCTCGGAGAAGGAAGAGATAAGAGGGCCCTATGGAGAATGTGGTCAGAAATCCATAATAGAGTCCGACCACAACGACCGAATTGATTATCTTCATGCATAAGGATACTAGATTACCTAGTAGAAAAGATTGAAAAATCATCACAAACGTCCCTTATTTCTTTTCTATTGCAATTTCTGGATTATTATATGATGATTTTTCAACTTTCCATATATAGAAAAGAAATAGAAAGAGATAGACTAGAAACAACATCTGTTATGTCAATGGCACCAAAGGGATATTAAATGAATGGTTAGACTGCAGCAATAGAGCAAGGAGGAGTGTTGGATTTTGCATCTATTACTGCTACCGTTTTCTAGAATAATTAGTTGTTTAGTTTTAAGAGGAGTCAGCTTGAAGATTCGGAATTTTAATTATAGTAAGAGTTAAGTAATTTAGTTGTAGGAGGAGTCTACTACTTTATTTATTTGGCTATTTAAAGCCCTATGATTAATAAAATTTTAGAGACAGTTTTTCAATCCTATTTTCAACCTTCTTGCTGCTTGCATATTTTTTCTAAAATCTATAACACATGGATCATTACCTCGAGCTAATGAAATACAGAAATAGTCACAAGAAAAAACATGTTTCTATCAAATGAAAGACATTATGCATGGAGATGTGATGTTTTAACTTCAATACCACACAAGAGGGGGGTGATTTGTGTGGTGTTTAATTTTTTGCGTGCACAGATTATAGAAGGACCTGGTTCCTCTATGTGTTCCTTATACTACCGTTGCATAATAATAAATGCATAAATTAAAGAACACAAGGATTTTTACCTGGAAAACACCCGGCTCAAAAGGTGAAAAAATCACGACCTACTTCCCAGTAGGATTTTTCCAAAACTCTTTACTAAATCACTGAGCCAAAAACTGCACTTACAAAATACTTTTGTAAACCTAGAATTAACTCTAATCCCGTTGTGGCACACAACCTCTAACTGTTGCGACAACTTCAAGTTAACTCTAACTTGAATACTATGAGTACCTACTACAATTGCCTCTAGATAAAGTTGAAAGGTACAATATGAAAGCACCTACTATAATTGAACTAGAATAAAAGACAGATACTTGGAACTGGTTCTTCTATCTGGTTCATGTAGCTTCAGGTTTGTACACTTGAATCACACACGAATTGCTTGCAAAATGCCTTGCTATTTTGATCTCAATTCACGTTTAACTTCTGCTTTTGTGCATGCATGTAGAATGATAACATCCTGTGATTTATAGAGTTAGTAGAGTAGAAAATAACTAGAGTTCTAATGCTACTCTTCCTTGGTAGAAGAGTTCTAGTTGATCTCAACTTCTAACTCCTCCCTTATCTTGGATAACTCCTCCCTTATCTTGGATAGTGTTCTCTATGATTAAGGAGAAGGACTCCTTAATCAATTATACAACTTTTTCGATAAGGAGATATCAATTATACCAAGTTAAGCTTATCTCCTTCACGTATATCCCACATGCTCGAATCTGCCCGTGTCTATGCACATAAGGGATTGACCCGGTTCATGCCTGAGCTTCCTTTGTCAATCTTCAACACTAACTTTCACTTAGGCCAACAAATTCCCCCTTTTTGATGATGACAAACTCTGTGCTTTTCATAAGCTTAGGCCCTGTTTCAACTTAGCTCAACATCAACATAATGTTAGAAACATTTTTTCTTTTTATTACTTATCATCAAGGACCATGTTCATTAGGTTATAAATATCACTGTTCCAAGTATAAAGCACAATCTTTTCCCCCCCTTTTGGCATCATCGAAAAGTTGCATAAAAAATGTGCGATATACAGATTTTAAAACTTACTCATGGCCACTGAGGTTACTTCAAATGCAATCATGGGGTAATCATCATAAGAATTTTAACCATCAAAGAAATATAAACAAACAGTTAGAGCAAAAGACAGTGAATTTCATTGATGATTGATAAGATTCTACCACAAAGCATAAGAAGAAATAAAAATACTGGAAACATGAGCAAAAGAAACAAAAAATCCCGAACTAGACACTGGTTGATCTACACTAGGCTAGGAGGCTTAAGGCTGGGAAGAACTAGGTGCTTGATTTTTGGCTTGGAGGAGTTTCAACATATACTGAAGAATGCCATTATTCTTCTCCTTTTCTCTTGCCAGCTCAGTTCTGAGAGCATCTCTCTCAGTCTCCACCTCTACCAACCTCTTCTTCAGCCTCTCAATCTCATTATCCTTAGCCCCACTTTCTTCATTAGGTCTGCGAGGGTTTTCTCTACAGATGAACCAGGTTCATCTCTATTTTTCCCAAGTTGAACAAGCCCTTTAGCAGCTTCGCCAGACCCACTTCCCCATGTTTTCTGTACACTCTCGTCTACTCCATCATATTTCTCTTCCCAAATAGCCATTGCACCTGTGTCTTTGGTTAAACTTACAGGTTTTTACCCTTTTCCCTCACATCACTCCTAACTCCCTTGCTCTCTTTTTCTTTTCTCTTTTTATTTTTACCACCAACTTCTCCAGACTCTATAGTTTCAACACCTGCTATAGACCCTACCAGCACAAACCTATTCTCCAAATTTGTATCAATTTCAAAAATTATCTCAAGAGTAACTTTAGGGCCAAAAGATACCTGTTCAGTTTCAGAAGAAACCGTTTCTTCCCCCTCAGTAGCAGATTTAAATGAGTCTTTATATTTTTGAGGTTCCTCGACCTGGCTATCCTTTAATTATTTATCTAATTTCTTGGATAATGCGCTCCGTGCCACAGTCTTGCGAGTAAGCATCTTAGTTCTTCCTTTCTTAGACAAAGGTGTGGTTGAAGGTGTGATAGATGGTGTGGTATGATTTCCTTGGGTGAGGATGAAGGATTTTCAGGAGTGTTAGCCATTTCTGTGCTTGGGTATGGGAGAGAAGAGAATTGGATTGTGTTTGGAAGATGAGAAAAGATGGAGAGTATTTGACGGCTTGAAAAGATGGAGTGAGGAAAATAATAATGCTGATCAATTTAAAGAGGAGTAATTAATGGGGTAACGACAACTTTTCAAACTTTTAGAAGTCTAATCAAACTGAATTTCAGTTTTGAAAAGACTTTGGAGTGTATCCCTAGAATCTAGGTACTTCAATTCGGTTGGGACTCTTTTGAACAGAACTGGTTCACTTGTAACGGATAAGTCCAAAAGGAGTTTGGAATTAGGTAGGACTCTTCTCATGATCCAAATATTATTATTTCAAATTATGCAGAGTGTAGAAAACATACCGAGTAATCTTGTGTCACGACCCGAAATTTCCACCATCGGGACCGTGATAGCACCTAACATTTCACTTGCTAGGCAAGCCAACGTTAGAGAATCATTAAACCAAATCCTTATTTCCATTCAGTAAATAATAATAATTAGCTAAGATGAAATATAATAAGTGCGGAATAATATAAAAATTATATTAATTACTACCACCTGGATCTGGAGTCACAATTCACGAGCATTCTAGAATTTACTACAAGTAATAGTCTGAAAGAAATACAACTGTCTGAATGAAAGAAACAGTAGAACAGAAAAGATAGATGGGGACTTTGAGGTCTGTGGACGCCGACAGATCTACCTTGAGTCTTCGGATAGCGGTCCAATAGTGAAATCTCGATCAACCCGAGTCGGTACCAAAATCTGCACAGAAAGTGCAGAGTGCAGTATCAGTACATCCGACACCATGTACTGGTAAGTGTCGAGCCTAACCTCGACGAAGTAGTGACGAGGCTAAGGCAAGACACCTACAAATCAACCTGTACAATTTAACAATGTATATACAAATAACAATAATGAAGAGCCAGACATGAAATATCGGGAGTGGGAAACATGCTGGGGGAAATACGAGATAAGGAACTACAACAGAATGATAACTCGAACAACCAATATACTATGAATCAACAGAAACAACGAATACAATAAAGAAAAAATGCACGAAATCACTCTTCATGCTTTTACTCTCAATCTCACCATAAAAACAATAGAAATGGCACGGCATCACCCTTCATGCATTTACTCTCATATCATGGCACGACATCACCCTTTGTGCATTAACACTCACAATATGGCACGACATCATCCTTCGTGCTTTTACACTCACAATATAGCACGACATCACCCTTCGTGCATTAACACTCACAATATGGCACGACATCACCCTTCGTGCATTAACACTCACAATATGGTACAACATCAACCTTCGTGTATTAACACTCTCCCTTACCATAATGCAATGCATAAATAACAACAGGAAGATAGAATAAAAAGTACAAGCCTTACTTCAACATTTGGTTCCACAATATCAATCTCAACTTTGAAATAAATACTAGATTATCACCAAAAAATCCGTAAACATGATAAGAACGATCAATTTAACAACACTAGTATAAACACATAGTAATTAGGCATAGGAAAGAGACAATATAAGAAAAATGAGAGAAACATGGAAAACAGGTAAATTGGCGACGCATAAGTATTCGTCACCTCACATATACGCCGCTCACATGAATTTCACATAACAAATAGTGTGAGGTTCCTAATTTCCTCAAGTCAAAGTTAGACACAACACTTACCTTGCTCCGAAGGCCACTTAATTCTCAATCACAACTTTTCCTCTAGAATTCACCTCCAAACCGCTCGTATCTATTCAAAAATGACTCAATAATATCAAATATTGCTAAAGGAATCAATTATATTGCATAAATTAAATTTCCCAAATTTTCCTCCAAAAATAAAAATAAAAATCGACCCCGGGCCTGCTTGGTCAAAACCCGAGGTTCGGACCAAAATCCATTTACCCATTCATCCCCGAGCCCGGATATATAATTGGTTTTGGAATCTGACCTCAAATTGAGATCTAAATCCCCAAATTTTTGAAATCTCTAGTTTTTACCCAAACCCCTAATTCTACCATGAAAACTCTAGATTTTAGGTTGAAAATTTATGAAATGAAATGGGTAATTAAAAGAAAATGGTTTAGAATCACTTACCAACACTCTAGGGAAGAAAATGACTCTTGAAAATCGCCTCTAGTCCGTTTGGTTTTTGAGAAAAATGAATTTATGGCTAAATCCCGTGTTTGGATTCTGTTAAGTACTGGGCGACACTGTGCATCACGTTCGCAAGGCCATTGTCGCATTCGCGAAGAGCAGAGCTGCAAAGCCTTCGCGTTCACGAGACCTTGCTCGCGTTTGCGATGGTTACTCCTCTTTGGCCTTCGCGTTCGCGAGACCATGCTTGCGTTCGCGAAGAAGGATCACTGACTCTCCCCCAGGTGTGCCTAACACTATGCGTTCGCGAGGAGCTGGTCGCGTTCGCGAAGGGTAACGCCCCCATTGCTTCACGCTCGCGAACAAGCCTTCGCGTTCGTGAAGAAGAAAATTCCAGCTGACCAGTTTACTCTTACCGTTCGCGAGAGTACCTTCGCCAACACGAAGAAGGGCATGCCAGAACACCAAAATCTGCAGAAAACTAGATTTTCCAAAGCTCAAACATTTAGTGGTCTATCCGAAACTCACCCGAGCCCTCTGGGCTCCAAACCAAACATGCGCACAAGTCTAAAAACATCATACGAACTTGCTCGAGCGATCAAATCGCCAAAATAACACCTAGAACTACGAATTTAGCACCAAATCAAATGAAATTCTTAAGAATACTTTAAAATTCCTATCTTCTGAACTGGACGTCCGAATCACGTCAAATCAACTCCGTTTCTCACCAAATTTCACAGACAAGTCTTAAATACTATAATGAACCTGTACCGGGATCCGGAACCAAAATACAGATCCGGTACTAACAATGCCAAACATCAATCAATTCTTAAAAATAATAAATTTTCAGACTTTTAATTTTCATAAACAATTCATAACTCGAGCTGGGGACCTCCGAATTTAATTCCGGGCATACGTCCAGGTCCCATAATTTGATACGGACCCAGCGGGACCGTCAAAACATGGATCCAGGCTCGTTTACCAAAAATGCTAACCAAAGTCAACTAAAATTAACTTTTAAAGCAAAAATTCTTATTTTCATCAATTTTTAACATAAAAGTTTTTCGGAAACACGCCCGGACTGCACTCGCAAATCGAGGAGGGTAAAAATGAGATTTTTAAGGCTTAAAAGCGCAGATTCGAGTTCTAAAACATAATATGACCTTTTGGGTCATCACATTCCCCCCTCTAAAACAACCGTTCATCCTCGAACGGACATAGAAAAGTACATAAGCTGGTGAAAAGGTGGGGATATCTACCCTGCATAACGGACTCGGACTCCCAAGTAGCTGCCTCAACAGGCTGACCTCTCCACTACACTCGAACTGAAGAGTAACTCTTTCATCTCAACTGGCGAACTTGCCAGGCTAGAATAGCCACCGGCTCCTCCACGTAAGTCAAATCCTTGTCCAACTGGACAAAGCTGAAATCTAACACATGGGACGGATCGCCTTGATACTTTCGAAGCATGGACACATGGAACATCGGATGAACTGCTGATAAACTAGGTGGCAACGCAATCCTGTAAACCACCTCTCCCACTCTCTCCAGAATTTCAAAAGGTCCGATATACCTAGGACTCAACTTTCCCTTCTTTCCGAACCTCATCACACCCTTCATGGGTGATACCCGAAGCAATACTCTCTCCCCGACCATGAATGCAACATCACGAACCTTGCGGTTAGCATAACTCTTCTGCCTGGACTGAGTTGTGTGAAGTCTATCCTGAATAATCTTGACCTTGTCCAAGGCCTCCTTTACCAAATCAGTACCCGATAACCGAGCCTTTCTCGGCTCAAACCATCCGACCGGCGATCGATAACATCTACCATATAGTGCCTCATAGGGAGCCATCTGAATGCTCGAATGGTAGCTGTTGTTGTAGGCGAATTCTGCAAGGGGCAAGAACTGATCCCACGATCCTCCGAAGTCTATAACACATGCGCGAAGCATATCCTCCAAGATTTGAATAGTGCGCTCGGACTGCCAGTCCGTCTGAGGATGAAATGCTGTTCTCAACTCAACCCGCGTACCCAACTCACACTGTACTGCCCTCCAGAAGTGCGAGGTGAACTGCATACCTCGATCATAAATGATAGACACGGGTACACCATAAAAACGGACGATCTCACGAATGTAAATCCCTGCCAACTACTCCGAAGAATAGGTAACTGCCACAGGAATGAAGTGCGCTGACTTAGTCATCCCGTCCACAATGACCCAAATGGTATCGAACTTCCTCTGAGTCCGTGGGAGTCCAACAATGAAATCCATAGTGATACGCTCCCACTTCCACTCAGGAATCTCTATATTCTGAAGCAAACCACCAGGTCTCTGATGATCGTACTTTACTTCCTGGCAATTTAGACATCGAGCTACATATGCAACTATGTCTTTCTTCATCCTCCTCCACCAATAATGCTGCCGCAAGTCCTGATACATCTTGGCGGCACCCGGATGAATAGAATACCGGGAATTGTGGGCCTTTTCAAGAACTAACTCACATAGTCCATCCATATTAGGCACACAAATATGGCCCTGCATTCTCAAAACTCCGTCATCTCTAACAGTAACCTGCTTGGCACCACCGTGCCGCGCTGTGTCTCTAAGGACAAGTAAATGAGGATCGTCATCCTGCCGATCTCTGATACGCTCAAACAAAGAAGACCGAGCAACTGTACAAGCTAGAACACGGCTGGGCTCAGAAACATCCAACCTCACGAACTGGTTTGCCAGGGCCTGAACATCCAATGCAAGCGGTCTCTCACCAAATGGAATATAAGCAAGGCTACCCATACTAGCCGACTTTCTACTCAAAGCATTAGCCACCACATTGGCCTTTCCGGGGTGATACAAAATGCTGATGTCATAGTCTTTCAATAGCTCCAACCACTTCATCTACCTCAAATTGAGCTCCTTTTGTTTGAACAAGTACTGTAAACTCCGATGGTCTGTGAAAACCTCATATGACATGCCGTAAAGATAGTGGCTGCAAATATTCAGCGCATGAACAATGGCTGCCAACTCTAAGTCATGGACATGGCAATTCTTCTTGTGAACCTTCAACTGCCGTGAAGCATATGCAATAACCTTGCCACCCTGCATCAATACTGTACGCAGACAAATGCGATATGCGCCATAATATACTGTATAAGATCCTGAACCTGTGGGTAACACCAATACCGCTGCCGTAGTCAAAGCTGTCTTGAGCTTCTGGTTGCTCGCCTCACACTCATCTGACCACCTGAACGGGGTACCCTTCTGGGTCAACCTGGTCAACGGGGTTGCAATGGATGAAAACCCCTCCACAAAACGATGGTAATAACCTGCCAATCCCAAGAAACTACGGATCTCTGTAGTTGATGTGGGTCTAGGCCAGTTCTAAACTGCCTCAATCTTCCTAGGATCCACCTGAATACCCTCTGCTGATACAACGTGACCCAAGAAAGCAACTGAACTCAACCAAAACTTGTATTTTGAGAACTTAGCATATAACTGGCTGTCTCTCAGAGTTTGAAGAATGATCTAAAGGTGCTGTTAGTGCTCCTCTCGGCTGCGGGAGTATATCAAGATATCATCAATAAACACAATCACGAAGGAATCCAAGTAGGGCTTGAACACCCGGTTCATCAAATCTATGAATTCTGTTGGGGTATTTGTCAGCCCAAATGATATCACTAGAAACTCATAATGCCCATACCGAGTCCAAAAAGCTGTCTTAGGGACATCGGATGCCCTAATCCTCAACTAATGGTAGCTAGATCGCAAATCAATCTTCGAAAACACTTGGGCACCCTGAAGCTGATCAAATAAATCATCAATCCTCAGCAATGGGTACTTGTTCTTGATGGTGACTTTGTTTAACTGCCAATAATCTACACACATCCTCATCGATCCATATTTCTTATTCACAAACAACACAGGTACACCCCAGGGTGAGACACTAGGTCTAATGAAGCCCTTATCAAGCAAATCTTGCAACTGTTCCTTCAATTATTTCAACTCTGGCGGGGCCATGCGGTATGGCAGAATGGAAATGGGCTGAGTACCCGGAGTCAAATCAATGCAAAAATTAATATCCCTGTCGGGTGGCATCCCCGGCAGGTCTGCAGGAAACACCTCTGGAAACTCACGAACAACCGGCACTGAATCCATGGAAGGAATTTACGTACTAGAATCGCGGACATAAGCCAAATAATCTAGACACACCTTCTCGACCATATGTCGAGCCTTCATATAAGAGATAACCCTGCTGGTAGAATGACCAAGAGTCCCTCTCCACTTTAATCGAGGCAACCCCTGCAAGGCTAAGGTCACCGTTTTGGCATGACAATCTAATATAGTATGATAAGGTGACAGCCAATCCATACCCAGTATGACATCAAAATCAACCATATCAAGAAATAGAAGATCTACACGAGTCTCAAGACTCCCAATGGTGTCCACACACGAACGATAAACAAGATCTACAACAATAGCATCTCCCGCTGGTGTAGACACATACATAAGAGCACTCAAAGAATCACGGGGCACAACCAAATATGAAGCAAAATAGGATGACACATAGGAGTAAGTAGATCCCGGATCAAATAGAACTGAAGCATCTCTACTGCAAACTGAAACAGTACATGTGATGACAACATAAGATGACTCAGCCTCAGGCTTGGCTGGGAAAGCATAACACCGGGGCTGGGCCCTACCACCCTGAACTATGTCCCTGGGACGACCTCTAACTTGCTGGTCTCCACCTCTAATGGCCTAACCTCCACCTCGAACAGTTTGGCCTCTACCTCTGGCTGCCTGACCCCTGCCTCTGGTTGACTGAGCAGGTGGTGCAACAATTGGTGCCGGAACCATGGCACGAGAACTCTGATACTGTGAGCTTCCCGTTGCCCGATGGCAAAATCTAGCAATGTGTGTCGGATCACCACAAGTATAACATAACCTTTGCTGCTGACCCTGAAACTGACCCTGTTAACTTGAGTAACCACCCTGATAACTCTGGAGTGGAGGTGCACTAATAAGAGCTGGTGGTGCACTGTAAGGTAGCTGGTCGGAATAAGGCATATGAGGACCACGACCACCTGAGGCACTGCGGGATGCCTGGAGTGCTGAATGAAATGACCTGGGAGGATGGCCTCTGCCATAAGTACTCCTGCCTCCAGATGAGGCTCCACTGAATCCACCGGAGTGATGAGGCCTCTTATCAAACCCCTGACCTCCCCGAGCAAGAACCATCTCGACTCGTCTGGCGAAGTTTGCAGCCGCCTGAAAAGAAATTTCACTCCCAGTCTCCTTAGCCGTCTACAATATGATAGGCTGAGTAAGTCCATCAATAAACCTCCTCACCCTCTCTCTCTCGGTGGGAAGCAGAAGAATAGCATGACGGGACAAATCCACGAAATGGGTCTCATACTAAGTAACAGTCATACTGCCCTGCTGGAGACGCTCAAACTGACGGCGACGCTCCTCTCTCAATGTGATAGGTAGAAACTTCTCTAGGAAGAGTTGAGAGAACTGGTCCCAAGTAAGAGCAGGTGACCCAGCTGGTCTGGTCAGCAAATAATCTCTCCACCATTTCTTGGAGGAACCAGTCATCTAAAATGCAGCAAAATCGACCCCATTGGTCTCCACTATACCCATGTTCTGTAGAACCTCGTGACAACTATCGAGATACTCCTGGGGATCCTCTGAAGGAGCACCACTGAAGTGAACTGGGAAGAGCTTAGTAAACCTGCCCAATATCCATAAAGCCTCATAAGACATAGCTGGCCCATCTCCGGCCTGTGCCGCAACAACCGGCTGAACTACTCTGACTGGCTGAGATGCTAGAGCCTGATATTGGGGAGCTATCTGCTTCGGAGTGGGAGTAGTGGGAGTCTGGGATCCTCCTCCAGCCTGAGAGACCGCTGGTGCCATGGGAAATGTGCCCATCTGGTCCACACTCTCCACAAGGCCCACCAAACGGACCAAAGCGTCCTGAAGTACTGGGGTGGCAATGAACCCTTCCGGAACCTGAGCTGGTCCGGCAGGAACAGTCTGTGCTGGAACTTCCTCGTCAAGATCTATCTAAAGCTCCACTGCTGGGGCTGCTGCTCGGTCTCTGGGCTGAGCCCTTACCTCGGCCTCTAGCACGGCCTCGGCCTCGACCTCTGCCCTGCGTGAGAGCTGCCATTGGAGGCTGTGGCTGCTGCTCAGCAGAGGAAGCGGTACGTGTTCTCTCCATCTGCGAGAGAATAAGAGTGGAAGAGTTCAATCAGTATTGAGATAACAAAATCGCACGATAGAGAAGAATAGAAGTGAAATTTGTTCCTAAACTTCATAGCCTCTGGAAGATAAGCACAAACGTCTCTGTACCGATCCTCCAGGCTCTATTAATCTTGCTCATGAATCGTGAGACCTAGGCAACCTAGTGCTCTGATACCAACTTGTCACGACCCGAAATTTCCACCGTCGGGACCGTGATGGCGCCTAACATTTCACTTGCTAGGCAAGCCAATGTTAGAGAATCATTAAACCAAATACTTATTTCCATTCAGTAAATAACAATAATTAGCTAAGATGAAATATAATAAGTGCGGAATAATATAAAAATTATATTAATTACTACTACCCGGATCTAGAGTTACAATTCACGAGCATTCTAGAATTTACTATAAGTAATAGTCTGAAAGAAATACAACTGTCCGAAAGAAAGAAACAGTAGAACAAAAAAGATAGATGGGGACTTCAAGGTCTGTGGACGCCGACAGATCTACCTTGAGTCTTCAGATAGCGGTCCAATAGCGAAATCTCGATCAACCCGAGCCGGTACCAAAATCTGCACAGAAAGTGCAGAATGCAATATCAGTACAACCGACCCCATGTACTGGTAAGTATCGAGCCTAACCTCGATGAAGTAGTGACGAGGCTAAGGCAAGGCACCTACAAATCAACCCGTACAATTTAACAGTGTATATACAAATAACAATAATGAAGAGCTAGACAGGAAATATCGGGAGGGGGAAACATACTGGGGGAAATATGAGATAAGGAACTACAACAGAATAATAACTGGAACAACCAATATACTAGGAATTAACAGAAACAACGAATACAGTAAAGGAAAAATGCACGGCATCACCCTTCGTGCTTTTACTCTCAATCTCATCATAAAAACAATAGAAATAGCACGGCATCACCCTTCGTGCATTTACTCTCATATTATGGAACGACATCACCCTTCGTGCATTAACACTCACAATATGGCACGACATTACCCTTCATGCATTTACACTCACAATATGACACGACATCACCCTTTGTGCATTAATACTCACAATATGGCACGACATCACCCTTCGTGCATTAACACTCATAATATGGCACAACATCACCCTTCGTGCATTCACACTCTCCCTTACCATAATGAAATGCATAAATAATAATAGGGAGATAGAATAACAAGTACAGGCCTTACTTCAACATTTGGTTCCACAATATCAATCTCAACTTTGAAATAAATACTCGATTATCACCAGAAAATCCGTAAACATGATAAGAACGATCAATTTAACAACACTAGTATAAACACACAGTAATTAGGCATAGGAAAGAGACAATATAAGAAAAATGAGAGAAACAAGGAAAACAAGTAAATTGGCGGCGCATAAGTACTAGTCACCTCACATATACGCCGCTCACATGAATTTCACATAACAAATAGTCTGAGGTTCCTAATTTCCTCAAGTCAAAGTTAGACACAACACTTACCTTGCTCCGAAGGCCACTTAATTCTCAATCACAGCTTTTCCTCCAGAATTTACCTCCGAACCACTCGTATCTATTAAAAAATGACTCAATAATATCAAATATTGCTAAAGGAATCAATTATATTGCATAAATTAAATATCTCAAATTTTCCTCAAAACAAAAATCGAAAATCGACCCCGGGCTCGCTTGGTCAAAACTCGAGGTTCGGACCAAAATTTATTTACCCATTCACCCCCGAGCCCGGATATATAATTGGTTTTTGAATCCGACCTCAAATTGAGGTCTAAATCCCCAAATTTCCGAAATCTTTAGTTTCTACCCAAACCCCTAATTCTACCATGAAAACTCTAGATTTTAGGTTGAAAATTTATGAAATGAAATGGGTAATTGAAAGAAAATAGCTTAGAATCACTTACCAATACTTTGGGGAAGAAAATGACTCTTGAAAATCGCCTCTAGTCCGTTTGGTTTTTGAGAAAAATGAATTTATGGCTAAATCCCGTGTTTGGATTCTGTTAAGTGCTGGGCGACAGTGTGCATCGCGTTTGTGAGGCCACTGTCGCATTCGCGAAGAGAAGAGCTGCCAAGCCTTTACGTGCGCGAGACCTTGCTTGCGTTCGCGATGGTTACTCCTCCCTAGCCTTTGCGTTCGTGAAGAAGGATCACTGACTCTCCCCCAGGTGTGCCTAACACTACGCGTTCACGAGGAGCTGGTCGCGTTCGTAAAGGGTAGTGCCCCCATCGCTTCGCGTTCGCAAAGAAGAAAATTTTAGCTGACCAGTTTACTCTTCGCGTTCGCGAGAGTACCTTCGCGAACGCGAAGAAGGACATGTCAGAACACCAGAATCTGCAGAAAACTAGATTTTCCAAAGTCCAAACATCCTGTGGCCTTTTCGAAACTCACCCGAGCCCTCGAGGGTCCAAACCAAACATGCACATAAGTCTAAAAATATCATACGAACTTGCTCGCGTGATCAAATCGCCAAAATAACACCTAGAACTACAAATTTAGCAACAAATCAAATAAAATTCTCAAGAACACTCTAAAATTCCTATCTTCTCAACTGGACGTCTGAATCACGTCAAATCAACTCCGTTTCTCACCAAATTTCACAGACAAGTCTTAAATACTATAATGAACCTGTACCGGGCTCCGAAACCAAAATACGGACCCGGTACTAACAATGCCAAACATCAATCAATTCTTAAAAATAATAAATTTTCAGACTTTTAATTTTCATCAAAAAATCATAACTCGAGCTGGGGACCTCCGAATTCGATTCTGGGCATACGCCCAGGTCCCATAATTCGATACTGACCAACCGAGTCCGTCAAAATATGAATCCGAACCCGTTTACCAAAAATATTGACCGAAGTCAACTAAAATTAACTTTTAAGGCAAAATTCTTATTTTCATCAATTTTCAACATGAAAGTTTTTTGGAAACACGCCTGACTGCACACGTAAATCGAGGAGGGTAAAAATAATATTTTAATGCTTAAGATCTCAGATTCAAGTTCTAAAACATAATATGACCTTTTGGGTCATCACATCTTGATGAACCAGGTTCTTCACTGATAATTCTCTTATGTAAGTCTAAATTTGCCAAAATAGAGAAAATATCATTAGAGATTAATGAATCATTTTAACACATGTCACAAGAGTATACTATTGAAAGTATGAGTCTGATAAAAAATTAATCTAATTATATACACATTTTCAGATTTTCTAACCAAAAATAATTTTTTTTAATATTTCTTTTTCAATTTTTTTTCGTTGTGAATTCTGAACAGGTCCTTTTAGGTGATATTAATAATCCCTTATTCTAACATGTTCCTTTCAAAGTGATCTCGACTTAGGGCTTTTGTGAAGATGTCAGCTATTTTCTTGTCAGTAGCACAAAATTCTATAGTGATCAACCCTTTTTCATAGTTATCCCTCAAAAAGTGATACCTAACATCTATGTGCTTAGTTCTCTTGTGATGAACCGGGTTCTTGATCATACTAATAGCACTAGTGTTATCACAAAAAATGGGGATACAGCCAACATCAATTCCAAAGTTCATTAATTGCTCTTTGATCCACAACAATTGAGCACAACATGAAGCAACAACAACATACTCAGCTTCAGCAGTAGAAAAGGCTACTGAATTTTGCTTTTTGGTAGCCCAAGAAACAAGACATGAGCCAAGAAAGTGTGCCATACCTGAGGTGCTCTTTCCATCCACTAGAAAACCTGCATAATCAGTATCAACATATCCCACTAGATTGAAATTACTACCTTTTGGATACCATAGACAGAGATCAGTGGTGCCTTTTAGATATCTCAAAATTCTCTTGACAGCAGTCAAGTGAGACTCCTTTGGATTTGCCTGAAATCTTGCACAAAGGCCTACACTGAACATAATGTCAGGTCTACTAGCAGTGAGATACAACAATGAGCCAATCATTCCCCTATACAACTTTTGATCAACAGATGAACCAAGTTCATCTATATCCAACTTTGTAGCTGTTGCAATAGGAATGTCAATTTCTTTGGAATCTTCTATTTTAAACCTTTTAAGCAACTCTTTTACATACTTCTGCTGATGGATCATAGTTCTATTTGAATTTTGTTTAATTTGTAAGCCTAAAAAGAAATTAAGCTCACCCATTATGCTCATTTCAAATTCACTCTCCATTAGTTTAGCAAATTCTTTACTTAACTTATCAGTAGTTGCTCCAAAGATTATATCATCAACATATATCTGAACTACCAAGAGATCTTTACCTTTTTCTTTCAAGAACAAAGTATTGTCAATTTTACCTCTCTTGTAGTCATGCTCAAGCAAAAACTTTGATAATCTTTCATACCATGCTCTTGGAGCCTGCTTGAGCCCATAGAGTGCTTTGTCAAGTTTGTACACATGATCAGGCCTTTCCTTGCTTTCAAACCCCAGGGGTTGCTTGACAAACACTTCTTCCTTTAGATAGCCATTGAGGAAGGCACTCTTGACATCTATCTGGTGGAGGGTGAATTCCATGTAAGCAAAAAAGGCTATAAGGAGTCTTATTGCTTCCAACCTTGCAACTGGAGCAAAGGTTTCATCATAGTCTATGCCCTCCTCCTGGCTATATCCTTGAACCACCAATCTTGCCTTGTTCCTTGTAACAGTTCCATCTTCATCAAGTTTGTTTCTGAAGACCCATTTTGTGCCAATTCTCGATCTGTCCAAGGGTTTTGGTACCAGATGCCAAACTTGACTTCTTTCAAATTGGTTGAGTTCATCCTGTATTGAATTTACCCAGTCTGCATCCTGCAAAGCTTCAGCAACAGTTTTAGGTTCAATAAGAGATAAAAAAGCATCAAAAGTACAAAGATTCTTTAATGAAGATCTGATTTTAATTCTAGAGGTTGGATCAATAATTATGTTCTCAATGGGATGAGAACTTTGATACTTGTAGGATTTCACAACTAGCTGGTTTCCCTTTGATGTTCCAGTTTTGTTGCTGTGGAACAGGTTCATGGACATGTTCCATTGAGGTTTGAGGATCATTTCCTCTTTTTTCTATTCCCCCTGTCAGGTTGCCCTGGGTAGAAGGACCTATTCCATCACATGTTCCTTCTTCTAGTGCAGCTTTAGTCTGGGCTGTAGTTTCATTTAAGTTTCTCACCAGCCCAATTGCTTCATCATCATGTTCATGTCTCTCAGAAAGGATGTTAGTTTCATCAAAAATCACATGAACACTTTTTTCAACACACATAGTTCTTTTGTTATGGACCTTATAAGCTTTACTATGTGAAGAATATCCCAAGAATACTCCCTCATCACTTCTGGGATCAAACTTATCTAGGGAGTCTTTCTTTACCATTGTTGTGCACAAAGCACTTGCATCCAAATGCCCTAAGATGGGATATGTTTGGTTTTCTCCCTTTAAGTAACTTATAGCGAGTCTTCTCTATAAGAGATCTAGTCATGTACCTATTTATGATGTAGCATGAAGTATTTATAGCTTCTGCCCAAAAGCTATGGGGCAGTTTACTAGAAAGAAGCATAGTCCTAGCCATATCTTCAAGTGTCCTATTATTTCTTTCAACTACTCCATTTTGTTGTGGAGTCCTAGGAGCAAAAAAATTATGATCTATGCCATGCTCATCACAAAATTCAGCAAATTTAGTATTTTCAAGTTTAGTGCCACGATCAGACCTAATTGATGCAAGTTGATTTCCTAGTTGCTTATGAGTTTTTCTAACAAAAAAAGTGAACATGTCAAATGCTTCATCTTTAGATGTTAAAAACAATGTCCAAGTAAACCTAGAGTAAACATCAAGAAGCACTATCACATATCTTTTACCACATCTGCTTAATATTCTCATTGGACCACAAAGATCCATATGGACCAGTTCCATCGTCCTGGTGGTTCTTACCACTTTCTTGCATTTAAAAGAGTATCTTACCTGCTTTTCCCTTGCACAAGCCTCACAAACTTTGTCTTCCTTGAACTTGATGTTAGGCAACCCTATCACCAGGTCCTTGGAAACTAATTTGTTGAGTTGACTCAGACTTGCATGTCCAAGTCTCTTGTGCCAAAGGAGGGGATCATTGTGCAACACACTTAAGCAAGCAAGTTCATTTTCTGTAAGTGTGGACAGATCTACAATATATATATTGTTCACTCTTTTTCCCTGCAAAACAATCTTGTCAGTGGTAAGATTAATCACAAAACATTTGGTAGAGGTGAATGCTACCAAGTTATCTCTATCACACAATTGTGATACACTGATTAGACTGTATTTTAAGCCATCTATCAAGTAGACATTCTCAATAGAGTGAGAATCAGTCTTACCTACCTTTCCAACCCTAATGATATCACCTTTCTTCCTATTTCCAAAGGAGACATTACCCCCTTTGAAGTCCTCAAGTGAAAGGAACTGGTTCTTGCTTCCTGTCATGTGCTTTGAGCAGCCACAATCCATGTACTATATTTGGCTGCTTCCCTTCACTTGGACCTGTAAAAGGAAATCAAGTGTTAGTATTAGGAACCCAAACTAGTTTGGGTCCCTTGCAAAATGATGAATCAAATTCTTTTTAGCCCAACTTGGTAGCCTATTCTTCCCTTAAATAAGTTCTTTATTCTTTTGGCTTGACTTATCTTTTGCATTGCATTCACTTTTATAATGACCTGTTTTACCACAGTGAGTACAAATCTCGTTCTCAAGAAGTGTAAGGTACTTGCTTTTGGGATTCCATTTAGGTGGCAGATTCCCAAAGCCAAGTCCTCTTCTATTGCTACTATGATGTTCCTGTAGCCATGAAAGTTCATCGGAGGACCTGTTCCATTTACAAGTTCTGTCTAGTTCATGCTTGACTTTGCCTAGATCCTCCTTCAAAATTCTAACATGCTCATCCTTCTTATAAAACTCATCTTTTAGTTTACCTACATTTTCTTCTAGAGTGAGTTGTGTGCAATCATCTATCTTCTTACTTGTTCCTAATTTTAGTTTTAGGTTTTTAGATCTAAGTTCTAGGACATTTGATTCAAATTCATGATCCTGGTTCTTTAATCCAATATTTTTACTTATAGTCTCACTAACCCTAAGTTCCAGGTTCTTACACTTTGCTTTCAAAATCACACATTCCTTAGACATTTGTTCATTTTCATTGTTTACATCCTCAGATTCATCAATGAAATCTAGAAGTAATTCAGATAGCCTTTCTTTAGACAAAAATTTAATCTTGTCTTTGAGATGAATTACACTTACCTCAGATTCCTCATCAGATTCTCCAATGGCCATAAGTGCTTGTTCATCTCTATCTTCATCATCTGAGCTTTCATCTGAGCTTTCTCCTCAAGCAACAACCATAGCCTTTGTTGATCCTTTGTTCTTCTTGGGTTTAACCTGTTCCTTCTTCCTGTTTCTTCATTCAGCTCTTTCCTTCTTCCATTCAATTTCTCATTGAGGGCAGTTCTTGATGTGGTGATTAGTCTTACCACACTTGTAGCATCTCTCATTGGTTTGCCTTTCAGTAGCCTTTGGTTTGCTGTAGCTTCCACTTCTTGAAGGACCCTTTCCTCTCTTTAGGTACTTCTTGAAGTCCTTTGTGATCATAGCCATTTCATCATCTTCTAGATCAGAACCTTCAGTGATTCTGAGTGCCATGCTCCTTTCCTTCTTGGGTACATCCATCTTCATGGTTTTCCTTCTAAATTCATAAGCAGTGAGATTTCCAATTAGCTCATCCAACTTAAAAGTGGCAATGTTCTTTGATTCCTGAATGGCAGTGATTTTGCTCTCCCAAGTAACTGGCAGAACCCTTATCAAAATCTTCTCAACTCTGTCTTCTTCAGAAATAATCCTTCCAAGAGACTTAAGTTTATTTTTCAATGTGGTGAACCTTGTATACATCTCTTGGATGGTTTCCCCTTCCTTCATGGTGAAATTCTCATATTGAGAATATAGTAGTGTTCCTCTGGACCTCTTCACTTGAGTTGTTCCTTTCATGGGCCACTTGCAAAGTGTCCCAGATTTCCTTAGCAGTGGTATAACTTTGGATTCTACTGTACTCATCTGGACCGAGTCCACAAACAAGCCATTTCCTGGCTTTAGCATTCTTCTCCCATTTCCTCAAGTCGTCAGCAGTGTAGTCAGCTCTTGTCTTTGCCACCTTTTCTCCTTCGTCATTTATCTTCATGGTAGCCAGTGGTCCATCTGTGACAATGTCCCATAGCTCATAGTCTTCTCCTATGATGTGATCTCTCATCCTATTTTTCCATCAAGAGTAATACTGGTCGTTGAATAGTGGTGGCCTAGCAGTGGATTGCCCTTCCCACTTTCCAGGCAGTGCACTCATCTCGATCTTCTCCTAAGGTGTTAGCCTCTTCAAGGATAACCCGCTCTGATACCAATTGATGTTTTTAACTTCAATACTTCAATACCACACAAGAGGGGTGATTTATGTGGTGTCCAATTTTTCACGTGCACAGATTATAAAAGGACCTGGTTTTTCTATGTGTTCCTTGTATTACTGTTGCGGAATAATAAATTCATAAATTAAAGAACACAAGAATTTTTACATGGAAAACACCTGGCTCAAAAGGTGAAAAAACCACGACCTACTTCCCAGTAGGATTTTTCCAAAACTCTTCACTAAATCACTGAGCCAAAAACTGCATTTACAAAACATTTTTGTAAACCTAGGATTAACTCTAATCCCGTTGTGGCACACAACCTCTAACTGTTGCGACAACTTCAAGTTAACTCTAACTTGAATACTCTGAGTACCTATTATAATTGCCTCTAGATAAAGCTGAAAGGTACAATATGAAAGCACCTACTACAATTGAACTAGAATAAAAGACAAACACTTGGAACTGGTTCTTCTATCTAGTTCATGTAGCTTCAGGTTTGCACATTTGAATTACACACGAATTGCTTGCAAAATGCCTTGCTATTTTGCTCTCAATTCACGTTTAACTTCTTCTTTTGTGCATGCCTGTAGAATGAGAACATCCTGCGATTTATAGAGTTAGTAGAGTAGAAAATAACTAGAGTTCTAATGCTACTCTTCCTTGGTAGAAGAGTTCTAGTTGATCTCAACTTCTAAGTCTTCCCTTATCTTGGATAGTGTTCTCTTTGATTAAGGAGTCCTTCTCTTTATCAATTATGCAACTTTTTCGATCAGGAGATATCAATTATACCACGTTAAGCTTATCTCCTTCACGTGCATCCCACATGCTCGAATCTGCCCGTATCTATGCACACAAGGGGTGGACCTGGTTTATGCCTGAGCTTCCTTTGTCAATCTTCAACACTAACCTTCACTTAGGCCAACAAGATGGATACAATCTTATTGAAAAATCTCTACGGATAATGATACTAGCAGGAGATGAATTTGACTAACCCTTCACCTTCACATTGTGGCATTTGAATCAGCTTCGGTAAGAAATAGTGAGCTTGAATTTAATGCTTTCTGGAGTTTGTTTCTCTTTTCTCTTGCGTTCTATTTCTTTTGCAGAATCACCTGCTTTGCTTGTGTTTTCTAGCACCATCTCTTGAAGGTATTCTAAATCGGCCAGCTCCGGTGGCACCATTGCAAGATTAAGACATGAGACATAAACAAGGTTCCTAAGCCTCGGGAAGGAACAATTTGATGCCTCCATGATACGAGTTCTGCCCTTTCAATCCACAAGACTTGAAGTTTCCTAAAACCACCTACATCCATCTTCTAAGAATTCCCGGTGAATGCATTTTCTTCCAACTTTAGGACCTCTAGACATTCCAGCTGCCCCAACCTATTCAGCTCATTCCACTCAAATCTTGTTTTTGATAGAGTTAACTTCTTCAGTTTGGGTAGATATACAAAGAATGCTAAAGGAAGGTGAAGAGCTTTATTCGTATCATCATTCAGTAGTGTCAAACTTTCCAGACACTCTAGCACTCGAAAATTACTGAATTCACCCTTGCTAGTTTCAAGAAAAGTTGCCATATTCCCTTTAATACTCAAATTTTTTGAGATTACTAGCCTTTGCAAGAACATCTTCCCTGGTTGTAACTTTCTGGTGCAACCAGAGAAAGAGTTTGCAGACAAAAACTTGTAGAGGTAGTAGGGGCGGCAAATTTGCAGGTTTGTTGGTGCGCAGATGGCGCAACTGTGACATGTTCTATATGTTAGCTTTTATATCAAGGGTGGGCTTTGATGTATTAAGCATAAGAGTTTGTAAATTTCAGAAGTAACTAAAGAGTTTAGGAAGTTCCTTGAAATCACCTGAGATAGCAATATACCTCAAGTGTAATAGCTGGTAAAATTCCATAGGAATACTAAATTTGAGGGATTCAATATCCAAGATCCTGATAAGGGGAAATGCTTTAGGGATGAGTTGGACATCGATATTTGAAAGGTCAATTTGTTTATAATTTGAGGAAAAATATAAGAAAGATCTAACATGGTTTTCAGTTGTAGTTTTGGAGATAAAATTTGTCGGAACAGATGATTGAATAGACAATCGACGCGAAGTATTTGAGTTTTGTATAGAAGGACTATCTTGACCATTTGTGAGACATACTTGTTGGATAAGACTAAGTCTAGTAGCCTGCATAATGCATAACTCATGTAACATGTCACGAACATGACATGTTTTTATTTGACCGCTAGACCTCTTCGCAATTACCATCATTAAATTTCTATTTGCAAAGTCATTCAAATAACACACTGCTATCTCCTTAATTTCGCTACCTGGCAAGTTAGAAATAATGAGCCCCTCAGCAATCCCCAGAGACGGATCAATTTCCAAGCAGGGATATCAAAGCCTCGAGGAAAGGCACCAAAATACAAGAAGCAAGACTTTCTATCTTGAGGCAAATGATTTTAACTCAGTCCCACAATCTTCAGACATCTCTTATTAGTATCTCCCAACATTTTCCTTGACTACGCTCCAATCAACCTCTTAAAGCTCCTGCAATAACCACAATTGTAAGTGCATGGTACTACACTATATTTTTCTACAATGCCTTCTCTATGTTCTACTAACTCAACAGGACAATGGCTATCGCCAAAACCTCTATTTTCCAACAGGTGGAAACTTTCCTTCTGATCTCGAAATTTCAGATAGTGAGGATCAACATTTACCGATCTATCCACATCCCACATGTACGTGTCAAGTGGTCATCATGTCTTGTTTTCTGGGAAAGCTGTCCTAACAAAATCTACAACATTTGTCTCCCACACAGACATTTACCTCCGTTAGCCACACGATAACATATTTCCTCAGCTATCTCTGTCTCATTTTTATCTTGGAACTCTTCAATGCATTTCGTGAACCCTTTCAAAATACTAATAAAGATGTCCCCTTTTATATATGACTGTCCGACGAAAACCCAAATGCAACTAAAAAACTCATATGGAATCTTAGGATCATTATAGATTTTTCTTGCAAGTGTGGTTTTACAATGTCCAGGCATAGAATTGGCCATGACTATATAAGGAGTCAAATCACCCTTCCACAGCCAATGAGGAACTCAACAAAAAAGTAAACGAATAATGGGATTGTATATGGTCGAAATAGATTTCGGCCTTCGTACGTTTGATCGAGTTCGAATGGTAAGCGACCGAAGTGAGACTTCGAGACGAGTTTCGAAGATAGTACAAACAAGCTTTGAGCTCCAAGAACGATCGAGAAATTGGCTCGGTATCATTATTGAGCCCATGACCAAATCGAACCGCAAGGCAACGTGAAGGTTGTCGGAGACGCACAGACCGATTGACACTCACCCCGAATGTCAAACTCGAACCAAGGCCGAGGGTTCGACCCAATACCGAGCTCAAGCCAATATCGAGCTCGCAGATAAGAGCCGTTGCAACTACACTAGGGGAGAGAATCTTGGCGGGAATCGAGGAAGAGACAATTCATCATGTGTTCTCCACTATATATTTTTTATTATAAATAAAGTAAGACCCCTTTACTATAAAAGGGGGAATCCTTGTAAGCACAGGGCATGTTCACACATTGTAAGAAAAGACTACTTCTCTTATTGAAGAATAAATCTCTTGAGCTTGTCTTACTCAGCATACTCACTCTTCTTGTTCAATAGTTTATCTCCCATTTTTATAGCCAAGAATCTAAACATTTCCACTTCTACGTACGATTTATGTCAAGCTATATCACATATCCTTAGAACTACTTATAAATTTAACTATATACGATTTTTTGGGTAAATAGTTTGGCGCCCACCGTGGGGCTAAGGGTAACAGTGGTTGTTTGATACAAATCTGCAATTCACACCAGTTTACAACTTTGAATCAGCAATGGCCAACCCTCGATTGATGGCTTTACCTATCGACCACGAAGCCGGCCTTCAAGATGAAACCAACAAATTGATACCCAGGGCCGGAAGGCCACTTAACGATGTCACTGAAGCTTGAGTCGAAGTACCTGAAATCCGAGTTGAAGTACCGCTAGATGTCAATTCACAGGTGGCTCTTGAGGCGAACCAACGTTCCGAACCGGAAAAAAGCATTCAGGGCGGTACTCGATCTGTAGCTCGAGACACCCATAACGTGGAGGAGATCGGATTCAGCTTACGGATGATCTTCGAGATGTTACAAGCCCAGCAAATAGCGATAGCTCAGTTGCATAGCCAAACTGAGGAACAAAGCAGGCCGGAGCCCAATCCGCTTCGAGAAATCACCCACAGAATGGAGCCAGCCATAGTGAAGTCAAAACGAGGAATTACTAAATTTCTCGAGGAACTCACAAAACGAGTCGAAGCCAACGATAAAAAAGTAGAAACATATAATTTCAGGGTCGATCAGATCCCGAGAGCTCCACCAATGATAAAAGGGTTGGATTCGAAAACATTCATACAAAAGCCGTTTCCCCCGAGTGCAGCCCCTAAACCAATCCCCAAAAAATTCCGTATGCCCGAAATTCCCAAATATAATGGTACGACCGATCCTAACGAACATGTCACCTCTTACACGTGTGCCATCAAGGGTAACGATTTGGAAGACGATGAGATTGAATCCGTGTTATTGAAAAAATTCGGAGAAACCCTCTCGAAGGGAGCGATGATTTGGTATCAAAATCTGCCGCCAAATTCCATCGATTCTTTTGCCATGTTAGCGGATTCATTTGTAAAGGCACATGCTGGTTCCATAAAGGTTACAACAAGGAAATTAGACCTCTTCAACGTAAAACAAAAGGGTAATGAAATGCTGAGGGAATTCGTGTCCCGATTTCAAATGGAACGCATAGAATTACCACCGATCACAGACGACTGGGCCGTCCAAACTTTCACCCAAGTGTTGAACGAGCAAAGTTCAATAGCATCATATCGGCTGAAGCAAAATTTGATTGAGTATCCAGCAATAACTTAGGCGGATGTACACAACCGATATCAGTCAAAAATTATGGTCGAAGACGACTAGTTTGGAGCTCCTTCTAGATCCATGCATCAGAACAGGACATCTATTAAAAACCAGAGGGACATCGACCGAGAGAAAAGTCCAAATAGAGACCGATATCAACCGTACGTCGCATATCGAATGAATAATGGTTCAATGCGCAATGCCACTCGGAACAATCGAAGGAGTGATCGAGGACAAAATTCTTAGGGGCTTATGAGCAAGAGTGGCTTTGTTAAATATGCCGATCCTATAGAGGCACCTTGGCTATCGGAGTACAATTTCAGCGTCGACGCATCGGGCATTGTATCGGCGATCGGAAGAATCAAAGATACTAGGTGGCCCAGACCAATGCAAACCGACCCTTCCCAAAGGAACCCGAATTCGATGTGCAAGTATCATGGTACGCATGGCCACAGGACTGAGGATTGCAGATAATTAAGAGAAGAGGTAGCCCGTGTATTCAATGAGGGCCACCTTCGAGAGTTTCTCAGTGACCGAGCCAAGAATCACTTCAGAGAAAGGGACGCCAACAAAAAAGATAAACAAGAGGAACCTCTGCATATCATTCATATGATCATCGGTAGGGTCAATACTCCACAGGGACCCGTGTTCAAATACAACAAGATATCGGCCATAAGGGAAAAATGAACTCGAGGCTATGTACCCGAGGGCACTTTATCATTATGAATTGAAGAAGCCGAAGGCATCTCTCAACCTCACAACGACGCTATGGTAATTTCTATCCTATTAAATAAAGTTCAAGTTAAGCGTGTCTTAGTGGATCCAGGTAGCTCTACGAATCATACGATCTTGGGTAGTGGAGAAGCTCGGTTTACAAAATCAAGTCGTGCCTGCAGCTCGGGTCTTAAACGGCTTCAATATGGCCAGTGAAACAACTAAAGGGGAAATTATTCTGCCCGTAAATGTGGCTGGAACCATCCAAAACACCAAGTTCCACGTAATCGAAGGCGATATGAGGTACAATGCCCTACTCGGAAGACCATAGATCCACAATATGAGGGCAGTGCCTTCGACTCTACACCAAGTGATGAAATTCCCTACGTCGGACGGCGTGAAGACAGTATACGGGGAGCAACATGCTACGAAGGAAATGTTTGCGGTCGGTGAGATAACACCGATACCAACGTTATTGGCCTCAGAAAGGTCGAGCACAAAAGATAGGCAAGAAACCAAATATCAATCACAACAACCAGTCTTGGCCGAATCGATGAAGCAGGAAATAGAAGATGACGAGGAAGAGTTTACGACACCTCGAGATCTCATCGTCCCTGATGACTCCGACACCACCAAGTCAACGATCGAAGAACTGGAGCCGGTTATATTAATCGAACGTCTGCCCGAGAGTAAGGTATACCTGGGAATGGGGTTGACCCCCGAACTCAGGAAAAAACTTATTCAATTTCTTAGTGATAACATAGATTATTTTGCTTGGTCCCATTTAGACATGACATGGATCCCCCCATCGATAACAACACACCAGCTGAGTTTGGACCCTAGGTTCAAACCGGTGAAGCAAAAAAGAAGACCTCAATTCGAGGTAAAACACGCATTTGTAAGAGATGAGGTAACTAACCTTCTCAAAATAGGGTCACTTCGGGAAGTAAAATATCCCGAATGGTTAGCCAATGTGGTTGTAGTCCCCAAAAAAGGGAACAAACTTAGAATGTGTGTAGATTATAAAGATATAAACAAAGCATGCCCCAAAGATTCTTTTCCACTGCCTACCATCGATCGCTTGATCGATGCCACAGCCGTCCACGAGATCCTCACTTTTCTCGACGCCTATTCCGGGTACAATCAAATTAGCATGAACCCGGAGGACCAAGAAAAAACTTCATTTGTCACTTAGTATGGAACCTATTGCTATAATGTAATGCCATTCGGGCTAAAAAACGCAGGGGCTACGTACCAACGCCTAGTGAATAAAATGTTCGAAGAACAAATAGGTAAATCGATGGAAGTTTACATTGATGACATACTAGTTAAGTCCCTACGCATAGAGGACCATTTGACTCATTTGCAGGAAACATTCAAAGTTTTAAGGAAATACAACATGAAGCTCAACCCAGAGAAATGTGATTTTGGGGTTGGATCGGGCAAGTTCCTCGGGTTCATGGTGTCAGATCGGGGGATCGAGATCAATCCTGACAAAATCAAAGCCATCGAAAACATCACCGTCGTGGATAGTGTGAAAGTAGTGCAAAGGCTAACCGAACGAATAGCTACCTTAGGCCGATTCATTTCAAGATCGTCAGATCGAAGCCACAAATTCTTCTCTCTACTCAAAAAAGAAGAACGATTTCACCTGGACCCCAGAATGGCAACAGGCTCTAGAACAACTGAAGCGGTACCTATCGAGCCCACCATTACTTCACACTCCGAAGACAAATGAGAAGCTTTACTTGTACTTAGCGGTATCGGAAATCACAGTAAGTGGTGTCCTAGTTCGAGAAGAGCAAGGTACGCAGTTTCCTGTTTATTATGTAAGTCGGACCTTAGGAGAGGCAGAGACTAGATACCCACACTTAGAGAAATTGGCGCTTGCATTGATAAACTCCTCTACAAAGTTAAGACCATACTTTTATTGTCACCCCGTATGCGTTTTAGCAACTTGTCCACTTCGAAACATTTTCCACAAGCCCGAACTATCGGGCCGACTGGCCAAATGGGTCGTCGAACTCAGTGGGTACGATATTGAAAATCAGCTTCGAACGGCCATCAAGTCCCAAATTTTAGCAGACTTCGTGGCTGATTTCACACCAACCCTCTCACCCGAAGTTGGATAGGAACTCTTGTTAAAATTAGGTACATCGTCGGGGGTTTGGACCCTCTTCACAGATGGTGCTTCAAATGTGAAGGGATCCAGGCTTGGCATCGTATTAAAACCTCCCACATGTGGCATTATTAGGCAATCCATCAAAACTACTAGATTAACTAACAATGAGGCTGAGTACGAGGCCATGATTGCAGATCTCGAGCTAGCTAAGAGCTTGGGAACAGAAGTCATTGAAGCCAAATGTGACTCTTTGCTAGTGGTGAACCAAGTGAACAAAACTTTCGAAGTTCGAGAAGATAGGATGCAGAGGTATTTGGACAAACTACAGGTAACTCTACACCGTTTCAAAGAATGGACCCTACAACATGTGCCTCGAGAACAAAATAGTGGGCCGACGCACTAGCAAATCTGGGGTCGTCGGTCGAAGAAGATAAGATCGACTCGGGGACTGTCGTTCAACTTTCGAGATCTATAATCGAGGGAGGGAATATAGAGATAAATTCCACAAGCTTAACCTGGGATTGGAGGAATAAGTATATTAAATACTTAAAGAACGGAAAACTCCCATCGAACTCCAAAGAATCGAGGGTCCTACGAACCAAGGCTGCTCGATTCACGTTGGTTGAAGATGGCACATTGTACAGAAGTACGTTCAACGGACCACTGGCAGTATGCTTGGGACCAGGGGACACCGATTATGTTTTACGGGAGGTCCATGAAGGCACCTGTGGAAACCACTCCGGCGCCGAACCACTAATTCGCAAAATCATCAGAGCAGGATACTACTGGGATAGCATGGAAAAGGACACTAAGGAGTTCGTTCGAAAATGCGATAAATGTCAAAGGTTTGAACCAATGATCCATCAACCCGGAGAGGAGCTTCATTCAGTCATTTCTCCATGGCCATTCATGAAATGGGGAATGGATATCGCCGGCCCTCTACCATCGGCCCCAGGTAAAGCTAAATTCATTTTGTTTATGACTGACTATTTCTCTAAATGGGTTGAAGCACATGCGTTCAAAAAATTAAGAGAGAAAGAGGTTATAGATTTTATCTGGAATCATATCGTGCGTAGATTTGGTATACCAACAGAATTAACATGTGACAATTGTAAGCAATTTATTGGTGGTAAAGTGACAAAATTTCTCGAAGATCATAAAATAAAAAGGATACTGTCAACACCATATCATCCTAGTGGGAACGGACAGGCCGAATCAACGAATAAGATTATCATCCAAAACATAAAGAAAAGATTGAACGAAGCTAAAGGAAAGTGGAGAGAAATTTTGCCCGAAGTCCTTTGGGCATATCAGACAACATCTAAATCCAGTACAGGAGCGACTCCATTTTCCTTAGTGTATGGCTCTGAAGCTTTAATTCCGATCAAAGTCGGGGAACCAAGCACAAGGTTCCGACATACATCGGAAGAATCGAACTATGAGGCAATGAATACTAGCCTCGAATTATTAGATGAAAAACGAGAAGCGGCACTGGTTCGAATGGCTGCACAAAAACAACGAATCGAAAGGTACTACAACAGAAGAACCAACCTCCGCCATTTCAAGACTGGGGACTTGGTCCTAAGGAAGGTCACCGTCAACACTCGAGATCCTAATGAAGGGAAGCTCGGCCCAAATTAGGAAGGACCCTATCAAATCCTTGATATAGTCGGGAAAAGGTTCTTATAAACTTGGAGCAATGGATGGAAAACCATTACCAAACAATTGGAACATATCGCTTCTCAAACGATATTATTGTTAAGGTATGATTTTATCTTCTCTATCGTCTATATACGTATATTCGACACTAACTCATTGCAGGAATTCGACAAAAAACATTAAGACCTCTAGTTTCAAAGCACGCATTGTACTCTTTTTTCCCTTAGTTCGGTTTTTTTTTTATCCCAAATGGGTTTTTCCGGCAAGGTTTTTAACGAGGCAACAACTATGTGCTACCCAGGGACAAATCAATAGTATCCGAGGCTCCTTCGTAATCAACCTCGAATACTGGGGGGCTACCAATCAAATAAATCAAGTTCGGCACAAGAAAGTTGTTTCTTATCAAATTCATGTCGAACAGGGTCTCGATAGAGAAAAGTGTAAGGGCCAAATGGTCAAAACGAACCATGCCCACGTAGTTTTACTCGAACTCTGGCACAAGAAACAAACACATGTATAACGACTTATAAAGGAGAACTTCTTCTTTTTTCAGATATCTCACACTTTGAAAAGATCTTCCTGCTTCGTGATTCAAACAGGCTTAAAGGCCAACCACCATCAAAAGAATTTTTGATACAAGCGATCATAAAAATCCTATCGGCTACGATACTTTGAGTTCGAGTTCGAAACAATCACTCACTCATTTATTAAAGCCTAAGGGCTATCTTACTTCGAGTTCGACCAATCACTCACTCGGTCATAAAAAGCCTACGGGCTAAGATATTTTGAGTTCGAGTTCGAAACGATCACTCACTCAATTATTAAAGCCTAAGGGCTATCTTACTTCAAGTTGGAGCAATCACTCACTCGACCATAAAAGGCCTACGGGCTACGATACTTTGAGTTCGAGTTCGAAGCAATCACCCACTCAATTATTAAAGCCTAAAGGCTATCTTACTTCGAGTTAGAGCAATCACTCACTCGATCATAAAAAGCCTACGAGCTATGATACTTTGAGTTCGAGTTCGAAACAATCACTCACTCAATTATTAAAGCCTAAGGGCTATCTTACTTCGAGTTCGAGCAATCACTCAATGGTCATAAAAAACCTATGGGCTAAGACATTTTGAGTTCGAGTTCGAAACAATCACTCACTCAATTATTAAAGCCTAAGGGCTATCTTACTTTGAGTTCGAGCAATCACTCACTCGGTCATAAAAAGCCTACAGGCTAAGATATTTTGAGTTCGAGTTCGAAACGATCACTCACTCAATTATTAAAGCCTAAGAGCTATCTTACTTCGAGTTCGAGCAATCACTCACTCCATTATAAAAGGTCTACGGGCTATGATACTTCGAGTTCGAAGCAATCACTCACTCAATTATTAAAGCATAAGGGCTATCTTACTTCGAGTTCGAGCAATCACTCACTCGATCATAAAAAGCCTACGGGCTAAGATACTTTGAGTTCGAGTTCGAAACAATCACTCACTCAATTATTAAAGCCTAAGGGCTATCTTACTTCGAGTTTGAGCAATCACTCACTCGGTCATAAAAAGCCTACGGGCTAAGATATTTTGAGTTCGAGTTCGAAACAATCACTCACTCAATTATTAAAGCCTAAGGGCTATCTTACTTAGAGTTTGAGCAATCACTCACTCGATCATAAAAGGCCTACGGGATACGATACTTTGAGTTCGAGTTCGAAGCAATCACTCACTCAATTATTAAAGCCTAAGGGCTATCTTACTTCGAGTTTGAGCAATCACTCACTCGATCATAAAAAGCCTACGGGCTACGATACTTTAAGTTCGAGTTCGAATCATTCACTCGACTGCTAAGCCTACGGGCCACTTTCATTTTGAGTTCGAGCAAGCACCCACTCGACCATTACGCCTAAGGGATACTTTACTTCGAGTTCGAAACGTTCACTCGACTACTAAGCCTGTGGGCTACTTTTATTTCAAGTTCGAGCAAACACTCACTCGGCCATAAAGGCTACGAAGGCCGAATTCAATGAAATCGCCTAAATCCTTATGAAAACATTCGCAAGGCATGAATGAAATCTTCACAAGGCAAGAAAGCAGAAGCAAGTTAGTAAAAGAAAAAGATATTTGTATAAATATACAAAAATTGTTTACATGAATAAATGCAACATAGAAGCTAAGGGCTAAGCTTCTGGGTTATCACCGAGAGCGGTCTCTTCTCCACCGGGCTCCCCCCCGTTATCGGACCCGCTCTTGATACCATCATCATCATCATCATCGCCGTCGCCATCAAAAGCCAAGGCTTCAACATCAGCTTCGAGTTCTTTGGCCCTTTTTATCTCTTCAGCAAGATTGAAACCTCGAGCGTGTATCTCCTCGAGGGTCTCCCTCTGAGATCGACACTTAGCAAGTTCGGCAACCCAATGTGCTTGAGTGTTGGCAGTATCCGCTACCTCCATTTGAGTAGCCTCGGCATCGGCCCAATACACAGCAATAGACTTGTCCGCCATGACTTTCGATGACTCAATCTCCGCCTTGCCCTCAGCAAGCCTTGTTTCAAGCTCCTCGATCCTCTTGGCCTGAGCCGAACCTTTTTGCTTGATGCTTCGAAGCTAAACATCGGCCGATGATAATTTAGCCGAGATAGTTTCTTTTTTTTTGCAGCCAGGCGGTTGATAGTCTCCTTCCACCGATCACATTCGGCCTTGATTTGATTGACTTCTTCACGAAGCAACCGGATCTTTTCAACCTTTTGTTGCAGCTGAGATAATGAAGGGTTAGCTTCCAAAGTTGGGTCAAACCCATACTCTAACAGAACGAGGCTCACCTGCTTATCTAGTTCGGCCTCTTCTTCACGAGCCTTAGCCAAATATGCTTGGAGGTCCTTTATAACCTCGTCCTTTTGGCCGCAAAGAAATAGCAGAGCATCTCTCTCCCCCGAGACCTTCTGAAGCGCGACCTCACACTAGCTGAGGTCAGCTCGAAACTTGCTAATGGCCTACACAAAAGGAAAAAAAAAACACAAGTCAGGTTTAGAAAAGAACGAAGAAACCAAGCGCAGTAAAATCATTACCCGAGAAATGAAATGTTGGGCCTCTTCTAGGAGAAGAGAAACGTCACTAATATCGGAGGCATCACCGACTCCAGTAAAGCAATCTCGAAAAGGATCCCCTACACTAGAGCCTCCGCCTATATCGGGGGTCTTCAATTCTCGAGCTTCCTTTAAAGCCTCCTTAGAAAAGGTCGGAAGAGAAGGCAAATGTCCCACTATCATGGTCTCGAGCGAATCGTCCGGAACACTCTGATCGAGACTCGGGGTATCAAAACTGGCCTCGACCGGTGTAGCCGTCATCGGCTCAGAAGGTCTAGCGACCTCGATAGCTTTCGCGGATCGGACCACCAAAGCTAAAGCATCTTCTTCTTCTTCTTCTTCTTCTTCTTCTTCTTCTCATTTTCCAACTTTCGCCAAAATACGTCGAATTGTCCTACGGACTTCCAAATCCAAATTCGAACATATGCCTAAGTCCGAAATCACCATACAAAGCTATTGACATCATAAAAATTTCATTTCGGAGTCGTTTGCTCAAAAGTCAATTCTCCGGTCAACTCTTTCCATTTAAGCTTCTAAATAGGAATTGTTCTTTCAATTTAATTCTAAATCTTCCGAAAATCAAACTCGACCACACCCGCGGCTCATTATACATATTATGAAGCTGATCGAGACCTTAAGTCACTGAATGGGGCGTTAATTCTTAAAATGATAAGTCGGGTCGTTACAATAAATATCTTTTGGCATTTGGCCAATGAAAAAGATATCATGGTAAATCTTTAAATCTTATGTGTTATGCAAGATGGAGATTTTCTTCAATGAATAAGATCATGTGCATATTTTTAGAACTATTATTAGTAATTTTAGAGATTCTATATGGCTTTTATAGATGAGTTGTCACGACCAAATTTCTCCACCGTATGACGTCGTGATGACACCTAGTCTCTACGACTAGGTAAACCTAACATTTGCGGAATAATAAAATAAAAACAAAAATTTAACAACTAACTGTAGCAGTAACAACATAACTGGGAACCATGCCGCCTGGCATGTACAATAATCAACTATTCAAAATACACAGAAATCCCAAAACCCGGACATTGTGAATCACAAACTACAGAAGGAAAGTCTAGTGTCTCTATACATCAGAGTCTAACAAAGGAAAAATATAGAAGATAATGGACATGGGAAATAGTAGAAGGGGACTCTGAGGTCTGCGGACGCGACATATATACCTTGAAGTCTCTAAAGCTGTCCCGACTCACTAATAGTGCGGCTGATAAGGAGCACCAGGATCCGCACACAAAAAACATGTGCAGAGAGTAGCATGAGTACACCACAATCAGTACCCAGTAAGTGCCAAGCCTAACCTCGGTCGGGTAGTGACGAGGTCAGGTCAGGGCCCTACGGGTATATATATATAATAAAACAAGGTAGAATGAAATACTGTAGTAAAATAAAGACTGAAATTTAACAGGAATGAAATCATAGAAGACAACAGCTCGGTACACACAGATAACAACAGGGGATCTACCGAGATACCGTCTCCTAGTCCCAAACGTAAATGTGTAGTACACAGGGATCTTCTGGAATACCGTTCTGTAGTCCAAAAGTAAATATACAGTATAGGGGGATCTCCCAGAATATCGTTTCGTAGTCCCAAAGTAAATATGCAGTACAGGGGGATCTCCCGGAATACCGTTCTATAGTCCCAAAGTAAATATGCAATACAGGGGAATCTCCTGGAATACCGTTCCGTAGTCCCAAAGTAAATATGCAGTAAAGGGGGATCTTCCGGAATACCGTTCTGTAGTCCCAAAGTAAATATGCAGCTCAAACAATAGAATTAACAACTACAACACGAAATCCTACAATTTAGACAAAGTACAAGTCAAGGAAAAGCAAGAATTTCACTAAACATGCTGCATAGAGTTCATATAAGCAATTAAGGTAAGTAGACATGCTATTCTAAGCTAACAGGATACTATACATGCTGATGTAACTCAAATAAGAAGCAAAGTATGTTATTACTTAGCAAAAATTGGGTTTTTACAACAATTAGCCCATGTACGTACTCGTCACCTCACGTACACGACGCTCACATATCAAAACAGTACCAAATACTAAGGGGATTCCCACCACACACGGTTAGGCAAGCCACTTACCTCGAACCAAGCTCAATCAATCGGTCACAATGCCTTTCCCACGAATATCCGGCTCTGAATGGCCCAAATCTAGCCAAAAGCAATTACATATCATAAATACAACCATAATAGACTCATCTAATTAATGAAATAAATACTTTAACAAAAATTCTGAAATTCACCCTAAAAGGTCGACCCGGGCCCACATCTCGGAATCTAGAAAAAATTACAAAATCCAAAAGCCCATTTAGTCACGAGTCCAACCATACCAAATTTATCAAAATCCGACCTCAAATGACCACTCAAAACCCCAAATCAAACTCTTCAAATCCTTAACATCCAACTCCCAATTTCCACCTTAAATACACACTAACTAGGTGGGAAAATAAATGGGGAAGCAAGATTATTGATAAAAAATAAGCACAAGGGACTTACCTCAAGAAACCCCTCAAAATGCTCCCAAGAAATCGCCAAACCCGACTTCAAAATGTTGAAAATGAGCAAAAATCGCGAACCTTTGCATTTAAGTATTCTGTCGAGAAATCTCGCACCTGCGGACTCTCTGTCACATATGCGATGCCGCACCTATGGAAATGCCATCGCAGGTGCGGATTCCACTTAGAATCCCAGGTTCCGCTCTAGCGGCTATGCGACCTCATCTGCAACTATCGCAGGTTGGGAAATGCATCGCACCTGCAGCTCCTGCCCATCTCCTTCTTGGCCGCATCTGCGGCTCCTCCTTCGCACATGCGATCCCACACCTGCGGTCTCCCCTCCGCAGGTGTGAAAACACCAGAAACCAAAAAATCTTCAGCAACTAGCCTAAGTCCAAATTCAATCCGTTAAGCATCTGAAACACACCCGAGGCCTCTGGGACCTCAACCAAACATACCAACAAGTCCTAAAATACCATACAAACTTAGTCAAGCCCTCAAATCACATCAAACAACGTTAAAAACATGAATCACCCTCCAATTCAAACTTAATGAACTTGAAACTTTAAACTTCTACAACCGATGTCGAAACATATCAAATCACGTCCGATTGACCTTATGTTTTTGTAAACAAGTTATATTTGACATTACAGACCTACTCCAACTTCCAGAATTGGAATCCGACCCCGATATCAAAAAGTTCACTACCGGTCAAAATCACCAAAAATTCGACTTTCGCCATTTTAAGCCTAAATGAGCTACAAACCTCTAAAACACAATTCGGGCACCCCTAAGTCCAAAATCACCCAACAGAGCTAACGAAACCGACAAAACTCCATTCCGGATTCGTCTTTACACAGTTTCGACTATGGTCAAAATCCTAAGACTTAAGCTCCCGTTTTAGGGACTAAGTGTCCCAAAACACTCCGAAACCCAAAAAAAAACCTCCCGGCAAGTCACATAAGTAGAAAAAGGTACGGGGGAACAGTAAATAAGGGATCGGGGATAATACACTCAAAATGACCGGCCGGGTCGTTACATCCTCCTCCTCTTAAAACAATCGTTCGTCCTCGAACGAGCATAGAGACATACCTGAAGTGGTGAAAAGATGAGGATAACGGTTGCGCATATCCTGTTCGGTCTCCTAAGTCGCCTCCTCAATCGGCTATTCCCTCCATTGAACCTTCACAGAAGCAATATTCTTTGACCTTAGCTTTCTGACCTGCCTGCCTAAAATAGCCACTGGTTCTTCAACATAAGATAGATCTTTGTCCAATTGGACTGAGCTGAAATCCAATACATGAGCCGGATCACCATGATACTTCCGGAGCATAGAAACATGGAATACCGGATGAACTCCTGCTAGGCTGGGAGGTAAGACAAGATTGTAAGCATCCTCCCCAGCACACCGCAACACCTCAAAAGGATCAATGAACCTTGGGCTCAGTTTGCCCTTCTTTCCGAATATCATAACGCCCTTCATAGGCGAAACACGAAGTAAGACCCACTTTCCAACCATGAATGCAACATCGCGAACCTTTCAATCCACGTAACTTTTCTGTCTCGTCTGGGCTGTGTGAAGTCTATCCTGAATCACCTTAACCTTTTCCAAGGCACCCTGAACCAAGTCCGTACCCAATAATCTGGCTTCGCCCGGCTCGAACCAACCCACTGAGGACCGACACAGAGCCACATACGGTGCCATCTAAATGCTAGACTGATAACTGTTATTGTAGGCAAACTCTGCAAGTGGAAAAAACTGGTCCCAAGCACCCCCAAAATCTATCACACAAGCGCGGAGCATATCCTCCAGTATCTGAATAGTGCGCTCAGACTGTCCATCCGTCTGAGGGTGAAATGTTGTGCTCAACTCAACCCGAGTACCCAACTCATGTTGTACAGCTCTCCTGAACCATGATGTAATCTGCGTACCCCGGTCAGAGATAACAGATACCGGTATGCCATGAAGCCTGACGATCTCACGGATGTAGATTCGAGATAGCTGCACGGAAGAATAGATAGTCATCACAGGAATAAAATGAGCCGACTTGGTTAACCTATCTACAATAACCCAAACTACATCAAACTTTTGCTGAGTTCTTGGGAGTCCAACAATGAAATCCATAGTGATTCGTTCCCATTTCCACTCTAGAATCTCTAACTTCTGAAGCAATCCACCTGGCTGCTGATGCTCATACTTTAACTGCTGGCAATTCAGACACCGAGCTACATATTCTACTATGTCCTTCTTCATTATCCTCCACCAGTAATGCTGCGTTAAGTCCTGATACATCTTTGCGGCACCCGGATGAATAGAGTACCACAAACTGTGAGCCTCCTGGAGAATCAACTCACGCAAACCGTCCACATTAGGCACACATAGCCTGCCCTGCATCCTCAATGCACCATCATCCCCAATAGTGACCTCTTAAGCATCACCGTGCTAGACCGTGTCCTTAAGGACAAGCAGATGGGGGTCATCATACTGACGCTCCCTAATTCGATCATAAAAAGAAAACCGAGAGACCACACAGGCCAATACTCAACTCGGCTCAGAAATATCTAATCTCCAATGCCAATGGCCTTTCTACTGCTGGTAGATATGATAAACTCACCAAACTCTCTGCCCGGTGACTCAAAGCATCGGCCACCACATTGGTCTTTCCCGGATGGTACAAAATAGTGATAACATAGTCCTTAAGTAGCTCCAACCACCTCCACTGACGCAAGTTAAGATCATTTTGCTTGAACAGATGCTGCAAACTCCGATGATCGATGTAAATCTCACAAGGAACACCGTACAAATAATGCTACCAAATCTTCAAGGCATGAACAATAGCGGCTAACTCAATGTCGTGGACCGGAGATTTCTTTTCATGCACCTTCAGATGTCTGGGCGCGTAGGCAATCACCCTACGGTCCTGCATCAACACCACGTCGAGGCCAACTGGCGACGCATCATAATAAATTGTATAAGGCCCCGAACCTGAAGTCAATACCAATACTGGGGTTGTAGTCAAAGCAGTCTTGAGTTTCTGAAAGCTCTACTCACACTCCTTTGTCCACTTGAACGGAGCACCCTTCTAGGTCAGCCTGGTCATAGGTGCTGCAATAGATGAAAATCCCTCAACAAACCGACGGTAATACCCCGCCAAACCAAGGAAACTCCGAATCTCCGTAGCTGAGGATGGTCTGGGACAACTCTATACTGCTTTAATCTTCTTCGGATCTACCTGGATCCCATCACTCGATACTATATGACCCAAGAATGCCACTGAGTCTACCCAAAACTCACACTTTGAAAAATTTGCATATAACTTCTTTTCTCTCAAGGTCTGAAGCGCAGTCCTCAGGTGCTGCTCATGATCTTCCCGAGTCTGGGAGTATACCAGAATGTCGTCAATAAACACAATAATGAATGAGTCAAGATAAGGATGGAACACACTGTGCATCAAGTGCATAAAAGTTGTTAAGCCATTGGTCAACCCAAAAGACATAACAAGAAACTCATAGTGACCATATCTGGTCCTGAAAGCAGTCTTCAGGATGTCTGGCTCCCGAATCTTCAACTGATGATAGCTGGTATGTAAATCAATCTTGGAAAACACCCTGGCACCCTGTAACTGATCAAATAAGTCATTAATATGAGGTAATGGATACATGTTCTTCACTGTAACTTTGTTCAACTGGCGGTAATCAATACAAATCCGCATAGAACCATCCTTCTTTTTCACAAATAAGACAGGAGCACCTCAAGGTGAAACACTGGGCCGAATGAAGCCCTTATCAAGCAACTCCTGTAATTGCTACTTCAACTCAGAAGGAGCCATACGATATGGAGGAACAGAGATGGGCTGAGTGTCCGGCAACAAATCAATGCCAAAACCAATATCTCTCTCGAGAGGCATGCCCGGAAGATCAGCTGGAAATACATCTGGAAAATCTCTCACTACCGGGACTGACTCAACTGTATGGGTATCAATACTGACATCTCTCACATAAGCTAGATATGCGTCACACCCCTTTTCAACCATTCGTTGAGCTTTAAGAAATGAAATAACTCTGCTGGGAGTATACTCTAAGGTACCTCTCCACTCTAATCGAGGTAATCCTGGCAAAGCCAGCATCACGGTTTTGGCGTGACAATCAAGAATAGCATAATGGGGTGACAACCAATCCATGCCTAAAATAATATCAAAGTCAACCATGCGGAGCAATAATAAATCGGCTCTGGTCTCAAAACCACTAAGATCAATCAAACACGACCGATACACGCAGTCCACAACAAGAGAATCTATTACAAGAGTAGACACATAAACATGGGAACTCAAAGAATCTCGAGACATGCCCAAATACGAGGCAAAATAAGAGGACACATAAGAATATGTAGAGCCTGGGTCAAATAATACAGACACATATCTATGATAGACCGGGACTACCTGTAATGACAAAATCAGAAGTGACTGCCTCTGCACGAGCAGGAAGGGTATAATATCTGGCCTGGCCCCCCCTTTAGGGAGACCTCTACCTCCTCGACCACCACCTCAAGCTGGCTGAGCAGGTAGGGTGGCAGTTGGTGCTGTAATCATAGCCTGAGGACCCGGTGGAGCACGTTGTGGCTAAGAAGTCTGTGGAGGTGCACCCCTCCTAAATCTGGGGCAATCCTTCACCATATAGTAAGTGTCGCCACACTAAAAACAAGCTTTGGGAGGGAGTGGCTACTGTGACTGGCTCGGTCCAGGTCTGCTGGACTGGCCGCTAGGAACACCCTGTGCAGAAGGCATGCTAGATACTAGCAGTGCATAATAAGGCTGGTGGCTGGAAGAGTTGAATGGACGGGGAGACTCACATAACCCCTACCATGGCGAGCTGCTGGGGCACAAGCACCAGAATAAGAACCAATCTCTCGAGACCTCTTGACCTCCATCTCCTCTCTATCCCGGGCAAGCATGCCCTCCAATCTCCTGGCGATACTCACAACCTGCAGATAAGAAATATCCATCTCCAACTCCTTGGCCATACTAATCTGGATGCTGGGGTGGAGTCCCTCAATAAACCATCGAACCCTCTCTCGAACTGTGGCAACCAAGGCCGGTGCATGTCGAGCCAAATCACTAAAGTGAATTGCATACTCTGACACAGTCATAGCACCCTGGCGCAACTGCTCAAACTCCGCGCTCCATGAGTCCCTGAGGCTTTGAGGGACATACTCTCTCAAAAACATGTCCGAAAACTGAGTCCATGTAAGTGAAGCTGCCTCAGCCGGACTACTCAACTCATAAGCACGCCACCACTGATAGGCTACTCCTCTAAGCTGGAATGTAGTAAAAGAAACCCCACTCGTCTCCACTACACCCATAGTACGGAGAGTATGATGACACTCCTCCAGAAAACCCTGAGCATCATCTGTAGCTAATCCGCTGAAGGTAGGTGGGTGGTACTTCTTGTACCTCTCAAGTCTGAGCTGCTCCACCTCAGAAGCTGCTTCCCTAACCTCGGGCTGAGCTGGAGCTACCGGTTGCATTGGTACAATCTATGGAACCTGGTCGACCTGAACCCGCTACTCTAGAGTACCGACGATGGGAGTCTGTGCTCCTCCCTCAGCCTGAGATGTGGCAAGAGCAAGTGGAATCAATCCAGCCTGAGCTAAGGTGTTGAACATGCTCAAAAACTGGACTAGAGTCTCCTGGGAGGATGGTGCAGAAACAGGTACCTCAGGTGTCTGCCCTCCAGCTGGAGCTACTGGGGGCTCCTCTGTAGCATCTCGTGCGGGTGCTCTGGCTGCACCACGTGGACGTCCTCGGCCTCTACCCTGAGCCTGGCCTCTCGTGGCTCTAGCAGGGGGCGCGGGTGCCTGGTCATCAGATCCGCTTGTACGTGTCCTCATCATCTGTGAGAGAATAGAATATAGAAGTTTAGAATTTTTGAAGTCAACAATTTTCGCACGACAAGGAATCAAAGTAGTGAAATATTTCTAATAGTTCCATAGCCTCCCGAAGATAAGTACAGACGTCTCCGTACCGATCCGCGAGACTCTAATAAACCGGCTTGTGACTCACGACACCTATGAACCTAGAGCTCTAATACCAACTTGTCACGCCCCAATTTCCTCTCTGTATGACGTCGTGATGGCACCTAGTCTCTACGACTAGGTAAGCCTAACATTTGCAGAATAATGAAATAAAAACATAAATTTAACAACTAACTGTAGCAGTAACAACATAACTAGGTACCATGCTGCCTGGCATGTACAATAACCAACTATTCAAAATACACAAAAATCCCAAAAACCGGAACATCATGAATCACAAACAACAGAAGGAAAGTCTAGTGTCTTTATACATCAGAGCCTAACAAAGAAAAAATACAAAAGATAATGGACATGGGAAAGAGTAGAAGGGGACTCCGAGGTCTACAGACGTAGAAGATATACCTTGAAGTCTCAAAAGCTGTCCCGGCTCACTAATAGTGCGGCTGATAAGGAGCACCTAGATCTGCACACGAAAAACATGTGCAGAGAGTAGAATGAGTACACCACAATCGGTACCCAGTAAGTGCCAAGCCTAACCTCGGTCGAGTAGTGACGAGGTCAGGTCAGGGCCCTACTGGTAAATATATAATAAAATAATATAGAGTGTAATACCACAATAAAATAAAGGCTGAAATTTAACAACAATGAAATCATAGAAGGTAACAACTCAGTACACAGAAACACAACAGGGAATCTCCCGAGATACCGTCTCGTAGTCCCAAACGTAAATGTTGTAGTACAGGGGGATCTCCCGAAATACCGTTCCGTAGTCCCAAAGTAAATATTCAGTACAGGGGGATCTCCCGGAATACCGTTTCGTAGTCCCAAAGTAAATATGCAGTACAAGGGGATCTTCTGGAATACCATTCTGTAGTCCCAGAGTAAATATGCAGTACAGGGGAATCTCCCAGAATACCGTTCTGTAGTCCCAAAGTAAATATGCAGTATAGGGGGATCTCCCGGAATACCGTTCTGTAGTCCCAAAGTAAATATGCAGCTCAAACAGTAGAATTAACAGCTACAACATGAAATCCTACAATTTAGACAAAGTACAAGTCAAGGAAAAGCAGGAATTTCACTAAACATGCTGCACGGAATTCAGATTAGCAATTAAGGCAAGTGGACATGCTATTCTAAGCTAACATGATACTACACATGCTGATGTAACTCAAATAAGAAGGAAACATGTTTTACTTAGCAGAAATTGAGGTTTTACAACAATTAACCCGTGTACGTACTCGTCACCTCACGTACACAATGCTCACAAATCAAAACAGTACCAAATCCTAAGGGAATTCCCACCACACACGGTTAGACAAGCCAATTACCTCGAACCAAGCTCAATCAATCGGTCACAATGCCTTTCCCATGAATATCCGGCTTTGAATGGCCCAAATCTAGCCAAAAGCTATTACATATCATAAATACAATCATAATAGACTCATCTTATTAATAAAATCAATACTTTAACAAAAATTCCGAAATTCGCCCTAAAAAGTCGACCTGGGCCCACGTCTCGGAATCGAGCAAAAATTACAAAATCCGAAATCCCATTCACTCACGAGTCCAACCATACCAAATTTATCAAAATCCTACCTCAAATGACCACTCAAAACCCCAAATCAAACTCTTCAAATCCTTATCCTCCAACTCTCAATTTCCACCTTAAATACACATTAACTAGGTGGGAAAATAAATGGGGAAGCAAGATTATTGATCAAAAATAAGCACAAGGAACTTATCTCAAGAAACCCCTCAAAATGCTCCCAAGCAATCGCCAAACCCGAGTTCAGAATGTTGAAAATGAGCAAAAATAGAGAACCTTTGCATTTTAGTGTTCTGTCCAGAAATCTCACACCTGCGGACACTCTGTCGTATCTGCGACGCCGCACCTGCGAAAATGCCATCGCAGGTGCAGATTCCACTTAGAATCCCAGGTTCCGCTCCTGCGGCTATGCGACCGCATCTGCGACTATCGCAGGTGCGGAAATGTATCGCTCCTGCAGGTTCCTTTCTAGCTCCTTCTTGGCCGCATCTGCGGCTCCTCCTTCACACATGCGATCCCACACCTGCGGTACCCCCTCCGCAGGTGCAAAAACACCAGAAATCAGAAAATCTTCAGCAACTAGCCTAACTCCAAATTCAATCTGTTATGCATCTGAAACACACCCGAGGCCCCCTGGACCTCAACCAAACATACCAACAAGTCCTAAAACACCATGCAAACTTAGTTGATCCCTCAAATCACATCAAACAACGCTAAAAATACGAATCACCCTCCGATTCAAACTTAATGAACTTGAAACTTTAAACTTTTACAATCGATGTCGAAACCTATCAAATCACGTCCGATTGACCTCAAATTTTTGCACACAATTCATATTCGACATTACGGACCTACTCCAACTTTCGGAATTGGAATCTGACCCCGATATCAAAAAGTCCACTACCGGTCAAAATCTCCAAAAATTCCACTTATGCCATTTCAAGCCTAAATGAGCTACAGACCCCCAAAACACAATCCGGACATGCCCCTAAATCCAAAATCACCCAACGGAACAGACAAAACTCGATTCCGGAATTGTCTTCACACAGTTCCGACTACGGTCAAAATCCTAAGACTTAAACTCCCATTTTAGGGACTAAGTGTCCCAAAACACTCCGAAACCCAAAAACAAAACCTCCCGGCAAGTCACATAAGTAGAAAAAGGTACGAGGGAAACAGTAAATAGGGGATCGAAGCTAATACATTCAAAACGACCGGTCAGGTCGTTACATGAGTAATTTTACAAAGAACATTCTGCCATAAATATGGATGTTGCTGTTATATGTGAAAGCCTGTTATAGAGAGTAAAATATAACTTAAAAAATCAATTTCGAAAAAAACTTGTCTTTTATAGTGAATAAATATTATATAGGGTTGTTGTTATAAAAAGATTTGACTGTATGTCAAGTGTCCTAAAATTGAGCGAATTCACGGAGAAAATCGTCACCTAACTTAAGCTTGGTAAGACTCACGTGCATTTCCTTTTTTCGGTAAATCAATATATGCAAGACATGTGTTTGTAAATAGACTCATCTTACTTAACATGGTTAATTAATTCATATTTTTACCTAATAAAATTACTTAAGGATGCAATTTAAGTTTGAAAGTTTGACCGGGGAATTGACTTTTTGATATCAGGATCGGAATCCAGTTCTAAAAAATTTCATATCTCTGTTATGTCATTTATGACTTGTGTGCAAAATTTGAGGCCAATCGGACTTGATTTGATAGGTTTCGGCATCGAATGTAGAAGTTGGAAGTTCTTAAGTTTCATTAAGCTTGAATTGGGGTGTGATTTGTGATTTTAGCGTTATTTGATGTGATTTGAGGATTCAACTAAGTTCGTATGATGTTTTAGGACTTGTAGGTATGTTTGGTTGAGGTCCCAGGGGCCTCGGGTGAGTTCCGGATGGTTAACGGATCAAATTTGGACTTAGAACAATTGAAACTTGCTGCTGCCTGCTGTGCAAGCACACCTGCAGGATTTGGCTCGCAGGTGCGAGCTCGCAGAAGCGAGCGTGAGAGTGCAGAAGTGAAAAAGGAAGAGTGGAGCAGTGGCCGCAGGTGTGAAGGAAAATACCGCATCTGCGGGACCGCAAATGCGGACAAGGGATCGGAGAAGCGAAGCTAGTCGCAGAAGCAAGGGAGTTCTTCACATCTACGAAAGCGCAAAAGCGGTCACGTGCATGCAGATGCGAAAGCACTGACCAGATTACAAAACAGAGGGGTTCCGACATTTTTGTCATTTTGGACATTTTTAACACGGTTTTGGGCGATTTTTCAGAGAGAATTCATGGGAAAACTTGAGGTAAGTCCCTTGTGATCATTTCTACTCCATAATATTGAATAATCATCGAATAATCCGACTAGATTACATATTTTTGAGGTGTAAATCATGGATTTGAACTTAGGGATTTGAAGATTTGGAGGTCAAGTTGAGGTCGGATTTTAGTCATTTTAGTTTGGTTGGACTCATGGTTGAATGGGCGTTCATATTTCATTATTTTCGCCGGATTTCGAGACGTGGGCCCCACGGGCAATTTTTGAGTTAATTTCGGATTTTTATTGAAAAATATAGTATTTTCTTATAGAATTGATTCTATAATTTTTGTTGACTGTATCGAATTAATTATGACTAGATTCGAGTCGTTTGGAGTCAGAAAATCGAGAAAAAAGCATACTACTTGATTAAATTGGAGCAAGTCGAGGTAAGTAACTTGTCTAACCTTGTGTGGGGGAAATTTTCCCTAGGATTGGTATTGATGTGATAATTGTAATGTGATGAAAGTCGTGTATACGAGGTGACGAGTGTGTACACGGGCTAAATGTGAAAGATTATGTTTTTTAATTGTGTAGATCAGTGTTGCATATTAATTAAATTACTAAATCTTGTTATATTCTCTATCATTGATCTGATTTATATATTTTAAATTTGCTTGACTTTCTCCTGCTAATTATTTTTACCTGTTTAGCTGAAACTTGGTTTCTTTTATTTTGTGCATTATTTGAAGGTGGAATTTCTTTAATTTAAATATTATTAATATAAAGTATTTGATATTTTAAATTTGGAACTGAGGCAACGTATTAAAAAATTTTAAGTATTATTTTTGCTGAGTTATTTAATTCCCAAATATTTTGTGAGATTTTTGTACTCATTGTGATTGAGCTGTGAGCTCCCTGTTGTGGAAAGTATTGTTGATGTTGTTTATTTTGGAAAATTGAAATATTTGGGCACTTGAGGTGCAAATTGTGATATATTGTGATACTGATACGCATGCGGTGGTATACGGTCTGGGTGTTGAAACACATGCGGTGAGATAAGGGTGGCTTGATACGCGTGGCTAGTAGGGGAACTACTAGAAGTCATGCGGTGTGATAAGGGTAGCTAAAACGCGGGATGCTATTTCGGAAAAAATATTTTTCTTTAAAATTAAATGTAAAGGCTCCCGCGGTGATATAAGAAAATGAGATATTGTGAATTTATTTATGATTTGAGACTAGGAGGCGGTACCTCGGGAGTGCCCTTGTTGATATTGATTTATGGCCGCAGTTGCCTTTGATTATTGTTGTGATTTTCTTAAAGTTGAAAAGAATTCTATTTTGTTTCCACGAGGTATTATTTGCCATTATTTTGCTTAGTTAATTGGTGACATACTACTTACTTGATTCATTTCCATTGTCATTTCATTTTTATTATATTGTTAAATATTTCACCTTGTCTTTTATTATTCCAGTAGGGCCTGACCTGACCTTGTCACTACTCTACCGAGGTTAGGTTTGGCACTTACTGGGATCCACTGTGGTGTACTCATACTACGCTTCTGCACATTTTTTGTGCAAATCCAGGTACATCTTACCAGTCCAGACATCAGTGAGCTACCTGTGTACGAAGATTTCGAGGTATATCTGTCAGCGTTCGCAGACTCCGGAGTCCCATTCTATCACTATTATGTTGGTTCCTTATTTTTCTTAGACCCTGATATATATATATATATATATACACACACACACACACACATTGAGGATAAATTCTTAGAAACTTGTAACTTATTTCTATCGGGTTTTGGGAGTTGAAATTATGTGAATTTGAAGATTATTTATTTCAGATTTCTATTGTTATTCCGCATTGATAGGCTTACCTAGTCTTGCAGACTATGTGCCATCACGACATCCTACAGAGAGAATTTGGGGTCGTGACAAAAGGGGTTTACTAGGGATAATGACATTGGTTGGCAATAGAATGCTCAAATGGGACAAAGAGAGCCTACAATCACTTCTCAAAACAAACAAGATTTAGGATTTTGCCTTGAAACACATTCGGGGCAAGTTCTAGACCCTTCGCACAGACACCTGGACTAGCAATAATTCATCTCACCCCTCACGCAACTAGATTGTAAAAGAGGATAGAGTTGAGGTCCCACAATGAGCACATTCATGGTTAAAGATCACTATGGTCCAATTAAACCACTCGATGATTACCAAAGTCAACTCAAGAGTCACAAAGTTACTAACTAGAGCTATTTCTTTCAAAAATCCTGTTTCTAACCATAAGCACGTAATTAAGTATGTTGGTGCCAATTGAAGCATGGTTGACTCTTCGAGCATGACTTAATTAGGTCATTTTATTCATTACTACTACTATCATTACCTAAACACAAAAACAGACTCATTCACTTAAGAAGGTTGTCACGCCATCCATCATTGGGAGGAGTCACCCGGTTCATACAACAACTACCTTTGGAAAGAACTGTGGCGTTAAGAAAACCAAAGGATTATTATCTACTCAAACATTAAAAAAAAAACTACTTAACAAAAGAAGAACTAATATGGAAAAGATAAAGAATCTAATAAGAAAAAACAAAGATGTAGAAGCTAATGAGCAAAACTACTAAAGATAGAATGTATATACATAGTAAGAGAGAGAGAGAAGATAGATAAATACAAATAAGAAAAAGAAAAAGTATCATCAAATTATTGCAGGCCAAATGTATTAAAGTGTACCAAATGTGTCAAACAAACTACACCCTACCCTCACGAATAAAAGTAAGCATTGTCCCCAATGCTTAGCAAAATAAGAGTATAAGAGGAAAGGGTGAAGAAAACTCCATATGGCTCCTTGGACATTTCTATGTCCCCAGCAATATCATCTCCCTCCGGATCAGCCAGCTGGATCTCATCATCCTCGACTCTAGGTGTGGTTGGGTCGACGAACATCTTACGCACTACCTCAACAGTGTCGGCAGCAAGATGTGGCTCTTCCGACTGGCCAAATGGTGCTACCGGTGCAGTTGGGGCTGAAGGATCTGGGGCAGACTGGTGTGGGTCAAGTAGCATGTCAAAGGGAAGGTCTTCGGCAGTAGCAATTCTGTGCACCTCTCTCTGGAGCTTATCCATTGACTTCTTGCTGGCCTAGGACTTCCTCATCTTCTTTACTTCCTTGCCCAGCTCTTCAGTCACCGACCTGTGAGGTACCAAAGTGCTCATGATTGTCTTTTAGTTCTCCAAAATCTTCTTTAGTGTCTTGTTAATGGTCGAGGGAACCTGAGGTGCATGTGAGGTGGACTGGGCTGAAACAACACTGGACAAGTCATACAACTTTACAGTAGCTGTCTACATCCAGTTATTGAGACTCGCTAATGTCTGGGAGACTCGCAGTGGCTTTAGGGGCAGTGGTAGTAGCTGTGGATGATGGCGAAGGTATTGCTGTGGCACTGAAGGAAGGCTCAGCTGAAGTGAATGGAATATCAACTGCCTCAGGAGCTACCACTGCTGGCTCATCAGACTGGCCTGTGTAACACTCCATAAATTTGAACTAGGTTTAGACATGTTAAATGAGCATTAATGTTATATTTTAGACATATGAAGTCCTATCGGGATGAGTATGGGTGGAAATAGTCGTTTGGAATCAAGACGGAGAGTGAGGTACATAAGATTCGATAAAATCGACTAAGTTTATGGAAGGCTTGTATTTCAGCCTGATTTTATGAAATTCTGTTAGGAATTGGAGAAAACTTAAAACATGAAAGTTGTATCCCTTTGAAATATCTTTCCAACAATATATTGTATACCCAAATGGATCTCTGTGTAAAATGTTATGTGCATTTTACTGGACAATGCGCAGTATACATGCCCAGATGCGCGCCCAGATGGTCCCGTGCGCGTAGAAAGGGAAGCTCTCAAGAATCTGTGCACACGCACGGTTCTACGCAGATGGTCCCTTTCGTCCTCTATACCCTAAAACACAAAAACTTGCTCTAGAAAGGGAAGCTCTCAAGAACCTAACTCCTTAAAGGTCCCTCCACCATCCAAGGTGAGTTCTAATGATGATTCTAAGTTGATTTCAATTCTCCAAAACCTTATAAACATGGGTAAATCCTTCAAATCATTAGATATTCGATTGGGACATCAGTTTTGAGAGACAAAACCCTAGAACTCGAATTCATGATGATTGAACGTCAAAAAGGTAATATCTTCACGCTCTAATTGATTATAGCTTTGGATTAATGATTATAGACTCTAAGTTCATGAGATATGTGTTGATGGATTTGATAGAAAAGCATGAACGGTTATAGGTTTGGATTGTTGATTGTTGATTATTGATTAAGGGTATTGTTTAACTTATGGGTGATGAAGAATGGTATTGATTATAGAAATTTAAGATTTTAGAATTTATCTAGCAGCAAGAGAATGGGTTGTTGGGTGTATAAACACCATTGATGAGGGGCTATGAAGCTTTATACCCACCAAGAATTTGATAAAATGCCCGAGTGGCCAAAGCATGAGTATTATTGCAAATATGGAATCCATTTGATTTGTATTAATATAGATTAAAGATGAAAGGGTTGGCGAATGTTGTTTTACGCTCAAGAGCAGGAAGTTAAGGTACGTGAGGCTAACTCACTATGTTTGGGAATGTTAATGATTCTCCCTACACTACGTTTCTTTTACGACGTTACTACTTGCCTCAAAAATATAGTTAAGCCTAGTTCATTGAATAGTTGTAGAACTTTTATTATCTAGCTTCATAACTCGTTCATGACTTTCATTCTGAACGTTGTGAGCTCAGTGCGTAATCAATATAGTCTTGGGTTTGATGCCCATGAGTCTCAGTCTAGATTACTTAGCATGTCATAAACAATTGAAGTTTCAGTTTTCATAATCAATTCAAGAATACATGTCTCAGTCTAGTCCTATTCAGTATTCCAGTATCATGTAACTCAATATGATTTAGTATTTCGCCATCACATATTGCAATATGATTCTCATTTCCTGGATTTAAATCCCTGAATGTTGAGCACATGTAATTGGGCTTGAGGCCGTAGTTAATATGCTTTATGCATATTTGGGTCTGAGGCCGTAGTTTATGTTTTATGCATTTTGGGCCTGAGGCCGTAGCTTGTGTACATATATATTGGTCCTGAGGCCATAGTTTATTCAGATAAACAGGTTGTTCATCATTCAAAAGATGGAGTATTCATATCCTTACTTCCTTTGTTCAGTTTAGTTATCAACTATCATTTCAGTTATGTTATCATTTCAGTTATCAGTTATCATTTCAGTTTCAGTTTCAGCATTTACAATTCTTTCTTTTAGTTTCTTTACATACCAGTGCAATTCCAATGTACTGACGTCCCTTTTGCCCGGGGCTTGCATCTCACAATGCAGGTAATGATTTACAGGTTGACGATTCAGAGCGCTAGGATTCTCTTACTAGCTATTTGGTGAGCCCTAGTTCTTTTGGGGCATTACTATTACTTTACAGTCTTTCAGTATTTACAGACAGTCAGTGTTTTCAGAACTTCATAGACTAGAGTAACAGTTAGATAGAGTCACAGGATTTTCATGTTAAGCTATGTTGGTTACAGATGTGTTTCAGATTAATATTAGTATTTTCGCAATTGATTTATATCATTCAGACTTTCAGTATATCAACATGTGCTAGTTTATCTTCCGCATTCAGTATGTTATGATATCACATGTTGATTCAGATAGCCAGTTGGTGCGCTCGGTCACATGTAGTCAGGCATCAGGTGCCGTGTTACGTCCAGGCCCAGGTTCGGGGCGTGACAAAGCTTGGTATCAGAGCACTAGCTTCAAGAGTCATAGGGAGTCTATAAAGCCGTGTCCAGTGGAGTTTACTTTATATGTGTGTGTCGGCCACTCATATAAACGATTAACTACCAAGGCATCCAGGATTTTATCATTTCTTTCTACTCTAGATCGTGCCATGAAGCTTAGAGTAATAGGTAACCTTCTCTTCCTATCGAATTCCAAACGTATTGGATGCCCAAGCGATGCGCAGGATAAACCCAAGGTTCTAGAGAGGATGATTGCCCATTGGGGCATATTTATGGAGTACAGATTGAATGAGACTAGAGAGGATGTTGAAAGTGGGATGCAATTGATAGTAGTAAAACACAAAATTGAGCATAACCTTATCCGAAAGTACAAAAGCAGTTATCATGTTTTATGGTTATTAGTTTACCTTAGTTACCAGTTACACAGTCTTTCAGTTAACACGTTTATGGTTATTCAGTACACTGGAATTCAGTTATATGTTTACCAGATATCCAATTTTCAATGTATCAAAATTCTGGTGACTTGTGAGTATATAGTGATGCATATGGGTGCTAAAAGAAAATGCAAGTAACAATGATTATAGTGAAATCTTTGCATGTTTTAGGTCCGGATTAAGACCCAAGGCTCACCGGATGGAGCAGGAAGTGATTTATCAGATGATGGCATACTCTAAAGGATAAGTTTGTGCATGGTAGAGTATTCGTATGTCTTTTACATCCCATAACAACTTCATTTAATTCTTGGAAATGGAGCCACAAGTTGGGTGATGATAGTTTAATTCGGGGCGTGACACCTATGGTGGTAGGAGGCTGAACTTTATTCTTTGGGTTGCTCGCATCCATCAGTGAGTACCAACTAAAAGGCTTCTTTGGCTTCACCTTTGTGTCAAATTCCCTTGGCTCTACCTTTGCATTGGTGAGATATTTTGTAATTGTGTTAGGATACGGGTAGGACGATTCATTTTGTGGTGCGGTCATTGAGATGTTGGCCGACATCACAACATCCACATTGATTAGGTACCCGGCCATAATAGAAGCCACAAGAACTGCACGAGGAATAGGAAGGTAAGTTTCATTCTGGCACAGATCCAACCTGCTGCACACAAATGTATGCCACCCCTTTGCCTCAAAACTCAAAGTGTTCCGCTAAATGGGAACCCCTGCAGTAATCCATGGTGGTGGAAGCCCTGGTGGTGCTAGAATCTCAGCTAACCAAGGTCGAACTTCTTCCCCCAATGCGCACTTCTCCAAATAATCCCTCGGCTCAACATCTTCAAATCCCAAGTACACGTTTAGTGTATGCTGATCAAACCTTACCTTGATGTTGCGTACTTTGGTCAACTTCATCCCTTTCTTTATGTGAGCCATATTGGCATAGAATTCGCGGACAAGGTATTCTTTTGCATCCACTCACATCCACCCCTTCTGTGCCCAGAACTGTCTCAATATTACTGGGTTTTACTTTTCCAAATCCTTAACATAAATTATCGCTCAAGAGTTAGCGACCTCCCAGGCCATCACATACGGAAGCTGGTGAAGGCGGCCAGGCCGAAAAAGTAGTCCTCCCAAACCTCTTTCTTTTTTGATCTTTCAAGGCCGGCAGCTGTAGAATCTCCCCCTCTGCCATCATTGGGGATATCATGAACTGGTGTATCCTGTGCCTCAGGGACTGGTGTATCCTGTACCTCTGGGACTGGTGTAGCCGATGGCTCAGAAGCCTGACTAACACTCTCCGATCCCTCAGAAGTGCTGTGGGATGAATACGACTCGTCCCTGAGCTGGTATCTCCCTTGAAGCCTCGACTGTATGACCGGCTACTCCTAAACAGAGGCTGAGTTACCCTCTGACACTTCCCTAGACGGGACATATGAGTTGGTCTCAGAGAGGTCTTCACCTTTCCCTTTGCCTGCTGGTGCTTTCTTTTTTATTGTCTTTTGCTGGCCAAGAGGAAAGGCATTTTTGCCTTGGACCCGAGAAGGTTCCCCTCTCCCTTTTGAAGTGTCGCCTCGTCCTCTGGTTCGAACCACTGTCTATATCAAGCAAAGGTGATTGTTAGTTGCAATTCAATGTTCAAACATACACAGGAGACATGCTAGTAAAGGATAAACCAGAGGACATAGTGAGGGTGTACAGTTAGCTCATGCTTTCCAGGAAAGTGATCCGTGGGCCGCACAATTTCATTTGTGGCTGCAGATGGGGACTTGCGGACCACATATTTTTGTTATGCGGCCGTAGAAGTGAAGTGTAGGCTGCACATATTGACTTGCGGCCGCACCTATGAAACCCAAAAATGCCAACTCTATGATGAGAGAGAATTGGTTGATGTGCGGCCGCAACGGGATTTCTGAGGTCCGCACAATTAAACTTGTGGCCGCACATTGGAGTCTCAAAGTAAGGACTCTCTAATGACAGTAAGTGTGTTGTTCTGCGGCCACGATGGGAATTCTGCGGTCCACACAATTTAACCTACGGCCACAGATCCCTTCTTCACTAAGTTGCCCTAAATTCAACATCTGCGAACGGCACAAATACAAGTGCGGCCGCAGATTTCAAAATTTACGAATAGATCAAACTTTTGTATCTAGGTTTTTTTATTTCATGCACAATTAGACATGGAAAACTTGTAAAAATAGTGAATTATACTAACACAGTCCCATAGAGCATGTATCAAGTTAACCCAGTTCAAATTCACCCCACATGGAGACACAATTGAACCTTAATGACAAATGGCCTAAAAAGAACTAAGAATCTACAAATTAAACTAAAACAAAAAGTAATGTGAAATTGAAGCATACCAGATGTGTAACACCCCGGAAAATTTTGAAGTGTTTTAAGACCATTAAGAAGATTGGCGGGTACTAATTATATTAATTCGGGTATGAACAAGACTGATAATTTGAATGATATTAATTGATCAAGATAATATATGTATAAGGTGCATTAAAAATGGTTTATGGCCTAAGAATATCCCTAAGGCTAAGTCAAGTTGAAAATTATATGATGGGATAAAGTTTCAAGTGAGTTCGCACAAGACCTAACTTCGAACGACCATAACTCTCAAGATATGAAGATTTGTATGGTTTATAACCTATCAAATCAAATATCGTTGAGTCTAGTTTCCAACGCATCAAATCGTTTGTCATTTGTATATGTATACAGAAAGTTATGGCCATCTTACTGGACCTGTGTCATATGCGCGGCCGCGTATATTTGAGAGTTTCTGCCTCAGGTGCGTGACCACTTGCCCAGGTGCGCGGCCGCGCACGTAGGAACACATTACATAAACCCAAGGCCGGGTAGAGAGAGGGGTGCACGTAGGAACCCATTACATAACCCCAAGGCCGGGTAGAGAGAGGGGTTAAGTCATTTTTGAGGTAAAAACCTGATATTTTAGAGAGATGTAAGAGCATTTTAGAGAGAGAAGGAGTAAACCTAACATTCTAATCATCCAATCTTGCACCAATCTTCAAGAATCAAGGAAGCTAATCACAAGATCTTCATCAAAAAGGTCAGGTTCCATACCCTAGTTTTTAATTTCGGGATTTGGATTAAAAGTAGGCCATAAGAAGTATGATTCTTGGGTGTGAGAGTATTAAGTGTACATGTATGGATTTATTATGGAAATATGAGTATGAATTAAGCAAGTATTGGAACTTATGGTATAGTGATTGGAAGCCATAAATTCTCAATTTAAATACATAACCATTGTAGAGATTGAAAGGTGATTATTTGATGGAATTTTGTTGGTTGGGTGAGAATGGTTGGTCACACATGTGATGTTAGGATTCTAATTTGTTAAAGAATGATGGTGGGATGAATTGTTGGTAAATGATGGTAGTTGGAAGAACTAATTCTATGGTTAAGAAATGTATAAATGTATGCCCACTAGGTGTTTGGTAAATTGTCTAAATGGCCTAAACTATGGAATTGGTTACTAATGTTGGTCTCATTGGATGTTGATATTGTAGATTGCAGTTGCTTGGTATAGTAGATCATTGTAGTATCAGTAAGGGGTGAATTTTAGTTTTGGATCGTTGGCATTGAATTTAGAAAACAAGAAGGCATTCAGAGGTGGATACATGTAGAGTGGAATTTCCTGAGTATTGATTTGCTGGCTCGACGTTGGGTTCGTCTTGTTGAGGTAAGTAACAATTTTAAATCTGGTCCTTAGGGTATGAAACCCCAGATTATTGAATTATGTGCGTATTTTGGAGGTGACGCACATGCTAGGTGACGGGCGTGTGGGCGTGCATCGTGGGAATTGCTACTTGGTCCATTCTGTGAAACTGGAAAGTTGAATAAGCTTGTTTTTAGCTTTGTGCCCTTTCTATGCTATAAACCTTTGACAGTGAAGCATGTTTAGGCTATGTGATGGTGCTGTAAAGACCACAGAGGTCTTGTACATTGTTGAATTATCTGCTAAATTGTTGTTTTGTACTCAGTCAGAGTTTACTTGTTTATTTTATCTCAGTCTCTATTGTTCATTATTGATGCATCATATTATTGTTATTTGGGCTGAGTATCATGACTATTGAGAGCCCGAGAGACTGGAGAGTTTTATGACTGAATGAGGCTGAGGGCCTGATTGTGAGAAATTATACTATAGCACGTGAGTTGTCAGTGTAGCACATGAGTTGTCCGTGCGGATCCTTATATTATACTATAGCACGTGAGTTGTCCGTGCAGCATGTGAGTTGTCCGTGCGGATCCTCATATTATACTATAGCACGTGAGTTGTCCGTGCAGCACGTGAGTTGTCCGTGCGGATTCAGATATTTACACTATGGCACGTGAGTTGTCCGTGCAGATTATAGCGCTTGGGATATAGGAGCCCCTCCGGAGTCTATACACCCCCAGTGAGCGCGGGTACCCATTGAGTGTGAGTTCTGAGGGCTGAGAGCCGAGTGGTTGAGATGTTGTGACGAGTCGAGTAACTGTTACCCCGAGAGGTTGTACTTGCTTTTTATTTGTTGTTGCACTTAGTTGCTATTTATCATTGTTGTGAAATTCTTTAAAAGATTTTATATCCGGATTACATGAACTTGAACTGTATAAAACTGATTTGACTTAAACTACTGGAATTGAAAGTATGTCTACTCTCTACTGGAATTAATGAAAATGAACTGTAACTGTGTAGCTCGTCACTATCTTCAGTTCCTTATTTATTATTGTTAATTACTGAGTTGGTTGTACTCATACTACATCCTGCACTTCGTGTGCAGATCCAGGTGTTCCCGGACATAGCGGGTGGTGATTCTTTCGCATAGTTGATTTTTCGAAGATTCAGAGGTAGCTGCCGTGTTTCATAGACCTTGTCTCTCCTTCCCTATCTCCTTGTTTACTGTATTCGGTCTCAAACTATTAAGACCGTATTTTCCAGACTTGTAGTCATATTAGATGCTCATGTACTCAGTGATACCGGGTTTTGAGAGTGTTTATATTTGTACTTGTGAGATTTCCTCCGCTGAATTTAATCATTATGTTTTCAAATTTAAAAGATATGTGGTTTATTGAGATTGTCGGCTTGCCTAGTATTGAGATAGGCGCCATCACGACGGGTAAGATTTTGGGTCGTGATAAGTTGGTATCAGAGCTCTAGGTAACATAGGTCTCACGAGTCATGAGCAAGTTTAGTAGAGTCTTTTGGATCGGTACGGAGATGTATGTACTTATCTTCGAGAGGCTACCGAACCCTTAGGAAAATTTTACTTTCTTGTATTTTATCGTGCGGAATTGATTCAGCTTGAAACATAACTCTTTGAATTCCTTCCACGCATTCGCGTGCGCATGTAAGCGCTCAGTATCAGTTGTGTATCACAGGCTTGTGATTCCATGAATGAGGTTCGAGATAATTATTCTGTGTTTTATTGATGGGCCATTCTGGAGGACTTGAGGCCGAAGTTATACGGCAGCTTAAGCTCAGTAGTTTTGGTTGTGAGAACCTGTGCAATTGGACTTATGCATTTTGTAGTATTCGTATGAGTGGATTTTATGGCTCGATGAGCGGTTGAATGACTATATGATATGTATGATGTGACGTACAATCTTGAGTTATGAGTGCGTTGAGGGATCTGTCATGCTGCTTTATTGTTGAGCGAAGTATATTTTCATGTCGTGTTAATGAGTTTGGACTCAGAAGGAGTAAGTGATTGTGTAGTAATTGTGGTTGCGAAAGGGAATAACAAGATGCCAATTTGAAGCTAAGCATATGAGTTATCTTCTGCAGAGTAATCTATTTAGGTGTATTCCTTATAATGTTGAGTGGAGAGTTTTTTTTCTACCAGCTGGGCGTATGTGTTGAGATTTGAATTTGAATCCAGTTGAGAAAGTTGACTTGACTATCACGAGAATAAATGCGAACTTAGCGGATGATTGAGGTATTTTATGGTGGGTGTTGCATAAGCTTGAGAAGAATTTTTGTTGAATTGACTGCAATATTATAGCAGTAATAAAGTATGGGTATTGAGAGTTATTGAGTGTTTTGTTGTATGGCTTTAAGCCAAGTGGGGGAGCCTACTATTGATAGTTCAATTTCATGGATATATGTTAAATTTTAGTTTTGGTTTGAGGCATATTGGTGGATTAGATATGACTTGTAGAGGTGGAGATCGAGGATGACTCGGGTAAGGAAATTCCTGGATACGGGTTACATTACACTTTATGAAACTATGAAAATTATGGAATGATTAAGTTGTTATTTTGAAGTATGTAGTGCGCACGAAGTATGAATTTGATTGGTCATGTTAATGCAAGGTTATTTCTTTGAGTGTTGATTGTGCTAAAGGAACACGTGTCTTTCGGCCATTTGGGCGGAGCAAATTAGATTTGAGCAGAGTGGATGACTCTCGAGAGGGTTCTAATGGATTCAATATGTGGCAATTGAAATTTTTATTTTTTCGAATTTGTATATCACTAGAATCGATTACTTACATTGGATGGTATCGGGACGTAGAGTAATTCTGTTTGACTATGGATTATACATTTTAGTATAAGAAAGGAAAGAGGAATAATTTTAAATTCGCATAAGGTATTTTCAAAGTGAGTGTTACAGTTGTGGCATTTATGGAGGTGCTTAAGAAGAATACAATGGCTTATGGGCCTTAGGGAGGTGTGATTTTAGGTTAGGATGTCTTGTAGTGAGCTTTGGGTAAGGATAGTAGTGTTCTGACAAGGAGAAATGGCAACTTGAGGATAATTCAGAAGAAACTCAGAGAAAATAGGACAAATGGGTAGCATGCTGGATCAATATGGTAATGATATGCTCCGTTCTTTTGGGGTAATTATGATGTGGTGAGACTTTACGGGTATTTTATGGCAATACTCTCGGATTTGGCAACCTGCGTGGCTTGGTCGAGTTAGAGGAATTCAGTTCTGGTAGCTTGGTTATATGCAAATGTATTTCAAAGTGTTCTTGATGGTTTCTACCATGGTTGAACCGTATATTTTCTACCGATGTGGGGAACATGTAGTGTATTGTGATTTCCTCCTGGAAAGAAGCAAGAGAAAGGTATCTAACAAATAGGGTATGTAATTTGCCAGTGACTCAAAGTTGATAATGAGATTCTTGTGCTGGTCACATGATGGCATGATAGATGTGGTGTGTTGTGCAGGATTAAGATTTATATGTACAAGGTGGCAGTTCATTCTTGAAGGGAAGGTCACGAATTCTAGACAAAATGGGCAGTGTTATATATTTATATAAATGTTATAACTGCTCGGTAATCCCTGAGAAGGGTGCGCATTTCAAAAGGCGCATTGTGTTTTGATTTACGGATGCCATTGGTACTGCAATACCCACCTGGTTGATAGACTGTTGCTATTCAAATTATTGCTATGTGGCAAGGAAGAATTTTGGAAGTATTCCTAGTGGGAGGATCGTGCATGAAAGATGTGTTAGTCATTCGAGTGCTGGAGTTGGTATCAGTTACGGTGATTCATGTGTCTTATGAATTTGGAGACTGGGAGTTATCAGAAGCATATTGTTTCATGGTTGCGACCTATTTGAGGTGAGTATTTTATTTAAAATCATTGGAGGCATAGTTGCGTTAATTATTTGTAATAGCTACGCTCTGTAAGTGCACATATATGTGAGGCTTGAGCCCATGTGCGGGTATCGGGGCAAGTATTCCTACTCGGAAAAAAAATGCTTAGGCTATGATATGCCTAGAGTTGACTGTTAAGATTAAAGTTATAATGTTTCTCGTATTTGTACCTTTGTTGAGAACTATCTGGACTATACTTGAGGTTAGAAAAAGGCTAATTCCCTAATTAAATTGGGTAGTTACTAATTGTGCGTTAACTTGCTGATTTGAGCTGTGATAGCGCAATTGCTCATGCCTATATTATGGCGTGTTATTTATACCAGTCCAAGAGCATGCGAATCTTATTTCATTTAGCTTATACATATATATCTATTTAAATGCTCCCATATGATATGTTTGGACCGGAGGCCTGGGGCTATATCGGGTTGATTATGTTATGGCACGTGAGTTGTCCGTGTTGTTGATGTTAATGTGAGCTCTAGGAGAGCTAGCTAATGTTATTAGATTCGTGTGCCTTGGTTCTACTATGTATGATAAGATTATAGCATTGCAGTTGTGGTGGTGCTTGTTGAACTTGCAATACGGTTCTCTACTTTGAGACATCTTCCATTTGGGGTACAAGGTTGCGCAGTTGTGGCTTGAGTTGTATTGGTGTGGCATATCAGTGGGATAGTTTTGTTTATTAATATATGGTCATTGGACCTAGAATAGGTACTATAAGATTTTATTACGGTATATTGGGAAGATAATATTGAACGTCATCTTAGAAGGTGATTATGATTATGGGGAAAGAAAGCTCCATGACTTGTTGATTCGATAAGGGGTTATGAGATTCCACATGTTTCTTTCATTATCAGTAGTGTGCGAAGGTTTTAGAATGAGGTTTTGTTTGATATGGGGTTCAATACCAATACCGGGTTGGTTTTGAGTATTTATTGTGATCGAGAATGGTGTTGCGAGTATGTGAGTTGTGTAGTATGTTATGCGATTATATCTGGAGTTATGGCTATGGCTTGATACAGTTTGTTCGGACTTATACAGTGTATAGATGTGAGATTCGGGTCTTGAAAAGAAGTTTTTGGATGTTGGAAATTGGATTCCAAGGTTTATGGACTAAGGCTAAATTTGTAATTTTTAATTATGCGGTGTCGTCAGGCCTATATGGGATAGGGTGACGTGGGATCACCTCGGGTATGCATGCGTGATAAGGAAATAGTGATTTGAAGGCTCAAACATATCAAAGAAGAAGCATCACCCCCATGATCAAATATATATTGGGTAGAAAATTTTATGGTCATTTTTCATACTAGAACATCTTACAGTAATTGTTGGAGGTCACCAAAGGTTTAGTTCGGGTGTTCGGCGTAGAGATTTAGAGTTGAAGAAAGTGATATCGGGTTTTGGGAGTGTTTATATTTGTACTTGTGAGATTTCCTCCGCTGAATTTAATCATTATGTTTTCAAATTTAAAAGATATGTGGTTTATTGAGATTGTCGGCTTGCCTAGTATTGAGATAGGTGCCATCACGACCCGAAATTCCACCTCAGGTGTCGTGATGGAACTTAGTCTCTAAGACTAGGTAAGACGATTACAATTACATTTCAAGCCATTTTTTTAAAAATAGATAATCGAAACCCACAGCGGAAACAAATATGAAACCCTCATACCGGTAGGGCATATAATTCATAAAATTGGAATCAAGTATTCCGAAACACATCAAACCCACTATAATGAATACTAAAAATTACTTTTGGACTTATAGCCCTCAATGGTGCCCAAAAATAAAAATGACAGACTAGGGCTCACATCTTCAAATCTCCCAACAGGGATAAACATATAAGTGGGTCACAAAATTACGAAGTTCACCCATAAGCGGAGCATAATAGGAGGACTCACCTCAATATTCAGATCCGAATCAAATTAAGGGAAAATATTCTTTTATAACAAATCGGGATCGTACCTGTAATGACACCATTTGGTGTATCGGCCTCAGCAAAATCATAGCGATTATATCAATGGGTCGGGCCTCCACCTCTTAGGCACCCTCTACCCGTCTGTCCTCCACCCCTAACTGGTTGTGCACGTGGGGTAGTAGCTGCTCTGGGGCCCATAGTCTGAGTGTTCGGATAAAATCCACCCATCCCAAGTCTGGGACAATCTCTTATAATGTGCCTAGTGTCACCACGCTCATAACAGCCCCTCTGAGGTCGCGGTTGCTCATACTGAGTCTATGCCGGATAACTGAAATAACCATTATAGGAATCCCGTGCCGGTGGTGCATTGTAAGAACTTACTAGAGCACTCCGAGTAATCTGATATGCAGACTGAGCTGGCCGACTGCTCGAGCCTGCGCTATAATAGGTCCTAGCTGAAGAGTAAAATCCACTGAACCCTCCAGAGCTTCGAGACCTTTTGGCCTCCTTAGACTCCCTTTCCTCGCCTAGAACACCCTCAATCTTCCTCGCAATCTCCACTACTTGTTGAAATGGAGTATCAATTTGCAACTCTCGAGTCATGCATATTTTAATATCATAATCGAGCCCCTCAATGAATCTGCGGACCCGCTCTCTGACCGTAGGAATCATGATAGGTGCATGACGGGCTAACTTACTGAACCTGATAGCATATTTTGACACTGTCATAGTGCCCTGACGCAATCGTTAAAACTTTGTGCGCCACGCATCTCGAACATCGTTCATGGAACCATAAGCCGGCGATGCATAGCTGATACCGAGCGCTCATGTGCGCATACGAATGCATGGAAGGAATTCAAAGAGTTATATTTCAAGCTGAATCAATTCCACACGATAGAATACAAGAAGGGAAATTTTTCCTAAGGGTTAGGCAGCCTCTCGAAGATAAGTACAGACATCTCTGTGCCGATCCGCAAGACTCTACTAAACCTGCTCATGATTCGAGAGCATGACTCTACAAAAGGCGCATTGTGTTTTGATTTACGGATGCCATTGCTATTGCAGTACCCACCTGGTTGATGGACTGTTGCTATTCAAATTATTTCTATGTGGAACGGAAGAATTTTGGAAATATTCCTAGTGGGAGGATCGTACATGAAAGATGTGTTAGTCATTCGAGTGCTGGAGTTGGGATCCATTACGGTGATTCATGTGTCTTATGAATTTGGAGACTGGAGTTCTTAGAAGCATATTGTTTTAGGGTTGCGACCTGTTTAAGGTGGGTATTATATTTAAACTCATTTGAGGCATTAGTTGCGTTAATTATTTATGATAGCTACGCGCTATAAGTGCACATATATGTGAGGTTTGAGCCCATGTGCGGGTATCGGGGCAAGTATTTATGCTTAGAATATGTATGATGAGCTTATAGCATTGTAGTTGTGGTGGTACTTGTTGAACTTGCAATACGGTTCTCTACTTTGAGACATCTTCCACGTGTTTCTTTCATTATCAGCAGTGAGCGAAGGTTTTAGAACGAGGTTTTGTTTGATATCGGGTTCAATACCAATAGCGGGTTAGTTTTGAGTAGTTACTGTGATCGAGAATTGTGCTGCGAGTATGTGAGTTGTGTAGTATGTTATGCGATTATATCTGGAAGAATATATTGGGTGAATTATTATAGGCCAAACTATGAGTAGGATGTTTCCCTATTATTGTACTCCATGTATTCAGTGTTTCATGTTTCTATGTTAAAGGAAGCAGTTGGAGACTCGACACTCATTGTACTGGTTAAGACTATTGAGGTTAATGAGAAATTGACTTATGAAGAGATTCCAGTTTCTAATATTGATCGGTAAGTCTGAAATTTGAGAAATAAAGAAATTGCCTCCGTGAAAGTGTTATGGCGAAACCAGCAGGTTGAAGAGGCCACTTGGGAAGCCGAGGAAGAAATGAAGAAGAAGTACCCTCATTTGTTTGAATAGCCATGTATTTATAAAGTTGTGTTCTACGAAAATGCTGAGAGTTACCTTCTATGAATTATGTATCAATTGTACAGCTGATGTTAAAGGTGTTCCTTTTTGGTAGTATACTGCTCGTAAGGCCACGGTTGACAATGTTTTAATGTTACGTTGCGTTGTTGGTTCATGTATATGTTGTTAGGACTGGTTTTCATTATTTTCTAGCAGGTGGTTAGGCCCAATTGCAGAGGACACTCTGCCGAAATTTCTGAACAATTTGGGAGCTAGCCAAATTTTGGGGCCTTAAGGAAGGTGAAAGGAGGATAATGTTGTGCCTAATAATGACTTGTATAACATTCGAGAACGAATGTTCTTAAGTGGGGGAGAATGTAACACCACGAAAAATTTCGAAGTGTTTTAAGACCATTAAGGTGCCGGGGTTGTCTACCCCATCGTCGATAGTTCGTTGACTTCTCCGATTCAATGTGTCCCAAAGAAGGGGCATGACCGTGGTCACCAATGACAAAAATGAGTTGATTCCTACTAGAACGGTGACCGGATGGAGGGTGTGTATAAACTATCGCAAGCTCAACAAAGTGACAAGGAAGGATCACTTTCCACTTTCTTTCTTAGATCAAATGCTCGATAGATTGGCCGGCCGTTTCTTGATGGGAATTTGGGCTACAACCAAATTCTTATTCCTTCGGAAGATCAATAGAAAACAACCTTTACATGTCCTTTTGGTACCTTTGCGTTCAAGCGGATGCCATTTGGTTTGTGCAATGCATCGATGACTTTTCAAAGGTGTATGATGGCTATTTTCACGGACATGGTGGAGGACTACCTTAAAGGTTTCATGGATGACTTCTCGGTGGTTGGATATTCTTTTGATAATTTTCTTGCAAATTTGGACAAAGTGTTGGCTAGATGTGAAGAAACCAATTTGTTGCTTAATTGGGAGAAATGACATTTCATGGTCGAGGAAGGCATTGTCCTTGGCCATAATATCTCAAGAAATGGAATTGAATTTGACAAGACAAATATTGAGGTGATTTCTAAACTTTCACCTCCAACTTCTGTGAAGGGTGTGCGGAGTTTCTTAGGCCACGCAGGTTTTTACCAGCATTTCATCAAAGATTTTTCTAAGGTGGTGAATCCGTTGTGCAAGCTTCTTGAGAAGGATGCTAAGTTTAACTTCAACGATGATTGCATGAGAGCTTTTGAATTGTTAAAGTTCAAGTTGACAACTACTCCCATCATCACCGCCCCAAATTGGAGTGTGCCTTTTGAACTCATATGTGATGCAAGTGATGTAGCGGTTGGGGCTGCTTTGGGGCAATGCATCGACAAGATTTTTCATCCGGTCTACTAGGCTAGTAAGACCATGAATAGTGCCCAAGTCAATTATACCATTACGGAGAAAGAGCTCCTTGCCATTGTGTTTGAAATTGAGAAATTCTGCCCGTATTTGATGGGTACAAAAGTCATTGTCCACACGGATCATGCGGCATTTTGTTTTCTTTTGAGAAAAAAGGACTCCAAAGCTCGGTTGATGAGATGGGTGCTCTTATTGCAAGAATTTGATATTGACATTCAAGATAGGAAAGGTTGTGAAAACCAAGTTGCGGACCACTTGTCTCATTTGGAGGAGGAGGGGAGAAGTGTGGTGGCATTCTTGAAGAAGAATATTTTCACAAGGTTTGGTACTCCATGTGCAATTATAAGCGATGGGGGGTCACACTTTTGCAACAAGACTTTTGACACTTTACTGGGCAAGCATGGTGTTACTCACAAAGTCATGACTCCCTATCACCCACAAGCTAGTGGGAAAGTGGAAGTCTCCAACCGGGAGATAAAGAGCATCTTGTCCAAACGGTGAATGCTAATCGAACAGATTGGTCCAAGAAGCTTGATGATGCATTATGAGCTTATCGGACGACTTACAAAACCTATCAGATTTGTCACCATACTGGTTAGTGTTCGGAAAAGCTTGTCATCTTTCGGTGGAACTAGAGCACAAGGCCATGTGGGCTCTAAAGAAGTTAAATCTTGATTGGGATATAGACGCTAACTTGAGGGTGGCACACTTGAATGAATTGGATATGTTCCGGTATCATGCTTATGCAAGTTCGTCCATGTACAAAGAAAAGATGAAATGTCTTCATGACAAATACATTTGGAACAAAGAGTTCAAGGTGGATGATCTTGTATTTTTATTTAACTCAAGGCTGAGGATGTTTTCCGGGAAGATAAAATCTAAATGGAGTGGTCCTTTTGAAATTGTGGGTGTGACACCTTTTGGTGCATTAGACTTGAAGAAGAAAAATGATGAAGTATTCCAAGTCAATAGTCATCGGGTGAAGCACTACTTGGGAAAAGTTAGAGCTAGCCACGTCGTGGCGATGTTTCTTTTCCTTTTTATTTTGTAGTTAGGGGTTATTTTTTTGTTCTAACCTGATTTGAAATGTGCTACAGGGGTGAGTGTGACTTACAAGAATTGTGGATGAAATTAAGGCTAAGCATTTTAAGGAATGCAGACCGCATTTTAATTGTGCGAACCGCACATTTGTTGGTGCTATAGCAAAAGACCATTGCGGCCGCACATTTATCTTGCAGACCGCACAATCGAGATGATGAAAATACCAACTCTCTGAAGTTTTAGCCTGTCAGTGCGAAGTTCGATCTGCAACCGCACATGAAAATGTGCAGACCACAGATGAAAAGCTGAGATAAGGTCCCCAAGTAACAGAGTGTGACCGCACTCATCCTTCTTCCTCTTAGCAAATAATTGGTATAAATATAGGAACATGGCCATTGTTACGCTTTTCACACTCTGAACAAAAAATAATTGTGCTATGTTGAATTATCTTGGAAATTTCATCTCTCCACACACACAACTACTTTGATCGTTCTCTCATTACACTCACTTCATCTTGTCACGACCCAAACTCTCACCCGTCGTGATGGCGCCTATCTCAATACTAGGCAAACCGACAATCTCAATAAACCACATATCTTTTAAATTTGAAAACATAATGATTAAATTCAACGGAGGAAATCTCACAAGTACAAATATAAACACTCTCAAAACCTGGTATCACTGAGTACATGAGCATCTAATATGACTATAAGTCTGGAAAATACGGTCTATAATAGTTTGAGACCAAATACAGTAAATAAGGAGATAGGGAAGGAGAGACAAGGTCTGCGAAACACAGCAGCTACCTCTAAATCTCCGAAAAATCAACTGTGTGAAAGAAGCAACACCCGTTATATCCGGGAACACCTGGATCTGCACACGAAGTGCAGGATATAGTATGAGTACAACCAACTCAGTAAGTAACAATAATATATAAGGAACTGAAGATAGTGACGAGCTACACAGTTACAGTTCATTTTCATTAATTCCAGCAGAGAGTAGACATACTTTCAATTCCAGCAGTTTAAGTCAAATCAGTTTTATACAGTTCAAGTTCATGTAATCCGGATATAAAATCTTTCAGAGAATTTTACAACAATGACAGATAAGCAACTAAATGCAACAACAAATGAAAAGCAAGTACAGCCTCTTAGGGCAACAGTTACTCAACTCGTCACAACAACTGAACCACTCAGCTCTCAGCCCTTATCACTCATACTCAATGGGTACCCGCACTCACTGGGGGTTTACAGACTCCGGAGGGGCTCCTACATCCCAAGTTCTATATTTGCACGGACAACTCACGTGCCATAGTGTAAATATCTGGATCCGCACGGACAACTCACATGCTGCATGGACAACTCACGTGCTATAGTATAATATAAGGATCCGCACGGATAACTCACGTGTTGCACGGACAACTCACATGCTATAGTATAATATAAGGATCCGCACAGATAACTCACCTGTTGCACGAACAACTTACGTGCTATAGTATAATATCTCACAATCAGGCCCTCGACCTCACTCAGTCATAAATCTCTCCAGTCTCTCGTTCTCTCAATAGTCATGATACTCAGCCCAAAAAATAATAATATAATGCATCAATAATGAACAATAGAGACTGAGATAAAATAAACAAGTAAACTGTGACTGAGTACAAAACAACAATTTAGGAGATAATTAAACATGTACAAGACCTTTGTGGTCTTTACAGCACCATCACATAGCCTAAGCAAGCTTCACTGTCAAATTATTATAGCACAGAAAGGGCACATAGCTAACGATAAGCTTATTCAACTTTCCAGTTTCACGGAATGGACCAAGTCAAATTCCCCCGGTGCACGCCCATACGCCTGTCACCTAGCATGTGCGTCACCTCCAAAATACTCACATAATACAATAATCTGGGGTTTCATACCCTCATGACCAGATTTAAAACTGTTACTTACCTCAACAAGACGAACCCAACGTCGAGCCAGCTAATCAATACTCAGGAAATTCCATTCCATGTGTATCCACCTCTGAATGCCTTCTTGTCTCCTCAATTCAATGCCAACGATCCGAAACTGAAATTCACCCCTTAATGATACTACAACGATCTACTATACTAAGCAACTGCAGTCTACAATATCAATATCTAATGGGACCAACATTAGTAACCAATTCCATAGTTTAGGCTATTTAGACAATTTACCAAACACCTAGTGGGCGTACATTTATAAATTTCTTAACCATAGAATTAGTTCTTCCAACTACCATCATTTACCAATAATTCATCCCACCATCATTCTTTAACAACTTATAATCATAACATCACATGTGTGACCAACCATTCTCACCCAACCAACAAAATTTCATCAAATAATCACCTTTCAATCTCTACAATGGTTATGTATTTAAATTGAGAATTTATGGCTTCCAATCACTATACCATAAGTTCCAATACTTGCTTAATTCATACTCATATTTCCATAATAAATCCATACATGTACACATAATACTCTCACACCCAAGAATCATACTTCTTATGGCTTACTTTTAATCTAAATTCCGAAATTAAAAACTAGGGTATGGAACCTTACCTCTTTGATGAAGATCTTGTGATTAGATTCCTTGATTCTTGAAGAATAGTGCAAGATTGGATGATTAGAATGTTAGGTTTACTCATTCTCTCTCTAAAATGCTCTTACATCTCTCTAAAATATCAGGTTTTTACCTTAAAAATGACTTAACCCCTCTCTCTACCCGGCATTGGGATTATTTAATGGGTTCCTACGTTCGCGGTCGTGTACTTGGGCAAGTGGCCACGCACCTGAGGCAGAAACTCTCAAATATGTGCGGCCTCGTATCCGGGCGCGCATATGACACAGGTCTAGTAAGATGGCCATAACTTTCTGTATACATATCCAAAGAACAAACGGTTTGATGCCTTTGAAACTAGACTCAAAGGGATTTGATTTGATAGGTTATACACCATATAACTCTGCATATCGTGAGAGTTATGCTCGTTTGAAGTTAAGTCTTATGAAAACTCACTTGAAACTTTATCCCATCATATAATTTTCAGCTTGACTTAGCCTTAGGGCTCTTCTTAGACCCTAAACCATTCTTAATGCACCTCATACATATATTATCATGATCAATTGATATTATTCAAATTATCAGTCTTGTTCATACCCAAATTAATGTAAATTGAGGATGCTGGAATTAATTATGAATAACTATTATGACCAGAGATGTGGTCATGGGCATACGTATGATGTGTGCGTAGGCATGAGTTGCTACAGCCGGTTGAGACTAATATCATGTCTTGATGTGAAAATCAGGCCTTTTGGAAAAATGATTGAACAACAACAAACCAGTAGAATCTCACTAATGGGGTTTGGGGAGGGTAGTATGTACGCAGATCTTACCCCTACCCCAAAGAAGTAGAGAGGCTGTTTCCGAAAGCCCCTCAGCTCAAGAAAACAAAAAGACAAAACGACAAGAGAAGACAATATTAGTATCACCACAACAATCATAGAAAAAATAGTAACACCATGAAATGCAGAAGAAAGATGCAAAGCAAAAACGATAGCTAGTAAATAGGACATGCACTGAAAAGCGAAGTAGTAAAACACAACATTGTCACTAGCTATCCTAGACAAAAACACGTGGCCAGTCCCACAATGGTACAAAGAAAGTCAAGACTTAACTACATCCTAACCTACAACTCTAATACTCGACCTCCACATCTTCTTACCAAGTATCATGTCCTCGAAAATCTGCAGCCTCGCCATATCCTGTCTGATCACCTCTCCTCAATACTTCTTAGGCCGCCCTCTACCTCTTCTCGTGCCCTCCACAACCAGCCTCTCACACCTGCGTACCGGAGCATCTGGGCTTCTTCTTTGAACATGTCCGAACTATCTAAGCCTCGCTTCCCGCATCTTATCATCAATGGGAGCCACGTGCACCTTCTCCCGAATAACATCATTCCTAATCTTATCTATCCTAGTGTGCCGACACATCCACCTCAACATCCTTATTTCTGCTACTTTCATCTTCTGGATATGTGAGTTCTTAACGGGCCAACACTCAGCCTCATACAACATGGCCGGTCTAACCACCGCTTTATAGAACTTACCATTGAGTATTGGTGGCACTCTCTTGTCACACAGGACTCCAGATGCTAACCTCCACTTCATCCATCCTACCCCAATACGGTGTGTGACATCCTCGTCGATCTCCCCTCCCCCTGGAAAATGATTGAAGTGTAAGAAATTTGATTTTAAGGTTTATAATTGTAAACATGAGAAATAATCTCAACTAAGATGGTGTTGTCGGACTTATGATGATTGCGGTGATGTAGGATCACCCGCGATTATATGTATAGTAAGTGCACTTAGTAAATTGAAGTCCTCAAAATAAATTCTTGGCACATTCGAAGATGAACGTATGTTTAAGAGGGGGAGAATGTAACGACTCGATTTATCGTTTTAAGAGTGAATGCCACATTCAGTGACTTAAGGTCCCGAGCAACTTCGTAATACGTATTATGACTTGCGTGTGCGGTCGAGTTTAATTTTCGAAAGATTCGAAATAAAAAATTGAAAGAACAATTCTCATTTTTTTTAAGCTTAAATGAAAAGAGTAAACCTGAGTTTGACTTTTGAGCAAACGACTCCGGAATAGAGTTTTGATGATTCTAATAGCTTCGTGTGGTAATTTCAGACTTAGGCGTATGTCCATATTTGGATTTGGAAGTCCGTAGGACAATTTGACGCATTTTGGCGAAAGTTGGAAAATGAAAATTTTTAGAAAATTTGACCGAGAGTTTGTCTCTTTGATATCGGGGTCGTATTTCGATTTTGGAAGTTGGAGTAGGTACGTAATGTTAATTATGACATTGTTTAAACAATACCCCACAGAGTGAAACAAATGAAGTATATTATGGTATAAGAAAGCTAAGTGCCAACAACGAGGGAAAGTCAACTAATAATGAAAAATTGCATATTATAAATTTCTCAATGTTAATCCTAATCTGCTCGCATAACTGAGAAAATCTACTATCAACTTGCAATCATCCTAGCCATGCCCAACTCAAGCCCAACTTCTTCTTCTTCTACAAGAACTATTTCCAGTTCTTGGCCTATCTCTCTTTTCATCTCAGTGTTAATACCAGTTATTCTAGGAGTAATTGTTTACCAACTAGAGTCCTTTGAACCGGTTTCTTATCCAAACCATGTGCTCTCTAGCTACCCACCCATGGTCGTGCCAAAGCATAATAATCAGATGCTCCGTAGCACAGAAAACAAATTGGAGTTGACCAGCTATTGTCAACTGAATATGTAGCTTACGATCCAAATTCGGGAGTTATATACATTGGATGTGTTGATGGGTGGGCCAAACAAGTAATAGCAAATAAACCAGTGGGGGATTCGAGGGTGGAGAACTGGGTTTTCACCGGTGGTAGACCACTTGGAGTTGCACTAGGACATTATGGTGAAGTTATCGTAGCCGATGCTGACAGGATTTGAGCTGTCCGGAGGTCAATTCAAGCATGAAGGCTATTTTGGAATATCGGCATAACTTCAAAAGGTAAGTATCTTGCCTAACCTTGAGTGGGGGAATTACCCCTTAGGCATTGAGTCTTATGTGAAAATTGTGTAATTGAAAACCATGAAAGTGAGGTGACGAGTATGTACTTGGTTTATATGTGTAAATTATATCGGATGAAATCCCTTAAGTATTAAATTGGAAAATTGTTGAAACATAGTAAATCCTTGAATTTGTCATGCCTCGTTCCTTGTTTGTCAAAATTGTATTTTATATGATAATTTGGTGTGATTGTCAATTGAAATTTATGTGAATTCTGTGTGTTTGTTGATTGATATTTCCTAGAAATAATTATATTATGGATTTTTCATATGTAAATAATTAATTAAATAAGTTTAAATTGAGGTATAAATATATTTATCAAAAGCTTGGACTAAAGAAGGTGTTGTTTTTATGCTGAGTTAATTTTCCTTCCTTGTTGCTGTTTTCAAGGTGTCATATACGTTGTGTGGAGCCTTAGGCTATTTGCTGTGAAATTAATTGATTTTGTTGTATTTTTGGAATTGGTTGTGGCCTATGGTCAATTTATAATATGAAATGTGGTTTTGTGTTGTCGTGGTAATATCTGTGTTAATTGTTGTGTGATTTGGGTTACTGTTATGCGGCGGATAAGGGTGGCATTATACTGTTGATATTATGTGGGTATAAGGGTGACATTTTATTATGATTATGTGTATTGGGATATTGTCTGTGCGGAGTGATAAGGGTGGCTATTTGAGCGATAAGGGTGGCTATTGATATTGTCAGGGCAAAGGGATAAGGGAGACTATTATAGGAGTGATAAGGGTGGCTATAAGAGAGATAAAGGTGGCTAGTGTCAGGGATGATATATGATGATGTGGGATTATTGTGTTGGTAATTTTTATGTGATGTTGTGATTTTCCGTGTGTTCATCGTTATATCTTGTGCAACTTATCTTGTTGTTTCGGTAAATTTGATAATAGCTTGATCTATGTTGAAATTGTGAGCATGTGGCTATTGCCGGGCAGGTAATGTTATATGGGATCGGGTTGCACGCCGCAACAGATAAGAAATGTGGGCACGAGGTGCCGGGAAAAATATGATGATTTTATTTATAGCACGTGAACTGTCCGTGCAAATGTGATATGAAAAGTGGGCACGAGGTGCCGGGAAATATGATGATTTAATTATGGGCACGAAGTGCCGTGGAAATACAAAAGTGGGTCGAGACCCGTATTTTATGATTTTGAAATGAGGTGTCACTGGGTGACTTTTATTGGAAAGATATTTATTGAAAGGAATTATATTTGAAAGTAATTTATTTGAAAGAATTATATTGTAAAGATATTTATTTGAAGAAATTATATTTGAAAGAGATTTATTTGAAAGAATTATATTTGAAAGATATTTACTAAAGGGAGTATATTCGAAATATATTTATTGGAAAGTATTATATCCTGAAGATTATTATTTGAAAAACATATAGGTGAAAGATTTATATTTGAAGGACTTGATTAATTGGTTGTACTTGTATTCATTATTTGTTGAGCAATATTTATGGTGTTCTTGTTGCCCTGTTGTGTATATCACTGGTTGATTATTGTTGCCATCATTGTTAGTTGTTTTCTATTATTTTTGTATACTATATTGCACAGGTTATTAGACTAGTAAGTGTCTTGACTGTACCTCGCCACTACTCCATTGAGGTTAGTCTTGATACTTACTGGGTACTGACTGTGGTGTACTCATACTACACTTTTGCACATTTTTGTGCAGAGCCAGGTATTAGAGATATCAGACTCGGACATAGTTAGAGTGTGATCGCAAAGATTCAAGGTAGAGCTGCTTGGTCGTCGCAGTCCCTTGGAGTCTTTCCATTTTATTGGACTATTAATTATTAATCAAACATTATTGAGTATTCGATCCTTGAGATCATTTCATGTATACAGTTAAAGTTCGTGACTCAGTATTACCACTCTTGGGAGTTTGTTTGAATATTTCTGTTGTTGGTTTTGACACTTGTATTTATTTATATGTTAAAAAAATGGCTTGAATTGTTGTTATAGTCGGCTTACCTAGTCTTAGAGACAAAGTTCCATCACGATGCCTGTGGTGGGATTTTTATGGTCGTGACACATCCGCTCATGCGATCACGCAGGTGCGCCAAAACTTCCGCACCTGCGGTAGCTGGGCTGCCCTCACTCTTTCGCTTATGCGGCTAGTAGCTCGCAGCTGCGGTAAGCTTTAGCTATTGCTCCCAATTTCCAACTTGGTCCGAGCCTCGTCCGATTGCCACTCTGGGCTACCAGGGCCCCGCCCGAACATACCAACAAGTTTGGAATCATAAAACGGACTCGCTCGAACCCTCAGGAAGCCCGAAACAACATTGAAACTAAAAATCGCACCCCAATTCAAGCTTAATGAACTTTGAAACTTCAAACTTCTACAATCGATGTCGAAATTTATCAAATCACGTCCGATTGACCTCAAATTTTGCATATAAGTCACATTTGACATTACGGATCTACTCCAACTTCTGGAATCGGAATCTGACCCCGATATCAAAAAGTCCACTCCCGGTCAAGCTTCTCAAAAACCTTCAAATTTCCAACTTTCGCCAAATGACCCCGAAATGATCTACGGACCTCCAAATCTACTTCCGGACGCGCTCCCAATACCAGAATCACCATACGTAGCTATTCCCAGACTCAAAATCCCAAACGGACATCGATAACAACGAAATACACCTCAACCCAATTTTTATAAAATTCTTCCAAAATGTCAACTTCCACAATAGGCGTCGAAATGCTCCCGGTTCATCTAAAACCCGGTCCGGACATACGCCCAAGTCCAAAATCATCATACGAACCTGTTGGAACTTTCAAATCCCGATTTCGAGGTCGTTTACTCAAAAATCACACTTTAGTCAATTCCTCCAACTTAAGGCTTTCGAAATTAGAATTTTCGTTCTAAATCAACTCTGAACTTTCCGAAATTAAATTCAAACCACGTGTACAAGTCATAATACCTGAAGTGAAGCTACTCAAGGCCTCAAACCACCGAACGACGTGCTAAAGCTCAAAACGACCGGTCGGGTCGTTACATTCTCTCCCACTTAAATATACATTCGTCCTCGAACATGCTAAGAACTGCTCTGGAGTTGTCTGAAATCATTTTTTTAAGACCTCGTGCACCTACCCGTGCTACCACAACCCAGTTGAGCACATTTGCTCGAGCAAACCTGAAAATCCTCCCTTTTATCTAGTCAAATAAGCCTTAGAGCCAAATTCCAACATCTGAAATTCTCTACCAGATTTGTTTCCAACATACGAATACTGTATCCATCACTACATGATGTACCGACACATGATTGTATACCCTTACTGAATTCTTACCATGCACCGCGTAACTCATTTGCCTAAGGCAATCTTTCCAAGGCACAACAGCTAAAATTTCCACTGACCCGAAGCCCGTGGTGTACCTCATGACCAATTAAGCCTTGCTTTAACTCTCGCAATGCTGACACGACAGAAAAGATGTGTAGAACTCATAACCACCTACCGAATCACAATTTATGGAGTCTCTCCTCTCGACAAGAACCATTACCTCATTCTGAACTGAATAATAATATTTACTCTTTAATATGTTTCATATAAATCTGATCGCACTGATCCCAGGTCCAATAATCTCGTCTCATCCAGTACAAGTTGCTCAAGCAATAAGCCACTTCAGACACTGCTAAAAAGTCTCATATGATGCCACAATGTGTCAACAAGCTACAAACTCGAATGTGATACATAAGGAAACGAACTCTGGAAAGATTTACTCAACCCACGTAACTAATTTAAACAACCGAGAAGATATTATGAACCTTCCTCGGGAAATGAGAAGCAAAAGACACAATAATAGATATGGGAAACTGTACTCAATATCACATTGTTGCGGCGTGCAACCCAATCCACACATGATACCGTTGTGGCGTGCAACCTGATCCAACCATGATACCCGTGGCGGTGTGACACCTGATCCAACCATATACCTGTGGTGTCGTGCCACCCGATCCACACATAATAATCTAAAGAAAACACACATCGAGCTGTAACGCTTATACTCACGAAATGCCCGAATATCAACCATAAGAACACCAAGTGCATAATACAAATCCTGGGGAGACGGGTAGCATCATACGCTATAAAAATCAAGCATAGCTAAGGTGCGATATATGATCTGCATCTCGAGAGCTATCTTGCTCACATAATGCCACAAACTATATGGGATCTTAATACGAGTGCGAATAATCAAACGACCTCATAACCCACCTAGTATAATATAGATTACACGGAATAGCTGACGACAGAAATAACATCCAAGGCCCGAAGACCCCTCCGAAAATAACGCTATGCTGAAATGATCACATCCGGCCTGATATAGAGCCCACATTCATATTTAGATCCATCCACGAACCTCAAACCGATTCTGATCATACCTTGCTTAGATAAATAGCCACTCAAGGACCCACAATGACCTATTCACGACACATAAGAACAGCCGTCAAATCCGGAACAAACTTCCACATTCCACAACCAAATAAATCGAGCGGCCTTCAGACATGAATTCTCACATTAGTGATAGTACCACAATCTCCATACTTGGTTTTAAATATTTAATCAATCAAGTGACTACATGTCACACTTATACAATCTTCTCGTGTGATACACTCCGACGACCTTCCGTACCAGGTAACAAGTCTGCACATCCATACCACCGGTCACACTAATGTTGTAAAGCAAATCAAGAAGCTGCAAATCAGTACACAAAGCCTCTTACACAGGATACCGATCTCAGGTGACGCTAAGGACAATACCAGCTTACTCTAAAAATCTGAAGTATTCCCTGCTTATCCGAGCTCATGACATTCTTGTCAACAACGAACCGCAACCTTGATCCTCAGCTTCTAATTTCCCATGTCGCTCACTTCACCTAACAAGCCAATACGTGAGAGTACCAGAATTCCATAATAACCCCTGACCCACTAATAGGATAAACACTTCATCATATAGAAACCTTTTACTTAACTCATTTCTGGAGAACCATTGCAACACGTGACTGAATTCACATAACTACAGAAAATACAAACCTCAATTAGTGGTCTAAACCACCATAACTCTTCTGGGACACATCTACACATAACAGGCCATATGTGATGACCCAAAATGTCATCTTTAAATTTAATGATCAATTATGTAATCTAAGCACTATTTACCATTACTCGACTTGAGTGTGCAGTCCGTAAAAAAAATTTCGGAAAAGTTTTCAGGTGAAAAATGGATTAAAATGTGAATTAGAGCTTTAAAACTCAACTGAGTTGACTTTGGTCAACATTTTGAGCAAACAAACTCGGATCAGTGTTTTGACAATTTTGGTAGGTCTGTATCGTGATTTGGGACTTAGGTATATACCCGAAATCAAATTCCGAGGTCCCTAGCCAGAGATATGGAATTTTGATAAAAAATTAAAAGTTTAAGTTCAAATAGTGACCGGATGTCAAATTATGTGCAAATGACCCCGGAATAGAATTTTGATGATTCCAACAGCTCCGTATGGTGATTTTAGACTTAAGAACGTGATCGGAATCTTATTTGGAAGTCCGTAGTAGAATTAGGCTTGAAATGCCGAAAGTTGAATTTTTGGGAAGTTTGACCGAGGGGTTGACTTTTTGATATCGGGGTCGAAATCCGATTCTGAAATTTTTTATAAATCCATTATGTCATTTATGACTTGTGTGTAAAATTTGAGGTCAATCGGAATTGATTTGATATGTTTCGGCGTAAAATATAGAAGTTGGAAGATTTGAAAACTCATAATTCGATTCGATGCGCGATTCGTAATTTCGGCGTTGTTTGGCATGGTTGAAGCCTCAACTAAGTTCATATTGTATTTTGGGATATGTTGGTATATTTGGTTAAGGTACCGAGGGCCTCGGGTGGATTTCGGAAGGTTAACGGAACGAATTTCGGACAAAAAGGAGCTGCTGGAATTTTTCTGCTGCAGAAGCTGTTTTTGGACAGCAACCGGTGCAATCGCAGAGCTGATTTTGGAAGCTTATATCTCGAAATCTATAAGGAATATGAACATTTTCAAAACATGAAAGTTGTAGCTCTTTGATTCTAGTTTCCAGAATGATAAACCATTTATCATTCAGACATTTATACAAAATGTTATGATCGATTGACTGAAGCTACTACTGCAGATTTTTGCTACAGCAGTGTGCATCGCCAGAAATTTTTGCTACACAGGGCTGACTTTGGGAGCTTATATCTTGCAATCTATAAGGAGTTGGGCGATGAGTAAAACATGAAAGTTGTAGTACTTTGTATCTAGTTTGCAGAACTTTAAACCGTTTGGCAGTTGGAGTTGAGTACAAGAAGTTATGATTGATACACTAAAGGCTGTCGAGGAAGAGTTTGATGTTTTCAACATAAGCATGTAATGATCCAAAAGTTCATTTTTAGTTCTAGAGATCGAAATTCGATTTCGAGACTTTCAACATTTTGATAATGAATTATAGGAGTGATCTGAAAAGTTTGGTCTAATTTCATCAAGTCGCGATTGAGTTTTAAACGCGAAATATGAGTTAATTGTTTAACGAGCGAAATTGGTATCACATTGAGCAAATGAGCTCCGAATTGAGTTTTGATTGAATGAATGGGTTCGTAGTTTTATTTGTGACTCATAGGAACAAGAATCGTCGAATTCCGAGTTCGTATGATGGAGTTAGAGCCTTTTTAGTGAAATAAAATTACTAGTATAAATAGTCCTGGTGTGCACCTTTAGCGACCAGATGTGACACTTTTAGCGACGGGATTGGACTTTTAGCGACTGGAATAGTGTTTTTGGGGCAGAAACTTAAGGACCAAAAATGGTCATTTCCTTCATTTCGTTTTGGAGTTTTGGAGCACGGTTCTTGGGCGATTTTGAGGATTTCTTCAAGACTTCAACTTGGGTAAGTGTTCTATATCCAAATGTGAATATATTTCATAAATCCATGGTCATATTCATCATTTATTTCGGATTTAAATGGAAGAAATCAAGATTTTTGCAAAATCTTCCAAAAACGAAAATTTAAGATTTGGAGGTCGAGTTGTTATCGGATTTTGGTAAAATTGGTATGGGTGGACTCATAATTGAATGGGTTGTCGGATTTTATAAGTTTCGCCGGATTCCGAGATGTGGGCCCCACGGGCAAATTTTGAGCTAATTTCAAATTTTAATGAAAATGTAATATTTTCTTATGAAAGTGATTAATATAATTTTTGTTGACTGTATCGAATTAATTATGACTAGATACGAGTCGATCGGAGTCGAAAATTCGAGGAAAAAGCATAATACTTGGTTAAATTAGAGCAAGTCGAGGTAAGCGACTTGTCTAACCTTGTGTGGGGGAAATTTCCCCTAGGATTGGTATTGATGTGATTATTGAAATGTGTTGAAAGTCATGTGCACGAGGTGACGAGTGTGTACACGGGTTAAATTTAGAAAGATTATATTTTTAAATTGTGTAGATCACTGTTGCGCATTTATTAAATTATTTTATCTTGTTATATTCTTCATCATTGATGTGAGATATATACTTCAAATTTGTTTGATCTTTTCTTACTAATTGTTTTACCTGTTTAGTTGAAACTTGGTTTCTTTTATTCTGTGCATTATTTGAAGGTTGATTTTCTTTAAATTAAATATTATTAATATGAAGTATTTGACATTTTTAAACTTGATATTGAAGCAACGTAGTAAAGATTTTGAAATATTATTTTCCTAAATTATTTACTCCTGAATATTTTTATACTCATTGTGAGGGAGCCGTGAGCTCTTTATTGTGGAAGAATATTATTGATGAATTATTTTGACATGAGCTGTGAGCTCTTTATTGTGGAAAACTATTATTGATGATTTATTTTGGCATGAGCCGTGATCTCTTTATTGTGGCAAACTATTATTGATGATTTATTTTGGCATGAGCCGTGAGCTCTTTATTGTGGCAAACTATTATTGATGATTTATTTTGGCATGATCCGTGAGCTCTTTATTGTGGAAAAATATTGTTGTTGAATTATTTTGGCAAGTTAAATTATTTGAGCACTTGAGGTGCAAATTGTGATATATTGTGATATTGATATGCATGCGGTGGTATAAGGTCTGGGTGTTGAAACGCATGCGGTGAGATAAGGGTGGCTTGATACGCGTGGCTAGTAGGGGAACTACTAGAAGTCATGCAGTGTGATAAGGGTGGCTAAAACGCGGGATGCTATTTCGGAAAAAATATTTTCTTTAAATAAATTATGAAGGCTCACGCGGTGATATAAAGAAATGAGATATTGTGAATTTATTTATGATTTGGGACTACGAGGCGGTACCTCGGGAGTGCCCTTGTTGATATTGATTTATGGCCTTAGTTGCCTTTGATTATTATTGTGATTTTCATAAAGTTGAAGGAAATTCTGTTTTGATTTCCACGAGATATTATTTGCAATTATTTGGTGTCATTAAATGTGACATACTATTTGATTCATTTTCAATGTCATTTTATTTTACTACATTGATAAACATTTTACCATGCCATTATTATATTCCAGTAGGGCCTCACCTGACCTCGTCACTACTCTACCGAGGTTAGGCTTGGCACTTACTGGGTACCGCTGTGGTGTACTCATACTACGCTTCTGCACATCTTTTTGTGCAGATCCAGGTACATTTTACCAGCCTAGACGTCATTGAGTTACCTGCGCATGGAGACTTCGAGGTATATCTGCCAGCGTCCGCAGACTCCGGAGTCCCCTTCTATCATTTTATGTTGCTTCCTTATATTTTATCTAGACCTTGACATATAGAGACATTGAGAATAAATTCTTAGAAGCTTGTGACTTATTTCTACCGGGTTTTGGGAGTTGAAATTATTTGAATTGTAGTTTATTTATTTCAGATATTTATTATTATTCCGCATTGATAGGCTTACCTAGTCTTAGAGACTAGGTGCCATCACGACATCCTACGGAGGGAATTTGGGGTCGTGACAAGTTGGTATCAGAGCACTAGGTTCATAGGTGTTATGAGTCATAAGCAGGTTTAGTAGAGTCTTGCGGATCGGTACGGAGACGTCTGTACTTATCTTCGGGAGGCTATGGAACTGTTAGGAAAATATTCACTTCCTTGATTCCTTATCGTGCGGCATTGATTTAGCGTGAAACTTATATCTCATATTCCTTTGTATTCACTCGTGTATGACATTGCGCACTCAATATTAGTTGTGTGTCGACGGTTCGTGATGCCGCAGATGGACTACGAGGGAGCCAGAGATGCTCAAACATTTCCTTAACGTGTGGTTCCGACTGAAGATGTGGGCGTATTGAGAGATCACCTAGTGAATCATGTGCGGGGTGCAATGGACATTGGCGTATGGTTGATTTATACAAGATGTGAAGATTATTATTGTGGATTATCGGACGTTGTGACCTATGAATTCGCGCTGAGTAGGGGGAGCCCACTACCAATGGGTGGATTGCGGGGTCATGTATTATATCAGTTTTGGCCTGAAATGTATATATGTCGTACTGAAAGGTTTCCTAAAATTTACACATGTTTAAGACCTGAGATTTTGTAGAGGATAAGGTTGGGACTTGCGGTATGTCCGCCTCCTTAATAATCCTATACTTCAATAGCAAAGGAGTTATAGAAACAACTCTAAATTTGTAGAAGGTCTACTCAGCGTGGACGTCACTGTTGCGGATTTTGGAGTGCTTCGGAGTAAGTATAGTTGTTGACGAGATTCTGGACTATGTGGTTCGTGCCAAGATTTGTCTGTATGGAGCTCTACTTTTGTGATCGTTGTGTATAAATAGGGGTAAGGGTTACCCCAAAGAAGAATCAAAGAGTATGTTAAGAAATGGGTCAGCTCAACAGTGTTGAGTCAGCATAACAAAAGAAGAAATTTGCCTTGGGAGATATTATTCTCCACCAGTGTTCGTGGTAAGCCTATGAAGAGGGCAGACCAGCCAATGGAACACCGCCCACTTGGCTCAGGCAGTCGTCCAGCCTAGTATGCGCATCGGATTACTCGGGGTGCTCCAGTAAGTTCATTTAATGCACCACCGACATGAGTTCCTACAATGGTTATTCCAGTTATCTGGCACAGACTCAATATGAGCAGCCTAACCCGCAAATGAGTTGTTATGAATACGGTGATACTAGGCACATCATGAGAAAAATTGTCAAAAACTTGGGAGAGACTTATTTCATCAAAGCACTCAGGCTACGTGCCCCATTGCAGTTACTACACCACCCACACGACCAGTTAGGGGTGAAGGACATATGAGTAAAAGGCGTCCTAGAGGTGGAGACCCAGCCGTTGATATATTTATTTTACGGTATGGCGGAGGTCGCTACATCAGATGGTGTCGTTACAGGTACGACCTCGATTTAATATAAAGGAATAATTTCCTTAAGTTGATTCGGTTCTCAATATCGAAACGAGTCTTCCTATTGTGCTCCACTTATGAGTGAGCTTCATAATTCTATAATCTACTTATGTGTTTACCCCTGTTGGGAGATTTTATAGAGATAACTATGCCTATCATTTCGTGTTGGTCACTAATAAGAGCTGCGAGGCTAAATGTGTCTTTCTGTTACTCATTTCGGTAAATTTTTATGTAAATTCCGAATAATTAATTGCAAATTGTGAATTATATGCCCTACCGGTGTGGGGTTCATTATGTGTTGTGATTTGGTGTAACAGAAATTATTTAAAAGGAGAAAATGGAAATTTTCAATTGGCACGATGTGCATATTACTTGTGATTCAGAACTGAGGACGAGATCCTCACATTTTTATGTAAATTGATATATTTAAACCGGGCTACGAGCTGCGATGGAAGTTGTATAAGGACGAGATCCTTGTGAGAAAAATTCTTGTGTTTAAGTTCTCCCTTGTGAAATTAAATTTGTACTATAGTACTAATATGGAGTCATGCATGTTAGGCTTATTTGAAAATTCTTATATGAAATTCTTTGGGCATAGTTGTCAAATTCGTGTTGTAATTATTAATTTTTAACCTACGAGATAGGTGCCCGCCTAGGTGGCGTTAAATGTGACTCGTTAATTCGAGTAAATAATTATGAAGTCTTCATGCCTCACATCTAGTTATCAGTATTGTGAAGGTTTGCAACGAGATTTTTGTTAACATGAGGTTAAATGACGATTCTGTAATTGATTATGAATAACTATTAAGACCAAATTGATCCAAGAGGGTGCCTCATTTACAGGGTCAGACGAGTGTGAGTTAAGCTTTCAGAAGCTCAAGATCACTTTGACTCCGACACAAGCATTGGTATTAGTTACATATTCAAGGTCTTATACTGTGTATTGTGACGCGTCGCGTATTGGTCTCGGCGCGATGTTGATGCAAGACGGTAGGGTGATTGCCTACGCGTCCAGACAGTTAAAAGTGCATGAGAAGAATTATCATGTACATGACGTGGAGTTAGCAACTATTGTTCATGCCTTAAAAATTTGGCGGCATTATTTGTACGGTGTCCATTGTGAGGTCTACACCGATCACCGAAGTCTATAACATCTATTTAAACATAATGATCTTAATTTGCGGTAGCAGAGGTGGTTGGAGTTGCTTAAGGATTATGATATCACCATTCTCTATCATCCTGGGAAGGCTAATGTGGTGGCCGATGCCTTGAGTCGTAAGGCGGAGAGTTTAGGTAGCTTAGCATATTTACCGGTAGCAGAGAGGCCTTTGGCCTTGGATGTTCAGGCCTTGGCCAACCAGTTTGTCAGTTTGGATATTTTCGAGCCGAGTTGAGTTTTGGCTTGTGTGGTTTCTCAGTCTTCTCTTTATGATCGTATCAGGGAATGTCAGTATGATGACCCCCATCTACTTGTCCTTAAGGACACAGTTCAGCACGGCAATACCAAGGAAGTCACTATTGGAGATGAAGATGTATTACAGATGTAGGGCAGGCTATGTGTGCCAAATATAAATGGTTTTCGTGAATTAATTCTCCGGGAGGCTCACAGTTTGCGGTACTCCATACATTCGGGTGCTGCGAAGATGTAGCAAGACTTGAGACAACACTATTGGTGGAGGCGGATGAAGAAAGACATAATGAAATATGTAGCTCGGTGCCTATATTGTCAGCAGGTGAAATATGAGCATCAACGACCGGGTGGATTGCTTCAAAAGTTGGAAATTCCAGAATGGAAATGGGAGCAGATCACTACGGATTTCATTGTTGGGCTCCTACGGACTCGGAGGAAGTTCAATGCAGTTTGGGTGATTATGGATAGATTGACTAAGTCAGCTCATTTTATTCCTGTGATTACTACTTACTTTTCAGAGCAGCTGGCTCAGGTATATATTCGCGAGATTGTCAGACTTCATGGTGTACTGATATCCATCATCTCTGACCGGGGTACACAGTTTACCTCACGGTTTTGGAGGGCTTTACATAGAGGGTTAGGTACTTGTGTGGAGTTGAATACAACATTTCACCCTCAGACGGACGGGCAGTCCGAACGCACTATTCAAATACTAGAGGATATGCTTCGTGCGTGTGTGATAGGTGCTTGGGATCAGTTCTTACCACTTGCGGAGATTGCTTACAAAAATAGTTACTAGTCAAGCATCCAGATGGCTCCGTATGAGGCCTTGTATGGTAGGCGGTGCCGGTCTCCAGTGGGTTGGTTCGAACTAAGCGAGGCTAGACTTTTGGGTACAGACTTGGTTCAGGATGCCTTGGAAAAGGTTAAGTTGATACAGGATCGACTTCGTACAGCCCAATCTAGACAGAAGAGTTATGCGGATCGGAAGGTTCGTGATGTTGCATTCATGGTTGGTGAGCGGGTATTGCTCTGGGTTTCGCCTATGAAGGGTGTGATGAGGTTCGAAAAGAAGGGCAATTTGAGCCCTAGGTATATTGGGCCTTTTGAGATTCTTGAGAGAGTTGGAGAGGTGGCTTACAAACTTGCACTATGACCTAGTCTCCTTGCCGGTCATCCGATATTCCATGTTTCTATGCTTCGGAAATATCACGGCGATCTGTCTCATGTGTTAGACTTCAGTTCGGTTCATTTGGACAAGGATCTATCTTATGTTGAGGAACCAGTGGCTATTTTAGATAGGCAGGTTCGAAAGCTGAGGTCAAAGAACATTGCTTCTGTAAAGGTTCAGTGGAGGGGTCATCCGATCGAGGAGGCGACTTGGGAGGTCGAGAATGATTTACGCAGCTGTTATCCACACTTATTCACCAGCTCAGGTACTTTTTCTAACTCCGTTCGAGGACGAACGTTTGTTTTAGAAGTGGAGAATGTGATGACCCAAAATATCATCTTTAAATTTAATGATTAATTATGTGATCTAAGCACTATTTACCATTACTCGACTTGAGTGTGCAGTACGCAAAAAATATTTCGGAAAAGTTTTCAGGTAAAAAATGGATTAAAATGTGAATTAGAGCTTTAAAACTCAAGTTGACTTTGGTCAACATTTTGAGCAAACAGACTCGGATCAGTGTTTTGACAATTTTGGTAGGTCTGTATCGTGATTTGGGACTTAGGTGTATGCCCGGAATCAAATTCCGAGGTCCCTAGCCAGAGATATGGAATTTTGATGAAAAATTAAAAGTTTAAGTTCAAATAGTGACCGGATGTCAAATTATATACAAATGACCCCGGAATAGAATTTTGATGATTCCAACAGCTCCGTATGGTGATTTTGGACTTAGGAGCATGATCGGAATCTTATTTGGAAGTCCGTAGTAGAATTAGGCTTGAAATGCCGAAAGTTGAATTTTTGGGAAGTTTGACCGAGGGGTTGACTTTTTGATATCGGGGTCGAAATCCGATTCTGAAATTTTTTATAAATCCATTATGTCATTTATGACTTGTGTACAAAATTTGAGGTCAATCGGAATTGATTTGGTATGTTTCGGCGTAAAATATAGAAGTTGGAAGATTTAAAAACTCATAATTCGATTCGATGCGCGATTCGTAATTTCGTCGTTGTTTGGCATGGTTTGAAGCCTCAACTAAGTTCATATTATATTTTGGGACATGTTGGTATATTTGGTTAAGGTACCGAGGGCCTCGGGTGGATTTCGGAAGGTTAACGGAATGAATTTCGGACAAAAAGGAGCTGCTGGAATTTTTCTGCTGCAGAAGCTGTTTTTGGACAGCAACCGGTGCAATCACAGAGCTGACTTTGGAAGCTTATATCTCGAAATCTATAAGGAATCTGAACATTTTCAAAACATGAAAGTTGTAGCCCTTTGATTCTAGTTTCCAGAATGATAAACCATTTATCATTCAGACATTTATACAAAATGTTATGATCGATTGACTGAAGCTGCTACTGCAGATTTTTGCTATAGCAGTGTGCATCGCCAGAAATATTTGCTGCACAAGGCTGATTTTGGGAGCTTATATCTTGCAATCTATAAGGAGTTGGGCGATGAGCAAAACATGAAAGTTGTAGTACTTTGTATCTAGTTTGCAGAACTTTAAACCGTTTGGCAGTTGGAGTTGAGTACAAGAAGTTATGATTGATACACTACAGGCTGTCGAGGAAGAGTTTGATGTTTTCAACATAAGCATGTAATGATCCAAAAGTCCATTTTTAGTTCTAGAGATCGAAATTCGATTTTGAGACTTTCGACATTTTGATAATGAATTATAGGAGTGATCTGGAAAGTTTGGTCTAATTTCATCATGTCGCGATTGAGTTTTAAGCGCAAAATATGAGTTAATTATTTAACGAGCGAAATTGGTATCACATTGAGCAAATGAGCTCTGAATTGAGTTTCGATTGAACGAATGGGTTCGTAGTTTTATTTGTGACTCATAGGAACAAGAATCGTCGAATTCCGAGTTCGTATGATGGAGTTAGAGCCTTTTTAGTGAAATAAAATTGCTGGTGTAAATAGTCCTGGTGTGCACCTTTAGCGACCAGATGTGACACTTTTAGCGACGGGATTGGACTTTTAGCGACCGGAATAGTGTTTTTGGGGCAGAAACTTAAGGACCAAAAATGGTCATTTCCTTCATTTCGTTTTGGAGTTTTGGAGCACGGTTCTTGGGCGATTTTGAGGATTTCTTCAAGACTTCAACTTGGGTAAGTGTTCTATATCCAAATGTGATTATATTTCATAAATCCATGGTCATATTCATCATTTATTTCGGATTTAAATGGAAGAAATCAAGATTTTTGCAAAATCTTCCAAAAATGAAAATTTAAGATTTGGAGGTCGAGTTGTTATCGGATTTTGGTAAAATTGGTATAGGTGGACTCATAATTGAATGGGTTGTCGGATTTTATAAGTTTCGCCGGATTCCGAGATGTGGGCCCCACGGATAAATTTTGAGCTAATTTCGAATTTTAATGAAAATGTAATATTTTCTTATTAAAGTGATTACTATAATTTTTGTTGACTGTATCGAATTAATTATGACTAGATACGAGTCGATCGGAGTCAAAAATTTGAGGAAAAAGCATAATACTTGGTTAAATTGGAGCAAGTCGAGGTAAGTGACTTGTCTAACCTTGTGTGGGGGAAATTTTCCCTAGGATTGGTATTGATGTGATTATTGAAATGTGTTGAAAGTCGTGTGCACGAGGTGACGAGTGTGTACACGGGTTAAATTGCGAAAGATTATATTTTTAAATTGTGTAGATCACTGTTGCGCATTTATTAAATTATTTTATCTTGTTATATTCTTCATCATTGATGTGAGATATATACTTCAAATTTGTTTGATCTTTTCTTACTAATTGTTTTACCTGTTTAGTTGAAACTTGGTTTCTTTTATTCTGTGCATTATTTGAAGGTTGATTTTCTTTAAATTAAATATTATTATTATGAAGTATTTGACATTTTTAAACTTGATATTGAAGCAACGTAGTAAAGATTTTGAAATATTATTTTCCTAAATTATTTACTCCTGAATATTTTTATACTCATTGTGAGGGAACCGTAAGCTCTTTATTGTGGAAGAATATTATTGATGAATTATTTTGACATGAGCTGTGAGCTCTTTATTGTGGAAAACTATTATTGATGATTTATTTTGGCATGAGCCGTGATCTCTTTATTGTGGCAAACTATTATTGATGATTTATTTTGGCATGAGCCGTGAGCTCTTTATTGTGGCAAACTATTATTGATGATTTATTTTGGCATGAGTCGTGAGCTCTTTATTGTGGAAAAATATTGTTGTTAAATTATTTTGGCAAGTTAAATTATTTGAGCACTTGAGGTGCAAATTGTGATATATTGTGATATTGATACGCATGCGGTGGTATAAGGTCTGGGTGTTGAAACGCATGCGGTGAGATAAGGGTGGCTTGATACGCGTGGCTAGTAGGGGAACTACTAGAAGTCATGCGGTGTGATAAGGGTGGCTAAAACGCGGGATGCTATTTCGAAAAAAATATTTTCTTTAAATAAATTGTGAAGGCTCCCGCGGTGATATAAGGAAATGAAATATTGTGAATTTATTTATGATTTGGGACTACGAGGCGGTACCTCGGGAGTGCCCTTGTTGATATTGATTTATGGCCGTAGTTGCCTTTGATTATTATTGTGATTTTCATAAAGTTGAAGGAAATTCTGTTTTGATTTCCACGAGATATTATTTGCAATTATTTGGTGTCATTAAATGTGACATACTATTTGATTCATTTTCAATGTCATTTTATTTTACTACATTGATAAATATTTTACCATGCCATTATTATATTCCAGTAGGGCCTCACCTGACCTCGTCACTACTCTACCGAGGTTAGGCTTGGCACTTACTGGGTACCGCTGTGGTATACTCATACTACGCTTCTGCACATCTTTTTGTGCAGATCCAGGTACATTTTACCAGCCTAGACGTCATTGAGTTACCTGTGCACGGAGACTTCGAGGTATATCTGCCAGCGTCCGCAGACTCCGGAGTCCCCTTCTATCATTTTATGTTGCTTCCTTATATTTTATCTAGACCTTGACATATAGAGAGATTGAGAATAAATTCTTAGAAGCTTGTGACTTATTTCTACCGGGTTTTGGGAGTTGAAATTGTTTGAATTGTAGTTTATTTATTTCAGATATTTATTATTATTCTGCATTGATAGGCTTACCTAGTCTTAGAGACTAGGTGCCATCACGACATCCTACGGAGGGAATTTGGGGTCGTGACACCATACTACTCGAATGCCTCTGAATAAAATCAATTACGGCGGTCGTCAAGCCTCGCACGTACCGCCACAAATCACATGTATACTTAACACGCTGAAGGAACTGATCATTGCCACCATCATGCCAATTCAACCATTGCTAACCGATCCGACTTCTTCTAATTTACTCTAGACTTGCCTTAGGAATAATAATAGCTCCATTCAAAACATCATGAACCCAAATCCGCACTCATCCTAAGCAAAAGCTCAAATACTTAACCATACTATTGGCTCAAAATCCTTAGGCACCGCACTTTAATTTTGAACCTACTAGGACTATTGTTGAGAGTCACCCACTCTGACTTATCCCCGAATATAATCAAAATCCAAGGCCCTGATAGCACATGAACACCCTCTCAAAGAAGCAACCGGTTGAATTCCTTTCCTTATACATCACATCTACACGAAGCATAGACTCTGAGTCTCCCCAAAACCTGAACATGAACCGATAAGGCCAAAGATAGCACACATTCCTCAACACCGTACAAGAATGAGTAGGAAGAAAATAAAGGCATAAGCCTCAAAGGAATCAAATCGCACGATAAGGAATCAAGAAGGGAAGTTCTCCTAACAGCCATGTAGCCTCTCGAAGATAAGTACAGACATCTCCGTACAGATCTACAAGACTCTACTAGACTTGCTCATGACTCGTGAAACCTACATGAACCTAGTGCTCTGATATCATGTTGTCACAACCCAAAATCTATTAAAGGTCGTAATGGCGTCGGACACCGCTGTCAGGCAAGCCAACAATAAATACTCAATTTGGTTCTCGTTTCAATATTTTGAAATCATATTTTTCCTTCCATTAAATAGTAGAAGATGGAATATACAGAGTAAATAATAATTGTTTTAACAATTTCAATACAGAACAACTCATAATTAATCAATTCATAACAATTTTCAACTCCGCTCGAAAAATCGATAAAACAAACCCTCAGGACCACGTGTCCGGATTCCGAAAATTTTCAAAGACAAACACTACCCATAGCACTACGAACTCAAATATATAATTTATTCCCAAATTCATGCCCAAATTCGTGATCAAAATCCAAGAATACCAATTTCTAGGTTTTTCTTCAAAATTCCAAATTTTTACAAATTTTCATGCTTGAATCCATGTATAAATCTTGTATTTAACTCACAATACGCGGGAATCACGTACCTTGACATAGATGATGAAACTCCCTCCTTGAAGCTCTCCAAAAATTTCCCCAACCAAGTGAAAAATGAGAGAAGAAGAGCCAAATCCCGCTCTTTAAACGATTCTGCCTAGCGATTTTTCGCACCTACGGTGCCTTGACCGCATCTGCAGTTCCGCACCTATGACAAAATCCTCGCATGTGCGCATTTTCCTTACCTGGCCAAGTGCCGCATCTGCGGACAAAAGGGACCGCTTCTGCGATCCCATCCGCTCCTGCGACTACTGCTCTCGCACTTGCGGTCACGCAGGTGCGCCAAAACTTCTGCACCTGCGGTGGCTGGGCTACCCTCACTCTTTCGCACCTGTGAGCTCGCACCTGCGGCTGGCCAAACGCAGGTGCGATTATGACAACAACTGGGAGCTTCAGCTGTTGCTTCCAATTTCCAACTTGGTCTGAGCCTCGTCGGATTGCCACTCGGGGCCCTCGGGGCCCCCAGGGCCCCGTCCGAACATACCAACAAGTTTGGAATCATAAAATGGACTCGTTCGGACCCTCAGAACGCCCGAAACAACATTAAAACTAAGAATTGCACCCCAATTCAAGCTTAATGAACTTTGAAACTTCAAACTTCTACAATCGATGCCGAAACCTATCAAAACACGTCTAATTGACCTCAAATTTTGCACATAAGTCACATTTGACATTACGGACCTACTCCAATTCCGGAATCGGAATCCGACCCCAATATCAAAAAGTCCACTCCCGGTCAAGCTTCTCAAAACCTTCAAATTTCCAACTTTTGCCAAATGACCCCGAAATGACCTACGGACCTCCAAATCCACTTTCAAACGCGCTCCCAATACCAGAATCACCATACGGAGCTATTCCCAGACTCGTAATCCAAAATGGACATCGATAACATTGAAATACACCTCAACCCAATTTTTATGAAATTCTTCCAAAATGCCAACTTCCACAATAGGCGCTGAAACGCTCCCGGATCATCCAAAACCCGGTCCGGACATATGCCCAATTCCAAAATCATCATACGAACATGTTGGAACTTTCAAATCCCGATTCCGAGGCCGTTTACTCAAAAATCACACTTAAGTAAATTCCTCCAACTTAAGGCTTCCAAAATTAGAATTTTCTTTCCAAATCAACTCCGAAATTAAATTTCGACCACGCGTACAAGTCATAATACCTAAAGTGAAGCTACTCAAGGTGTCACGACCCTAAACTCAAACCTGTCGTGATGGCGCCTATCGATGGTACTAGGCCAGCCGACTCCCACAATACTACAACAATTCATTCAAAGATATGCCAAAATGCATCTTGTATAGCAAAATTTCATAAAAGAAACAAGGGTTGAACTCAAAAATAGAAATGCGGAATGAAAAGCCCCAAACATCGGGGTGTCACTGAGTCATGAGCAACTACTAACAACTGGTCCGACAACAACAAGACTAACATAGTTTGGGAAAAATTCAAAATACAACTAATGGGAAAATAAAGAAGAAGAAAACAAGGCTGCGATCGCCGGGCAGCTACTTTGCTAACTCCAATGATCAGCTACAGGAATATCAACAGCAGCTACCGTGACCAAAAATACCTGGATCTGCACATAAGGTGCAGGGAGTAACATGAGTACAACAAATCGGTAAGCAACAGAAATAAATAAAGGCTGAGAAGTGGTGACGAGCTAAATGCAAGTACCATTCATATCACAAGAATTTAGTAAAGTGCGGCATGCTATGCAACCAGGGTTTAAGTCAAATCAGCTTGTTTAAATCAAGTTCAAGTAAGACAATCAGAAATATCTTTCAGCAGTTCTCAAATAAGGACTCAAAGCAACTATGAGCATGGATGATAAAATCATGTACTGCCCCTCGGGCTAACATCACTCAGTCCTCCCAATCACTCCAACCTCACAGTCACGCCTCACAATCACCCATGCCTCATAATCTCTCAGCACTCGGCACTCGCACTCAGTAGGTACCTACGCTCACTGGGGGGTGTTCAGACTCCGGAGGGGTTCCTACAGCCCAAGCGCTATAATCTGCACGGACAAATCACGTGCTATAATATCATATCAGAATCCGCATGGACAACTCACGTGCTAAGGTACAATACCTCACAAACATGCCATCAGCCTCACTCAGTCATAAACCTCTCCAGTCTCTCGGGTTCTCAGAAATCAAGGAAATCAGCCCAAACAAAATTAACATGATGCAACAAGTAGAATAACAGAGACTGAGTTATGATGTAAGAATGCATGAACATGACTGAGTACGGGATATCGACTAAAGCAGTGAGAGGACAGCAAGAAACGACCTCTAAGGGTCCAAACAATACTGACATAAGGCCTAGACATGGTCTCTATAATGATTTATAGTAAATCTTTCTAAAGCACATAAAGAGCATATAGCTACAACAGGTTGTTCAACTTTACAATTGCTACGGGAGGGACCAAGTCACAAATCTCCAATGGTGCACGCCCACACGCCCATCACCTAGCATGTGCGTCACCTCCAAATAGTCACATGATACAAAAATCTAGGGTTTCATACCCTCAGGACTAGATTTAAAACTGTTACTTACCTCAATTCGAGCAAATCTCAACTCTGCAATGCCCTTGCCTCTCGAATCAGCCTCTGAGCGTCCCGAATCTAGCCACAAGCAGTACAATACCATTAATATATGCTAAAGGAATCAATTCCATAAGAAAACTACTAAATTAGACTCAAAACCCGAAATCGACTCAAATCCGACTCCCGGGCCCCCATCTCAAAATCTGACAAAAGTCACAAAACCTGAAATCTCATTCACTCACGAGTCTAACCAAACAAAAATCATCAAAATCTGACATCATTTGGTCCCTGAAATCCTCAAATTACACTCTCCAAAATCCCAAGCCCTAACCCCCAATTTCACTTTTAAAACAACTACTAATTAGGTGAGAAATCAACGGAAAAACACCATAGCTAAGGATAATTAGGCTCAAGGAACTTACCTCAGTGATAACTCTCGAATTTCCTTCCAAATATCACTACAAAAGATCCAAAGTCCGTGTTCCAAATGGTGAAAATGAGGAAAATTCTCGAAGTCCTCTTTTTATACTTTCTGCCCAGCACAACCACACTTGCGGTCCAATATACGCACCTGCGGAGCCACTTCTGCGTTGGGAACTCCACATCTGCGGAAACTCACTTAACGTACTGGCCCCGCACCTACGTCCCAGGTCTCGCACCTGCGCATTTCCCTCCGCTTATGCGGAAACAGCCAAACTCCTCTCTTCTGCATCTACGTCTCAGCCTCGCATCTGCAGGCTCGCAGATGCGTCCCCCTTCTCGTACCTGCGATTCCAATCCAACCCAGCCTTGCCCGCATCTGTGATTTCCTAAGTGCTTCTGCGGGGCCGCACCTATGGGAAAACGGGGTTATAACTCTCGAAACGACCGGTCGGGTCGTTATATCCTCCCCCTCTTAAACAAATGTTCGTCCTTGAACGGGTCTAGAAACATACCTGAAGTCTCAAATAGGTGTGGATATCTGCTCCGCATCTCCCGCTCGGTCTCCCAGGTGGCCTCCTCCACAGGCTGACCTCTCTACTGCACCTTCACAGAAGCTATATCATTTGACCTCAACTTCCGAACCTGCCGATCAAAAATGGTCACCGGCTCCGCATCATAAGTCATATCACCATCCAACTGAACCGTGCTGAAATCCAGAACATGGGACAGATCTCCAATATACTTCCGGAGCATAGAAACATGAAACACTGGATGCACACTCAACAAGCTGGGTGGCAAGGCAAGCTTGTAAGCCACCTCTTCAATCCTCTGAAGCACCTCAAAAGGCCCAATGAACCGGGGGCTCAACTCGCCCCTCTTCCCAAACCTCATGACACCCTTCATGGGTGATACCTTTAGCAAAGCCTTCTCCCCAACCATAAAAGACACATCATGGACCTTCCTGTCCGCGTAGCTCTTCTGCCTTGACTGCGCCGTGCGAAGCCGCTCCTGAATCAATTTCACCTTATCTAATGCATCCTGGACCAAGTCTATACCCAAGAGCCTAGCCTCACCCGACTCAAACCATCCTACTGGAGATCTACACCTCCTGTCATATAAAGCCTAGTACGGAGCCATATGAATGCTTGACTGATAACTGTTATTATATGCAAACTCCACGAGCGGCAGAAACTGATCCCATGAAACCCCAAAGTCAATGACACAAGCGCGCAACATGTCCTCCAATATCTGAATAGTGCGCTCGGACTACTCGTCCGTCTGAGGGTGAAAAGTTATGCTCAACTCAACCTGAGTACCCAACTCTCGCTGCACGGCCCTCCAAAACTGTGATGTAAACTGAGTGCCCCTATCTGAAATGATGGAAACTGGGACACCATGCAGGCGAACAATCTCTCGGATGTAAATCTCCGCCAATCGCTCTGAAGAGTAAGTAGTACCAACTGGAATGAAGTGCGCGGACTTGGTCAGTCGATCCATAATCACCCAAATAGCATCGAACTTCCTCGAAGTCTGTGGGAGCCCAACTACGAAGTTCATGGTGATTCGCTCCCACTTCCACTTTGGGATCTCTAACCTCTGAAGCAAGCCACCAGGTCTCTAATGCTCATACTTAACTTGCTGACAGTTGAGACACCGAGCCACAAACCCAACTTTATCCTTCTTCATTCGCCTCCACCAATAGTGTTGCCTCAAATCCTAGTACATCTTTGCAGCACCCGGATGGATGGAATACCATGAGATGTGGGCCTTCTCAAGAATCAACTCCCTGAGCCCATCTACATCAGGCAAACATATCCAACCCTGCATCCTCAACACGCCATCATCACCAATGGTCACATCCCTAGCATCACCTCGCTGAACCCTATCCTGAAGAACGAGCAGGTGGGGGTCATCATACTCCCTGATACGGTCATAAAGACAAGACCTAGAGACCACACAAGCCAATACCCGACTCGGCTCCGAAATATCCAATCTGATAAGCTGGCCCTCTAAGGCCTGAACATCCAATGCCAAGGGTCTCTCTGCTGCTGGGAGATATGCTAAACTCCCCAAAATCTCTGCCCGACGACTCAAAGCATCGGCCACCACATTGGCCTTCCACGGATGGTACAAAATAATGATATCATAGTCCTTAAGAAGCTCTAACCATCTCTGTTGAAGCGAATTAAGATCCTTCTTCTTAAACAAATGCTGCAAACTCTGGTGATCAGTATAGATCTCACAATGAACCCCATATAAATAATGATGCCAAATCTTCAAGGCGTGAACAATGGCTGCTAACTCAAGATCATGGATAGGATAGTTCTTCTCATGGGTATTCAACTTGCGCAAGGCATAGGCAATCACCCTACCCTCATGCATCAGAACACATCCAATGCCTATCCTCGAGGCATCACAACACACGGTGTAAGAACCTGAAGCTGATGGCAGAACTAACACTGGAGCTATGGTAAAAGAAGTCTTGAGCTTCTGAAAGCTCTCCTCACACTCATCCGACCACCTGAATGGAGCACCCTATTGGGTCAATTTGGTCAAGGGCGATGCAATAGATGAAAATACCTCCACAAAGCAACGGTAATAACCCGCCAAACCAAGAAAGCTCCTAATCTTGGTGGTTAAGGACGGTCTAGGCCAACTCTACACCACCTTTATCTTCTTCGGATCCACCTGAATTCACTGGACAACATGAGCCCCAAGAATGCTACTGAACCGAGCCAAAACTCACACTTGGAGAACTTTGCATAAAGTTTTTCCTCCCTCAATCTCTGCAATACAATCCTCAAATGCTAAGCATACTCCTTCTGGCTACGAGAGTACACCAGGATATCATCAATGAATACAATAATGAATGAGTCAAAATAGGGATGGAATACACTATTCATCAAATGCATGAACGTTATTGGGGCATTGGTCAGCCCAAAAGGCATCACTAAGAACTCATAATGTCCATATCGGGTCCTGAAAGTTGTCTTAAGAATATCTGAATCCCGAATCTTCAGCTGATGATACCCGGAACTCAAATCAATCTTGGAGAACACCCTCGCTCCCTGAAGCTGGTCAAATAAATCATCAATACGAGGCAAAGGATACTTGTTCTTGACTGTGACCTTGTTCAACTGCCTGTAATCAATGCACATCCTCATGTAACCATCCTTCTTCTTTACAAATAGAACCGGTGCACCCCAAGGTGACACACTAGGCCGAATAAACCCCTTATCAAAGAGTTCCTGAAGTTGTTCCTTCAACCTCTTCAACTCCGTTGGTGCCATACGATACGGTGGAATAGAAATGGGCTGAGTGCCCGGCACCAAATCAATACCAAAGTCAATATCCCTGTCATGCATCATGCCCGGCAGGTCTGCAGGAAACACATTCGGAAAATCATGTACCACCAGAACAGAATCAATGGCAGGAGTCTCTGCACTAACACCCCTCACAAACGCCAAATAAGATAGGCAACCCTTCTCAACCATATGCTGAGCCTTCAAATATGAAATTACCCTACTAGGTACATAATCTATAGAACCGCTCCACTCAACCCTCGAAAATCCCGGCATCGCCAACGTCATGGTCTTAGCGTGACAATCTAGAATAGCATGACATGGAGATAACCAATCCATACCCAATATCACATCAAAGTCAAACATATTGAGCAGCAAAAGGTCCACTCGAGTCTCCAGACCCCTAATAGACACCACACGTGACCGATACACGCGGTCCACAATAATAGTATCGCCTACCTGATTAGATACATGAATAGACGAGACTAGAGACTCAGGTGGCATATCTAGAAAATGAGCGAAATACGAGAAAACATATGAATAAGTGGAACCATGGTCAAATAATACAGAGGCATCTCTGTGACAAACTGAGACAATACCTGTAATCACAGCATCTGAAGCAATAGCATCTGGTCTGGCAGGGAGGGCATAGAAACGGGCCTGGCCACCCTCTGATCAGCCTCCCCCTCTAGGGCGACCCCTAGCTGACTGACCTTCACCCCGAGCTAACTGGGCGGGTGGTGAAGTAACTGGTGCTGAAGTCGAAGGTTGACTCCTCTACTAGGATAGAACTCCATGACGATGAGGACACTGCCTCCATATATGCCCAAACTCCCTACACTCAAAACAACTCCCTGGTGCTGGTGGCAGGGACTGAAGGGAGCCCCGAGCACCGAGATAACTGGTAGAAGAACCTGACATAGAGGAGCCTTGAACTGATGGAGCACGGGATGAACTCTGGGCCGGAAGGGCACTGAGTAATGAGTGTCCCTAATGAGAACTGTGAGAACCATGGCCAGATGACGCACCACGGTGAAATGGCCGAGCTGACTGAGCCTGTCTGAAATGACGACCTCTACCGTGTTGGAACTGACCCCCAGAAGGAGCACCGCTGAATCCTCCATGTCCTAGAGGACTCTTGTCCTCCCTCACAATCCTCTCCTGACCGTGAACCATCTCAATCTACCGAGCAATGTCGACAACCTCATCAAAAGTAGCACCAGACACCCTTTCTCTGGCCATAAGCAACCGTAGCTGAAAAGTGAGACCATCTATAAACCTCATGATCCTCTCCCTGTATGTGGGAACCAACCAGATAGCATGACGGGCTAGCTCCGAGAATCGCATCTCATACTACGTCACAGACATATCACCCTAACGAAGCTGCTCAAACTGTATGCGTAGCTCCTCTCTGCAGGACTGAGGCACGAACTTCTCCAAAAAGACCATAGAGAACTGCTGCCAAGTAAGGGGTGCTGCGCCAATAGGCCTACGCCTCTCGTAAGTCTCCCACCATCTGAGTGCAGCCCCAGAAAACTAAAAAGTAGTGAATGAGACCCACAAGTCTCCAGAATACCAGTTGTACGGAATATCCTTTAACACCTGTCCAAGAGGTCCTGGGCATCCTCTCTCTATGTGTCACTGAAAGGTGGAGGCTGGAGTTTCCCAAACCTCTCCAACCTACACTGATCATCCTCAGGCATAGCAGGAACCACATAGTCCTGAACATCTGTAACCGGCTGGGCTGGTGGTGCCCCCGGTGTCTGGAGTCCCTGAACAACTTGCTCGGGTGTGCGAGCGGCTGGAGTCTGAGTGCCTCCCCCGGCCTGAGAAGTGGTTACAGCCGTCGAGATAGAGACCGTCTGAGCAAGGCCGATACACACTGCCAGAATCTGAGCTAGGGCCTCCTGGAGGCCTGGAATCACAATAGGCACAGGTGGTGCTTGAGTTGGTGCATCAATAACTGGAATCTGATCCTGATTTGGGGCAACTGGTGGGTCTGCAGGTACTGCCCCAGCTGTTGTGCGGGTTGCACCTCTGCCCCTACCACGGCCTCTACCGCGACCTCGACCTCCCACGGTCCCGGCTGGTGGTACTGGTGGCTATCCATCCTGACCGGTAGTACGAGTCCTCACCATCTGTGAGAGAATGAAACAACAGAAGTTTAGTTACCGGAATCAACAGATTCGCACGACAAGATTTCATAAATGTGAGATTTCCTAAAGGTTCTGCAGCCTCTCGAAGATAAGTACAGACGTCTCCATACCGATCCGCAAGACTCTACTAAACCCGATCATGACTCGTGAGACCTATGTAACCTAGGCTCTGATACCAACTTGTCACGGCCCTAAACTCAAACCTGTCGTGATGGCGCCTATCGATGGTACTAGGCCAGCCGACTCCCACAATACTACAATAATTCATTCAAAGATATGCCAAAAGGAGTCTTGTATAGCAGAATTTCATAAAAGAAACAAGGGTTGAACTCAAAAATAGAAATGCGGAATGAAAAGCTCCAAACATTGGGGTGTCACTGAGTCATGAGCAACTACTAAAAACTGGTCTGACAACAACAAGACTAACACGGTCTGGGAAAAATCCAAAATACAACTAATGGGAAGATAAAGAAGAAGAAAACAAGGTTGTGATCGCCGGGCAGCTACCTTGCTAACTCCAATGATCAGCTACAGGAATATCAAAAGCCGCTACCATAACCATAAACAGTCACTCAAGCATCACAATCACTCATGCCTCACAATCGCTCAACACTCGGCACTCGTCACTCGGCACTCGCACTCAGTAGGTACTTACGCTCACTGGGGGTGTTCAGACTCCGGAAGGGTTCTTACAGCCCAAGCGCTATAATCTGCACGGACAACTCGCGTACTGCACGGACAACTCACGTGCTATAATATCATATCAGAATCCGCACGGACAACTCACGTGCTAAGGTACAATACCTCACAAACAGGCCCTCAGCCTCACTCAGTCATAAACCTCTCCAGTCTCTCGGGCTCTCAGAAATCAAAGAAATCAGCCCAAACAAAATTAACATGATGCAACAAGTAGAATAACATAGACTGAGCTATGATGTAAGAATGCATGAACATGACTGAGTACGGGATATCAACTAAAGCAGTGAGAGGACAGCAAGAAACGACCTCTAAGGGTCCAAACAATACTGACATAAGGCCTAAACATGGTATCTAGCATGATTTACAGTAAATCTTTCTAAAGCACATAAAGAGCATATAGCTACAACAAGTTGTTCAACTTTACAGTTGCTACAGGGCGGACCAAGTCACAAATCCCCAATGGTGCACGACCACATGCCCGTCACCTAGCATGTGCATCGCCTCCAAATAGTCACATGACACAAAAATCAGGGGTTTCATACCCTGAGGACTAGATTTACAACCGTTACTTACCTCAATCCGAGCAAATCTCTACTTCGCAATACCCTTGCCTCTCGAATCGGCCTCCGAGCGTCCCGAATCTAGCCACAAATAGTACAATACCATTAACATATGCTAAAGGAATTAATTCTACAAGAAAACTATTAAATTAGACTCAAAACCCGAAATCGACTCAAATCCGACCTCCAAGCCCACGTCTCGAAATCCGACAAAAGTCACAAAACCCGAAAGCCCATTCACTCACGAGTCTAACCATACAAAATTCATCAAAATACGACATCATTTGGTCCCTCAAATCCTCAAATTACACTCTCCAAAATCCCAAGCCCTAACCCCCAATTTCACTTTAAAAAAAACTACTAATTAGGTGAGAAATCAACGAAAAAATACCATAGTTAAGGATAATTAGGCTCAAGGAACTTACCTCAGTGATAACCCTCGAATTTCCTTCCAAAAGATCCAAAGTTCGTGTTCCAAATGGTGAAAATGAGAAAAATTCTCGAAGTCCTCTTTTTATACTTCCTGCCCAGCAAAATCGCATCTGCGGTCCAATATCCGCACTTGCGGAGCCGCTTCTGCGGTTGGGAACTCCGCTTTTGTGGAAACTCACTTAACGCAATGGCCCCGCACCTGCGGACACGCACCTGCGCATTTCCCTCCGCTTATGCGGAAACAGCCAAACTCCTCTCTTCCGCATCTGTGATTCCAATCCAACCCAGCCTTGCCGGCATCTGCGACTTCCTAAGCGCTTATGCGGGGCTGCACCTGCGGGCCTCCCACCGCAGGTGCGAAAACACCAGAACACCAGGAAAAAAAATTCTGCCAAGCCTAAGTCCAAAACTTCCTTCCGTTGAGCATCCCAAATCACCCCGAGCCCCTCAGGACCTCAACCAATCATACCAACAAGTCATATATCAACATACGAACTTAGTCGAGCCTTCGAATCACTTAAAACAATATCAAAACACTAAATTACCCTCGGATTCAAACCTAAGAACTTCTAAACTTCCAAATTCGACAACCGATGCCGAAACCAACCAAACCACGTCCTAATGACCTCAAATTTTACACACACGTCACAAATGACACCACGAACCTACTCCAACTTCCGAAAATCCATTCCGACCCCGATATCAAATATTTCACTGCCGACCGAAATCGCCAAATTTTTAACTTTCGCCAATTTAAGCCTAATTCCACTACGGACCTCCAAATCACATTCCGAACGCGCTCCTAAGTCCAAAATCACCTAACGGGGCTAACAGAACTATCAAAATTTAAATCCGAGATCGTTTACACATAAGTCAACATCCGATTGACTTTTCCAACTTAAGGTTCTAAATAAGAGACTAAGTGTCTCAATTCACTCTGAAACCACTCCGAACCCGAACCAATTAACCCGACATATCATAATATAGCTGAAGAACACAAAAAGAAGCAGAAATGGGGGAAACGGGGATATAACTCTCAAAATGACCGGTCGGGTCATTACACAAGGCATCAAACCACCAAACGACGCGCTAAAGCTCAAAACGACCGATTGGATCGTTACAGATAGATCGATAGATAGATAGATAGATAGATTATAAATTATTTTTAATTTAAATAATTTAACAGCTATTTAGATTAATTCTTCAATAATATAATTGTATGTATCCGCTGCTAATTTACTGTCTCCATTAAAGTACTTGCATATACTGCTATTCATGGATGCAACAACAATTCGAAATTATGTCCTATTCGAAATTATTTTCAATTCTCCAAAGTATTTCATTGATCATTACGTTATTCCTCATTTTTGAGTGCATAAGTATCTATTGCAAGTATTTTCTCGTTTATAGAAGTCATGAACCGAAATCCAACTGCTCATTCAAACCTCTATAATTTTAATAACAACCAGAGTAAAATTATAGACAAAAACAATATGTTTTTATTTAGCATAGTAGATAAGTTTGTGTCATATGAACGATTTTTTGAAATCATTAAAGGCGTAAAACGATAGTTACTCGAAAAAGCAATTGATGAAAATTTCGGCCCTTTCTGTAACCAAGATTCCCCACCTTAATTAACAAGAAAAGGCAAAAGAAGAAAAACCTTATATAGAAAGATAAATGGGCCAACTTCCCATCAAAATCAATCAAGAAAATCATGCCAAATATTAATCATGAAAATTGCTAAGGATCGTTCTCCTTTTACTTGGGTAAAATCATCATTTACCAAGATTTGCTTCGCTGGATTTCTAATTTCTTTTTCAAATTCACTACCAAATGAATTTTTCTATTTGCACGGCGAGAATTGAGCATGCTACAAACATTCTCATTTGGATTTGGGGAAAAAATCATAAATTTATTCTGATCATATTATTACCCTAATATCCGCCAATATTTTTAAAATATTTTTTTCCAGAACTATTAATGTAAGTTGAGTAAACGAGACATTTGAAGCATGTATTTCTCTTAAAAACGTAATAGTAATTAGTTTAATTGAAATGCTAATCAGTTTGCCTAATAACTACTCTCTCTGATCCACTTTAATTAATTTTTTACATTTTTTTTTGTAGTCCATAATATTTGATTTTTTCGATATAAAGAAGGAATTAACTTCTTTTTTTCAAAGATGGAGTAAAGAGTCTAGGATTATTAATTATATTTCTAATGGACAAATTGAAGAGAAGAAGCCCTATGATTTGCCATATAATTTGAGTCAGCTAAATGATGAAGCTCGCAATGAAGAAGACGAAAAGGTAAAGTCTCTAGGGTTTTCGACAAGAACAAAGGCTTCGAAATTCTCTAGGAATAAAAATAATATATTTGCACAAAAGAACTCAAGCCATGGACTCATCTCAACCGTTGATCATAAGTTTGATCAATTAAATCCCAGCCGTCCAGATTAATCAAGAAATACAACTGTATAACAACTTTGGATTCTAGAATAAGCCCATATGTGTGAGGCATGTGACACACCTTGTAAAGAATAATAGTTAGTTATTAGATATCCAATAGCAATTAGACAAGTGTATAGGAATCTCATTTCTGTTTTTTAATTTTTTACACAGATATACTTGTATATATACAGCTTCAGCTGAATGACAAAATACACAGAGAAAATTCCCTACATCATTTTCTGATTTTACAAACCTTCATGGTATCAGAGCATTGAAGCTCAATTCACTATAGAATCATCTAAATCTTCTATGACTCTTTCTCTTCATCGTGCCGGATACAGAAACTTCTGATACATCTGTCATTCAGGCTGTAGCTGGAAATGCAGTCACGTTCGACCCAAACCATCCCTACTTTCTTTACTCTTCGGATGGACCAGGCATGGCTCTTGTCAACACAGCCTTCAATGGGAGAGGTTTTCAATGATGGAAGAGATATGTCCTCATAGCTCTTTCAGCAAAGAATAATTTAGGATTCATTAATGGATCCTGTCCTCCTCCTGTCATCGCCTTCAAAGATTTTCAGCCATGGAGTAGGTGTAATGATATGGTTACCTCATGGTTATTAAACTCACTATCCAAGGACATTGGTGATAGTGTAATTTACTCCAAATCTGCCAAGGATCTCTGGACCAGCCTTGAACATATGTTTGGTCAGTCAAATTGTGCTAAATATACCATCTGCGTAAGGAACTATCAGGATTAGTTCAAGGCACTAATGATATAGCAAGTTATTTCACAAAACTCAAGCGTTTGTGGGATGAGTTAAACTCACTTAATTATGATGTTAAATGTTTGTGCACTTGTGTGTGGGGGGGAAAACAGAAATTGAAAAAATCACTGGAGGATGAAAGGCTCATCCAATTTCTCATGGGGTTAAATGATATCTATGGACAGGCAAAGGAAAACATCTTGATGATGAACCCTCTGCCCAATATCAATCATGTTTATTCCCTTGTGTTGCAGGATGAGAATCAGAGGGAAATCTATGCTAATCCTCTCATATCCTCTGAATCCTCATCCTTCATGGTAGGAAATCAAGCAAACCTAACTGGTCAGAATACTTATCAACAGAGAAACAATAACAAGCAAGGACCAAGGAACTATGGACAGTTTCAAAAACCCAACAACAACATCAAGAAGGGAACAAATTCAACACAAAGGAACACTACTTTCAGAGGAAAGAAGAACAAGTTCAATCCTAATGCTTCATGCACCTACTGCAAAAAGGTGGGACACTCAGTCAATGATTGTTACATAATCATAGATTTTTCTGAGGATTTTGAGTTCACTAATGGTAAAGGAAATCAGTTTCAAGCTAGAAGCAATGGGGGTTTTCACAAGAGAACATGTAGATGATGCAAACAGTGGATACAATGAAGGTCTGAACCAACATCTCTCTACGGAGCAATTCTCACATTTGGTTCAGTTGATCAAATAGGATAAAGTCACAGAAACAACAAGTACTAGTTCAGAGATCAATGCCAATGCTGTAGCTAAGGGTGTTCATAAAACCCTGAAAAATCGAACCAAACCGAAAACTAAACCAAACCGACCAAAAAAATCAATACTTTTTAGGTTTGGTTTGGTTTTAAATTTTAAAAACCAATCAAATTTGGTTTGGTTTTGGTTTTAATAAAAAAATAACCGAAAAAAACCGAACTAAACCGACTATAAAAGAAACTATTTAAATTTATTATCACACCTATATATATGTATATTTTTATATAAAGTTTCTAAAATTTTATGGTACATATTAGTCATTTGTATTTTTAGTCTAGTTCTTTGCTATTATAATAATCTAATTCTATGCCTTCTAGTTTGATTGATAGTTTTCTTTTTTTAAGTACAAGAAATTATTTCATGTTAAAAATAATCAATTTTTAACTGAGTACTTAAATTATTCATCACTATTTGAGTCAATTATCATCAATATATCTTGGTAAATGATAGACTTCTCAAAGAGCAATTGGTTTGATAGCGTTACATTGAAAATATAGTCGCCGAAATATGCGTTTGGTAGTGTATGTCTCATATTTAAGAAAAACCCGATAAATAACCGAAAAAATCGAAAAAACGACAAAAACCGAATCGATAAAAAACCGACTTAATTGGTTTGGTTTGGTTCCAATATTTAAAAAACTGACTTACTTGGTTTGGTTTCTTTTTAGGGAAAAACCGACCCAAACCGAACCATGAACACCACTAGCTATAGCGGTACTATTATCAAATATACTGGATCTTTTTTTTCAGTCTTTAACACTACTACTTGGATCATTGACTCAGTGGCATCACAACATATGTGTTTTGATTAAATATTTTTTTATCTCTATCTCCTCTTCCTGTTCCTCTATATATCAACCTTCCTAATTCTTTTAGATTAATTGTCACTCATACAGGAAGAGTTTCTATTTCCCCTGATTTTATTTTAAACAATGTTCTCCATGTGCCTAGTTTTAGATATGATCTTTTATCAGTCAATAGGTTTTGTATACAGTTTCACTCTATAATTACACTTACCTCTAATCAATGTCTTTTGCAGGCCCCTTTAATGAAGAGGCCTAAAGTTTTGGTGAAGCAAAAGGAGGACTATATCTGTTGGAGCCTAATACTATTAGGGATAGTTCACAAAACAATGTAGCTTCAGTTTCTGAATCAAATGATGTCAAGTCTATTTCAGTTTCTTTTCCTTTTTCTGCAAGTGCAAATGTAATATTGTGGCACAACAGATTAGGGCATTTGCCTTTTTCATCAATGAAACAATTCAGTTTTATCTCTTTTCCTCCTAATTCATAATGTTTTTGTGATGTCTGCCCTAAAGCTAAGCAAACTAGATTGCCTTTTCCTTTGAGTCAAATCAAATCTAAAAGGGTATTTGAATTAATTCATGTTGATGTTTGGGGGCCCTACAAAGTGCCTACTTATAATGGTTTTAAATTTTTTCTCACCGTGGTAGATGATTACAGCAGGGGTACTTGGACATTTCTCCTAAGTACCAAGAGTAATGCATTCTCGATTTTGAAGAACTTTTTCACTATGGTTGAACGGCAGCTTGGGGTTAAGGTTCAAAATTTGAGAACGGATAATGCATTTGAGCTTGGAAAAGGTTCCCAGGAGGCAGCTTTCCTTAGTTTTCAAGGGATACTCCATCAAACTTCCTGTGTATCAACTCCTCAACAAAATGGAGTTGTTGAAAGGAAACACAAGCATCTTTTAGAAATAGCTAGAGCCTTGCTCTTTCAATCTAAAGTTCTTGTTCTTTATTGGGGAGAATGTTTATTAACTGCCACTTATTTAATTAACAGGCTACCCTCTAAGGTTCTTCATGGGAAAACACCTTATTCTATTTTGTTCCATCAGTCACCTTCTTATAAATTTCTCAGAAACTTTGGATGCCTTTGTTATGTTTCTACCCTATCCAATGGAAGAATCAAATTTGATCCTAGAGCAAAGGCCTGTGCATTTCTAGGATATCCCTTGGGGTAGAAAGGGTACAAAGTGCTAGAATTGGATACAAAGAAGGCCATTGTATCCAGGGATGTGCATTTCTATGAAGATAGATATCCCTTTGCTACAATCAACACCATTCCTGATTCCATTTTTCCCATTTCTTCACCCTCAGACTACTTATTTCCTATATCATCACCTTCTGCACCACCTAATCCTACAACTCCTTCCTCGCCAAGACCTACTCAATCACTTTCACCTTTCATTACTCACTCACCTTTATCACACATCACTCACTTACCTTCCACACTCCATTTCTCACATTTTCCACCATCTCCTAATATGCCTAGTACTTCACTTTCACCACTTAGAAAATCTACCAGAGTCACTTTCCAGCCTAGTTATCTTAAAGATTATGTCTGCAACAATATATATCTCAGTGAAAGAAGGCCATGTCTTTAGAGATTGAGGCATTGGAAGCTAATAACACCTGGGATGTAGTTCTACTACCAGTTGGAAAGAAAGCTTTACCTTGTAAATGGGTATACAAAGTAAAGCACAGATCTGATGGAAACATAGAAAGATTGAAAGCTAGACTAGTTGTCGGGGGAATATTCAAAGAGAAGGCACCAACTACACTGAGACATTTTCTCCAATAGTTAAAATGACTACCATCGGGTGTTTATTGGCAGTAACTACTAAAAGGGACTGGCCTATTTATTAATTAGATGTTAGTAATGCACTTTTATATGGGGACCTCCAAGAGGAAGTTTATATGAGGTTCCCAGCTGGTCTAACACCTCCTTCACCTGATCATGTTTGTCTCCTCAGAAAATCTCTTTATGGTTTAAAGCAGGCCTCAAGACAATGGTATGCTAGGCTAGCTTGAACACTAAGCTTTAAGGGATATTGTTCTTCTCTGAACGATTACTCTCTATTTTTTAAGCAGTAAGGGGCTTTCTTTGTTCCTTCCTTTCCTTTATTCCTTCTTCATCTCAGCTTACTGATCTTTTTACTAAATCCCTTTCTCGGCCATCGCACCACTCTATTCTACACAAGTTAGGGATAATTTCATCACCCTCCAACTTGAGAGGGGATGAAGAGAAGAAGCCTTATGATTTGCCATATGATTTGAGTCAGCTAAATGATGAAGCTCGCAATGAAGAAGACGAAAAGGTAAAGTCTCTAGGGTTTCCGACAAGAACAAAGGCTTCGGAATTCTCTAGGAATCAAAATAATATATTTGCACAAAAGAACTCAAGCCATGGACTCATCTCAACTGTTGATCATAAATTTGATCAATTAAATCCTAACCGTCCAGATTAATCAAGAAATACAATTGTATAACAACTTTGGATTCTAGAATAAGCCCACATGTGTGAGGCATGTGACACACCTTGTAAAGAATAATAATTAGTTATTAGATATCCAATAGCAATTAGATAAGTGTATAGGAATCTCATTTCTGTTTTTTTATTTTTACACAGATATACTTGTATATATACAGCTTCAGCTGAATGAAAAAATACAAAGAGAAAATTCCCTACATCATTTTCTGATTTTACAAACCTTCACAAATTAAGGTTAATCTGATCAATTTTATTATTAATTAATGCTAAAGGGTAAATTTCTTAATATGTGTGAAAACGATCAAAATATCAATTAAAGTAGACCGGAGGGAATATTATTAAATCCGGCTAGTAGTTAAGTATCACTTCATCTCATGTGCAATAATACCATCTACAACTCACCAGCTAATTACTAAGCTAATTACAATTAAGTTTACAAGTGAAATATTCTTTTCTGTTTCAAGAAAAAACAGTAAAGTCGTGTAACACAACTTGTTAAGTGCATACAAATTAAACTCAAATAATGAAAAGGTAAATATTAAGATATTACGAAATTGTTTTTTTAAATCAAAAATTGGCATTTGTCATAACGTTCTTATGCTTTAGTTTCTTAAACAACAAACTTTTTGGCTTACGGGATTAAACTGATAAGCGATAAGTACCGAGTGCTGAAAAATATCTTTTAAGTGTTGAAAGCTTAAAATTAATTTTACAAATACGTAATGTATTTAAATGAAAGTAATTAAGCTAATAATAAATAATAAACATTGAATGTGTTTGACAAAAACTGGTGATAAACATTTTTTGCTTAAATTACTGTTATGTCTACAAGTTGTTTACAAAACTAGATGCGATGTCTTTGTTACGTTTGATTGATTTTGATTTATAAATGTGTTTTTACGTACCAAATGTGTTGATAAAATATTAGTCCCTTTATCCCAATGTGATAGTGTTTAACTGGATATAGAGTTTTAAAAAAAAATTGAAACGTGTAAAACAAGTTATAAAAATTTATGTAACTATAAATTATCCCACTAAGCGTAAAATTTAAAGTTCAATTAGTTTTAAATATATAAATATATGGACAGGCAAGCAAGGAAAAAAATCACATAAATTAGATGAAATAATAATCTAGTTTTATCAACTTATAAGTTTACTAAAAAATCTGCTAAATATTTAATCCCTAAAATTTAATTTTCTTTGAACTGTCTGGAATACAAAATTTCCATATAATTAGCCAAATCAAAAAAAGGTAGAAAGACCCATATTTTCCACAAGACAACGCCGCCGCCTCCATATCAGCCGAAAGCAAAGTGCCGAAATTGGCGGGAAAATCCAACAGTGAAGGCCTCGCCTCACATGGGCCCCACATAAAAGATCTGACGGCCCATAATGCTTCACCTTCCCGCTCGTCTTAGGTCACCTTCCCATAATTATCAACAATAAGTATAGCTTTTTATAGTATAAAGAAACCTCTATTTTTCCATTTCTATTTTATGCTCTTTCTCACTACTCTAATCTCCTTCTTCTCTTGTTTGATTCAATTACTCATCCATTTTTACATCACAACAATGGTTAGCATATCAATTAATTTCATATTCTTATGTATTTGTATTTGATAGTATTATTTATAATTTTTAGATTCTAAATCGTTCTCTCATATTCAAAACTTAAATTTAATAAGTTCAGCGATTAAAGTCTTATCATTTATCTTAATATACTTTTGAAATTATGGCTTTAAAGTATAATATTTTGTGATATTTTTAATATATATCTATATTTCGTATCAAAAATGATGGATTCAGTTGAATTCCTACGTATGAATTTCTAAGGAGTATTTATTAATGTTTCCGTTTTTTGGTGAAGGTGGGGTGTAAAATTCAAGTGAAAAAGAGGACACCAGAGTGGATCAAGAATTTGCTTAATAGCAAGTTTTTTGAGTCTTGTGATGTTCACAAAGAAGTTAGAAGAAATGAGAAGAATATGTTTTGTATTGATTGTAATCTATGCTTTTGCAAGCACTGTGTGAATTCTTCAGTTCATTGCTTTCATGAATGGCTTCAAATCTGCAAATATGTATATCATGATGTTATCAGACTCCAAGAGATTCAGAAACATCTTAATTGTTCTGCAATTCAGGTCAGTTAATTTTTATTTGCTTCATCTTGTAAATGGTAATTAAATTTATTTGTAATTTTGTTGAATGAATTAGTCAATTGATGCATATCGTTCCTTTTACCAATGTCATGATACTCATGAACAACTCCTCTCTACTTGAATGTCTTATAGGGTAATGGATATAAGTTATAGTATATACTAAAGAATTTTTTTACCATATTGGTAAATTTTAATTTTAAATTACCTAATTAGTAATATGATGATGTTTAAATATTTTTTATATTGTCAGTGAATAAAACTTAAATTTTAAGGTAATTATAACTAAATCTCTATAATAGAACATTATATTAACTTACTGACACAATGCTATCACATGTTAAAAGTTTATTGACAGTGTAATTGTATATAACTTAAATTCCAAACATAAATACTTTATGTTTGATGTATATTGTTAGGGGTCATCGGTTCGAAGTAAGTTATGCATGAAATAATAACACACCAATTGTAATGTGGTGATTTGTAATGTGAAAATTGTAGGGTAGGTAATATTTCTTATTGGATATTTTCATGAAAATTAAGAAATAAATCTGAATAGTGAGGGCATTTTTGCCTCTTTGTTTTAGCCATGTATTTTAATATTTGTATTCTTATTTTATGTCTTTCCTCATAAAACAATATAGAAAATTTTCTCATAACTTAGGTAGATATTAATAAAAAAGTAACCAAACAATGTAGTATTAATTAGTACGGAATTTTATACGGTAATTTAGTACCTTATGAAACTTGATACTCAAATACATTGTTTGGTGGAATTATATGTCTTTCATTAATTACAGTGGTATATATTATTACCTAACTATATTAAAATTATTGATTTGCAGACTTACAAAATTAATGGTGAAAAAGCTATACACCTAAATCCACGACCTCAATCTAAGGATAGCAAAACTTCAAAGCTAAAGGGCAGTGTCGTAGCTTGTGAAGCTTGTGGAAGGCACCTCCAAGATTTGCCAAATCGATTTTGCTCCATCGCTTGCAAAGTAATTATCTTAACTTACCTTATTTTTAATGTTTTGGTTTTCGTCAATTTTGGGGACGATATCATGGATGGTCACACAATTTTTAAGTTATTGCACTAAAACGAAAGAGGCGGTGCACAAACCATCATGCGTTCACGCAGATCCGGGAAAGGGCGGCACCCTAAGAGAGAGTGTAATGTAGGTAGCCTACCCTGATACAAGCATCAGTAGCTGATAACACGGCTCGAACCCGTCACGTATATGTCACACGGAGACAACTGTTGTTCCAAGGCTCCCCTTCTACCTTATTGCACCATATTCACTAAATTATTTTGTATAACGAAAAAGTTACAATTTTGCCCAAATATCATAAAACGTCACTAGATAATTTTTTTATGATCAAATGTCCCTTAATATTTGGTTGTGAATGATTGAATTTATGAAAATCTATTTTAGGTATCCATAGATGCAGATATATGCAAAGAACGGAAGATTGTCTGCTCCACCCAAATTACGAAATTTGATCATTTGTCATCAAAGGAAAGTTGTTATACAAATGAGAATGAATCTTGCATCTCCTTGACTGAATCCTCAGAGGTAATTCAAACATGGTGCAGTGCAGCTTTGAAACCAAAGAAGAATTTGCACAAAAGGAAAGGCATTCCTTGGAGAGCTCCTTTGTGTTAATGTTCAAAACAAAAGCCAAGAATTGTGTTCTTATAAGTAAAAAAGGGACTCTTCGGCCAAGAAAATATTTTGATAGAACGGCCGACCACTATATAAGTCGTCATCGATGCACGAGACAAGTAAGCTACCTTTCTTTGATCACCCTTCTGAGACCATAAGAACAAAATATGGACCATAAATGTAATCGTGGTTGATTTAAAGATCTTTCAAATTTTCTTTTACATTTTTTAGAACTGGTTTTGATATTCAAGAAGGGATGTACATGAACATATAATAAGAATAATGTCAAATCTTTTATACAAAAAATTTTAAATTATGGAAAAACATTATATGTTCGTACTGAAATAGGCCACAGTTTTGGGCTTTAGTTGGATTAGTTGATGGTGTGATCCCCACCTTGTCTGAGTAATGGAGTAGCAAATTGTAGTGGTTGTACAGCATAAAGATGGTCGGTGTTGACAGATATATTGATAATATTCTCTGTATATATACATCGTTAAAATTTTAATATAATCAATATTTTAGTTAGAAATTTAGGAAAATAATACTGTATATCTCAAAATAATAGTCAATATATATATATATATATATATATATATATATATATATATATATATATATATATATATATATATATATTTTTTGTATATATATATATATATATTTCTGTATGTTATATTCAAAAAAATATAAATTTTATATATTTTTACGGCTATCGAGTGTAAATAGTTTTGTCAAGCGATCCTTGTCCTATGAATTTTCATTTCCATAGTAAAATAATCATTCTTGCCATATTTTCCTCTATCAATATGCTTTATTTTTTTATGTATTTTACTTACAGATTTTGTTCAGCACTTATAAAGCTGAACTCTTATAAAGCGTATAATTTTTTTTTAAATTTTTTGTGCTCTAGTTTAAATTAATTAAGCCCCCATACTACCCATGTGCTATGCAAAAATGTCAAGTTCATATTTAATCTTCTCATGTGAATGTGGCAGACAAAAAGGGTTCAGAGGGAATAGAAATTCTGAATTTCTGGGTTTGTCTTGTTTTGTTTTCTGCTTTAACAGAGTTATTTTTTAAAAGTCCAAAGCAGCATGTGACCTTTATTTTAATGGTAAGACTACAGAATGGAGTTATATGCTCTTATTAACCTAATAAAATAATAATAATAATATATATTATTGATATGGGGTGACATTAAAGTCCACTTTGCCTTTTAATAATAGAACTACTGTCAATGTATTTTTATGCAAGATTTATTACTTAATTATGTTTAATTAAAACTTATTCTGCTTCGATTTATTACAATAAAAAAGCCATTTTTTAAAGTGTTGCTTTAAGATCTATGTTCAAAAACCATAGCCAATAAGTAGGAGCGGAAGAGTGCGGTAGGTACGAGTTCGGACGAAATCAGTCAGCAGGTACGAGTTCGGACGAAATTAGTAATTTTTATTTAAACTCTGTATTTATATTAAAAAATATATTAAATATGTAATAATATAAAAATATTTGATTGCTAATACAGTACCTAAAACGATCTAGGTTTTTTGATTAGATCAAAACTTACTTATCAAAGGTTGCGCTTCAAAAGTACAGTTGTAGGACATGAAAAGCATTTTCGCAGAAAGGTACTACAAGCGCGGCCTTTGGTTACTAAAAAAGTCATGACACTTTTTGTAAATCGTAGCCTTTGCCTCATGAAAGGCGCTGTTTTATGTCAAAAAGTATGACCTTTGATTTTTAAAAAAAGTCATGTTTTATGGTATTTTTGCATGTTACAATTACTTCTGTCGATCAAGAATGGATGGTTATTAAATATTCCAATAGAGAGATCTTGAAGTTTTTTATGTGTTATTCATTCTCGTTTGCCACACTCTGATAGTTATATAGTGTACTGTGATCGTTAGTGGAACATATTTTGAAAATTATTCAGCATCTTTCTTGATTTACTGGATCGGAGTGCTTTAGTTGAGATTTATTCGAAATTATTGATAGGGAGATGTAGCCCTAATAGACTAACGATAGAAGAAAGGATAGCGGAGAGTGTTTCATTTTCGTGGATAATCATATATTTTTTTTGGGTGCATCCTGGACAATCTTTATACATAGATAACGGTACAACCCTATCTAATTTTTATTCTTTGATTTTTCTTTAAATTATATATGCAAGGGGAAGGGGAACGGGAACGTAATACAAACAACAACAACAACAATCCAGTAAAATTTTATTAACGGGGTCTGGGGAGGATAGTGTGTACGCAAACCTTACCCCTACCCCAAAGGAGTAGATAGGATATTTCTGAAAGACCCTCGGCTCAAGAAAATAAAAAGACAAAAGGATAAAAGAAGACAATATTAGTATCAGCACAATAATCATAGGAAAAATAGGAACACCAAAAAATATAGAAGAAAGATGCAAAGCAAAAGCGATAGCTAGTAAATAGGACATGCACTGAAAAGCGAAGTAGTAAAACACAATATTGTCACTAGCTATCTTAGACAAAAACTCTACTTGGCTAGTCCCACAATGGTATGATGTAAGTCGAGACTCAACTACATCCTAACCTACAACTCTAATACTCGACCTCCACATCTTCCTATCAAGTGTCATGTCCTCGGAAATCTAGAGCCTCGCCATATCCTGTCTGATCACCTCTCCCCAATACTTCTTAGGCCGCCCTCTACCTCTTCTCGTGCCCTCCACAACCAGCCATTCACACCTCCGTACCGGAGCATCTAGGCTTCTCCTTTGAATATGTCCAAACCATCTAAGTCTCGCTTCCCGCATCTTGTCATCAATGGAGCCACGTGCACCTTCTCCCGAATAATATCATTCTTAATCTTATCTATCCTAGTGTACCCGTACATCCATCTCAACATCCTCATTATAAGGTGGTGAATTGAATTTTCACTAACAAAATAAAAGTTCAGATAGCCAACTCTATGTTATTCTTGGCACAAAAAGATTATAGATTCTAAAACTCACATGAAGATTAGTAAGATAGTGGAATCAATTAATAGGACTGATTCAATAGATGATGAAAGATGAAGGTCAAGCTCGTATCCACGTGGAGAATAGATTAGTTGTTTATTGTCTAACCATTAGTTTATCGTCTGTCATAGGAGTTTTGTTTTTAACTAATTGATATTTGTAGCTTATTGGTACGATAAGTTTGAATTGGTACGGATCGATCCACTAAAAGAGTTATAAAGTTCCATTATAGGGTAAAGTCTGGCTCAAATTGGGAAATTTGTTTACCTTAGATGGGTTCTCTTTAGTCCAAAGTGCCCTAAACTTCAACGGGTTCGCTTTTTTGGTTGGTTTACAAATTAAAGAAAAGGTGATTTTTTAATATAATTTTCATTAATTGAGTGACATTTGTTAAGTGGAAGAAAGCACAGAAAACCTCGAACTCAAGCTTGAGCTCCCATGGTGGAACTCATAAGCTTCGAGAGAGAGAAGAGCCTCAGAGAAGTCAACTTAGAAATGAACTGTGCAAGCTTATTAGTTCAGTAGGTGAGTACATATATACACACGTGGGTCCTCCACTTAATACATGTAACAAACTAACCAATTGCCAACTAATTGATAGCTAGGCTAACAGTAAGTGAACTGAAAACATATAAATATACATAGCTCAATACCCCCCTTCAAATTGGAAGTGAGGTCTTCATAGCCAACTTGCTCAACACAGTGGAATGTTTGATGCCAGTGAGAGCCTTGGTGAGAATGTTTACCAGCTGGTTACGTGTGCCAATGTGATGCAAGGAGATGAGACCTTCTTGAAGTTTATCCCTCATAAAATGACAGTCAACCTTGATATGTTTGGTCCGCTCATGGAACACAGGGTTCCTAGCAATGTGTAAAGCTGATTGGCTGTCACAATACACAGTTACAGGTGTATGAAAGGGAATAGTCAGCTCCTCAAACAATCTGCATAACCATGTCAACTCCCCAATCACCTTTCTAAGAGACTTATATTCAGCTTCAGCTGAGAAAAGAAAAATGGTTTCCTGCTTCTTAGACTTCCAACTGATAGGACTAGTACCTAGCAACACCAAGTAACCACTGACTGACCTCCTAGAATCTGGGCAGGCAGCCCAGTCAGAGTCACAATACCCTTTAATGGTGCAATCAAGATCATTGGACAAAAAGATTCCAAGTGTAGGATCACCCTTAAGGTACCTAAGCAAGTGGAATGCAGCCTGTAGGTGGGGTTCTCTAGGATCCTGCATAAATTGGCTCAAATTTTGGACACCAAAGGCAATATCCAATCTTGTGTTAGTGAGGAATTTAAGCTTGCCTATTAGTTTTCTGTAGTATGTAGGATCTGAAAGAACAGCTCCCTCTTTAGCTCTCAGTTTGACATTAGGATCAAGAGGAGAAGTAAGACTAGTGCAATGGATGCAGTCAAACTCCTTTAAGAGATCCAGTTCAAATTTTCTCTGGGAGATGATAACCCCATCTTCTTTGTAGAGGACCTCTAAACCAAGAAAGTAATGAAGCATGCCTAGATCCTTAATCTTAAACTGGTCATATAAAAAGGTTTTCTACTTAGTGATCTCTGTAGAACTGGTCCCAGTAATAATGACATCATCAATATATACAACAACAAAAATTGTGGAAGAAGTTGATTTCTTGTAGAAGAGAGAATAATCATACAAGGAATGAACATAACCCTTGGAATAAAGAGCAGTGGCCAATTTTGAATGCCACTGTCTACTAGCCTGTTTCAGGCCATATAGAGATTTTCTTAACTTGCAAACAACTCCAGGTGTGTTCACTACTAAACCAGGTGGTAACTGCATATATACCTCTTCCTCCAAATCACCATGGAGGAAAGCATTGTTTACATCAAGATGGAAGATGTCCCAGTGTTTCTTAACTGCAGTGGCTATAAGTGCTCTAACCGTAGTGATTTTTACAACATGGGAATAGGTTTTTGTGTAGTCAATCCCAGCCTGCTGGGTGTAACCCTTTACAACTAAGGCGGCCTTGAACCTCTCTATGCTCCCATCAGCCCTGTGTTTAACCTTGTAGACCCATCAATGGTGCAATCAAGATCATTGGACAAAAAGATTCCAAGTGTAGGATCACCCTTAAGGTACCTAAGCAAGTGGAATGCAGCCTGTAGGTGGGGTTCTCTAGGATCCTGCATAAATTGGCTCAAATTTTGGACACCAAAGGCAATATCCAATCTTGTGTTAGTGAGGAATTTAAGCTTGCCTATTAGTTTTCTGTAGTATGTAGGATCTGAAAGAACAGCTCCCTCTTTAGCTCTCAGTTTGACATTAGGATCAAGAGGAGAAGTAAGACTAGTGCAATGGATGCAGTCAAACTCCTTTAAGAGATCCAGTTCAAATTTTCTCTGGGAGATGATAACCCCATCTTCTTTGTAGAGGACCTCTAAACCAAGAAAGTAATGAAGCATGCCTAGATCCTTAATCTTAAACTGGTCATATAAAAAGGTTTTCTACTTAGTGATCTCTGTAGAACTGGTCCCAGTAATAATGACATCATCAATATATACAACAACAAAAATTGTGGAAGAAGTTGATTTCTTGTAGAAGAGAGAATAATCATACAAGGAATGAACATAACCCTTGGAATAAAGAGCAGTGGCCAATTTTGAATGCCACTGTCTACTAGCCTGTTTCAGGCCATATAGAGATTTTCTTAACTTGCAAACAACTCCAGGTGTGTTCACTACTAAACCAGGTGGTAACTGCATATATACCTCTTCCTCCAAATCACCATGGAGGAAAGCATTGTTTACATCAAGATGGAAGATGTCCCAGTGTTTCTTAACTGCAGTGGCTATAAGTGCTCTAACCGTAGTGATTTTTACAACATGGGAATAGGTTTTTGTGTAGTCAATCCCAGCCTGCTGGGTGTAACCCTTTACAACTAAGGCGGCCTTGAACCTCTCTATGCTCCCATCAGCCCTGTGTTTAACCTTGTAGACCCATCAATGGTGCAATCAAGATCATTGGACAAAAAGATTCCAAGTGTAGGATCACCCTTAAGGTACCTAAGCAAGTGGAATGCAGCCTGTAGGTGGGGTTCTCTAGGATCCTGCATAAATTGGCTCAAATTTTGGACACCAAAGGCAATATCCAATCTTGTGTTAGTGAGGAATTTAAGCTTACCTATTAGTTTTCTGTAGTATGTAGGATCTGAAAGAACAGCTCCCTCTTTAGCTCTCAGTTTGACATTAGGATCAAGAGGAGAAGTAAGACTAGTGCAATGGATGCAGTCAAACTCCTTTAAGAGATCCAGTTCAAATTTTCTCTGGGAGATGATAACCCCATCTTCTTTGTAGAGGACCTCTAAACCAAGAAAGTAATGAAGCATGCCTAGATCCTTAATCTTAAACTGGTCATATAAAAAGGTTTTCTACTTAGTGATCTCTGTAGAACTGGTCCCAGTAATAATGACATCATCAATATATACAACAACAAAAATTGTGGAAGAAGTTGATTTCTTGTAGAAGAGAGAATAATCATACAAGGAATGAACATAACCCTTGGAATAAAGAGCAGTGGCCAATTTTGAATGCCACTGTCTACTAGCATGTTTCAGGCCATATAGAGATTTTCTTAACTTGCAAACAACTCCAGGTGTGTTCACTACTAAACCAGGTGGTAACTGCATATATACCTCTTCCTCCAAATCACCATGGAGGAAAGCATTGTTTACATCAAGATGGAAGATGTCCCAGTGTTTCTTAACTGCAGTGGCTATAAGTGCTCTAACCGTAGTGATTTTTACAACATGGGAATAGGTTTTTGTATAGTCAATCCCAGCCTGCTGGGTGTAACCCTTTACAACTAAGGCGGCCTTGAACCTCTCTATGCTCCCATCAGCCCTGTGTTTAACCTTGTAGACCCATCTATACCCTATTGCTTTCTTACTAGAAGGCAAAAGAACCAGGTCCCAAGTGTTATTTGCATGCAAGGCCCCAAACTCTAAAGACATAGCCTTTTGCCAGGCAGGGTGCAAGGCTGCTTCTTCATAAGAAGAAGGCTCATTATCATTACAAACATTTTGCATAAGTTGCTGATTGTCTAGGAATAATGAGGTAAGAGACACATGATGATGGTTGGAGAACAAAGCACTAAGAGACACAGGAGAATCAGTGGAAACAGGAGGTTTTAAGTTTGGAAGGGAGCATACATAATCCTTCAGGTGATCAGGCAATTTATGGAGTCTAGAGGACTTCCTGGTGGCTATAGGAGAGGTAATAGGATGAGGAGTGGAAGAAGGATGTGATGATGAAATGGAGGAACCAAATAAGGATGGTATGTCAGATGTTTAAGGATGGGTTGTAGACCTATCAGAATTATTACAATGAGAGGGTAAACCATCAACAAAAGGAACAGATTGAAAAACGGAAGGAAAAGGTGCAGAATCAGGAGAAAGAGCAAAAGGAAATACATTTTCATGAAAAGCCACATCTCTGGAAACAGAGATTTTCTTGGCGAGTAGACTAAGGACCTTGTACCCTTTTGTGTCATAGAGGTAACCCACAAAGACATGGGGTGTTGCTCTTGGTTTAAATTTGGTTCTGTGAGGTTTAGGAGTGGTAGGGAAACACAAACAACCAAAACTTCTAAGGTGAGAATAAGTAGGCACTCTTTTGTACAAACATTCAAAAGGAGTTCTGTTTTTTAGATGATTAGTAGGCAGTCTGTTGATAATGTACGTAGCAGTTAATATGTATTCTCCCCAATATTTGAGGAGTAGTTTGGATTGGAACAAGAGTGCCCTGGCAGTCTCAAGGAGATACTTATATTTCCTTTCTACCACTCCATTCTGTTGAGGTGTATAGGGGCATGTTTTCTGGTGAATAATTCCCTTGGAGTGAAAGAAATGAGTTGACTCAGTGCTAGTAAATTCTAAGCCATTGTCTGACCTAATACATTTGATTTTGGTTTGAAATTGGGTATCAACCATAGACACAAAATCTTTAATAATCTGTAAAGCATTACTTTTACCGCTCAAAAGGTGTGTCCAGGTACACCTACTATAGTCATCCACTAAGGTAATGAAGTATTTGAAGTTATCATGGGTAGGTTCATGATAAGGTCCCCACAAGTCAACATGTAGGAGATCAAAGTTGTTTACTAGTGGAGCTGGTTTTTTGAGGAAATGGTAGCCTGGATTGTCTGGCCATGGGGCATATTGAACAAAAAAAGGGTTGTTTTGGTGAAAAATGGACTGGAATTGATGGTATACCCCCATCTTCACAAAAGGCACGTGTCCTAGTCTATTATGCCATAGAAGGTCCACATTGTTTGTATTAGGCAAAACGGAGTGTGAAGCAGAACACTGAGTTTTATTGCAATTGGGAGTATTTACAAGTGAACATGAGTGGGTGTGAGTATGTGAATCATTTACAGATGAGTGAATGTGAGAATGCAAACTATCTACATCACATGAAGTAGGCAAAGCAGTGCAAGAAGTCAAATGAGCAGAATTTAAACAGAAACTGAATTCTTTAGACAACTGGAGCAGAGGAGATATAATCCATCTTTGATCTCACCAATCTCCAGAGGCCTCTTCATTGAAGTGGCATGCAGAAGACATGAAGAATCAGTGAATGCAACCAAGATTTTAAGTTGTGATGTAAGGCAATGAATGATATGAGATTATACTTGAAGGAAGGCACATAAAGGACTTTATGTAATACTATCTGAGATGCAAGTGTTACAATTTCAATTTCTGTCACCTTCACTCGATAGTCATTTGGCAAGGTTATAAGCAAAGGATATGAGAGAGTTTTAGTGTGAGATAACAGGAATTTGTTAAAGGTCATGTGGTTGGATGCTCCGGAATCTAAAATTCAGAGGTCAACACTTGGTGTAAAACATCTACATGATAGTAGCCCAAAATCAATAGACAAGACAGAGGCAGAACAAGCAAATATACTTGCAAAATTGGCATTTCCATTGGTTAAACCCGGACTGGTGGTGTTCTCTCCTCCACCCCCAATGTGAAATTGTTGTAGTAGATTGAACAATTGCCCATATTGTTCCTTAGTCAAATTGAGAGGGGAATTCATGTTGTTGATGTCACTGCACCCTTGAGAGCTCATCCCATCATCCTTGACTGGTATGGATTCAACCGGTGCACCATGCATATTAGCAGAAATCCTCTTGCCCTTATTGAACCTAGGATTAAAGTTGTTGTTTTGAGGATAACCATGCAACTTAAAGCACTTATCTTTGGTGTGCCCTGGACGCTTGCAGTAGTCGCAGAATGGACGAGGCCTGCTCTTTGGGTGATTCCCAGTCGAATAATTGGTTTTGAAGTTGTCATTTCTAGATACATTGGCATTCAAAGAAGTAGATTCCATTATAGGTAAGCTGATATTCCTAGAAGTATTGACATTTATAGATGCAGATTCCATCATAAGCAAATTATTTGGTCTGACTTCTCTCTGTTTTTCATCTTGGATCAGTAGAGAGAATGCTTGAGCTACTGATGGTAATGGATTCATCATCAGAATACTACCTCACATAATTGTATATACCTCATTAAGTCCCATTAAAAATTGAATCAGACGCCTGTCTTGTTCGGCCTTGTGCATAGACTCTTTGGCTCCACAGGTGCATTGGCAGCTACATTGAGATTTGGCATTCAAATTATTTAGTTCTTCCCACAGCTTTTTCATCTTTGTGTAATAGCCTGTGACGTTGAGAACTCCTTGAGACAAATCGTTAATTTCCTTATGAATTTGGTATAGCTTCGTTCCATTGGTTTGGTCATAGCGATCCTCTAGTTCTGTCCATAATTCTACTGCATCATTGGCATATTCTATGCTATCTACGATATCCTTAGCAAATTTAAGATCCACGAAGTAACCATGTCGTCACAATGCATCCACTGACGAAGAGATACGGAATCTGGTTTGGACGTTTGCACTCACCATTGATGAAGCATAACTTGTTCTTCACTGAAAGAGCACGTAGAACACTTCTTCTCCAAGATCGATAATTGATACCGTTGAAAGGAGTTGTCACCAATATTGCACCAGGGTTGTCTGACGGGTGCATGTAAAAGGGACAATTCGGATCGATGTTGGGCTCAGAAATAGGGGCAGAAACGGAACTACCTGAGGCGATGCCGGAATCGTCGGTTTGATCGAGAATAGCCATGTGAGAATCAATTTGGGAGAAGAGAAATAGTCAAAATTGAAAAATTAGGGCAAAGTTAAAACTCCCGATTTTGTAATGAAAATCACGATCCAACAGGAATCGAGAAGTAGGATCTGATTGAGCAAAGCTCTGATACCATGTTAAGTAGAAGAAAGCACAGAAAACCTCGAGCTCAAGCTTGAGCTCCCATGGTGGAACTCAGAAGCTTCGAGAGAGAGAAGAGTCTGAGATAATTCAACTTAGAAATGAATTGTGCAATCTTATTAGTTCCGTAGGTGAGTACATATATACACACGTGGGTCCTCCACTTAATACATGTAACAAACTAACCAATTGCCAACTAATTGACAGCTAAGCTAACAGTAAGTGAACTGAAAACATATAAATATACATAGCTCAATAACATTTGAACAACCATATCTTAATTTCAAGATAAGTAGGATTGAAGCATGATCCGGCCAAAGTAACGCACTAACTTGATTGGCATTTACAACCAGAATATTAGCCTAACTCCGATTGGAAAAAATCACTGAAAATTTTCCGCAAAAGGCTTAAGATAATTTGCTAGAATATAAACTAGTAAAGCTTGTTTACTATCCATTCAATCATCCTAAACGATCAGAGTTTGGAATTTTTCATATATATATTGACTAATTCAACGTTTACTGACATTATAAAAAATATTTACACAATTAGATCATGTAAATTTTCAATGATAAAACATTAATTGATAATTTAGTAAAATGATAACTAAACCATTATCACAAGTAAATTATACAAATAATATATTACAATTGTTAATGTATATAACCTAAATTGATAAATTTATATTACTTTGCCTTTTGCCAGAATAAAAGAGTAGAATCGAATCATAACCTTCAATTCAGAGCAAAAGCAGCTGCCTCAATTCATGTATTATTGCTTTCTCCTTTTTGATACAATGCCATCTAATACGACTCTCTTATGAAGAAAATATTTCTTCAAAAAATTATGTCCATATTAAGCAAAAGTCAAAGGAAAAAAAATTAAAATAAATAAATAGAACCAAGAAAAAGATGCTTCAACAAGTTGCAATTCATCTTGGAATTGTTTTGGATTTATTTGGGAATTTCAATTGAAGCTTTATATGATAAGTAGCTTCGAAATTATCAGAATGTTCCCTTTCTCTTTGTCCAAAAACAGCTAGGCCACGAGCAAAGGCAAAATAGCCAGTGCCACCAACAACAGTTAGCTCTTCCTTATTATCATTTGTCAAACTCTTTGCCTCAACACTTAAACTCCCACTAAATTCATTGGTATTAAACGTAAGGTAAATAATATTAAATGCTGAATTCGCGAAATCTTGAATTGGGATGATAAAACCTTGCGCTTTTCCAACTACTCGAGAGGTGTTTTCCGGCCCCTCAGTGAGAAGGCGATGGAAAATCAAAGCGCCAACATCCGTTGGAGCTTTTTTAGGGGTAAAATTCAAAGGGGAGATTTTAGGTTGTTGAATATAAAGGGATAAATCAACCCAAGGAGAATTTTTGGATTTATTTTCGTGGGGTATTGGTGAGAATATTGCAATGAGAATGACTGCAAGTGTAGCTAGAAGAACTGCAGTGCAAAAGATAATTCTTGCTATCATAATTATAGCAAATGGTTAGAATGAATACTGGGATTGTTTGTCTTCAAAAGAAATGAAGTTGATTGAGGAATAGGACTTTGACATATGATTATTTTGGAGAGGTTGCTTTTAATACAGTTCCCTTTTAGGGGGTTTTGTTAAACTTTTATTAAAGGTTTTGGTTACTTAACCCATCATTTGCTTTTTCACCTAAACCATATTGAATGCATAAGGTTCTTGTGCATCATGGAATTAATTACAGCTAGAAAATTCATTATGTCTTGCTTGTTAAACAGGAGCTTGTTATTTTTAATTTCTCACTTAAACACTTTCTTTTCACATTGTTAGCATGATAATATTGAAGGTCTAGTTGGATAATTTTGGTCTCTGGAGCTCGTTAGTATTAGGACGTGTGATACTATAATTCGAATTGGGTAGTCGAAATTTTTTATAAAAATAAATAAATATTCAATCAATTTTTCGATTACTATAGTTAGAAAATATTTCCGACGTACTTTTTTCTGACTACACCAGAATATATAGCTGGAAAGTAGTTGAAAATTCAAATTTTTCGACTACTTTCCAGCTATTTTCGTAGTCGAAAAAGGTGATTTCTGGTGATGTATTATGGTAAGGTATCATTTGGTTAGAGTCGTAGCTAGGAATTGAGTTTATGAATTCTAAATTCTAGAAAAGACTGCTTAGTGGATTCTGAATAAATTAGTATACATGTTAAATAAATTTTTTTAAACACAAATACAAAAATCTGGACCAAAGCTATTAGGTCCTACTGAACTCATAATTCGTACTCTAGCTCCGCCAGTGCATTTGGTAAAAGATCAAAAAAACCAAACTTAATCACAACCAAATAATCAAGAACAAACTTTTGGAAGATGAAATATGGGTTCCATCATGATTCAACCAAGTAGGTGTAGTGGGTATAGCATGAGCAAATAAACATTGATTAACGTACTACATGCATATGGGGGCAACTTCTTATTTACGAAAGAATTACAACTCACAAAAATTTACCAACATTTATTCGATCTTTGAAAGCACTCATTTCGTCCATTGTGTCACATGAGAAAGTAACAAAAGGTAAAAGACACTATGATATTCTCCCTCGTGAAACTCTTTTTTCAACTAGCAATTACAATGCGACACATCACAGAATTTAAAATTGACATATGATACTATGATTGCAACATATCAAGGAGTATTGCGAATATATATATAAGTATAATTTGTTATTTAGCATTGTGCAAGTCAATAATTCAGGGGCCTTCCAAATCCAAGTTAAGATTCTAATTTGCCAATAGCTAGCTTTTAGTTAATAACATATACTGTATATCGTTGAATTTCTCCTTCAATTGTTTCAGTAGAATTTTCAGTAAATAATCTTAAGCTTAATGAAATAGACACAAATGTAAAAGAAAAATGCTAAACTGGTCCCGCTCAAAAATAAAAGATGTTTTTAGGCATCAAGTATCTGCTGGTACATTCAAATCAATAAGGGATCACTTAAATTCATGTTGTGTAGTCCTCCCAAGGAGATAAAGCGCTCTTTATTAAGAAATTGTTCATTTTCAAGACTCAAATTCTATACTTTTATTATGAGAAATTTTAACAATCAACCCTTTGTGTTATATGATCACACCTACTAGGCTACTACTCAGTGGTACTATGCTTCGTTACTTAATTTTTTAAATGGTCCAAAACTCGGATAGTTTATATATACGTGTGACTGGTCATTTAGTACTTACATTGTTCAACAAAAAGAAAAGGTACCATGAGTACTACAAACTATCTAAAATTATCACTCCTACTCCAGAGTTTGTTATTATTAGCTTGCCTAATAACCAGCCAACCTGCAGCCCCATCAACAACAACAACCACAACACCAGTGTTAGACATTGATGGCCATGAGCTCCAAATTGGCTCAAAGTACACAATTTTACCTAGTCAAAATGGGACTGGAGGAGGTGGGCTAGCACTAGCAGCTAAAGACAGGCCATGTCCTTTTTATGTCATGCAAGAAAATCTTGAATCATCCAATGGCCTTCCAACAAGATTCATGCCAGTTGACAATAAACAAAATGTCATAAACCTTTCTACTGATTTAAACATTGTGTTTCTTACTGCCACCATTTGTGTGCAGTCCACGGCGTGGAAGCTCGGTGGAACGGACGAGATAACCGGCCGGAGGTACGTCATGAGTGGTGGCATGACTGGCCGGCCGGGGCTGGAGACAGTGAGCAATTGGTTTAGAATAGAGAGGATTGGGAATGTGAGTAGTATTAATAATGGGTATTATAAGATTGTGTTCTGTCCTGGGGTTTGTAATAATTGTAAGGTAGTGTGTGGGAATGTTGGTGTTTTTAATGAGAATGGGAAGAGATGGCTTGGGTTGAATGATGAACCACTTGTTGTTAGATTCAAGAAAGTGTTGGTATGAAGAATTGAACTTTTCATTTTTCTTCTTCTTATTTCTTTTTGTTATAGCTTAAAACAATGTTGAATTAGTAGATGTAGTAGTCGCTTTTTGCATGAAATACGGCCTCCTTGAATCTGCAGGTCAGTGCTGTTAACAACTTTTAAGGTTTTCATGAAAGGAATTAAGCATACTTAATGAATTTAGTTTCCTAGTTTTGTGGTATCAAATTTTGCTACCTGTTGAAGGAAACTTCTTGTGAGATTGAAGATATCCCAACATTAGAAATCATTGAATTGCATTCTTGTGGCCCTTTGTCTGAGATCTCTGCTAGAATAATCCACGGCCGCAAGAAAGTCTCAGAAACAATAGCCTAGAAGTTCGCATCGATCAAATTCAAACTAGATAAATTAAGGAATGTTAACAATTTGTATTATGGTTGATTTTAGTTCCGAGTTAGATAATCTTGCTGCTGAAACTTGCAGCAACAATTAGTGCTATGTCTTGACTTACTAGTTCTGATTGTGCTCTCTCCTTGGAACTGTGGTGGTTCTAAGGTAGTGTTATGGAAAAAACTAGGAGAGTGAGAATTAACCTGTTGAGGCATTATAAAACAGTTGGCTAGGATTGTAAAATAAACCAGGAGAGTGAGCATTAACCTGTTGAGGCATAGGCCAATGCTAAAATGAGTACCAGCTTTCATGTACAGAAGTTACAATTTACATCTCATACCTGAAGCCTGAAGGTATCGGGTGGCTAATGGCTTTGCCATTGCCAAACTCCCTTTCTCATTTGATATTCAGTCTTACAGATTCCTTCAAAATTTGAGTTGAAACATAGATCACGAATTTTCTTTTTCAGCTAAACCATTGTTTATCGATACTTTGGGGTACAGGGTGCTGCTGAGTACAAGATTGACTCTAAGCCCTAACTACTTGCTTATTTCCTGGTAAGGACAGTAGACATAAAGTGTACTTTTGGTTGTTACTTGGACAACATGATGAAGTAAGCATCACTTGATCAAACTTCCTGATGTTATTACCCACGGCTCTGAGAAGAGACTAAAAGAAAGTTTCAGCAAAAGAATGAGAAGATATACTGATTTACTCCAAAATGTGTGACTGAGATGCTGGTCCACCTTCATATCATATGTACCTCACCAACCATTCCAAGCTCTGTCATGTATGAACATTCCATTAGGGAACTTCTTTGATAAGCTTAAAGCAGTAACCTCTTTAAACTAATATCACAACTTTAATTATACAGGACTAAAAAAAGGAGCGACTTAAGTGTTGTTTTAGTTGTTTCAATCTCTCTACGTGTGTTTCTGCAGAGAAACAAAAGATGAGCTAAATAGTGGTAGTTTGGAAGTTAGGGATATAGTACCTTTATGCATTCAGGTAAATCGTCGTCTTTCATTTTGGCATGAGTCTGCAAATGAAGAGATGAAAAAGCATGTGAATTAGAGTTCAAATGCACTTTCCGTCATGACTCCACACTAAAAGAAAACACTCGAGCTGATTTCGTATTTGAAGTCGTATTTTCAAGTAGAGAAGAAAGTTACAGACACATTTTACTTGGATTAATAAATATGTCGTTCAGAAATTACCTTTGTGACCAAATAGCAGGAGGCATAAAGATTTGCAGCTGATGAAGCGAGAAACACCAGTGAGGAAGCTACAGTTGATGGTCTGTAGCACAAGTGATCATGACTGAGCAAAGCTAGTACTGCCAGGTATTTCGCAGTCCTTTCCACACGTTCGCCAGCTCTAGTAGCTTTAAGATAGAACCTATGCCATTGTGACGAAAGCCGTATAAAGTAGATGGAATGGCTCTTTTTAGTGAAGGCAAAATCATCAAATTTCAGATCTTGAGCAATTGTATAGCAATGGTTAATCTTTGTACCATAAGAAGTTGTATATTGTGGGAAGCAAGCACTGGTAGTTGAGGACCTCCTGCACCAGCCACTCCATAGCCACCACTTCACAACAGCTATATGCAGTGTCTGCAACAACGAATGTCTTCTGGCGGATGCTGAAATGAAAGTAATGAACTTGTCAACTAAATATGTAACCTTTTTTTTTTTGCAAATGAGACCTAAGACACATTAGTATGCTTGAATAATGATATGGAACGTGAAAGACCAAGACTCTTAAATTGTTTAATGTCCTCAGTCTCGTCAATTTGAGCTTTTCTTTTGGAATTTTTAGCTATATTTCCCAGTAACTAACATCAGAGGAAAATGGAAATGAATGCAAAGTAATCTGCAATGAGCTTCCTCAGATTCTACATTTGATTTCAAGATCTGGTTATATGCACTTTCTATAGCCATTTCATTCTGATACTCTAGTGGCTCTCAAGTGAACAAGCCCGGAAATAACATCAGAGCAAGAAACATTACCTGTTGTAAGGCTGGTTTTCTTCGATCCTGACTGCCAGAGTAAGGCAGGCTATGCCAGCAATTTGAAGGCATCTTTTGGTTTTGAAGTACCCTTTACTTAGAAGTCGGTCAAAGAGGTTGACACTTAAGAACATTGTCTCCTTCTGAAGGTCCTTCCTAGTAGCTTGCTGTAAAAGAAGTATGTCCAACATTAGACTGAAGGGGAAACTGCAAAACACTAGTGACATTAGTCTGTATGTGTAAACTTTCCGAAGCATAGGCTGTTCAAACAAATTATTTCTTGTATTCCAAAGCTCTCTTTCAAGGGTATTAGCATCCTTCAGTATTATATATAAAAAGGTGATTGCAACTTTTTGCAGATTAAAAAGTAGGAATTCTGAGATGCCAAAGAATGGTTTTGCCCATTTACCATCTAATGAATTGTAAAATTTCTAAGTAACATAGTACTAAAGTAACAACAATTTATTGGAGGACTACTCCCAGCACCATTGGGTTTAAGACGCAAAAGCCTTAAATTTTTAATTGTTGAAAAACTGTACATGTTAAAACCTTACTAATTGAGGGCAGTGGCGGGGCCACATGCACCCAAGGGTGTCACAGAAAATTACACTGTTTAACTCAGTAGTTATTTTAAATATATATATATATATATATATATATATATATATATATATATATATATATACACACTATATAATGACACCCTTTGATTTTTTGTTGAGCTTATTTTTTTATATTTTGACTCCCCTTAATAAAAATCTTGCTCCGCCACTGATTGAGGGTCATTCTCTACCATTTGAAGATTCTATCAATGACTCTCATTTGGCCTTTGGCTTTGAGGTCAAGGGCAATTCTCTATCCCATTCAAATTGAGAAAGGGGTATTATTTCCTTAACCTAAAAAAATTAAGGTGTTTAAGTAGGATTTACTCTTTCTTTTTTGCTATTATTAGTTTTCCCATGAGACTATGATTAAAATGCAAAAACAAGAGATTTTATAATACATTTATTTCAATTTAAACGAAATCCTTTTCCTTTTCGAAGTTTCCAAAGTGTTTGACGACCATAGCCGATCTTCTCGACTTTCAAAAATTTCAAGAATTAAGTTTTAACATGAGGTCTTCACTGTCAAACTAACTATTCCCAAATATAATTTTTCGTCTATACCATTAATATGATGTAATACACAAAATGAATAACATCCTCACCTTTGTATTTAGTCAAAACAATTGTATATATAGTTGTGCAATATAAAAGGGAGGATTATATTATACTTCATGGATCATTTATTACTAACAGTTACTTCTATTTCAGAAAACTGGTAAATGTATAAGCGCACTCAAACCGCCATGAATAACATGCATCACGCAATATGGACAGCAAGTAACGTTATAGGCTCACGTGCAAACTGGATTCTATTGTCTTGTTAGTTATTACCAGTAGTAGAAAAATATAACTTCCACATGCACTATAACGTAAATATTCCATGTCACACAAAGTTGATTTGATTTGATCAACTAGAAAGGAACGTGGAGAGTAACACGTTCCCGGCTATAACGTAACTTACCGCAAGGATCCAATGAACCATCTGCAACCGCTGCTGTACGATTAATTCGCCGTAGTCCGTAGTAGAACAGTACTCCTCGGCGTAATCGTGTAGATACAATTGTCTCCTCTCTCTCTTCCTTATCATCAAATAACTCTCTTCATCCTCTTCTTCCCAACCCTCCTTCATACACAGAAAAATTCATAATGATTTTAAATCTAAAATATTAATTACAATATCAAAACTAGACAAAAGCCTGAATTTCAACGGCAATTATAAATTTATAACTACGTTCTATATAAATTATCTATACCTACATGTGTTTTGTGATACTTCTCCTTTGATTCCATTATTCAGTATTTGTAATTTTAACACAACGCTCATAATTCTAATTCGATGAATTAGAGAGAGACTAAAAACACACAGAATCATTATGATTTTAAGGCTAACAAATACGTATACAATATTAAAACTAAAAGAACACATGAATTTCAACAACAAAAAAGAACAAAAGCTATATGTCTAATCTCAAACTAGTTTGAATCCGCTATTTAAATTCTCTATATGAATTTCAAATTCGATGAATTTAGAGAGAGATTAGATTTTGTGAAATTTAAATTATCAGTACAAAGGAAGAAGAATTTATAGAATTTCAAAGTAGATGAATAAACAGAATCATAATGATATTAAGGCTAACAAAATTAATACTACTACAATATCAAAACTACACATAAAGCCTGAATTTCAACAATTATAACGTGTTCTATCTAAATTCTCTATATCTATTATGATACATTTTCAAATTCGATGAAGTTAGACAGAGAAAAAAATATGTGAAATGTAAATTATCAGTACAAAGGAAGAAGTTGAGATTTTATAGAACTTACGGTGAATTCAGTAGAAATGTAATCGTCTGAGGAGTTTATGGAAGGAGACTGCAAAGCGACGGTTGATCTGAAAAACTGTTGACTGAACTGAAGAAACAACGTGAAAGTATGTGAAGGAGTAGCATCTGCGTTCGATTTCTCAGAAAACTGGCTTCCAGAGTCGTCGTACCACAGACTATAGTCGGAGAGATCTATATCGGAACTCTCCGGGAAAATCTCCGACTGGAGTTCGGAGTAAGCTGATGAGTAGTCATCAGAAACATCAGTCATTGAGAAATTTTCAGAACATTCTAGATCAAATTCTGCTTCAACGAGCTTCTCATGTGCTTGTTCTTCAGCTGATAATTCTACTTCAAATTCCGCTGCTCTGTTTTCTCTACTTTTGATTGTTTGAACTGAAGAATTTGCACATTTCGACTCAGAAGGCGATTGTAGCACAGAATTGAATGAAACAACATCTTCCGCTGCTCTGTTTTCACTACATTTGATTGTTTGAACTGATGAATTTGCACATTTGGACTCAGAAGGCGATTGTAGCACAGAATTGAATGAAAAAACATCTTCCGCTGCTCTGTTTTCACTACATTTGATTGTTTGAACTGATGAATTTGCACATTTGGACTCAGAAGGCGATTGTAGCACAGAATTGAATGAAAAAACATCTTCCGCTGCTCTGTTTTCACTACATTTGATTGTTTGAACTGATGAATGTGCACATTTCGACTCAGAAGGCGATTGAAGCACAGAATTGAATGAAACAACATCTTCCGCTACTCTATTTTCACTACATTTGATTGTTTGAACTGATGAATGTGCACATTTCAACTCAGAAGGCGATTGAAGCACAGAATTGAATGAAACGACATCTTCCGCTGCTCTGTTTTCACTACATTTGATTGTTTGAACTGATGATTTTCCATATTTAGACTCAGTAGGCGATTGTAACACGGAATTGAACGAAACAACATCTTCATCGTTGATTTTCGCATCGTTTTTAGAGCTTTTACCGCAAAAATCAGCAGAAGTTTTCAGAAATTGCGAAATTGCATCTGAATCCTCAGTTCCTTCAATATCTTTTATATTTCTTTTCTGTTTTGATACGATATCAACTGGATCTTCATTTTTCATGATTTTTCCAATAATTTCAGAACACGAATCAACACAAGAGCACTCCGATAATTCCAGATAAGCATCTTTCTTCTGATCATTCTCAAGCATGTTCTTCCTGTAATAAGCTCTAGTAATTCTCCTAAATTCATCTCCTTGGATTTCACGCTTTTTCACTGCTGTTTCCTTATTCACGGAACTTTTGCTCGAATTGCGTGAGAATTCGCAGGTCAAGTGCGATGAATTACCAGCAATAGAGAAATGTAGAATCGGAGAGATATGTGATCGCCGCCGGAGAGGTAGCTTTGACCGGAGCTGCTTCTTCACCGCCGGTTGAAGTGCTTCTGAGTGTAACTTTCGTTTCATTGCTTGTACTTTGGTTCAGAACGTGTGAATTTTCTCAAGTGGAGTGTTCAAGTTGTGTGTGCGTGATTCAGAGAAACTGAGAGAAAGCCGTTAATAGCGTTTGTTTGCTCGGAGTGTGAGGGCTTATATATGCTGTCGTTGAGTGGGGCCCGACGTTGATGTCCACTTCAGTCACGCTTTTTAGCTTTTTCCCTTTCCTCGCATTTTCTTTTTCTTTTATTTTCGTGCGGATTCCGACTTTTGTCCCTTTAATTATAACGAGTAGTCGTGGATGCGCGATCAATCTTAAAAATATTAATTAAATTAAATTTTGATCGAGTTTGTTTGAATATATTAGATTGTATTACTTTAATAAATTTTTATTGTCATTTTATTTGTCAATATAATATACCAATAACAAAATCTTTATTAAATTAAAGGGACTTATATAGTCATTAAATAACTTTTTTATTCTATTTTTTTTTATTCTATTATCCAATATTTAGTATTTTTATATTGTTAATAGAAATTTTTTATTAGCATATTCTTTGTTTTATATTTTTGTTTGCTCGCTTTCTTTTTGTAATATAAGAGAAGATATATATATTTTATTAATCATGAAATAATTTTTATTTTATATTAGCATATTATTTAATATTTTTGTTTACTGCGTCCTTTTTGTAATATAATAGAAGATATATATTTTATTACTCTTGAAATATTTTTTTTTATTTTAAATTTTATCCTATTGTTCTCAATAATATTATTTAATTTTTAATGAATAAAATCTCTATAATATTAATGAGACTTATATAGGCATCGAATAATAGGCTTGTTAGGTATTTTTCTTTATTATATTATCCAATATTTAGTATTATTGCATTGTTAATAGAAATTTTTATTAGCATATTACTTTATTTAAATTTTTGTATGCTACTTTCTTTTTATAATATAATAGAAGATATATTTTTATATTTTATTCTATTATTATCAATAATATTTTCTGAATAAATAAACTTTTTATTTTTAAAAATAAAAACAAAAATCATTTAAAAAAATAAAGAAATTTTGAATTGGCAATTTTTTATTTTAGTTTTTTATTTTAAAATGATTTAAAAATTCTAATTTGAATGGATAGATTTTTTTTTAATTTTCGTTTTTTATTATAAAATATTTTATTTTATAGATATTTAAATTTAAAAATAATAACCAATAATTAATTATTAATTATTAATTAAATAACTAATTATTAACTACTTATGCCATGTGGCTTTTTTTTTAGGTTGCCACTTGGCTTAAGGAGAGGACTTTTTTCTCTCATTTTAATAATATATAAATTTTTAAATTTAAATTCTTAAAATGATTAATTGTACAAATCCTTCATTTGCCTTTGCACTTCATTTCTTGGTTGGAAAGAAAGCTCCACGTACATTACGATATGTTGTAGAAAGAGAAGATAAATAATTAAAAATTGTGAATATACTTTCTCTGTTTTGAGTTATGTGGTAACTTTTCTTTTTAATCTTTTTAAAAAGAATATCACTTTCTCTATTTAAAAATACTATTATTTTAAAATTCTCATTTTATCTCACACAAATGTTTGTGATATGTTTGAGATTATAAATAAATTTTTAAAATCTTTTCTTTCTTTAATAACTTTTGTGTTTAGTCAAACAACGCTACAAAAAATTGGTAAAAGTACTTAGGCATTGTGGCTTCTATCAAGTTTGGCAACTTTTTGGGAAGCTAAAAGTACATTTTTATTTGCAAAAAATATGTTTTTGAAAATTTGAGGAAAAGCTATGAATATTTATTTTTCAAGATAAAAATATTATTACAAAAATTATATTTATTGAACTAGCTTTCAGTAATTTATCTCATATAGAAGATAATGATCCTTTAACGATTTCTTTTTTTTTTTTTTAATTCTCTTAGGTGTAAAATAAATTTATTTTAAGAGATCTAACATAAAACTAAAAAAAATTATAATGGACCATAAGCCAATTAATTAAACTTGATAAAGAAGAAAGTAATGCTGGACAAAAAAAAAAGGAAGACAAATAATAACCGAGTTTAAAGCATTTAGAAAGAACCCCTGCCTTTTTCCGAAATTACTGTTTAAGCCACTGTAGCGCACAGTTTGCGTTGCTCAATAAACTCACCTCCCCTGCACTATCTCCCGCCAGTTTTCTTCATTTCTCACAATTCATTCCGATTAACTTTCCAAATTCTCCAAATCTTTCTCTCTCTACACTCTCAGTTCTCTATCTACAGAAACAATGGTGAGCCCAGCAGAGATATCATCGTTTAATGCTTTTCTCATTTCAACTACGGTTTTCGAATTTTTGACTCATTTTCTTTTAATTCACATATAATTCTCACTTTAATTTTCTTTCGGATTTTCAGGTTACTGTTCAGAAACTGAAGGAATCAGAAATTACAGAGCAGGACTCACTCCTCCTTGTAAAAACCCTGTTAACTTATCCTTTCGACGTTTTTCTATTCATCAGCTAATTATGATCGCATTAATTTGAGTTTTATTACTCCGTATATTTAAACAGGCATTAAACGAACATTTAGTATCTGTAAGAGCACGCGCAAGCATATAGTCTATATATATGTAGCTTTTCAATTGCAATTGATCGGAATGTTAGTTTCTATTGCTAAACAACCTAAAATTTTAAAATATTTTAGGAGACAAGTTCACGATCATTGAACCTGATCTAAAAAGAATTGTTAGATTCGAGAAGTTATCTTCATTTAGTATCAAAACTTTGCATTATATTCTGAAATTGTATCGACCTAGCCTTAATATGTTATTTTATGCTCCATTCACCATTTTCCGAAATTATGGTTATTGGTTGTTAACTTCTGTGCTTAAAAATTTCCAGTGACTGTCAAAACTAACATAATCCGGTCTCGTATTATGTTCCTTTTACTACAAAATTTGTTTGGGTAAATTAACAGAGAAGTTTAGGCTGTTTTTACTACTGTGATAATCTGTATTGTGTTTGTGTCTTGGGTAAATTTGTCAGTTTAAATTGTCACTTGATCTATTGATCAGTGAACTGAACTGTTTACATTTCTATTATTTTGAATTCTAACTTTATCTCATGTGTCATTTACATATTAATATCTATCTATTCCTTCTTGGTTCTGAAAAAACAGACAAGGAACTTGATGCGCATTGCTTTATTCAACATTGCTTACGTCAGAGGCCTGTTTCCTGAGGAATATTTTAGTGATAAATCTGTTCCAGCTTTAGGTAACTTTTTTTTTCCCTGCTAAACCTGTCATGGTAACAGTCTCTTTCAGTTGTCTGAGTTAACTCAGTGAGTACTTATATCACAAACAGAGATGAAAATTAAGAAACTCATGCCCATGGATGCTGAATCACGTCGACTGATTGATTGGATGGAAAAAGGCATGTTGATCTTTGGCTATTTTGTGATACTTTGTCAACTTTTATAATCTGCCATGACAGCTCTTTACATCTCTTTGTTTTTTTAGGTGTTTATGATGCATTTCAGAAGAAGTATCTTAAAACACTCTTGTTCAGCGTGTGCGAAAAAATAGGTGGCCCAATGATCGAGGAATATGCATGTATGACCTCAAAATAGACGGTTGAGTTTGGACTGTATAGATAGTTACATGTTTGCACTGATTAATGATATCACAGGCTATGTATTTCAGCATCTCAGAATAGTATGGCTTGAAACAATGAAAACGCAAAATAATAGCCTTTCTATGTTAATTTTTTATTATTTCTGAAACTATAATCTTGGAGCTTGAGAAAAACTGATACTTCTGGTTCTTTACTTGCAGTTTCTTTCTGTTACTCAAACTCTGACAGCCAAGAAGTGTCAATGAATGTCAATCGCATTGGAATGAAGAAAGGGGGAACATTCAAGTGCAATTCAACCGCTGAAATAACTCCCAATCAGATGAGGTAGTTATATTGATCCATGAAATTCTTGTTCATTGTTTCGTCCCATGCTAGTTGATTTTGGATAGCTAGAACCATTGAGTTAAGAAGTAGCACTGTTTCAGGAGTTCTGCTTGTAAAATGGTCCGTACATTGATTCAGTTGATGAGAACTTTGGATAAGATGCCAGAAGAGGTAAAGCTTTTTGGTATTCCTTAAACGCAGGCTACATTATTCATTAATCATTGATGTTTCATTTTCTCTGAAACTTTCATCTTGTTTCTAATTTCAATTTCTTTTCCTCCTTTCCTGTTTTTTCAGCGAACGATACTGATGAAGCTCCTTTATTATGATGATGTCACTGTATTCCCTTCACTCACTCTTTTTGTCCTTTCCTAACTTCCTCTACTCTTACCATTTTAATATTTTAGTCTCAAATGTCAATTGGCTTGTCAATATACTGGTCAAGTGAAGGTTGGTAACAGAATTGCTGGTTGTGCAGCCTGCTGATTACGAGCCTCCTTTCTTTAGAAGCTGCACTGAAGAGGAGGCTGTTAATCCATGGACTAAAAGTCCTTTGGAAATGGAGGTTGGCAATGTCAATAGCAAGCATTTTGTGTTAGCTCTGAAGGTATGGGGCAGTTATTTCAGGAAGAAGGATATTACAGTTTTCAGTTTAATGCTCATCAATTTGCATTAAGTGGTTTCTGCACAGCTTAAGAGCATTCTTGATCCCTGTGAGGATGAGAATGACAACAATCAAGATATTAGTGTGAGCTTGGGAGCTGATTCCTTCCAGGGTGATGACAGCGAATCTGATAGTGAGGTAGAACGTTATTTCTCCTAGCCTCAATTGTATATAAACCTTGACTGCATTTAGTATCCTCTTAATTTGTTTGCACGGACTAAATTCTGCAATATGATGATATATTTCAGTTCAGTCACTCTGATGATGACCAATACATAGTTGCCCCAATTGGTAATACATATGTCTATACCTGACTGATTTGCTTATATATTTCCTTACCTAAGTACTTCTGAATCACTTAAGTTTAAATAACAAATAATCTCTTCACAGAGAAGCAAGATGCTCAGGATAATGGTAATATGGATGATGAAGGTATTGTTTACTTCCATCAAATGCTGCCAACTTCCTGCTGGACCAAGTGCCAAATACCTCTAATGTGCTATTTGATTTTTCAGATGATACTCAGGATCCAGATGAAGATGAGCAACAATTTGCTAGGCTAAAGGACTGGATCAACTCATACCACCTTGACAAAATTGAAGTGACTGATGTTCTGTCTCATTTCCCTGACATATCAGTGGTAAAAACTCTGATGCTGGTGGTCATTTAAAGTGCCTGTTTCTCTCACAACTTCTGGTCAGTTTACCTAATATGCTATCCTGGTTGCAGGTCTTGGCTGAAGGTAATGGAAGGACATCTTTAACCAAATAAGGAGCATGCTAAACCTATGCTTCATAGAGGAGACCATTGATCAAATAATCTTGGCCCAAAAACGCCATTTAAAAACTAAACTAAGATGAATAAAGCCTATTTTCTAAGTATCAATCTTAAGTAGTTCTACAGCCTCTTCTTCCTTTCAATTTCATTTCAGACATTATAGAAAAGCTTGTTAAGGAAGGCATACTTTCACGTGCTGGCACAGACTGTTACATCATTAACAAGCAAATGGTTTGTTAGCATTTCCTTTACTGGTTAATAGTTTCCATATATATATTTCTTCCATTTGGTCATAATATATACTTTCTGGAATACCGTTATTTCAACTGATACTCAATTGTAGAAATTCAACTATGAGTTCGACATTGTGAAAGAAGAAATTAACGGCCAGAAATACCCAAAAGGCAACCAAACTCAGCATGGCAAGGGTGAAGAATACATGTACATGAAGGTAAGATTTTTCATACTCGGCATTGGCCTGATGATATCTAAGTGGGTGCACGGTATCCTTTTCGAAATGTGTTTTCATGTTATATGAAGCTGCTCTAACTAATAGTTTCTCATCTATTCACTTTGTGTATCTATCTATATATACTCATGGGTTTTGAAAGTTTCCACCTACTATTTGCCCTTTGATTCTTCTTTCTGGAATCGGTCATTCAAATAAAATTGTCAGGTACGGAGCAGGTCATTTTTGTACTGAGTCCTGTTTATAGAGTTTTTATTTTCCTCGTTTCTACACGTTGTGTATCCACCTTGTCAAGGTAAAAAGCTTTTTTCTCTGTGCATGCCATCCCCACCATAACCAAAGTGATGATGAATGCTTCTATTGCTTTTACAAATGGCCACTACCCAATATTATCAGATTAAATGGAAAAAATATAAGTGATTCAGGATGATAAAATGTGAAATGAAGGTTACATTGATGTTCTTAGAAGCTGCATGTACAGAAATGTAGTTCTGATGTAGAAGGTAGAAATACTTTTGGACTTCACTTTAATGGAGATCAAAGAGTCAGAGTGGTTGACCTGACCATTTATCAAGTGCAATTATAATAAAGGTCTGTTGCACTTGGGATAGATTTCTTGGTATCAATCTAGTGTCTTGTTCTGGGAGCTAGAGAATTCGAGATGACATAGGGAGGGATAAGGTGGCGGTCCTGTTAGAGGATCCATGTCTTTTAAGTCAGTGGATGCTGACTTAGTATAAATTTATATACTTTATGAATTCTCAAATATGTGTACAGTTCCAGCTGAATCCAGTGGTTGGACCTGCATCCTCTTCCAACCATCCAGATCCCTGCCTGTCAATGACTCAATGCTAATTTTTTGTCATCCATTGCTAACTTTCCTTCGATTACCCTCCTAATATAAATCAAGAGACAAATTATATTTTGCCTTGATGGTTGATTAATTATTAGAAGGAGCTTTGAATAGCGTTCATACATTTGGCTGTTGTAGACAAAGAATCTTATGATCTGTGATTTTAAAGAAAACTTTAGAGCAAAGGCAGAGACGAATACATTAGATCCTGCCTGAAGCATTTGGAAAGAGTAAACATCCAAATAACATCCGATAGATTGTGGAGAAAGGTTTAGCGTTCTCATTTAGTCAACTAAAGTTCTCAAAGTTATAAGAGGAATAATATTACAGTATCCTATTTTACTAATTGTAAAATTTCTGTTCTGAGATGTATGGAATTTATATGCTAAATTTCTGGAATGCAAGTTTGTAATGGCACTGTCTTGTTTCAGGCTTTGTATCATGCTCTTCCAATGAACTATGTAACTATTAGCAAACTTCAAAGTAAACTAGCAGGAGAAGCAAATCAAACTACTGTGAAGAAGCTACTAAATAAAATGACACAAGATGGCTTTGTTGAGGCTAGCAGCAACCGCAGGCTAGGTACGCACTGGTGAACTTCATTTTTTGGCGTTGCAGGGAGGAGAAAGAAACAGAATATCACTAACCACCATTTGTTATATTGCTTTTGTTATTGCAGGCAAGCGTGTGATCCACTCTGACTTGACTGAGAAAAAACTGGTTGAGGTTAAGAAGGTCTTAGAGAAAGATGCCATGGTAAGAGTCACAAGTTTATATGGGTTCAATAGTTTATGCACTGCAAAAGTTTTAATCAATTTTGAACTATCTTTATTGGTCAGGATGTGGACATGAATAAATCAGGTAATAAGTCCAACAATTTAGAACTTCGGGTAGTGTTTACTCAATTTAATTTATGCTTGTAATCAAGATTAAAACCACAAAAGCTATGACTGCTTTGGTGCTGGCAGAAAATAATCATAGAGATTTATCCACTTGTGGTGCTCTCCGCTCTATTGGATCATACCTCACTCGCACAAGAGGCAAATCGGATGCATTCCAGAATGGCTCTGCCTTGAGCGATCAGACTGTCTCAAAGAGAAGGGACCATGAAAACACACCATCACCCCTTCAAGCAAGGCAGAGGTTAGTTCATGCTTGAACTGTTTCACTGATCTGAAAAGTTGGTAACTGAAAATTCTTAAGAAATAACTCGTTATATATGACATTATGCAGCCCATACCTACAGGGGAGAGTTTCGTACCTGGGAATGAGAATGCGAAAACATATAGAAGCACAAATCGTGATGAGTTAGAGACAGTTGTCTGTAGCTTATCCAGTCAGGGTAAGCGTAAAAGGAAAGCAAGCATGGTATGCATCAATTTCTCCCAATGAATTTGGGATAAGTTATACTACTTTGAATCCTGAAACTCATTCTTCTTTTTACCTTTGTTGTCTGCAGGTAAAAGATCCTATTCCTCAGTATGTAAGACGCCAAAAATCTCAAATTGCTTGAAGGTTCATGACATGGATACTCAAATAGTAACATCTCTTGGTAGTTTCCTTAGTAGTTTCTTTAAATCCAAGCAGTGATATATTAGTTTCATCTATAAGTATGATAGTGCGAGGAACTAGATATATTAGTTTCATCTAAATCTACTTGACAGAGTATACCGGTGCACATGATACAGTAGTCAACAAAAAGTAATGTTTCACTTAACTCAAATATATATGTTATGCAACCTCCAAATTCAAGTTCACAGATGTACTTCCCCTGGCTTGATATGTTGGTTTTGAAAGGAGAGGGAAGTAAGGGAGCTTTTGTTTCCATCCAGTGACTAAAGTAGATTGTTTTAGTTTGCTGAAGATGTTAAGATTTATGTCATTCTATAGTTATCTTCACTATTGAGCACAGACGTCAACCTTTTACGTATTTTTTCCCCTTTTAACTGAAATTCAATTTACAATTTGTTTGATTCAACTTTTCCGAAAAACAATTTCGCTTAGTTTGATCCATTTGCGGTTTGAGATCAGTACTCAGTAGTAGCACTCATATAGAGCATGATTAGGTGAGGCCAACAGAAAATTTTATTGCATGATTTACTGATCACGTCTATCAAAAGAAGTCTAACTTTGACAAATTACTATTTCGTCTAATTTATAGCAGGCAATTGAAAAGGAAAAAAGGAAAACCATTAGGGTCACAAGATCAGATGTTGACAATGGAAGCAGAATTGTGCCCTTTCTCTTAAAATCTCTCGTAACCTAATTATCGTACTCCTTGAATATAGTTTTGGCGTGGCAAGCAGTATTTTTTAAGATTGGTATTTTGTCCACGCGAAGCTTCACGCACTATCTTACTTTGCCAAGTAGAATCAATCCAGTTCCCTGCTAAAATGTTTGAGGGTTAATACTCTGCTCCACTTCCTGGGTTATTTATTATCTTAAATTGAAAATTCCAGATCAGCGCCTCCCTCAGAGCTCCATGGGAATTAGAACTTTGTCTAAAATCCATATTCAGATAAGAATTGGTTAAATTTAATGTTTTCGTATTGATCACCTTCATTAATTGTCAATCTCTAAGACAATTGTGCGATTGACCATTACCATTATGAGATTGTTAAAGCCGTATAAAAGCTCAAGCTTTAGGGCAGATGGTAACTTAATACACCAAATAATATGCTGGAAGTTGTTTCCATTCAATAAAACCACAAAATCATCAAATGACAAGTCCAAAAACTCTCATACAATTGCTATTCTTAAGAAGAGTCTAAAGAAAACAGATAAAAACACCTTCAGTTGATATGTGGATCCACCTTTTTTATTTACACATGAAGCTACACAAGAGTACCTTTTTCTGAAGCATATAAATCCTTATACATTCATAAATTTCAGATCTCTAAAAGTACCTGATTCTTTAAATAAGTAGCGGAATTGCAGGTCTTTCCTCTGCAAAGTTGCACAGTTTTCCAGAAGCTGCCAATAATAGCAATGGGACGGAAAGGAAGAGTACCAGCCAGGATCCCAGTGGTAATATTTTCATGATCATGCACATGTAGGAGACATAATACATAAATACTGCCATCTGAGTCCACGGTTTCAATGGTAAACTAGGCAGAATGGACATAACAATAGCCAATGATGCTACAAAACCTATTGAGTTAAATAATATGAATGAAGAAATGATGGGGGAATCTCTTATATATTGGACTATTCGACCTGTATCACCGTCATAGATGTGATTAGCCTTGGCAATGAAGTAAGGCAAGTGAGAAACTGCTGTATGCATTACAGTAGCTAATAGAGTAGCCACAAGTGATAGAACACATTCGTCCTTTACCTTGAGGGCAGCATTAGTATTTAATCGTGATCTCCCCTTCTCATTCCTGGAAGAATGTACAGCAGAGCAGTTGCAGTCATTCTTTTCTAGGTCTTTGAACTTGCCAACTCCAGCCAGCTTAGGGATCTTCTCTTCTCTCGTGTTGCTATAACTAAAAGGAGGTAGATGATGCAAGCATTTAAAAGTGTTAGCTATGTACGATCTGAAAGATCCGACACCCGAAAACATGGTGACTTCTGGCTCACCAACACGTGCCAGCAAATTCTGTATTGATACAAATGTGTAAAATATGAGTAGCTTTCTAAGGTAACTAATATAAATTCCCCACCCCTCTACTTACTAATTGAAAGAACACACCCTTTATATATAAAATTATAAATCAAGAAAAATCCTCGCAAGAGTAATAAGAGTGAGAAGAACCACCACAGAAACAAAAAAAATTATTTATGAAGCAGGAAACTGAGCAACAAATCTTTCCAGTAATAAGGTGCATCTACCTTCTCAAAAGGCCCATGGTACATCAAGGCAAAAGGAGGATGACACAAAGAAGCAAGATTGTCTCGAGCAGCATCTGTTGTAGGAGTAGAACGTTTCTCTGCCTCCAGGACTCCAGGACGCTTCATTTCCTCCTCAAAGTTGCAGGAGGGAGCAACTAATCGAGGTTCACGTGATGAACCTCCCACTCCCGATGAACTAAAGAACACAAGAAAATCAATTCAATAAAAGGATACAAATGGAAGGGTTAAAAACACCCTTTAGAAAATCAAAATGGCAAAATAGTATAGATTAGCAATGCACACAACCGCTAGTAATCTTTGTCATGTCAGCGAATTTCAATATCTAAGTGCATGTACAACTAGGCCGCGCTCCAGAAATTGAACAGTGTTGTCAAAAGCGAAAAGCGCAAAAAAGCGCTAAAGCCCTGCTGGGGCTTAAAGCAGGGCTTGACTAAAAAAAGCGCAATAAGGAGAAAACTGCTTAATATGCGAAGATATGAAAAGATAAAGTCATACTTAAGTCTTAATATGAAAGCTAAACCCATACATAAGTGTTAATATGAAATTCTAAACCATACTACTTCTAATCACTAATATAATCATATTCTTCTATGTAATTTTTCTCAGAAGGGTGACCCTCATCGGTATCACTCGACTTATATCCTTCAAGAAAGAGCCATACCATTTGTGAAAGAGGTATGACAGTTGTGTTGTTTGCACTGAGAGAACAATGAATGCAGTTCATAGTACAATTTGATCGCATCACAACCATAATAATGAAAAGAGAAAGACATGAAGAGGAAGAAGAGGACAACAGTAGGTTTTAATCTATGAGCAACATCAATTATTTTGAGTGCCAGATATCTATAATAACGAGGAAACACATTTTTCCCTGGATAAATATCTATGTGAGGGAACTTTATGATGCCTCACATAAGACAAGAATGTAGAACTATTCGTGTGCAACATAACAAGCAGAGAACTAGAAACCTGAACCAGCAACCAGCTTGATCCTTATTGTACTTTTGAGAAATTCTATTGGGAAAATGCATCTTATCCATATGTAGAAGAACAATGCTTTGAACATTTCGTTTTGAAAAAGATGATTTGAGCTTGTGCTGGAAAGCACCAGGTTACCCTAAAGTCTCCAAGTTAGTTGTGGCTGATGAGTGTTGGAAGTGTACAGTGAAGACATGATTTCCGGAAGAAACCATATCCTCAAGCCCCAAAAAGTTGCGCGGAGATGCACAATATTAAAGCCAGAAACAATAAGAGGGAAAAAGATTGCTCTATCAAACCTGAGGAATTGGTGTGATGGGAATAATATGGAGAGAAAAAAAAACTCTAAGAACAGTATAACTTTGTTTTGATTCAATTTGCTTGAATGAGAAACTAACAAACACAAAACGCTCACATATAGACAACCAGAGTACATTAAGAAGTATGAGAAGTATGACAGGTAAAAACAAAAATTGAAAGATACAAAAAGTAATTAAAAAAGACAAAAAAATTAACTAACATAGAAAGATCACAGGGTATTAAAAATACCTCAAGCTCGGATCACCAAGAAGCGCATCATTTCCCAATTGTGGAGAATTAACAGATGCTGCTGCCCCACCCTCATTTCCGATGTAGGAAAGCTGAATTGCTTCCTCAAGATTCCAGCTTGTTGCCTGCCACACAGAATATTTACAATCCACCTTATACAAACTAGGTTCAAAAAATTACCAAAATGAAGAAAAGTCATCAATTTCAATTGCACGATAATTCAATATTCTGCATAGGCCCCTGATGGAAACAGGATTCAACAAGAGCCAACAAATAGCCAAAATCAAGCAAAGGTCAATGTCATCAGTAGCAACAAAACCCTCTACCTACCCAGCATTTCATTACCTGCTTACTTACCCACCCATCGACGTATGTTATTACCAAGACATGAAATAAATGTCTCTCCACGCCCCAACAACTAAAAAAATCACAAACTAAGTTGTCGACAAAGCTTGAGAAAATAAATTTGTGTGATATAGCGTCAGAAGGCCAAAGAGCTCAGGAAAACGGTTCCGGCCTGTGTGTGTTGCGTTCTATGGACAGAAAGGAAATCAAGATGATTTGAGGGTAAAACTACTACTGCACATTGGATGAAATACAGATTCCTGTGTCAGCTAGCCTTTTGGTGCAAATTTCAGATGGGTATGAAATTCGCAACATGATAGATTTCATTAGCTCGCTACAAGAATAGAATCTTTTGTTTAAAGGTTATCCCCTTCTCTTGTTTCATCACAGGGGAATGCACACTTTTGTACCGGCTAATCACCATCTTGGTGTCTGGTTTTATTCTATTAATAACATCTCTTATTTACTGATAAAGAAACAAAGGGAAGGGCTCAATTAATATAACAGCAAACAAAAGTACAAAGTCTAATGTACAAGTCTCATCCATCTATTTCCTGTGCTAAAAGTTGAACATGCTTTGCCAAACAAAAAGAAACCCCAAAATTCATTTAGCTTCCACAGGATTGACATCATCTCATATTCTAGTGACAAGATAGAATGTAAAATTGGACATACATCGTGATTCATGACATAAAATCTAGACCCCAAAGGGGCTAAATTTTCTATTTTTCATAACGGTTATGTCCGGACCAGGTTGTACGCACCTCAACTACTCCACATGCATCCTTCCACTAGTACATGCCCCAAAGTCTTAGGTGGCTGGGAAGTAATCAAGCCATCCCTTCGGTGCAAAGCTCAAATCTTTTATTTTTTAATAAGTAAATTCTTTTTTATAAAGCTTGGATCTTTAAATCAGAAGATTTAAATTAAAAAAAACGAGAACAAACACAAAAGCTCAAAAAATTAATTTAATTTCTCAACACGATAATGCCCCAAAAAAACACTCTTTAACTCCAACTTTAAATACATAGTAGAGAAAAGGTTTGATACAAATATATAATTATGCTAGCACACTACTCTCTTTAACACCCGAACTAATACCTAGTTAAAAAATTAAAACACGCACACACTCAGAGTACATCCACACACATAATTAGAACTTAAATCCTGGATATGCTACTATACATAAAGCAAAAAAACATATATAGTGATATTTATAAAAAAGGAATATTTTTTAGAACCTGGAGGAACTGTCGGGCAGCATCGGCGGTTTGACCAACGGCGATTTCAAGGAAAGACGAAACTAACATCTGCTGGTCCGTGGCAGAAATTACGCCGTCCATTGCTTCTCTCCTTTGAGTGTTCCGGCTGTTACTTTTTGTAGAAAGAGAAAGTTGAAACCCTAATTCTGATGAATTTTACTCTCTGTAGATTTGTTTCCACACCGCACCCAATGATATATATAAATAAGTCTGGTTCGTTCCTTCTCCGGCTCAGAAAAGGAATTAATATTATCATGTTTAATTTACATATACATCCACTGAGTTTTGTTCTAATTACAGAAAGCTCCTTTCTAGTTTTTTTTTCCATACCATTGTAAATTTGTAGGAATAAATTTAGGCAGAATAACTAAAAGCCCTCCTATATTTGGCAAAATTTAATTCAGTTGACACTAAATTTTATGTTGTTCTAATTACCCCCTAAATTTGAATGTGTGTTACCATTTATCCCATTGACCTCACCTAATGGAAATTTTGTGATACGTGGCAATCTTGAAATAAAATACATTTTTATCCTTTTAAATTCGTTAATTTTTTATCATCTTTTACGGACTAGATTTGTTTAGAAACATGAATAGAATTCTATTATTTAGTCTAAAAGATTTCATCTAACTAAAAATAATAGAGTTTCAAGTTTCAACCCGTTTTGTTTTCTAATTTGACTCAAGAAATAAATAAATAAAATCATTGCATCTAAAGAAAAAATACAGAGAAATACACAGTTTAAACTTCATTTTTTTCTAAAGTTTTTTTATTTAGAAAAAAATAATAAAGTTTCAACCAATTCTTTTTTTACTGATTTAACACACACACACACACACAAAAAAAAAAGGTAACTGAGATACCGTTACCTCATGCGATCTTGGCCACAACCCTTATATGGAGAATTCACTTTACCTATGTTGGCAATGGAGGTAAACAATTTTTAGGAGAATATTGAAGGCACGGGGAAATAAGTAAGGAAAAATCATGCTTAGAGTTCAATAAAACAAATTATGCAATAATCTATCTATCTATATCTATACTATATTAAAAGCACGCAAACCCCTAAAGAAATAGTGTTTGTCTTTTTACTCTCAATAAGTATTATTTATGTTGAATAAATTGTAATTGCGTGTATATTTATTTTTGTCAAGTCCAAGTTAGAATTAAATATTAAATAGTCATCTGTTATAAATAAAATTGTATTTAAGATTAATGTCTATATTTAGAGAGATTTTAGTGTTTGTTACTTGGTGGCTAAGTCATTTTTCCCTATAAATAGAGATGTTCTATTCCATTGTAATTCATAACAAATCAATAAGAATTTTTTCTCTCTACTTTTCTCTGCAATATTCGTCTTATTCTTTTATTGTTTTATAATACGTTATCAACACGAGACTTCAACCAATTGAGTAAAGACTTTGGGATACGTCTTTACTCATAATATTGAGCATAATGATTGTCAATTATTCCATGAACCTCCTTAAAAAAAAATTCTATTTTTCATAACGGTTATGTGCGGACCAGGTTGTACGCACTTCAACTACTCCACATGCATCCTTCCACTAGTACATGCCCCAAAGTCTTAGTTGGCTAGGAAGTAATCAAGTCATCCCTTCGGTGCAAAGCTCAAATCTTTTATTTTTTAATAAGTAAATTCTTTTTTATAAAGCTTGGATCTTTAAATCAGAATATTTAAATTATAAAAATCGAGAACAAACACAAAAGCTCAAAAAATTAATTTAATTTCTCAACACGATAATGTCCAAAAAAACACTCTTTAACTCCAACTTTAAATATATAATAGAGAAAAGGTTTGATACAAATATATAATTATGCTAGCACAGTACTCTCTTTTAACACCCGAACTAATACCTAGTTAAAAAAGTTAAAACACGCACACACTCAGAGTACATTCACACACATATTTAGAACTTAAATGTTGGATATGCTACTATACATAAAACAAAAAAACATACATAGTGATATTTAAAAAAAAAGGAATATTTTTTAGAATCTAGAGGAACAGTCGGGGCAGTATCGGCAGTTTGACCAACGGCGACTTCAAGGAAAGACGAAACTAACATCTGCTGGTCCGTCGCAGAAATTACGTCGTCCATTGCTTCTCTCCTCTAAGTTTTCCGGCTGTTACTTTTTTGAGAAAGAAAAAGTTGAAACACTAATTCTGATGAATTTTACTCTCTGTAGATTTGTTTCCACACCGCACCGATTGATATAATATATATAAGTGTGGTTTGTTCCTTCTCCGGCTCAGAATAGGAATTATTATTATCATGTTTAATTTACATATACATCCACTGAGTTTTGTTCTAATTACATAATAGGAAATCAAGATAATTTGAGGGCAAAGCTACAACTGCACATTGGATGAAATATAGATTCCTGCGTTTGCTAGCCTTTTGGTGCAAATTTCATATGGGTATCAAATTCGCAACATGATAGATTTCATTAGCTCGCGACAAGAATAGAATCTTCTGTTTAAAGGTTATCCCCTTCTCTTGTTTCATCACAGGGGAATGCACACTTTTGTACCGGCTAATCACCATCTTGGTGTCTGGTTTTATTCTATTAATAACATCTCTTATTTACTGATAAAGAAACAAAGGGAAGGGCTCAATTAATATAACAGCAAACAAAAGTACAAAGTCTAATGTACAAGTCTCATCCATCTATTTCCTCTGCTAAAAGTTGAACATGCTTTGCCAAACAAAAAGAAACCCCAAAATTCATTTAACTTCCACAGGAGACACCATCTCATATTCTAGTAACAAGATAGAATGTAAAATTGGACATACATCGTGATTCATGACATACAATCTAGGTCCCAAAAGGGCTAAATTTTCTATTTTTCATAACGGTTATGTCCGGACCAGGTTGTACGCACCTCAACTACTCCACATGCATCCTTCCACTAGTACATGCCCCAAAGTCATAGGTGGCTGGAAAGTAATCAAGCCATTCCTTTGGTGCAAAGCTCAAATCTTTTATTTTTTAATAAGTAAATTCTTTTTTATAAAGCTTGGATCTTTAAATCATAAGATTTAAATTAAAAAAACGAGAACAAACCCAAAAGCTAAAAAATTAATTTAATTTCTCAACACGATAATGCCCAAAAAAAGCACTCTTTAACTCCAACTTTAAATATATAGTAGAGAAAAGGTTTGATACAAATATATAATTATGCTAGTACAGTACTCTCTTTTAATACCCGAACTAATACCTAGTCTCTTTTAACACCCGAACTAATACCTAGTTAAAAAAGTTAAAACACGCACACACTCAGAGTACATCCACACACATATTTAGAACTTAAATGCTGGATATGCTACTATACATAAAGCAAAAAAACACACATAGTGATATTTAAAAAAAAAAGGAATATTTTTTAGAATCTGGAGGAACTGTCGGGGCAGTATCGGCAGTTTGACCAACGACGACTTCAAGGAAAGACGAAACTAACATTTGCTGGTCCGTCGCAGAAATTACGTCGTCCATTGCTTCTCTCCTCTAGGTTTTCCGGCTGTTACTTTTTTGAGAAAGAAAAAGTTGAAACACTAATTCTAATGAATTTTACTCTCTATAGAATTGTTTCCACACCGCACCGATTGATATGATATATATAAGTGTGGTTCGTTCCTTCTCCGGCTCAGAATAGTAATTATTATTATCATGTTTAATTTACATATACATCCACTGAGTTTTGTTCTAATTAAAGAATAGGAAATCAAGATGATTTGAGGGCAAAGCTACTACTGCACATTGGATGAAATAGAGATTCCTGCGTCTGCTAGCCTTTTGGTGCAAATTTCATATGGGTATCAAATTCGCAACATGATAGATTTCATTAGCTCGCGACAAGAATAGAATCTTCTGTTTAAAGGTTATCCCCTTCTCTTGTTTCATCACAGGGGAATGCACACTTTTGTACTGGCTAATCAGCATCTTGGTGTCTGGTTTTATTCTATTAATAACATCTCTTATTTACTGATAAAGAAACAAAGGGAAGGGCTCAATTAATATAACAACAAACAAAAGTACGAAGTCTAATGTACAAGTCTCATCCATCTATTTTCTGTGCTAAAAGTTGAACATGCTTTGCCAAACAAAAAGAAACCCCAAAATTCATTTAACTTCCATAGGAGACATTATGTCATATTCTAGTAACAAGATAGAATGTAAAATTGGACATACATCGTGATTCGTGACATAAAATCTAGGCCCTAAAAGGGCTAAATTTTCTATTTTTCATAACGGTTATGTCCGGACCAGGTTGTACGCACCTCAACTACTCCACATGCATCCTTCCACTAGTACATGCCCCAAAGTCATAGGTGGCTGGAAAGTAATCAAGCCATTCCTTTGGTGCAAAGCTCAAATCTTTTATTTTTTAATAAGTAAATTCTTTTTTATAAAGCTTCGATCTTTAAATCAGAAGTTTTAAATAAAAAAAACGAGAACAAACACAAAAGCTCAAAAAATTAATTTAATTTCTCAACACGATAATGCCCAAAAAAAATACTTTTTAACTCCAACTTTAAATATATAGTAGAGAAAAGGTTTGATACAAATATATAATTATGCTAGCACAGTACTCTCTTTTAACACCCGAACTAATACCTAGTCTCTTTTAACACCCGAACTAATACCTAGTTAAAAAAGTTAAAACACGCACACACTCAGAGTACATCCACACACATATTTAGAACTTAAATGCTGGATATGCTACTATACATAAAGCAAAAAAACACACATAGTGATATTTAAAAAAAAAAGGAATATTTTTTAGAATCTGGAGGAACTGTCGGGGCAGTATCGGCAGTTTGACCAACGACGACTTCAAGGAAAGACGAAACTAACATTTGCTGGTCCGTCGCAGAAATTACGTCGTCCATTGCTTCTCTCCTCTAGGTTTTCCGGCTGTTACTTTTTTGAGAAAGAAAAAGTTGAAACACTAATACTGATGAATTTTACTCTCTGTAGATTTGTTTCCACACCGCACCGATTGATATGATTTATATAAGTGTGGTTCGTTCCTTCTCCGGCTCAGAATAGGAATTATTATTATCATGTTTAATTTACATATACATCCACTGAGTTTTGTTCTAATTACAGAATAGGAAATCAAGATGATTTGAGGGCAAAGCTACTATTGCACATTGGATGAAATACAGATTCCTGCGTCTGCTAGCCTTTTGGTGCAAATTTTATATGGGTATCAAATTCGCAACATGATAGATTTCATTAGCTTGCGACAAGAATAGAATCTTCTGTTTAAAGGTTATCCCCTTCTCTTGTTTCATCACAGGGGAATGCACACTTTTGTACCGGCTAATCACCATCTTGGTGTCTGATTTTATTCTATTAATAACATCTCTTATTTACTGATAAAGAAACAAAGGGAAGGGCTCAATTAATATAACAGCAAACAAAAGTACGAAGTCTAATGTACAAGTCTCATCCATCTATTTCATGTACTAAAAGTTGAACATGCTTTGCCAAACAAAAAGAAACCCCAAAATTCATTTAACTTCCATAGGAGACATTATCTCATATTCTAGTAACAATATAGAATGTAAAATTGGACATACATCGTGATTCGTGACATAAAGTCTAGGCCCCAAAAGGGCTAAATTTTCTATTTTTCATAACGGTTATGTCCGGACCAGGTTCGCACCTCAACTACTCCACATGTATCCTTCCACTAATACATGCCCCAAAGTCTTAGGTGGCTGGAAAGTAATCAAGCCATCCCTTCGGTGCAAAGCTCAAATCTTTTATTTTTTAATAAGTAAATTCTTTTTTATAAAGCTTCGATCTTTAAATCAGAAGATTTAAATAAAAAAAAAGAGAACAAACACAAAAGCTCAAAAAATTAATTTAATTTCTCAACACAATAATGCCCCAAAAAAATACTCTTTAACTCCAACTTTAAATATTTAGTAGAGAAAAGGTTTGATACAAATATATAATTATGCTAGCACAGTACTCTCTTTTAACACCCGAACTAATACCTAGTTCAAAAAGTTAAAACACGCACACACTCAGAGTACATCCACACACATATTTAGAACATAAATGCTGGATATGCTACTATACATAAAGCAAAAAAACATACATAGTGATATTTAAAAAAAGGAATATTTTTTAGAATCTGGAGGAACTGTCGGGGAGTATAGGCAGTTTGACCAACGGCGATATCAAGAAAAGACGAAACTAACATCTGCTGATACAATTGCTATTCTTAAGAAAGAGTCTAAAGAAAACCAATAAAAACACCTTCATTTGATATGTGGATCCACCTTTTTTATTTACACATGAAGCTACACAAGAGTACCTTTTTCTGAAGCATATAAATCCTTATACATTCATAAATTTCAGATCTCTAAAAGTACCTTATTCTTTAACTAAGTAGCGGAATTGCAGGTCTTTCCTCTGCAAAGTTGCACAGTTTTCCAGAAGCTGCCAATAATAGCAATGGGACGGAAAGGAAGAGTACCAGCCAGGATCCCAGTGGTAATATTTTCATGATCATGCACATGTAGGAGACATAATACATAAATACTGCCATCTGAGTCCACGGTTTCAATGGTAAACTGCGCAGAATGGACATAACAATAGCCAATGATGCTACAAAACCTGTTGAGTTAAATAATATGAATGAAGAAACGATGGGGGAATCTCTTATATATTGGACTATTCGACCTGTATCACCGTCATAGATGTGATTAGCCTTGGCAATGAAGTAAGGCAAGTGAGAAACTGCTGTATGCATTACAGTAGCTAATAGAGTAGCCACAAGTGATAGAACACATTCGTCCTTTACATTGAGGGCAGCATTGGTATTTAATCGTGATCTCCCCTTCTTTTCTAGGTCTTTGAACTTGCCAACTCCAGCCAGCTTAGGGATCTTCTCTTCTCTCGTGTTGCTATAACTAAAAGGAGGTAGATGATGCAAGCATTTAAAAGTGTTAGCTATGTACGATCTGAAAGCGCCGACACCCGAAAACATGGTGACTTCTGGCTCACCAACACGTGCCAGAAAATTCTGTATTGATACAAATGTGTAAAATATGAGTAGCTTTCTAAGGTAACTAAATCAAGAAAATTCCTCGCAAGAGTAATAAGAGTGAGAAGAACCACCACAGAAACAAAAAAAAAATTATTTATGAAGCAGGAAACTGAGCAACAAGATGGACAGAAAGGAAATCAAGATGATTTGAGGGCAAAGCTACTACTGTACATTGGATGAAATACAGATTCCTGTGTCAGCTAGCCTTTTGGTGCAAATTTCAGATGGGTATGAAATTCGCAACATGATAGATTTCATTAGCTCGCTACAAGAATAGAATCTTTTGTTTAAAGGTTATCCCCTTCTCTTGTTTCATCACAGGGGAATGCACACTTTTGTACCGGCTAATCACCATCTTGGTGTCTGGTTTTATTCTATTAATAACATCTCTTATTTACTGATAAAGAAACAAAGGGAAGGGCTCAATTAATATAACAGCAAACAAAAGTACAAAGTCTAATGTACAAGTCTCATCCATCTATTTCCTGTGCTAAAAGTTGAACATGCTTTGCCAAACAAAAAGAAACCCCAAAATTCATTTAGCTTCCACAGGATTGACATCATCTCATATTCTAGTAACAAGATAGAATGTAAAATTGGACATACATTGTGATTCATGACATAAAATTTGTACGCACCTCAACTACTCCACATGCATCCTTCCACTAGTACATGCCCCAAAGTCTTAGGTGGCTGGGAAGTAATCAAGCCATCCCTTCGGTGCAAAGCTCAAATCTTTTATTTTTTTAATAAGTAAATTCTTTTTTATAAAGCTTGGATCTTTAAATCAGAAGATTTAAATTAAAAAAAACGAGAACAAACACAAAAGCTCAAAAAATTAATTTAATTTCTCAACACGATAATGCCCCAAATAAACACTCTGTAACTCCAACTTTAAATACATAGTAGAGAAAAGGTTTGATACAAATATATAATTATGCTAGCACACTACTCTCTTTAACACCCGAACTAATACCTAGTTAAAAAATTAAAACACGCACACACTCAGAGTACATCCACATACATAATTAGAACTTAAATCCTGGATATGCTACTATACATAAAGCAAAAAAACATATATAGTGATATTTATAAAAAAGGAATATTTTTTAGAACCTGGAGGAACTGTCGGGCAGTATCGGCATTTTGACCAACGGCGATTTCAAGGAAAGACGAAACTAACATCTGCTGGTCCGTCGCAGAAATTACGCCGTCCATTGCTTCTCTCCTTTGAGTGTTCCGGCTGTTACTTTTTGTAGAAAGAGAAAGTTGAAACCCTAATTCTGATGAATTTTACTCTGTGTAGATTTGTTTCCACACCGCACCGAATGATATATATATATAAGTCTGGTTCGTTCCTTCTCCGGCTCAGAAAAGGAATTAATATTATCATGTTTAATTTACATATACATCCACTGAGTTTTGTTCTAATTACAGAAAGCTCCTTTCTAGTTTTTTTTTCCATACCATTGTAAATTTGTAGGAATAAATTTAGGCAGAATAACTAAAAGCCCTCCTATATTTGGCAAAATTTAATTCAGTTGACACTAAATTTTATGTTGTTCTAATTACCCCCTAAATTTGATTATGTGTTACCATTTATCCCATTGACCTCACCTAATGGAAATTTTGTGATACGTGGCAATCTTGAAATAAAATACATTTTTATCCTTTTAAATTCGTTAATTTTTTATCATCTTTTACGGACTAGATTTGTTTAGAAACATGAATAGAATTCTATTATTTAGTCTAAAAGATTTCATCTAACTAAAAATAATAGAATTTCAAGTTTCAACCCGTTTTGTTTTCTAATTTGACTCAAGAAATAAATAAATAAAATCATTGCATCTAAAGAAAAAATACAGAGAAATACACAGTTTAAACTTCATTTTTTTCTAAAGTTTTTTTATTTAGAAAAAAATAATAAAGTTTCAACCAATTCTTTTTTTACTGATTTAACACACACACACAAAAAAAAAAAAAAAAAAGGTAACTGAGATACCGTTACCTCATGCGATCTTGGCCACAACCCTTATATGGAGAATTCACTTTACCTATGTTGGCAATGGAGGTAAACAATTTTTAGGAGAATATTGAAGGCACGGGGAAATAAGTAAGGAAAAATCATGCTTAGAGTTCAATAAAACAAATTATGCAATAATCTATCTATCTATATCTATACTATATTAAAAGCACGCAAACCCCTAAAGAAATAGTGTTTGTCTTTTTACTCTCAATAAGTATTATTTATGTTGAATAAATTGTAATTGCGTGTATATTTATTTTTGTCAAGTCCAAGTTAGAATTAAATATTAAATTGTCATCTGTTATAAATAAAATTGTATTTAAGATTAATGTCTATATTTAGAGAGATTTTAGTGTTTGTTACTTGGTGGCCAAGTCATTTTTCCCTATAAATAGAGAGGTTCTATTCCATTGTAATTCATAACAAATCAATAAGAATTTTTTCTCTCTACTTTTCTCTGCAATATTCGTCTTATTCTTTACAATGTACAAGTCTCATCCATCTATTTCATGTGCTAAAAGTTGAACATGCTTTGCCAAACAAAAAGAAACCCCAAAATTCATTTAACTTCCAAAGGAGACATCATCTCATATTCTAGTAACAAGATAGAATGTAAAATTGGACATACATCGTGATTCGTGACATAAAATATAGGCCCCAAAAGGGCTAAATTTTTTATTTTTCATAACGGTTATGTCCGGACGAGGTTGTACGCACCTCAACTACTCCACATGCATCCTTCCACTAGTACATGCCCCAAAGTCTTAGGTGGCCGGGAAGTAATCAAGTCATCCCTTCGGTGCAAAGCTCAAATCTTTTATTTTTTAATAAGTAAATTCTTTTTTATAAAGCTTGGATCTTTAAATTTGAAGATTTAAATAAAAAAAAACGAGAACAAACACAAAAGCTCAAAAAATTAATTTAATTTCTCAACACGATAATGCCCAAAAAACACTCTTTAACTCCAACTTTAAATATATAGTAGAGAAAAGGTTTGATACAAATATATAATTATGCTAGCATAGTACTCTCTTTTAACACCCGAACTAATACCTAGTTAAAAAAGTTAAAACACGCACACACTCAGAGTACATCCACACACATATTTAGAACTTAAATGATGGATATGCTACTATACATAAAGCAAAAAAACATACATAGTGATATTTCAAAAAAGGAATATTTTTTAGAATCTGGAGGAACTGTCGGGCAGTATCGGCAGTTTGACCAACGTCGATTTCAAGAAAAGACGAAACTAACATCTGCTGGTCCGTCGCAGAAATTACGCCGTCCATTGCGTCTCTCCTCTGAGTTTTCCGGTTATTACTTTTTTGAGAAAGAGAAAGTTGAAACACTAATTCCGATGAATTTTACTCTCTGTAGATTTCTTTCCACACCGCACCGATTGATATGATATATATAAGTGTGGTTCGTTCCTTCTCCGGCTCAGAATAAGAATTATTGTTATCTCGTTTTTTTTCCCACACCATTGTAAATTTGTAGGAATAAATTTAGGTATAATAACTAAGAGCTCGTTTGTTCAAGTTTGACAAAATTACTTATTTTGAAAAGTAATTTTTCAGAAGTACTTTTAAAAAAAAAAACAGTTTGTGTTTGGTTAATGGCGGTTAGCGTCTGGAGTCTTGTGTGACAAGAAGATGTCACCGAAACTCAAAGGTAAGTTTTACAGAGCGGTAGTTAGACCGGCTATGTTGTATGGGGTTGAGTGTTGGCCAGCGAAAAATTCACATATCCAGAAGATGAAAGTAGCCGAAATGAGGATGTTGAGATGGATGTGCGGGCATACTAAACTGGATAAGATAAGGAATGAAGATATTCGAGAGAGGGTGGGTGTTGCCTCCGTGGACGACAAGATGCGGGAAGCGAGGCTTAGGTGGTTCGGGCACGTGCGTAGGAGAACCATAGATTCCCCGGTTAGGAGGTGTGTGCGGTTGGCTTTGGCAGGTATGAAAAGAGGCAGAGGGCAGCCTAAGAAGTATTGGGGCGAGGTGATCAGGCAGGACATGGCGTGGCTTCAGATTTCCGAGTACATGACTCTTGATAGGAACATGTGGAGGTCGAGCATTAGGGTGGTAGGCTAGGGGGTAGTCGAGAGTTCTTCCCTCTTTGTACGGGGTAGTCTGATAGAGTTTTGTTTAGGTTTGTTAGCGGTCTATGTTGTGTTCGTATTGTTGTTTTACATAATTTTGTGTTACTGTCCTTTCACTTATTCGTTGTTGTTATTATTTGTGAGCACCTAATTTTTGACTATATTTGAATTTTTATCACCTTTTACTATGTAAATATTTTCAGAATTTAATATATATTTTTTAGATATATATAGAAAAAATTATTAATAATTTAAAAGGTAAATTATTACTATTAGTATTATTTTTATTATTATTTTTATCTTTATTTTTAAATAAAATGAATTAAAAACCGAAAATAAATAAAAAATAATATTTTATTTTATTTTTTAAAACAAATTTCGGATGGGAATTAAAAAAAAAAGGAAAAGTAGAAATATAAAATTTAAAAGTAAAAGTAAAAGTAGGTAGAAACTGTTTAATAAAAAAAGTAAAAGAAAGTGAAAAATTAAAAAAATAAAAGTAAAAGAATGTGAAAATTTAAAAAATAAAAAGTAAAATAAAGTTGGAATTAAAAAATAAAAGTGAAGGTATCTGATTTTTTTTTTTAAAAAAAAAAAGTAAAAGTAAGTGGGAAATAAAAAAAAAGTAAAATAAGTGGGAAATAAAAAAAGAAAAGTAATAAAGTGGGATTTTAAATATATTAAAAGTAAAAAAAAAGTGAGAAATTAAAAAATAAAAGTAAAGGAAAGTGGGGAATTATTTTAAAAAAAGAAAAAGAAAAATGGGAAGTGAAAATTCTTTTTAATTAAAAATAATAAAATAAATAAAAAATAAAAAATAAAAATCTGAAATTTTCGAATTTTTTTTCTATAAATAGAAGAAAAATGTGATGAAAAAAAGAGAGAGAGATAAAGGAAAAAATAGAGAGGAAGAAATTAAGAAAAAATTATTTTCTTCTTCTAGGATAAGGAAATTTCTACTCGTATCATTCTTTCTTCGGCTTTATTTCGAAAAATTCAGTAGCTTCACCACCTCAAAACCACCAGCCCTTGACCACTTTTGAGACATCATTACCCCCCCTCCCCCCCTCCCAAAAAAAAAAAAAGCTCCAAAAATAGCCACTAAATCGTCAGTTTTGCAAGGTCGATTGAGGTTGCAAGTTGAGATTTGCCGCTCGAGTTTTTCGTGGTCCGAAGGGTTCAATTGAGAGCTATCCGATCATTGAGTGGTTATAATTTAAATCCACAATCATCAATACAAAGGTTCACTTCTCTTTCTATTTTTTGTTTCTCATTAATGTTTTGGGTCACTTGGTTTTAATTTAACTTTGAGTATGATATGATCGAGTTCGCATCTGAGTGTGCTAAGATTAATCTGTTCTCATATTGAGTATTTGTTAAGATTAATTTATTGTCCTTTTTAGTAGTTCATATGGTTAATTTTATTGATGAATATGTATTAGTTCGTTACTTTTCTTGTTTATTCAATGAAGTAATGGCTTTCCATTTTAGCATGCTTTAGTTTTATTTTATTCTCCTATCTTAGTTACTAAATTGGTCCTGCCTGTATCTATTTATTCCTGCCATAAATTTAGTCTAGTTTCAAATATTGGTTAGCAGTAAAATTATAAGAGATTAGATTGGGCCATGATTGGTGTAATACTTTAATTGGACTTCCCTAGCGTATTTATGGGCTAATTGTTGCACATGACCAAAAAAACAAATAAACATTCACAAGCTAGCCAACTTTTTCCATAATTAATTTACTTCATTTCCTCCATAACAATATACATACCTCATGACCTTACAATAATGTCAAAATTAATAATTGAATAATATTCGAACACCGTAGCTTGATTTAGGCGCGATTAATAATAAATCATCGTGACTATGGATACGGTTCTTGTGGCATAGTCATGATACGTAAACCCCAATTCAAGTGCGCGTTTCACGCGACTTGACCATAACTTCAAATAATAATAAAAATAAACATGTTGTAAATCGCGAGAGCGTTTCACGTGGCGCGATTTGCAATGTGTACCAAAACGACAAGTGTGCGACATCGCGACTTGTTCAAATAAATTCCATAAATATTAAAAGGCGGTAAAAGACAAAAATGCACAATAGGTTTAAAACATGTAATAAATCATATAATTACGCCAAGTATTAATTGTTAAGCGACCGTGCTAAAACCACAGAACTCGGGAGTGCCTCACACCTTCTCCCAAGGTTAACAGAATTCCTTACCCGATCTTCTGTGTTCGCGGACCAAAAATAAGAGTCAAATTTCCTCGATTTGGGATTCTAAAATAAATCGGTGACTTGGGACACCATAAATTATTCCAAGTGGCGACTCTGAATTAAATAAATAACCTCATTTCGAATAATGTCACTTTAATTGGAAAAACTCCCATATCCCTTATCCCCTCAGGAAAAAGGAAGTGTGACAGCTCTGGCGACTCTGCTGGGGAATAAGAACTTAGAATCTCTGGTTCAGGGTTCAGAATTCGAGCTTAGAATAGTTGTTATACTTGGCTTTTATTTATTATCTGATTTTTTCGTGTTTGAGCCTAATGTGCTAAATGCCATTTTTTACCGCTTTGATATTGCTTGAACTGTATATAAACTGTTACGAAACCCTCTTCTCTCTGAGTCTTCTAAATCTTTTGGGAAGCGTGCGCTTCGCGTGGCTTCTTTTCTGTTAGAGCCATACCCTAATTTTTAGAACGAGGTTCGGACAAGTTGCAAAGCCGGTCCTGAACTACGTAATGATCTGATTCATGCGGCGTCATGATACGTAGGCAATCCCCATCAGATTCGATCGTAGCTATAGACAATTCGAGTGAAAAATAAATAAAAGGAGAGAAAAAGAAGGAAAATTGAGTGAACAAGAAAGAAGAAAGAGTGAAAAATAAAAGAGCAAAAACAACAATAAGGGAAGGAAAAAGAAATAAGGATTCGAAATTTGAGAAAAGAGATAGTAAAGCCGGGATAAAACATACAGCCGTTGCAAAGACATATAGAAATATTTAATTGTTTAAGTGCATTGCATTCCCAATATGCGATTCCTTATTTGTTAAATATCTCAAACTAACCAGGTTGTTGTGTGTGCAAATATCAAAGGTCCTGTTAAGGTGGTTGGTTTTGTGGTAATCTGGCTTCCCATCCTTACTTCACGAGATCAAAAGCAGTGTTCCTATGGCCTCTGAAAGTCATCTATCAATTATTGAGCCTGAGGATAGTCCTGTATCGGCTATTCCACAGTCAGAGTCCGCAACCACTGAGGAAAATAAGAGGTTGCGCGTCCGCATGTTAGAAATGTGGGACGCTTGGTCTAATGGCAAAGAACCGCCCAGTATAATCTCTGGATTTCCTGAACTGCTTCCCAGGACGAGTGGAATCTCTAATGTTCCCATCCCCGTAACAAACCCATTCATCCCGTTTGGGTACCCCACTATATCGGCCAATTTCACCGGTATGCCTTCTAAGGTTCGTCCCTAGACACCGTTTTCAGGGGTACCTTCTACATTATTCACCGCACCACCAGTCTCTACTACGGCACAACCAACAGTTCCCAGGCCATGCTTCGAGCCTTCAGCTTTCACTTTTCAAGTCCCGCAATTTCAGCTAGACAATGCTCATGTTACCCCAAACTCTTACCCTCAACACCCGCAGATTGAGCCTCCTATGGAACAGGAAAGAGCTATGAGAAACCTCGAGCAAGAAGAGATGGTTCGAAAGATGAAAAGCCTCGAAAAAGGTCTGAAGAACATGCAAGGCCTGAGTGGCCAAAGAGTGTCTCCTACTCCGATCTATGTATGTTTCCTCATGTTCGATCTGTGTATGTTTCCTCATGTTCATTTGCCCGTTGGTTTTAAAACGCCAAAATTCGAAAAATACGACGGGCACAGAGTCCCGATCGCTCATTTGAAAAGATATTGCAATCAGTTGAGAGGGGCAGGTGGAAAAGAAGAACTTTTGATGGCCTATTTCGGGGAGAGCTTGACGGGAATTGCGTCATAATGGTACATAAATCAGGACATCTCCCATTGGCATATATGGGATGACTTGGCCCGAGATTTCGTCAGACAATTTCAATACAATATTGATATAGCTCCAGATAGGAATTCTCTGACCAATTTCAAGAAGAAAACCACGGAAAGCTTCCGTGAATATGCTACCAAGTGGCGTGAGCAAGCATCCAAAGTGAAACCGCCTATGGATGAGGCAGAAATAGTCAATGTTTTCTTGTAAGTCCAAGAGGCCGATTACTTTCAAAACATGATGTCTGCAATGGGCAAACCTTTTGCAGAGGCCATAAAAATTGGAGAAATGGTAGAAAATGGCTTGAAAACTGGCCGAATCATAAGTCAATCTGCTTTGAGAGCCACCTCCCAAGCCATCCAGAACGGCTCGGGAGGTTTAGCAAATCGAAAGAAGAGGGAAGAAGGAGCATTGATGACTTCAGGTTTGAGATGCCCTCATCGATCCCGCGATCATTCTTACCTGCCTTCCAGAACCCCACAATACTACTACCCCCATCAAGATGCAGCATATGCCATGGCACCGCCTCCCTATGCGGTGATGAATGTCCAACCTTATGCACAGCCACAACAACACTACAACCAAAACCGAGCTCCACCTCCCAGAAATAACCATCCTTACCAAGCTCCATAAAACTCCCCCACAAAGCAATTACCAACATAATACACGCCCTCGTGAGCATCCTAGGAGAAACGACTTCACCTCTATTGGGGAGTCCTACTCTAGCTTGTTTACAAAATTTGTCCATATGGGTCTATTGCAACTTGTGCCTCCAAACCGGCAAAATCCGGAATCTCCATCATACCGGCCCGGTACTAGGTGTGCCTATCATTCAGGGGCAGAGGGTCATGATACAGAGGATTGTTGGACTCTCAAGACAGCCGTTGAGAATTTGATAGAACAAAAATGAGTGGTGCTGAGGGACGAGGAAGTCCCCAATGTGACTAACAATCCATTACCGACTCACAACAATGGGCCGGTCATTGGAATGATTTGTGATGATAAAGAGTTTGATCCAGCTTTGAAAGCTATCATCGCCATTGTCGATTTAGAGGCAAGACCTAAAGCGGCATTGAAACAAGCCAGAAATGAGAAGAAAATCACTCTAACTCCTCAAGTTGTAGAAACAAATACTGGGGAAGCACCAGCTAAGGACGCAATTCTCTATGTTCCTAGGGCCCCAAGGAAAGAACAACTCATGTTGAACACTCCCAAAAGATTTGAGCAGAGGAAAGTCATGCTAAATGTGCCAAAGTTGTATGTGCCAAAAGGGACTTATGTGGCGCGGGGGCCGGTAATTTCACCAAGGCTGAATGAGCCCGTGGTTATTAGCCGCGCACCACAGAGCCCTATGAGAGACCCCACTGCAGTCCCCTGGAATTATAGCAAAATAGTGGTTACTTACAAAGGGAAAGAGATTATGGGAGAGGTGAACGAAATGAACCAACCTAGGAAGTACCACAACCCAGAAGAGCAAAATATGTTAAAACTGAGCAAGGATAAAAGGTTTCCGCCTAAGAAGCCTGTGAGTTCTGAGGAAGCAGAAGAGTTTTTTCGAAAAATGAAAACTTCAGAATATGCAATAATTGACCAGCTCAGGAAGACTCCTTCCCAAGTTTCACTTTTATCTCTTTTTATTAGCTCAAATGAACATCAGAAGGTACTCCTGAAAACATTGAACGAGGCATATGTCCCGGTTGAAATTTCAGTTGAACAACTGGAAAGAATGGCTGAACAATTCTTTGAAGTTAATGGGATTTCCTTCAGCCGTGATGATTTTCCCCAAGAGGGAGCCGCCCACAACAAAGCCCTTCACTTGACTGTCAAATGCGAAGGTTATTATATGAAGAGAGCCATGCTAGATGGTGGGTCTGGGGTCGACATTTTCCCTCTCTCAACGCTCCAGAGGATGAAAATTGGAACAGAAAGAATCCGACCAAACAATGTATGTGTGCGCGCTTTTGATGGTGTCAAACGAGACACAATAGGGGAAATTGATTTGATTTTGACCATTGGCCCTGTGGATTTCGAGGTAACTTTCCAGGTTATGGACATGGATACTTTATATAATTTTCTCCTAGGAAGACCATGGATTCACACTGCAGGAGCTGTGCCCTCCACTCTTCATCAAATGGTCAAATTTGAACATGAAAATCAAGAAATTGTTGTCCACGGGGAGGATGAAAAGTCCATTTACAGGGACCCTTCAGTCCCATGTCTCGAAGCTAGAGAAGGAAGTGAGAACATTGTCTACCAAGCCTTTGAAATTGTGATCGCTGATCAATGCGAAGAAGGGGACCCGTTCCCTCAACCTTGCTTATCTAATGCCTCGGTCATGGTCGCCACTGAAATGATTAAACATGGGTGCAAGACCGGAAAGGGGCTCGGGGTATATCTACAAGGCATCATAGAGACCGTTACGTCAGCCGCCAATGAGAAGCTCTTCGGCGTAGGTTTCCGAGCTACAGAGGCCGATAGAAAATGGGCTGATGAGCGCAAGAAAAATGGGTGGGTCCTGCCTCAGCCCGTTCCGCATCTCACCAAGTCATTTATTGATCCCAAATATGTAGTAGAAGAAGAAGAAGAAGAAGAGACATTCACGGCTGAAAAGATTGAGGACATTTGTGAATCCATGAAACGAATTTTGTATGAGTCCCACATGGTCCATCCGGGGGAAGGAACGAGAACTGCTGAGGTGTTATACATGGGGCCAAATGCCAAGCTTCAGAATTGGAAAGCTACCCCATTCCCTGTCAGGCGGGAATCCCGGTAGTCCAGTCTTGCCATCTTTTCTACATTACGAGTTATTTCAGGGTGTAACTCGAATGTTTTTATTTTATTGTCTTTTGATTTCGATGTAACCCCTCTTATCTTCAATTCAAAGAAATGAAATCAATATTTCATCATCAATGGATGTTTCTTTTTTCTTTATTCTAATTTTGCTATTTTTCTTATCTTTTTCTTTTTAAGTTCTAATAATGCGGACTTAAATAATATGACATGCTTGCAGACTTCATGCCCAGATCCTAAAACGATGTCTAACTATGAAATAATGAATCAAGATCCAGAATATAATGAAGATGAGGCTTTTAGGGAAATAAATCGAGAATTGGAACAATTTGAGAATAAGCCTAAGCCAAACTTAAATGAAACCGAGCCAGTTAATTTGGGCAGTCCAGAAGAGGTCCGAGAAATCATGATAAGCATTCACGCCGATGAAAGAACTAGGAATGTATTGATCCAACTTTTGTTTGAATTCAAGGATGTGTTTGCATGGTCCTATGATGATATGCCAGGTTTGAGCATTGATTTGGTAGTACATAAATTGCCAACTTATCCCGGTTACCCACCCGTACAACAAAAGCAAAGAAAGTTTAAAACGGAAATCAGTGATAAGATCAAAGAAGAAGTCTCCAAACAATTAAAAGCTGGTGTGATTCGGGTGGTCCGATACACCACGTGGTTGGCTAATGTGGTCCCAGTGCCAAAGAAAGATGGGAAACCCCGAGTGTGTGTTGATTATCGGGATTTGAACAAAGCAAGTCCCAAGGACAACTTTCCACTGCCAAACATTCATATTCTTATTGACAATTGTGCCAAACATGAGATACAGTCTTTCGTGGATTGTTATGCTGGGTATCACCAGGTTCTGATGGATGAGGATGACACAGAAAAGACGGCTTTCACCACGCCGTGGGGCACTTATTGTTACAGAGTCATGCCATTCGGTTTGAAAAATGCCGGGGCAACTTACATGAGAGCCATGACTGCCATCTTCCATGACATGATGCACCGGGAAATTGAGGTGTATGTGGATGATGTGATCATTAAATCCAGAACACAAGAAGGCCATGTGCAAGATTTGAGAAAGTTCTTTGAGCGTCTGCGCATGTATGATTTGAAATTGAATCCAGCCAAATGTGCATTCGGAGTTCCATCTGGGAAACTTCTGGGGTTTATAGTCAGTCGGAGGGGTATTGAGTTAGATCCGACAAAGATAAAGTCTATTCGGGATTTGCCACCTCCGAGAACCAAGAAAGAGGTCATGAGTCTGCTAGGGAGATTGAATTACATCAGCAGGTTCATTGCTCAGCTTACTACCACGTGTGAGCCCATAGTTAAGTTGCTGAAGAAAGATGCAGTGATCAAACGGACAGATGAATGTCAAGAGGTTTTTGATAAGATCAAAGAATATCTGTCAAATTCGCCGGTGTTGGTTCCACCCGAGCCAGGAAGACCTTTGTTCTTGTATCTGACAGTCTTGGAAAATTCCTTTGGCTGTGTCCTGGGGCAACATGATGTGACCGGGAAGAGAGAGAAGGCCATATACTACTTGAGCAAGAAGTTTACCATTTATGAAGCCAAGTATACTTTGTTGGAAAGAACTTGTTGTGCCCTAACTTGGGTCGCCCAGAAGCTCAGACATTATCAGAAACCAATGCCCACGGGAAGGTTAGCAAAATGGCAAATCCTGCTCACTGAGTTCGACATTGTTTATGTCACCCGTACAGCGATGAAAGCTCAAGCCTTGGCGGATCATCTAGCTGAGAACCCGGTTGATGATGAATACCAACCCCTAAGTACTTACTTTCCGGACGAGGAAGTAAATTCAGTTGAAGTAATTCCAGAAGACACCAATTCTTGGAAAATATTCTTTGATGGAGCTGTAAATGCAAAAGGTGTCGGGATTGGGGCAATTTTGGTTTCACCCACCGGTCAGCACTACCCGGCCACAGCCCGGCTTTGGTTCTTCTGTACCAACAACACCACTGAGTATGAAGCCTGCATTATGGGCATGAATATGGCAGTTGATCTGGATGTGGAAGAATTGTTAATCATGGGAGATTCAGATTTGATCATTCGGCAAGCCCAAGGTGAATGGGAAACTCGAGATCTCAAGCTTATTCCATATAGGCAACATGTGGAAGATCTTAGCAAACGATTCAAGTCCGTCGAGTTCAGGTATATTCCTCGATTCCACAACGAGTTAGCTGATGCATTAGCTACTTTGGCCTCAATGTTGCCGTATCCAGGCAATGTCCATATTGACCCACTGGAAATCCAAATTTGAGAGAGGCATGGTTATTGTAATACAATTGAAATAGAACCAGATGTTCAGCCATGGTATCATGATATCAAAAGGTTTATGAAAATAAAGAAATATCCCGAACAGGCTAGTGGAGACCAAAAGAGAACCATTAGAAGGCTTGCGAGCGGTTTCTTCTTGAGCGGAGAAATCTTGTACAAAAGAACTCCAGATCTGAATCTCTTGAGGTGTGTAGATACCCTAGAAGCTGAAAAGATCATGAACGAAGTGCATTCGAGAGTATGTGGACCTCACATGAACGGATATGTCCTTGCAAAGAAAATCCTTCGGGCAGGTTATTACTGGATGACCATGGAAAAGGATTGCTTCAGTTTTGTCCGGAAGTGTCATCAGTGTCAGATACACGGTGACCGGATTCATGCACCGCCTTCAGAGTTACATCCTATGTCAGCACCTTGGTCCTTCGTTGCTTGGGGTATGGATGTCATTGGGCCAATCGAGCCGAAAGCTTCAAATGGGCACAGATTCATCTTGGTTGCCATTGATTATTTCACAAAGTGGGTTGAAGCAGTCACTTTCAAAGACGTCACCAAGAAAGCGGTGGTGGACTTCGTGCATTCCAACATTATTTGTCATTTTGGTATTCATAAAACTATCATTACAGACAATGCTACAAATCTGAACAGCCACTTGATGAGGGAGGTATGTGAATAATTTAAGATTACGCATCGTAATTCTACCCCTTATCGGCCCAAAGCTAATGGCGTTGTTGAAGCTGCAAACAAGAATATCAAGAAGATCCTCAAGAAAATGATTCAAAGTTCTAGACAGTGGCATGAAAAGTTGCCTTTCGCATTATTGGGATATCGCACAACCGTGCGCACATCAGTTAGGGCTACACCTTACTTATTGGTTTATGGCACTGAAGCCGTAATACCTGCAGGAGTTGAAATTCCCTCTCTTCGAATTATTGTTGAAGCCGAGATCGAGGATGAGGAATGGATCAAGGCCCGATTGGAAAATTAACTATGATTGATGAAAAGCGAAAGGCCGAAGTTTGCCACGGGCAGTTGTACCAACAAAGAATGGCTCGTGCCTACAACAAAAAAGTGCGACCCAGGAAATTCGAAGTGGGGCAACTCGTTTTGAGACGTATTCTCCCGCATCATGAGGAAGCAAAAGGAAAATTTGCTCCAAATTGGAAAGGTCCGTACATTATAAGAAAACGGTTGTCGAAAAGAGCGTTGTACTTGGGAGACATTGAAGGAAATGACCCTGAAACAGCTGTCAATGCAGATGCGGTCAAGAGGTATTATGTTTGATTTTTTTTTGTTTCTTTGGTCACCCTCTTTGGAACCTGGAAGTTACTACGAAAAAAAAAGATAAAAAAAAAGGAAGAAAAATAAACAAAAACAAAGTTCCTTGAACTACGTTTGACTTGATTCCGAAAGGATACGTAGGCAGCCTCTCTCTGGGGTTCAGTCACACCAAAACAAAAACCCAAATTCCCTCAAAAGTGAAATCGGGGCAGTTGTTATAATGGTTTGGCGATGGTTTTGTCTGAAAGGTTCCAAAGTTGTAATTCAATCCAAATCCTTTTTACCCAAATCCTTTTCAAGTCCTTCCGATCAATCGGCAAAGAGATTCAAAATGGGAGGATACAGTTACTCGGATCTGATACAACAAAATAAGAGAAATAAAATGAGAGAGTCTTATTGGTGAAAACCTCACGGGCATCATAAGGCGATGGTAAGCAGAGAAATTTGAAAATGAGAGAGTCTTGTTAGTGAAAACTCACAAGGAGCACTATAATGCGATGGTGAGAATAGAAATGAGAGAGGCCAGCTAGTGAAAACCCGCAAAGGGCGCCACTGATCGAAAAGAGAATCCTCACAGTCACTGGCATCGACACAGTCCTGGGCAAAGTTTCTCAGTCTCAAAGCAAGAGTTGTGATGAATTTCTGAGAGTTGGATGGTTTACACAGATCACGCATCTAGTCCAAGAGGCATGTCATGTTCATTGAAGTCTATATACATTCCAGATAAGTCCTTCTTTCTTTTCCCCGAAAGGGATACCTCTTGTCTAAATTCATTTGTCCATTCCATTGTTTGCTTTTCTTTGAATCCTTTTCGGTTTAACTCTGTTCTGAAACTAAGACAAAGAAGGGAAGACAATACTGATTTACAGGGTTCTCACTTGATACAAGCTAATATGCAAAAGAAAAAGGCACCCAATCTCGGCAAGGGCATCAAGTTGACTCCAACTGGCCATGTTGGCCGATGTTTCGAAATCAAAAACTATTGAAAAAGGAAATTCAAAGTCAAATGCCCACAAGGGCAAAATAAAAGTTGAAAAGGTTAAGTCCCACGTGACTAACCATTATGGCAAAGTTCAGAAAAGCCAGAGGTTCTTCAAGGTTAGAAATGCAATCGATATTCAGGAAACAACCAGTTGCAACTGAAAGGACCGAGACCAAGTGACTGAAACAATCAAGGCCACAAAACCAACCACTGTTTCAAACTGACAAATTGTTCTTTGTTTGAAAAAGAAATAGGGAAACAGGTGCAATCCAAAAGCAACTTTGCAAGAAGCAGGTGCAACAAAAACGAAATTACGCAAAGGCTAGAAACAGTTTTGTAGCAACTACTGCAAAAGGGAAGTCTTCTCCAAACTCTTTCCCGCATTTTACTCATTATCTTAAAAAATATATATGAAATTAAAAAGAAATAAAAAAAAATGGTAGTATAGGGTCTCCAATCCCTAGCTGCGTTTTCCAACATAGGGGCTCCACTCCCTAGTTGATGATTTTTAGACATAGGGTCTCCACTCCCTAGTCGCTTTTCCAACATAGGGTCTCCACTCCCTAGTTGATTTTATTTTAGACATAGGGTCTCCACTCCCTAGTCACTTTTCCAACATAGGGTATCCACTCCCTAGTTGATTGATATTTTAGACATAGGGTCTCCACTCCCCAGTCTCTTTTCCAACATAGGGTCTCCACTCCGTACTTGATGATTTTCCAACATAGGGGTATCCACTCCCTAGTTGATGATATTTTAGACATAGGGTCTCCACTCCCTAGTCTCTTTTCAAACATAGGATCTCCACTCCCTAGTTGATGATTTTCCAACCTAGGGTCCCCACTCCCTAGTTGATGATTTTTAGATATAGGGTCTCCACTCCCTAGTTGATGATATTTTAGACATAGGGTCTCCACTCTCTAGTCTCTTTTTAAACATAGGGTCTCCACTCCCTAGTTGATCATTTTCCAACATAGGGTCCCCACTCCTTAGTTGATCATTTTTAGACATAGGGTCTCCACTCCCTTGTTTCTTTTCCAACATAGGGTCTCCACTCCCTAGTTGATGTTTTTAGATATAGGGTCTCCACTCCCTAGTCGATTTTGCAACATAGGATCTCCACTCCCTAGTTGATGTTATTGTAGACATAGGGTCTCCACTCCCTAGTTGTCTTTTCCAACATAGGATCTCCACTCCCTAGTTGATTTTATTTTCGACATAGGTTCTCCACTACCTAGTCATTTTTTCTAACATAAGGTGTCCACACCCTAGTTAATTTGATCTTAAATGCAGGGTATACCATTCCCCGATATCTTTGCCAATATAGGGTATCTCATTCCCTGTCCATATTTTCTCAACATAAGGTATACCAATCCTTAGTTGAGACATCCTTTTGACAATAAAAGAACACAATCCAAAAAAAATAAAAATAAAAATGACATTTTTAGGGTACACCACTCCTAACCTTTTATTGCTTTCAATAAAGAAGTAGTTTAGAATTTTGTTACAATAATTCACGAAATTTTCCTAGTACAAACTGGGGCAGAAAAATTTCGTTCGATTGTTTGTTTTGGTGTCTGAGTAGGTTTTACCTCGAGGCACAGGGTTTGAGATAACCAAAAGAAGAAGTCTCAATTCAGAATAAAAGAAAAGAAAAAAATAAGAGAATCCAAAATGCAAAAGCAATTGAAAAGATGTGGAATGCTAAGACATGATTGAAGCCACGAGCATTGGAGTTCCGGTTTGATTAGAAGAAGCTATAGAACAATGAACTAGAACCTACAGCTAGTGAGCATCAAGGTTTAGATCAAAGCCTGCATGAAGAACTAGTCAAGACTCAAGATCAAGTTTCTGAAGACTTATAGATAGGAATCTTGTAACTCATAATTGATAGGCTTGTTTTTTTTTGTTTTTTTTTATTTTTTTTATTTTGATATAATAGCAGGACCGCACACCGGAGCATCGACGGAACCTCACTCGACTCCTCAACTCATCATTTCACCATTCTCCTTGAACTACACGCGACCTGATTTTCCTATAACCCGGGATATGTAGGTTGTCCAAAACCAGGACTCGGTTGCACCCTATCTTTTATTTCTTTTCCTTTTGAATAATGGTTTAGTCAAAAATTAGTCACATGACTCACCTAGTCTTTGGCAGAAAACTCTTCATGTTTCCAAGCAAAGAGGGGCAGCGGTGAGCACCTAATTTTTGACTATATTTGAATTTTTATCACCTTCTACTATGTAAACATTTATATATATATATATATATATATATATATATATATATATATATATATATATATATATAGAGAGAGAGAGAGAGAGAGAGAGAGAGAGAGAGAGAGAGAGAGAGAGAGAGGTAAATTATTACTATTAGTATTATTTTTATCTTTATTTTTAAATAAAATGAATTATAAACCGAAAATAAATAAAAATTAATATTTTATTTTATTTTTTAAAACAAATTTCAGATGGAAATTAAAAAAAATAGGAAAAGTAGAAATATAGAATTTAAAAGTAAAAGTAGGTAGAAATTGTTTAATAAAAAAAGTAAAAGAAAGTGGAAAATTAAAAAAAATAAAAGTAATAGAATGTGGAAATTTAAAAAATAAAAATTAAAATAAAGTTGTAATTAAATAATAAAAGTAAGGGTATCTGATTTTTTTATTAAAAAAAAGAAAGTAAAAGTAAGTGGGAAATAAAAAAGAAAAGTAAAATAAGTGGGAAATAAAAAAAGAAAAGTAAAAAAGTGGGATTTTAAATATATTAAAAGTAAAGGAAAGTGGGAAATTATTTTTTTTAAAAAATAAGAAAAATGGGAAGTTAAAATTCTTTTTAATTAAAAATAAAAAAATCAATAAAAAATAAAAATCTGAAAATTTCGAATTTTTTTTCTATAAATAGAAGAGAAATGTGATGAAAAAGAGAGAGAGAGAGAGAGAGAGAGAGAGAGAGAGAGAGAGAGAGAGAGAGAGAGAGAGAGAGAGAGAGAAAGGAAAAAATAGGGAGGAAGAAATTGAGATAAAATTATTTTCTTCTTCTAGGATAAGGAAATTCATACTCGTGTCATTCTTTCTTCGGCTTTATTTCGAAAAATTCAGTAGCTTCACCACCCCAAAACCACCGGCCCTTGACTACTTTTGAGCCATCATTAACCCCCCAAACAATAACAAAAAAGCTCCAAAAATAGCCACTAAATCGTCAATTTTGCAAGGTCGATTGAGGTTGCAAGTTGAGATTTGCCGCTCGAGTTTTCCGTGGTCCGAAGGGTCCAGTTGAGAGCTATCCGATCATTGAGTGGTTATAATTTAAATCCACAATCATCAATACAAAGGTTAACTTCTCTTTCTATTTTTTTTTCTCATTAATGTTTGGGTCACTCGGTTTTAATTTAACTTTGAGTATGATATGATCGAGTTCGCATCTGAGTGTGCTAAGATTAATCTGTTCTCATGTTGAGTATTTGTTAAGATTAATTTATTGTCCTTTTTAGTAGTTCATATGGTTAATTTTATTGATGAAGTTTCATTTTGTTCTACTATCTTAGCTACTAAATTGGTCCTGCCTGTATCTATTTATTCCTGCCATAAATTTAGTCTAGTTTCAAGTATTGGTTAGCAGTAAAATTATAAGAGATTAGGTTGTGCCATGATTGGTGTAAGACTTTAATTGGACTTCACTAGCATATTTATGGGCTAATTGTTGCACATGACCAAAAATAAATAAACATTCACAAGCTAGCCAACTTTTTCCATAATTAATTTACTTCATTTCCTCCATAACAATATACATACCTCATGACCTTACAATAATGTCAAAATTAGTAATTGAATAATATTCGAACACCGTAGCTTGATTTAGGCGCGATTAATAATAAATCATTGTGACTATGGGTACGGTTCTTGTGGCATAGTCATAATACGTAAACCCCAATTCAAGTGCGCGTTTCACGCGACTTGACCATAATTTCAAATAATAATAAAAATAAATATGTTGTAAATCGCGGGTGCGTTTCACGTGGCGCGGTTTGCAATGTGTACCAAAACGACAAGTGTGCGACATCGCGACTTGTTCAAATAAATTCCATAAATATTAAAAGGCGGTAAAAGACAAAAATTCACAATAGGTTTAAAACATGTAATAAATCAGATAATTACGCTAAGTATTAATTTTTAAGCGACCGTGCTAAAATTACGGAACTCGGGAGTGCTTCACACCTTCTCCCCAGGTTAACAAAATTCCTTACCCTATCTTCTGTATTCGCGGACCAAAAATAAGAGTCAAATTTCCTTGATTTGGGATTCTAAAATAAACCGGTGACTTGGGACACCATAAATTATTCCAAGTGGCGACTCTGAATTAAATAAATAACCTCATTTCGATTAAAGTCACTTTAATTGAAAAAACTCCCCTATCCCCTATCCCCTATCCCCTATCCCCTCGGGAAAAAGGAGGTGTGACATTATCTTTTTGGCATCTTTTGTTATTACATGCCTTTTCTTTTGTTTTTTTCTGATATTATTGTCTCTTCTGTTGAGCCAAGTGTCTCCCGGAAACAGCCTCTATACTTTTTTCGGGGTAGCGGTAAGGTGTGTGTACACTCTACTCTCTTCAGACTCCATTAGTAAAATTTTACTAGGTATGTTGTTGTTGTTGTTGTGTGTGTGTGTGTGTGTGTATATATATATATACATTTGATAAACAAATTGTGTTTTGTCAATCTTTCTAAAATGTACTTTTGAGTGTTAAATTACCAAAAAGGATAGTACACATGTCTTATAATTATTTTAAAGAGAAAAATAAACTTAATTATTTATCATAAGATACTTTATTATTTTTTATTTTATTTAATTACAATATGAAACATAAAGTAAACATACATATTAAAGATTTAAATCAATTTTACATATATAGTTATACCAAAGCATATAATATTATCTTGTATAATTACTTATTGTTGCATGATGATTTGAAGAATCAAAATACATCATTCAGTATAAATTAGAAGTCTATTCCACAAATTACTATATATTGATAATCCATCATGAAATAATAAATAAAGTCACTCACATATGATAACATTTCTCAATAATTCCATCTCTACTTCTATGGCACAACGCTTCCATATTAGTAGAAGATTTGCCTTGCATTTCTAAAGGAATACGAGAAGACCCATCTCCTTCCTCAATCTATGCAGTAATGTCTTTGTTAGCATAATAGTTAAATTTCTTATCGGTAGAAGAATATTGTAAGATGAAATTATGTATAGTCATGGTAGTTGTAACTAGATAATTATGAGTGTCAAACTTGAAATATGACATTAAGCGTAAAATAAAAATATAATTTTAAATATATATAAAAAAATTACTTTCGTAAAAAAAAAAAGTTAAGTATGGTTTAATTCAAATTCAAAAAGAGTAATTAATTATTAACAACATATAATGTATAATTTTGTTTTTAAAAAATTTAAATTCAAAAAGAAATTAATTATTACCTAACATAACTAACTTTGTACTAAATTGCCAAATGGCTTTTGTGAGGCTGTCACTTGACTTAATGTGGATGCTTTTTCTTCTTCTTTTAATAATAATATAGATAAATTATGCGATGCTATTGAAAATTTATTATCTATTAGTAGGTAATTTTCACAAATTAGATTTGATAAATGTTTTAAAGATTAGTGAACTAATAGCATATAACAGAAGATATTATAGATGATTGTTTGTAGGAAAAGAATTGATAATCCAAAGAAGGATGTAGATAATTTTCTTTAGTGTGAAAAAAAAGAAGATAAATTGGAAAGTTACAAGATATTTCATAAACAAGAAATCAAAAACAAGAAAAGTCAATAAATAATTGGAAAGTTACAATATGATTCATGTATATGATATCTTTAATTTTAAAAGAATGGTAAACACTAGAGACAAAAATAAAAAGAAAAAAATTAAATTAATAAAGGATAACTTGGACAATATAAATTTATGCCGATGATAGTTTTGTCTTGAATAAATTAATTTTCTGCTTCTACTTTTTGGAAGAAGCTAAAATTTTCTACTTCTTCCCAAAAGTAGAAAAACTACGCCAAAAGTACTTCTCCATCTTAGCCAAACAACTTAAATTTTTTGAAAAGTACTTTTTCGAGATAAAAGTACTTTTGGCCTATAAGAAGCTTGGTCAAATAGGCTCTAAAAGCCCTCCTAAATTTGGCACATTTTATTCAGTTCACATTAAAATTTTGCATTGTTCTAATTATCCCCTAAGTTTGAATATTTGTTACCATTTACCCCCATTGAATTCACCTAATGAAAATGTGATCCATGTACTATGTGGATTTTTGTATCCACGTGGCATTTTTGAAATAAAATAGTTTTTGTCCTTTTAAATTCGTTAATATTTTTTATCATCCGGACTAGTTTTATTAGAAATGTGAATAAACTCCATTATTTAGGTTAAAAGATTTTATCTAACTAAAAATAATAGAGTTTCAACCAGTTTTTTTGTTTCCTAATTTGACTCTGGAAAAAAAATACAATTAATATAAGAAAATTAATGCATCTAAAGAGAAATAAAAAGATATACACAGTTGAACCTTTTTTATTTAGATAAAAATAATGAAATTTCAACCAATTTTCTTACAGATTTAATACAAAAAAGAAAAAGTTACTGAGATATAATTACCTCATGCGATCTTGCCCACAACCCATATATGAAAAATTCGCTTTTATCTATGTTGACAATGAAGGTAAACAATTTTCTATGAGGATAGTGACGACGCAGGGAAATAAGTAATGGAAAATCATGCTTAAAATTCATGAAATACGTTAGGATCGGGAACCCGAGTAGTGCGGAATTTAGCCAAACAACGGTATAATGATAATAACAAAGACAATGAAAGTTGATAATAACGGCAATTAAAGAAGATAAATAAGACACAAATTTAACGTGATTCGGTCAAGGTGACCTACGTCCACAAGCGGAGAGAAGCAATTTCACTATACCAACAAGAGTACAAAAGAGAGTACAAAATTAGAATAAATACTCTAATTAATCCCAAATACCCCAAAAGAATAACCTCACAAGATCACTCCAAAGAAAGGGTTCACACAAGTGCTTCCTAACACTAACTCTCATACAAAACATTCTTAATAAAGGAAGAAAGGAAGAAACAAGAATTGAAGACAAGTCTTGTTGGTGTGTTTTCAAATGTGTAGAGAGTCCTCGTTATATAGGAAGAGAAGAAAAAAATGCTTGGCCAACAATTGACCACATCCTCTCAAAATACAAGGCCATTTATTTGGCCAACAAGGCCTTAAATAAAAGGCTCCAAATGTGTCAACAAGGCTTACAAATAAAAAGCCTAAAAATAAGGCCACCTTTTACACAATAATATCTCAAAACATGCCAGAACATTGAATTGAAGAATAATCTACAATATGATCAGAAGGCTTGGTCTGAAGGTGCCATGGTCTTTCTTAGGCCTCGGTGACTCTTAATCATTCAAATCTCAGATATTAAGTACGTTTGTTTTTAAAATTTGAATCTTAATCATTAATTGTGTTTGTTTTTTTACTTCACAACCACTTAATGGATCTGAATCGGTATGTATGATTTAGATCTATAACAAAGACTTAATTTTATTAAAATGATATCATCCACATTTATTATTAACTGTCATCACTGCCTATCGTTATCAACTACTACTACTACTACTACCACCACCACCACCACCACCACCAACATCCTCAACCATAGCCGTCACCACTACCATCGCCCACTACTTCCACCACCATCACCCTCAACCATAATCACATACTCACCCACCTCAACTACCACAACCAACCACCCCATCACCATCAATAACCATAGCCGGTACTATCCACCATTATAAACTATCACCACCCACCATCACCTTCCTCAATCACAACCACAACCACCACCCACCATTATTAACTTTCACCATCCACCACCACCATCCTCAGTCATAATCGCTATCTCTACCAATCATCACTAGCTACTACTTAGAACCACCACCATTAGATTAATTAGTATTTTATTTAAATTTTATGTTTATTAATTTTTAAATAAAAATACATTTATATATTCATATGTTAAAAAAAACAGATCATTTAGTATTCAAATCTTACTACACATCTTAATATTCAGATATTTTAATCTTAATACACATCTTCATATTCAGATCCAGACGTCTTAATCTTAAAAATAAATAAATGAGGCTTTAAGTGTCCCTTGCCAAGCCTACCTTACTTTGTCAAGTAGAATCAAGACCATGTTCCTTGCTAAATCTTTTCGAGGGTTAATACTCTGCTCTTCCTGGGTTGTCTTAAATTGACAATTACAGTTCAACAGCTCCTTCAGAGTTCAAATCTTCATATAGCAAGTTTAGCGATTTAGAACTTCTCTAAAATCCAGTTGTTTAGATGGATTTAGATGAGAATTGGTTAAATTTAATGTTTTTGTATTAACCAATTTCATTAATTGTTAATCTCCAAGACAATTGTGCATCTTGCCCCTTAGCATGATGAGAATATCAAAACTCAAGCAGTCAAGCTCGAGGACAAATAAAGCAGATACAATCAAACCTCTCTATAACAGTTTCGTTTGTTCCGAATATTTTTGAATGTTATATCGAAGTGCTATTATAGAGAACATATATTATAACATAACATAAAAATTAGTTCCGAAAAAGCTTGGCTTTTATAGAGAAGTGTTGTTATATAAGAATGTTGTTATAGAGATGTTATAGAGAGGTTGGACTGTAGTATCTTGTCGCACAAAATAATCTGCTGGAAGTTGCTTCCATTCAACACAACCACAAAATATTCAAATGACAAGTCTGGATACTCTCATGCATGCAGATGTGAATAAATGACTATTCTTAAGAACAGTTTATTCAAAACAGATGTAAACACAGCTTCAGTTGATATGTGGATCCACCTTTTTATGTATACAAGTGAGGATCATTACACCTGAAACTACATAGAGTACCTTTCCTGCAGCATATAAATCCTTATACATTCATAAGTTTCAAATGTGAGAAATACTAACAATAGTAGAACTTTCTTTACACAACTCTCAAATGCTTGGACTAGCTATTACTTGTATTAATCAAGCAGCTAAGCAATAAATGGCAAAACAAAAGAATGAGAAAGAACAAAGCAGGCGTGTCATGGTCCTTACCTTCCATCCTGCAAATGTGAAATACATCAGATCCACAAAATCTAAGTTTAATAGAGATAATAATTCACAAACAACCATGACATCTAAAGTACCTGATTCTTTAAGCAAGTAGAAGAACAGCAAAAGTTTTTACTCTGCAAAGCTGAGCTGTTTTCCAGCAGCTGCCAATTGTAGTAATGGGACGGAAAGGAAGAGTACAAGCCAGGATTCCCATGGTAATATTTTCATGATCAAACACATGTAGGAACCAAAAAACATAGATACTGTGATCTGAGGCCACAGTTTAAATGGAAAACTGCGTAAAATGGAGATAACAATAGCTAATGATGCTACGAAAGCTGTTGAGTTGAATAATATGAATGATGAAGTGACAGACGATTCTCTTTTATCTTGGACTATTCGACCTGTATCATAGTCAAAGATGTAACTAGCCTTGGCAGTGAAGCGCAGGAAGTCACACGCTGCTATAAGCGTTACAACAGCAAATCGAGTAGCCGCAAGCAGTAGAACATATTCTATCTTCACTTTGAGGGCAGCATTGGTGTTTACTTGTGATCTCCCCTTCTCATTCCCAGAAGAATGTACTGCAGAGCAGTTGCTGTCATTCTTCGCTATGTCTTTGAACTTGCCAACTCCAGCCTGCTTAGGGATCTTGTCTTCTCTCGTGTTGCTATAACTAAAAAGACGTAGATGGCACAGCCTGCTTAAGCATGCTCTGAAAGAACTAATGCCTGAAAACTTGGTGACTTCTGGATCACCAACAGATGCCAGCAACTTCTGCATCGATACAAATGGTAAACATGAGTAACTCTCTAAACTACTACACCCTTCCCCCAACTACCACCACCACCACCCGCCCCCACAAACAAAAGAAAAGGAATGAAATAGTAGTTATAGCTAATGTAACAACATAAAGCAGACAGTTTCTTTTTTTTAAAAAGGACTTGCCAAAGCATCCATTAGTGAAGTTTCAGTAACAACAAAGCTCATATTGCATGTCAACTTCTAGGAATATATACTAAAATCATGACAAAGAAGAAAAACACCTATGCGAAATATAGGGGAATTTCATAGGTACCTGGGCAACAAGAAAAGAAAAGTTATACTCTTAGGGGTTGTTTGGTATGCAAACAAGTAAAACTGAGATTATAATGTGGGATTATAATGCAGAAATTAAATAATAACTGAATTATTTAGTGGATATACTTTTAATGGCAATGTTTGGTTCTTTGGATTACAAATAAAATATACAAGGTATAATATATTTACATATACTTATTTTCACAACCCCAAAAGTTAGCTCACGAGAAGAGGATTATCCAAGACCATATAAGGAAGACCAAACTCATATCCTCAACCATGTGGGACTTGACACTCCCTCACACACCCAAGGGCCAAGACTGGACAACTAGTGCATGGATAGTATACACGAGGCCCAGCATCGAGAAACACAGCAACATGGATCGATGCGCTTGGCTATAATGCCATATGAAGATATGACCCTTGGGCCTAATTCAACAATACAAACTAACTCACGAGGGGAGAGCCACCCAAAACCATAACAATACATTTCCTCAACCAATGTGAAACTTGACACATCCCACACGCTCAGAACTAGCTTTCAGTAATTTATCTCATATAGAATACTAGAGGGATGATGCCCGTGCATTTGGAAAAGATAGTCGCCCGCATTTTAGAACTCTTGCGTAGAATGAAGCAAGATCTCCACCTGCCCATCTATTTGTCAAACCAGCAAAGGCAATAAGCAAAATACAAAGAATCTTATTTAACTATTGGTTAAAAATCAAAAAGGTACTTTTTCAACAATTGGTTTATTTGCTTTAGAAAGCGTAATGCTTACTCTGAGATGAACTAATGATCATGCCACAAATCCTTATCAAAAAATTTCAAGCAACAAAAACAACCCAAGTAAGGGGTCTGGGAGGGTAGTGTGTACGCAGATTTTACCACTACCCCATGGATGTAACGACCCGGTCGGTCGTTTTGAGAATTTAAATCTCGTTCGGCGGTGTAAGGACCAGAGCAGCTTCGTATTATGTGTATTGACTTGTGTGCGTGGTTGAATTCAGTTACCGAATGATTCAGAGTGATTTGGGACTTAGTCCCTAAAACGGAAGCTTAAATCTTAGGATTTTGACCGTAGATGGAACTGGGTGAAGACGACTCCGGAATGGAGTTCCTTCAGTCCCGTTCGCTTTGTTGGTGATTTTTGGACTTAGGAGCGTGTTCGGACTGTGAATATGAGGTTTGTAGCTGATTTAGGCTTGAAATGGCGAAAATCGATTTTTTAGAGATTTGGACCGGAAGTGGACTTTTTGATATCGGGATCGAAATGCGATTCCGAAAGTTGGAACAACTCCGTTATGTTATTTGGGACTTGTGTGCAAAATTTGAGGTCATTCAGACGTGGTTTGATAGATTTCGGCATCGGTTGTAGAAATTTGAAGTTCCAAGTTCTTTAAGTTTGATTTTGGAGGGTGATTCGTGATTTTAGCGTTTTTTGATATGATTTGAGTGCTCGACTAATATTTTCAAGCAATTGGCTATTTTGGAGGACATTGTTAGGGTGAAGGAGATGTTGTTTGAAGAAGAGCCTACAATTGAGAATAGGATTGTGCTTCAAAAGGCTCAATCTGAATTGAAGAAATACTTGAATATTGAGGAGCAGTATTGGAAGCAAAAAGCTGGGATGACTTGGTTTGCTGAAGGAGATAGGAATACAAGTTTCTTTCACAACCATGTCAATGGCAAAAGAAAGAAATTGCAACTGAAGAGGATCAAAAGTGGCAGTGGGGTATGGATTGAAGACCAGGAGCAATTGGCTACAGCTGCAGTGGACTTCTATCAAAAACAGTTCACAAATGAAGGTGATGCTTCTGAATTTCCCTTGCTCAATAATGTACCTTCAATGGTCACTATGGATCAGAATTTGGAACTTAGCAGATTGCCAACAATTGAAGAAGTAAGGGCAGCAGTTTTTGAGCTTAGTGGGGAGAGTGCTAGTGGCCCTGATGGATTCACTGGCTTGTTTTATCAAACATGCTGGGATGTTATTGGTGCTGATATACACAACATGGTGCTACACTTCTATGGAGGAGCTGCATTGCCTAAATCCATCACTCACACCAATCTAGTGTTGCTGCCCAAGAAACCTAGAGTTGAGACCTTCTCTGACTTAAGACCTATTAGTTTGAGCAACTTCATTAACAAGGTTTTGTCTAGGGTGTTACATGACAGATTGGAGATTTTTTTGCCATCTCTAATAGCTCCTAATCAATCCGGATTTGTAAAGGGTAGGAGTATATTTGAGAACATCTTATTGACTCAAGAAATTGTCACTGACATAAGGTTAAGGGGAAAGCCAGCTAATGTGGTGATCAAGCTTGATATGGCTAAGGCCTATGATAGGGTCTCATGGAAGTACTTATTGCATGTGCTAAGGAAGATGGGATTTTCTGAACACTTCTTCAACATGGTGTGGAACTTGATGTCAAATAACTGGTATTCAGTATTGGTGAATGGGCAGTCCTCAGGGTTCTTTAAGTCGACAAGGGGTGTGAAACAAGGGGATCCCCTATCTCCAGCATTGTTCATTCTGTTAGCTGAGGTACTTTCTAGGTCTTTGAATAAGCTTTTTGAAGACAAGTCATTTGTGGGATTTGGAATGCCTAAGTGGTCTGATTCTTTAAACCACTTGGCATATACTGATGATACGATAATCTTTGCATCTCTCATCCTCCCTCTTTGAGCAAGATTATGGCAGTGTTGGGGAACTATGAGAAGATAAAAACCAGATGATCAACAAAGATAAGAGTTCATACTACATGTATTCAAAGGTTGCTAATGGATTGTTTCAGGCAGTTGGAGCTATTACAGGATTTGCAAGAGGTAAATTCCCCTTCACATATCTAGGGTGTCCTATTTTTTACACTAGAAAGAGGAAGGACTATTCTGAGGATCTTATCAAGAAGGTGAAGGCTAAATTGTATTCATGGAAAGGAAAACTACTGTCATTTGGAGGAAAGGCAACACTCATCTCTAGTGTGTTGCAAAATATGCCAGTTCACATGTTATCAGTCCTTGATCCACCAAACAGCATCCTGGGGCATCTACATAAGACTTTTGCTAGGTTCTTTTGGAGCACAAAGGAAGAAGGGATAAGCAGACACTGGGCTTCATGGCAAAATCTTTGCCTTCCTAAAGAGGAAGGGGAGCTAGGTTTTAGGTCCTTAAATGATGTCTCAAGGTCACTGTTTGCTAAACTATGGTGGAGGTTTAGGACCACAAAATCTTTGTGGTCTAATTTCATGTGAAATAAGTATTGCAAGAAGGAGCCACCAACTGTGGTGCATTTTAGGGGAGGGTCTCATGTTTGGAGACAAATGCTGAATGCTAGGGAAGAAGTAGAACATAAGATCGTATGTGAATTGAATAGTGGAACAACTAATATTTGGCATGAAAATTGGACTGGATTGGGTGCACTTTATCATGTATTACCTGAAAACTTTCCAAACAATGAAGGTCTTCAGGAGGTGGCAGAACTGCGGCAAGGGGAAACATGGGATGATCAGCTGCTAGATCAAACTTTCAATGAGGAAATTGCAGAACATATAAGGCTAAATGTGCACTATGAAGGCAGTGAGGGATATTGGGATAAGCCATACTGGATGCCAACTCCTTCAGGCAAGTTCAGTGTTAGCAGTGCTTGGCAAATATTAATGCATAGGGCAGATCCTAATCAGGAATTCAAGTTAATGTGGATTAAAGATTTGCCATTCAAGATATCCTTCTTCTTGTGGAGATTGTGGAGGCAGAAAATAGCCACCGATGACATGTGGAAGAGGCAAGGGCAAATGGTGATGTCTAGGTGTTGGTGTTGTCAGCAGCCCCACGAGGAATCCATTGAGCATATATTTGTCACAAGTCCTACTGCCTCCAAGGTATGGAACTTGTTCATGGGGCTGCTGGAATTTCTGTGCAATTGATTCAATTGAAGCAGATTATAAGGCATTGGTGGTATGCTCAGTGTTGTCCGAAATTAAAGCCACTATTTCAAGCAGTACCAGCTATCATCACTTGGGAGCTGTGGAAGAGAAGAAATGCAGGTAAACATGGTGGTTCAATGTCCACAAATAGGGTGATTCATGAGATAAATAGGACATTGCATCAACTGGCAAGGGTGAGGTATGCTTGGATCCCTAATATTCCATTGTTATGGCCAGACATCATTCAATACTTTGAAGGATATAAACCTATATTGATCACTACAAGAGTAACATGGCAACTTCCTTGTCATGGTTGGTACAAATGTAATACTGATGGAGCTTCAAAGGGCAATCCTGGACCTAGCTCCCTAGGCTTTTGTATGAGGGATGATGAAGGTGATGTGGTGTATGCTAGGGCAGTAGACCTGGGAGTGACAACTAATGTGGTGGCTGAAGCTAAGGTTATTATTCAAAGGTTGGAATATTGTGTGGAGCATGATTTTCACCCTCTCATACTGGAGACTGATTCATTGGTGATGAAGAAGGCGATAGAAGGGGAATGGAATCCTCCTTGGGTAATTGCAAAGGATGTGAAGAAAATTATAGAGATGAAGGACAACTTCAATATGATCTTTCAACATGTGTTCAGAGAAGGCAACTCAGTGGCGGATTTTATAGCTAACATTGTGTTCTCTTTTGCAGGTACATCTGAGTTTCATTCATTCTCTGAACTGCCTAGTGCAGAGAGGAGGTTGATCAATCTAGACAAATCTCAATCACCTAACCTTAGGATTAGGATAGCAAAGAGAAGAACCCCAGATTGATGGCTTCACAAGATTGGACTCTGCACAAACTGATATGTCCAAATGCTAGGGAAAATGCTGAACCCATCATATGATATTTTTGGAGATTGTTGAATCATTTCTCAGTGGTATTAGCATGCTTTCAAGCTCAATCTGAGAATGGTTTAGCAATGTTTTGAATGATGTCTACATTAAAGGTTCTAGTAGGGAAGGATCTGAGCTTACAAGATCACAAAAAGGCACATTCTCAAAGGATGGCCTTTGCCCTGCAAAGTCTGCTTAAAGCCAGATCATTCCTGGCTTTTGCCTTGTAAAGCCAGCCTAAAGTCAGCTCATGCCTGGCTTTTGCCTTGTAAAGCCAGCCTAAAGTCAGCTCATGCCTGGCTTTTGCCTTGTAAAGCCTGCCTAAAGCCAGCTCACGCCTGGCCTTTGGCCAGCAAAGCCTGCCTAAAGCCAGCGCATGCCTGGCCTTTGCCTTGTAAAGCCTGCTTAAAGCCAGCTCAATCCTGGCTTTTGCCTTGCAAAACCTGCCTTGCATGTTTCCCTATTCCATTTTGAGAGTGCTGCCTTCACCCTCTTGATATTGTGCTTGAACATCAAAAACTGATCCCTTATGAAATCAGCTTCCCAATTCTGCCTCACCACATCCATAAATGTAGCATGCTTTGTCCAAAAGTTCAAGAATCTGAAAGGCTTGACAAAATTGGTTGTCTGCACCCCACATGTCATTAGCAATGGTGCATGATCTGATCCAGTTCTGATTAGATGCTCAACTTCAATAGTTGGCAACATGTTCTGAAATGGCAAATTCACAAAAATCCTTTCCAATCTCTTGAATATACACTCAGTATTGGATCTCCCATTCCATCATGTGAATGGACTTCCTTTGTACCCTTGCGCAAACAAACCACAAGAGTTTACACAAAATGCAAAATCCTCATATTCAGGAGGGTGTACTGGAAATCCCCCTATTTTCTCATCTTCATGCAATATCACATTGAAATCCCCTCCTACCAACCATGGTAATTCCATATCACTTGCTAAATAATACAAGTGATCCCACAAATCCAACCTCTCTGTTGCTGAACATTTTGCCTAAACAAATGTCATCATCATGTGCTGCCCCAGGTCATGGTGAAACACTCTCACAGTCACTTGTTGCTCAGTATCCTCCACTAATTCCCATTCCACCACTGCATCGAAGAACAACCATATTTGCCCATTAATATTTGTATAAGCAGTCTCCATATTCAACCTCCTTTTATATCTATCAATGAGTCCCTTCTTTTGAAAAGACTCCATCAATGCAACTACACAAAAATTATGCTCCTTATTCATATTGATCACCCTAGGAAAGGCCTGTTGTGTATTCACAGACCTTAGGTTCCATATTAATTTTTTGATCATCATCATTTAGATAGAGAAGCTGCCCTCCTGGGCATTATTCTTGAAGGTTGTGGTGGATCTTTACTCTGATTCTTCTTAGTTTTTTTACCTCCTTTAGCACTAGTTGTGGGTGATAAATTCCCTTCCCTAGCCACTTGTTTGAAGTTTTCGGCAATTGATTCATCATCTCCTTCATCCTCCATTGGATTTTGTCTCAATAAGTCTTCATCAATTGGTGTCACATTGTGTGTAACTAAATCATGTAAATGTTGTAGAGGAGTCTTAATTAGAACATTAAGATGTAGTTGCATGGTTTGATCAGTGCCAGATTCCATAGGCACTTCCTCTATTTCCTCGGATGCTCTTGGAACAATTGCCCGCTCATCAGCCTGTTCATACTCCTTGAATTGTAGCTCATGGACATACGCCGGAACACCATCTACATAGGCCAAAATCTCTCCAATGGCTCTATGGTTGAGGTTTACTGTAGCTGCCTCATCAGGTGAACCTGGCTTTAGGCCTGGCGTCGCCCGCCTAACGTTTGGGGAGCCTGGCTTTAGGCCTGGCGTCGCCAGCCTATCAGCCTGGCTTTAGGTCTGGCGTCGCCAGCCTATCGCCGGGTGAGCTTGGATTGTTGTCCTTCTTCACCTTGTCTTCTATTGTCTTTGTTTTGCCCAGCTGATCATTCTTAACCTCAACTGCATCGCTCCATAAGACCTTTGTAGAGTTTACCTCATCAAGATCCTCCATCTGCCCAGAATCTTTAAAAGTTTGAGATGGAATCGCATGACAAGATTGGTTTGTAGTCACATTGAGTTGTTTTAGCTCATCTTTGCTAGTCCCAAACCTTCTATGAACCCAGTCGATTGTGGACTGAATCCCAGAAGGAGTAGGACCATCTTTAGAACTAAAGACTGGTTTTTCCCCCACCAAAACCAGTTGGTTGTTCTCGTTTATATCACTTTGTTCCTCCTCTAATACTGCAAATTTATTCCTTGTTTGAACCTTGTTTGTCTGATCTTCTTCGACCTCCATCAGTGCAAAGTTATTGTGCACCTGTTGTACACCAGCATTCACTGGCACGATTGCATTGCCAGTTTGCCCTTATACTCGGGTTTTGTTATTTTTGTTGGTTCCCCGATTATCCTGAACTTCCTTCCACTGTGCACCTACGTTCCCGACTACTTTTCCACTCGTGAGAATCATTAAAGGGGTAATGTGACTTTTGGTTTTTCCTTGTTCATCAACAGCAGAATTCCAGTTGTTCAACTCAGCAAGATCATTCCTTTTCTTGCTGCTTCGATTCTCAATAAGCTCGGGGTGGAAACGCCAACATTCAATTTCATCATGTCCTTGTAGTTTACACTCCTTACAATATTTTGGTAGCATGTCATACTGAATTCTCACCCATTCTGTTCGAACACCACCAGAAGCTTCATCGTCAATATCCAATCGCACCTTTTTAGGTAGTTCGGCCAACAAATCAACAAGAACTTTTACTCTTGAGCAACTCGGCCTAGTTTTGTTTGTAGTTGCCGCGTCAAGACACACTGGCCTTCCCACAGCTGTAGCCAAAGAAAACAGAGTTTCCTTTACAAAAAAGTAGGCAACAGTCCAGGAAAAGAAATCCACGCCATCGCCATCGGAGTTTCTTCACCCGCCTTAAATTTTGCATCGTAGATAAGAGTACGCAATTGGTATTCGTACCCATCTTTGGCTTTGATGTAGTACGTACTCTTCGATGTGAAATCGAGGAAATCTTGCCATAGAGTTAATCTAATTAACACATGACGATCTCTAAGGAATCCGATATTACACTCACCTTTGATACCACATTGAGTTGGAATTATTCGGCGAAGCTCGTGAATCTCCGGAGAACCATATGAAAGCTTGCCAACGATAGCATATTGGAGGCCTTCAATCACGTTCATTCTATCTACTTCTGCCTCTGTGAATTTAACCACTGGTTGGCCATTCAAATACACTGCTCGTCGTAGTGGAATGGGTTGAATTGAAGCTGCAGCAGTAGCCATCGCTGGAGGATTTAAAGAATTTGATTTCAAAATCTTAGAGTAATCTAGAGGGGCTGGGTTGGCGTTAGTTGTTTTATGTTGTTGTGCAATGCTGGGGAGGGCAGACCAGTCGGAAAATCCGGCTGGTCGCTGGCCATTGAAGCCTAAAGCTCCAGCTTGTCCACGACTTTTAGAGCTCGGATTGGACAATTATTATTATTTTTTTATTAAAGGGATTTTCAGAGAAAATCTTTTGGGTAACGATTCTTAACTCCTTTATGGTTATATTCCACTAATCTATGGTTGATTTCATCATTTAAATTTCGGATTTGGAATGAAAATTTGGGAAAAATGGGAAGAAGTTCTTCAACTAAGATTTTGGGTTTGATTGAGATTTTGAGATCGGATTTGGATAATTTTGGTACGAGTGAACTCGTGAGTGAATGGGTGTTCATATTTTATGACTTTTACCCGATTCCGAGACGTGGGCCCGGGAAGACTTTTTGGGGCGATTTTCTAATTTCTTGTTTTAGCTTTGATTTCATTAATTAGATTAATTTCTTATAGTTGTATTTATGGTATGTAATTGATTTTGCCTAGATTTGGGCCATTCAGAGTCGGATATTCGTGGTTAAGGCAATGTTACTGATAGATTGAGCTTGGTTCGAGGTAAGTATCTTGCCTAACTTCGTGTGGGGGAACTACCCCTTAGGATTTGAGTCTTCTATGCTAATTGTAGTCCGTGTACGCGAGGTGACGAGTACGTGCCCGCACTTATTTGTGGAAATTGGCCTTTTAGGGATTCTTAGGTTCTTGTATTCACTAAATATGCAGTTGTTCTCGTTATGATAACATTTCTTAAAATTCCGGTTTCACTTCTACCTGCTTTAATTGGAATTAATTGCTTCATGATCCACTCTTGTTGTTCATTTGATTCATATGTTCCATAAACTGAAATGGTTATCTCTTCTATTGTCATGTTGTCTTTTTCCCTAACTGTTTATCTTTATTTGAAGTTATAATAGCCAACCTTAAAAGAAGTTAGATATCCTATATGTTAGTGACTTGTCCTTATTTGAAATTATTCGCCTTTCGTTAGCTCCCTCGTTGCCGAACCGTACCTTGTGGACCGTGTTACACGATATTTCCTTTCTTGCTGAGTTATTCTTATTATGACTAGCATTATGTATTGTTGCTACTTCTTGTGAATTAGTTCCTCCGTTTTCTTGAGTTCTGGAATTTCTGAGTTGACTTATTTGTTGTACTATTGTATTATTATCACTCTTGTTGTTGTATTTGTTATTGTGATGCAAGAGGTTTCTGCCGTGTGGTTGTGGTTATTGTGACGCACGAGGTTTCTGCCGCGCGGTTGTTGTTATTGTGACGCACGAGGTTTCTGTCGTGCTATTGTTACTATTGATATTTGCATATGCGACGTGACAAGGCGGGATATATATATATATATATATATATATATATATATATATATATATATATATGGGTTGCGCATGTGGCGAGACAAGGTGGGAATATTGTTATGCACGTGTGGCGGGACAAGACGGGAACTTACTTTATTATTGCACACGTGGCGAGACAAGGTGGGCTGTGTCAGGGATTGATTTGTGATGATTCGTGATGGCCTGGGGGCATTCTTGTTGTTGATATTTGTGTAGTGGTACACTTACCTGCGTGAGCTTTATCTTGTGAAAGCTGTGAGAAAATATTCTACGTGCTGTCCGTTCTTTTTCCTTATGCTTATTTGCTGGTATGGACTATGTTAGGACACTTGCACAAGCATACACGTAGTTAAAGCACTCTTATTGGAATAAGAGGTTTTCTTGATATTGTTGAGCATAGATGCTCACCCTTGTTTACTTGCCTTCTATGTGAGAATGACTTTATTGGCACGTTAGCTGTCAGTGCGGTTATGAGGTATTATGAGGGCACAGGATGCCAAGTGTTAGGATTCAGGTATTGAGACCCGTGAGTTGTGATTTGTCCGAGGTTCGGTACCTCATGGAGTTTGTTGACTAAAACCTGATGTAAAAGCGGTTGTAGTTGCTGAATTATTACTTGTTTCTATTGTATTTGTGATTCCGGATTTAGGTAGTGTTCCATTCACTTTTCTGTGTCACTTTTATGGTATTCCGTTGATACTTGTTGTTTCCTTTCTTATTGAAATTACTGTATTGTGAGCCATATTGCATAGTCTTTATGTAGATATCATATTTCTATTGTTCCTATACTTATACTTGTTCCGTTTATTAGACCAGTGGGTATCTTGTCTGTTCCTCGTCACTACTCCACCGAAGTTAGTCTTGAACACCGCTGTGGTGTGCTCATTCTACACTTTTGTACATTTTTGTGCAGATTCAGGTATTTGTTCGTCAGTAGTTGTGCGGGTCGTTGCTGTAGAGACTCAAGGTAAACCTGTTGTTGCGTTCGCAGGCTTCAGAGTGACCTTCAAGTTTTCGTTTTGCACTGTTTATTCTTATTGCTAGACAGTTGTATTTGGAAGTTTTCTAGCAAACACTCTGTAGAGCTTATGACTTGTACTACCGGTTTTGGGAATTGTAAATTTTAAGAGATTTCTATTTCAAATTGTCACATGTATTTAAATAATGTTGTTGTCTCAATTAATGTTATGCTTACCTAGACCCTAAGACTAGGTGCCATCACGATACCCAAACGGGGGAGAAATTGGGTCGTGACAAGTTGGTATCAGAGCTCTAGGTTCATAGGTGCTATGAATCATAAGCGAGTTTAGTAGAGTCTTGCGGATCGGTACGGAGACGTCTGTACTTATCTTCGAGAGGCCACGGAACTATTAGGACAATCTCACTTCTTTCATTCCTATCGTGCGAGCTCATTGATCTCGGAGTTTGAATTTTTGTCATTCCATTCTCTCACAGATTGTGAGGACACGAGCTGCAGTTACTGATGACGTTGTCCCCGGAGTAGATGTCGCTAGGGGCATAGGCAGAGGCCGGAGAGGAGCACGCACCGCAGCTAGAGCACCTACCAGAGCAGCAGTTGAGGAGCCGCCAGTAGTTCCAGTTGGGGGGTAGGTACCGGAGGCGCCTGCTGTCACCGTCGGACTTCAGGAGACCTTAGCACAGTTCCTGAGCATGTTTGGCACATTGGCTCAGGAGGGGTTGATTCCGGTTGCACCAGCTATTTCACAGACCGGGGGAGGAACCCAAACTCCCGTCGCCCACACCCCAGAGCAGCGAGTTCATGTTGGTCAGGTTCCAGGTGTCGTGGCGACACAGCCTGTGGTTCCAGTTCAGCCTGTGGGCAGGGCAACATCATCTGAGGAAGAGCAACTTAGACTTGCAAGGTTCAAGAAATATGACCCTCCTACATTCAGTGGTTTGGCTTCAGAGAGTGCACAAGGTTTTCTGGAGGAATGTCATCGCATTCTCTGCACTATGGGTATTGTTGAGACGAGTGGGGTTGCTTTTACTACGTTCCAGCTTAAGGGAGTGGCTTATCAGTGGTGGCGGGCCGATGCAGTTTCACTTACGTGGGTTCAGTTTTCAGAGATGTTCTCGAGAGAGTTTGTACCTCAGTCCCTTCGGGATGCATGGCGCGCGGAGTTTGAGCGGATGTGCCAGGGCACTATGTCAGTATCAGAGCATGCTGTGAGATTCAGTAATTTGGCCAAACATGCACCTGCTTTGGTCACTACAGTTAGAGAGCATGTCCGTAGATTCACTGAGGGGCTCAGGCATGATATTCGGTTCAGCACGGCTCGAGAGTTGGAGTCGGATGTCTCGTTTCAGCAGGTGGTAGGGATCACTCGTCGTGTAGAGGGCATGTTGGATCAGGAGAGAGAGGACAGGTGGGGCCATGAGAGAGAGTACATGCGAGATTAGGAGAGAGAGGACACGGAGGCAAGGAGGCCTCGTAGACCGGAGAGATCTACTAGTCCTTATTTTGGAGGCAGGGTACGATATGGTAGAGGTTTTATGGGTCAGCCAGTTCAGTTTGTACTTCAGGCTTCGCACAGTGTTTTAGGTGCTCATGGGTCTTAGAGTATCTGTACCGCACAGTTCCCACAGCCACGTCAGCAGAGAGGTTACTTCGAGTGTGGAAATACCAGCCATAGGGTGAGAGATTGTCCTAGACTCCGGACAGATGTGTCACAGCGGGGTATTCAGGCGGGTAGAGGGCGCCCAAGAGGGGAAGGCCCGGCCAGTTGATGTGTCTCATATAGTAGGCTGGAGGCTGCTACGCCAGATGATGTCATACATGTATGCTTTTAATTTGTTACATAGGGGCACCATTCGTATTTTTAATCGGTTCTGCTTATCGGGGCGAGTGCCCCTATTTGTTGTCCCACCTATGGGTGAGTTCATGACTTAGTATTATGTTTATGTGTTTGCCCATGTTGGGAGATTCTATGAGTGATAGCCGTGTCTATCGTTGTTTTAATTAATTATTGAAAGTTACGAGACTAGAAGTGAATTCATGTGGTCTATTATGGCAGGTTTGATGTGATTCCTCAGTAATTTGGTTACGATTTGTGATTTGATACTCTACTGGGTGAGAGTTCAGTAAGTGTTGTGATTTTATTGGCAGAATTGAGTTAGTGGAAGATTTCAATTAGTATGATGTGTATTCGGCTTGTGATTCAGAGTTGAGGGTGAGACCCTCGTGATTTCATGTGATTCGATATGTTTGAGCGGCGCTGCGTGCCGCGGTGGAAAGTTATATCAGGATGAGATTCTTGTGATTTGTTCATATACTTTGATTTTTCCTTTTAAATTGATTCGTAGTATGGTACTGTTAGAGAGTTGTGCATGTCGGGCTTGTTTGATATTTCTCTTATGTGTTTCTCTTTACATATTCAGTCATTTTCGTTATGTGCTTCTTGAGTTTTAGCTTGCGGGGTGTGTGCCCGGTGGTGTCAGTTGTGACTTGTTGATCTGAGTGTATAGTTATGAGGTCTTCGTGTTCCTTACATCATTGTCAGCGTTGTGGAGGTTTGAAATGGGTTGCTAACGGATATGAGACTAATTGTCGGTGCTGGTTTTGCTTACGGGCAGCTATTGTGATTAGAAATGTTATTATGGGCCTATGGGTGGTGTGTCATGATTATGGTCGTACCTTGTGGGTGTAGGCATGAGTTGTGGCAGTTGGTTGAGACTGATACGGTGATACCGGTTATGGATTTAGAATAGGGTCTTTTGAAGATAAATGGAAGGTGAGAATTTTGACTCTAAGGCTTATCGGTGTTGATAGAAAGGATAAATTACAGTTAGGATGGTGTCATCAGGCTTATGTGGATTGGGGTGACGTGGGGTCGCCCGCAGGTGTATGTTAGATATGTGCATTCAGTAATTTGAAGACTTCGAGGCGATTCTTGGCACATTCGAGGACGAATGTTTGTTTAAGAGGGGAAGGATGTAACGACCCGGACGGTCGTTTTGAGAATTTAAGTCTCGTTCGGCTGCGCAAGGACCTGAGCATCTTTGTATTATGTGTATTGACTTGCGTGCGTGGTTGAATTCAGTTATCGGATGATTCAGAGTGATTTGGGACACTTAGTCCTTAAAACGGAAGCAAGTCTTAGGATTTTGACCGTAGTCGGAACTGGGTGAAGACGACTCCGGGATGGAGTTTCGTCAGTTACGTTAGCTCCGTTGGTGATTTTTGGACTTAGGAGCGTGTCCGGACTGTGAATCTGAGGTCTGTAGCTGATTTAGGCATGAAATGGCGAAAATCGAATTTTTTGAGATTTGGACCGGAAGTGGACTTTTTAATATCGGGGTCGGAATGCGATTCCAAGAGTTGGAACAACTCTGTTATGTTATTTGGGACTTGTGTGCAAAATTTGAGGTCATTCGGACGTGGTTTGATAGGTTTCGGCATCGGTTGTAGAAATTTGAAGTTTCAAGTTCTTTAAGTTTGATTTTGGAGGGTGATTCGTGATTTTAGCGTTATTTGATGTGATTTGAGGGCTCAACTAAGTTCGTATGGTGTTTTAGGATTAGTTGGTATGTTTGGTTGAGGTCCCGGGGATCTCGGGTGAGTTTCGGGTGCTTAACGGATCAAAAGTTGGATTTGTGTTGGTGGTGAAGTCTTTAGGCATTTGGTACTTTCGCACCTGCGGTAGAGAGACCGCAGATGAGGGATCGCACGTGCGTAGAGGTAACCGTAGAAGCGGAAAAGTGGAGGAGTACCATGGGTCGCAGGTGCGAGGTGAATTCCGCATCTGCGATGCCCGCAAATGCGATTGAGCGATCATAGGAGCGGTGAAGGACCGCAGAAGCGGACATGGGTCCGCATGTGCACACACGCAAGTGCAACCCTTTGATCGCAGAAGTGGACGCTGAGTTTTGAGTGGAATCCGCACCTGCGATGGGAATTCCGCAGGTGCGGTGACGCATATGCGAAGGCAGGTTCACATATGCGGAATAACCGGGCAGAAAAAGAGAAATTCGAGGGTTTGATTCCCATTTCGATTTTGGGACTTTGAGAGCTCGCAATGGGCGATTATTTTTTTTTGACTTGAGGGATTTTCAGAGAAAAGCTTTTGGGTAACGATTCTTAACTCCTTTATGGTTATATTCCACTAATCTATGGTTGATTTCATCATTTAAATTTCGGATTTGGATTGAAAATTTGGGAAAAATGGGAAGAAGTTCTTCAACTAATATTTTGGGTTTGATTGAGAATTTGACATCGGATTTGGATAATTTTGGTACGAGTGAACTCGTGAGTGAATGAATGTTCATATTTTGTGACTTTTACCCGATTCTGAGGCGTGGGCCCGGGGAAACTTTTTGGGGCGATTTTCTAATTTCTTGTTTTAGCTTTGATTTCATTAATTAGATTAATTTCTTATAGTTGTATTTATGGTATGTAATTGATTTTGGCTAGATTTGGGCCATTCAGAGTCGGATATTCGTGGTTAAGGCATTGTTACCGATTGATTGAGCTTGGTTCGAGGTACGTATCTTGCCTAACTTCGTGTGGGGGAACTACCCCTTAGGATTTGAGTCTTTTATGCTAATTGTAGTCCGTGTACGCGAGGTGACGAGTACGTGCCCGCACTTATTTGTGGCAATTGGCCTTTTAAGGATTCTTAGGTTCTTGTATTCACTGAATATGCAGTTATTTTCGTTATGATTACGTTTCTTAACATTATGGTTTCACTTCTACCTGCTTTAATTGGAATTAATTGCTTCATGATCCACTCTTGTTGTTCATTTGATTCATATGTGCCATAAACTGAAATGATTATCTCTTCTATTGTCATGTTATTTTTTTCCCTAACTGCTTATCTTTATTTGAAGTTATAATTGTCTCTTCTGTAATTGTTCATCCTTAGTTGAGGCAAAGATTACCCCTATACTGCTTATTCTTAATTGAAGTTGTTGTACCTCTTTCTTAATTGGCCAACCTTAAAAGAAGTTAGATATCCTATATGTTAGTGACTTGTCCTTATTTGAAATTATTCGCCTTGCGTAGCTCCCTCGTTGTCGAACCGTACCTTGTAGACCGTGTTACACAATATTTCCTTTCTTGCTGAGCTATTCTATTATGACTAGCATTCTCTATTGTTGCTACTTCTTGTGAATTAGTTCCTCCGTTTCCTTGAGTTCTGGAATTTCTAAGTTGACTTATTTGTCGTACCATTGTACTATTGTCACTGTTGATGTTGTATTTGTTATTGTGATGCACGAGGTTTCTGCCGTACGGTTGTGGTTATTGTGATGCACGAGTTTTTTGTCGTGCAGTTGTTGTTATGGTGTTGCACGAGATTTCTGTTGTGCTATTGTTACTATTGATATTTGCACATGCGGCGTGACAAGGCGGGATATATATGGATATATATATATGTTGGTTGCGCATGTGGCGAGACAAGGTGGGAACATTGTTATGCACGCGTGGCGAGACAAGGCAGGCACTTACTTTATTATTGCACACGTGGCGAGACAAGGTTATGTGAGGGATGGATTTGTGATGATTCGTGATGGCCTGGGGGCATTCTTGTTGTTGATATTTGTGTAGTGGACTTACCCGCGTGGGCTTTATCTTGTGAAAGCTGTGAGAAAATATTCTACGTGTTGTCCGTTCTTTTTCCTTATGCTTATTTGTTGGTATGGACTATGTTAGGACACTTGCACAAGCATACACGTAGTTAAGCACTCTTATTGGATAAGAGGTTTTCTTGATATTGTTGAGCATAGATGCTCACCCTTGTTTACTTGCCTTCTATGTGAGAATGGCTCTATTGGCACGTGAGTCATTAGTGCGGTTATGAGGTGTTATGAAGGCACAGGATGCCAAGTATTAGGGTTCAGGTATTGAGACCCGTGAGTTGTGATTTGTCCGAGATTCTAGAGTTTGTTGACTAAAACCTGATGTAAAAGTGGTTGTAGTTGTTGAGTTATTACTTGTCCCTGTTGTATTTGTGATTCCGGATTTAGGTTGTGTTCCATTCACTTTTCTGTGTCATTTTTATGGTATTTTGTTGATACTTGTTGTTTCTTTTCTTATTGAAATTACTGTATTGTGAGCCATATTGCATAGTCTTTATGTAGATATCATATTTCTGTTGTTCCTATACATATACTTGTTCAGTTTATTAGACGAGTGGGTGTTTTGAGTGTTCCTCGTCACTACTCCACCGAGGTTAGTCTTGATACTTATTGAGCACCGCTGTGGTGTGCTCATTCTACACTTCTGCACATTTTTGTGCAGATCTAGGTATTTGTTCGTCAGTAGCTGGGTCGTTGTTGTGGAGACTCAAGGTAAACCTACTGGTGCGTTCGCAGGCTTCAGAGTCACCTTCAAGTTTTCGTTTTGCACTGTTTATTCTTATTTCTGGACAGTTGTATTTGAAAGTTTTCTAGCAAACACTCTGTAGAGCTTATGACTTGCACTACCGGTTTTGGGAATTGTAAATTTTAAGAGATTTCTATTTCAAATTGTCATATGTTATTTAAATAATGTTGTTGTCTCAATTAATGTTAGGCTTACCTAGTCCCTAAGACTAGGTGCCATTACGATACCCAAACGAAGGGAAATTTGGGTCGTGACAATGGAGTAGAGAGGCTGTTTCTGATAGACCTTCGGCTTAAGAAAACGAAAAAGACAAAAGAGAATATATCAGTACCATCAACAGAAACCATAGAAATAATAAATCATTATAAGAAACCAAAAAATAGTTGAAACGCAATATAATAACCAGTAAAGAAAAACAGGTGAATAGCGAGAACACAACATAAACCACTAGAAATCTAAGACAATCCTATCAGTCTATCCCCGCACCCGGAACGAAGTAGAAAAAATGCTCAATTACCTCATAATCTACAACCCTAATGCTCGATCTCCACACCTTCCTATCAAGGGCCATGTCCTCGGAAATCTGAAGCCTCGCCATGTCTTGCCTGATCACCTCTCCCCAATACTTCTTAGGCCGCGTTCTACCTCTTCTCGTTCCCACCAAAGCCAACCGCTCACACCTTCTTACCGGGGCATCAGGGCTCCTCCTACGCACGTGCCCAAACCATCTAAGTCTCGCTGCCCGCATCTTGTCATCTATAGGAGTCACGCCCACCTTCTCTCGAATATCTTCATTCCTAATCTTATTCATCCAAGTGTTCCCACACATCCACCTCAGTATCCTCATCTCTGCTACTTTCATCTTCTGTATATGTGAGTTCTTAACCGGCCAACACTCTACCCCATACAACATGGCCGGTCTAACCACCGCTCTATAAAACTTACCTTTGAGTATCAATGGCATTTTTTGTCACACAGGACTCCAGATACTAACCTCCATTTCATCCAACCCAACCCTATACGGTGTATCAAAAAATATCATGCTACAAATAAAAGAAGAAAACATGAATAATAAAGGAGACAAAAAACTGGCAGAGAGGAAACATTGCATATAATATAAATAAGCATATCACAACAGGTTAAAGGATATAATAATATTACAAACTCTCATTGTTCCTCCAGCGTTATATATGATATACAAAAAAATTAGAAGCTACTCTTAAGCAACAAACTCAAGGTTCAAGGAAATAGTTCGTACCAAATAGTGTTCTATAGAGCTCTCCCATTTCCTTGACATCTTGTTAATTTTTTCCATTTTCCAAAACTTTCCCTAGCATCAACACTTCTCTTTCTTTCTATTTGTTGTTAGTTTCTTTATCTTTAACTTTTTTTTTGATTACTCATATTGAAAATATTTCAACACTATCAGCTGTATTTAGATTTTAGTACAACCAATATAAACACTTGAAACAGAAGCTTCGGAATAATATTAGATCAAATGCCAAAGTTACGTATATAAAAGTTTCAGCAGGAAAATATATAAAAGTTACATATACCAGCCTCTTGCAACGCAACTTATGAATAGCGCAACGGGCATAATACATATGTCACCTACATTTGTATAGTCCATAGTCCTGAAATCACCTCAATGGCCCTACGAGAACAAATGCATGATATATTGGCCCCGCCAAACAGGTAGAATAAAGAAACAAAAATCTCAATAATTTGCTAATAGAGGAGGAACAAAAATACTTAGCACCACATACCAATATCTTATCACTCCCAAAATCACAAAGTGCTAGCTCATGTGTGTGAGGAATTAATCCACAAAAACAATATAAGCCACAAACAATCAGAGCCGAAAGGCAAGAAGTGAAGTGATAGAAAAACATATGTTATCAGACAATCAACCATGCAAGTCTATTTAACCAAATATGGTTAACTATATTTTACAGCTTAATATAATCTTGAAAATGTACTTTTGAGACTGAAATTTTATAACACTCTAATCAATATTCTTAAAGCATGACACTTCTAATATACACATGAACAAATGAATAGTTCTAAAATGAGATACAAAAGGATGGAAGGAAAATTAGTATAGTGAACAAAATGTTTAGTAGCACGAACACTCCTAAGAAGCGGTTGACTCATAAAGCAGAATATTCGCCTTCAAGTGCAAACAAAATAATTTTAAGGAAAAAATTCAACTCAAGCAACAAATTTGTACAGTAGAATCAAGATTTCTTCGAAATAATTCAACTACATGAACATAATTTTTAAGAAATCAACTTATATTCATCTTTTAAAAGAGAAGATCAAATCATTGATAAAACTCAAAGCAACATTGAGAATTTATTTAAGAAGCAATCAAATCTCAAGCAAATATGTTCACTAAAATCAATATTTTGGCAAAAAACAAGTCAACTAAGCTTAATCTTCAAGGAAAAATCAACTGAAGTTCATCTTCTTCAAAATAAAACATCAAATATAATGACAAACTATTCAGTTTAATTAAAATCTCATAAAAATAACAAAGACAAAATAATAACTTTAAAGAAAAGAAAAACCCAGTTCAAGAATATTGGGGCGATGCAAGTAAAATTGCTTGATTGCGAGGAAAAAACAACACACGAGCAAATCAGACAAAATTACCAACATGCACGAAGAAATTCCAACAAAAACAACCCAAAAGAAGAGAAAAGCTACCAGATACCCATAAAAGTCCAATTAGGAAAAATATGTATGCATTTGCCAAATTAAGATTAGAGGAATAATCACAAGAATGGAAAAATACAGCACAACCCGGAGATAGCTTTAAACCCAAACAGAAAATATTAAAAAAGAACAATGCGAAAGACGCAGAGAGGAGCAAAAGGGAAGGAAGAGGATCACAAGTAAGAGACCGTTGATTTTGGATTTTACAAAGAGAGTGTTGATTTTGGATTTTGAATTAAGTGAGCGTGTGGGAAATAGAAACGAAGAGGAAGAGATAGAATTAGGTGATGGCACACGTGGTATGATGGAGAAAAGAAGTATAAGACACATATGTAAATGTGAAACATATCTTATTTTTTTATTTTTAATTCTCTTAGGTGTAAAATAGATTTATTTTAGGAGATTTAATATAAAACTTAAAAAAAATAAACCAATTAACCTAAGTTGTATTGGTGGATACCAAAAATTATTAAGTTACTTTCTTAGACATACATGAGTAATAAATTCAAGCATAACTAAGACTCAAAAGTAGTAAATTTATTTGCTTCAGCATAAATTAACTTGATAAAAAAGAAAGTAATGTTGTACAAGAAAAAAGGAAACAAATAATGACCGAGTTCAAAATAACCCCTGCCTTTTTCCGAATTTCCGTTTAAGCCACTGTAGCACACAGTTCGCGTTGCTCAATAAACTCACCTCCCCTGAACTATCTCCCGCCAGTTTTCTTCATTTCTCACAATTCATTCCGATTAACTTTCCAAATCTCTCTCTCTCTCTCTCTCTCTCTCTCTAAACTCTCAGTTCTCTCTCTACAGAAACAATGGTGAGTTTGGCAGAGATATCATCGTTTAATGCATTTAGTACCACGCTATTCGAATTTTGACTCATTTTGATTTCATTCACATATAATTGTCAGATTAATTTTCTATCGGATTTTCAGGTTACTGCTCAGAAAGTGAAGGAATCAGAAAAAACCCTGTTAACTTCATCCTCTGCAACCGCTGAAGTAGAAATGACAGAATTGCTTGATTCGCCCTCCTCTGAAACCGATGAAGAAGAAGAAACGAGAGAATTGGTTATTGATATTGAGCCACCACCACGCTCCTCTGAACTGATCAATGAAGAAGAAAGGAAACGAGTATTTTTCGAAAAAATAAAGGCTGGAGACATTGCGTCAGTGAGAAAGATTATCAAGAAATACCCTAGCTATTGTACTACTAAGGATGAGTTCGAAAGGTATCCTATTGTTACTGCCCTTATTGATGATGGGGGAGAAGATATGATGCGTTTGTTGATTCGGTCATGCCCAGAGTCTCTTCATTTCAAGACTCCTTCTGGTGAAACTTTGCTTCACTGGTCACTCCGTCAAGAAAAATGGAACTGCTTCAGTTTACTATGCAAGACGCATCACAGGCGAAAAGATCGCCACATTCTCGATATGCCTGCCCGCCAAACTGGCGAAACTTACCGTGAAATTGCTGTACAGCGTCGTTTCCTTAAGGTCCCTCTCTCTCTCTCTCTCCCTCTCTCTATATATGCATATAACACTGTAAAAGATTGTTTTGCACTGTTAATTCTGTAGAATGAAAGCAATTTTCTTAGACAATGTTATGACCTTAGTCACACAAAACAGAATTAACAACTAAAATGGAAATTTCAAGAGTTTTGGGACGATTTTCTACAATTATTAGGGCCATTTAATTTGAACATAAGTTATACATATATTATAATACAAGAATTTGTAATGCAAGGATTAAAACTACAGGGATTGTAATGGGGAGATTATTTTGCTAGAATTTCAAGTAGAAGGATCGTGTCACAGGACGATGAACAGTAAAATCTAAATCTATTGGCTTCGACTTTCTGCGCTTGTTCGAATTCTTAGATGGACCTATTTTGATTTAAAATTCAGCTGGTTAAAGGAAAGAATTGTGGTCTCTTTTTTTGTTTGAAATATGACTTAGGGTTTTATTCCTCAAATCCCCCTTTAGATAGGGAGTCTTATTACAGCAGTAGAAAGCCTAATCCTGAAGCAACTAGAAAACATAGATTGAGATCAGATCTGATCTTTGACATTCCATTATTACATATGATTAGCAGGTCAGGCAATTGGCTTTGGAATCAATGTTAGATCACTAGCTAGATAGCTACTTCACCTTCAAAAGCAGTCAATATAAGGAATCAAATATTAGATCATTAGCTAGATAGCTACTTGCCCGAGATAAAGATTCTTTAAGGCTAAGAATACGACTTCGAGAGGGACGAGCATACATTGTATGCAAAGCAGTCCATACATCAGAAGTGTCAGCAGTATTCACAAGTGGAAGAACTTCTGTAGAAAGAGAGGCAATAATTGCACTTCTTAACAATTGATCTTGACGATACCAATAGTCAGATCGAATTTGCTGTGTAGATGGCTGTGCGGTAACAACCTGTGTGAATCCATATCCAATAAGAATGGAGCGCCATTGTGAATTCCAAGTTTTATAATTCGATGGCGTGAGTTTAATGGAGGCCTGAAGTGAGGGTGTAATATTAATCAAGGATGACTGAGAAGATGAACTTGTGTTTGGTTGAGAAGGGACAGTGAGTGAGGGGATTGGGTTTATTATCTGAGGAGAAAAAGAAGTAGACGTAGATGCTGGATATGGAGTCTGTAAAGACGGGAGAGAAGGAAGGGTCTGATTAACAGAAGGTTCCATCAAATAATTTGTAGAAAGGTAGAAGGAGCAGCCATGTGAAAAGGTGACATGGATGTTGCAGGTAGAGAACCCAAAGATGGGTGAAACAACGAAGAGTTGATAGCAGATCCTGCGGGATTTAAAGTAGACGACATAGTAGTTGCAGCCACTGACAAAGGATGAGTGCCAACCAGAAGTGACGGAAGGTGTCCGACGCTATGAGATGCATCGGCTGTAGTGATGTCAGTCATGAAGGGAGGAGTTATTGGTGCTATAGCAGAACTGGTAGTTGGAATCAAAGGTGAGGAAGATTAGGTAGATTTTCCTTCAGCATCCATGGGGCGTCAAAATAATGGTGGATAGTTGCGCCGTTAGGCAGTATAGTCCTGATACCATAAAAGAGTTGTATAGAACTCTGAAAAGCTAATGTTATTGACTAACTAATGTGTATGTGTCACACAGAATTCTCTGCCAACTAGGGACTGACTAATCCTAAGAATGAGCTATTACTTGTATTAATCAAGCAGCTAAGCAATAAATGGCAAAACAAAAGAATGAGAAAGAACAAAGCAGGCGTGTCATGGTCCTTACCTTCCATCCTGCAAATGTGAAATACATCAGATCCACAAAATCTAAGTTTAATAGAGATAATAATTCACAAACAACCATGACATCTAAAGTACCTGATTCTTTAAGCAAGTAGAAGAACAGCAAAAGTTTTTACTCTGCAAAGCTGAGCTGTTTTCCAGCAGCTGCCAATTGTAGTAATGGGACGGAAAGGAAGAGTACAAGCCAGGATTCCCATGGTAATATTTTCATGATCAAACACATGTAGGAGCCAAAAAACATAGATACTGAGATCTGAGGCCACGGTTTAAATGGAAAACTGCGTAAAATGGAGATAACAAAAGGTAATGATGCTACGAAAGCTGTTGAGTTGAATAATATGAATGATGAAGTGACAGACGATTCTCTTTTATCTTGGACTATTCGACCTGTATCATAGTCATAGATGTAACTAGCCTTGGCAATGAAGCACGGGAAATGACACGCTGCTATAAGCGTTACAACAGCAAATAGAGTAGCCGCAGGCAGTAGAACATATTCTATCTTCACTTTGAGGGCAGCATCGGTGTTTAATTGTGATCTCCCCTTCTCAGTCCCAGAAGAATGTACTGCAGAGCAGTTTCTGTCATTCTTTGCTATGTCTTTGAACTTGCCAACTCCAGCCTGCTTAGGGATCTTGTCTTCTCTCGTGTTACTATAACTAAAAAGACGTAGATGGCACAGCCTGCTTAAGCATGCTCTGAAAGAACTGATGCCCGAAAACTTGGTGACTTCTGGATAACCAACAGATGCCAGCAACTTCTGCATCGATACAAATGGTAAACATGAGTAACCCAATTTTCACGAGAGATGCAGTATTGGGTTCTGTGGGCAAGTTGAAACACCAGTTCCACATTCTGAATTTCATTAAATTATGGTAGTAACAAAAGCAAAGCATAACTATATCATACTACGAATGTTGACTGAAACAGCAGGCTTCATCCTGCGTTTACTGTTAAGATGTGTTTGCATTTGTTTTAAAAGCTTCTACTAATTAGATATCAGAAATAGTTGTTGGATCCACTGTGCCTGATGTTTTTCCTTTGCCTAGTCCATTGCTTCTTTCTAAAAGGTTGTCATGTCCATGGAGTTCCGTTATGACTAATATTCTTTGTTAATCCACCTGCGTCCCAGGTTTCTTGATTATTTGTATTTCTCTTTATAGGAAGAAATTGTTTAGTGAATGCATTACATTATGACAACAAGAATAATTTAGATATTAGAATGTGCTTATAGTGGAAAAGAATGGTTGTTTATTACTATACCTGATGTGATTATGATTCATTAACATCTTGCTTCTGTTCTCTAGTTGTTGACTTGAAGCGACTTCTGTTCTAGTTGGAGAAACTTCTCTAGTTGTAAACTCAAATTTTATTTCTTCCACTTTAATGCAGCCTTGTGATAAAGTTGGCCGAAGCACTACAAGAACAATTTCGAATGTATCCGAGGAGAATTCTGCAAGAACACCGAATGAGCCAACGGTATGGTCTGCGGCTTTAACAATGATGGTGCTAATTGCAGGTGGGTCTTTTGCAGCTCCACTTAGCTATCACGGTTTGTATCCAGTTTTAGCTGCGGATCAAGGGAAGATTGTTAATCTCAGCATGCATGATTTGTTTACATATCCAAGTGCCATTATGGACGGGTTTCTTTTCTTTACTACAATCACGGTTGCTTTCATATCAGCCATGCTAGGCATTTTGGTTGCAGTTTGCATGATATTTAGGAGACGGGAGTGGGGGACTGCCTTGGCAGTTTTTACCTTTTTTGTCATAACATCCATGTTAGTAAGCTTTTGCAGTACACTAAATAAGCTCTTTCCCCGTGTCGTAAGAATAGATGGCGTGCATGTGGAATTCCCAGGAGGTGTAAGAATAGATGGAGTGCATGTGGAATTCCCAGGAGGTGTAAGAATAGATGGAGTGCATGTGGAATTCCCAGCAGGTTCTGTTTTGGTGTTCTACAGTGTGTACGTTATTATTCTTGCCAGTACATTAGCACTTATTGCCCAGAGGATCCGTGGAGCTTTGTAGTAGAAGGGTAAAAGTTCAACATGATTGACACTTTAGTTTAGTGTAGTCTCAGCCTAATAGTTGCACCATTATTTGGAGCCGGTCATTGTTTTGGGATATTAGAGAAATCTTGTGAAGTATATGCTGCTATGCTATATTGCTATGGTTATGAGTGCCTTTTCCCATGTGATGCTTAAATGGCTTATATCTTTGACATGCTATGGCTCTTTTAATACTTCTATTATGTTAGCTGCTTCCGTTCCGCTGTGATTTTTCTCTTTCTTTTCTTTTGTTTAAGATAAATCACTTTTGTGTGCTATGTTGGACTTTTGTCTTCTTTAACACTGAATCATCGACCAATGTAATTGGGTTGATATACATCTGAATCAGTTACATATAATTTCTTAAGATGTTGACAATTCCTTACAATATTGTCTTCTCATTTTCTCTTCCCTTGCTAGGCTTCTTGAAGGAATTACTGCTACAGAGGTGGAATTCTTCCATAATTCAATTAGTGAATGTTATAGTACAATAAAATACTTCTTTATCCCAACTATATTTATTTTCCGAAAGTTGTGAGTATAATTGGCTCATTCATATGTAGTTCCTTCTAATATCCTTTTCCCGTAGCTCGATCTTCCTTCACTTGGCTAAAGAAATACCACTGGTTTTTGCTCCACAAAGCCTTCTCTAATCATTCCAACATATGCAAAATAGGTAAAATTATAATAAATCAGTCCACAAAATTAGCCCCATAACTTTTAGTTAATTAAGGGACAAAAGAAAATATAAAGTACTAATAATATGGAGAAATACAATCATATCATCGAGTTCACATGGATCAGAAGAAGAAAAATTAAGATCAGGAATATTGATGGTTGGGGTAGAATAGTCACGTCAGTTTTTCGGCCAAAATAACATATTTCGATCACTTTTGTACTTTTGTTAACTACGCTATAAAAACATGATTTTTAAGTTATAAAAAAAATAACTTTAATTTTGTATTGCAATTTGCAAAGGTCAATCATTGAACTGCTTATTCCAGATAAGTATCAAGTAAACAATTGATCAGTGAAAACTTTTGCATGAATTCGGGAGACAAGTTCAATCAGTCTAATATAATAAACCAAAAGCTATTAGCTTTAATATTCGGAATGCGTCCAAAACCAGATTATTTCCAAAGAAAAACAGTACTCGTACACAATCTGTAAATACAGGGGCGGATCTACCTTATGAGGTAGGGGTATCACGGCACCCGCTCGCTTTGTTAAAATTCTTACTGTGTACATAATATTTCTGTGAAAGAAACGTATAAATGGATAAAGTGGCATGCAAAAGTCACAAAGTGTCATTCGTTCAGCCTTCCCTTTGAAGGTTTACTTACTAAGTCTCTCTTCTTTATTTTTTTAACTTTCGGTCCTCATTTTGTTTTTATCATTATACATTACTTTATGAACAATTATTTTCTATAGGTAATTTGAATTGATTTTAGTTAGCATATAATTTTTTTATTTTTAATGAAACGATATTAATTTATATATTGAAATATAATTTGAGCAATATCTTCTATTGGGTTTTGAAGAAAAAATTAAATGGCTTGATTGATAGTCGTTTTGAGTAGAATATTATAAGTTGAATGTTGAAGGATTTTTTAAAAAAATAATTGTCATATAACTCAACAGTTAAGATGGAAAAATAAACAAAGAACAATACAAGTAAATTAATCTAGTCAAACAAAGAATATATAGTGTAGTTAAGGTACTCTTTAAGCAAATCTTTATATTGGAAGCGCTCTTTCATGAAATTTTGTTTTTCTTTTGCATTTTTATTTAGAATGTGTTTAAATTAATCGTTAAATTTTTTAACTAAAATCGAACTTATTTGCCTCTGGTAAAAATTTGAACTAAAATCGACCCATTATTCCTAATCTGCCTTTGTAGCTACTCACATGTATATTGTATGCATAACACGGTGGCACCCGCAACCTTCGAATCCTGGATCCGCCTCTGGGTAAAAGCAAAAATAATTAGCGATGAATTATCACTGGAACTACATCAAGTTAATTTACTCGGCTGATATACAAGAAAGATAAATTACTCAGCTGATTTCTCTTAAAATCTTTCGTAACCTAATTATCGTACTCCTTGAATATAGTTTTGGCGTGGCAAGCAGTATTTTTTAAGAATGGTATTTTGTCCACGCGAAGCTTCACGCACTATCTTACTTTGCCAAGTAGAATCAATCCAGTTCCCTGCTAAAATGTTTGAGGGTTAATACTCTGCTCCACTTCCTGGGTTATTTATTATCTTAAATTGAAAATTCCAGATCAGCGCCTCCCTCAGAGCTCCATGGGAATTAGAACTTTGTCTAAAATCCATATTCAGATAAGAATTGGTTAAATTTAATGTTTTCGTATTGATCACCTTCATTAATTGTCAATCTCTAAGACAATTGTGCGATTGACCATTACCATTATGAGATTGTTAAAGCCGTATAAAAGCTCAAGCTTTAGGGCAGATGGTAACTTAATACACCAAATAATATGCTGGAAGTTGTTTCCATTCAATACAACCACAAAATCATCAAATGACAAGTCCAAAAACTCTCATACAATTGCTATTCTTAAGAAAGAGTCTAAAGAAAACAGATAAAAACACCTTCAGTTGATATGTGGATCCACCTTTTTTATTTACACATGAAGCTACACAAGAGTACCTTTTTCTGAAGCATATAAATCCTTATACATTCATAAATTTCAGATCTCTAAAAGTACCTGATTCTTTAAATAAGTAGCGGAATTGCAGGTCTTTCCTCTGCAAAGTTGCACAGTTTTCCAGAAGCTGCCAATAATAGCAATGGGACGGAAAGGAAGAGTACCAGCCAGGATCCCAGTGGTAATATTTTCATGATCATGCACATGTAGGAGACATAATACATAAATACTGCCATCTGAGTCCACGGTTTCAATGGTAAACTAGGCAGAATGGACATAACAATAGCCAATGATGCTACAAAACCTATTGAGTTAAATAATATGAATGAAGAAATGATGGGGGAATCTCTTATATATTGGACTATTCGACCTGTATCACCGTCATAGATGTGATTAGCCTTGGCAATGAAGTAAGGCAAGTGAGAAACTGCTGTATGCATTACAGTAGCTAATAGAGTAGCCACAAGTGATAGAACACATTCGTCCTTTACCTTGAGGGCAGCATTAGTATTTAATCGTGATCTCCCCTTCTCATTCCTGGAAGAATGTACAGCAGAGCAGTTGCAGTCATTCTTTTCTAGGTCTTTGAACTTGCCAACTCCAGCCAGCTTAGGGATCTTCTCTTCTCTCGTGTTGCTATAACTAAAAGGAGGTAGATGATGCAAGCATTTAAAAGTGTTAGCTATGTACGATCTGAAAGATCCGACACCCGAAAACATGGTGACTTCTGGCTCACCAACACGTGCCAGCAAATTCTGTATTGATACAAATGTGTAAAATATGAGTAGCTTTCTAAGGTAACTAATATAAATTCCCCACCCCTCTACTTACTAATTGAAAGAACACACCCTTTATATATAAAATTATAAATCAAGAAAAATCCTCGCAAGAGTATAAGAGTGAGAAGAACCACCACAGAAACAAAAAAAATTATTTATGAAGCAGGAAACTGAGCAACAAATCTTTCCAGTAATAAGGTGCATCTACCTTCTCAAAAGGCCCATGGTACATCAAGGCAAAAGGAGGATGACACAAAGAAGCAAGATTGTCTTGAGCAGCATCTGTTGTAGGAGTAGAACGTTTCTCTGCCTCCAGGACTCCAGGACGCTTCATTTCCTCCTCAAAGTTGCAGGAGGGAGCAACTAATCGAGGTTCACGTGATGAACCTCCCACTCCCGATGAACTAAAGAACACAAGAAAATCAATTCAATAAAAGGATACAAATGGAAGGGTTAAAAACACCCTTTAGAAAATCAAAATGGCAAAATAGTATAGATTAGCAATGCACACAACCGCTAGTAATCTTTGTCATGTCAGCGAATTTCAATATCTAAGTGCATGTACAACTAGGCCGCGCTCCAGAAATTGCAAAAAACAGTGTTGTCAAAAGCGAAAAGCGCAAAAAAGCGCTAAAGCCCTGCTGGGGCTTAAAGCGCAAAGCGCACTTAAAGCACGGCTTGACTAAAAAAAGCGCAATAAGGAGAAAACTGCTTAATATGCGAAGATATGAAAAGATAAAGTTATACTTAAGTCTTAATATGAAAGCTAAACCCATACATAAGTGTTAATATGAAATTCTAAACCATACTACTTCTAATCACTAATATAATCATATTCTTCTATGTAATTTTCCACAGAAGGGTGACCCTCATCAGTATCACTCGACTTATATCCTTCAAGAAAGAGCCATACCATTTGTGAAAGAGGTATGACAGTTGTGTTGTTTGCACTGAGAGAACAACGAATGCAGTTCATAGTACAATTTTGATCGCATCACAACCATAATAATGAAAAGAGAAAGACATGAAGAGGAAGAAGAGGACGACAGTAGGTTTTAATCTATGAGCAACATCAATTATTCTGAGTGCCAGATATCTATAATAACGAGGAAACACATTTTTCCCTGGATAAATATCTATGTGAGGGAACTTTATGATGCCTCACATAAGACAAGAATGTAGAACTATTCTTGTGCAACATAACAAGCAGAGAACTAGAAACCTGAACCAGCAACCAGCTTGATCCTTATTGTACTTTTGAGAAATTCTATTGGGAAAATGCATCTTATCCATATGTAGAAGAACAATGCTTTGAACATTTCGTTTTGAAAAAGATGATTTGAGCTTGTGCTGGAAAGCACCAGGTTACCCTAAAGTCTCCAAGTTAGTTGTGGCTGATGAGTGTTGGAAGTGTACAGTGAAGACATGATTTCCGGAAGAAACCATATCCTCAAACCCCAAAAAGTTGAGCGGAGATGCACAATATTAAAGCCAGAAACAATAAGAGGGAAAAAGATTGCTCTATCAAACCTGAGGAATTGGTGTGATGGGAATAATATGGAGAGAAAAAAAAACTCTAAGAACAGTATAACTTTGTTTTGATTCAATTTGCTTGAATGAGAAACTAACAAACACAAAAGGCTCACATATAGACAACCAGAGTACATTAAGAAGTATGAGAAGTATGACAGGTAAAAACAAAAATTGAAAGATACAAAAAGTAATTAAAAAAGACAAAAAAATTAACTAACATAGAAAGATCACAGGGTATTAAAAATACCTCAAGCTCGGATCACCAAGAAGCGCATCATTTCCCAATTGTGGAGAATTAACAGATGCTGCTGCCCCACCCTCATTTCCGATGTAGGAAAGCTGAATTGCTTCCTCAAGATTCCAGCTTGTTGCCTGCCACACAGAATATTTACAATCCACCTTATACAAACTAGGTTCAAAAAATTACCAAAATGGAGAAAAGTCATCAATTTCAATTGCACGATAATTCAATATTCTGCATAGGCCCCTGATGGAAACAGGATTCAACAAGAGCCAACAAATAGCCAAAATCAAGCAAAGGTCAATGTCATCAGTAGCAACAAAACCCTCTACCTACCCAGCATTTCATTACCTGCTTACTTACCCACCCATCGACGTATGTTATTACCAATACATGAAATAAATGCCTCTCCACGCCCCAACAACTAAAAAATTCACAAACTAAGTTGTCGACAAAGCTTGAGAAAATAAATTTGTGTGATATAGCGTCAGAAGGCCAATCAAGATGATTTGAGGGCAAAGCTACTACTGCACATTGGATGAAATACAGATTCCTGTTTCTGCTAGCCTTTTGGTGCAAATTTCAGATGGGTATGAAATTCGCAACATGATAGATTTCATTAGCTCGCTACAAGAATAGAATCTTTTGTTTAAAGGTTATCCCCTTCTCTTGTTTCATCACAGGGGAATGCACACTTTTGTACCGGCTAATCACCATCTTGGTGTCTGGTTTTATTCTATTAATAACATCTCTTATTTACTGATAAAGAAACAAAGGGAAGGGCTCAATTAATATAACAGCAAACAAAAGTACAAAGTCTAATGTACAAGTCTCATCCATCTATTTCCTGTGCTAAAAGTTGAACATGCTTCGCCAAACAAAAAGAAACCCCAAAATTCATTTAACTTCCACAGGATTGACATCATCTCATATTCTAGTAACAAGATAGAATGTAAAATTGGACATACATCGTGATTCATGACATAAAATCTAGACCCCAAAGGAGCTAAATTTTCTATTTTTCATAACGGTTATGTCCGGACCAGGTTGTACGCACCTCAACTACTCCACATGCATCCTTCCACTAGTACATGCCCCAAAGTCTTAGGTGGCTGGGAAGTAATCAAGCCATCCCTTCGGTGCAAAGCTCAAATCTTTTATTTTTTAATAAGTAAATTCTTTTTTATAAAGCTTGGATCTTTAAATCAAAAGATTTAAATTAAAAAAAACGAGAACAAACACAAAAGCTCAAAAAATTAATTTAATTTCTCAACACGATAATGCCCAAAAAAAACACTCTTTAACTCCAACTTTAAATACATAGTAGAGAAAAGGTTTGATACAAATATATAATTATGCTAGCACACTACTCTCTTTAACACCCGAACTAATACCTAGTTAAAAAAATTAAAACACGCACACACTCAGAGTACATCCACACACATAATTACAACTTAAATCCTGGATATGCTACTATATATAAAGCAAAAAAACATATATAGTGATATTTATAAAAAAGGAATATTTTTTAGAACCTGGAGGAACTGTCGGACAGTATCGGCGGTTTGACCAACGGCGATTTCAAGGAAAGACGAAACTAACATCTACTGGTCCGTCGCAGAAATTACGTCGTCCATTGCTTCTCTCCTCTGAGTGTTCCGACTGTTACTTTTTGTAAAAAGAGAAAATTGAAACCCTAATTATGATAAATTTTACTCTCTGTAGATTTGTTTCCACACCGCACCGAATGATATATATAAATAAGAGGGTGTTTGGGTGGGCTTAAAAGCTGGTGCATATTTTGGCTTAATTTGGTGTTTGCTTAACATCTAAGTGCTTTTAAGTTAGGGCGCTCTTAAGCCAAAACAAGCTAAAAGCCATAACTTTTTTCGTTTTTACCATCCCTTAAATTATTTTTTAAACCCCAAAATACCCTTCCCTCGTTAAAACCCTAACTACGACTCTTTTCTTTTCTCAATCAATCTTGACGTTTTCCTTCTGCTCTCACTCGAGCTCACAATCTCTTCCTCATTTGGAGATAAAAGTCTGCGTGCAGTAAAGAAACTTGGAGGTTGAGTTGCTTGGTAGACAACGTTGTTGATCAGTTTAAGGTAAGGTCCTATCTTTTACTTTGGTTTTATTTCGTTTTAAGATCATGATGAGATATTAGTGATTCACTAACCAAAAAATTGTGTCCGTTCTTTTTTCTTTTGTTACTTAAAGAAAGTTCAATATGAATGGTTGAAGCAATTTAACGTTGCATGGATGAATAATTGCAATGTTATGGTATATCTTTGTTTCTATTATATATCAGCCATAAGATCACTATAGTCTTGAGTATATTGTTGTCATTATTTGATGCAATTTTTTTTTCTGTTGCAAATTCTTCCGTTAATTAGATTGAGGTGCAAGTGTATTGCTCTATCGTTGATGACTGGTTATATGTCAGGATTTTATTTGAAGTATGGAAGAATGTGGCAACATGCACTTTAGGAGGTTGAAATTATCATTATTTTTGTCGGAAAAAAAAAAAAAAGGAAGTTCTTATTATTGGCATCCTGTGGATGCTCTATTTACAAAAGAACATTAGTCAATCATTACATGTAGCTTCTATTCACAATCTAAGAATTGTAGAAGCTATTATTTTCTATTTCCTTTTATGATGAAATATTTCTATTTATTTACTTCTTAGGTTAGAATATCATCGTACAGAGCTTACGAAGAATGTTTATTTTCTTCAGATTGTTAACATTCAAACATGTCGGAAAATTTTACCGGACGAAATAATGCTAAGTGGGGTGATGATGTCCATATTAAATTTGTTGAGTTGTGTGAACAAGAGATAAGAAAAGGAAATAGACCTAATACTTATTTGTCTAGAAAAGGATGGAAAAATATGGTTAATGAGTTTAATAAGAAGACCGGAAGAATCGTATGATAAAAAACAAATGAAAAATCATTGGGATTATATGAAAGCCGAATGGACTCTTTTTAAGCAGCTGATGAAGGGGGAGACAGGGTTAGGATGGGATGAAAACAAAAAAATAATTGTTGCGAATGATGATTGATGGGAGCAAAAAATTAAGGTACAAATCTCACGCCCTTCTATATGTCTTTTTTAAAGTATTTCATTGTTAATCTTTATTATTTTCTTAAGTTAATTAATAATTTATGTTACAGGAGAATGCTAAATACAAAAAATTTAGGAATAAAGATCTTTCTCTTATATGGTTTCGATATGATGCGTTGTTTCCTGATATTGTTGCCACTGGAGAGAGAGCACGAGCAGCAAGCCAAGAACAGATGTCGGGGATTGGATTAGATTTAGATGATGAAATAAATAATTTTTATGGTTATGATCAGGGTGAACAATTTGGTAACCTTAATGATGAGAAGAGTGACGATAGCGATGATATCTTGCAACATGCACATTCTGTTAGGTTTCCTGAGCCATCATTAAAAAAACTAAAGTCAATTGATGGCGTTGGTACTAGCAGTCAAGGGAAAAAGAGTAAGGCAAAGTATGGTGCTGTATCACTAAAACATGATATACACTCCCTACTTGAGATGGTGTCTAACAAAAGTAGCGCTACATCTCTTACAACATCAGAGGCCACTATCGAGAAGTGTATTGACTTGTTGGTAACTATTCCTGGCATTTCTGAGGGGAGCGAAATTTTCAACTTCTCTTTAAACCTTCTTGTTAAGAAAGAGACACGAGAGATATTTTCCAAGCTATATGCTGATGAAGCTCGAAAATCTTGGTTGGAGTATAACTATCAATCATACTTGAAGAAGCAACAATAATATGTTATACATATTGCATTTCTGAAACTAGTTATTTGATGTTGTTTCATATACTTTCATGGTTAAATTTCTTACTGTTTCATGTTTAGACTTTATGATTTTTGGTTTAAACATTTTTTATTATTATGTTTTATTAAATAAATGATTTCATTTTATTTCGCTATGGCCCATGGTTACTATTTTTTATTATTTTATTTTCAGTTAAATGGAAAATTGGGACATTAATAACATGATATCCAATTATCTAAATGATTGGGACATTAGCAACTTTGTATCCTGTTATCCAAATGATCTGCTAGATGATGGAGAGAAAGAAAATGAAATGCAAGAAGAATCGGAGAAACTTCAAAATGAGCAAGACAAGAAGGAATGGGATGCATTATGTGTAATAACAGGTAAGTGTATCTTGATGTATTACGAGAAATACATATGCAAGATACCTTGCCGTACATCTAAGCGCACCGGATATATTTTTATTCAAGAGATATTACATGGAAATGAGAAGCGTTGCTATGAGAATTTTCGAAGTATTTTGTGAATTTATGCCAAGATTTAACAGACAAATATGGTATTCAACCCACACGTGGAATGTCTGTGTACGAGAAGCTAGGCATGTTTCTTATGATTTGTGCACATGTGCCGGAAATCGATTGATACAAGAGATATTTCAACACTCAGGAGAAACAATTCATATGCACATTTATAGTGTTCTAAAGTCCATTGGTGAGCTCGCAAGAGATATTATTAGGCTGCAATTGAATTATAATGATGGTGTAGGAGATCACAAGCCATATAATCGACGATATCTCCCTTTCTTTAAAGTAAGTGATAATTTTAAATAACTAGTTTTACATTATAGCTCAAAATTTTAATATTGCAAATTTATATTATATTTTTGTATTTAAATATTTACAGGATTGTATTGGAGCACTTGATGGTACACATGTGAAAGCAAGATTACCGTGAGGCCAAGAGATACCTTATATAGGGCGTAAAGGTTATCCAACTCAAAATATTCTTGCCGTTGTCGACTTTAATATGTGTTTTACATTTGCATGGGTTGGTTGGGAATGAGCAACTCATGACAGCCGTATATTTGGTGAGGCACTTCGTAGATCGAAGCTTAACTTTTCACACCCATTGGGAAACAAATATTACCTAGTTGATGCAGGGTATCCACATATGAAGGGATATATGGCTCCATATAAAGGGGCTGATGTGAGATACCACCTAGCAGATTTTTGTCGAGGTGTGACACGATAATTGCGAGCACCAAGAGGAAGGAAAGAAAAATTTAATTATTTGCATTCTTCATGTAGAAACATTGTGGAGTGTATATTTGGGGTATGGAAAGCGAGGTGGTCTATTTTGCGAGATATGCATTATTACGATATTGATATCCAGAGGGATATCGTCATTGCTATTATGGCCATTCATAATTATATTAGAAAGAAATGTAAGTTGGATGATGCGTTTCTAACAGCTGAGGATGAGAGATATATTCCATCTGTTGATCATGATGTTGGCACATTTATGGGTGCTAATAGCGCAAACGTAGAAAATGTGGAAAATCAAAGTGATAACATTTGGATGGCTACTCGTGACGTGATTGCTGATTATATTTGGCAATATGCTGAACGCTTGTAATTTCTATATGATATTTGGCATTAGCTATTTTCAATTTTGCGTTGGACATTTTACCAGGCATAGATACAGCTCTAGATGTTTTGGTCATGGTTCTCTAATAATGGAGTAATTGAGCGATTTGATTCAATCCAAGTGTCTTGATAGGGCCGTGACAATATTGTCACTCTGGATGCCTTTTTTGTTTGGCTTTTATGTAACAAATTCAAGTTGTGCTGCTGAGACGACTCTAATTTATTGTATATTTCAAAAACAAACATAATGCTTTTATTAAAAATACTTTATAAAATAATTTATAATCTTATAAAAACAATCTATAACTAAAGTTAATTGAGACATAACTTAATTTGTGTTTGAATTAATTTGAAATTTAAAATATTGCAATAACAAGCTCATTTTTCGCTTAACAATTCTAAGGGTATTTCAGTCATCTTAATAGAAAAAGAACTTTTCAGCACTTTTTACCAAACACATCAGCGGCTTACTTTCAGCTCCAGCTCTTTTATCCAAACACATAGCTGCTTAATTACAAATTTAATTCCAGCACTTAAAAAGTGCTTTTAAGTATTTACTGCTTAAAAGCTACTTAAATTCAGCTAACCCAAACGGGCTCTATGTCTGGTTCGTTCCTTCTCCGGCTCAGAAAAGGAATTATTATTATCATGTTTAATTTACATATACATCCACTGAGTTTTGTTCTAATTACAGAAAGCTCCTTTCTAGTTTTTTTTTCGGAAAAGGGTCTGATTTACCCTTCTACTATCAAAAATAAGCCTTATTTATCCTCCGTTTAAATTTTTTATCAAATATGTCCCTACCGTTGTACATTAAGTGCATATATATCCCTTATACGTTAAAAACGCCCTCACAACTTTTAAAAGCCATGTGGCATCTCATTATTGGATCAACTGGTCTGCCCCATTTTTTTATTTCAAACCCACCCGATCTAACCTCTTAAACTACACTCATTAGTAAAAATTCTTTTTTTTAATCTCACTATCTCGTTCTCTCTCTATCTCTTCTCTCATAAAGAGAGCAAAATCTAGGATTTACTCTGAGAAAAACAAATCGTCAATTGCAAAGTCTTTCTCTGCCACTTGCTTTCTTCTTAACTTCATACATTGGGTTGTGAAGGTTTTCCACCGTATCGAATTTTTTCATGTCAGAAAGTAGTTCTTCATCAAGGAGGAGGTGCCATTGTGGGAAAATTGCCAACCACTTCACTTCAACGACTCCATATAATCCCGGAAGGAGATTCTTTAAGTGTCTTATACCTGATGTATATATTATTTCTTTATTCTGTTTCCATTTGATTTTTTTAATAATTTAATCCCCCCCTCCCCCGTATTAGTGGTTCATAATTGCAAGTTGTATGCTTTGTGTTGGTAGATAAGCTCGTGCGGTTATTGGGAATGGCAAGATGATGTGTTACCAGATTGAGCGCTCATTACAATTAACAATTTGAATTACAAATTGGATGCGGCTAATGTTAAACTCAACTATATGAAGTCGACATTGGATGCGATTATTCTTGAAATGGACAGATTAAAGGAAATAGTGGATGTCCTGAAGGCTTTAAAGAAGTCGAAAGTGAATAAAGCCCGTCAATTGAAAGAGAAAGTCCTAAATATGAAGATCTTCATTATGATTTCATGGAAAATATTTATAGGATTTGTTGCCGCAATGTTAATGAACTGAAATTGATATATTAAGTGCAACTTTTGAAGTTAGTGTATTGGTACTTCTTTTGTAAACAGTGAAGTGTTGTAGTGATGTTTTAATATTGTTCTCTGTATTTTCTAGTGAATGTGTTGCTTTGTTGCAAATTTCTAAGTAGACAGAGAACTATGATTTTCTTTTCATGTATCGCTTTCTGTAGGATAAATTTAAATAGTGTTTAGATGAAGTATGGTAATTGATACTAGCATTTACCAAAAGAGCATAACACTATGACAAACAAGAAAGAACTCTATCTTTAACAAACTTCAACTAAAATCAGTTTTATGGATTGTTGGATGCATAACTACATATTGCTTAACCTAGCAAGCTTGAAAATTCAGTTTGATGAACTGTTGGATGTAAAATTATAACCCCCAAAAACTTACAGACCCTTGGTCATAATACGACCTCCAATTTACCAGCAAATTAAACAAAAAAACAGTTTAATTATACTGTCATAATGCAGTAACTACAAGCCCAAAAACAAACAACGAAAAAACTTCAACTACCACACATCATTTGTTTCCCTTCCTTGGCATCAACTTCTCAATTCTTTGCCTACTTTGCATTTTCAATTGTCTTCCAATAATAGCAATTTTTTCATTCCATGTGACTCTGCCTGGAGAGTAAGGAAGATTTGATGGAACACTTAAACCATTATGATCATCTTTGAATGCAATTATCCTTGATCCTGAAGGTTGTGATGGTTGTTGTCTCTGTTGAAGCCTTGTTTTTTCCTCTGACACAACCATAGGCCTTATAGCTGGTTCTATTTCGGGTTCTGGATGCTCAAAAGCAGGAAATGAACTGCTTGAACTCTCACTATAGACGCTCGGTGTAAGCATGAAAATCAACTCTGGGCCTTGACTTGCTTGACTACGTTGGGGTGCAGTAAGGTAGATATCTTCATGTGAATGTTGCCCCCCCTTCTTCATATTCATCGAGCAGTTTTTGCCTTTTGTCCTTATTGGGTGACTATTAAACAAGTTAGAGAAGTTAGTTAAATTCATTAGTGAGTGAATAAAATTACTAAATTAATTCTTACCTTGTCACATACCCTAGCATTATGCTTTGTCTCTCCAGAGTTGTTGCATGTCATAACTCTTCCCTTCCTAGAAACTCCCCATTCACCTTGCCTCTTGATTGCTTCATCTTTTTGCCTTGTTCTCTTGATTTTAGGCCTCTCATCCAACTTGACTAACTCGGGTCGTTTCATTGCTTGAGATTCTTTCACTTTCCAAAAAATTTCACCCCTGGCTGGTTGTAGTTTGTGTTTATAAGTAAGCATGTATGCTTATTTGCTATACCACCAATTTATTTCCTTCAAAGGATCTATTTTCTTGTATTGGATGGATTTAATTGCATGGGGGCATGGAATTCCAGTGAGATCCTAGACCCTACATGTGCATCTCTTCATAGCCATATTGACATTGTGCCTATCTCCCTCTTTTGTGAATTCATATCCAAATTCACCATTGGAGATAGTAACACATTTATTAGCTATCTTCAAGTACTAATTGTATACTTCATGCTATGTGGACTGAATTTGAATATGTGTTACCATTTATCCCATTGACCTCTCCTAATGGAAATTTTGTGATAGGTGGCAATTTTGAAATAAAATACATTTTTGTCCTTTTAAATTCGTTATTTTTTTATCATCTTTTACGGACTAGATTTATTTAGAAACATGAATAGAATTCTATTATTTAGTCTAAAAGATTTCATCTAACTAAAAATAATAGATTTTCAAGTTTCAACCCGTTTTGTTTTCTAATTTGACTCAAGAAATAAATAAAAACAGTCATTGCATCTAAAGAGAAAATACAGAGAAATACACAGTTTAAACTTCATTTTTTTCTAAACTTTTTTTATTTAGAAAAAAATAATAAAGTTTAAACCAATTCTTTTTTTACTGATTTAACACACACATACACACAAAAAGGTTATTGAGATACAGTTACCTCATTCGACCATGGCCACAACCCTTATATGGAGAATTCACTTTATCTATGTTGGCAATGGAGGTAAACAATTTTTATGAGAATATTGAAGGCACAGGGAAATAAGTAAGGAAAAATCATGCTTAGAGTTCAGTGAAACAAATTATGCAATAATCAATCTATCTATCTATATCTATACTATATTAAAAATACGAAGACCCTTAGAGAAATAGCGTTTGCCTTTTTACTCTCAATAAGTATTATTTATGTTGAATAAATTGTAATTGTGTGTATATTTATTTTTGTCAAGTCCAAGTTAGAATTAAATATTAAATTGTTATCTGTTATAAATAGAATTGTATTTAAGATGAATGTCTATATTTAGAGAAATTTTAGGGTTTGTTACTTGGTGGCTAAGTCACTTTTTCCCTATAAATAGAGGGGTTCTATTCCATTGTAATTTATAACAAATCAATAAGAATTCTTTCTTTCTACTTTTCTCTGCAATACTCGTCTTCTTCTTTTATTGTTTTATAACACGTTATCAACACGAGACTCCAACCAGTTGAGTAAAGACTTTGGGATACGCCTTTACTAATAATATCGAGCATAATGATTGTCAATTGTTCCATGAACTTCCTTCAGATAAATTCTGGATTTAATGTAAGTATTTTATCTTATTTTTCTCTTTTAAATTCTTAACATTCTATAATTTGATTTTAAATACAAGCAAAGACAATAAATTTTGATTATAACTCTAATGGAGTTTGTAAGAAATTATAACCACCCGAAGTGGTAAAATTTCTATGTCTTGCCATGATCAAATTCATGTATGATTATGAGCACAAGAAGTGGAAACTTGTCCCATTGAATTTGCTTCATTCTAGCTCCCTTAAGAGAATGTGGTAGAAATATGTAATAAGTCTTAAATAAGACAAAATTATTACAGTGAAGGTATCTGTTACACCCCATATTTTTGTACATGAAAGTACGTCGTAAGTCAATTGATGTAAGCTTGAAAATGAGATCCTCTTTGAAAGTATATAAAGTGATTTAATGATGTTATGTCCCATTTTTGCAAGCCTTTAAGAGTTATCATTCGGGGACAAATATTTCTAAGGGGACATGTTGTTACACCCCGTACTTCAGACGTCACTATCATTATAGGATTATCTAATGTAAGCTCAAAAAAGACGAAATTATTTTACAAGGATAAGAAAGGTTTATCGAAGTTTTAAGTAAGTTAAGATGAATATGAGACTTATTAATCATGATTTAAATGAGTTTAAAGTCATGATATGACTGTATATGATGTTTGGATATAAAATATAAAGTTTGAGAAAAATCGGATTTAAGTTGCGGAACAAACGAATAAGGCTTTGCCTTGTAATGAAGCTTTTTGAACAATACATTTCATAAGCTTTATGATATCTTTTTGGGACATATTATATATAAAATTGAAGGTATTTGAGTCTAGTTTCTAACGCATTTAACTGTTTATCGATACAATATCGGAGTAAAGAGATATTCACGTTTTTGCTAGACTGCGCAAGCAGCACCCATGGGACCCACAAAGTCAGGGAAAAATTCCAGCTTGTATTTAAGTCAATTCTCCGTTGTTTTAACTCATTTTTATGGTCCAAAACAGTTCCTAAATACTCTCCAATGGTTCCTCTGTGATTCTAGGGTGAGAACCTAAGATGAAAATATGAATCCAACGCTAGAAATCCCGCGGTGCTTGCTAGATCATAGTTCTTCGTCTCTTGACTGTTTTGGAGGGTTCTTCAAAGGCAAGTAACCTCAGATTTCATATTGTTCTTGTTGATTAAGGTAATAATCAGTACCTCCTTCGTATATATTAGATTTTCAAGGCAAACTACAAGTGTTTACACACTAACTTGATCACCAAAAGTTGATTCAATAAGAGAATACAACACGTATAGTGTTGTGGTCTTATTGAGAATAGTTGTGGATTGTGTTTGGCTGAAATTTCGTATTGTTTCTACTATTTAAGGTAATTATAAAATCCTACTATATGTACTTGAAGTTGTTTGTGTGTTGGTTGCATTATTTGAGCAAAATATTACAAGAGGAGACTTGAAATAATTTGAGATGTTATAGGTTTTAATGGACTATTTTGGAAAGGTTATTTCCATGAACTACAAATGGATGAAAAATGGGGGAAAAAAACTTGATTATGATATGGTTTCTGTTGTTATGCATGTCTATATATTTATATATTACTGTCATGTCTTACATACTCGGTACTTTATTTGTACTGACATTCCTTTTGCCTGGGGACGTTGTGTTTCATGCCCGCAGGTCCCGATAGATAGGTTGAGAGTCCTCCTAGTAGGCTATCAGCTCAGCGGAAGGTGTTGGTACACTCAACTTGCTCCGGAGTTTTCTATCTGGTCAGTATGATTTGGACATGTAATGATTGGTTGTCACGACCCGAAATCTCACATGTCGTGATGGCGCCTATCTCAATACTAGGCAAGCCGGCAATCTCAATAAACCACAATATCTTTTAAGTTTAGAAAACATAATATCTAAATTTTGCGGAAGAAAACTCACAAATACATATATAAACACTCCCAAAACCCGGTGTCACTGAGTACATGAATATCTAAATGAATACAAGGTCTGACTGATAAAATCACTATCTGAAAATATAGAATAATACAATAACTAAAAAGGAAAGGAGTCAAAGTCTGCGGACGCCAAACAACTACCTTGATAATCTCCACATAATGAATTCTGAAATATAGCAACTGCCATATCCGGGAGCACCTGGATATGCACACGAGGTGCAAAGTATAGTATGAGTACAACCAAATCAATAAGTAACAAGACTAAACTTTGGGCTGAAAGTAGTAACGAGCTCAGCAGGTACAGTCCAGTATAGAAATAACAATACAGAAATATAAGCATGCTTTCAAGTTCAACAGTTACTCTCAGTACAAATAAAATAGATCAATTCCGAACAATGTGAGGAATATGAGATCTTTGTATCTACATGTCAATATACATACTGTATGTCATGCAACTTTTTGAACAATACATTTCATAAGCTTTATGATATCTTTTTGGGACATATTATATATAAAATTGAAGGTATTTGAGTCTAGTTTCTAACGCATTTAACTGTTTATCGATACAATATCGGAGTAAAGAGATATTCACGTTTTTGCTAGACTGCGCAAGCAGCACCCATGGGACCCACAAAGTCAGGGAAAAATTCCAGCTTGTATTTAAGTCAATTCTCCGTTGTTTTAACTCATTTTTATGGTCCAAAACAGTTCCTAAATACTCTCCAATGGTTCCTCTGTGATTCTAGGGTGAGAACCTAAGATGAAAATATGAATCCAACGCTAGAAATCCCGCGGTGCTTGCTAGATCATAGTTCTTCGTCTCTTGACTGTTTTGGAGGGTTCTTCAAAGGCAAGTAACCTCAGATTTCATATTGTTCTTGTTGATTAAGGTAATAATCAGTACCTCCTTCGTATATATTAGATTTTCAAGGCAAACTACAAGTGTTTACACACTAACTTGATCACCAAAAGTTGATTCAATAAGAGAATACAACACGTATAGTGTTGTGGTCTTATTGAGAATAGTTGTGGATTGTGTTTGGCTGAAATTTCGTATTGTTTCTACTATTTAAGGTAATTATAAAATCCTACTATATGTACTTGAAGTTGTTTGTGTGTTGGTTGCATTATTTGAGCAAAATATTACAAGAGGAGACTTGAAATAATTTGAGATGTTATAGGTTTTAATGGACTATTTTGGAAAGGTTATTTCCATGAACTACAAATGGATGAAAAATGGGGGAAAAAAACTTGATTATGATATGGTTTCTGTTGTTATGCATGTCTATATATTTATATATTACTGTCATGTCTTACATACTCGGTACTTTATTTGTACTGACATTCCTTTTGCCTGGGGACGTTGTGTTTCATGCCCGCAGGTCCCGATAGATAGGTTGAGAGTCCTCCTAGTAGGCTATCAGCTCAGCGGAAGGTGTTGGTACACTCAACTTGCTCCGGAGTTTTCTATCTGGTCAGTATGATTTGGACATGTAATGATTGGTTGTCACGACCCGAAATCTCACATGTCGTGATGGCGCCTATCTCAATACTAGGCAAGCCGGCAATCTCAATAAACCACAATATCTTTTAAGTTTAGAAAACATAATATCTAAATTTTGCGGAAGAAAACTCACAAATACATATATAAACACTCCCAAAACCCGGTGTCACTGAGTACATGAATATCTAAATGAATACAAGGTCTGACTGATAAAATCACTATCTGAAAATATAGAATAATACAATAACTAAAAAGGAAAGGAGTCAAAGTCTGCGGACGCCAAACAACTACCTTGATAATCTCCACATAATGAATTCTGAAATATAGCAACTGCCATATCCGGGAGCACCTGGATATGCACACGAGGTGCAAAGTATAGTATGAGTACAACCAAATCAATAAGTAACAAGACTAAACTTTGGGCTGAAAGTAGTAACGAGCTCAGCAGGTACAGTCCAGTATAGAAATAACAATACAGAAATATAAGCATGCTTTCAAGTTCAACAGTTACTCTCAGTACAAATAAAATAGATCAATTCCGAACAATGTGAGGAATATGAGATCTTTGTATCTACATGTCAATATACATACTGTATGTCATGCAACTTAGTGAAAACTCCGTGTACTCACGATCTAAACTACTCAATCACTCAGTACTATATATGGCCAATCCAACCGAGGGAAGATCCATCCCAAATATATATATATATATATATATATATATATATATATATATATATATATATATATATATATATATATATATATATATATATATATATATATATATATATGTATATCCATCAACTGATAGTCAGTCACTCAATACTGTATAAGGCCAATCCAACCTAAGGAAAGATCCATCCCAATAATATATGTATATCCATCAACTAACAGTAAGTCACTCAGTACTGTATAAGGCCAATCCAGCCCAGGGAAGATCCATCCCCAAATATCAATGAATCGGACAAGATCCATGTTCAGGAAAAATCCATCCCTCAATATAAATGCTTCGGGCAAGATCGATGCCCAGGGAAGATCCATCCCTCAATATATATATTTATGGCAAGATCCATGCCTAGGGAATATCCATCCTAAATATATAAATGCTTCAGGCAAGATCCATCCCTCAATATATATATATATATATCTATGGCAAGATCCATGCCTAGGAAAGATCCATCCCATATATATATATATATATATATATATATATATATATATATATATATATATATATATATATATCAACTACGCTCACTGTGGGGGTGCAGACTCCGGAGGGGCTCCTTCAGCCCAAGCGTATAATAGCTAGATCTAGGCATAATAAATAAACATAACTATCACTCAGAATCTCCAGTCTCTCGGGCTCTCAATGACATGAAAAAAAAATCAACCTGACATGATGATATGAAGTATCAATGAATGACAACATAGACTGAGATATGATATGCAAGTGATAGATGTGGCTGAGTACAATATTGTAAATTTAAACAAATAGTTCAACAATAAAACAACCCATGTAGGTCCCAAAATATATCGACGCATAGCCAAATCATGATCTTTAACACGAGTCTCAGCTCAATTTTTCTAACAAGTGCAGGATGTGCGGATAATGTCATTTATTTAATTATGCAACTCCACGGAATCAATTAAGTCACAATTCCTATGATGCACACTCACACGTTCGTCACCTAGCGTGTGTGTCATCTCCAAATAATTCATACAACATGTAATTCAAAGATTCATACCCTCAGAACCAAGTTTAGAAGTGTTACTTACCTCAAATCGTGTAATTTCTCACTCCGCTATGCCCTTGCCTCGTGAATTGGTCTCTGAAAGCCTCGTATCTAGTCACAATTAATTTTATTCAGCCAATACAAATTATTGGAATTAATTCCATAATAAAAGACTATTTTTTCAATAAAAATACAAAATTTAACTTAAAAATCGCCCACGGGACCCACGTCTCAGAACCTGACAAATGTTACAAAATATGAACGCCTATACAACCACGAGTCCAACGATATAAATTTCACCAAATTCCGATATCGACTCGACCCTCAAATCTTCAATTAAAGTCTTTGAAGATTTCTACCATTTTCAAATCCAATCTTTACCCATTTGAACTCAACAATCTTTCCATAAACCTTATTGGAATGTGTATGTATAAATAATACTCCCACACCCAAGAATCATACTCTTAATCACCCATCTTTTACTCCAAACCCGAAATTAAAGAATTGGGGAAAGAAATTCTTACCTCTTTGAAGCCCTAGCAAGATCCTTGTGAAATCTTCAAACCTTGAACAAGAATTGATGGATAAATGACTTGGTCTTCACTTTCTCTCTCTAAGATGCTCTCACCTCTCTCTAAAATATCAGATGAAACCCATCAAAATGACCCCTAATAGAGTTTTATAAGAATGGGGTCGGGTTTATAAAACCAGAAAAATTAAGCCCCGAAACACACTCTGCGGTCGCATCTGCGACTTGCAAAATGGCCTCGAAATGTGGCCTCCGGAACTGGGCAAGGCTGCCTCAGTATTTGGTTATTATGTAGTCCGCAGATATGTTATGTGGTCCGCAGATATGTTCTGCGGTCGCATAATGCACCGCATAACTGATATGTGATCGCATAATGCGCCGCAAATTTTCCTCCACACTTGCCCCACTCCTGATTCACTCGACGACCATTATGTGGTCCACAGAGTGATTTTGTTACCGTATTGTGGGCCGCAGAAATGGCCCTTTTCTGGCAAAAAATTTTCTTTACTCCTTGGTGCATTGTTCAGCCCAAAAAGTTCTATAACCTTTGCAGAATTGATCCACCTCGGTACCACAAAACCTTAATTTCCATAGCAACAATTCTCTGGGGTCGTTTACACATAAGTCATAATACCTCATAGGAAGTTATTCAACACTTCAAATAGTTGAAAGGAGCGTAAATGCTCAAAACGACGGGTCGGGTCGTTACATTGGTATGGCGGGGCCATATCTCGAACTTTATGACATTTATGTACTCGTAGGGCTTGTAGACAAAAGTCATGTATATGAATACTTGTATGGCCTTATCGGCCTATGTTTTGAGTATACAAATGATCATGTCGGGATTATAAGCCCGTATGTCGCATGCATAAGCTTATATATCATGTTGGGTCATCTCATGTCGAGTATTCTCTTTTGTTTAATTCTACTTATCTCATGATGGCCATTCCGGTTCATTTACCAATGATAGAATGATAAGTAGGATACGTTACGTTGGTACTCGGTTGAGTTAAGCACCGGGTGCCCATCGCGGTCCTACGGTTTGGGTCATTTTAACTCATTTTTATGGTCCAAAACAGTTCCTAAATACTCTCCAATGGTTCCTCTGTGATTCTAGGGTGAGAACCTAAGATGAAAATATGAATCCAACGCTAGAAATCCCGTGGTGCTTGCTAGATCGTAGTTCTTCGTCTTGTGACTGTTTTGAAGGCAAGTAACCTCAAATTTCGTGTTGTTCTTGTTGATTAAGGTAATAATCAATACCTCCTTCGTATATATTAGATTTTAAAGGTAAACTACAAGTGTTTACACACCAACTTGAACACCAAAAGTTGATTCATGGAGAGAATACAACACCTATAGTGTTGTGGTATTATTGAGGATAGTTGTGGGTTGTGCTTGGCTGAAATTTCGTGTTGTATCTACTGTTTAAGGTGAGTATAAAATCCTACTACATGTACTTGAAGTTGAGAAGAGACTTGAAATAATTTGAGATGTTATAGGTTTTAATGGACTGTTTTGGAAAGGTTATTTCCATGAACTACAAATGGATGGAAAATGGGGAAAATAACTTGATTATGATATGGTTTCTGTTATTATGCACGTCTATATGTTTATCAAGTGAATTGGTGAAAGAAGCACAAGAAACTTGAGATTGGAAGTGAATATTAGCTTAAGTCACTTCTATGGTATTGTATTGCCATTGAGGGTTGTTGTAAGCTAAATATAACTTGGATTTCGACTTGAAGCTATTGTAGTTGGTATGTATATTGTGTTCTAGCATGTTCTTAAGGTTATGTTGACATTGATTAAGTTAAATGGATGGACTAGACATGAACTAGTGAATAAAGTTGCTAATTGAGGATAATTGGAATTGTAGATTGTTTTCTTTGTTATAAATATATGGTATAAGGTTGTAATCATTGATGAATGACTTCAATATCATTTTAATTATACTAGTAAGATAAAGTAAGAAGTCTACAAGGGGTGATATCGGGTATACAGATTCCAATTGGGCTTGTAGCTCGTCGTGAAGTAATTGCGACTTGTTTTTGTTATATGGTGTCTTGTTATTGATAATTATGTATTGTTGGATTTTTATGGTCATTGTTGTTGGTATATGGTATTGGAGGAGGCTATTGTTACTGGGGAGATGCGGCCCAAATTTACATAAACGAGCTACTAGTTTAAGTTGCGGAGTTAGCCTTTACTCAACACTGATATTGAATCTCCTTATACTATGGTAGATTGAGTTGAGTTGTTTGAAGAATTGCTTGGAAAGTATTAAGGATTCAATTGAGTTAAGGTATGTTAAGGCTATCCCTTCTTTCTTTTTTGTCATAATCCATATGATACGACGAAACGAGCAAGCACACCACTTTCACGAATGATTCTATCCTAGAAGTACTAGGGTTACCTATGTTCTTGATTCACCATATGTCCTACTATCATATCATATGTTCATGGGTCTCATGACATTCTGAGAGATCTAAGTGACTTATTTCATTATGTATTGTATTCATTTTATACATGTATATTGACCCATGACCAGATGGTGTTATATACACGTATAGTATATGTATATGGGGTATGTGTTAAAGGTTATGGCGTTATATACGCACCACCACCTGATCAACTGGTATACGTTGATGATTTTGTCCACAGTGGCTGAGATGATATGATGGAATGCCCTCAGAGACTTGATGATGTTATGTACTCATATACCTATGCATGGTATGATATTTATACGCACATGCATGACATTATAAATTTTTCATGATTCACATAGCTATTCAGAATTACAGGTTGAGTTCTTTACTCCATGTTTCGTTCACGTCTTATATATACTATTGTCATACCTTACATACTCGGTACTTTATTTCTACCGACGTCCTTTTTGTCTGGGGACAATGTGTTTCAGGCCCGCAGGTCCCGATAGACAGGTTGAGAGTCCTCCTAGTAGGCTATCAGCTCCGCTGAAGGTGTTGGTGTACTGCATTTGCTCCGGATTTACCTATCTGGTCAGTATGATTTGGACATGTATTGATTGGTTGTCACAACCCGAAATATCACCTGTCGTGATGGTGCCTATCTCAATACTAGGGAAACCGACAATCTTAATAAACCACCATATACTTTAAGTTTGGAAAACATAATATCTAAATTTTGCGGAAGAAAACTCACAAATACATATATAAACACTCCCAAAACTCGGTTTCACTGAGTACATGAGCATCTAAATGAATACAAGGTCTGACTGATAAAATCACTATCTTAAAATATAAAACAGTACAATAACTAAAAAGGAAGGGAGTCAAAGTCTGCGGATGCCAAGCAGCTACCTTGATAATCTCCACATAATAAATTCTGAAATCTAGCAACCGCCGTATCCGGGAGCACCTTGATCTGCACACGAGGTGCAAAGTGTAGTATGAGTACAACCAACTCAATAAGTAACAAGACTAACCTTTGGGCTAAAAGTAGTAACGAGCTCAGCATGTACAGTCCAGTATAGAAATAACAATACAGAAATGTAGGCATGCTTTCAAGTTCAACAGTTACTCTCAGTACAAATAAAATAGATCAATTCCGAACAATGTGAGGAATATGACATCTTTGTATCTACATGTCAATATACATACTGTATGTGATTCACCTTAGTGAAAACTCTGTGTACTCACGATCTAAAATACTCAATCACTTAGTACTATATATGGCCAATCCAACCCAGGGAAGATCCATCCCAAATATATATGTATATCCATCAACTGACAGTCAGTCACTCAGTACTATATAAGGCAATCCAGCACAGGGGAAGATTTATCCCCAAATATCAATGATTCGGACAAGATCCATGTCTAGGAAAAATCCATCCCTCAATATAAATGCTTCGGGCAAGATCCATGCCTAGGGAAGATCCATCCCTCAATATAAATACTTCGGGCAAGATCCATGCATAGGGAAGATCCATCCCTCAATATATATATCTATGGCAAGATCCTTGCCCAGGGAAGATCCATCCGCAGAGTGATTTTGCAACCGCATAGTGGGCAGCAGAAATGACCCTTTTGCTTGCAAAATATTTCCTTTACTCCTCGGTTTATTGTTCAACCCAAAAAGTTCTATAACTTTTGTACCAATTGATCCACCTCAGTACCACAAAACCTTAATTTTCTTAGCAACAATTCTCTCGGGGTCATTTACACATAAGTCATAATACCTCGTAGGAAGTTATTCAAGACTTCAAATAGTTAAAATGAGCGTAAATGCTCAAAACGATCGGTCGGGTCATTACATTAGTATGTCGGGGCCATATCTCGAACTTTATGACATTTATGTACTCGTATAGGCTTGTAGACAGATGTCATGTATATGGATATTTGTATGGCCTTGTCGGCTTATGTTTTGAGTATACAAATAATCATGTCGGGCTTATGAGCTTGTATGTAGCATGCATAAGCTTATATATCATGTTAGATCATCTCATGTCGAGTATTCTCTTATGTTTAATTCTAGTTACCTCATAATGGCCTTTTCGGTTCATTTACCCATGATAGTATGATAAGAAGGATACATTACGTTGGTACTCGATTGAGTTAGGCACCGGGTGCCCGTCGAGACCCTACAGTTTGGGTCATGACAAAAGTAGTATCAAAGTAGTTATGTCCTAGGGAATCTATAACCGTGTCTAATATAGTCTTGTTTATGGGTGTATTGTGCACCGCACTTATAAGCATGAAGCTACAAGGCATTTAGGACTGTCACTCTTTCTTCTTACTCTAGATCATGTGGTAGAGCACAGTTGTAAGAATTCAAACTCTTAAATTTTATTTTATTTGTAATACAACGATACCTACATCCAGAAAGATAGTTGGTAAGAAATTGAATGTGGTTGTGGAAGAGTTAAGTGAGAGACACTCGATTTTGCATCATGCTTATGATGAGTAAATGTGAGGTCTTCAGCAAATCATGTGTGTACTAAGATGTGTAAGCTTCTTGATAAGGAGACCTAAGGCAAGAATATTTATCCACCCATATGGTAAAAAGAAATAAGAGAATCAGAAGGTAGATACAAGTTTCGGCAAGTAAAAGAAGCAAGATGAAGAAGGGTATGAGGTACCTAGTTAATGAAGATTATCAGTATTTGCAATTCAGACAGAGAAATACAAGTATTATGAGTTACTTTCAACAGTAATAGAGTTATATATAATTGGCCATATTCATCTTAATTATGCCTTATGGGAGCCAACAGATATAGTTTAAGAGAAGGATAGGATATCGGGATCCAGCTGGGGTTATAGTAACCTAAAAATGGTGGATGGATTGTTATCATTAGCTAACATTTTCGAAGATAGTACAAATGTGGTAATAGATCTCCTTGTGAGACACCCATATGGTGAACTCTAGAATAGTATAGTCAGATATGAATACTAGACTGTTTAGAAATTTCAGAAGATAGGCACTGAAATCCTAGAAGGGATAAATATTTACCTTAGTATGACTCCAGCCCCTAGTAAAAAAAGGAGAATGTTAGGCATTCCGAAGAGCCAGTGAGATGAAGCAAGGGGAGCTAAAAGTGAAAGAACGTTTTGTTGAAGTTTTCAGAATAAAGTAATAGACAAAAATATTACCCGAAGAATAAGAAGAGAATAAATAAAGTATCATGAGTAAGATGTGATTTATGGGTGATAACGGTAAATCAAAATATGATACGATTATAGAGTCTATAGTCAAGTGAAGTAAAAAGACAAGAGGAGACATGCCTTGAAACAATAGAAGAGTATAAGCCATAAAGTCATATCTTTCTTTCGAGAAATAAGTTGGTGACTCCAACGTGATTACCAGAAGGAAACGTTATACCCCAGAGTAATAGAAATTAGTATGAGCTGGTGAACAAGATAAAATAAATGTGAATTAGGGACCGAATAATTTGACAATAGTCGGCATCATGAGAATTGTAGAGATCACGTTCCGACGATAATAGAATGGACAAATATGGTTAATGAGTTTAATAAGAAGACCGGAAGAATCGTATGATAAAAAACAAATGAAAAATCATTGGGATTGTATGAACGCCGAATGGACTCTTTTTAAGCAGTTGATAAAGGGGGAGACAGGGTTAGGATGGGATGAAAACAAAAGAATAATTGTTGCGGATGATGATTGGTGGGAGCAAAAAATTAAGGTACAAATCTCACGCCCTTCTATATGTCTTTTTTAAAGTATTTCATTGTTAATCTTTATTATTTTCTTAAGTTAATTAATAATTTATGTTACAGGAGAATGTTAAATACAAAAAATTTAGGAATAAAGATCTTTCTCTTATATGGTTTCGATATGATGCGTTGTTTGCTGATATTGTTGCCACTGGAGAGAGAGCACGAGCAGCAAGCCAAGAACAGATGTCGGGGATTGGATTAGATTTAGATGATGAAATAAATAATTTTTATGGTTATGATCAGGGTGAACAATTTGGTAACCTTAATGATGAGAAGAGTGACGATAGCGATGATATCTTGCAACATGCACATTCTGTTAGGTTTCCTGAGCCATCATTAAAAAAACTAAAGTCAATTGATGGCGTTGGCACTAGCAGTCAAGGGAAAAAGAGTAAGGCAAAGTATGGTGCTGTATCACTAAAACATGATATACACTCCCTACTTGAGATGGTGTCCAACAAAAGTAGCGCTACATCTCTTACAACATCAGAGGCCACTATCGAGAAGTGTATTGACTTGTTGGTAACTATTCCTGGCATTTCTGAGGGGAGCGAAATTTTCAACTTCTCTTTAAACCTTCTTGTTAAGAAAGAGACACGAGAGATATTTTCCAAGCTATATGCTGATGAAGCTCGAAAATCTTGGTTGGAGTATAACTATCAATCATACTTGAAGAAGCAACAATAATATGTTATACATATTGCATTTCTGAAACTAGTTATTTGATGTTGTTTCATATACTTTCATGGTTAAATTTCTTACTGTTTCATGTTTAGACTTTATGATTTTTGGTTTAAACATTTTTTATTATTATGTTTTATTAAATAAATGATTTCATTTTATTTCGCTATGGCCCATGGTTACTATTTTTTATTATTTTATTTTCAGTTAAATGGAAAATTGGGACATTAATAACATGATATCCAATTATCTAAATGATTGGGACATTAGCAACTTTGTATCCTGTTATCCAAATGATCTGCTAGATGATGGAGAGAAAGAAAATGAAATGCAAGAAGAATCGGAGAAACTTCAAAATGAGCAAGACAAGAAGGAATGGGATGCATTATGTGTAATAACAGGTAAGTGTATCTTGATGTATTACGAGAAATACATATGCAAGATACCTTGCCGTACATCTAAGCGCACCGGATATATTTTTATTCAAGAGATATTACATGGAAATGAGAAGCGTTGCTATGAGAATTTTCGAAGTATTTTGTGAATTTATGCCAAGATTTAACAGACAAATATGGTATTCAACCCACACGTGAAATGTCTGTGTACGAGAAGCTAGGCATGTTTCTTATGATTTGTGCACATAGTGCCGGAAATCGATTGATACAAGAGATATTTCAACACTCAGGAGAAACAATTCATAGGCACATTCATAGTGTTCTAAAGTCCATTGGTGAGCTCGCAAGAGATATTATTAGGCTGCAATTGAATTATAATGATGGTGTAGGAGATCACAAGCCATATAATCGACGATATCTCCCTTTCTTTAAAGTAAGTGATAATTTTAAATAACTAGTTTTACATTATAGCTCAAAATTTTAATATTGCAAATTTATATTATATTTTTGTATTTAAATATTTACAGGATTGTATTGGAGCACTTGATGGTACACATGTGAAAGCAAGATTACCGTGAGGCCAAGAGATACCTTATATAGGGCGTAAAGGTTATCCAACTCAAAATATTCTTGCCGTTGTCGACTTTAATATGTGTTTTATATTTGCATGGGCTGGTTGGGAATGAGCAACTCATGACAGCCGTATATTTGGTGAGGCACTTCGTAGATCGAAGCTTAACTTTCCACACCCATTGGGAAACAAATATTACCTAGTTGATGCAGGGTATCCACATATGAAGGGATATATGGCTCCATATAAAGGGGCTGATGTGAGATACCACCTAGCAGATTTTTGTCGAGGTGTGACACGATAATTGCGAGCACCAAGAGGAAGGAAAGAAAAATTTAATTATTTGCATTCTTCATGTAGAAACATTGTGGAGCGTACATTTGGGGTATGGAAAGCGAGGTGGTCTATTTTGCGAGATATGCATTATTACGATATTGATATCCAGAGGGATATCGTCATTGCTATTATGGCCATTCATAATTATATTAGAAAGAAATATAAGTTGGATGATGCGTTTCTAACAGCTGAGGATGAGAGATATATTCCATCTGTTGATTATGATGTTGGCACATTTATGGGTGCTAATAGCGCAAACGTAGAAAATGTGGAAAATCAAAGTGATAACATTTAGATGGCTACTCGTGACGTGATTGCTGATTATATTTGGCAATATGCTGAACGCTTGTAATTTCTATATGATATTTGGCATTAGCTATTTTCAATTTTGCGTTGGACATTTTACCAGGCATAGATACAGCTCTAGATGTTTTGGTCATGGTTCTCTAATAATGGAGTAATTGAGCGATTTGATTCAATCCAAGTGTCTTGATAGGGCCGTGACAATATTGTCACTCTGGATGCCTTTTTTGTTTGGCTTTTATGTAACAAATTCAAGTTGTGCTGCTGAGACGACTCTAATTTATTGTATATTTCGAAAACAAACATAATGCTTTTATTAAAAATACTTTATAAAATAATTTATAATCTTATAAAAACAATCTATAACTAAAGTTAATTGAGACATAACTTAATTTGTGTTTGAATTAATTTGAAATTTAAAATATTGCAATAACAAGCTCATTTTTCGCTTAACAATTCTAAGGGTATTTCAGTCATCTTAATAGAAAAAGAACTTTTCAGCACTTTTTACCAAACACATCAGCGGCTTACTTTCAGCTCCAGCTCTTTTATCCAAACACATAGCTGCTTAATTACAAATTCAGTTCCAGCACTTAAAAAGTGCTTTTAAGTATTTACTGCTTAAAAGCTACTTAAATTCAGCTAACCCAAACGGGCTCTATGTCTGGTTCGTTCCTTCTCCGGCTCAGAAAAGGAATTATTATTATCATGTTTAATTTACATATACATCCACTGAGTTTTGTTCTAATTACAGAAAGCTCCTTTCTAGTTTTTTTTTCGGAAAAGGGTCTGATTTACCCTTCTACTATCAAAAATAAGCCTTATTTATCCTCCGTTTAAATTTTTTATCAAATATGTCCCTACCGTTGTACATTAAGTGCATATATATCCCTTATACGTTAAAAACGCCCTCACAACTTTTAAAAGCCATGTGGCATCTCATTATTGGATCAACTGGTCTGCCCCATTTTTTTATTTCAAACCCACCCGATCTAACCTCTTAAACTACACTCATTAGTAAAAATTCTTTTTTTTAATCTCACTATCTCGTTCTCTCTCTATCTCTTCTCTCATAAAGAGAGCAAAATCTAGGATTTACTCTGAGAAAAACAAATCGTCAATTGCAAAGTCTTTCTCTGCCACTTGCTTTCTTCTTAACTTCATACATTGGGTTGTGAAGGTTTTCCACCGTATAGAATTTTTTCATGTCAGAAAGTAGTTCTTCATCAAGGAGGAGGTGCCATTGTAGGGAAATTGCCAACCACTTCACTTCAACGACTCCATATAATCCCGGAAGGAGATTCTTTAAGTGTCTTATACCTGATGTATATATTATTTCTTTATTCTGTTTCCATTTGATTTTTTTAATAATTTAATCCCCCCCTCCCCCGTATTAGTGGTTCATAATTGCAAGTTGTATGCTTTGTGTTGGTAGATAAGCTCGTGCGGTTATTGGGAATGGCAAGATGATGTGTTACCAGATTGAGCGCTCATTACAATTAACAATTTGAATTACAAATTGGATGCGGCTAATGTTAAACTCAACTATATGAAGTCGACATTGGATGCGATTATTCTTGAAATGGACAGATTAAAGGAAATAGTGGATGTCCTGAAGGCTTTAAAGAAGTCGAAAGTGAATAAAGCCCGACAATTGAAAGAGAAAGTCCTAAATATGAAGATCTTCATTATGATTTCATGGGAAATATTTATAGGATTTGTTGCCGCAATGTTAATGAACTGAAATTGATATATTAAGTACAACTTTTGAAGTTAGTGTATTGGTACTTCTTTTGTAAACAGTGAAGTGTTGTAGTGATGTTTTAATATTATTCTCTATATTTTCTAGTGAATGTGTTGCTTTGTTGCAAATTTCTAAGTAGACAGAGAACCATGATTTTCTTTTCATGTATCGCTTTCTGTAGGATAAATTTAAATAGTGTTTAGATGAAGTATGGTAATTGATACTAGCATTTACCAAAAGAGCATAACACTATGACAAACAAGAAGGAACTTTATCTTTAACAAACTTCAACTAAAATCAGTTTTATGGATTGTTGGATGCATAACTACATATTTCTTAACCTAGCAAGCTTGAAAATTCAGTTTGATGAACTGTTGGATGCAAAATTATAACCCCCAAAAACTTACAGACCCTTGGTCATAATACGACCTCCAATTTACTAGCAAATTAAACAAAAAAATAGTTTAATTATACTGTCATAATGTAGTAACTACAAGCCCAAAACAAACAACGAAAAAACTTCAACTACCACACATTATTTGTTTCCCTTCCTTGGCATCAATTTCTCAATTCTTTGCCTACTTTGCATTTCCAATTGTCTTCCAATAATAGCAATTTTTTCATTCCATGTGACTCTGCCTGGAGAGTAAGGAAGATTTGATGGAACACTTAAACCATTATGATCATCTTTGAATGCAATTATCCTTGATCCTGAAGGTTGTGATGGTTGTTGTCTCTGTTGAAGCCTTGTTTTTTCCTCTGACACAACCATAGGCCTTATAGCTGGTTCTATTTCGGGTTCTGGATGCTCAAAAGCAGGAAATGAACTGCTTGAAGTCTCACTATAGACGCTCGGTGTAAGCATGAAAACCAACTCTGGGCCTTGACTTGCTTGACTACATTGGGGTGCAGTAAGGTAGATATCTTCATGTGAATGTTGTCCCCCCCTTCTTCATATTCATCGAGCAGTTTTTGCCTTTTGTCCTTATTGGGTGACTATTAAACAAGTTAGAGAAGTTAGTTAAATTCATTAGTGAGTGAATAAAATTACTAAATTAATTCTTACCTCGTCACATACCCTAGCATTATGCTTTGTCTCTCCAGAGTTGTTGCATGTCATAACTCTTCCCTTCCTAGAAACTCCCCATTCACCTTGCCTCTTGATTGCTTCATCTTTTTGCCTTGGTCTCTTGATTTTAGGCTTCCCATCCAACTTGACTAACTCGGGTCGTTTCATTGCTTGAGATTCTTCCACTTTCCAAAAAATTTCACCCCTGACTGGTTGTAGTTTGTGATTATAAGTAAGCATGTATGCTTATTTGCTATACCACCAATTTATTTCCTTCAAAGGATCTATTTTCTTGTATTGGATGGATTTAATTGCATGGGGCATGGAATTCCAGTGAGATCCTAGCCCCTACATGTGCATCTCTTCATAGCCATATTGACATTGTGCCTATCTCCCTCTTTTGTGACTTCATATCCAAATTCACCATTGGAGTTAGTAACACATTTATTAGCTATCTTCAAGTACTAATTGTATAACTTCATGCTATGTGGACTGAAAGATGTAGCCCATAATCTCGCAGATTCTTCTCTCTCCCTCAACTGATTCATTAGCTTAATACTTATATCCTCAAGTATGTTAATGATTGGCTTCTTCCTAACTTCTAAAATCCATGCATTTACAGATTCTGTGAAATTATTGTCCACTTTTTGGTTCTTACACTGTGTCAAAATAGGCTCTACACCAAGTTTGAGGAGGATATTTGAGTAAGGCTTCTGCAGCTTCCTTATCCATTTCACCAATGGTGTTCAACTGGTCCTTGAAGTCTTCCTCATACGAGCACCATGAACACCACCATAACTTCTTGAACTCATTTGTTTTCCATTTTTTGCACTAGCTTGACTCAATGTGTTTAACACAATATCTATGATTTGACTCTGGAAGTACATTATGGACGGCCTGAATCAATCCTTTCATATAATAAAAGTAAATTCAAATAAGAATAATTAAAGTACACAAATAATATAGACTTAACCGTAAGGAAATAAATAACTGGAATGGAAAGACTACCTTCTGCATGTCTGACATGAAGGTAATACTTTCACCCTCTTTGAGATCCAATGACCTTTGAAGCAATTCCAAGAATCAAGTCCATGGTCTCTTAGTTTCCTTATCTACAATTGCCCAAGCTAGAGGATAGGTTTGGTTATTACAGTCCAAACCAACAACAGATAACAGTTGGCCTTTGGCTTTCCCTTTAAGAAATGTCCCATCCAAGCCAATGAAAGGTCTCAAACCTTCCTTAAAAACCATCTTAAGAGCATGGAAATAAATATACATTCTCAAGAATCTTCTAATACCTTGAGCAAGTGCATCTTTTGACAAGTTAATAACCACATCACTCCCTGTATTACTGTCTCTTAGTTCATTGGCATATGCCTCAATTTTATTGTAGCCATCTGTAAAACTACCTTTTAGCTTCTCTAAAATCAGTCTTTTAGCCCTCTTACACTTTCCATAACTGACATTTGTATTAAATACAGTTTTGATATCTGCTCTCGTCTCTTTAATCCTATACATAGGATTATCTTGCAACTTTTTGTTGAAGTAATGTGCAATTGTATGATAATCAATCCTACTATTATCAAATGCTTCATCACAAGTATGCTCTAATCTTAATGTCTTTATCCTAACCCCTAGAAGGTTTCCATCCCCAGAAATGAGAACAACAAAAGGGCAGTCAAGAACACATTTGTACCTTAATCTTTCTTTATCACTTTTTTCTTACTGTAAATCCTTTTTGTTTGCCAGGGCATAGAAGTTAATATATTTTCTAGCTTCAGGTATATCCTTGAAGCTCATACCCTTATACAATTCCTTGTAATTTTGCAGACGAATATCAATTTCTCTATTTTTTTGACATGCAATTGATTGTAATTCCTCTGAATCATACCCTACCTCATCACTCTCACTGTCATTGTCACTCTCACTCTCACTACAATCTGTACCAACGTCAATTAGTGATGGGTGTGAATCAGAATAATGGACAATATTAGGAACATTCACAAACAAATTAGATTCATCCACCAAAGTCATCTTTAATATCCTGAAAAAGTAATAAAATAAATTAGGATGGTCAATAATATATGGCAACAAAACTGCCACTAGACAACAACCTAACAAACTAAGACAATCATTTAAGATAACTCTTAAAGCAAAGATGATCCTTAAACAATAAACCCTAAAAACGACCAAAATCACGGCAAATCTAAGCAACAAAAATATATATAAGAGCTTAAATAAATAATTACTTGAAGAAAACAATCAACCTTTTAACACAGTTGAAGCATAAATCGATTGAATCCAGTCAGATTCTCTCCGTAAATCCTAGATTTTGGTCTCTTTATGTTAGAGAAGAGATAGAGGGAGAAGGAGATAGTGAGATGAAAAAAAAAGTTATTTTATTGATGGGTGTAGTTTAAGAGGTTGGATCGGGTGGGTTTGAAATAAAAAATGGGGCGGATCAGTTGATCCAATAAGGAGATGACACATGGCTTTTAAAATTTAGGAGAGTGTTTTTAACGTGTAAGGGATATATATGCACCTAATGTATAATGGTAGGGACATATTTGAAAAAAAATTTAAACGGAGGATAAATAATGCCTATTTTTGATAGTAGAAGGGCAAATCAGACCCTTTTCCGTTTTGTTTCCATACCATTGTAAATTTGTAGGAATAAATTTAGACAGAATAACTAAAAGCCCTCCTATATTTGGCAAAATTAAATTCAGTTGACACTAAATTTTATGCTGTTCTAATTACCCCTTAAATTTGAATATGTGTTACCATTTATCCCATTGACCTCACCTAATGGAAATTTTGTGATACGTGGCAATTTTGAAATAAAATACATTTTTGTCCTTTTAAATTCGTTAATTTTTTATCATCTTTTACGGACTAGATTTATTTAGAAACATGAATAGAATTCTATTATTTAGTCTAAAAGATTTCATCTAACTAAAAATAATAGATTTTCAAGTTTCAACCCGTTTTGTTTTCTAATTTGACTCAAGAAATAAATAAAAACAGTCATTGCATCTAAAGAGAAAATACAGAGAAATACACAGTTTAAACTTCATTTTTTTCTAAACTTTTTTTATTTAGAAAAAAATAATAAAGTTTAAACCAATTCTTTTTTTACTGATTTAACACACACACACACACAAAAAGGTTATTGAGATACAGTTACCTCATTCGACCATGGCCACAACCCTTATATGGAGAATTCACTTTATCTATGTTGGCAATGGAGGTAAACAATTTTTATGAGAATATTGAAGGCACAGGGAAATAAGTAAGGAAAAATCATGCTTAGAGTTCAGTAAAACAAATTATGCAATAATCAATCTATCTATCTATATCTATACTATATTAAAAATACGAAGACCCTTAGAGAAATAGCATTTGCCTTTTTACTCTCAATAAGTATTATTTATGTTGAATAAATTGTAATTGTGTGTATATTTATTTTTGTCAAGTCCAAGTTAGAATTAAATATTAAATTGTTATCTGTTATAAATAGAATTGTATTTAAGATGAATGTCTATATTTAGAGAAATTTTAGGGTTTGTTACTTGGTGGCTAAGTCACTTTTTCCCTTATAAATAGAGGGGTTCTATTCCATTGTAATTTATAACAAATCAATAAGAATTCTTTCTTTCTACTTTTCTCTGCAATACTCGTCTTCTTCTTTTATTGTTTTATAATACGTTATCAACACGAGACTCCAACCAGTTGAGTAAAGACTTTGGGATACGCCTTTACTAATAATATCGAGCATAATGATTGTCAATTGTTCCATGAACTTCCTTCAGATAAATTCTGGATTTAATGTAAGTATTTTACCTTATTTTTCTCTTTTAAATTCTTAACATTCTATAATTTGATTTTAAATACAAGCAAAGACAATAAATTTTGATTATAACTTTAATGGAGTTTGTAAGAAATTATAACCACCCGAAGTGGTAAAATTTTTATGTCTTGCCATGATCAAATTCATGTATGATTATGAGCACAAGAAGTGGAAACTTGTCCCATTGAATTTGCTTCATTCTAGTTCTCTTAAGAGAATGTGGTAGCAATATGTAATAAGTCTTAAATAAGATAAAATTATTACAGTGAAGGTATCTGTTACACCCCATGTTTTTGTACGTGAAAGTACGTCGTAAGTCAATTGATGTAAGCTTGAAAATGAGATCCTCTTTGAAAGTATATAAAGTGATTTAATGATGTTATGTCCCATTTTCGCAAGCCTTTAAGAGTTATCATTCGGGGACAAATATTTCTAAGGGGACATGTTGTTACACCCCGTACTTCAGACGTCACTATCATTATAGAATTATCTAATGTAAGCTCAAAAAAGACGAAATCATTTTACAAGGATAAGAAAGGTTTATCGAAGTCTTAAGTAAGTTAAGATGAATATGAGACTTGTTAATCATGATTTAAATGAGTTTAAAGTCATGATATGACTGTATATGATGTTTAGATATGAAATATAAAGTTTGAAAAAAATCAAATTTAAGTTGCGGAACAAACGACTAAGGCTTTGCCTTGTAATGAAGCTTTTTGAACAATACATTTTATAAGCTTTATGATATCTTTTGGGGACATATTATATATAAAATTGAAGGTATTTGAGTTTAATTTCTAACGCATTTAACCGTTTGTCGATACAATATCGGAGTAGAGAGATATTCACGTTTTTGCTAGACTGCACAAGCAGTACCCATGGGACCCACAAAGTCAGGAAACAATTCCAGCTTGTATTTAAGTCAATTCTCCGTCGTTTTAACTCATTTTTATGGTCCAAAACAGTTCCTAAATACTCACTCTCCAATGGTTCCTCTGTGATTCTAGGGTGAGAACCTAAGATGAAAATATGAATCCAACGCTAGAAATCCCGCGGTGCTTACTAGATCATAGTTCTTCGTCTCTTGACTGTTTTGGAGGGTTCTTCAAAGGCAAGTAACCTCAGATTTCGTGTTGTTCTTGTTGATTAAGGTAATAATCAGTACCTCCTTCGTATATATTAGATTTTCAAGATAAACTACAAGTGTTTACACACTAACTTGATCACCGAAAGTTGATTCAATAAGAGAATACAACACCTATAGTGTTGTGGTGTTATTGAGGATAGTTGTGGGTTGTGCTTGGCTGAAATTTCGTGTTGTTTCTACTATTTAAGGTGATTATAAAATCCTACTATATGTACTTGAAGTTGTTTGTGTGTTGGTTGCATTATTTGAGCAAAATATTACAAGAGGAGACTTGAAATAATTTGAGATGTTATAGGTTTTAATGGACTATTTTGGAAAGGTTATTTCCATGAACTACAAATGGATGAAAAATGGGGGAAAAAAACTTGATTATGATATGGTTTCTGTTGTTATGCATGTCTATATATTTATATATTACTGTCATGTCTTACATACTCGGTACTTTATTTGTACTGACATTCCTTTTGCCTGGGGACGTTGTGTTTCATGCCCGCAGGTCCCGATAGATAAATTGAGAGTCCTCCTAGTAGGCTATCAGCTCAGCGGAAAGTGTTGGTACACTCAACTTGCTCCGGAGTTTCCTATCTGGTCAGTATGATTTGGACATGTAATAATTGGTTGTCACGACCCGAAATCTCACATGTCGTGATGGCGCCTATCTCAATACTAGGCAAGCTGGCAATCTCAATAAACCACCATATCTTTTAAGTTTAGAAAATATAATATCTAAATTTTGCGGAAGAAAACTCACAAATATATATATAAACACTCCCAAAACCCGGTGTCACTGAGTACATGAATATCTAAATGAATACAAGGTCTGACTGATAAAATCACTATCTGAAAATATAGAACAATACAATAACTAAAAAGGAAGGGAGTCAAAGTCTGCGGATGCCAAGTAGCTACCTTGATAATCTCCACATAATAAACTCCGAAATATAGCAACTGCCATATCCGGGAGCACCTGGATATGCACACGAGATGCAAAGTGTAGTATGAGTACAACCAACTCAATAAGTAACAAGACTAAACTTTGGGCTGAAAGTAGTAACGAGCTCAGCAGGTACAATCCAGTATAGAAATAACAATACAGAAATATAAGCATGCTTTCAAGTTCAACAGTTACTCTCAGTACAAATAAAATAGATCAATTCCGAACAATGTGAGGAATATGAGATCTTTGTATCTACATGTCAATATACATACTGTATGTCATGCAACTTAGTGAAAACTCCATGTACTCACGATCTAAACTACTCAATCACTCAGTACTATATATGGCCAATCCAACCGAGGGAAGATCCATCCCAAATATATATATATATATATATATATATATATATATATATATATATATATATATATATATATATCCATCAACTGACAGTCAGTCACTTAATACTGTATAAGGCCAATCCAACCTAGGGGAAGATCCATCCCCAAATATCAATGATTCGGATAAGATCCATGTCTAGGAAAAATTCATCCCTCAATATAAATGCTTCGGGTAAGATCCATGCCTAGGGAAGATCCATCCCTCAATATAAATGCTTCGGGCAAGATCGATGCCCAGGGAAGATCCATCCCTAAATATATATATCTATGGCAAGATCCATGCCCTGGAAGATCTATCCCTCAATATATATATCTATGGCAAGATCCATGCCCAGGAAAGATCCATCCCATATATATATATATATATATATATATATATATCAACTACGCTCACTGTGGGGGTGCAGACTCCGGAGGGGCTCCTTCAGCCCAAGTGCTATAATAGCCAGATCCAGGCATAATAAATAAACATAACTATCATTCAGAATCTCCAGTCTCTCGGGCTCTCAATGACATGAAAAAAAAATCAACCTGACATGATGATATGAAGTATCAATGAATGACAACATAGAATGAGATATGATATGCAAGTGATAGATGTGGCTGAGTACAATATTGTAAATTTAAACAAATAGTTCAACAATAAAACAACCCATGTAGGTCCCAAAATATATCGATGCGTAGCCAAATCATGATCTTTAACGCGAGTCTCGGCTCAATTTTTCTAACAAGTGCATGATGTGCGGATAATGTCATTTATTTAATTATGCAACTCCACAGAATCAATTAAGTCACAATTCCTATGATGCACACTCACACGCCCGTCACCTAGCGTGTGTGTCATCTCCAAATAATTCATACAACATGTAATTCTGGGATTCATACCCTCAGAACCAAGTTTAGAAGTGTTACTTACCTCAAACTGTGTAATTTCTCACTCCGCTATGCCCTTGCCTCGTGAATTGGTCTCCGAAAGCCTCGTATCTAGCCACAATTAATTTTATTCAGCCAATACAAATTATTGGAATTAATTCCATAATAAAATACTATTTTTCAATAAAAATCCGAAATTTAAATCAAAAATCGCCCATGGGGCACACGTCTCAGAACCTGACAAATATTACAAAATATGAACGTTCATACAACCACGAGTCCAACGATATAAATTTCACCAAATTCCGATATCGACTCGACCCTCAAATCTTCAATTAAAGTCTTTGAAGATTTATACCATTTTCAATCCAATCTTTACCCATTTGAACTCAACAATCTTTCCATAAACCTTATTGGTATGTGTATGTATAAATAATACTCTCACACCCAAGAATCATACTCTTAATCACACATCTTTTACTCCAAACCCGAAATTGAAGAATTGGGGAAAGAAATTCTTACCTCTTTGAAGCCCTAGCAAGATCCTTGTGAAATCTTCAAACCTTGAACAAGAATTGATGGATAAATGACTAGGTCTTCACTTTCTCTCTCTAAAATATCAGATGAAATCCATCAAAATGACCTCTAATAGAGTTTTATAAGAATGGGGTCGGGTTTATAAAACCAAAAAAATTAAGCCCCGAAACACACTCTGCGGTCGCATCTGCGACTTGCAAAATGGCCGCGAAATGTGGCCTCCGGAACTGGGCAAGGCTGCCTCAGTATTTGGTTGTTATGTGGTCCGCAGACATGTTCTGCGGTCGCATAATGCACCGCATAACTGATATGTGATCGCACAATGCACCGTAAATTTTCCTCCATACTTGCCCCACTCTTGATTCACTCGGCGACCATTATGTGGTCCGCAGAGTGATTTTGAGACCGCATTGTGGGCCGCAGAAATGGCCCTTTTCTAGCAAAAACTTTTCTTTACTCCTCGGTGCATTGTTCAGCCCAAAAAGTTCTATAACCTTTGCAGAATTGATCCACCTCGGTACCACAAAACCTTAATTTCCATAGCAACAATTCTCTGGGGTCGTTTACATATAAGTCATAATACCTCGTAGGAAGTTATTCAACACTTCAAATAGTTGAAAGGAGCGTAAATGCTCAAAACGACGGGTCGGGTCATTACATTGGTATGGCGGGGCCATATCTCGAACTTTATGACATTTATGTACTCGTAGGGCTTGTAGACAAAAGTCATGTATATGAATACTTGTATGGCCTTGTCGGCCTATGTTTTGAGTATACAAATGATCATGTCGGGATTATAAGCCCGTATGTCGCATGCATAAGCTTATATATCATGTTGGGTCATCTCATGTCGAGTATTCTCTTTTGTTTAATTCTACTTATCTCATGATGGCCATTCCAGTTCAATTATCAATGATAGAATGATAAGTAGGATACGTTACGTTGGTACTCGGTTGAGTTAAGCACCGGGTGCCCATCGCGGTACTACGGTTTGGGTCGTTTTAACTCATTTTTATGGTCCAAAACAGTTCCTAAATACTCTCCAATAGTTCCTCTGTGATTCTAGGGTGAGAACCTAAGATGAAAATATGAATCCAATGCTAGAAATCCCGTGGTGCTTGCTAGATCGTAGTTCTTCGTCTTGTGACTGTTTTGAAGGCAAGTCACCTCAAATTTCGTGTTGTTCTTGTTGATTAAGGTAATAATCAATACCTCCTTCGTATATATTAGATTTTAAAGGTAAACTACAAGTGTTTACACACCAACTTGAACACCAAAAGTTGATTCATGGAGAGAATACAACACCTATAGTGTTGTGGTATTATTGAGGATAGTTGTGGGTTGTGCTTGGCAGAAATTTTGTGTTTTTTCTACTATTTAAGGTGAGTATAAAATCCTACTACATGTATTTGTAGTTGTTTGTGTGTTGGTTGCATTATTTGAACAATATACTACAAGAGAAGACTTGAAATAATTTGAGATGTTATAGGTTTTAATGGACTGTTTTGGAAAGGTTATTTCCATGAACTACAAATGGATGGAAAATGGGGAAAATAACTTGATTATGATATGGTTTCTGTTATTATGCACGTCTATATGTTTATCAAGTGAATTGGTGAAAGAAGCACAAGAAACTTGAGATTGGAAGTGAATATTAGCTTAAGTCACTTCTATGGTATTGTATTGCCATTGAGGGTTGTTGTAAGCTAAATATAACTTGGATTTCGACTTGAAGCTATTGTAGTTGGTATGTATATTGTGTTCTAGCATGTTCTTAAGGTTATGTTGACATTGATTAAGTTAAATGGATGGACTAGACATGAACTAGTGAATAAAGTTGCTAATTGAGGATAATTGGAATTGTAGATTGTTTTCTTTGTTATAAATATATGGTATAAGGTTGTAATCATTGATGAATGACTTCAATATCATTTTAATTATACTATTAAGATAAAGTAAGAAGTCTACAAGGGGTGATATCGGGTATACAGATTCCAATTGGGCTTGTAGCTCGTCGTGAAGTAATTGTGACTTGTTGTTGTTATATGGTGTCTTGTTATTGATAATTATGTATTGTTGGATTTTTATGGTCATTGTTGTTGGTATATGGTATTGGAGGAGGCTATTGTTACTGGGGAGATGCTGCCCAAATTTACATAAACGAGCTACTAGTTTAAGTTGCGGAGTTAGCCTTTACTCAACACTGATATTGAATCTCCTTATACTATGGTAGATTGAGTTGAGTTGTTTGAAGAATTGCTTGGAAATTATTAAGGATTCAATTGAGTTAAGGTATGTTAAGGCTATCCCTTCTTTCTTTTTTGTCATGATCCATATGATACGACGAAACAAGCAAGCACACCACTTTCACGAATGATTCTATCCTAGAAGTACTAGGGTTACCTATGTTCTTGATTCCCCATATGTCCTACTATCATATCATATGTTCATGGGTCTCATGACATTCCAAGAGATCTAAGTGACTTATTTCATTATGTATTGTATTCATTTTATACATGTATATTGACCCATGACCAGATGGTGTTATATACACGTATAGTATATGTATATGGGGTATGTGTTAAAGTTTATGGCGTTATATACGCACCACCACCTGATCAACTGGTATACGTTGATGATTTTGCCCACAGTGGCTGAGATGATATAATGGAATTCCCTCAGAGACTTGATGATGTTATTACTCATATACCTATGCATGGTATGATATTTATACGCACATGCATGACGTTATAAATTTTTCATGATTCACATAGCTATTCAGAATTACAGGTTGAGTTCTTTACTCCATGTTTTGTTCACGTCTTTTATATACTATTGTCATGCCTTACATACTCGGTACTTTATTTCTACCGACGTCCCTTTTGCCTGGGGACAATGTGTTTCAGGCCCGCAGGTCCCGATAGACAGGTTGAGAGTCCTCCTAGTAGGCTATCAGCTCCGCGGAAGGTGTTGGTGCACTGCATTTGCTCCGGATTTACCTATCTGGTCAGTATGATTGGGACATGTATTGATTGGTTTTCACGACCCGAAATATCACCTGTCGTGATGGTGCCTATCTCAATACTAGGGAAGCCGACAATCTTAATAAATCACCATATATTTTAAGTTTGGAAAACATAATATCTAAATTTTGCGGAAGAAAACTTACAAATACATATATAAACACTCCCAAAACTCGGTGTCACTGAGTACATGAGCATCTAAATGAATACAAGGTCTGACTGATAAAATCACTATCTTAAAATATAAAACAGTACAATAACTAAAAAGGAAGGGAGTCAAAGTATACGGACGCCAAGCAGCTACCTTGATAATCTTCACATAATAAATTCTGAAATCTAGCAACTGCCGTATCCGGGAGCACCTAGATCTGCACACGAGTTGCAAAGTGTAGTATGAGTATAACCAACTCAATAAGTAACAAGACTAACCTTTGGGCTAAAAGTAGTAACGAGCTCAGCATGTACAGTCCAGTATAGAAATAACAATACAGAAATGTAGGCATGCTTTCAAGTTCAACAGTTACTCTCAGTACAAATAAAATAGATCAATTCCGAACAATGTGAGGAATATGACATCTTTGTATCTACATGTCAATATACATACTGTATGTGATTCACCTTAGTGAAAACTCTGTGTACTCACAATCTAAAATACTCAATCACTTAGTACTATATATGGCCAATCCAACCCAGGGAAGATCCATCCCAAATATATATGTATATCCATCAATTGACAGTCAGTCACTCAGTACTATATAAGGCAATCCAGCACATGGGAAGATTTATCCCCAAATATCAATTATTCGGACAAGATCCATATCTAGGAAAAATCCATCCCTCAATATAAATGCTTCTGGCAAGATCCATGCCCAGGGAAGATACATCCCTCAATATAAATGCTTCAGGCAAGATCCATGCATAGGGAAGATCCATCCCTCAATATATATATCTATGGCAAGATCCATGCCCAGGGAAGATCCATCCGCAGAGTGATTTTGCAACCGCATAGTGGGCAGCAGAAATAACCCTTTTGCTTGCAAAAAATTTCCTTTACTCCTCGGTGTATTGTTCAACCCAAAAAGTTCTATAACTTTTGTACCAATTGATCCACCTCGGTACCACAAAACCTTAATTTCCTTAGCAACAATTCCCTCGGGGTCATTTACACATAAGTCATAATACCTCGTAGGAAATTATTCAAGACTTCAAATAGTTGAAATGAGCGTAAATGCTCAAAACGATCGGTCGGGTCGTTACATTGGTATGTCGGGGCCATATCTCGAACTTTATGAAATTTATGTACTCGTATAGGCTTGTAGACAGATGTCATATATATAGATATTTGTATGGCCTTGTCGGCCTATGTTTTGAGTATACAAATGATCATGTCGGACTTATAAGCTTGTATGTAGCATGCATAAGCTTATATATCATGTTGGATCATCTCATGTCGAGTATTCTCTTATGTTTAATTCTAGTTACCTCATGATGGCCTTTCCGGTTCATTTACCCATGATAGTATGATAAGAAGGATACATTACGTTGGTACTTGATTGAGTTAGGCACCGGGTGCCCATCGAGACCCTACGGTTTGGGTCATGACAAAAGTAGTATCAGAGTAGTTATGTCCTAGGGAATCTACAACAGTGTCTAATATAGTCTTGTTTATGGGTGTATTGTGCACCGCACTTATAAGCATGAAGCTACAAGGCATTTAGGACTGTCACTCTTTCTTCTTACTCTAGATCATGTGGTAGAGCTCAGTTGTAAGAATTCAAACTCTTAAATTTTATTTTATTTATAATACAACGATACCTACATCCAGAAAGACAGTTGATAAGCGATTGAATGTGGTTGTGGAAGAGTTAAGTGAGAGAAACTCGATTTTGCATCATGCTTATGATGAGTAAATGTGAGGTCTTCAGAAGATCATGTGTGTACTAAGATGTGTAAGATTCTTGATAAGGAGACCTAAGGCAAGAATATTTATCCACCCATATGGTGAAAAGAAATAAGAGAATCAGAAGGTAGATACAAGTTTCGGCAAGTAAAAGAAGCAAGATGAAGAAGGGTATGTGGTACCTAGTTAATGAAGATTATCAGTATTTGCAATTCAGACAGAGAAATACAAGTATTATGAGTTACTTTCAACAGTAATAGAGTTATATACAATTGGCCATATTCATCTTAATTACGCCCTATGGGAGCCAGCAGATATAGTTTAAGAGAATGATAGAATATCGGGATCCAGCTGGGGTTAGAGTAACCCAAAAATGGTGGATGGATTGTTATCATTAGCTAACATTTCCGAAGATAGTACAAATGTGGTAATAGAGACACCCATATGGTGAACTCTAGAATAGTATAGTCAGATATGAATACTAGACTGTTTAGAAATTTCAGAAGATAGGCACTGAAATCCTAGAAGGGATAAATATTTACCTTAGTATGACTCCAGCCCCTAGTAAAAAAAGGAGAATGTTAGGCATTCCGAAGAGCCAGTGAGATGAAGCAAGGGGAGCTAAAAGTGAAAGAACGTTTTGTTGAAGTTTTCAGAATAAAGTAATAGACAAAAATATTACCCGAAGAATAAGAAGAGAATAAATAAAGTATCATGAGTAAGATGTGATTTATGGGTGATAACGGTAAATCAAAATATGATACGATTATAGAGTCTATAGTCAAGTGAAATAAAAAGACAAGAGGAGACATGCCTTGAAATAATAGAAGAGTATAAGCCATAAAGTCATATCTTTCTTTCGAGAAATAAGTTGGTGACTCCAACATGATTACCACAAGGAAACGTTATACCCCAGAGTAATAGAAATTAGTATGAGCTGGTGAACAAGATAAAATGAATGTGAATTAGGGACCGAATAATTTGACAATAGTCGGCATCATGAGAATTGTAGAGATCACGTTCCGACGATAATAGAATGGACAACAAAAGAATAACCTTTAAAGGTCATCCAGGAAGACGCTTCCCTAAAGCGAGCATTGTGAGCAAAGTTAAGCTTAAGGGACTAAGTGTGCCAGTTACACTAGGTGTCACCCTCGTGCGTAAGAACTTTAGTTATTCTTGGTACAAAAGGGTTACCACAAGGTGGGTAAGATGACAGTAAAGATGTGAAAATATGCCAAATATGAAGAGGTAACTATGGAATAGTAAAGAAAGAGTGCGGTAAAAAGGTGAAAGAAATTAGATTTAATTTATTCAGATCCTACATATATTATACGACTCCAGAACATTATGCAAACATGATGTCGGCGAGAGGCAGTAAGGGTTCTGCACTAGATGATACTGATAAATAAATGGGAATGAACACTCGCTACATAAGGAGCCAGTACGAGAGGTAAGTTAAGACAAAGGACATAACCCAAGAGGGGTTTCGCAGTATATATATATATATATATATATATATATATATATATATATATATATATATGAGAATGGACCAACGAGTAATTATAGTTGATTCAGGAAGAGTCTAGTTATGGCTAGACAAGAGGATACAAATAAATTAACAGATCATGCAAAATAAACATAGTGAACCCCAACATAGAAAATCCAGTATCGCAGATACGAGATCGCAATTGTTGAAAAAAATTCAGATAGGAGTTGGGGTAGTTAAAAGTACTGTATAAGTGTTCCAAAAATAAAAGAGAGTGCCACTGGGGAGACATTCAAAATGTGAGTTCAGAAGCAACCCTACGAGTACAAGGGAGCGGAGGTATGTAACTAAGGTTAATTATAGGCGAGTAAGAACATCAAATACTCCTTCGGGTATACGATGTAATAAGATCGTATCTTTACAGGAGTCAGAGGGTCTCCACTATGTACTACCCCGAAAGACTAGCTAGGAAAATAAGGAAGAATGCTTCAACCTAAGCATAGTGACATAAAAATGGTCTTGTAATAATACTCTCACTATAATATTGTATACACTCCATAAGAAAGTGGCACCATCGTGGCTAATGAACGGAAAGTAAAAATCAAAGGTGATATTTGAGATCATATGAGTTACAGAAAATTCCAGTATTCGTGGACAACAAGATAAGCCAAGTATTCATGCAACAAGTGGCAGAATGACCAGGAAAAGTAATTGCTTACATTTAAAGACAAATGAGAAGGCACGAAAGGAAATATATGGTACTAGCAATTTAAAGAAAGATTGCGAGTAGTATAAATAGATATGTGTAGGTCGCAAGATAAAGTATGATAGAGCGACAAGGTTTTAGGTAGATAAGAGTAATGATATGATAAGGTGAGTGAGATGGTGACGAGAACAGGTAAGGCCTCGAGATTAAGCCTATCAAAACAAGAGAGTTAATGATTTCCATAAGTTATAGAAAGCTCGGTACAGTCTAAAGGAACTCAGAGGAGCCTAAGAATATGAGCAATTAAAAGAAATGAAATACTGCCCTGGTAGTAGAATAAGGATGTAATGGTGATAGATAAGAGGATGACGTTTAGGCTTTTGAATGAGTAATGATTTTAAGTCTAGCATGACATGAAAACTTGATATGAATCTAAAGTCTATTTATATCGCCTATATGAATTAACTTATATGACAATCCTTGAAGGATTTAAGTCACTTAAAGCATATACAATTCTTGGTCCTGAAGTATCACATTATAAGTGCAATTTGTGCACACATGTATCTTGCTATAACTATAAGTATGATAATATGATAGTAAGAGTCTTTACCCCTATGTGAAGATATTGAAATGATGATTACAAATAGATCACATGAGGGCAATACATCTCTATCAAGAATGATGATTTCAAAGTGCAACATATTCGTTCAAATTAATATGGTTGATTTGTTTATCAATTCTATACCAACAATATTTTGAAGATGGTGCACAAGATTGGAATGCAAAGACTCAAATATTTGAATTGATGCTCTCATCAGGGGGAGTTAATACATGTTATACTCTTTTTCCCTTACAAGATTTTGTCCCACTGGATTTTCTGTGCAACATTTTTAACGAGGCAACCAAAAAGCGTATTGTTAGACATGAGTATTCTTTTTCCTTCACTAGAATTTTTTCCCAGTGGGTTTTATTTTAGTTAAGGTTTTAACGAGGTACATTATTTGTTGAATATACATCCAAGGGGTAGTGTTATAAATAGAATTGTATTTAAGGTGTTTTAGAGAGATTTTAGGGTTTGTTACTTGGTGGCCAAGTCACTTTTCCCCTATAAATAAAGAGGTTCTATTCCATTCATCCCAAATTAATAAGAATTCTCTCTACTTTTCTCTGCAATACTTTTCTTCTTCTTTTATTGTTTTATAATATCATCACAATTAATGACAATTAAAATTAATACTTCAGTATAACAATTCTATTTTACTTCATCTAGAACAAACATTAACTTGTGTTCACAATTAATAACAATTAATACTTCCTCGAAAATTTAGCAATTACACAGGTATGTAACCAATTCTCGGATTTCTTTACCAGTGGAGTCGTCCGTGTATATTGTTTTTGATACCAAGTCATTGTGGAGTCCAAGTCAAACATTAACTTATCATCACAATTAATAATTCAATATTTTGGTTTTCTTTTAAATTAAATCCAGCTAAGTTGCTGTAATTAAATTTCAAAATAGCGAAATAGAGAGAAAAGAAACAAAATTCCTATATATTTACATATGTATAAATCAGTATTTTGGTTATTCTATTTTTAAAAATTAAAACCAATTAAATAACAATATATTTCAAAAATAACAAAATCGAGCAGAAGAAACTGATTTTACTAAATATGCAAATATTGTTTTACGAAATACGCCTACGTACGATAGAGGTTTCTCTTTTGAAGACTATGTCAGTGTTAGATCTGGTATTTGCGCTCCTTTGGGCATGTAATTTGCTGTAAACTTGTGATATGATCTTTTGGTAGCAATGTGTTGATACTTAGATTTATTTCGCTTCTTCGAGAAGAATATTTGATTGATGATTTTAAATTTTATTATTAAGACAAAGTACACGTGCAACGTGTGTAAGATGATACTGGTATATCAAAACATGCCAGATAATTTAATTGAAGAGTAGTCAACAATTATATGATCGAAAGCGTGTTCTGTTGGGCCCTTGCGTAAATGGCTTGATATGATAATTTAATATGTACTTGAATTCCTATCTGGCTTGATGTGATAATTTATTATGTACTTGAATTATATTCCTACCTTCAAATTGTTTAAGTTAAGTTATTTTTCTCATCAAAGAAGTTAAGATGCATATATATGGAGCGCTGGTATTTTGATTTTTTATTGGCTCTTTTCAATTTATATATTTTATTAGATGTGTAACGTTCAATCTTCATATTGTTCTTTTATATTGTATACAGTCAAAATCGGGTTCGCCTCTTGTGTGACTAATCGAGACTGAAATATGGTAGGTTAAAGTTCGACCTCGAATTATATCGAATCGAGGTGCGAAGTTATATTGTTAAGCTCGAGACCATGTCATCGAACAAAATCGAGATCAGACGAGATCGAGGGAAATTTGCCGAGTCGAATACCAGAAGAACAAAATATCCGCGATTGGTTGTAGATCACGACGGAAATCTCGGGACGTATCAAAGATATGCCGATTCATTAGCAAATCATGAGATTTTTTACCTTGTATAGAATTGTATCAAGAGTAGGACTCCCCTACTATATAAAGGGGGTCTGATCATTTGTAACATAGACCACATTACGCAACATAAAGCAATATACTATCATTTTCTAGCTTTTATCAGCTTGTTATTCTGTTCATACGTCAGTTGAGACATCTCTTGGTTCAAGGGTGATTGAACTCGAGGGCCAAGGCTATTTGATTTGTGTGGTTTGCATTTATTCTTTTATCGGCAATTTCAATTCTAATATGTTTCCTTAATTTGTATCAAGTTATATCATGTATCCTTAAAATCGCGTATAAATTTAATTGTTATTCGATTTTTAGGGTAAACAGTTTGGCGCACACTGTGGGGCTAAGGATAATAGTGATTACCTGGTACAAACTTTCATAATACACACTATTTTACACATGTTCTTTGGAGTATCTTTGATTCTAGGATCAAAATGTCGAACTCTCAGTCATCACCCCTACACGTGGACAATGATTTCGGTTACCACAACGAAAATGATAACATAACACCAGGGAAGGACGTACCTCCAGTTGGCCTCGATGGAGTTCCGGCTGTATATCCAATCAACGTCAGCTCGCATGTAGCCATCAATGCAAATTTGGCCGTCGATCCCGAAAGCAACATCCGTAGAGATGTTTGATCACCCACCGAGTAGGATCGAGCCCGAGCCGTCCCAGGAAGTTGCCCACATAGTCGAATTGGTTTCAAGAAAATCGAATGAGAAGGAATCGGAGGCCGATCCTGCAATCATGAAGATGCTCGAATAACTGACAAAACGAGTTGAGTCAGGGAAAAAGAAGATCGAGGCAAACGACAAGAAGGTGGAAACTTACAACTCCAAGGTCGATCAAATCCCGGGGACACCACCAATATCGAAGGGTTTGGATTTCAAAAAGGTCGTGCAAAAACCCTTCCCCCTAAGTGCGGCTCCCAAACCGATTCCCAAGAAGTTCCGCATGTCCAAGATTCCTAAATACAATGGAACGACCGACCCAAATGAGCATGTCACCTCTTACACATGTGCTATCAAAGGGAATGATCTAGAGGATGACGAGATTGAATTTGTCTTGCTAAAGAAATTTGGGGAAACCCTATCAAAGAAAGCTATGATATGGTACCACAATTTACCACCTAACCTATTGATTCGTTTGCTATGCTTGCAGATTCTTTTGTAAAAGGCACACGTTGGGGCCATCAAGGTCGAAACCAGGAAGTCATACATTTTCAAGGTAAGGCGGAAGGACAATGAAATGCTCAAAGAATTCATGTCTCGATTCCAAATGGAACAAATGGATCTGCCATCGGTCGCCAATGATTAAGTTATTCAAGCTTTCACCCAAAGACTCAATGTTCGAAGTTCAGTGGCTTCGCAGCAGTTGAAGTAGAATTTGATAAAATACTCAGTCGCTACTTGGGTCGATGTGCACAATCGGTATCAATCAAAGATCAGGGTCGAAGATAACCAACTTGGGGCTCCTTCTGGGTCTGTTTATCCTATCATGCCCGTTGATAGAATCAAAAGGGACATTGACCGAGAACCAAGGTTGAACATGGATCGGTACCGGCCGTATAATGGAGATCGTAGGAGCAGCGGATATGGGCGAAATCCTGTACGAAATGAAAGAAGGAGTGATCGAGACCAGAACTCTCAAAGGCTTATGAGTAAGAACGTCTTCGACATACCTATCGGACCTAAAGAGGCACCACGATTATCAGAATATAACTTTAATGTTGACGCAACCTCCATTGTATCGGCTATCGGACGCATCAAAGAAACCAAATGGCCTCGACCTTTACAAACCGATCCATCCCACAGAAATCCCAACCAAATGTGCAAATATCATGGCACCCATGGCCACAGAACGGAAGATTGTCGACAGTTGAGAGAAGAAGTAGCCAGGTTATTCAACGACGGGCACCTTCGGGAGTTTCTGAGTGATCGAGCCAAGAATTATTTCAGAAACATAGATTCTAATAAACAAAACGAGAACGAAGAACCTCAACACGTCACTCATATGATTATCGGAGGGGTCGATGTTCCCCAAGGTTCGATGTTTAAATGCACCAAGGTGTCAATCACGAGGGAGAAACGAACTCGGGACTATATACCAGAAGGAACCTAATCTTTCAACGACGAGGATGCAGAAGGAATCATACAGCCCCATAATGATGCACTGGTAATATCTGTACCGATAAATAAACCTCGAGTTAAACGTGTGTTAATTGATCTAGGTAGTTTGGCCAACATCATTCGATCAAGGGTCGTAGAACAACTCGGTCTACATGACAAAATTGTGCCCACGGCTCAAGTTCTAAACGGATTCAACATGGCTTGTGAAACTACTGAGGGAGAAATAACATTACCAGTGAACGCAACCTGGACCATCCAGGAGACCAAGTTTTATGTGATCGAAGGAGACATGAGATATAACGCCCTGTTCAGGAGACTGTGGATTCACAACATGAGGGTTATGCCCTCAACCCTTCACCGGGTGCTAAAATTCCCAACACCAGAAGGGATTAACAATCTACGGGGAGAAGCCCGCCGCAAAGTAAATGTTTTTCGTCGATGAAGTGATTCCAATATCGATACTCTCATCGACAAAGGAGTCAGATTCGAAAGCAAAACAGGAAGCCGAATAGCAATCACAGTCGTCGGCCTCAACCCAACTAGATAAGCAGGGGAATGACGAAGATGATGATTATGAGGTTCATCGATCCTTCATAGTCCCAGATGATTCCGACACTACCAAATCAAAGGTCGAAGAGCTTGGACCCAAAATTCCATCCGGTGAAGCAGAAAAAGAGACCCCAGTACGAGATCAAGCATGCCTTCATCAAAGACGAGGTAACTAAGCTTCTTAAAATAGGGTTCATCCGGGAAGTCAAATACCCCCAATAGCTAGCAAACATAGTAGCAGTCCCAACGAAAGAGAACAAACTAAGAATGTGTGTGGATTACAAAGATTTAAATAAGTCATGCTCCAAGGACTCTTTTCCTTTGCCTAACATCGATCGCATGATCGATGCTATGGCTGGTCACGAGATCCTCAGTTTTCTTTATACCTATTTCGGGCACAACCAAATACAAATGAACCCGGATGATCAGGAAAATACCTCATTCATCACTAAGTATAGCACATACTACTATAACGTAATGCCATTTGGATTAAAAAATGTTGGTTCCACTTACCAACACCTAGTAAACCGGATGTTCGATGAACAAATAGGGAAATCTATGGAATTTTACATTGATGACATGTTAGTTAAGTCCCTGCGAGCAGAGGACCATTTGAAGCATTTGCAGGAAACCTTCAGTATATTGAGGAAGTACAACATGAAATTAAATCCAAAAAAATGTGCGTTCAGAGTCGGGTCATGTAAATTTCTTGGATTCATGGTATCCCACCGAGGAATCAAGATCAACCCTAACAAGATCAAAGCTATCGAGGATATCACGGTAGTGTACAACATAAAGGCCGTGTAGAGGCTAACCGGATGTATAGCCGCCCTGGGATGATTCATCTTGTGGTCCTCCGATAAGAGTCATCGATTTTTCTCATTGCTGAAGAAGAAAAATAACTTCACATGGACTCCAGAATGCCAATCGGCCCTGGAAGAACTTAAGCGATACTTGTCGAGCCCGTCATTCCTTCACACGCCGAGGGCAAACGAACAACTGTACTTATATTTGGCAGTATCAGAGATAGCGGTAAGTGGAGTCCTAGTTCGGGAAGAACAATATACGCAATTTCTGATTTATTATGTTAGCCGGACCTTGGGTGAGGCCGAAACAAGATATCCCCACCTAGAAACAATTGGCGCTTGTTTTGTTAAGCGCCTACTATGAGAGCTTCCGGTCCTTGAGTATGAGTACTCCTATCCACTATTGGGTTCATAACCGGTCCTATTGAATTAGTTGCACATGAGTACGGTCTTTTCGGGGTCGGGGTTCCCTTTACCAGGATTTCCCCTTGGCAGATAGAGCGGAAACAGAAAGCGATATATTTGTTGTTATTATAGGTTAAAACATTATGTCTATCCTTATAGGATAAGAAGGCTTTCTCTATTGTAGATAGGACACACTACAAAAGCCTCAATAAGGCCAAAGAAGTTATCCAATTCTGCCGTTTATAAATTATTATGCCAGACGTCCCAGCCTGAAACTGAAACCGCACTTTCAATGCCACCCTATATGTGTTGTGACAACTTACCCATTACGAAATATAATGCATAAACCCGAACTCTCGGGACGATTGGCCAAATGGGTCATGGAAATTAGCGAGTAAGATATCGAATATCGACCCCGAACAACCATTATGTCTCAAATCTTGGTAGATTTCGTGGCCGACTTCACGCCGGCCCTAATACACAAGGTCGAAAGAGAGTTGTTGGTAAACTCGGGAATGTCCTCGAAAATCTGGACCCTCTTTATGGACGGTGCATCGAACGCAAAAGGGGTCCTGACTTGGCATTGTACTGAAGCCACCCACGGGCAACATGGTTAGAAAATCCATTAGAACTGTGAAGTTGACTAACAATGAGGCCGAATATGAGGCCATGATTGCAGGTCTCGATCTAGACAAAAGCTTGGGAGTGGAGGTGATCGAAGCTAAGTGCGACTCCCTCCTTGTGGTGAATCAGGTTAACAAAACATTCGAAGTCAGAGAAAAATGAATGCAAAAGTACCTAGATAAGTTACAAGTAACATTACATCGGTTTAAAGACTTTGCAGCACGTGCCTCGAGATCAAAATAGTGAGGCCGATGCCCTCGCAAACTTAGGGTCGTTGGTCGAGGACGACGAGCACAATTAAGGGTCGTTGTGCAACTCACGAGGTCAGTAGTCAAAGAAGGTCATGCCGAGATAAATTCCACAAGCTTAAATTGGGATTGGAGAAATAAATAAGTAGAATATTTGAAGACCAGGAAACTTCCCTCAGATCCAAAAGAATCGAGGGGCCTGCGTACAAAGGAAGCCCGATTCACCTTGTCCGAAGATGGAACCTTGTTCAGAAGAATGTCCGCTGGCCCACTAGTAATATGTCTTGGACCGAGAGATACTAAGTATTTTCTGAGGGAAGTTCACGAGGGCACTTGGGGAAATCATTCAGGTGCTGAATCATTGGTTCAAAAGGTAATTAGAGCCGGCTATTACTGGATCGATATGGAAAAAGATGCGAAGGAGTTTGTTCGAAAATGTGACAAATGCCAAAGATATGTTCCAATTATTCACCAACCCGGAGAATTGCTGCATTCAGTCTTGTCACCATGGCCATTCATGAAGTGGGGAATGTACATAGTTGGCCCTCTTTCATGGGCACCAGGTAAGGCTCAATTTATCTTATTTATGATTGATTATTTTTCTAAGTGGGTTGAAGCACAGACATACAAGAAGGTTAGGGAGATGGAAGTCATCGACTTCATTTGGGACCACATCATATGTCGGTTCGGGATACCATCCAAAATTGTGTGTGACAACGGGAAACAGTTTATCGACAACAAAGTGACCAAGTTTCTAGAAGATCATAAGATCAAAAGAATCTTATCGACACCTTATTACCCTAGCGAGAACAAGGGCAAGCCGAATCGACCAATAAAACCATAATCCAAAACCGTAATAAGAGGTTAACCAACGCCAAAGGGAAATGGAAGGAGATCCTACCCGAAGTCCTTTGGGCATACCGCACGACTGCGAAATCCAGTACCGGGGCTACTCTGTTTTCATTGGTTTATGGTGTCGAAGCCTTAATAATGGTCTAAGTCGAGGAACTAAGTATCAAATATCGATATGCAACAAAGGAGTCAAATGACGAGGCCATGAATATGAGCTTGGAACTATTGGATGAAAGGCGTGAAACTGCCCTTGTTCGATTGGATGCCCTTGTTCGATGGCCCAACCTTCGATACTTTAATGTCGGGGACTTAGTGCTAAGGAAAGTCGCACTAAATACCCAGAATCTGAATGAAGGGAAATTGGATCCGAACTGGGAAGGACCGTACCAGATTTTTGAGGTCACCGGGAAAGGATCTTATAAGCTCGGAATGATGAACGGAGAACAACTACCGAGCAATTGGAATATATCCCACCTAAAATGATATTACTACTAAGGTACGACCCCATTTAATTTCCTTTTTATTTTGGACTAACACTTGCAGGTGATTAACAAGAAGCGGCACGAAGTTTTTAGGTCTGATAACACGTGTTGCACTCTTTTTTTCTTAGATCGGTTTTATCCCAAATGGGTTTTTCGGCAAGGTTTTTAATGAGGCAACAATGCATCGTGCTAACTTATAATCAAGTCTGATCATGAATCGGTATCGAAAATCAATTCAACAATATTCGAGGTCCCTCTACAATCAACCTCGAATACTGGGGGGGGGGGTATTACCCTCAGATATGCATTACCTTCAGATATCAACTTTAGCGAGGAAATTACTTCGTAAAGGAAGGGTCTCGATAGGGTAGGATTTATTGTAAGGGACAAACGGTCAAACGAATCGTGCCCACATAGATTACTTGAGCCCTGTCATAAAACATATACACATGTATGACTGCTTTGCACAAGAATACAGAGAAGTACTTGCCTTGCAATCATCTTATGTTATAAATATTTTCCTCTTTACATCCCTTAAAGAGTTTAATACTTCTTATCTCCTGAAAATAACGAGCCCAATGGCAGTCTATAACCGGAATACGAACTACCACTCCCTCACTCGGGGACTGCCAACAAAAAAACTCGAGCAAGCCCAAGTCACTAGGCTTCAGGGGCATAAGACCTATTAGGCAACTCCCCTATTTTTAAAGTCCACAGATACCCTACTCGGGGACTATTATCTTAGGCAAGACCGGATAGCTCGGGAAAAGAAGTCCAATGGGCAGCGCCCAAACTAAAAGGCTACGGTCAAATTAATATGGCTTAGAGACGTCTGAAACTCGTAACAAAAACTAGGCCTTCGAAAAAGAAATTTTTTCACAACCGGTTCTAAAGGCTACCCTCGGCAAACTACAATCTCGGCTACCTACTTAGGGAAAAGGTTCTGGTAACACCGAACCCCCAAGACGCCTTAAAAATAAAGTAGGGCAAAGGCAAGGTTTGTTTGAACTTTCGGACACAACCTAAATTACTTTATGTTAAGGCGTTTCAGCCCTTATGAATACAAGTAATAAAGCAAAGGAAAATTTTGAAAGCCAAAGGGGAAAGAAAGCCTTGTATATATAATCTTTTTACAAATGCCAGAATAGCCTGATATAGATATGTACAATGCCCAAAGCGTCCTTAAAAGATGCAAAAAGCAAAAAATAAAAACATCTAAAGGCCTAAGTGGTATGGTCCTCATCGGGGGCAGCGTCTTCATCCTCGGGGTCTTCCCCACCTTCAGATTCAGTTAAGCTCTCAGAGCCTTCCCCTAAAAAGCCAGCTTCCAACACCTGGCTTCTTCTACCTTGACATTCTCGATTTCCGCCAGTATGTCAAAGCCCTGAGCATGGACTCCCCCCTTCGAGCTTCCTACTTTAAATGATCCATCATTCTCTTGTCATGTGCTTGAATAACCTTGACGTCAACCTTGAATTGGGCCACTTTAGCATCAGCCTTGTTATTGGCAACGACCACCTCAGATTTGGCCGCCTCGAGCTTTGTGGCCAGGCTCTCTTGGCCAGAAATAGCCGAGTTAAGCTCAAATTGGAGCTCCTCGATCCTCTTGGCCTGCACTGAGGTCTTATACTTTGAATCCCGAAGTTGAGCCTTAGCCGATGTCAGTTGTGCTTGGACAACTTCCTTTTACAAGTTTATGAGGTCCATGTTTTTCTTGAACTCATCGGCCTCAGTTTGTATCGCGTATACCTGCGCCTTGAGCTGCCTTATTTGTTCAAGCCTTTGTCGAACCTGCAGGATCAGATCATTCGCCATTGAGTTCAGTTCGTCAACACTGTCTTCAAGTACTCGATTTACTTGCTGGGTCCACTCGGTACGCTCCTCCCGAGACACTTCTAACTAGGTCTGAAACTTCTCACTCAGAAACTTACAAGTATCCCTCTTCTCGGTGAGTTCCCGAACCTCAGCCTCATGCTGGGTTAACTCCTCCCGGATTTAGAGGAAAGCCTCATGGTGCAATACCGAGGCCTGCAAGCATAAAGAAAGGTGTTAGGATTATTTACAACTTTAAATTTAAAATAAATAATGAAGTGACACTCGAAGTTACCCGATTCAAGGCGTGTTGGGCCTCAATGAATAGGCAAGGCGCTTCCACCGCGTCCATCATAGCTTGGTCCTCTTCGATCACCAAGCAACTAAGGTAGCTAGCACCCCCCACGGGGGTAGACAAAACCCGGGCATCCTCCGGGATAGAGAAAACTATCGACCGCTTGCGGTCAAGGTTAACACTTAGGGACGAGAACCGAGCCACCAGCTTTGGGCTCGATGAAGACCCACTGGCACCTGATGACGGTACCTTCCTTGGCACCAGCAAGTCACTAAGCTGGTGACATCTTCTGAGGCAGTGGAATCTAACCCATCCAAGAAGTTATGGATATCAGTCGCCCCCTGAGGCCCCTCGTAAGAATGACCTTCTAGCATACCAGCCTCGCGTATCATGGCGTCTGAGATTTGAAGGGACCCGGTAAGGTCGATCGCCCCAAGATTGTCCCTCGGGGCACCTCCCTCTGCCAGAGAAGTGTCAGCCCCGGTCTCTCTCTCGATCTCCCTGGCCTAGGGCAAAGAAGCCGCACCTCGTTCTGGTTCGCAAGTACCGACCAATGTCGTCTCAAAAGCCTCCTCAGTTCGAGGCAAAGCGGTCCGCACCCGAGCCACTAGCTCAGAGTTATCTTCTTATTCTTCAGGCTCATCCATCAGTCGGCGGATCGAGTCCGATGGGAGGGCGCTGGTACTTTTCTTAGCTTTACGCGCCAGCCTCTTCTTTGGTTTTTTCTTCTCCGAGTCTAGAGAGCTCGGACCCCTCTTCTTCTTTTTCTCGTCATCTTGCTTCGGACAAGGGAATCGAGAGGCTCATCCTCACCCTTAGATGGAGGCCTCATAGCAACGTCCTTGGGGAGACCTACAAAAAAAATAGAGCCGATAAGAATTCGACAACACAAGGAGAAAGTCAAAACCTTATCGAACTAGAAAAGGAAACTTACCATGATTATGGGAATCCCACCGACCCTTCGATAATTCCATCCAAGTACGCTCGAAGTATGGTCTCTGTGACACAAGGTCCTCGACCCATTCCTTGAGTTGAGGAACCACATCTGGCATCTAGGCCACAACTGTAACACCTAAAACACCAATAAGAAAGAAGATAAGAGGAGAAGCAATAGATTAAATCTTCTAGGCAAAGTAATACTTACGTTTCATATTCCATTTCTCGGGAAATGGCATGTCCTAGGCAGGGATCAAATCTCAAGTCTTTATTCGAACAAAACGATCCATCCAACCTCAGTCCCGAGCCTCATCTATACTCGAGAATGGGGCCCTATTGGCCCGGCAAGCAAGCTTGAATAGCCCCTCTCGATAGAGTCGGGGACTATAGAGACGCATAAGGTGATCGAGGGTAAAGGGACACCCCAAGATTTTGTTTACGAAGAATCGAAGGAGAATCACTATTCTCTATAATGAAGGGTGAATCTGGACAAGAGTCACGTCGTACCTCTTGCATAAGGCAATAATGATCGGGTCTAAGAGACCCAACGTGAAGGGGTAAATGTAAACACTTAAAAAACCATCCACGTGGGTAGTGATTGACTTCTCATGCGAAGGAACCACCGCATGTTTATTGGCCCAGTTGCAATCTATTTTAACCTTGGTGATGAGATCATCGGTGATCGTACATATGTACCTCAAGACCGACTCGCATCGACCCGGTACCGAGGAAATTTTTTCAATCTTAAAATTGGCAACGGTCGGGCACCCAGTAGGAACGAACTCCTTAGGGTGTGGTTCCGCCGCAGCCCCCGTTGCCAGCAGGTCGTGATGAAGAGATGACCTCCTTTTGCGGGACCGTCTTAGAAATTTTCGCCATTGTAGAATAGAAGAAAAGGAAATTAGGAAGGTATGTTTAGCGGTTTGCTAAAAGTTCAAGAAATTCGGGTGAAGAGTTGGAGAGCAAAGGGATTTTTGAAGAACAAAAATAGGAAGAGCTTTGAACATAAAGTTTGAATAAATGAAAGTTAGGGTATTTATAGTTTGCTGATGACGGTTCAAAACTCGTAGTGGCCTACCAGTAATTGACAGGCATTCAATACCTTGGTAATTGGACTAACGGGACGTTTCGGTATCCGTTTGTCGCTTATGTCATAGTCGGGTGTCTCAGTGGCCGTTTGTCGCTTACGTCATGGCCCATCGAGATGGGATTCAGAAGTTCATATTGTTTCTCGTCATCTTCTCTCCTAGAAACGTATGGACTATTTGTATATGGTCAAAACCAGATTCACCTCTTGTGTGACTAATCGAGACTGAAATATGGTAGGTTAAAGTCGGACCTCGAATTATTTCGAACCGAAGTGCGAAGTTATATCGTTAAGCTCGAGACCATGTCATCGAACAAAAATCGAGATCAAATGAGATCGAGGAAAATTTGCCAAGCCGAATAACAGAAGGACGAAATATCCGCGATCGGTTGTAGATCACGACGGAAATCTCGGCACATATCAAGGATATGCTGATTGATTAGCAAATCATGAGATATTTAACATGTATATAATTGTATCAAGAGTAGAACTCTCCTACTATATAAATGGGGTCTGATCATTTGTAACATAGACCACATTACGCAACATAAAGAAATATACTATCATTTTCTAGATTTATCATCTTGTTATTCTGTTCATACATCAGTTGAGACGTCTCTTGGTTCAAGGGTGATCGAATTTGAGGGCTAGGGCTGTTCGATTTGGTAAACAGTTTGGCGTAAGGCTATTCGATTTGTGTGATTTGCATTTATCTTTTTTATCGTCAATTTCAATTCTAATCTGTTTCCTTAATTTGTATCAAGTTATATCATGTATCCTTAAAATTGCGTATAAATTCAATTGTTATCCGATTTTTATGGTAAACACATATCACTAATGAAAGAAAAATAACAAAAGGAATAGAGGAAAGGTTAGGCGTGATTAAACATAAATACATGATTTTACTTATAATGTTAAGGTATTGTTTTGTATTAACATATATATTTTCCTTTTCTTGACTAAACTAAACCAAACCTATTATCTTTTGAAGGAAACAATAGCTTGACTACTTCACCTTTTTTGTCTAGGCCAAGCCAAGGTAAAGTAAATCGGTTTTACAATTGTTGGACGGAGGTAAATTATTTCTGCTGGTCCTTTATAGTTTGGCTCTTCTTTGTTTTAACTTTTAATCTCAATTATACCCCTTATAAAATAAACTATTTTATGATTTTGCAATGTAATAAATAAATGAGAGTCTAAAACGCAAAAATAAAAGGATAAGATATAAATAAAAAAATTATGGATAGATTAAAAGCCCGTTTGGATTGGCTTATTTTAAGTATTTTTAAGCCAGAATAGTTTTTAAGTCATTTTGTAGTGTTTGGATAAAATAAAAAGTGCTTTTAAGCACTTGTTTTTATGCTAAAATAACCCCCAAAATATTAAAAGCCAAAAGTTAGAATTTCTAACTTATGAATTATGCTTAAAAGCCACTTAAAATAAGCTCATCCAAACGGGTTCTAAGAGTATAAAATGGAAAGAACCCCCAAAGTTAGAAAATTATTTTTAAAAGAAAAATTCTGTTGAATCTTACAATTATAGTTTGTTAAGTATTTGATGCCTTGACGGAGACTAAAAAGTCTAATTTTTGGCAAACATAAAGGATCAAAAGTGCCCAAGAATATACTTTTTAAGAGACCACTTTAAACTTATCCCATATGTAGGGACACTTTTCCGTCATTTATAGTATATTAGTATCCACCTACAGCGTCAGCTAATTTCAATTTCACCACCGAAGGATCTTCTCTCCGACGGCAGCTGAGAAATTTTCCATCGGAATACATAGAACCCTTCCCTGCTTGCAACTTTCCATTCAATTCCAACTAGCTCGATCCCTTTAATATTTTCTTGATCCCGAATCCCTATCGCAATTGTAATGGCAGACATCCCTCCTGCCACTTTTATATTTTTGTTAATTAGGCTCTAAAGAGACGATTTTTATGTTACAAAGAAAAGAAAAGTAATTTTTGTGTTACAAAGGCAAACTATTCGGTAAGATTTACTCTAAAAAATATATACTATTTTTACCAAATATTTTCCAAACAACTAAGCATTCAACTCAACCTCTTATTTGCATAAACTTTAGTAGACATAGTTATTCGATAAAAGTACTTAATCAAACAATCAAGGTAAACTCACACAACATGTTACTTTAAGAAGAAAAAAAAACTACTATACTCGAATAGAAACTATTAATTATCTTGTTTTTATGAGCGCAACGTTAGTAAGAAGAGGGTTCAATTGAATCCCCTTTGTCGAAATATTATATTTTGTAAATAGAGTAAAAATAAAATATTTTATTTGGTTATATATAAAATGTTGGATTCTCTTAACATAAGAAAAAACTCTTATAATAATAAAGGGGGTCCAAATGTTGCTTTAGATCACAAGCTTGAATCCTAACTATGACATTTTATTTTATTATTATTATTATTATTATTATTATAAGATCTTTACACAAATAGTCGGCCAGATTTACTGCTTACTTTTTCTAATCTAGATACATAGATTATACACTAATTATATATGATTATCAAATATTATATATGAATTATACTTATTATTTACATTCGCCGACTATTTTTAGTTAATTCTTCATATAATTAAAGCTTTTGTGTTTATTTTGCTAATACGAATAATTATTAAAAGTTAAGAAAGACAAGTAGTAGAGGTTTTACACTGGAGGACTGTCCTGGCTATACAAGTTCGGGAACAATCATTATTGAAAGCAAGTAAAACATAAAGAGGGGGTTCTTCATAGTGTAGAGGATGGCAACGTTGATGGCCTGCGCAAGGAGCTAAAGTCATGACATGCTTAGCAAGTAGATCCGCTACAGTGTTGGCTTCACGACAAATATGCTGAAGCTCTGGATGTCTTAGCATTATCAGTAATGACTTGCATTCCAAACTAATAGGTAAGTAAAGATCAATTCATGCATGCAAGACTTTTTGCATTACCTGAGAATCCGTTTCTATCTCTAGTGGATAAAGGTAAAATTGTTGAGCAATTTTTAATCCTATCAACAAGGCTTGTAATTCTGATTTGAATTCTGACGAGCACGGGATTTTTGTGGAGAAACCACGAATCCACTGACATTGATTGTTTCTAAATACTCTAGCAACACCACATATCTTAGTGATGGGATTAAAAATGCCGTTAATATTAAGTTTTAAAATAAAATGATATGGGGGGAGGGGGGACATTTAATATATTCAAGGGTGGAAATGGGAAGGGGAGTTGGAGATGGAAGTAGGTCAATTAAATGAGTACCAACTCTCTTCTATAGTCTCGGTCCATAGTTGTTGACTCTGTTCCTTATAGCCTAACGTTCGGGATGAAGCCAATAAAAAAAAAGAGGTAATGAAATTCGATACATGGAAGAGAATATTATTTTATGAAGACATGTGCATGCAAGTTATTGAGGAAATTGTGATTTCGGTTGGTCCAGATATGCCAAATGATGAATGAGGTAAGTAAAATTTTGGGAACTTCAATTCCTTGGTAGGTGAAAGACCAGTGAATGTTGGTACAGTGCATTATAAGCTAAGCAGTGAAGGAAATAGCGTTAGTAGTGCTAATATTAAAGAATTTCCAATGCACTCGAAAAAAAGACAATAGAGAGATTCAGTTATATCGCACAAGAGTAGCAGTGAGGGTGGTGAAGAACATTAATAGATGACAAATATGAAGCAGTAGGTACTCGATTAAGAATGAGTAGACAAAAAAATGTTTTTATCTCATTGGGGATATGAAGGGTCCAAATCCATTTGATATCAGGCGGTTTGGCAGGAAGAATACAATGGGTTGCAAGATAAAAGTGGTAAGTTGATTTAGCGGAGAATGAGCCTGTAGAATTAGCAAGCCAACAATATGTATCAGGTCGTGAAAAAGTAGGATTAAATTACGTATTATGGATGAGAAAAGAGAAATCTTCAGGTAGTTCACCCAATTACCAATGGATAGAAGGTGATCCAGTGTAAGGAATTGTTCGTTATGAGTTAAAAGACCTTGGATAAGGCTACGAAGCGTGGAGTTATTGGGTAGCCAAATATCAATCAAGATGTTAATAGAGGTTTAGGTGCGTGCCAATGTTAATTAAAGTTAATTCTTCATATAATTATTAGTGGAAGTGACACCAGATAGCCATTTTTAAGCATGTTTAAAACGTATTTAAAGATTAGCCAATTTTACTCAAATTTCAGGACACGACGTCCTAGAGTTTAAACCTCAAAGTTCAAAATTCAGGACATCGTGTCCTAAAGTTCGAAAATTGTGTCCTGAAGTTCAAATCTTATGTCCTGAATTTTAAATTAGTACTTCAGAAATTCAGGACACTTACTCCTGAATTTCAAATTAGCAGCTAAAAAATTCAGGACACTAGGCTTTGAATTTCCAAATTCAGGATACTTAGTCCTAAAATTTGGGTAAATTAACTAATCTTTAAATATATTATAAATTATGAATATATTTTAAATAATAGGCTTAAAAGTAACTATTGCTGCACTTCACCCTAATTATCAAGCAAGATGGGCCAACATGTTGTGAAGAGCCCAAGCAGTTGATCACTAAATTATAGCCCAAACTGCCTAGGGCTCTATAATTCCCACCGTCATTTTGTCCTTATAAAATCCAGGCACCAAGTCTTTGTATGAGTGTATGTTTGCTCCGCAGCAAAATAGTGAACGGACGCTAGGGTAACGAAGGCTGCGCCTTCTCTTTTAGCTTTGCTCTTAACTTTTTTAGTTTTTATTTTTTAACTTTGCTTATAATTACCTTATACCGAAGTGTTTTTTCTTAATTTTCTCTCTTTGATGATCATTATTCATCTATTGTGATTTGAAGAGGAAAATCTATGTATTCTTTGTTCATATTTGTTTTCCTATTACCTCTTTCCTTAGTCTGTTTTGTGTTTAGTGCTATCTTTTTTCAAGTTGGTATATAAAGGGCTTGTATTTTTTGATTCTCCTATGAAATAAAGATCTCTTTTTGTCTCTGATGATGATCAAAAATATAACTTTCGTTCTTCTGAGATTAACCATGCGGAAAGTTATGGAGACCTGAACTGAAGAGACAAGGTGATTTTGATTCACACATCATTTCCTTTTAATTTCAAGATTTTATTTGCAAAAAAAAAAATCCCAATCTATTGGAAGTGGGCTTGTTCTTTTATTGAAATTATTTTTAAACAATATAAATTTTTATTTTTGTATGTTGAATTTGTTATGGTGATCTTATTTTGTGTCTAATGATGATCATTTGAAACATTTACTGAGGTTTTATCTTGCTGAAAAATCTTTGGAGACCTGAACTGAAGAATCACTAATAAGATCAGTATTTCTCATGTGTTTCTGTCTTTTTGGGTATTTTTAGGTCTTTTTCTTGTGATCTTCCTGTCCTTAATAATACTGAGTTTCAACTCCAATTAATTAATTTGATCCATATAGGAATTCTAACAGATTAGTAAGTATAAAAATTTCACACAAAAGCAAGTATTTTAAACCCAAAATCCTAAAATGAAGAATGTTCTTTTGATTTCACTTCTAGATCCAATTGACATCTTATCTTATATTGATTCAGATTTAAAAAATTGTAAAATGTAGCTTCGACAAAGTAGTTTTCTTTATTCTAGTAGTGCGATTAAGCATATACTTAATTGTTGATATTGCACGTAGAAAGGGGTATTAATTATTAGGATTAAGTAAACTGTGGATTGTTTAAAATCATTACTTGATCATGACTAAAACCGCAAATTTGTTACCAGTAAAATGAGTTAGGTCAATAATATGTTTCAATTGAGAGTTATATTCGAACGAAAGTAGGGGTAAAATCAGATTTGCTCAGAAATAAAATGGCGTATCAAAGCAAGAAATAAATACTAACAAAATGACACCTTTACATTCGTATTCATTATAGACCTTTAATTTTGTCAAATTATATATTTGTCACCAGCTAATTTCAACAAATACTACTTTAAATTCTTCAGAAATAGGAATAAGTACTTCAGTGTATGCACAAAATTAGGTTGGAAAAATAAGAATTAAAATGAAAATTTATACACAAACCAAGGTATTTGTGGGAGCGGTATCAAATGGACAGATTGAGTGAAAATTGAATGGCTTGAAATCATCGTTTAATTATAACCACTGTTTTAAAAGATATTTTCGGATCGAGTTTTAGGGCGAGCACCAAAAATGACTCAGGTGATGGTGCGGGGTCAAGAGGTGTATGCTCAGCAATTTGGGGCGTACGTTCGGGCGTTTGAGGTGTGTTTTTGTAGTGAGACGTAAGTCCTTTAGATTTTTTCAAATTAAAATAAATTTTGGTAAATAAGTCTATATAATACTTAGATTCTCAAAAGTCAGCTTGTAATTATTCAAAAGTTTTAAAAAGTATCTGAAATATTAAATTTAAAAGTCAGGACTTTTTTTTATTGATACAAGCCTTCAATTTATGGTCTTTCTAATTCTTTATCTTGTCAGTTAGTTTGTTACTATCTCCCAAAAGCAACGAATAATCAATTTTTATTTTTTATTATTTTTGCAAATGCACAAAGAACTTCATTAGCAAGTTCAAAGTTCAAATTGTAGGTTAATCGTCCTTTTTGTTCTCCATATAGAAAATTTTATTTTTTTCAAGCTTGTAAGGACCGTATAGTAGATTATTTATGTATATATATACACACACACACACACACACACACACACACACACACACACACACACACATATATATATATATATATATATATATATATATATATATATATATATATATATATATATTTTATAAATTTATGTAATTTTACTTATTTATAAATATTTATGTAATTATATTATTTTATAAAATATTAAAAATTAAATACAAATGAGGGTCCCGTGCCTCGAGTTTACGTCTCGTTTTACGCCCACGTCTTTTAAAACACTGATTATGACTAAATATGCAAATGTGTTAAGTCAATAATATGTTTAAATTGAGATGTAATCGAACTAAAAGTAGAGAGTTAATATAGTTTTGGATAGAAGTAAAATCATTATTAAATCAAGAAACAAATATAATAATATGATACCTAATCTTTTGAGGTGAAATTAAAAAATAGTCAGATTTACAAGTTATAATTGCAAAATAGGCATAGTTTCAAAAGTAATCGAAATTTAGCCATTTTTCATGTAAAGATAAATCTGAACGAAAACATTGTTCAAAATTCGAAAAATATTCTAACATAATATATTGAGTTCGAATTTTTACATGTGAAATTCCAGCATAATATACTGGAGTTCCAGCATAATATGCTGGATATTCATACACAGGTGCATCAATCTCCAGTATATTATGCTGAAACTTTTCGTGTTGCAGCAAAATAGTGATTATTTTTTAATAACTTTACAAATACTGACTATTTTTCAATTATCAATTCGAAAATTGGCTAGCCCGTGCTATTTTCACAATCTTTTTACTCATTATGGGCCTTTTCTTTTCTAAAGCTAAACTCTTTAGAAATGGGAAACATGATAGTGGTTCAATTTGTTTGCTTCTATAGCTTCTACTTTCTCTCTAAATGGTATAGGAGAGAATAGATACATAAGTATTATCTTCAGGTAAAAATTCTTTTTTGTCAAACAAACTATTATTTCACTCGAAATATTGATCGAAAAACCAATTTTCAAATTACTTAGGACCCGTTTGACCATAGATTTTGTCAAAATAAACTTGAGTTTTATTTGGCAAACACATGTTTGGCCATAGATTTTGCCTACATTTTGGCCAAATCTCAAATCCCAAATGCCAAATCCCAAAACCAGCTCAATAGTTGATTTTGGCCTGGGCCAAAATATCACTATTATATTTTTTAAAAATTGCCCCAAACTTTTATATTTTATAAAAGAGCCCACCATTCACTATTTTATAACGATGTTGCTTCGTCTTCTCGGTCATCTGATAGTGTATCATGTAATTCATTATAAAAATGATAATTTTGTATTAAATTTATTTATGTTTAGGATTATGGTTTGCGATAATATAATGAATGTTATTGATAATGGTATTATTGGGTATTTGTGATAGTTTTTAGAACTTGTGGGTATAAGTCATGTTTCATGTTTTTCCAAACCAAACTTCACCCAAAACATATGTCCAAACACATTTTCATCTTCAAACCAAACTTCACCCAAATCAGATTTTTCGAAATAAATTTGGGAATCTATGGCCAAACGCTAGCTTAATTTCAATATTTGTAGATACTCATGATCGAACTAATAATTTCCCATATTAAAGTTTAGCATTTGTAAATACTAAAAACTAAATATTCCAGTATTTATGCCCTAATAGGTTAGTGATTTTAAAGAATTTTTTATAAAGCACTACAGTTTAGAGCTTAATTACCATATGTAATTACAGTTTGTCTAATTATAAAATTTTAATTCGTTCACCGACCGTTAATCCGATATCAATAAGCCAATAAACCACTTTTACTGTTCAATTAACAGTGACAGTTCGGTTTTGAATAGCCCTAGTAACAACTACAACCTGTGTCAATTGTATTCGTTCACGCAACGAATTCACCAAGGCAAAATACAGGGATGTATACACAAGATACAACTTGTATTCGTTCGTGCAACAAATACAACTAAGGCGAAATACATAAATACAGAAAAATAGAATGCTCTCATTGAGAGTCGAACGCAAGACCTCCACTTACTAAGCGAGCTCTCTAACAACCAAGTTATGAGAGCTTGTTGCTTTCTTATTTCAGTTCAAAACGATTGTTCTCTTCTTTCAGTACTACAAATGAATTTGCTATAAAATTCAAATATAACTATAGATGATAATTTTCTGAAAGTATGGCTACGATAATAAATGCAGATATATATTTGTGTATCGTGTAATTTTTCTGTCATTGATTTTACGGGTCATTGTAAGTTGGGCCAAAAAGTGATTTGCAGTGCGACCCGTGAATGGGCTTCTTTTGGTGCCTCTCGTGAGGATAGTCAAATCACGCTTCAGAAAAACAGATGCTAATACTTGAATAAAGGTTCGGAAAAACGAAAAAACGTTATGCACCTTCACGTGAACTAAAACAAATGACGAACCCAAAAATTGTTAGAATTCAATACGATGGTAATTAATTAGGTAAATTAAGTGGAAACAACCAAAAGAACGTCCCAAAAAAAAAGGTCTTGCAGTAAAATTTCAAGTGCACCAAGTTGACACGAATTCTTATAATCTAGTGGTATCAGTGAAAAAATATAACAATAATCGTAAGTTTAAATTTTCATTACCCCTTGCCTTATATCACTATGTAATAATATTTTTTATTTATATGTCGAACTTTTTAACTCTTTGTTCGATCTAACACTTCTGTGTTTCCTTATGTTTGGATGTAGGTTTTAAATGGTGCTTTATATATACACTTGAGTAGTTTTGATACTTTAAATTTGTTAAAAGTGAATGTATTTAAATGACTATTTTAAACTTAACTCCAATATAAGGATCACTTTGTCATTTTTATCTCAAATGAAAAAGGAGTACATAGAATGCGATATAGAATCGCGAGATTGCTAATTTTGTAACAAAAAATTCTATCAAAAGTGAGATAAGATAATCTCGACACTATATATTATCCTTGTAACCATACGACCCCTAAATAAAATACAAAGTAAATATCACTTGTTGCTACTGCTACTTTTTTATTTTGTTCTTAAGACGAAGGTCTTCAAAAACAGCCTCTTTTCCTATATAGGGTAGTGTAAGGTCTGCATACACAAGGGCGGAGCTAGAGTGCCGAGTGCAGGTTCGGTCGAACCCAATAGCTTTGGTTCGAACCTTGTATTTGTCTTAAAAAAATTATTAAATATATATAAATTATTAATTTAGAATCCAGTAACTCAAGCCAATAAAAATCCCGAATCCATAAGCTTAAAATCATGACTTATATATATATATATACTATTGTTGATCCACACTGAGCTGAGATACTTTGGCTGAGTCAAAAGTGTTGTTTTCTAAAATGCAATGATTATATACTAAAACAGCGAGCCATGTGTATCTAGTGCAGTTTTTTACATTTTTTTTTATTCCCTCCCTCCTAGAGCTCCCCGTGGTGATTTGAACTGACAACCTTACATATCAAGTGCATAGATTTGGTTATTTACCAAGGGAAAGCTATGTTTGATAAGAGGGTAGGCTGGATTAATTTGACTTATTAATTGGTGTGTGATAGACGCGTGTCTTTTTGTACTTCTTGTGAACTGTCTTTTGGAATTTTGCATTCTTGGGAGTATCTTTTGCTGATGCCTTGATCTCCAGAATATCTTTGTACATATGTTATGGAATAAACCGAAATGTGCTAAATCCGATCCGATCCGATTCGATCCGTGCACAACCCTAGCAGTGATTAGTGTTATTTGTTGCATTTGAAGTTAGATAAAAAATTAATTTTTCACCAAGTTCAAGGAATCAAAGCACCTAGCTCACCCCAAAAAATCAAGAGGTTGGAGAGGACCAAAATTTTAAAGTGAATTTAGATGTATATTTTTGTTTAAACATAATTTCATATGTTCTAGAGTTACATAAACAATATGATAAATTATAACTTTCTTATAGTTAAAAATGTTTGTAAAACATTGCAATACATGTAGGACATAGGTCAACTTATCCCAAACACATGAGAAAGTGAAATTAATAGGCATTTGCGAGTATTTGAATGTATATAATTATTTCATTTGGAAAATTACTTAGCTCTGATTCATTTTTTGTAGCTACGAAACTAAATCAATGCTGAGCTATTAGGCTTTCTTCACGAGATAGGCTACTTTTGAGCCTACCTCCTTATTGCGTGATCGCTCGATCACTTCCCTTTTCGCTAAGATATTGCCTACAATTATTCATGTAAGGAATATCACCTTACTCCACCTTCTTTCTTCCATGTAGGTGAATAATGTACCATGGGTGGGTGGGTGGGTGGGGGATTATTTAAGAGATCTTATTCAATCTTAAGAGTTTACTTCCTCGGTCTCAATTTATGTAGCAGAGCTCGGATTTTGAAAGTCAAACTTTTTAATTTTAACTGTGAATTCAGACATACAATTTTTAAATTTTTTGATGTAAAATTTATATATTTAAAAACTATATAAAAAGTACTATAAGTCACAATAATTAACAATTCAATTTAAAAAAACTTGTAATCCGAACTCCTACACATAAATTGAGATGGATAGAATAATAATGTCATAATAATAATAATGTCATTTTTTTCATGACAAAATGTAATAAAATCATCAATTTCATATAAAAAAGTTCAAAAGTAGTAATACAGTCCTATTGAAACAGAGATCCATTTGCATCTGCAGCAGCTTTTTATTCATGTGCATAGATTTTTGTGTGGGTGCGTGGGTGGGTTGATTTGTCATAATAGGCGTGTGGTGGACGTGTGTCTTTTTGTACTTCTTGTGAACTCTTTCTTGGATTTCGTACCCCTCTAGACTTTATCTGTTGCATCTGTCGTCGTATGTGCTTTGTCCTTATATTACTGAATAAGTAGTATTTTTTTAGTTTCATTTATATAGTCGTGTTTAAATATAGGCATGAATATTTAAAAAGATTAAAGAAAAAGTGTCGTATATATTGGAATAAATGAATTCACACAACTTGGATTTTATCATTACTTAACTTTTAGTAATTAATTCATATTTTTTCCTCAATTTCTTAATGACTATATAGCCAACTAATATTACTGGGTATAAACTATTGATCAAAATGCGCAAATTAATTTAATTAGGAGAAACCATCCTTGGCTATGTAATTAAGGGGTTTGCTTCATTAGCAATGTATGAGATTAGCCAATTGTGACTTGCGGGGGGGGGGGGGGTTTAAAGTTAACTTTTGTTCCAGATAAATCTAAAAATATATACTAACTAGTGTGGTAGAGTATACTCCAAAATTTGTAAAATAAAGAAAGTCATATTTTCTTAATTACTTTTCATCTCACCGTTGGTATTGAAGTCTCGACTAATTCAAATTCGTATCACATAAAATTTATTAAAGAAGAAAGCTTTTTATTAATTTTTTTTTATTCTTAAACTCGAATAGTCGAGAAATTATATATCTATCTCGTTACGATCCTTGTCGATAAGGAAGTGATAATAAATAATAAAAAGGATGTATGGATGGCAGGTTAGTGGTTGTGTACTTTGTTTTCTTTTTCTATTCTGTTGTCTTTTAATAGTACGAGTATCATTCTTCTTTTTGAATAGCAGTATAACTTTTTATCTAATCTTTTTGCCAATAATGTTGCGCATGGTGAAATAAGGACAAATGTCGAGTTGCCCAAATCTTTTTGGGTTGGGTGGGGAAAGAAGAAAAGGGGTTTTTTGCCTCTAAAGTTGCCAGTTGCCACTATACTATACTCTCCGTTTTAATTTATATGAACCTGTTTAACTAGACACTAAATTTAAGAAGAAAATAATTTTTTTTGAAATTTATAGTATTAAACAAGTCAAAAAGGGTAAAAGATTCTCATTAAGGGTAAAATTGTAAGTTTACATTAAATTGTTACCAAATTTAGAAATAAGTTATTTTTTTGGAACAGACTAAAAAGTAAATAGGTTCAGATAGAGCAGGAAATTTGGAATATCTAATTTTCAACACTATTTTCTATTTCGAAATTTTAAAAGTATCAAGTTATTTTGTTATTTTTTTTGTTTTTTTCATATTTTAATTTTCCAACTTGAAAATCATAAAAAGTAACAACAACAACAACAACACTCCAGAAAAATCTCACTAATGGGGTTTGAGGAGGGTAGTGTGCACGCAGATCTTACCCCTACCCCGAAGGAATAGAGAGACTTTCTGAAAGACCCCGACTCAAGAAAACAAAAAGACAAAAGGATAAAAGGAGACAAACCATAAACAGGAACATAATAGCATTATTTTGGAATTTTATAGATCATAAGCTATAAATGTATCTTAGAACTAGTAATCAAAATTGAGAAGAAGTAATATTTAGATCTTTTTTCGTTTGACAAGAATTTTTTTGGAAGAATCAGAAATTTTTGGAATCAAATTGATTAATAGAATATGTGACAGAAATATACTAACACTAGGATCAATCCAATAAATACAATCATAAGTATTTACATAAAAATATCACATGATTTACTAATCTAATTCCAGATATTACAATATTCTTGAGGTCAAAATATCACATGAAACGGTGCAAAATATATCTTTTTTTCTTTATTTTTTGGGTAACACTAAGCATTTTTAGTAAAATATTTAATTATATAAAATACTTATAAATTAGTTCTCTGTCCCAAGAATCTCAGTCTGATTATGAAACCAGAACCTTACCTGCTTCCATAAAAGGCCAAACGTAAAACGATCATCTTCCACCTCCACTTCTGTTCCCCTATATATACAAGAACAACAGCAAAGAAAAAGAACCACAACGGAAATTAATTAAACAGGTTTTTTGCGGATTCATTTTAGTAGAAACTAGAATATAGTAAGTAAAAACAACCAGCATCAACATGGCTCATGAATCTGAGAAATCTTTATTGGATCAACACAAGGAGAAACATTTCACCGCCGGCGAGATTGTCCGGGACATAATCATCGGAGTCTCCGATGGACTAACGGTGCCGTTTGCATTGGCGGCGGGGCTATCAGGGGCAAATGCGTCTTCCTCTATTATTCTTACTGCTGGTATTGCTGAGGTTGCTGCTGGTGCCATCTCCATGGGACTTGGAGGGTACGTATTCTTTTATTACTCCACTTTCTTTTTTCTTTTTCTTTTTCTTTTTTTTTTTAAAATAAAAATTTATGTTTACATGTAGTTGGTTCAAAATTCATATAAGATGAGAGTTGTGATTGGTTAACAATCCGTCTAAAGTAGTTGAATTATAATGAATCTTTATAGTAACAAATGTGTTTTTTCATGTTTAAGGCCTACAACAACAACAACAAAAAAAGGAGTATAATCTGACGGGTTTGGGAGGTAACCTTACCCCTACTTAGAAGACTCCCGGCTCAAGAAAAGATCTCAAGAAAAGATGAAAAGAAAGTAATAGTAACGAGCAGTAATAATAGCAAGAGAATAAGTTCATGTTTAAGGCCTAACGGTCAATAATGTGGGGAACATCATGAGAGACCAGGTTCAAGTCTTAGCCGAGACAAAAACGCTAAATAATTTTTTCTCATTTGTTTAAGACTTGGTGAGTAGAATTATTCAATATTTGTGCTGGTGGAAGCTAGGTAGAATAACCGATCGAGGTGCCCGCATCACCACCATAGTTAAAAAATGTGTTTTTACATGACTCCTAATGGAATTTATATTTTAGAGAATTTGTCTACTGGTGTGGTATTGAGTTTTAGTTGATTGGTTGATGTACAAGTACTTGAATAGCTTCCTTTTACTTGATTAAAGTTTTATGTTAATCATTGGTTCATTCTTTTTACGTGAATTTACAGTTACTTGGCTGCCAAGAGTGAGGCTGATCACTATATGAGAGAGCTTAAGAGGGAGGAAGAAGAGATCATTTCTGTACCAGATACAGGTATAACTTCTCATGGCACATACTCACTTACACATAATTTTGTGCAAGCGGTGTTAATCCATCTCAAACTGATGTTTACTTTACAGTATTTTTCAATGTTGTTCTGTGTGTATATATGTTTTTAAAAATATTAGGTACCTATATTCATTTAATAAAAAAATTCGGAGAGAGTGTTGAATGACACAATTCTAAGCAATGTGTGTCCATTAGTGATGGCACAACTATCTTTGAGGTTTAATTTGAAGGGAGTTTCTTTTCCCTGGCATTTAAAGGTGGTTGCATAGGAAAGAAACTCTATTTTATATACATGTCACCTAAATCTATATATTAAGTACTCTAAAAGTTTGAGATGACTATTTAATTTATTATACTTTCTCAAAATGTGTTTGTTTATTGTTTTTGTTGTTGTTATTTTCATCATTGTTTACCGTCCACTAAATGACAACCCGCTATGCGGAGAGGGGTCCGAGAAAGGGCCGGACCATAATGGTCTATTGTATGCAGCCTTACAGGCTGTTTCTAAGGCTGAAATCCGTGACCTCCTCATTACATGGCAACAACTTACCAGTCATGCCAAGGCTCCCCTTGGAAAGAAGAATCCGTTTCATACATTCAGGATGGTATAGCTTTTTAAGCACATAACTTGTACCAAATTGACATTAACCTCTCTGTCCCTCATAATGCTGACTAGAGTTTTGTATTTGGTAATGGGTGGAGATATAAGGAAGAAAGAAGGGATACGTGGATGACACATAGATTGAAGTTTAGTTACTAGTGTATGAGGGAACTAATACTTTTAAGAAATGAAAAGGTTATTATGTCTAGGCTTTAAAATGTTCTAACTTGCAAATTTGGCACAATTACTTGGTTTGACAAAGAGCTTGTGTTATCTTGGTATAAATTGCAGAAGCAGCGGAGATTGCAGAAATTTTGTCACAATATGGGATTCAGCCCCATGAATATGGACCAGTTGTGAATGCTTTGAGGAAGAACCCACCGGCATGGCTTGACTTTATGATGAAGTGAGTCTTATCAATACTTTCTCTTTTTCTTCCTACTATTTGGCTGATTATGCATCTAAGTCGAGATTTTCTGTTACCATACATGTTATAGTTGTTTTATTCATGCAATGTCTAATTGATAGTTGACGATTTCAGCAGTCTAAGTTTCAATATGTAATTTTATTTGTGTTGCCTTATAGCAGGATTTTTATAATATTTGACTGAGATGGGCTTAAATCGAGCGATATGGACAGTGAGGATTTATATAACCGACCCCAATTTGGTTGTGATTGAGGCGTAGTAGTTGTAGTTATTGCCTTAGAGAAGGAAGGAGATATGGAAGTATGTAAGTTCCATCTTAGATTTGACTTTGGACCACAGAAGAAATCATGATTTGGGAACCTTATCCCGACCTACTTAATGGCAGGCCACTTAAAGTGGAGCAAACACTTTGAATAGTTTCTAGCTTTTCTTTTATGGTCCCTCCATTTAGTTTGGTATTTAGCTGACCGATCACTTCTTTCTGGTCCTGCTTTTCAACTTTATTCAGCTAGTAGGATGGATAAGTTAAACTTTCTGCTTTTTCTGATCATCATAGCTCCAGAGAGGCTTTAGGCTTTGAATAAACCAAACAAATTAAACAATAGTGAGAGTGTTTGAACTGAAATTACTTGAGATGGTAAGAAGTACTATAATTAAGTTAATATGATGATAGCCACTAGTTTCATTTAGAACTGAGTGTAAAATTAAATGGTTTCTATGCAGGCTGGTGTAAATTTCTATCCGAAAAGATAATTTAATCAGTAAAGTCGTCTAAAGCTTCAAGTTTTTTTCGTTAGAAATCTCCTTAAGTCTGTGCTAGAAGATTGTCGCCACCAATATCATCTTTTTCTTCTTTTCAGTTATATACATTTCCTGATGGAATTGGATAAAAAATTTAATCTGTCATAATGGTGAATATGTTGATGTTGTTTTGGCGTTCTATTTGATTTGCTTATAATAAGATCTACCTTTTTCTAATCACATAAAGTCTGCGATTTTGATTTTTCATGGCACGGACCAACTGTAATAAGTTTATGTTGAATGGCAGGTTTGAACTTGGTTTAGAGAAGCCAGATCCAAGAAGAGCGCTGCAGAGTGCGTTTACCATTGCCGTTGCTTACATCTTGGGAGGACTAGTCCCTCTGATCCCATACATGTTCATTCCAATCGCAAGAAAGGCTGTTGTCGCTTCTGTGTTGGTAACTTTGCTGGCCTTACTAATCTTTGGATACGCCAAAGGTCACTTTACTGGAAACAAGCCGTTTAGGAGCGCTTTTCAAACTGCACTCATTGGAGCAGTTGCATCTGCTGCTGCTTTTGGCTTGGCCAAGGCTGTTCAAGGCGGCTAGGACTCTGACATTTCTGTTTCTTGTAATGTAACTTTCTTCTTCTTCTCATCTTTTTGAAAATTCAGACTTGTGTTCTTCCTCACTAGTTTTTGTGTATCATGTTATGATAGATGTTGAGGCATTAATTTGAATCGCGCCTTAGTGTTAATGTGCTTTAATTTGTTGCTCTTCCATTTTTAAAGTATATTTTAGAACATAATATTCCACGATATAGCTAATGCCATCTAAAGTATGAGTTTATGGCAACATTCTCCTGCTAAGTTTCAATGGCAGAGGGGGGGAGGTCCCCAAGCAAGCAGCATGAAGCAAAAGAAGAGAAGGGAAAAAGAACCTAGTTTTGTATGACAGGACATTTTATTTAGCTTATGCAGATTTAGAAAATACAGTTAATTAATCTAAGAGTGTGTTTGGTAAGAAGAAAAAATATTTTCCATGGAAAATATTTTTCTAAAAGATAGTACTCCCTCAGTCCAAATTTATGTGTCATACATTTTTTTTGCCTCTGTCCCAAGAAGAATGTTATACTTTCTTGTTTAGAAATAATTTAACTTTAAACTTTTTACTTTACATTAATGAGATTTACATAAATATTTATGATTAATTTTAGACCACAAGTTTTAAAAGTCTTGCTTTATTTTTAAATTTCGTACTGAGTCAAACACTGTCACATAATTTGGGAAGGAAGAAGTAAGTAGTTTTCTTACTTAATAAAGAAGAGCAGTTGAACCTGTGAACTTAAAAAAAACAAAGTTTTCCTTTCTGGATTTACCGAAACAAAAATCATGCACAACATCAGAACTTGGAAAGATCTGACCATAGAATTATTGTTTCCCCTTTCAGAGATCATTAGCAGGCTATTAAAAAATAAGTCATCCAAATAATTCTCCGCTGTTTTGTCTAAACTCGTATATATGTTAAAAAAAATTACTGTCGCAATAATACATTTGGTGTCGGTTCATCAATTTTAGGACAATTGAGACCAGTATTTTAAAAGGCATTTTCGGGGCGAGTCCTGGGGCGAGGCGCACCAAAAATACCTCGAGGCGATAGTGTGGGGAGAAAGTTTCAAGAGGCGTACGCCCAACAATTCGGGACGTATGCCCGGGCGTTTGGGGCGTACGCCCGGACGTTTGAGACGCATTTTTTTAGTGAGGCGTAAGCCCTAAAGATTTTTTCAAATTAAAACAAAATTGTTGAATAAGTCCTTCATATAATACCCAAATTCTCAAAAATTAGCTTGGTAATTACTCAAAAGTTTTAAAAAGGAATTGAAATGTATTAAATTTAAAAGTCAATACCTTTTTTATTGATTAAAGCCCCAATTCATGGTCTTTCCCAATTCTTTATCTTTTCCGCTAGTCTGTTAATATCTCCCAAAAACAACGAATATTTTTTTTTTTACAAATACAAAGAGAACTCCATTCTCCTTTATAGCAGCAAGTTCAAAGTTCAAATTGCAGGTTAGTCATCCTTTTTGTTCCTCCATGTAGAAAACTTTATTCTTTTCGACTCAAGTTACTTGAGCTTCTAAGTAGCGTATAATAAATTGTTTTGACTAGTTTTTTGTGGGGATGAAGCGCGCGCGCGCACACACACACATATATATTCCACATATTTATAGTTTTCTTCATTTTTATGCAATTTTACTTGTTTATAAATATTTACTGTAATTATATTATTTTATAAATTATTAAAAATTAAATACATATGGGGCTTATGCCCCGTGCCTCGGGCTTATGCATCGCTGATGCATATGTAAAACTCCTTGGCTTACGCCCACGCCTTTTAAAACACTGATTGGGACAACATATGGATTCATAATTAAAATATAACTTGAATCTATCTCAGAGATCACACACCAAATAAGATTCATATAAAATAATGTGTTTACTTTCGACAAGACATTGGTATCCAAGCTTAAAAGAAGAAAAACAAATACTGAAAGAAACGAAGCAATACAACCACAACAGAAGTTGAAAGATGGAATTGTTTACAAGAAAGAAATCACTTCACATGATAGTAAACTCGACATGTAACAAACCCATGAAATGACAGTGAAGCGCATTTATTTAAAATTAAAACAAGTAATCAGATAAACAGATAGCAAAACAGGAAATGCGCCCATGCCTTTGATCCTGTCCTGCAAATTGAAATAATCAAATATACAGGAATGTGATGCAGTCTTATTGAAAACCTCTATTAGGATGTAAATAGGGCAGGGCGGGGCGGGGTGGGGCAAGCCTTGACCCGCTAAAATTTTGATCCGCACCGCCCTGCCCATTTAGCTTTTTGTCAAAATTTTGCCCTGCCCCGCCCCGCCCTATTAAGCCCTGCCCCGTCTAGGCTCTATTTTATTTTTTTTCTTTATTTTTTATTTTACAATATGCTTTTAATTTCTTTTATCCTTTCCACTTTCTATGCAAATTGATTGAATAAAAATATAAATTTTTAACATTATTAAAGTGTTAGAAAGGATTTGGACCATAGCAAGTTCTTTAAGGTAACATTATTCTGCACTTGCCACTTATTGACTTAAAAAGAAGAAAAATTGAATAATATTTGGACCCTACGGAGATCTCGAACAGAGCTTCATACTTGTCGTAATTCTCTTATATGGCCTACGTAATATATTATTTTTGGCCTTTTGTTACGCAAATGTATGATTTTGGCCGCTTCTGTAACATCCACATTTAGAAAAAGAAAGACAAGATTGGAAACTAAAATGGCAATGTCAATCATATGATACAGAAAAATTTGGACAACATAAAGTTTCCCTAGCACAAAGCAAGAAGCTAGTTACTTATGTTCTGATCAATTCAAAATTTCCATTTCTCACAGAGACAACAAACATAGGGATACAAAAGGAAAGCTTGAGTATATTACTGCCAAGTTTATCGATTTAAAGGAAAAATATATTTTAGTTCAACCATATTAAAAGTTTGGCTCCTTTTAAGTCAACTTATGAATGGTTTTCATATCAGCAACTCCCGGGAGAGTTCCCTTCTCAACATGGTCCCACCACTTGAACAAAAAGTTGTTGACGACAAGTCTGAATAGAAGATAATCAACGACAACATATTTGATATCAGCAACTTCATTTGGGTTCGGGTTCATATTGACATCACAGATGATGAATAGAAGATAATCAATTGCAATAAAAAGGAAAGATCAGTCACGAGTTATATCTATTCTACCCAATACAACCTACATTCTAGCCGGCCTGTGAGATCAAAAGCAGCAACAAATATATATAGAAAGCAATAATGTCAGCGATTATAGTACTAAGCGCAACAACCAACAACAACAACAACAGTTTTATAATGGCGACAACTTTTTCAGTAACAACCAGCAGCATCAGTACTACAATGATGGTAACACTTACAATAATAACGACAACAATAACAACAACAATGAGGAGTACTACAATAATGACAACACTTATTACAACAACAAAGGGAAGTAATGAGAAAAGTGATCAGATAACATACCCACTCTATCTGTGGTACATAATTCTAGCTTCAATCCCTGAACAAATACAAGGAAAAATGATCCTATTAGAAATAAAATCCAAAGCCAACAAGACAAGAAAAAGGCAGTACAAAATTATCAAATACTAATATGACTCAGGGCACTTAATTAAATTGTAAAATATGACAACAAGAGAGACATAATCAGACAACTAATAGACATATACAAAGTTAAGAAGCATATTTTAACTCAATAATACAATTAAACAGAGTAATATTCCCTCATCTCTATTTTATATTACTTCTGTTACATAGCTAGCATTTTTTTGACTTAAAACATCATCAGTAGTATTATTGCTGTCTTTATATCTCAGTCCTCACAATTTTCATATTCATAACTCTGTTTGGACTTTGCCTGCATCAACAAATAGGAAAAGAGTTAGTGCTAGAAACTAAGGGCCCACCAAACTATGTAGAGAACCAGGTTCTCTATAAGTTCCCACAGAACGCATGCACACAGCAGTAAGTAAATGACACAATGGAATTTTACGTAAAAAACTCCCAGCTCGCGGGATTAAAAACCAAGACCTATCCTTGTAGGATTTCAACTTCACTACTGAGTAAACTTTAGATTAGCCCCTATTATAACCTAGGAATTAACCTTTTAATCCATCACTAACTTGTAACAACTCTATTACAAGCCACTTTATAATAACTCTATTACAAAGACTTACAACTCGACTAACTCTAGCCAAGACACAAACACATAGTTTATGATTTAACAAAAATTTTCTACACAATTGCTTCTAACTAAGCTGAGTAGAAATTACAAGTAAAGAACTTAAACAAAGGTGCAACACAACTAAGGACATGTAATGACTCAATGCTGGGAACTGGTCCTTGTTATGTTGTTCTTTGTTCTTGAAGCACTTGAGAATCGATTGCTGGATTGATGCACAAACTTGAGAGCATGCTAGATGGATTCTTCAATGCTCAAGTGATGTTTTGCCTTTGGTTTAATGTTAATATAACATTGATGACATCACTTGAATGATGCAAGCATGTTTGGTACAAGAGTATTCCCAATGAAGTTGACAGCTGCACTATTTTGTACTGTTACATGTGCAGGCAGCAACTTTACAGCTGTTGGGAAGTTAACTGGCACGGTCACCAGGAGAATTGGTGTCCATCTGTTCCCCTTGTTGTTTCTTTGACTTCTGAAGAGTTGATTTACATCTCCAGTTTGAGACTTATTATTCTCACGTACTTGGGGATGTGTATCATGTTCCTTATCTGGTTCTTATTATTAAGTTTGTTAGATCATCAAAATACAACAAGAATGCATATATCCTATGCATGCATCCTATTAATTTTCCCTTTTTTGATGATGACAAACTTATAATTTGAGGTTCCCCCCTAAGAACCAGAATTCCCCTGATCCTGTTATTCCCCCTCAATTTAAACTTTCCCCTTTTGGCATCATAAAAATATTAATAGCAAGCAATAAGCAAAATGAAGTCTAGCATATTTAACTCATGCCACATGTGTGCACACAACATAATAGAGAACAGAGTAAATGAGCAAGATCTGTACAACCAAAAGGACGAAATATCATTAAGTTTTTGGAAATAAAATAGGGAGCAGTTCCATTATTGCAACAACATCCACAAAATAAAACAAAAAAAAAGATACCAGTCATAAACATCACCGAAGCATAATAAAAGGAAAGAGAGGACAAACACGAAGAACTAGACACTGGGCACAGAACGACTAGTAAGGAGCACGAGAAGGGGGAGAACTGGAGGCTGAAGAAGAGGCAAGGGTTCTAAGAAGGATGTCCATGCGAGCATTTCGAGACCCTTGCTCGTTTAGCAACCTTTCCTTTAGGTCCTCAACCTGTTTCCTGAGATCAACATTTTCCTTTGTCAAGCGGGCAACCTCTGTGCTTTGGGCACTACTGGATCCAGATGCTTCCTGGGCCTGACTGAGCTGACCTTCGAGAATGGCATTCCGAGCCTTCAGCTTCCTTATTTCTTCAGTGGCACTATTTTGAGTGTTGATTAGCTGAGAAATGGTCGAATTGCTGCCAACCCCTCCACTCCTATCAATGCATTCACACTCTTCAAGGGTGCTTTTGGAGAAAGATTGCTTGCTAATTCCTACTTTAGCCTATCCCAAGGGAACCTTGTAGAATTCAAACACTTTAGTGAGGAGAAACCCGTAAGGCAACCCATGATTACCATCCTTGAACTCTGCCACTTTCTTCATGTGCTCTATCATAAGACCAGGCAGGTTTATAGTGGTGTATCCATCCAATGCTTCCATGAGAACCAAGTTCGGTCATGATGTAATGGAGCGTCTTTCAGCACGTGGGAGCAGAACTTTGTTCACCATTTCGAATAACAGTTGGTACACTGGAAGGAGGGCCTTCTTGTGTACCCGTTCCCCTTGTTGCACTGCCTTATCCTTCACAATGGCATTTCAGAAATTTTTAGAGCAGACCCCCTCAATGGAGGACATCCCATCAGTGGGAACGCCTAAAATGGGTCCCAGTACAATGGTGTCCATCACAAAATCAACACCGTTCACTTTCAGACAAATGTTATCATCCTCAACTGTGAAGAAGTCATCATAGAAACTATGCACTTCTGCCTCATATACCTTGGGATTGTCACTTATGAACAGATATGTCCACTGTTGGAATTCACAGATCTCCACCAATTGGCGCATACCTGACATATCCAGAATATCAGGGGAAAATGTACGGCCCCATAGCACCTTTTGGTTTCTCAATTTTTCCCTTCCAGCATCCTAGGTTGGACCAACCTTGGCCTTCTTAGAGGAACTAGGTTCCTTACTGGCACCAACCTTCCTTTTCACTGATTGTCTTGCACTTTTTCTTTTCTCAACAGATTTCTCAGACACCCTTTTCTCAGACACTTGTTCAACCAACTCTTCAGTCTCTCTCTGCCCAGACTGGGCAACTGCTTTCGCATCAGATTTTTCACCCTCAACATTGCTCAAGCCCATCCCACTTACAAATGACTCTTTCTTGGACGTTGGAATTGTAAGTTGCTTTGAGGACTTACGAACTAAGGAACTAGGTTCCTCATCCACCTCATCATCAATATCGACAACTGGTGCTGGAGGCACGACCTTCTCATTTACAATCTTCCCATCCTTCACCAATATCCTTTTCTTCTGTTTTTCTTTGCTTTTCCTAAGAATTGACTCAAGAGCTTCCTTCTTCTGAAACCTAGTGGTAGCTCTCTTAGAAGTTGACTCTTGGGGAGTTTCCTGTCTACTCCTAGCCCTGATGAAGCGCACAAAATCCACATTGTCATAGTCATCTTCACTCCCTTCGTTTTCCTCCTCAGACAGAGATCTTATCCCGGGAGGAACAATGGCCAATGGCTCAACATAGAAATGAGGAGAGGGAGCGGGATCAGTACTGACCTGGGGTTCTTTAGAAGAACAGAGAGTTTCATACCAAGTAGGAGCATAGTGTTCCTCTTGCGTGGAGGGATCAAGTCCCTCAGGAAGTTCCCTAGTAGTACTGTCTGGTGCCAGATTTTTGACAGGCACCAGTTCCCTGTTAGACCCATTTGTTTCAAACACACCTTCATACTCACCAACTACACAGCTCTCAGCAGCGATTGACAACATATTCTCTATGGCCTCTTGTTCTTGTAAACCCAAAGCAAACTCAGAAGACATATGAAGAGGATTACCTATAGACTCAGCGACATTCAAATCAAGACCTGAGGTAGTATTTGCCAATTCATCACTGTTACAACCCAACCCTTGCATCTAAGAACATTTTTCCACTGATCGACTAGAATTTCCTGATTGTATTTTTCCGCCACTGTATCTGCTTCTACCATTTTTTTCGACGAGACATAAGGAGAGGTTGCTGCCACAAATTTCTTGGAAGTCGAGGTTTTGCGACTCCTATGAGAGCCAATATTCGACTGAGTTGGAGAGGAACCAGTAGGTGGTTGTGACTCTAGCTTAGGTTTTGGACTTGATGGTGTAGGGATTGTAGGCTCTAGCACTGGGGTTTCAATGGGTGAAGACACAGTGGGGATGATGCTTGGAACAGTCTGAGTCTCTAGATTTTCAGACATGGTGGAGGATAGTGAGAGTTTGATGGAAGAAGTGAGTGTTTTGTTTGAAGAAAAAGGGAGTTTTTGGCTTTGATGTGAACATTTATGATAGTGACCGTGAGAGAGGTTATTTAAGAGGGGTGAGGGACTGGTTAGGAACGGGTATCAAGTTGGGTAGATGGGTTGTTTCATAACGGGTAGGGCGCTTGAGTTCCAAAAAGAGAGGGAGATGAAAGATTGACATTTTAATGACGTGGCATGATTTCAGCCGTTAAAAAGATGCGGATGAGAGTACATAGAAACTACTAATCTGTGTCAAAGGAACCAGGTTCCCTGATAGATTTTGTAAATGTGAACTTCATCCTTTTGACTGAAATGCGATATTATTGGCTACTTGTTTGCTCTGTAATCGTCATGCGTGTCTACTTTACTAGAAAACATTTTTTAGCTATTTTACCTGTACATTTCTTTCATAGCCAATCATCGAGGGACCAGGTCCCTAGCTAGATTTCATCAACCCTAGTGCCTAGCGATTCTCTTCAAAGTGCTCTCTGCTTAGTGCTTTGGTGAAGATATCTGCAATTTGATCTTCTGTGCTGCAAAACTTCATGCAGATGAGCCCTTTCTCAATATTTGTCTCTGAGGAAGTGATGCCGCACATCAATATACTTTGTTCTCTTATGTTGAACTGGATTTTTTGCCATGTTGAGAGCACTAGTGTTGTCACATAGTAAGGGCACACAATCAGAAAACACACCGAAATCTTCTAACTGCTGCTTGATCCATAACAGTTGAGCACAACAAGAGGCAGCTGCCACATACTCAGCTTCAACAGTTGAAAGGGCCACTGAGTTTTGTTTTCTTGTGCCCCATGAGATTAAACACAAAACCCAGAAAATGTGCCATACCAGAAGTGCTTTTCCTATCCACCATATAACCAGCATAGTCAGCATCAGCATACCCTATTAAGTCAAAGTTATCTCTTGAGGGATAGTAGAGAACCAGGTCCTGCGTTCCTTTGAGATACCTCAGAATTCTCTTTGCAGCCTTTAGATGAGACTCCTTTAGATTGGACTGAAACCTGGCACAAAGTCCCACACTAAAAATAATGTCTGGTCTACTTACTATGAGATACATAAGTGACCCAATAATGCCTCTATACATAGTCTCGTTTACATGAGAACCAGGTTCTTCCATATCCAGGCGAGTGGCAGTGGCAATAGGTGTTTAATGATCTTTGAACTCTCCATTTCAAATCTCTTCAGAAGCTCTTTGATGTACTTTTACTGACTTATCATTGTGCCCCTAGGAGTTTGCTTGACTTGTAGACCCAAGAAGAAATTCAATTCCCCCATCATGCTCATCTCAAACTCACTTCCCATGAGTTTTGAAAATTCCTCACACAATGAATCGTTTGTTGCTCCAAGATGATGTCATCAACATAAACTTGCACAATGAGCAGCTTCTTCCCTCATTTCTTCTGAAATAAGGTGTTAATTTTTCCTCTTGTAAAGCTATTTTCTAGAAGAAATTTGGACAACCTTTCATACCAAGCACGAGGAGTCTACTTTAGCCCATATAATGCCTTGTAAAGTTTAAAAACATGCTCAGGATGTTCATGATTCTCAAATCCATGAGGTTGCTTGACCAAGACTTCTTCTTTTAGAAAGCCATTTAGAAATGCACTTTTGACATCCATTTGGAACAATTTGAATTCCATATGAGACGCAAAGGCAATAAGGATTCTGATTGCCTCCATTCGAGCACCCGGAGTAGATGTTTCATCATAGTCAATCCCTTCTTCCTGATTGTAACCTTGAACTACCAGCCTTGCCTTGTTTCTAGTTGTGTTTCGAAACTCATCAAGTTTGTTTCTGAATACCCACCTAGTTCCTATAACAGCTCTGTCAGCAGGTCGTGAAACCAGGTGCCATACACTGTTCCTCTCAAATTGATGGAGTTCTTCTTGCATAGCTGTAATCTAATCAACATCTTTTAATGCTTCCTTGATCTTCTTGGGCTCAATTTGAGAGAGAAAAGCTGAGAAGGCAAGCGCGTTTCTTTCCTTTGATCTGGTTTAAATTCCTGAATCAAGAGGAGTGATCATATTTTCCAGAGGATGTGAACTTTTATGTTTCCAGTTAGATACTTGAACCTCGTTGTGGGATGGTCCATGTATTTCTGAATATTATTCTCTCTCTGCATGTGGGGTCCCTTAAACTGCATCAATAACTCTGTTTTCAGCTTTAGTTGTTGTGATTGAGGAACCGGGTTCCTCTATGTCAGCTAGAGATTCAGCTGTGCCATTGTCATTTGAATCCTTGACCTGGCTCATCATATCGGCCTTTCCATTTGCCATGTCAATAACTTCACCAGGGACATTTGATAACTCTCCATCTTAATCAGCCTTATCATGTGCAGCTTTTCCAAGAGGGTGTTGTGCTTCATCAAAGATCACTTGTATGCTTTCCTCAACACATTGAGGTCTTTTGTTGTATACCTTGTAGGCTTTGCTTTGTGATGAATATCCAAGAAATATTCCTTCGTCACTCTTGGCATCAAACTTTCCCAGAGGTTCCTTACCATTGTTAAGAACAAAGCATTTGCAACCAAATGTCCTCAAGTGTGTTAGCTTAGGTTTTCTCCCATTCAGCAGTTCATACGGGATTTTGTTAAGGAGGGACCTGATCATGCACCTGTTCACTAAGTAGCATGCAGTGTTGACTGCCTCTGCCCAGAAACCTTTTGCAACACCACTATCAATCAACATTGTCCTAGCCATGTCTTCAAGAGTCCTATTTTCCTCTCTACGACACCGTTTTGTTGAGGTGTTCTTGGAGCTGAAAAATTATGACTTATACCATTTTCAGCACAGAACTCGTCGAACTTTGCATTGTCTAATTCTATACCATGATCAGATCTTATACTCACAACATTATGGCTCATCTTCACTTGGATCTTTTTTACAAATGCAACAATTACTTCAAATATTTCATCTTTGGATCTGAGTAACAGAGTCCGGGTGAATCTGGAATAGTCATCCATAATAACAAAGATGTACTTCTTTCCTCCTCTACTTGGCATTCTCATAGGTCCACATAGATCCATATGAAGGAGATCAAGTGGCCTTGAGGTACTGACTTCCTTTTTGTTCTTGAACAAAGATCGGACTTGCTTTCCTTTTACACATGCATCACACACTTTGTGATTCTTGAAGTATGAGTTGGGCAGGCCACGAACCAGGTCCTTCTTGACCAACTTGTTTAGCAACATAAAGCTTGCATGACCCAATCTTCGATGCCATAGTTCAACATCATCATCTACATCACTCAGACAACTGAGATCTCCATTTTGCAGAGATTCAAAATCAGCAACATAGATATTTTTGTATCTTTTGGCCACCAAAACCACTTCACCAGTCACAAGATTTCTGACCGTGCATATTTTTGACACAAATTCCACCTTATTTCCCTTGTCACAGATTTGGGAGACACTTAGCAAGCTGTACTTCAACCCTTTCACGTAGTACACATTTTCAATTGAGTGAGTAAGAGACTTCTCAATCCTTCCAACTCCCATAATGTATCCCTTTTTGCGATTTCCAAAGGATACACTCCCTCCTTGCAGGGCTTTGAGTGAAAGGAGATCATTTGTACTTCCATTCATGTGCTTTGAGCAGCTACTATCCATTTACCATTGTTGGCTGCTCCTTTTCATGGCTCCCTGCACAAGGAAATCAAGGGTTAGACTTAGGAACCCAAACAAGTTTGGGTCCCTTGTAATGAGGAATTGGGTGAATCAAAGTTCTTTTTGTCCAAACAGGCAATACACGTTTGTTATATGTGGGAGTAGGGTTTTTTTGCAGTAGTTACTCTTTCAGCAAAAACTTTATTTTTCTGCTGGGACTGGAATCTGGCTTTACATGTTTTCTTGAAATGTCCAGTGTTACCACAATGAGTGCAGAGTCAGTTATTAGGAACATTAATGTAATTGTTGTGTGGGTTGTAAAGGGTTTTTCCTTTTGGAACCCGATTCCCTGCCTGTTCCCCCACTGTTTGTATACATAGCAGTGATTGCATCATGGGACCAGGTCCACTTAAGAGATTTTTCTAGGTCACTCTTCACTCTGCCTAGATCTTCCTGAAGTTGTCTGTTTTTCTCAAGCTCAGCACACAGACTAGATTTCACTGATTTTAGCTCATTTTCAAGCCTAAGGTGTACCTCGCTTGTAACTTCCTTTCCCTTTTGAGTGTTCATAGGCCTACTTTCCTTTCTTAGTTCCTTAATTATTTCCTTTAGGTCTACAACTACTATCAATAGGTCATCTATCTCATGCTCTATGTTTGTAATTCTCCCAGTCAAAATATCTTTTTCTCTTTTTAAACTCTCAATGGTCAATCTTAGATCAACTGAAACCACCACTAGATCATCTCTCTCGTGTTCTATTTCTCCTAGTTCCGTGGTTAGCACATTTTTATCATTAATGAGACTGTGATAAGCATCAATTAAAATATTAGCCAAAGAAATAAGCTTCTTTTGAGAATAGGACTTCAAATTTCTTTGAACATCCAGAAAGTTTACCTCATCTTCATCGTCATCTTCCTCATCCTCATCTGATTTAGCCATTAGAGTAAATATGGAATCATATTTAGCTGCTTCACATTCTACTGCCATCATAAAGCTGTCACCTTGATCATCATCATCTCCAGATTCGCTGGAGGAGTCTCCCCATACAGCAAAAGCTTATTTCATAACATTGTCAGCGACATCTTTTCTCTTGAACTTTTTGCCAGGAACCTGGTTCCTTTTGCCTCATTTATCTGTGTTGTGCTTGTACTAGTCTTGCTTAAGGAGAGGGTAGTCCTTGATGAAGTGTCTTGACTTCTCGCATTTATGTCATAGGTCATACCCTCTTAGCTTGCTTGAACTGCCCCTCTTTGGGATACCTCCATTTCTGCGAACTATTTTCTGAAGTCTCTTTGGCAAATATGCCATATCAACATCCTCATCTCTTAAGTCATTGTTGTCTGTATTTAGGACCAAGTTCTTTTCTCTTTTGTGCTCTCTTCTTTCATTGTTCTTCTTCTTCTTTATTTCATAAATTTTCATATTACCAATGAGTTCATCAATGGTCAGCTGCTGCAAATCCTTTACCTCTGTGATGGCGTTTACCTTACTTTCCCAAGAACGAGGTAATACACTAAGTATCATCCTAACAAGTTTGTTCCTGGGAATGATTTCTCCTAGTGAGTAAAGCTTATTGATGATAGAGGTGAAGCGAGTGTGCATGTCCTGAATTGACTCATCATCCTTCATTCTGAAGAGCTCATACTCAGTTGTCAATATGTTGATCTTCGACTGCTTGACTTGAGTTGTCCCTTCGTGTGCTGTTTGAAGAACTTCCCAGATCCCTTTAGCACTCTGACAAGCTGAGATGTAGTTGTATTTATGTGGTCCGATGCCACAGACAAGAATCTTTTTTGCCCTGAAATTCTTCTCAATAGCCTTTCTGTCAGCATCGTTGTACTCTTTTCTCATTTTTGGGATTGTAGCTGTTCCCTCACCAACAGTTTTCATGAGAACAAAAGGCCCGTCACAAATTATATCCCACAACTCTGAGTCCTCAGCCATGATGAAATCATGCATTCTTGTTTTCCATCAACCATAGTATTGACCGTTGAATCTAGTTGGTCTATACGTTGATTGTCCTTCCTCGAAGTTTGGTGGAGCAGCCATGATGAAGATCCTTTCTAGGTGTTAAACTTTTATAAAGAACTTGTTATGATACCAATTGATAGAAACTAAGGGTCCACCAAATTATATAGAGAACCAAGTTCTCTATAAGTTCCCACAGAACGCACACACACAACAGTAAGTAAATGACACAATGGAATTTTACGTGAAAAACTCCCAGCTCGTGGGATTAAAAATCACGACCTACCCCTGTAGGATTTCAACTTCACTACTGAGTAAACTTTAGATTACAATCTATTGTAACCTAGGAATTAACCTTTTAATCCCTCATTAACTTGTAACAACTCTATTACAAGCCACTTTGTAATAACTCTATTACAAAAATTTACAACTCGACTAACTCTAGCCAAAACACAAATATAGATTTTATGATTTAACAAAAGTTTCCTACATAATTGATTCTAACTAAGTTGAGTAGGAATTACAAGTAAAGAGCTTAAACAAAGGTGCAACACAACTAAGGATATGTAATGACTCAATGCTGGGAACTGGTCCTTGTTATGTTGTTCTTTGTTCTTGAAGCACTTGAGAATCGATTTCTGGATTGATGCACAGACTTGAGAGCATGATAGATGGATTCTTCAATGTTCAAGTGATGTTTTGCCTTTGGTTTAATGTTAATATAACACTAGTGACATCACTTGAATGATGCAAGCATGTTTGGCCCAAGAGCATTCCCAATGAAGTTGACTGTTGCACTGTTGCGTATGCAGGCAACAACTTTACAGCTGTTGGGAAATTGACTGGCACGGTCACCAGGAGAACTGGTGTCCATCTGTTCCCCTTGTTATTTCTTTGACTTCTAAAGAGTTGATTTACGTCTCCGGCTTGAGACTTGTTATTCTCACGTACTTGGGGATGTGTATCAGGTTCCTTATCTGGTTCTTATCATTAAATTTGTTAGATCATTAAAATACAACAAGAATTCATATATCCTATGCATGCATCCTATCAGTTAGCTAAGCCAACGTGGTGTAGGTACTACATTCGGAATATGACTTTGAAGCCTCCATGAATCATCTTTATCATGTGGAGCAGGGACATAAGCAAATCTCAGAATATGACTTTGAAGCCTCCATGAATCATCAATGAAATGACCAGTTATAGCTATAAACCCTTTTTTGTTACTATTAGAAGTCCACATATCGGTTGTTATTGCAATTCTACTCGTGACTTTCTCCAACAACTTAGAAGTTTGCGATTTAAAATTGTCAAAAATTTTCATTATGTCATTCTTGATTGTATTTCTGGAAACCATCTTAATCATAGGCTGGAGACTCGCAACAAAGTTCCTAAATCCCACATGATCAACTATAGAGTGGATACTCATGTAAACTAATGGCATGTGCAAGTTGTTTACGTGAAACATCTTGATCAAAATAACCACCCTTAGTATCACCCTCATTTTGTACATCTCTTGGCCTATTAGGACACTTAGGTATGTGATCTAACATAGATTTTGTACCATAATTTCTAGCATTTTTATATCGGCGATTGCAATACTTACAAACATCATATGGAACACCATTAAACTTCACCGGCTCGAAATGATTCCATGCTCGAGAATATCTCCTTTTTTCCATTTCAACAACTTCATCAGATTGTAAAGGCCTTTGACTCTCATCATCTAAGGAAATAACATTAGAAGATGAAGCTGGCAGATTCTCTTCATTTTGAGATGCCATGATTATCTAGTAAAACAAAGACAAGAAATATCACTAAAAGCTGATATTTAGAAACACAATTATAGGAGAAGAAGATCACAGAGACTGTAACTATCCGTAAATTTAACGCTCAAAATATTTTCTTTCCCCTGATTTTTATCATTCAGATTGACTGAAGAATCCACCAAAGTGAGTCTTCAGAATCACTGATCCTGTTGAATAATGTAATTAAAGGTTAGGGTGGGGGTGCTATGATTAATTAGAAAGTTAAAAATCAGCTTTAATTTACAAAAGTATGAATACATAACTAGAAAAAAGGTATTTGCTAACTACCAAGCAAAACAAGAAATAAAACGATCCCAAGTCAACAGGAGAAAGTATATGAAAGTTGAATATTTGCGAGGTTAACCAGTATTTCAATTGATAATACACCTTCAATCTTGTATTTCATATTCAGTAGAAGTTGTGAGTAAGAAGTTGAGAGAAAGAGAAATCGAGAGCATTACCTGGATTTGCTGGAGAAAACTTTGCCCTGATACCGGAGAAAGAAGAATCGAAGAAGGTTTGAGGTTTGAGGAAGAAGAATCACAGCAGTTCAAAGAGGAAGAAGAATCGCAGGAGCTCAAAGAGGAAGAAGAATGGCAGGATAGTTTCTGAGTTTGGGAATTTGGTTTGAGCATTTGGGGATTTAAGATTTGGGGGAATATACAACTATTAACCCGTATGTGCCCTACCCTACCCTACCCTATTAACTATTTTAAAAAATAACACTTTGCCCTGCCTTGCCCTGCCCTGCCCCATTAAAATCTTCCCCTGCCCCGCCCCATTTAAGGTTATCCCTGCCCCGCACTGTCCCAATTGCCATCCCAGTCCTCTATGGATAATGATACCAGGTGAACAGGAATTCGGCTAACCTTATTTCAACTTCTCTTTGTGGCAGAAGGTACTCTAAATCAGCCAGCATAAGTGGCATAGCCTTAAGATCAACACAGGAGACTAGAACAAGGTTCCGAAGTCTTGGGAAGGGACAATTTGATGCCTCCCATGTTTCAAATTTTACGTTTTCAATCCGCAACACCTGGAGTTTCCTAAAACCTCCTGTTTCCACCTTCCAGGACTTCCATGTGAACACATTTTCTTTCAACTTTAAGACCTCTAGGCATTCCAGCTGCCCCAATCTATTAGCCTCGTTCCACTCAAACCTTGTTTTTGATAGAGTGAACTTCTTCGGTTTCGGTAAACATTTGAAGAATACTAAATGAAGGTGAAAAGCTTTACTTATGTCATCATTGAGCAGTGTCAAATTTTTCAGGTGCCGTAGCACTGGAAAATTGCTGAACTCACCCTTGCTAGCTTCAAGAAAAACCTCTAATTTCCCTTCAATACTCAATCTTTTAAGATTAACAGCCTTTGCAAGCACATCTTCCTTGCAGCTTTCTGGTGCAACCAGAGAAAGAGTTTGCAAGCATGAACTTGTAGAGGTAGTAGGGAGTGGCAATTTTGCAGGTTTATTGGTGTGCAAATGGCGCAACCGTGACATGTTCCATATGTCAGCTTTTATATCAAGGGTGGGCTTCGAGGTATTAAGCACAAGAGTTTGTAAATTCCAGAAATAGCTGAAGAGTTTAGGAAGTTCATTGAAATCACCTGACATAGCAATATACCTCAAGTGGAATAGCTGGTAAAAATCCTTGGAAATACGAAATTTTAGAGATTCAATCTTCAGGATCCTGATAAGTGGAAATGCTTTAGGGATGCGTTGGACGTCAATATTAGAAAGGTCAATTTGTTTTCTTTTTGAGGAAAAACATAAGAAAGATCTAACATGATATGTAGTTGGATTTTTGGAGATAAAATATTTAGGAACAGATGATTGAATAGACAATCGACGAGACTAAGTATTTGAGTTTTGTATAGAAGGACTATCTTGATCGGGTGTGAGACATACTTGTTGGATAAGACTTAGTCTAGTAGCCTCCTTAAAGCAAAACTCATGTAACATGTCGTGAACACGACATGTTTTTATTTGACCGTTACACCTCTTCTCCAGCACCATCACTAAATTACTATTTGCAAAGTCATTCTAATGACACTCTGCTATATCCTCAATTTCACTACCTGCCAAGTTAGACATTATGAGCCCCTCAGCAATCCACATGCGAATCAATTTCCAAGCTGGAATATCAAAACCCTGAGGAAAGGCACCAAAATATAAGAAGCAAGACTTTCTATCTTGAGGCAAATGATTGTAACTCAGTCCAACAATCTTCAGGCATCTCTGATGTTCGTCTTTTTCTATAAGGTACTTGCCAACATTTTCCTTGACTACCCTCCAATCAATTACGTTCGTACAACCTCTTAAAGCTCCTGCAATTACCATAATTGTAAGTGGTACAATGCCTTCTCCAAGTTCTACTAACTCAACAGACAACGACTTTTGCCAAAATCTCTCTTTTCCAACAGCTGAAAACTTTCCTTCTGAGTCAGAAACTTGAGATTGTGTGTTATAAATAACACTGCTGAAATGGACGCCGACAAAGATGACACTTCGGAAGGAAACCTCATGGACATTCAACCTGTGTTGAGGCCAAGCGCACGTGTCAAACAACCCTCAAAGAAGTTAACTGATTTTATTGTGTGAATTAGTATAAATACCTAGGGATAGATCTGAGTGAGGGTAGGCAGTTTAATGCAGTAAACCCGCTGTTCTATTATTGTAAAATCGTATTTGTTTGGGTGCTTGTTTTAGTCCGTAAAGAGACTTAACAAGTCTACATACCTTCTTTTCTTTAGCCGAGCGAGCGACGACGACGGCACGAGGCTTGCTTTCTTCTTAATTCTTTAAGAGCTACAAGAAGAGCAATTATATATATACCCACCAAAAATCTTTTCCTCTTCCAATATGGGACAATGTCTCATTGTCAAGAGGGGAAAACTTAAAATTTTACTCAAAAATTTTATTTTCCCTCCATTTCCCATTCACCCTCATTTTAAGACTATTTCATCTTAAATAACAAAAACCTCAACACTTAGGGTCTCTTGGCTAGTGGTTACTGACTATGCCACTCACCTCTTTGAATTTTTTCATCAAGGAACAACTATCAGTTGGAAAGGAGAGGCACCGACTGATGCTCAACCAGTGCAATTACACAGTATAAGACGGTATGCAGCCACATATGCTATTTCGTCTTATTTTTGCTTGCAAGTAGTTCCTTCAGAATCTTCACCCACTGATGAGGTACCGCCTGATTTAGTAGCTATCCTTGCTTCATTTGTTGATGTTTTTCAAAAGCTGCAGGGACTACCACCTGTCCGACCTCAGGATCACGCTATACATCTATTACCAGGGGCTGAGCCAGTAAATGTTAAGCCTTGTAGGTATCCCTATTTCCAGAAACAAGTCATGGAACAATTGGTTGCCGATATGCTCAAAGAGGGAGTCATCAGGGCAAGCACTAGCCCCTTCTCATCCCCGATCCTACTTGTTCGTAAAAAAGATGGAACTTGGATATTTTGTGTGGACTATAGAAGCACTCAATGCAGTAACTGTGAGGGATAGATTTCCTATACCAACCATCGATGAACTTTTTGACGAGCTACACGGTGCAGTTTATTTTTCTAAACTCGACCTGCTCTCAGGGTACCATCAAATTAGAGTTCGACCTGAGGATATAGTGAAGACAGCATTTCGAACACATGATGGACAGTACGAGTTCCTAGTAATGCCATTTGGATTGTCAAATGCTCCCTCCACATTTCAAGCGACTATGAATGAGATGTTTAGACCATATTTGCGTCGCTTCGTATTGGTGTTCTTCGACGATATTCTGGTTTATAGTTCCACTTGGAAAGACCAAATGGATCATTTGCAAGCTGTGTTGTTAATTCTTAGACAACATCAGCTCGTTGCAAAGTGAGCTAAATGTCTCTTTGGCCAAACCTCTGTGGAATATTTGGGGCCTGTGCTTTCAAATCAAGGTCTTAGCGTGGATCCTTGTAAAATAGTTGCTGTCCAGCAGTGTCCGGTACCCAAAAATGTCAAGGATGTGCGTAGTTTTCTTGGTCTTGCTGGATATTACAGACGATTCATACATCATTATGCAACTATTGCAGGACCTCTTACGGATTTGTTGCGGAAAAATTCCTTTGTATGGAGTAAGTGTTGCGGAAGCCAAATGTATATAGTGTGAATGAGTCACAACTACTATACCAAAAATTATGACAACCACTAAATAATAAACAAGACAATAAGACAACAATAAAAGAACACCAGAATTTACGAGGTTCGGCCAATTTTGCCTACTTCCTCGGACACAATTAATATTTTATTCCACTCCAAAATTACAAGTGAAATAATACTAAAGAGAGAAGATATAAATGCCTTAAGAAGATAAAAGGGCAAATGGGAGGTGTGTATAAATCCTAAACATTAGGCCTCCTTTTATAGGGTGAAATTCCCATTCAAAATTATTATCCACCGATGTGGGACTTTTGACAATTTCAACAAATCTCCACCTTGGCAAAATTCCACATCTTCAATTTTCTCTCAATGACAAATTTTGGTTGTGTCTTCATCTTCAATCTTTAGTGTTCAACAATGTTGATCAAATCCAAACAATGTTGAAACTTGACCGCAGTCACCACTTTTGTCAGCATATCAGCAGGGTTCTCCGTAGTATGAATTTTCTTCACCGTGACTCCACCTTCTTCTATGATTTCTCGTACGAAATGATACTGAACATCAATGTGCTTCGTCCTTGCATGATAAACTTGGTTCTTCGCTAATTGAATAGCACTTTGACTATCACAAAAAATTGTAATATTTTTTTGTTCAATACCAAGCTCCTTTAGCAACCCCTGAAGCCAAATTGTCTCCTTCACAGCCTCTGTAATAGCCATGTACTCTGCCTCTGTTGTAGACAAAGCAACTGTTGACTGCAAAGTAGACTTCCAACTAACTGGTGCCTTTGCAAAAGTAAACACATAACCAGTAGTTGACCTTCATTTGTCCAGATCACCCGCAAAATTTGAGTCACAATATCCAACTACAGACCGATCGCCTTCCTGCTCAAAAACTAACCCAACATCTACAGTACTATGAATATACCGTAGAATCCATTTCACAGCTTGCCAATGCTCCTTTCCTAGATTATGCATATATCTGCTAATAACTCCAACGGCTTGTGAAATGTCAGGTCTCGTACAAACCATTGCATACATTAAGCTACCAACAGCATTTGCGTATGGTACCCTTGACATATACTCCTGTTCAGTTTCATCCTTTGGCGACATAGTAGTACTTAGCTTAAAATGGGGAGCAAGTGGCGTACTAATTGGCTTAGTCTTCTTATCTATGCCAAAACGCTGTAGTACTCTCTTCAAATATTCTTTCTGAGATAAACAGAGTTTCTTTGAACGTCTATCTCTTATTATCTCCATGCCAAGAATTTTCTTTGCCTCACCCAGATCCTTCATCTCGAACTCCTCCTTCAGTTGAATCTTCAACTTATTAATTTCTTCCGAATTCTTGGAAGTTATCAATATATTATCAACATATAGGAGAAGATATACAAAGGAACCATCATTAAGTTTGCGCAAATACACACAATGATCGTATTTGCTTCTCTTGTACCCTTGCCGCAACATAAACTTGTCAAATCGCTTGTACCATTGTCTAGAAGGTTGTTTCAATCTGTACAACGATTTTTCAAGTTTGCATACCATATTTTCTTTTCCAGCAACTTTGAATCCTTCTGGCTGATTCATGTAGATTTCCTCCTCCAAGTTTTCATGTAAAAATGCAGTTTTTACATCCATCTGAACTAGTTCCAAATCCAACTGTGCTACCAAAGCCAACATAATTCTAATGGAGGAATGTTTTACAACTGGAGAAAATACTTTATTATAATCAATTCCCTCCTTCTGAGCATATCCTTTGGCCACCAATCTTGCTTTGTAGCGAACATCTTCTTGGATAGGAAATCCTTCTTTCTTTGCAAATACCCATTTGCACCCAATTATTTTCTTTCCCTTCGGGAGATTGGCCAATTTCCATCTATGATTCTGATAAAGGGACTGCATTTCTTCATTCATGGCAATCCTCCACTTATCTTCTTCTGAACTTTGGATTGCGTCTTTATAAGTGGTAGGAACACCATCAGCTACAATTGAGGTTGCGCAAGCAACCGTCTCTATGAGACGAACAGGTTTCGTTATTGTCCTTTTTGGCCTGCTGGTTGCTATTGATTCAAGTTGTTGTCGAGGTTCCTGAGTTGGAATCTCCCTCTCTACTGGCTCTTCTTCCAGAGGGTAATCTTCATGAGTTTCCTCCTCTGCTTCTTGTGTTGGAAAAATAAATTTTCCCTCAAACTCCACCTGCTTTGATGCACCACCAGTTTGTTTGATATCTTCAACTGTCACCTTATCTGTTATGGAAGATTCATCAAAGGTAACATCTCTGCTGAATATAATATTCCTTGTCTCTGGACACCATAAGCGGTATCCTTTGACTCCAGAAGTAATCCCCATAAATATAGCCTTCTTTGCTCTCGGATCCAATTTTGACTCTTTCACATGATAGTATGCAATTGAGCCAAACACGTGCAAAGAGTCATAATCTACAGCAGGTTTTCCATACCATTTTTCAAATGGTGTCTTGCCATCAATAGCAGCAGATGGTAGACGATTAATGAGGTGGCATGCATATGTAATTGCCTCAGCCCAAAATTCTTTGCCCAAGCCAGCATTGGACAACATACACCGTACCTTCTCCAGTAAAGTCCGGTTCATACGTTCTGCCACTCCATTCTGTTGTGGTGTATGTCTGACAGTGAAGTGTCGGACGATGCCATCATTTTCACAGACCTTATTGAAATGATCATTTTTGTATTCTCCTGCCTGTTTGATTCTCCACCATCGTCTTCCATTTGAGAAAAATTCCCAACATTTCATCTTTCCTCTTCATTGTATACACCCACACTCTTCGGGAAAAATCATCAACAAAGGTTACAAAATAGTGCTTCCCACCCAATGAAGGTGTTTTGGAAGAACCCCAAACATCAGAGTGTACATAATCCAAAATGCCTTTAGTATTATGGATCGCTGTACCAAATTTAACCCTTGTCTATTTCCCTTTGACACAATGCTCGCAAAACTCCAAGTTGCAAGTCTTTAAGCCTTTTAACAATCCTTGATCAGATAGAGGTTTCAAGGATTTCCCTCCAGCATGTCCCAAGCGCATGTGCCATAGCCTGGTTGCTTCTGCCTCTTTGTCATCACTGGATGTCACTGTCGCTGTCCCAATAACTGTACTACCACGATAGCGGTACATGTTATTGTTCTTCCGATTGGCCTTCATTACCACTAGTGCACCGGAGCATATTCTCATCACTCCATTTTCTGCAATGATTTTGAACCCTTTTGATTCTAGGGCTCCCACAGAGATGAGATTCTTCTTCAAACCCGGTACATATCGAACATCTGTTAATGTTCTGATCATTCCATCATGGCTTCTTAATCTTATTGAACCAATGCCATATGAGGTAAGAGGGCTGTTATCCGCTGTGTGGATGACTCCATATTCTCCTTCTTGAAAATTCACGAACCACTCCTTGTTGGGACACATATGATAGCTACAAGCCGAGTCCATCAACCATATGTCTGATGATGTTGATAACTCTGTTGTAACTAATGAGAAGTCTGAATCATCACAATCAGCTACATTTGAATCCATAATGGCCTTTCCATTGTTATGTCTGGCCTTATTCTTCAACTTCGGACAGTCTTTCTTCCAGTGCCCCTTTTCTCGACAAAAGGCACATTCATCTTTGCTAGGTCTAGATCTCGACTTGGATCTTCCCTTCTTAGTCCTCGTTTGATTTTGAGGACGACCCCTCACAATTAGTGCTTCTCCTTCTCCGCCCTTCTGTTTTTCTCCCTTTCTTTGTTCATAGCTGTACAAAGCCGAACAAACTTCTCTGAGAGAAATTTCGTCATTTCCATGGAGTAGAGTAGTTTCAAGGTGCTCGTACTCATTAGGAAGTGACCCCAACAACATCAAGGCCAAGTCACCATCATCAAAAGTTGCATCCATATTTTGCAAATCTGTGACCAACTTATTGAAACTGGTGATATGTTCATTCATTGTGGTACCAGGAACATAGGTGAAGCGAAATAGTCTCTTCTTCATGTACAATTTATTTTGACTGTTTTTCTTCAAAAATTTATCCTCCAGTGCTTTCCATAATTTACTTGCAGAAGTTTCCTTTGTGTATGGATATTTCTGCTCTCTAGCAAGGTAGGATCGAATGGTATCGCAAGCAACACGATTGATAATTTTCCAATCTTCTTCTCCAATAACATCTGGCTTCTTTTCTTCAATGGCAAGATCTAGCCCTTGTTGAAAAAGAACATCTAGAACCTTGCCTTGCCACATCCCAAAATGTCCTGACCCGTCAAAAATTTCTACCGCAAATTTCGCATTTGACACAATTCTTGTCATAAGCGAAGATGCCAACGATGACGTATTATTGACACTTGATGTAGATTCTTCTTGTTTACTGTCTCCCATTTTGACACAAATATTATTTAGTAGCTGACGACACAAATCAAGATTATTTCCTTTCTGGTGTGGAAGATCAGACTAAGCTGCAACCACAGAGCATACTCAGACAGAACCTTGACTCAGTTACCAAGATAGATCTTTTCTGATGTGGAAGATCAGACTATGCTGCAACCACAGAGCATACTTAGACAGTACCTTGGCTCTGATACCAATTGTTGCGGAAGTCAAATGTATATAGTGTGAATGAGTCACAACTACTATACCAAAAATTATGACAACCACTAAATAATAAATAAGACAATATGACAACAATAAAAGAACACCAGAATTTACGAGGTTCGGCCAATTTTGCCTACTTCCTCGGACATAATCAATATTTTATTCCACTCCAAAATTACAAGTGAAATAATACTAAAGAGAGAAGATACAAATGCCTTAAGAAGATAAAAGGGCAAATGAGAGGTGTGTATAAATCCTAAACATTAGGCCTCCTTTTATAGGGTAAAATTCCCATTCAAAATTGTCATGGGACTTTATTACAACAATAAGTCTGCACAATAAGCTTTCGAAACTTTGAAGGTAAAGTTAAGCTCAACCCCTGTTTTAGCACTTCCAGACTTCTCCCAGGAGTTTCAACTTGAGATAGACGCATCAGAACAGGGTAGGGGCTGTTCTCTCACAAAAGGGACACCCAGTAGCCTATTTCAGCCAGAAATTAAGTCCTCGAATGCAACGTGCTTCCACTTATCATCGAGAGATGTTCGCTATAACTCAATATGTAAGCAAGTGGCGTCAATATCTGTTGGGGCGCAGATTCACAGTATACACTGATCAGCAATCCTTGAAAAGCTTGACTAATCAAACTATGCAAACCCCCGAACAACAAAAATGGCTTAGTAAATTGATGGGATATGATTTCAAAATTGTTAATCGTCCAGGTAAACAGAATCAAGCAGCTGATGCTTTGTCTCGCAACACTGATGCTACCCTACTTACAATTACTACTCAGAGCTACGAGGTTGAACAAACATTGAGTTTCCTTAACAAGTCTCATCCAGAGTTGCTTGGGCTTCAAAAAGGACTAGAGAGCCATCCAGAACTACATGTGGGTTATGTGTTCCGTGATGGGTTGCTCTTTTTCAGAGGACTCCTAGTTATTCCTTCTGATTCTCAACTTCGCCACGATTTAATGACTGAGTTTCATGCCACAGCAGTAGGTGGACATGCCGGAGTCGCTCGCACTTACCATGTTTGGCATCAAATTTCTTTTGGAAGCAAATGCGCAAGGATATTCAAAGCTTTGTGGCAACTTGTCAAACTTGCCAACAAATGAAAGATGCTCACCATCATCCAGCAGGTCTTCTGCAACCTTTACCAATACCAAAAATGGCTTTCGAAGACATAGCCATGGATTTCATCACCTGTTTACCTAGTTCTAGAGGGAAGTCCACAATAATGACTGTAGTGGATAGATTGACGAAGTATGGCCATTTTATTCCTTTAACTTCTACTTTTTCTACGCGGACAGTAGCTGAAAATTTTGTGGGGGTAATCATTAGATTACATGGACCTCCCAGAACTATCGTCACTGATAGAGACCCTAGGTTTTTGTACTCGTTTTGGCAGGAAATTAACAGATTGTAGGGTACCCACCTTGGCTATGAGTACCGCTTATCATCCCCAAACTGACGGACAATCCGAGGCTCTAAATAAGTGTGTTGAACAGTATTTACAGTGTTTCGTGGCTGACGCACCTCATAAATGGGTAGCAATGCTACCATGGGCTGAGTATTGGTACAATACTTCCTATCATACATCAGCAGGGATGACCCCTTTCAAGGCGCTTTATGGTAGAGATCCACCAACTGTAGCGCGCTATATTATGGGGAGCAGTTCAAATGACTTGGTAGAGGCTTATCTGGTTGATCGGGATGAAATTATTTCCTTGCTCAAGCAGAATTTGATCAAAGCCCAAAATCGCATGAAAGAGGTTGCTGATAGAAAACGAGTTGAGGTCTCCTTCAAGCAGGGTGATTGGGTCTTTGTCAAACTCAAACTGTATCGTTAGAATACTGTGCGCCATCAAAAACATCCAAAAATGGGCAGACGGCTATTTTGGTCCATTTCGTGTTCTCAAACGCATTGGAGAAGTAGCATACAAATTGGAACTTCCTGAAGCAGTTCGCATTCATCCGGTTTTCCATGTATCTATGCTCAGGCGCTGCTTAGGCGAACCAGTCCAGCAGATTACACCATTGCAGCTCACAGTCTTTGAACAACCAGAAGTTGCATCACCACAGAACCTTGCAGACAAGGTTCTTCTGCAGAAAGGGAGTATTGTTATAAATAACACTGCTGACATGGACGCTGACAAGGATGACACTTCAGAAGGAAACCTCGTGGACATTCAACCTGTGTTGAGGCGAAGCGCATGTGTGAAACAACCCTCAAAGAATTTAACTGATTTTATTGTGTGAATTAGTATAAATACCTAGGGATAGATTTGAGTGGGGGTAGGCAGTTGTAGTTGCAGTTTCTCTGTTCTCATCTCCAGTTGAACTCCATCTTCTCATCCCTTTCTACTTCTATGTTATTGTTGGTAATGTCATTCCAGTTGTTTAGTATCTTCAATGTAAGTTTAGCTTACAAATTAATGCAGTAAACCCACTGTTCTATTGTTGTAAAATCGTATTTGTTTCATTGTGAGGATCTGCATTGACAGCTCTAGCCACATGTACGTGTCGAGTGGTTGCCATGATTCTGTGGCCTCTGTTGTTTTCTGGAAAAACTGTCTTGACAAAATCTACAATATCTGAATCCCACACATCGTCCAAGACAATGAGACATTTATCTCCAGACTTATCCACGCGATCACATATTTCCTCAGCTATTTCAGTCTCATCCATGTCTTGTTAATTCTTCAATGCGTTTCGTGAACCTTTTCAAGATATTAAAAAGTATAAATGACTGACCAAAGAAAACCCAAATGCAATTGAAAAATTCATCTGGAATCTTAGGATCATTATAGATTTTTCTTGCCAAGGTGGTTTTACCAAGCCCCGGCATTCCCACAACAGGGATAACATCTAGACACTCTGATCCTTCAACAAGACGCTCGATCACTTTTTTCGCTTCCTCATCAAAGCCAACCACTTCGTTATTTTCCAATGAAGGACCCTTTAATTTGACACAGTCAAATGAATTGGATACGAAAAGAATGTAGTGTAATGCTATCATCAGAAGAAACTCCAAGTAACACATGTTGAACAATAAGTTTAATTGTATTGTAAAGTTCATTTCATAACTTAGTATGTCTGAGAAGTAAACAAATAATGGCCGGGACAGTTGTTCCGAACCAAGACGTTGAAAGTTTTTGAAGTCACTAATCTATTTATTTGTTTACCAAAAGTCATACACCATCATAAAATCTACTTTTTCTTGAAAAGATAATTTTACCAACCTTGAGTTGTATTTAATTATCCCTCAACGTTGTTTCTTGGGTACTTTCATGGCCTTCATCTTTATCATTTCAATATATACACATTATTCAAGTAACAATGAATCAAATATGAAATATTAATTAAGAAATTGAGATAGTTGTAACTTTAACCGAAATTTGAAAAATTTAAGCAGAATTTCTCTCATATTTTCCTTCTACAATTTTTTTTTCTAAAAATATTTTGTTAAATTAATTGTTGAAACTATAATCTCGAGCCGAGAGTTTATCTGAAACAACCTCTCTACTTTCTCAAGGTAGGGGTAAGATCTGCGTACACACTACCTTCGTTATTGTTGCTATTTACTTCACCTTTCCCAGTTTATGTGATATTGTTTGATTAGGCACGAAATTTAAGGAAAAAAATAAATATTTTTGATAATTATGAGATAAAATATTTATCTGGCTATAAATCATCTGATTATAAAAACTAAATAGTAGGTATTTAATTAGAAAGTTGTCAAAGTAAATAGAAAACGTCAATACATAAAGAAATTTTCAAGATGCTTAGGTTTTTTTAAGGCATACCTGCGTCTCCTGGACAATATTTTCAGGGTGATGATCGGAACTAATCACCGGGCTGCAGGGCTCAAACAGTTGCTTATGATCTTCTCGGATTTTCTTCACGTCTTCAAGGATCTTGTTGATCTTCGCTGCAAAATTCTTTTTTACTTTGAACAGTTTTTTCAACACATTCTCTTGATTCAGCTTAGACTGAACCAAGAATTTATCAATGACATTTTCAGGTTCATATACTGTACGTCGAATTTCATCGATCAACACATCCCATTGAGAGCTATTGCTTCTCAATTCTGCATTATCAACTAGAAGGGCGTTTAACCGTTTAACTTCATCCAACGAATCAGTAAACCCTTCCTCTGCTTTGTTGGATGAAGTTAAGCGGTAAAACGGCCTCCACAAGAGTGGATTGCTTTAGTAGTAAACACCCTCCTCCACAAGAGTGGATTGTTCTAGTGGCGAGCACCCTCCACTTCCAACCAAGAGATTGTGAGTTCGAGTCATCCCAAGAACAAAGTGGAGAATTCTTGGAAGGAAGGAGCCGAGTGTTTATCGAAAACAACCTCTCTAACCCAGGTAGGATTAAGGTCGCGTACATACTATAGTGAGAGTATAATGGATTGTTGTTGTTGTTGCTGCTTCCTCTCGTGCAATCACATGCAAATTATAATCTACTAGATGCTACAGAAGGTTCACTGCTGCTGTCACCGCTGTAGTCAACACAGCAGCCGTCAGTGGATCCATTCTCTATTTCAGAATGTAATGGTTAAAGAGGATATACACTAGGTGATGATATCTCTCCGCCATAACTCAATTAATTTGAAATTCAGTACTAAGTTTCTTAAATTTCTAGACAATTAATTTAAAATTTAGAATATAAAATTTTAATTTCTAGACACAATATTCGGATTCTAGGACAGGATGAAACTTCAAGACGTCATTTTCTGCCGTTTGAGCGAATTGAATAATCTTTAAATATATTGTAAATTGTGTATATATTTTAAACAACATGCTACATGGTCATTTCCACATTTTTAACGTCAGAAAATAAAAATTACTCTGTAAAAGTTATGACGGCCCATATTTAACCAAAGATATTTAAATAAAGAAAAATCTATTACAGTATATAAGTCGAAGTTTTAAAAAAAAAATCAATCCAACTCCTTTGTGTATTGTCTATTGTCATCGCTTTCTTTTCTTCCCCATTTAAATAGTGTTAATTGTATTTTCTTGAAAATAAGGATAGTTGAAATTTTCTTTATTTGCTTTGTACCTAGTACCTACCCATCACTTGTCTTTTTTTGAGTATTCCGACCTACTTACTTATTTTAAAATGACAAAAAATAGTTTTATAACTCTATCATTATAATGAGTAAACTGTAACGTGACAACAATTAATGTTATAACTTTATTGGCTAAAGAGGTAAAGTTCAATTATTTTAACATTATAAACATAATAATTTTATTGTTATAGTTAGTAAAGTTCAATAATAATATAGATGTCTAATATATTATCTTAAGCTGCCCTTCATGGGGAATTAATTAAACCAAGTCAATCAGTATCCTTATTTTACAAGACACCACCAACAACAGAGCAACTCCTTAAAAATGTGCAGAAGTGTAGAATGAGCACATCACAACGGTGCTCAGTAAGTATCAAGATTAACCTCGGTGGAGTAGTGACGAGGAACAGTCAAGACACCCACTGGTCTAATAAACTGAATATGTATAAGTATAGGAAACAACAGAAAAATGATATCTACATAAAGACTATGCAATATGGCTCACAATACAGCAAATTCAACAAGAAAGGAAACAACAAGTATCAGCGGAATATCATAAACATGACACAGAAAAGTGAATGGAACATAACCTAAATCCGAAATCATAAATACAACAAGGACAAATAATAACTCAGCAACTACAATCGCTTTTATATCAGGTGTTAGTCAACAAACTCCACGAGGTACCGAACCTCAGACAAATCACAACTCACGGGTCTCAATACCTGAACCCTAATACTTGGCATCATGTGCCCACATAACACCTCATAATCGCACTGATGACTCACGTGCCAATAGAGCCATTCTCACATAGAAAGCAAGTAAACAAGGGTGAGCATCTATGCTCAACAATATCAAGAACACCTCTTATCCGATAAGAGTGCTTAACTACATGTATGCTTGTGCAAGTGTCCTAACATAGTCCATATCAGCAAATAAGCATAAGGAAAAAGAACGGACAACATGTAGAATATTGTCTCACAACTTTCACAAGATAAAGCTCACACAGGTACGTGTACTACTACACAAATATCAACAACAAGAATGCCCCCAGGCCATCACAAATCATCACAAATCAATTCCTGACACAACCCACCTTGTCTCACCACGTGTGCAATAATAAAGTAAGTGCCCGCCTTGTCTCGCCACACGTGCATAACAATGTTCCCACCTTGTCTCGCCACATGCGCAACCCATATATATATATATATATATCCCACCTTGTCATGCATCATGTGCAAATATCAATAGTATATATATATATCGTCTTGTCACGTCGCATGTGCAAATATCAATAGTAACTATAGTACGGCAGAAACCTCGTGCAACCCCATAACAATAACCGTACGGTAGAAACCTCGTGCATCATCACAACAAGTACAACAGCAACAATGGTAATAATACAAAGTACGACAAGTAAATCAACTCAAGAACTTTAAATCACAAGAAACGGTAGAACCAATTCACAAGGAATAACCAAAGTAAAGAATGCTAGGAATAAAGAGAACAACTCAACAAGGGAAAACTAATATGTAGCAACGATCTCACAATATACATTTAACAACAGGGAAGCTAACACAAGTCAAATAATTTCAAATAAAATAAGTCGACTAAGATATAGGATATCTAAACTTCTTTTAAGGTTGAGAAATTACGAAGGATATTCAATAATTCAATTAAGGATAAGCAGCGTAAAGATAATCATAGCCTCAATTAAGACTGAACAATTATAGGATGAGATAATAATAATTTCAAATAAAGATAAGCAGATATGAAAAGATAGCATGACAATAGAAGAGGTAAAATCTTCAGCTAAGTCAAATAAGAGTGAATCCTGAAGCAATTAATTCTAATTAAAGCATGTAGAGGTGAAACTAATAAATAGGAACTTAATCATATCAAGAACAACTTCATACTCGGTGAATATAAAGACCTAAGAATCCTAAAAGGCCAACTTTCTATAAATAAGTCTGAGTACGCACTCGTCACCTCGCATATATGGACTACAATCAACATAGAAGACTCAAATCCTAAGGGAAAATCCCCCACACAAGATTAGGCAAGATACTTACCTCGAACCAAGCTCAATCAGTCCGTAAGAATACCCTTTTCTCGATTATCCGACTCCGAATGGCCAAAAATCTGGCCAAACACAATTGCATATCATGAATACAACCATAATAGACTCATCTAATTAATGAAATCAATACTTTAACAAAAATCCCGAAATCTGCCTTAAAAAGTCGACCCGAGCCCACGTCTCGGAATAGGGTAAAAGTCACAAAATACGAAACCATACTAAAATCATCAAATTCCGATACCATTTTGTCCCTCAAATCGTGATTTTTTATTTTGGAATTTTCTTCAAAAACCACCATTTTTCTCAACTCAAAACACAAATTAAATGATAAAAATAAAGATAGAATCATGAAAATAAATAAATTCTAGGTGAAGAATACCTACCCAATCGATTTGCTTGAAACACCCACAAGGAATCGCTCAAAATCGAGCTCTACAAGTCAAAATATGATAAAAATGGCCTAACACTCGATTTGAAAACTTATATTCTGCCCAAGCTTGAAAGCATCGCGATTGCGGAAGAGGAGCTGCGATCGCGAAGAGGAAATGGATACTGTCGGAATTGGTGCTGTGCGATCGCGAACAAGAATATGCGATCGCGAAGAAGGAAAATAATGGCCCAGGAACTTGGCTACGCGAACGCGTGAAATGGCACGTGAACGCGAAGAAGGAGAAAACACACTTACGTGTTCGTGGATAGAACAATGCGAACGCGTAGAGGAAATGGTCACCAGCTCCTAGTTTCTACTACGCGAACGCGATGAAGGAGATGCGAACGTGAAGAAGCGGAAGGCAGACCTTCGCGATCGCGAATGGAATCACACGAACGCGAAGAACAATAATTCATTCTCCACAAATTGCACTACGTGAACGCGAGGGAACAGATACGAACGCGAAGAAGGAGAAGGCAGACCTTCGCGATCACGAACGTGATCATGCGAACGCGAAGAATAACAAATTCCTCCTCCAAAATTACTCTTCGCGAACACGAAGGAAGGGACGCGAACGCGATTAAGGAAACCAGATGACAGAAAATAACAGTTCAAAAATAGAAGGAAGTGAACCATACCTCATTCGAAACACACCCGAGGCCCCCGGGACCCCCATCTAAACACATAAACAAGTTCCATAATCTAACACGGACTCGCTCGAGGTATCAAATCACATCGAACAATGCCGAAATTACGAATCGCATCATGAATCGAACTTAAGAACTTTCAAATCTTCCAACTTCGAAAACTCATGCCGAAACCTATCAAACCAACCCGGAATGACGGCAAATTTTGCAGGCAAGTCCCAAATTAGATAACGGAGTTGTACCAACTCTCGAAATCGCATTTCGACCCCAATATCAAAAGGTCCACTTCCGGTCCAAATCTCTAAAAAATCGACTTTTGCCATTTCAAGACCATATCAGCTACGGACCTCAAATTCACAGTCCGGACACCATCCTAAGTCCCAAATCACCCAACGGAGCTAACGGAACCGACAAAGCTCCATTTCGAAGTCATCTTCACACAGTTCCGACTACGGTCAAAATCCTAAAATTTAAGCTTTCGTTTTAGGGACTAAGTATCCCAAATCACTCCGAATCATTTAATAACTGAATTCAACCACGCACGCAAGTTAATACACATAATATGAAGCTTCTCAGGGCCATATGCCACCGAACGTGACTTAAATTCTTAAAATGATCGGCCGGGTCGTTACATCCTTCCCCTCTTAAACAAATGTTCGTCCTCTAACGTGCCAAGAATCACCTCGAAATCTTCAAATCACTGAAAGCATAAATTCAACATACACCCGCGGGCGACCCCACGTCACCCCAATCGACATAAGCCTGACGACACCATCCCAACTGTAATTCATCCTTTATATCAACACCGACAAGCCTTAGAGTTAAAATTCCCACCCTCTATTTATCTTCAAAAGATCCGATTCTAAATCCATAACCGGTATCAGTCTCAACCAGCTATAACAACTCATGCCTACACCCACAAGGTATGCCCACACAACATGACACACCACACATAGGCCCATAATAACACTTCTGATCATAATAGCTGCCCGTAATCAAAACCAACGCCGACAATTAGCCTCATATCCATTAGCAACCCGTTTCAAACCTCCATAATGCTGACAATGATGCAAGAAACACGAAGACCTCATAATTATACACCCAGATCAATAAGTCACAACTGACACCACCGGGCACACACCCACCCCGCAAGCTAAAACTCAAGAAGCACATAATGAAAATGACTTAATATGTAAAGAGAAACACATAAGAGAAATATCACAAGCCCGACATGCACAACTCTCTAACAGTACCATACTACAAATCTATTTAAATAGGAAAAATCAAAATACATGAACAAATCATAAGGATCTCATCCTTGTATAACTCTCCACCGCGGCACGCAGCCCGGCTCAAACATATCAAATCACATGGAGTCGCGAGGGTCTCACCATCAACCCTGAATCACAAGTCGAATACATATCGTACCAATTGAAATCTTCCACTAACTCAATTCTGCCAATAAATTCACAACACTTACTGAACTCTCACCCCGGTAGAGTATCAAATCACAAATCAAAATAAATTACTCAGGAATCACATCAAACCTATAATAATGGACAACATGAATTCACTTCTAGTCTCATAACTTTCAATAATGAATTAAAACAACGATAGACACAGCTATCACTCATAGAATCTCCTAACAGGGGAAAACACATAAACATAATGCTAAGTCATAAACTCACCCATAGGTGGGACAACAAATAGGGGAACTCGCCCCAATAAGCATAACCGAATCAAAATACGAATGGTGCCCCTCTGTAACAAATCAAAAGCATACCTGTATGACATCATCTGGCGCAACGGCCTCCAGCCTACTATATGAGACATATCAACGGGATGGGCCTTCCCCTCTTGGGCGCCCTCTACTCGCCTGAATACCCCGTTGTGACACATCTGTCCGAAGTCTAAGACAATCTCTCACCCTGTGGATGGTATCTCCACAATCAAAGTAACCTCTCTACCGACATGGCTGTGGAAACTGTGCGGTATGGGTACTCTGAGACTCATGAGCACCTGAAACACTATGCAAAGCCTCAAGTGCAAACTGAACTGGCTGACCCATAAAACCTATACCATGTCGTACCCTGCCTCCAAAATAAGGACCAGTAGATCTCTCCGGTCTACGAGGCCTCCTCACCTCTCTGTCCTCTCTTTCCTGATCTCGCCTATACTCTCTCTCATGGCCCCGCCTGTCCTCTCTCTCCTGATCCTATATGCCCTCTACATGGCGAGCGATCCCTACCACCTGCTGAAACGAAACATTTGACTCTAGCTCCCGAGCCATGCTGAACCGAATATCATGCCTGAGTCCCTCAATCAATCTATGGACACACTCTCTAACTGTGGTGATCAAAGTAGGTGCATGCCTGGTCAAATCACTAAATCTCACGGCATACTCTGACACTGACATAGTGCCCTGGCACAACTGCTCAAACTCTGCGCGCCATGCATCTCGAAGGGACTGAGGTACAAACTCTCTCAGTAACATCTCTAAAAACTGAACCCATGTAAGTGAAGCTGACTCGACCGGGCTACCCAACTCATACACCCGCCACCACTGATAAGCCGCTCCCCTGAGCTGGAACGTAGTAAAAGCAACCCCGCTCGTCTCCACAATACCCATAGTACGGAGAATACGGTGATACTCCTCCAGCAAACCCTATGCACTCTCTGAAGCCAAACCACTGAATGTAGGAGGGTCATATTTCTTGAACCTTGCAAGTCTAAACTACTCTTCCTCAAATGCTACTGCCCTGACCACGGGCTGAACTGGAACCACAGACTGTGTCGCTATGACACCTAGAACCTGACCAACATGAACTCGCTGCTCTGGAGTGTGGGCAGCGGGAGTCTTGGCTTCCTCCATTGGTCTGTGAAGTAGCTGGGGCAACCGGAATCAACCCCGCCTGAGCCAATATACCAAACATGCTCAGGAACTGTGCTAAGGTCTCCTGAAGTCCGAGGGTAACAACAGGCGCCTTTGGTACCTGCTCCCCAACTGGAACTACTGGCAGCTCCTCAACTGCTGCTCTGGTAGGTGCTCTGGCTGTGACACTTACTCCTCGTCAGCCTCTGCCTCTAGCGATACCTGCTCCGCGAGCAGCATCATCGATAACTGTAGCTCGTGTCCTCACCATCTGTGAGAGAATAAAATGATAAAAGTTCAAACTCTGAGATCAATAAGCTCGCACGATAGGAATGAAAGAAGTGAGATTGTCCTAATAGTTTCGTAGCCTCTCGAAGATAAGTACAGACGTCTCCGTACCGATCCGCGAGACTCTACTAAACTCGCTTATGACTTGTCATGACCTAGGGCTATGATACCAACTTGTCATGACCTAATTTCCCCTCCGTTTGGGTATCGTGATGGCACCTAGTCTTAGGGACTAGGTAAGCCTAACATTAATTGAAATAACAACATTAATTAAATAACATCTAATAATTTGAAATAGAAATCTCTTAAAATTTACAATTCCCAAAACCGGTAGTACAAGTCATAAGCTCTACAGAGTGTTTGCTAGAAATCTCTAAATATAACTGTCCAAAAATAGGAATAAACAGTGCAAAACAAAAACTTGAAGGTGACTCCGGAGCCTGTGAACGCAGCAGCAGGTTTACCTTGAGTCTCCACAGCAACGACCCACACAACTACTAACGAACAAATACTTGGATCTGCACAAAAATGTGCAGAAGTGTAGAATGCGCATACCACAGCGGTGCCCAGTAAGTATCAAGACTAACCTCGGTGGAGTAGTGTTACAACCCAAAATCCTAACCTATCGTGATGGCGCCTATCTCAGTACTAGGCAAGCCGACAACATCAATAACCCATGATTTTCTTTAAATAAAAAGAACGTAACGTTTAATACAATAATAAAAATCTAGCAATTTCTGATACAACACTCCCAAAACCTGGTGTCATTGTGTACATGAGCATCTAATATGAGTACAAGTCTGGAAAATACTGTCTATAATAGTCTGAGATCAAATACAGTAAACAAGGATATAGAGATAGAGAGACAAGGTCTGCGAAACACGACAACTACCTCAAAATCTCATGAACATCAACTGTGCGAAATGATCAACACCCGCTATGTTCAGGAACACCTAGATTTGCACACAAAGTGCAGGGTGTAGTATGAGTACAACCAACTCAGCAAGTAACAATAATAACTAAGGAACTGAAGATAATGACGAGCTACACAGTCATAGTTCACTTTTAGTAGTTCCAGCAAAGAATAGACATGCTTTCAAATTCGGCAGTATAAGTCAAATCAATTTTATACAGTTCAATTTCAAGTAATCCGGATATAAATTCTTTTAGAGATTTTACAACAATGACAAATAGCAACCAAGTGCAACAACAAATGCAAAGCAAGTACAGCCTCTCAGGCAATAGTCACTCAACTTATCACAACAGCTCAACCACTCGGCTCTCAGCCCTCAGCACTCACACTCAATGGGTACCCGCGCTCACTGGGAGTGTGTACAGACTCCGAAGAGGCTCCTACAGCCCAAGCGCCATAATCTGCACGGACAACTCACGTGCTATAATATCCTACACGGACAACTCACGTGCCATAATATCCTTACTTCACCGACAGGCCCTCGGCCTTACTCAATCCTCAACCTCTCAAGTCTCTCGGGCTCTCAGAATTCACAAAGATCAGCCCAAACAAAGATAACATAGTATATCAACAAATATCCAGAAAGATTGAGGTATAATACGCAAGAAAAATCATGACTGAGTACAAGACAACAATTAGCAAATAATTCAATAAGTACGCGACCTCTACAGGTCTCAACAGTACTATAACATAGCCTAAGCATGATTTCTAACATGATTTATAGTCAAATTTCTTCAACACATAGAGATCATATATCTAACAATAAATTATTCAACTTTATAGTTTCTCGGGACGGACCAAGTCACAATCCCCTCGGTGCACGCCCACACGCCCGTCACCTAGCATGTGCGTCACCTCCAAAATAATCACATGATACCAAAATTCGGGGTTTCATACCCTCAGGACCAGATTTATAATTGTTATTTACCTCAACCCGTGTAATTATTTATTTCGCTATGCCCTTGCCACGAGAATTGGTCTCATAAAGCCTCGTATCCATCCATAATTAATTCGATTCAGTCAATACAAATTATTGTAATTAATTCCATAAGAAAATACTAATTTTTCCAATAAAATCTGAAATTAACTCAAAAATTGCCCGTAGTGCCCACGTCTCGGAACCAGACAAAGGTTATAGAATATAAACGCCCATCCAACCATGAGTCCAACCATATAAATTTCACCAAAATCCGACATCAACTCAACCCTCAAATCTTCAATTAAAGTCTATGAAGATTTCTACCATTTTCAACCCAATCCTTACCCATTTGAACTTAACAATTCTTCCACAACCTTATTGGTATGTATACATAATACTCTTACACCCAAGAATCATACTATTAATCACCCATCTTTACTCCAATCCCGAAATTGAAGTATTAGGGAAATAAATTCTTACCTCTTTGAAGCCCTAGCAAGATCCTTGTGAAATCTTCAAACCTTGAACAAGAATTGATAGATAAATGACTAAGTATTCACTTTCTCTTTCTAAAATGCTCTCACCTCTCTCTAAAATATCAAATTTTGGCTCAAAAAGGAGCTTCAACGACTATAAATCAAAGTTGGGTCGGGTCAAAAATTAGAAAGAATGGAAGCTCCGACGCAGTTATGCGATCGCATAATAGGTATGCGGTCCGCATACCGGCCGCATAATTTGGCCTCCAAAGCTGGGCATTGCTGACCCGGTCTGCGGTTATTATGCGGTCTGCATACTTGTTCTGCGGTCGCATAATGCACCGCAAAATAGGTCTGCGGTCGCATAGTGCACCGCAGATTTTCTTCAAATCTTGCCCCTCTCCTGATCCACTTTACGACCATTATGCGGTCCGCAGAGTGATTCTGCGACCGCATAGTGGTTGCATAAATGACCTTTTTTTTTCCATCAAAACTTTCCTTTACACATCAGTGCATTGTTCAACCCAAAAAGTCCGAACCGCGGTGAGCTTGCGAGCCGCGAGAAATTTCTATAATCTTTGTACTAATTGATCTACCTCGGCACCACCAAACCTTAATTTCCTTAGCAAAATTTCTCCAGGGTCGTTACACATAAGTCAACATCCGGTCAACCTTTTTAACTTAAATTCTAAACCTTGGAACTAAGTGCTCCAAATCATTTCAAAACCTCACCGGACCCAAACCAATTACCCCGGCAAGCCCAATAACAACTGTAATTCACAATTTGAGCAGTAAATGGGGAAACGGGGCTATAATACTCAAAACGATCGGTCGGGTCATTACATTCTCCCCCTCTTAAACAAACGTTCATCCTCGAACGGGTTTAGAATAATACCTGGAGTCTCAAATAAGTGTGGGTATTTACTCTGCATCTCCTGCTCAATCTCCCAAGTAGCTTCTCCGACTGGCTGGCCTCTCCACTGCACCTTCACTGATACTATGTTCTTGGACCTCAATTTTCGAACCTGCCGGTCTAAAATAGTTACCGGCTCCACATCATAAGTCAATTTACTGTCCAGCTGCACTGTACTGAAATCCAGAGTATGAGACGGATCCCCGACGTACTTCCGGAGCATGGATACATGGAACACTGGATGAACACCTGATATACTAGGTGGCAAGGCAAGTTCATGAGCCACATCTCTAATTTTCTTAAGTACCTCAAAAGGCCCAATATACCGAGGGCTCAACTTTCCCTTCTTCCCGAACCTCAACACACCCTTCATTGGTGAAATTTTGAGCAGAACCTTCTCCCCAACCATGTAAGCAACATCACAAACCTTCCTATTGGCATAACTCTTCTGTCTAGACTGCGCCGTACGAAGCCGCTCCTGAATCACTTTAACCTTCTCCAAAGCATCCTGAACCAAGTCAGTACCCAATAGCCTAGCCTCACCCGGCTCAAACCAACCAACCGGAGATCGACACTATCTCCCATATAATGCCTCATACGGAGCCATCTGTATACTCGATTGCTAGCTGTTATTGTAAGAAAACTCCGCAAGTGGCAGAAATTTATCCCAAGAACCTCCAAAATCAATGACACAAGTACGTAGCATATCCTCCAATATTTGAATAGTGCGCTCGAACTGCCCGTCTGTCTGAGGGTGAAATGTTGTACTCAACTGAACTTGTGTGCCTAATTCTCGCTGCACTGCTCTCCAAAACTGTGAAATAAATTGCATGCCCCGATCTGAAATGATGGACACTGGTACACCGTGAAGGCGAATAATCTCGCTGATATAAATCTCAGCCAACTACTCCAAAGGATAATTAGTACCAACTGGAATAAAATGTGCGGATTTGGTCAACCAATCTACAATCACCCAAACCGTATCAAACTTCCTCAATGTCCGTGGAAGCCCAACTACGAAGTCCATGGTAATACGCCCCCATTTCCACTCCGAAATTTCAAGTCTTTGAAGTAATCCTCCCGGTCTCTGATGCTCGTACTTTACCTGTTGAATATTTAAACACCGAGCTACAAACCCAACTATATCTTTCTTCATTCGTCTCCACCAATAGTGTTGCCTCAAATCCTGATACATTTTCACGGCGCCTGGATGAATAGAGTACCGCGAACCGTGAGCTTCCTGGAGAATCAGCTCGCGCAAACCATCTACATTAGGCATACATAGCCTGCCCTACATCAATAATACACCGTCATCTGCAATAGTGACTTCCTTGGCATCACCGTGCTAAACCGTGTCCTTAAGGACAAGCAGATAGGGATCATCATACTGGCGCTCTCTGATGCGATCATATAAAGAAGACCGAGAAACTACACAGGCCAAAACTCGATTCGGCTCGGAAACATCCAATATAACAAACTGATTAGCCAAGGCCTGAACATCCAAGGTTAAAGGCCTCTCTGTTACCGGTAAGTATGCTAAGCTGCCCAAACTCTCCGCCTTACGACTCAAGGCATCGGCCACCACATTGGCCTGTCCGGGATGATAGAGAATGGTGATATCATAATCCTTAAGCAACTCTAACCATCTTCACTGCCGCAAATTAAGATCCTTTTGTTTAAACAAATGTTATAGACTCCGATGATCTGTATATGCCTCACACTGGACACCGTACAAATAATGCCGCCAGATTTTTAAGGCATGAACAATAGCTGCTAACTCAAGATCGTGGACTGGATAATTCTTCTCATGTACCTTTAACTGTCTGGACGCATAGGCAATCACCCTACCATCTTGCATAAGTACTGCGCCGAGACCAATACGCGACACGTCACAATATACAATATACGACCCTGAACCTGGAGGCAACACCAATACTGGAGCTGTAATCAAAGCTGTCTTGAGCTTCTGAAAGCTCTCTTCACATTCATCCGACCACCTGAACGGAGCACCTTTCTGGGTTAATTTAGTCATAGGCGATGCAATAGACGAGAAACCCTCCACGAAACGACGATAATAACCGGCCAAGCCAAGAAAACTCCGAATCTCAGTAACTGAAAATGGTCTGGGTCAATTCTGAACTGCCTCTATTTTCTTCGGATCCACCTTAATTCCTTCACTGGACACTATATGTCCCAAGAATGCCACCGAACTAAGCCAGAACTCACACTTAGAGAATTTGGCATAAAGCTTCTCCTCTCGCAACCTCTGCAATACAATACCCAAGTGCTGTGCATGCTCCTCATCGCTACGTGAGTATACCAGGATATCATCAATAAATACCACGACAAATGAGTCAAGATACGACTGGAATACACTATTCATCAAATGCATAAATGTTGTTGGGGCATTGGTTAGCCCAAAAGACATCACAAGAAATTCATAGTGGCCATAACGAGTTCTGAATGCCGTCTTCAGAATATCTGAATCCCGAATCTTCAACTGGTGATACCCAGACCTCAAATCAATTTTGGAGAACACCCTCGCTCCCTGAAGCTGGTCAAATAAATTATCAATACGTGGCAATGGATATTTATTTTTGATTGTAACTTTGTTCAACTGCCTATAATCGATGCACATCCGCATAGTACCATCTTTCTTTTTCACAAACAGAACCGGTGTACCCCAAGGTGACACACTAGGCCTAATAAAACCCTTTTCAAAGAGTTCCTGAAGTTGCTCTTTCAATTCTTTTAACTCAGCTGGTTCCATACGATACAGAGGATTAGAAATGGGCCGAGTGTCGTGCACCAAGTCAATACCGAAATCAATATCCCTATCGGGTGGCATACCCGGCAGGTCTACAGGAAATATATCTGGAAAATCTCGCACGACCGGTACTGAATCAATAATAGGAGTATCTGCATCAACATCTCTCACAAAGTCCAAATATGACAAACATCCCTTTCCAACCATACGTTAGGCCTTCAAATAAGAAATTACCCTGCTAGGAACAAACTCTAGAGAACCCCTCCACTCAACCTTTGGCAACCCCGGCATCGTCAATGTCACGGTTTTTACGTGATAGTCCAGAATGGCATGACATGGAGACAACCAATCCATACCCAGGATTACATTGAAATCAACCATACCGAGTAATAAAAGATCAACCCTAGTCTCCAGTTCCCTAATAGGTACCACGCACGACCGATACATATGTTCCACAGTAATAATATCACCCACCGGTGTAGATACACTAACATGTGAAACTAAGGACTCACAGGGAATATCCAGATAATGAGCAAAATACGATGATACATATGAATAAGTAGAACCAGGGTAAAATAATATAGAAGCCTCCCTATGGCACACTGAAACAATACCTGTGATCACTGCATCTGAAGCAACAACATCTGGCCTGACAAGAAAAGCATAGAATCGGGCCTGACCACCACCTGATCGGCCTCCCCCTCTTGGGCAACCCCTAGCTGCCTGACCCCCACCCCGAGCTGGTTGGGCGGGTGGTGTAACTGCTGGTGCTGGTGCCGTTGGTCGAGAACTCTGCTGTGGAGCCCTACTCAACAGCCTAAGACAATCTCTCTTGAAATGACCCAATTCTCCGCACTCAAAACAACCCCTCCTCTGACGGAACTGCTGCTCCTGATAACCCGAAGAATTACCTGTAGAAGCCTGAGCGGACGAGGCCTGATGAAAACTCTGCGCTGGTAGTGCATTGAATGAAAACTGGACTGAGTGAGCATTGTAAAACCCGTGGCTAGCTGATGCACCAAGATGAACTAGACGACCCGCCTGAGCGTTTCTGTAAGAACGGCCCCTACCACGGTAAAACTGACCCCCTGAAGGAACACCGCTGAAATCACCAGAACCATGAGGCCTCTTAGCCTCTCTTTCAACCCGCTCCTGGCTGCGAACCATCTCAATCTGACAAGCAATGTCAACAACCTCGTCGAAAGTAGCACCAGACACTCTCTCTCTAGTTATGAGTAATCGCAGCTGAAAAGTGAGGCCATCTATGAACCTCCTGATCCTTTCCTTGTCTGTGGGAATCAACCAGATAGCATGATGGGCCAATTCTGAAAATCTCATCTCATACTGCGTCATAGACATATCACCCTGACGAAGCTGCTCAAACTGCCTGCGCAGCTCCTCTCTGCAGGACTGAGGTACGAACTTCTCCAGGAATAGACCGGAGAACTGCTGCCAGGTAAAGGGTGCTGCACCGACCGACCTACACCTCTCGTAAGACTCTCACAATCTGAAGGCAGCCCCAGAAAACTGAAAAGTAGTAAACGAGACCCCACTGGTCTCCAAAATACCCGATGTCCGAAGTATCTGCTGACACTAGGCCGATGTCCGATGCAGCCAATACTCTGCACCTGCGGTCCTTCCCCTGACTGCCCAACCCCGCATCTGTGACTCCTAGGCCGCTTCTGCGGCTCCGCACCTGCGGCCAAAACCTCGCAGGTGCGGTTGCACCAGATATTAGCTCCCTCAATTCTTCCTCAAATTCCATTTTCGATCCGTTAACCACCCGAAATCCACTCGAGGCCCCCGGGACCTCTACCTATCATACCAACCAGTCCCATAACATATTACGAACTTGCTCGAGGCCTCAAATCACATCGAACGGCATCGAAATCACGAATCGTATCCCAATTCAAGCTTAAAGAACTTTAGAACATCAAACTTCTACATTCAATGCCGGAACCTATCAAATAACGTCCGATTGACCTCAAATTTTGCACACAAGTCACATTCAACATTACGGAGCTACTTCAACTTCCGGAATAAGAATCCGACTCCGATATCAAAAAGTCCACTCCCGGTTAAATTTCTTAAGAACCTTCAAATTTCTAACTTTCACCAAATGACCCCAAAATGACCTACAAACCTTCAAATCCACATCCGGACGTGCTTCCAACACCTGAATCACCATACAGAGCTATTCCCAGTCTCGGAATCCCAAACGGACATTGATAAAATTGAAATGCACTTCAACTCAAATGTAAGAAATCCTTTTAAAAATGCCAACTTCCATAATAGGTGCCGAAATATTCTCGGGTAATCCAAAATTCGACTCGGACATACGTTCAAGTCCAAAATCATCATACGAACCTGTTGGAACCTTCAAATCCCGATTCCGAGGTCATTTACTCAAAACTCCAACCTTCAATTCTTCCTAACTTAAAGCTTCCGAAATGAGAATTCTCTTTCCAAATCAACTCTGAACTTCCGAAATTTCAATTCCGACCACGCGTACAAGTCATAATACCTGAAGTGAAGCTACTCATGGCCTCAAACTGTTGAACGATGTGCTAGGGCTCAAAACGACCGGTTCGGTCATTACAAAAAGGCTTTGAAGCTTTGAAATCGAATTTGGGTTTTCAAAAACCATTATTTGTTTGGATTGGATGTTGTTGCAAATAATTGGAAATACTGTTTGGTGCCCAAAGATGCGCCAACTAATTACTCTCTCCGGTCTATTTTAATTGATATTTTTGGTGGTTTCACACTTATTAAAAAATTTATCTTTTAGCATTAATTAACAATAAAAAAGACTATATTAACCTTAATTTGTTTATTGAAAATATAACAAAAACTATTTACTTCAAGGGCAACTTTGAAAAAAGAAATTAATTTCAAGGACCAAAAACTCAATTAAAACGGAGTGGAGGGAGTATCTACTTGATTTGGAAAAGCACATTAACTATCAGAATTTTTAATTAGTTCTATTTTGTCTTTAGATTGTGTCAGAATTTTTAGTGAGTTAGTTTGGATTATATATTTTGTTGTTCTTCTTTTTTGTGTAAGGAACTGTTTATTCAACTCCATACATATTTACTATACTATTTCTTATATATATATATATATATATATATATATATATATATATAGTTATATAGTTATATACACTAGTTTTAAAATATTTACGCAATTTAAAATTTATTACTTTGTACACATTTTGTCATACTAGTTTTAGTGTGCGCGCACGAATACAGAGACTAGTAATTCAAAATATATAAAAAGACAGTGAAAAAGTGCATCATTGTATTTCGATCTTCTCAGTTCTCATGGTAAGATATATATGTCGTGTTAATATTTAAATTTCTAGGAGCCTATAGGTTTGCAATTGCTTTTACATCCTCTTCTGTTTTCTTCCTTATTAAATGTTCAGGTGATTTAGTTGAAAGATCAAATCTCCAGAACTTGAAGCGAAATAGCGAAATTGGACACTGTTCGAGGTTGGAGTTTAAATCCAGTTATCCAGCATAAATGGCAAAAGGAAGATGGCGAAGGAGATATAGAGGAGAAACAAGCAAGCCATCAGTACGTGTACCAATACTTTTGCATTTTCAAATTAATTTTGCTGGCAATCTGTATGTCACGACCCAAAAATCTCATCACAGGCGTCGTGATGACACTTAATCTCTAAGACTAAGCGAGCTGATCATAATAACAATTCAAGCCATTTTTTTAAAATAGATAATCGAAACCAACAACGGAGATATTCCAATAACCTCCCAAGACTGGTAATACTGAGTCACGAACTCTAACTGAATATATGAAATTATTTTGAGGGTCGAATATACAATACTGTTCGAATAAGAAATTAACAGTACAATAGAATGGAAAGACTTCAAGGGACTGCGACGACCAAGCAGTCCTACTTTGAATTCTTGCGATCATACTCAAATATCTGTCCGAATCTGGTATCTCCAATACCTGGCTCTGCATAAAAATGTACAGAAGTGTAGTATGAGTACACCATATTCGGTACCCAGTAAGTATCAAGACTAACCTCGGTAGAGTAGTGACGAGGTACAGTCAAGACACTCACTAGTCAAATAACCTGTGCAATATAGCATACAAAATAATAGAAAACAATGATAGCAACAATAATCAACTTGTGACATAAACAACAAAGCAACAGGAACACCATAAATATTGCTCAAATGAATAATAAACACAGGTACAACCAATTAATCAAGTCCTTCAAAATGTACATCTTTTATCTATAAGTTTTTCAATAAAAGTCTCTAGAATATAATCATTTCCAATAAATATATTTCGAATATACTTCCTTCAAATAAATATCTTTCCATTATAATTCTTTCAAATAAATATCTTTCGAATATAATTCTTTCAAATAAATATCTTATGAAGTAAATATCTTTCAAGTAAATATCTTTCGAATATAATTCTTTCAAATAAAAGTCACCATGTGACACCTCATTTAACTTTCCTGGTGTGAGAAATATATTCAACATATCACATCAAATGGCACGACAATACCTTCGTGTACTTGTCTCATTCTCACCCAATATATATATATATATATATATATATATATATATATATATATATATATATATATATATATATATATGAGAGAGAGAGAGAGAGAGAGAGAGAGAGAGAGATAGATAGATCAAATCAATTGGCACGGCAATACCTTTCATGCATTTATCTCTTTCTCACCGTGCATACATATAACAGTACCAACTAGGTAGGAGAAATGCCAATAACAATAAAAGAAATAAAGTGAGAGGTACACATGAAGTAACAACGACTACAAGTCACATAGAAAACATACACAATAACATCTCAAGATAAGGGCATGAATGTTTACACAACGAAAAGATATCACAATATAATGTATGTCTCGTGTCCTCACCTGCATGAAAATACCCTTCGTACCATGAACATATGATAATATAAAAATAATGGCACAGCATCACCCTTCGTGCTTTTACTCTCATCCCCACATGATAATATAATTGAAATGGCACGGCATTACCCTTCGTGCTTTACACTCTCAAATGGTAAGGCATCACCCTTCGTGATTTACACTCTCAAATGGCACGACATCACCCTTCGTGCTTTACACTCTCCCTCACATAATAATATATATGAAATGGTACGGCATCACCCTTCGTGCTTTACACTCTTCCTTACCAAGCACATGTATATCATCATCAAGCAAGGTAGGAATCATAAATAACATCAAAAGGAGTGCTTAAATGACAACACAATTCAACAATTCATATCACAATTTGCCCACTGACCACAACCAAATTCCAAAGATGTAGCCAAATCAATAAATTTCTCAACAAATAGCCCAAGGCTCCACACAACGTATATAAAATCTCAAAAATAATAACAGAGATGGAAAAGTAACTCAGCATAGGATAACACCTTCTTTAATCTAACTTTTTTGATAAATATATTAACGCCTCAGTTTAAACTTATTTAATTAATTACAGATGGAAAGTCCATAATGTGATTATTTTCAAGAAATATCAAATCAAAAAACACACGAAATTCACATAAAAATTCAAGTGGCAATCATACCAAATTATCATATAACATACAGACCCGACAGACAAGGAATGAGGCATGACAAATCAAGGATTTACTAAGTTCCAACAATTTTTCAATTTAATACATAAGTGTATCTACGAATTTCAACCGATATAATTTACACATATAAACCAAGTAGGTACTCGTCACCTCGCGTACAAGGTTTTCAATTACAAAATTTTCACTTAAGACTCAATGCCTAAGAGAAAATTTTCCCACACAAGGTTAGGTAAGTTACTTACCTTTTTGAAGTTATGCTGATATTCCAAAATTACCTTCTTGCTTGAATTGACCTCCGTATATCTCAAATCTATCCAAATTAATTGTATAACTTCATTAAAATTTATCGAAAATAATTCCGGATAATAAAACGTTGACTTAAAATTTTATTCTAAGAAGTCAACCAAAGTCAACGCGGGACCCGCCTCTTGGAACCCGACATAATTTTTACGAAATCCAAACACCCATTCCGATACGAGTTCAACCATACCAATTTTATCGAAGTCCAATAACAAATCGTCATCTATATCTTGAATTTCCGTTTTTGAAAGGTTTTTACAAAAATCCCAATTTCCTCCATTAAACTTGACTAAAATGATGAATATAACTATAGATTCATGAAATATAATCACTTTCGGATATAGAACACTTACCCCAGTCGAACTCATGAAAAAGTCCTTAAAATCGCCCAAGAACCGAGCTACATAAATTTTAATCAAAAATAAAGAAATGACTGATTTTCAATCCTTAAGTTTTTGTCTGATTTCCGCTTCTGCGGACAAGTTATTGCATCTGCGGACTCGCTTTTGTGACCGCAAGTGCGCACCTGTGAAATGCACTGCCCAGTCGACCCTCGCATCTGCGGAAGAATTTCTGCTTCTGTGAGAATCGCAGGGGCGAGGCCAATGTCCGCTTCTGCGCAAAGAGCTGCTTCTGCGACCATTGCGTCGCTTCTGCAAAGCCACGGAAGCGTGGAGTTTTCCGCTTCTGCAATGCCTCTCCATCCCTTCCCAAGTCCTTTTCAGGTCGCTTCTGCGATGAAGCTTCCGCATAAGCGATCACGCTAGCAGTCAAATTTCCAGCAGCTTCAACAGTCCAAATTCGATCTGAATCTCATCTGAAACTCATCCGAGCTACCCGGGACCTTGTTCGAATTTACCAATAAGTCCCGTAACATAACTAGGACCTACTCGGGGTTTCAAATTACATCAAACAATACCGAAATTATAAATCGCACCTCAAATCAAATTATGAGTTTACAAATCTTCCAACTTCTATAATTTGCGCCCAAACATATCAAATAAATTCGGAATGACTTCAAATTTTGCACGCGAGTCATAAATAAAGTAATGGAGCTATTTCAATTTCCGAAATCAAAATCCGTCCTCGTTATAAAAAATTCAACCTTCGGTCGAACTTTCCAAAAATCTTCTATTTCCAATTTTCGCCAAAATGCGTCGAATTGTCCTACGAACTTTCAAATCCAAATCCGGACACATGCCTAAGTCCGAAATCACCATACGAAGCTATTGACATCATCAAAATTCTATTCCGGAGCTGTTTGCTCAAAAGTCAACTCTCTGGTCAACTCTTTCCATTTAAGCTTTAAAAATGAGAATTGTTCTTTAAATTAAATTCCGTTCTTCCGAGAACCAAACTCAACCACTCACGCGAGTCATAATACATATTACGAAGCTGCTCGAGACCTTAAGTCGTTGAACGAGGTGTTAATTCTTAAAATGACAAGTCGGGTCGTTACACTGTACCCCTCAGTTTCAATTTTGTTTCGTGCATAGTTTGACTCGACACTACGTTTAAGAAGCAAATGAAAAATTCTAAAACTTGCGATAATCTATAATATTTTGAAACTTGCGATTTTAAATAGTATGTCAAAACTTTTTTTTTGTGTAACTATAAAAAGGTTATCTCATTAATGAGTTATAATAATATTCAATTTGAAATAATTAATAAGGAACTAGTATCAAACAAAATGGAACAGAGGAATACTAATTTTACATAATATTTTAATTTGAGACATTACTGGTGTCATGTGTAAATGGTTGTAATTAGGGGTGCTTATCGGGCGGATCAGGCGAATAATTACGCTTAACGGTTCAGCTTATCGGTTATCGAATTATAAATATAATTATCCGCTAGCCATCCAATAAGACAACGGGCGGATTGGTATTGGATTAACGATTATCGGGCGGTTATCAAGTAGTTTATCGATTAAACCAAATTGATTTTTTTTGAAAAATCATTCAATCAATACCAAACAGTTTCAAATTAATACCAAATTTTTAATACCATCTAAGATCTAACAATATTTGTGAATTGAAGAGTCTTCTTCCAAGTTCCAATCTAGTTCATATTCAATACTACTCATACACTTATGAATCAATCAAACTTTTCGTAACATTCGTTCTTCACAAGAAATCCATATTGTAAAACCAAAAATTCAGAAAATTAGGCTTTAATTTGTTAGATGCATGCAAAAAAGGATAGGGGTAAATTCTTAACGGGTTAACGGTTTACCCGATAAAAAAATTGAGTAATCCGCCCCCAAATCGTTAAGCCATTTATTATAAAATCTCAATCTGTTCACCATCCATTACCCCGATAATCTGATACCAATAAGCCAATAAGTCATCGGTTCGGTTAATGGTTTCGGTTCGATTTTGAACAGCCCTAGTTGTAATGGACTAGAAACAAAAATGCAGAACAATTGTTGAAATGTGGATTTTTATTGATTAATTGGGAAGAGAAATGAATTTTTCTATCAATACTCAAGCGACTATGATGAGCGCAAAACACAGCACAAAATTAATATTCGCTAGTCAAAGATAGTATCGTAAAATATCGTCTCCACGGATTTAAACAATGCTCAAGTAAGTTCTGACTTATTTGCTATCCAGATTGATCAACACTTGATTTGAAGTGATTACTACTACAATCAATTATAAATTAAGATTACTAATAAGTAGACTTGATCACAGAGAACGAGAGTTGAACTAAAATAGTTTGTAAACTATATGAGAAATAAGGGTTGCGACATGATAGGGGTTGGATAGCTATTCGGGATCTAACTCTGGTTGAGTTCACTTCTAAGGTTCTAATGATTCTCACGAATTCACTCGATAATTAGCTTAAACGTAATGTCATGACTCCTCTTTCGATTAAAGCTTAACTCTACAGAATAAACCAATATAAAGCACTATGAAGATATGCAAGAACATGTTAATGGACTAGTCTTAGGAAAATGTCTCTCGAATATTCTCTTAAATTGATTTAATCAATAATTTAGAAAGCTCTCTTGATTACTTAGACGAATCACCAAATTAAACCAACCCAAATAATGCAAAGATAACCATCAAAATATTCTTCTTCCGATTAAATAAACCGGTGAATAAAGTTAAAACATTTCAAAGCTCCAAACGACACCAAATTTTGCAGACAAGTTCTAAATGCCATAACGGATCTATTCCAAGTCCCAAAATCAAATTTCGAGCTCGATAGCTAAAAGTCAACCTACGGTCAAACTTTTCAACTTAAAATTGCCAAATTTCGGTAAATCAACAAAAATCAACCTACAGACTTCCAAAATCAACTTCGGGCATACGCCCAAGTTTGAAATCATGATACGAAGCTATCAGAGTCATAAAAATACAATTCCGGGGTCGTTTTCACAAAAGTCAAAGTTTGGTGAACATTTTCAAATTTAAACTTCTAAGTCAAGAATCAAGGGCCCAAATCAACCCGAAAGCTTCCCAGAACGGAACTAATCAATCTCGCAAGTCATAAAGGCGTGTGAAGCAATAAAAGGGGTAACGGGGCGCAATTAAACAAAATGACCGATCGGGTCATTACAAGTTCACTTCTAAAGTTCTAATGATTCTCATAAATTCACTCAAAAATTAGCTTAAACGTAAGGTCAAGATTCCTCTTTCGATTAAATTTGAACTCTACAGAATAAATCGATATAAAGCAATGTGAAGATATGCAAGAACATGTTAATGGATTAGTGTTAAGAAAATATCTCTCAAATATTCTCCTAAATTGGTTTAATCAACAATTCAGAAAGCTCTCTCGATTACATAGACGGATCACCAAATTAAAATAACCCAAATAATGCAAAGATAACCACCAAAATATTTCTCTTTCGATTAAATAAACCAGTGAATAAAGTTGCAACAATTCAAAGCTCCATCAAATCCTATAGTAAACTACTCCATAACAATGAAAAAGTCATCTTAGATGGGTTTACAGACATAGGCAATATCAACGTTAATAATTCGATACAAACTCTTGTATTGCACCTATTGTTGGTTGAAATCTTGTGTCTTCTTGCCTTAGTCGCTCCTCAAATTTTTAGTAGGTCAAAACCCCTCTCAAAATTGTAATTTTGGTGTATTTATACCATGTAGAAGCGGGTACGGACGAAACTACCCTTTTCAAGTCGAAGTGAAAAATACTCCAGTGAAATTGTACAAGCGTGGCGCAACATGCGTTGCACCAGTGGAGAAGTTCAGAGAACAGATTTTTGTCAGGCATGCTTCATTGCAATGACGCCCTGCGCCTCACGACGTCCTATGCGGCGCGATAGTGCAAAATTCTCATAGTGAAATTTTCTTCACACTTTGTGATATCCAGACTTGGTCCTCCACCGTCAAACGCGATCCCGGTTTAATTTCTTGGACTTTTACTCAGACCTGAAAACTCCAAATTATTCAATTTAGCTCCAGAATATCTTCTCAAAACACGTAATAAGTGCAAATTATCATCATTTAAGCTCAAACACGAATAAAGTGCAGTAATTAGAGTACAAAATACAACTAAAATACGGGTTTCTAACCTATCATCAGACTACTTAAGTAAGCATTCACTTCAATGTAGTTTGAGCCTGGGTCAGATTCTCCTTTAGTAACTGCATCATATAGTATGTCGTTGTCGAATCATCTCTTCAAGTTCTGGTAATGCTTGCAGATATTTGTGGGTTCAGCAGAAAGTTGGAGAAGAGTATAATCAATCATACAGGGCTCGAAAAGGAGTACATTGTAGAGAAGTATGATGGTTGGTATTATACCACCACTCGCCAAGGGCAGCTAGTTTGCGCAATTCTTAGGTCTCTAGAAAGGTCATAGCTCTCATATATGTTTCAAAACATCTATTCAGCCTTTTAGGTTGACTATCTATTCGTGGATGGTAAGATGTATTAGGGTTTAGTGTGGTTCCCAACCCTTTGAACAAGGACTTGCCATAAAATACTTGTAATCATAATGTCTCTGTCAGTCATTATTGATTGGCAACCCATGCAACTCGTATATTTCTTTCAAGAAATATATCAACTATACTCACTGCAATACAGGGGTGAGAGACAACAATGGAATAGCCATATTAATTAGTGAATCTATCCACCATAACTCATATACAATCCGCAGGTTGTGACGTGGGCAATCCTTCTATGAAACTCATAGCAATAACTTGCCAAGCTTGAGAAGCTATCTGTAAGAGCTGTTGTAAATCAGGATAAGGAATTGCTTCACTCTTAGTCTTCTAACAAACTTCACATTCTGACACACGCTTGCATATGACCCTCATTTTGGGACAATAGAATGACGGTTGGACCATTCTATCACAAACAACCTTGGTAAAATCAGCTAAAGCTAGCACAGGTACTCTTCTCATGGCCTCCTTGAGCTTAATGAGACCTATGTAGCATCCTCACTCCAGTGGAAAACCCCTTCCTTTACTAATTCAGTGAGTAATTTCCTTATCAATCCCTAATAGTTGGTAAACCTTATGTAGTAACCAGTGAGTCTCAAGAAATTCTTAAGATCTTATATTTTTCAGGAACAGGCCATGAAACCTTTGCTCCAATTGTTGGTCCATCAGTAGCTACGCCTGCACCAGAAATTAAATGATCTAGGCAACCCATTTCCTTTGACAGAAAGAGTACTTGGACCTTTTGGCATGCAACCCTTCCTTCATAAATAGTTCCAATACTACCTCTATATGATGCAAGTTCTGCCCCAATAGAAGGCTTATACATCAAAATGTCATCAAAGAAAACTAGCACAAATTTATTCGACTGATTTTTGAAAACATGTTCATTAGTCTTTGAAATGTAGCTTGAGCATTAGTTAATCCAAAGGCACCTTGAAGCCATAATGTCCTTAGTCGTCCTGAAGCTGGTCTTATAGTTGCCTTCTCTCATATTGATTTGATGATAACTAGCTCTAAGGTCCAGCTTAGAATATATAGAAGACCCTGATACTATTGTATGGGATACTTGTCTTTCACAATTATCTTGTTCAATTCTCTATAGTTAATATAGAACCTCCATTTTCTATCTTTTTTCGTTGCTAGAATTACGAGGGATGCGTAAGGAGAATGACTGGCTTGAATAATCCCGTAATGCAAACTGTTGGTGATACAACAGCAAACAAACATGTTGGTGAGATAGTGAGATTATCCTTGTGTACTTTAATCTAAGCCACGGTGGGATTATTTGGTAGGACTGGAATTTTGTAATCCTTTTCCACAGCTTCCTAGAGATCCAAAGCATCCAAATACGTATCCAATTATACTTCCCATATTTCATAGTTATCTCCATCAAAGATCGGCGAAGCAATTGGTGAGAAACTCACTCCAGCATCCATAACATCTCCAACTTGATCACAAATTGCGTAAGAAGAAAGCTTTGATACCAATTATAAGTTTAAACGCGTAAATGATAGCATAACACAATGAAGACAAGGTTTTTACTTTATGACACAAAAGAGCCAGGGGAATAGGAAGAACTAAATTGAGAAGATGACTTAAAGAAAATATGCAGAGAGTTCTATTAATTCTGAAGAAAGGTCGATACTTAAAAATATTATGAAAATAATTGAAATAAATCATGGTACTACTTTCAAGTCATGGAACTGACCATGGTAACTACCTCCTAATAAATTTGAAAATACAAACTACATGAAAGTACATAATGATATTGAGTCCTAAAGCAATGAACTAACACTCATCCTTATAATAGGAGCTATAAATTCCAAGTCGTCGCCTTAGGAACTCGAACTTGCTGACAGGAAGGGATTTTGTAAATACATCTGCTAGTTGGTCTTTCAGATTTGCAGTTAACAAGAATCACTTCTCCTTATTTTTTTTTGCATATCACTTAAGAAAAAGAGCTTAATTTTAAAAGTGTTTAGTCTTCCCGTGGAACACCGGATTATGCAAAATAGCTATTGCAGCTTGATTATCAACATGAATCTCAGTATTAACTTTTTGATCCTTATGAATATCACAAAACGAAAAAATTTCAGTCGGCTTTTACTACAGTTGTTGTTGCAATGAGCTCATCCTCTGCATTGGATTGTGCCACAGTATACTGCTTCTTAAAACACCAAGAAAAAATCTCTGATACTAGCTGAAGCAGTATTTGGATGTACTCTTCATATTGTCAACGAATCCATCCCAATCATTGTATGAGATTCCATAAAACTTGAGATTCTAACACTTCTTAAATTTGACTCTATAATGGACAATACCTTTAATGTATCTTGTAATTCTTTTTTATGCTTTCACATTCATTTTTGTAACACAATGCATAAATCAAGACGAAAGACTTACAACAAATAAAATATTCGGCCTTGTAGCAGTGAGATACATCAAGTATCTAACCAAGCTTCTAAAATATCCTTCATCAACTTTATCAGTTCAATTCTCTTTGCTTAATATTTTCTTCGGATTAATAGGTTTACTTGTTGCCTTGCAATTCTTCATGTGGAATTTTTAAGTATCTCCCTTGCAAACTTCTTCTGTCAAATAAAAATTTCATCAAATCCTAGCTTGATTTCTTCTAAGCAGACATACGTTTTCTTCTTATCCTTGCTCAATGAAACCATCCACCTGCTCTATATAAATGTCTTCCTGCAGCATACCATTTAAAAATATTGATTTAACAACAAGTTGAAACACCTTCCAGCTTTTTTGTGTTGCTATTGCTAAAAACGGTCTAATGGTACCCCCAATAGGGCTATTGGAGCAAAGGTATCTGAGTAACCAAACACAAAAAATATGGGCATATCCCTTCACAACAAGCCTAGCCTTGTGTTTGTTGATAGAACTATCAAAATTAAGCTTGGTACATTGAACTACATAGTTTACATGGTTCTCAACACGTTCCTTCTATATCACACATATGAATCAAGCTTAAATTATTTTGTAAGTCACATTCTATCACACAATCTTATATCATTTGTTGGTCATCGAAACTTACAAAACTCATAACTCAACAATCTTGTTAATAGGAACATGTCTAATAGAATCTTTAAGGCAGGAGATTAGGTCTACCTGAAATTGCAACCGTCTAGGCAATTTTTCGTTGTTGTGATACCCTTTTACAAGCTTACAACAACTATGCGTCAATCCCAAACAAGTTAGGGTCGGCTATATAAATCCTCAATTTCCATTTAAGTTCAACTCATATTATCACCATACTAAATAAAATAAAATAAAAGTATATATATATATATATATATATATATATATATATATATATATATATATATATATATATATATATATATATATATATAGAGAGAGAGAGAGAGAGAGAGAGAGAGAGAATAGTACACTGCTGATACTTCTAACTTTTATTATAGAGTTTGTATTTTTAATTATATTTTCTCCTGTTTTTCTTCCAATGTATCCTATATTTAGCTAAGTCTGCATTTATTCATGGATTTGTAAGTCATTCAAGACAACTTTCTTCCATGTGATTTTAGGTTCATCTATTTTTTTTTAATACTTTCACTCATCGTAGTTTTGATCATGTCCAATCATACTTTCGAAATGAAAGTAGTACGGTCGACTGCAATAATAAATCCAACAAAGGTTGGGGTCGATACAAGCAGGAGTGTGGTGTGTGCTAGAATGTCAAAAAGTGTATAAATTCAATGAACTTAAAGTAATATCCAGATAAAAAGTTTAAGTAATTACTTATAAAATTATGACTGCGGAATCTAATCAAACACTTAGAATGAGAAAATAACTAGAAAATAGTAATCAATAAGAGAAAGCACTAGGGTTGTTCCTCTTTCATGTATGTTATGCTATGCTCGATTCCAATCAATCAAACATGTGTTATGACAACAATTCAATAATACAAACTTAGTACTTTCTAACACTAAGAGGTTTCTGCTCACAAATTCATTTCCAAACTATTTAGAATTCTATGCAATACAATTGTTAATGTCCAAGTAAGAATCTCTGTATTCCTAATTTGATTTTAGTAATTGAGATAAGATTAATTCCTTAATCCACCCAATTTCTTGTAATTGCTTTATATCTAAACTCGATTCCATATTTTCAAGTTAGAACTAAGTATGTAATAGGCATTAATATAGTATTTGCAACTACAAATTATACAAAAAATTATGGAGTGATTAGATAACATAATATGTAAACAATAATAAATTTATATTAATAACCCATAGTCATAACAACGCTCCAGATTCACAACCCTAACTAATGAGTTTAGCTAGACATGACAATAAAATAAATAATCGAAATATGTCTGAATTCTGTCATTAATGCTAATGGAGAAGAAGAAGATTGAGAAAACACTATGATGTCACCGCCCACCCTAAGGAAAACCCAGTGTCATCTTCTCATCTGCCAAAAGCTACTTAAAAAGACCTAAAACTTCTATTTATACTAAGTCCCGCAAGTGGAAAAATTTGCTCTCATGATCATCTGCGTAGCTACGCATGAAGTGGTGCGCAGCTACGCATAACAACTGTGTAGGTTAGTAGCGTAGCTACGCAGGCTTGCATATCTATTTCCAGTATGCCTCTCAATCTTCACTTCCCAAGCGCTCAAGTCGTGTAGGCCTTACATAGCTGCACAGAGTCTCCAGCTACAACCTTTAGTTTTTCAACACTTTAAGTATCATTTGTAATTCTCATGCATGTTTATGGAGGCTTTTCTTCCCTCTAGGCTCTTCCATCACTTCATATCTGAAACTACACCATTCAAACCATAATTAATCAACGTCTTCTAATAAATGAGGCACAATATGTCAGGCCCCAAACTAGGGTGGGACGTAATGGTGATCAACCTACCTTATCCGTCGAGCAAGCTTTGTTCTAACTAACTGAAAGGTACTATTGCACAGGTTGCGCTTATTAAAGTCTAAATATTCTTAAATTATATAAATCTGAAAATAGTTTAATAACATTTGAGGAATAGGAATTTAAAGATCTAAACCTATTACGACAACCATAAGCCTCTATCTGAAGAATATCAGTATATAAGTCTTCGGAGAATTCCCCTGGAATAACATAAATGTCTACTAAAAGTTAAAGGTGCGAAAAAGGACATTGACACTGCTAGAAAGAATCAACGGCTCACCACTTAGTCTACCGAATTCGTCTCTATCCACGTGCTTCGTTACCTATAAACTCAACGCCTTCCACACGACGTGGTAGGCCCAAACGTGCTAAGTATTACCAAAGGATCCAAAAAGTCTCATTGAGAACCCCTAAGCAGATGACAAGACTAGCATGGACTAAATATATAAGCATAATAAAATACAACAAATAGAGCAAGCAATTCATATGACAAATACTAATTAATCTGAAAGCTAAAATTGATTCTGAACATTTAATTAGAACTTATAGCTAATAGTTAAAACTAAAAATTGGGTCTGTATGTGATAACTTAGATTAAAACTTAAAGCTAAGTCAAATTCATATATATAACTGAAAAACTAAGTTTTTTTTTTAAACTAAAAAACTAAGTTAAATTTAAAGAAATAACTTTTTTGATTGCTCCTGTCATCTTTTCTTTTGCATTCATGGATTTAGTTTTTTAAATACCTTGTATAATTATTATTTGCTATCAGTGCTTCTTCAATCTTTTCTTAGCCGAGGTTTTATCGAAAACAGTCTCTCTGCCCTTCCAGGGTAGGGGTAAGGCTTATGTACATCCTACCCTCCTCAAACCCTACTTGTGAGATTATACTGGGCTGTTATTGTTACGCATATTATGACTATAAACTGTATGAATTGATGAAGTTTAAGGGTAAAAGTAACCATAATCCCTAAATAACTAAGTGAGACTTTGATGGAGGAATTGGATTGAATGGATAGTTTGGAGTAACATGTTTACCCGTTTAAATTGTAAATTTCGAGGAGTTGACTATGCAAGGATGTTGAGGGAAGACTCAAACCATTGTTTCAAGGTGAGTTGAGGTTTCTTCCCTAGTGAAGGGATAGATTAGCGTGCACATACTATATATTTCTTGTTTGCTTTCTTTACTTCTTATAATGAATTATATATATATACAAGTTAAAACCATTAAGACAAAGAAAGATTAAATAGTATGACTTGTTGCAACTATTTTTTTATGTGCAATTGTTTGAATATGTAAAGTTACATGTATTGCTTAGACCTTCAGTTCAGATTTAGAACAAAAAAATACTAGATTCTTGATGTGTTGTGATTGCTTATTTATGTGCACTTGCTTGTACTGCTCAGACTTTCAATTCAGATTCAAAAAAAGGAAAATTGGTCTAGTGACACTTTATCCATGAGGGCCTAGTGTGCGTGAGTTGGTCTAGTGGACACTTTATCCACGAGGACCTAATGTATTCATATTTAGAAAGGGAGAAGTAGTCAACCTCCCCGGGTGTGAGTGCCACGGTGGTCATGGCTAGCTACCCCACACTTGCAGGTGCTAATGTGTTCAGATTCAAATTCAGAAAGGGGAAAGTAGCCAACCTCCCCGAGTGTGAGTACCGCCAAAGTCTAGGATAGGACATCTATCCCACATTTGCAGGTACCATTATTTTTGGGGAGATAGGTCGATACTCCCCCGTGCGTATTCCAATATGCTCACATATGCAGGGCCGCTATGTGCAAAATTAAGTTTTATAGAGCGGTGGTTAGACCGACCATGTTGTATGGTACAAAGTGATGGCCGGTTAAGAACTCTCATATCCACAAGATGAAAGTAGCAAAAATAATGATGTTGAGGTGGATGTGTGGGCACACTAGGATGGATAAGATTAGGAATACAGATATTCGGGATAAGGTGGGCGTGACTCCGATGGATGATAAGATTCGAGAAGCGAGACTTAGATAGTTCGGGCACGTGCGGAGGAAAAGCCCTTATGTTCTGGTGAGGAGGTGTGAACAGTTGGCTTTGACGGGTACGAGAAGAGGTAGAGGGCGGCCTAAAAATTATTGGAAAGAGGTTATCTGGCAGGACTATCACGACCCAAAATCCACTATAGGTCGTGATGGCACCCAGTGTCGCCGTTAGGCAAGCCAACACTGATCTACCAGCTTAAGTATTTATTTTATTAATTTTGAAATCACGAATCTTGTTAGATAAAGACATACAATGCGTCAACATTTGTAAATACGTAAAATTTAAATAAATATAAAGTAAAATGTGTCAATGTAAAACAAACCATAAACAAATTCTAGAACACCTCCCAAAATCTGATGTCATCAGTACATGAGCATTTACTAGGAAGTACGATAACAATACAACATCTGTCTAGAATACAAGATAGACAGGATACAGTAAATAAATAAGGTGGAGACTCTGCAGGCTGCGACACGTAGCAAGAAGTGCAGCTCCCCATAAAGTCTCCTCAATAGTTGCGCCTATGCGCCGTGATGACAATCAAATGAATCTGTCAGACCCTGCACATTTAGTGCAGAAGTGTAGCATGAATACGTAAATCAACGCATACCCAGTAAGTAACTAGCCTAACCCCAAAGAGGTAGTGACGAGGGGTCGACACCGACACTTACTAGTGGTCCAGTAAATCAAATATAATAAAGTAGACAAGTATGAAACATGGTAAGTGAACAATGTGTATAGATATATGCAAATAATACGATCTACCGCTGAATAATGAACATAAATCAAATGGAATACGTAATGGTCAATACCAAATCAACAGTCACATCTCAAGTCAGGAAATTCATAAGTACGTGGACTCCTTATCAAGTATTTCGTACGATTATACCGAGGCGAGCGGCCCGATCCTATAAGAGTGTTTCATATAAATGCCAAGGCGAATGACCCGATCCCATGCGAGTGTTTCATAGAAATGCCGAGGCGAACAGAACGATCCCATAAAAGTGTTTACATGAAATAACGAGGCGAACGACCTGATCCCATAAGAGTAAGATACATGATACTGCGTAGACGAACGACCCGATTCCATAAAAATGTGTTACAATATCCTATCGAGGTGAATAGCCCGATCCAATAAGAGTGTGTAACAATATCCTGACGAGGAGAACAACCCGATCCCATAAGAGTATGTTACAATATCCTGCCGAGGTGAACGACACGATCCCATAAGAGTGTGATACATAATCCTGCCTAGGCGAATGACCCGATCCCATTAGAATAAGAAGCTTTAACAGGTCCTTGACCCCACTCATGAATATACACGTGAGTTATGAAATTTAAGAAAACTTTTCGATGAAAATGCACAACGTGGGAGAAATTCGTAAGGGAAGCATAATTTTTTGTGGCTAAACCAGTAGCTCGTCGAATATCTAAAATAGAGAGTCTATTAGTCTACGCGAGTCTAGTCTCACGCCATAATGCAGATTAAAGTAATTAAACAAGCAAGGATAACTCAAATAGTTCAATTAAAACATGGCGTGAATCTAAGTTTACCCGGACATAATCAGGAATTCTAACATATGCACGGACAAACGTCACCTTATACGTACGTAGCTCCCATAATATGTAGTATATAACAAGAATAACACCTAAGGGGTAAATTCCCTCTCACAAGGTTAGACATGAGACTTACCTTGCCCCAAAGTTTCATAATCGGCTCCAACGCCTCTCTAACACCTCAAACCAATGGCCATCGATCCAAAACTAGTCAAAATTTCCTTTACACGTTCGCAACCACTGGGCCGTATTCGTGAAGCTTTTAGATCCTACTGCTTCGCGTTTGCAGTGTAAGTATCGCATTCTTGAAGGCTTAACGGCTCCAGGACCCAACTTCCCTTCTTTCTTCACATTCACGACCTCTAAGTCACGTTTGCGTAGGCTACCTCGGCCTCTTCTCTACGTTCACGACCCCTGTGTCGCATTCACGATGAGCAAATCCCAGCAACCCAAAAATCCTTCTTCACGAATGCGTGAAACCCTTCACGTTCGGGAAGAACAAAGCTAGACACCAACACCGGCATTTGCAAAACACAAAAAAGGGTCTGAAACCACTCCGAATCGGGAGCCTGTCCAATTACGCCAACTAGTCCCAAACCATAACATGAACCTGCTCGAGGCCTCAAATAACACCCAACAATATCCAAACGGCGAATCGACGATCAAGATCCTTCTTTTAACTTTCAACAATTCAAATTTCGATAAACGCGCCCAAACTTTACGCATAAGTCATAAATCATGATACGAGCCTATCCCAAGGCTCGGAATCCTAAACGGACATTGATAACACCAAAGTCCTCTTCAAACTAAACTTAGAAAATTATAAAAACCTTTAAATTGTAAACTTTTCACAATAAGCGCCGAAATGCTCCCGGACCACCTGATACTCAAGCCGAACATACGCCCAAGTCCGAAATCATTATACGAACCTATTGGAACCTTCAAATTTTGATTCCGAGGTCGTTTACTCAAGAGTCAAATTTTCCAATTTGAAGCTTCTGAAATGAGAATTTTCCTTCCGAATCAACTCTGAACTTCCTGAAATTCAATTCCGACCACACGTGCAAGTCATAATATATGAAGTTAGGCTACTCAAGGCCCAAAACCGCCGAACGACATGCTAGATCTCAAAAAGACCGATCGGGTCGTTACATTCTCCCCCACTTAAACATATGTTAGTCCTCGAACGTGCCAAAAACCATTCCGGAGTTGACCAAAATCGTTGTTTAACACCTCGTGCACCTACCCGTACCACCACAACCCACCTGAGCACATTAGCTCGATCCAAACTGAAGATGCTCCCTTTTACCTTGGAGCCTTAGGACCATATTCCAACATCCGAAATTCTCCACGAGACCTGATTCCAACATACGAACACCATAACAATCTTATCCCACTCTTCCAAATATGATCATGCACCTTTGTTGAGATCACACAATGCCCCACACAATTCGTATGTCCATAATAATATCCTCCGACTACAATAACTGCTAATTCATGAACCGGATGCCCGTAGTATACCTCATAACACATATAAGCCTGGTCTCAACCCTCACAATAATGCAACGATAAAAGAAATGTGAAGGAATTCATAACCACCCTTCAGATCAGTAACTCATGAAAATCTCCGCTTGACAGGAGACATTACCTAATTTTGAAATAGATAGTGACATTTTCTCTTTAATATACCTTACATAAATTCGATCGTACTAATTTCAGGTCCAATAGCCTCGTCTCACCGAGTACAAGCTGCTTAAGCAATAAGCCACGTCAAACACTGACTAAAATCTCATATGACGCCATCAATGCGCCAACAAGCTATAACTCGAATATGACACATAAGGAAGAACAAATTTTGGCAAAGAACTACCCAGCCCGCGTAATAAATAACACGGCCGAACAGATACTATGAACCTTTATTAGAGAATGAGAAACAAAACACACAAAAATAATTATAGGGAATTTTACCCAACATCTCACTATTGCGGCGTGAAACCCGATCCACACATGATACTGTTGCAGCGTGCAACTCGATCCAAGCATCATACCCATGGCGGCATTCCACCCGATCTATACATAATAGTCAACAAGGAAGTACCTACCGAGCCAAACTTCTCAAATCCACGAAATGCCTGAATATCGACCACGACCACGTCAAGTGCAAAAATACAACCCTGGGAAGACGGATAGCGCTATGTGCTACAAAACTCGAGCTCGACTAAGGTGTAATAAACAAAAAGCTATGCATGACCACAACACACGTGCGAATAATCAAGTCATCTCACAACCCACATGGCATAATAGAGTATTACCGAGAATAGCTGATGATAGGAATAACATCCAACATCCGTAAACTCCTCCATAAGCAATGCTATGTTGAATGAACACATCCGACCTGGTGTAGAGCACATATTCGCATTAGACCCACCAACGGACCTCAAGCCGATTTCGATCATCCTATATTGGGCCAATTAACCTTTCAAGGATCCACGATGACCTTATTTATGACACATACGAGCAGTAATCCAATCTGGAACAAACTCCCACAATCCACAACCAAAGGAATAGAGTGCCTCACAGTCATGACCTCTCTCATTGGCAATAGTACCACGATCTCCATATCTGCTTTCAATCTCCAACAATCAAATGACTAACCCATCACACTTATACGATCTCCATGTGGGATATACTCCCACAAGCTTCCACACCCGATAGTAAAAACATGGACATCAACCTTCCATATTTCAATACCCAACACTTCTTCCACAGCACAAACCATCCTTAGGTTGTCCGAAAATAATGCCAGCATACTCTGAACATTTGAAATCCTCCCCCGCTCCTTCGAGATCGGGGCATTCTCATCAACATCGAACTGTAACCTTGATCCTCAAATTTAAATTTCCATACCGCTCACTGCACCTATCATGCCGCTACACGAGAGTACAAGAATTGCATTATACCCCTGAACCGCCAATAGAATAAACACTTCATCGGCTAGAGCACATTTCACTCAACTCATTTCGGAAGAACAATCGCAACATGCAACCGAATTTCCATAACCACGGAAGATGCAGACCCCAAGTCGTATCCTAAACTGCCATAACTCCCCCGGGATCTATTTACACATAACAGAACCATAAGAATCAAATACCTCCAAATCAATCAAATCACGGAGACTATCAAGCCCTCAGGAACAACCACAAGTCACTTGTGTAGTTTTACCACACCGAAGGAACCAACCTTCCCTTAACCATGCCGATTCAAACCACTACTAACTGACACAAATTTTTTCAATTCACTCTTGACTTGCCTTTGAAATAATAATTCCATTCAAACACACGATTCGCAAATAACACTCATCCCGAGTGGCACAAATCATGAGACTATGTCGTTTCAATACCTATAAGCCATTTTATATCCTCCGCATGCAGTCTATAGTAACTCCAACTAATATAGCTGCGCTGATTAGATCTACTACGAATCTGAAGTTGTTTCTCCTATTGATAACATAGAAATGTTCCAAGTATTATTCACACCCTACTACAAAACTCAGTCCTCAACCATGTCAAAATCCTTAAATACCTCACTTTAAGTTTTGAACCTACTAGAACCATTATTGAGAGTCTCACACTCTCACCTGGTTCCAAATATATAACCAAACTCTAGTGCTCTTCTATCACAAGAACACTTCCAAAGAAGAAACCGGACAAATTCTTTTCCTTACACATCACATCCACATGAAGCATAAATTCTGAGTCATCCCTAACATCTGTACAAGAATCGATAAGATGAAATGTACTACTAATACGTCAAACTCCTTTCCCAAAATACCTTTATTTCCTCTTCCTCAGTCATAACTAATCCTCCGACGTACCGCTAGCCAGAAATTGCAAAGTCACATAACCACGTGACCCAATCATAGACGGTAGGCTCCCCCCACTTAGATTTATGCTAAAACCACATAGAACCAGACCCCACAACGGCCTCTTCTTCCTAGTTACCATGATCCCACACCGTTGCTCAACCAAATTCCTTATAAGTTCTTGTTGCACTAATCCTAACACATCCTGAATTATCAACCACAATCGCACACTCGACCTCCTGACAGTCGTACCATCTTCTTCAAGTGACACAAGCTGACATCGCAAAACATGCATCCCATGTTGGATAGAAGTAGAACTTTTCATAGGAACCTCCTTAAAACCACGCAACCGCTAACCTTCCCACAAGAGATAGCCCACATGTGTAAACTCAAATCGACCTCCTCCAACGTCATTGCTATAGTTACATCCATCATGAACTCAACTAATTTCCCTGGGTCCACACTCATCCGCCAACTGTAAGAATCCCTTTATTCAACATCGCCCGAAGGTCCAATAACGTGTTTGAAACTCGAAGTCGTATTGCTTCCAAGACAATGATCGAATACTTCACTTTTTCCTACATTCCAATCGAGCCTTTTTTGTCACATTCAAAATTCCTAAGCATAGAAACCACCTCAAAGATCATCTCCCCCGAACCATCAATATAGGAAACGTCGATTCGATCCTGAAGTCGCAACACACAACCATCTCTAATAACTTCCTCTTAGCTTCCATCTCACAACATCGTGCCTAGAGGCAAACAAATGAAGACCAACATGCCGATGCACCTAAATGCATTCAATCAAGGATGGTGACACCACAATATTTACAAGAATTCTACCAAATTCAAAAAATATCAAATTGCGACCGTATGCAACACTAACACCGGGCCGAAATGACAGAATGCCCCTCCACAAGGCGAGGATAATAGCCCACTCGAATACGCATGGAGAAATATCCTGCACAATATCTACAGTACCATTACAACTCCTCGATGCCCAAATGATAACAAGCGCTCAACACCGTATAAGAATGGGTAGGAAGGAAATTAAGGCATAAGCTTAAAAATGGAATAAAATCGCACGACGAGGAATAAAGAAAGGAAGTGCTCCTAACAGCCCTGAAGCCTCTCGGAGATAAGTACAACCGTCTCCGTAGCGATCCGCAAGACTCTACTAGACTCGCTCATGACTCATGAAACCCAAGTGAACTTAGAGCTCTGACACCGAGTTGTCACGACCCAAAACCCACTATAGGTCGTGATGGCACCCCAACATCGTCGTTAGGCAAGCCAACAGTGATCTACTAATTATTAAGTATTTATGTTATTAATTTTGAAATCATGAATCTTATTAGATATAGACATACAATGCCTCAACATTTTAAAATACGTACAATTTAAATAAATATAAAGTAAAAGTGTGTCAATGTAAAACAAACCATAAACAAATTCTAGAACACCTCCCAAAATCCGATGTCACGAGTACATGAGCATCTACTAGGAAATACGATAACAATACAACAGCTGTCTAGAATACAAGATAGACAGGATACAGTAAATAAATAAGATGGAAACTCTGCGGGCTGCGAGCTTGCGACGCATAGCATGAAGTGCAGTTCCCCATAAAGTCTCCTCAATAGGTGCGCCTATATGCCATGATAACCATCAAATGAACCTGTCAGACCCTACACATTTAGTGCAAAAGTGTAACATGAGTACGTAAATCAACGCGTACTCAGTAAATGTCCAATCTAACCCCGAAGAGATAGTGACAAGGGGTCGACACTAATACTTACTGTGGTCCAGTAAATCAAATATAATAAAGTAGACAAGTATGAAACATGGTAAGTGAACAATGTGTATAGATATATGCAAATAATACGATCTACCGCTGAATAATGAACATAAATCCTCGGTTATTGGATACTTCCTCAAATGGAATACGTAATGGTCAATACCAAATCAACAGTCACATCTCAAGTCAGGAAATTCATGAGTACGCGAACTCCTTATCAAGTATTTCGCACGATTCTGCCGAGGCAAGCGACCCGATCCCATAAGAGTGTTTCATAGATATGCTGAGGCGAACGGCCCGATCCCATAAGAGTGTTTCATAGAAATGTTGAGGCGAATAGACCGATCCTATAAGAGTGTTTACATGAAATACCGAGGCGAACGACCCAATCCCATAAGAATAAGATACATGATATTGCTGAGGTGAACGCCCCGATCCAATAAGAGTGTGTACCAATATCCTGTCGAGGCAAACGACTGATCCCATAAGAGTGTGTTACAATATCTTGCCGAGGCGAATGAAACGATCCCATAAGAGTGTGATACATAATCATGCCCATGCGAACGGCCCGATCTCATTAGAGTAAGAAGCTTTAACGGGTCCTTGACCCCACTCATGAATATACGTGTGAGTTATGAAATTTAAGGAAGCTTTTCGATGAAAACGCACAACGCGGGAGAAATTCGTAAGGGAAGCATAATTTTCTGTGGCTAAACCAGTAGCTCGTCGAATATCTAAAATAACGAGTCTATTAGTCTACACGAGTCTAGTCTCAGGTCATAATGTGAATTAAAGTAATTAAATAGGCAAGGATAACTCAAATAGTATAATTAAAGCATTGCATGAATCTAAGTCTACCCGGACATAATAAGGAATTCTAACAGACACATAGACACTCGTCACCTCATACGTGTGTAGCTCTCACAACATGTATGTCACGAGCCAAACCGCAGGGCCACGATGGGCACCCGGTGCCTTACACAACCAAGTACTAACGTAACATATCTTTCTTATCATACCGTCATGGGTAAGTCGCCCAAAAGGGCCATCATGAGATAACGGGAATAAAACATAAGGGAATACTAGACATATGACAACCCAAAATGATATAAAAACTCATACATGTGACATACGGGCCTATAAGGCCGACATGATCATTTGTATACTCAAAACATAGGCCGATAAGGCCATACATGTATCCATATACGTGACATTTGTCTACAAGCCTCTAAGAGTACATAAACATCGGGACAGGGCCTCGCCATACCAATCAATAAATATTCAAGTTATACTGACCAAATAGGCAACTCTAGAACAAGTGGAGTGCATAAACACTTTTCGCTGAGCTGATATCCTACTAAGAGAACTCTCAACCTGTCTATCGGAACCTGCGGGCATGAAACGCAGCGTCCCCAGGCAAAAGGGACGTCGGTACAAATAAAGTACCGAGTATGTAAGGCATGAAAGAAATATAGAGTAAGGAACTCAACATGTAAGTCTGAATAACTCTGTGAATCATGAAAAATTTATAATAACATGCATAGGTATATGCGTACATAACATCATCAAACCTCTGAGGGCATCCCATCATATCATCTCAGCCATTGTGGGTGAAATCATCAGCGTATACCAGCTGATCAGGTAGTGGTGTGTATATAACTACATAACCTTTCCCCAAAACCCATATACATATAATATACGCGTATATAATGCCATCTAGTCATGGGTCAATGTACATGTATAAATGGATGTAATGCATAATAAAGCAAGCCAATAAGATCTCTCGGAATATCATAAGACCCATGAACAGATGATATGATAGTAGGACATATGGGGAATCAAGAACATATGTAACCCTAGTACTTCTAGGAATAGAATCATTAGTAAAAGTGGCGTGCTTGTTCGTTTCGTTGTATCATATGGATCATGACAAAAGGAAAGAAAAGATAGCCTTAACATACCTTATCGCAATCTTTCCAATCACCAAGTTGAACTCGCCTCTTCGAACCTTAATCTACAACAACAATAATAATACTATCATTAAGTTACGAAAGGTACAACTATCGCACAACGAACGACAAGCTTATTTTATATTAAAACGGGCATCATCTCCCATATAATCCTTACTTCCTTCAAAATCAAGATAACACCAAACACAATAATATCAACATGTATACATTATTTTCCAACCTTATATACACCAAAAAATACTACAAAATAGCCCAATACACCCCAATCAATTCATACACAAAATGACCATGTACTAGTGTCAAACAACCCGAAAATATTACGACGAACGACCAGCCTACCACCTGCATAAATGTGGTGTTTCTACACAACCTTAATCCTCCAAAACTCCACAAAATAGTAGTAAAACACGCATCCCAACAGCAAAACAGTCCACTACAAGTGAATAACTCGAACTCATGGCTTACGATCACCAACCCGTGAGTTCTAACTATTAGAAAACAAATTTATCAACCTTTTTGATATTTAAACACTTAAATACAGAAATTACACGTTTTATTAACTATGAAGTACCTTCCAAAATTCAAACTACAAAGAAAAAGAGAGGCGATACAGTGATACTTACGTCGTAAGGATCGTTTTTAAGTTATCGTTTCTTGATTTCGTGCCCGGGATGATAATCTTGTTTGAAGTTCTTGCAGAGAGATTAAAAGTAAAGTTAGGGGTCTTATTTGGTTGTGTGTTCTGGAAAATTGAATAAAGAAATGAGATAAGGATATAAATATCAATTTTGTTTGAAAAGTCAAAAGGTGCTACTTGGCACCCTAGCATTGGTCCTTCTTCCAAAGCTTATAACTTTTTATTCGGGTGTCGTATGAATGAACGGTTAAGAGAGTTGGAAACTACATTCCAAAACCTTAAATTTGGTATATAATATGTCCCCAAAAGACCTCATATAACATACGAAATTTATTTCTCAAAAAGTTCTATTACAAGGCAAATCCTTAGTCGATTTTTTCGCAACTTTAATCCGATTTTTCCTAAACTTCATATTTTCTATCCGAACATAATATATAGACATATTATGACTTTAAAATAATTTAAATCATGATTAACAAGTCTCATATATGTCACCTTGGGTCACACTTGGTGTAACAATCTTCCCCCTTATAAACATTCGTCCTCGAATGTTAAACTCCCAGAAATCTATAAAAATTTTGCCCAAGTCTCCTCTGTAATAGTACTACTACCAACCTGTCACAGAGAAAACCCAACAATACTAAGCCACACAGGGGCACATTCATCAATAAGACCAATGGCCTCACACGACTAATAACAATAACTAATATAAGAATCAAGTACCATATACATACCTAAAGGTTGTGATATCTCAGTCTAATCCTCTTACAGAAGTGGAAACAAGTGAGGATACCTAATGTTCATTTCTTATTCAGCTTCCCAAGTCATATCCTCCACATAATTGTTAATCCAAAGTACTTTAACTGAAGCTACATCCTTAGTTCTTAATCTCCGAACTTGTCTATCTTTTCTTATATAGCAATGGGAGCTTCCTCATATGATAGCTGCTCTGTAACCTGAACATCATCAACTGGAATGACTTTAGAGGGATCTCCAATACACCTACAGAGCAAAGACACATGAAATACAGGATGTACAAACTCCATTTTGAAAGGCAAGTCTAACTCATATGCTACTTGGCCTACTCTATGTATAATCTTATAAGGTCCAATGTACAGAGGGCTAAGCTTTCCTTTCTTACCGAATTATAAGCTTAATCTTCTCAATTGCATGTTGTACCAACTCTGGTCCTACTAACTTAGTTTCCCTAATCTCGAACCATCTTATGGGAGACCTACACTTCCGTCCGTAAAGAGCTTCGTATGGAACCATCTGAATGCTGGAATGATAACTATTATTATATGCGAACTCAATAAGTGGAAGATGATCATACCATCTACCCCTGAAGTCCATCACACAAGCCCGTAGCATATCTTCCAGTGTCTGAATAGTACGTTCAGCCTGACCATCTGTCTGGAGATGAAATGATGTACTAAGACTTACCTGAGTCCCCAATCCTTTTTGGAAGGACCTCTAGAAATTAGCTGTAAAATGAGCACCAATATATGAGATAATAGATATAGGGACACCATGAAATCGTACTATCTCCCTAATGTAAAGCCTTGCATAATCCTCTGCTGAATAAGTAGTCCTGACAGGTAGAAAATGGGTTGATTTTGTAAGTCTATAGATAATAACCCATATAAAATCGAACTTATGTTGGGTATGAGGTAAGCCTATGATGAAATCCATATTAATCACTTCCCATTTTCAAGTCGGAATCTCTATAGCCTGTAATAATCCACCGGGTTTCTGATGCTCAATCTTAACCTGCTGACAATTAGGGCACTGAGCAACAAACTCTACTATATCCTTCTTCATTCTGTCCCACCAGTATATTCCTTTGATATCATGATACATCTTCGTCGCTCCTGGATGAATAGAATAACGAGAATAATGAGCTTCTCCCATAACCTACTGGAGAAACCCTGCCATATTAGGAACACATAATCGACCTCGATATATGAGGACTCCATATCCTGTAATCTCAAATGGTGTATTATCCTTTTGAGGGGATATATCTCTGTAATGAGCTAGCACATGTTCCTCATACTGGTGTTCCTTCACTTCAGTTACTAAAGAGGATGTTGTCGTGTCCTGAATAGTAACTCCGGTATCACATGAGTCCAATAATCGAACTCCAAGACTAGCTAGATGATGAATCCCATGGGCTATCCCATACTTCTCTGTCTGTAAATGTGATAGACTACCCATAGATCTACGGCTGGGGGCGTCGGCTACTACATTCGCCTTCCCTAGATGGTATAAAATATCAACGCCATAGTCTTTCAGTAGCTCCAACCATCTCCTTTGGCGTAAATTCAATTCCTTTTGATTAAATATATATTGAAGGCTCTTATGATCCGTATAAATATCAACATGAATTCCATACAAATAGTGCCTCCACATCTTTAGTGCATGAATCACCGCAACTAACTCTAAATCGTGGGTCAGATAATTCTTCTCGTGCTTTCTTAGTTGTCTTTAAACATAAGCAATTACTTTTCATGGTCATTCAGCCACTTGTTGCATGAATACATGGTTGATCTCATTGCCCACAAATACTAGAATTTTATGTAACTCATATAATCTCAAATATCATCTTTTGATTTCCCGTTCATTAGCCATGATAGGTGCCACTTTTTTATGGAGTGCATACAATGTTGTTGTGAGACTGTTGTTACAAGACCATTTCTTCCTTATGTCACTATACTTAAGTTGAAGCCTTCTTCCTTATTCCCCTACCTAGTCTTTCTTTGTAGTACTTAAGAGAGACCCTTTGACTCATGTAAAGCTGCGAGCTTAATACATCGTATACCCGAAAGAATTTTTGACGTTCTTACCCACCTATAATTATCCTTAATTAGTTACCTCCGCGCCCTTGTGCTCTTAAGGTTGATTCTGAATTGAAATTTTTGATTGTCTTCTCAGTGGCACCATTTTTTTTATTTTCGTAACACTTATACGGTACCTTTAACAATCACAACTCATATCTGAATATTTCTCAAGGATTACGATGCCATCATATTTTCGAGACTGAATTCCCTATGTTGGATTTCACTATGTTTATCTTGCACAACCTGCTGATTTGTCTGTATCCTCTTGTTTATCCATGGCTAGTCTCTTACTGAATCAACTACTAACTACACGCTAGTCCATTCTCAAATCTATATTCTGTGTAATCTCTCTTGGGTTATATATTTTGTCTTAACTTACCCCGCACACTGGCTCCTTATGTATCCAGTGTTCATTTGCACTTATTTATCAATAACATCTAGTGATGGAACCCTTACTGCCTCTCCCTGTCGTCATGCTTACATAATGTTCTAGAGTCGTATCATATCCGTAGGATCTAAATAAATGCAATCTCATTCCTTTCACCTTTCTACCACATTCTTCCTTTACTATTCCATAGTTACCTTAACCACATAACTCCAACTTAATACCATATCACATCATCTTCCCCTTTTAGGGGAGTACTAACATTTATTGCTATGAAGATTTACCTATAAATGTCTCACCTCTTCATATTTGGCGTCTTTTCACATCTTCACGGGCTCTTACTTGCCTTGCGGTAATCCTTCTGTACCAGGGATAATTTAATTTCTTACCCACAAAGGTGACACCTAGTGTAACTGGTACACTTAGTCCTTTAAGCTTAACTCTATTCACAATGCTTGTTTTAGGGAAATGTCTTCCTGAATGACCTTTAAAGATTATTCTTCTGTTGTCCATTCAATTATCGCCGGAACGTGATCTCTGAAATTCTCACGATGTCAACTATTATCAAATCCTTTGGTCCCGAATTCATGTTCAGTTTATCTTATTCACTAGCCCATACTAATTTCTATTACTCTGGGGGTCTAACTTTTCCTTCTGTTAATCACGTATGAGTCACCAACTCATTTCTCGAAATGGGGACATGACTTTATGGCTTATAATCTTTTATTGTCTCAAGGCCTGTAACTTCTTGTCTTTTCCTTCACTTGACTATAGAATCTGTAGTTCTGTCATATTTTGATTTACCGTTATCATCCATTTATCACATCTTACTCGTAATGCTTCATTTACTTTCTTCTTATTCTCCTGCTAATATTTCTGTCTATCACCTTATTATGAAAACTTCTTCAAAACATTCTTTCTCTTTTAGCCCCCCTTGATTCAACTCACTGGCTCGTTGGGTCGCCTAACACTCTCTTTTTACTAGGGACGGGAGCCATACAAAGGTAAATATTTATCCCTTCTAGGACTCCAATGCCAATCTTCTGAAATTTCTGAACATTCTAGTATTCATATCTGATTGTACTATTCTAGAGTGCACCATCTGGGTATATCACAAGGAGAACCATTAGCACGTTTTCAATATCCCTCGGAAATGTGAGCTAATGATAACAATCCATCCATAATTTTGGGTTACTCTATCCCCAGCTGGATGCTGATATCCCATCCTTCTCTTAACTTATATTTGTTAGCTCCCATATGGCATAACTGAAATGGGTGTTGTCAAGTGAATGTATCTTTGTTATTGTTGAAAGTAACTCAGAATGCTCATATTTCTATGCGTGAATTGTAAATACAAATAATCTTCACTAACTGGGTGCCTCATAACCTTCTTCACCTAGCTTCTTTTACTTGTTGAAACTTGTATCTACCTTCTGACTCTCTCGTTGCTTTTTACCATAGGGGTAGATAGATATTCATGCCTTAGGGCTCCTTATCAAGAAGCTCACACGTCGTAGTACACACATATCTACTGAAGGCCTTACATTTACTCATCATAAGCATGGCGCAAAATCGAGTTCCTCTAACTCAACTCTTCCACAGCCACATTCAATATCTTACCAACTATCTTTCTGAATGTAGATGTCATTGTATAACAAATAAAATAGAATTTAGGAATTTGAATTTCTTACAACTGAGCTCTACCACATGATCTAGAGTAAGAAGAAAGAGTGACAGTCCCAAATGCCCTGTAGCCTCCTGCTTATAAGTGTGGTGCACAACACACCCTTAAACAAGACTTTACTAGACACGACTTGTAGACTTCTTAGGACGGAACTGCTCTGATACCACTTCTATCACGACCCAAACCGCATGGCCGTGATGGGCAACCCGGTGCCTTACATAACCAAGTACCAACGTAACATATCTTTCTTATCATACCGTCATGGGTAAGTGGCCCAGAAGGGTCGTCATGGGTAAGTGTCCCAGAAGGGTCGTCATGAGATAGCGGGAATAAAACATAAGGGAATAATAGACATAGGATGACCCAACATGATATAAAAACTCATACATGTGACACACGGGCCTATAAGGCCGACATGATTATTTTTATACTCAAAACATAGGTCGATAAGGCCATACAATGTCATCTGTCTACAAGCCTCTAAGAGTACATAAATGTCATAAAGGTCGGGACAGGGCCCCGCCATACCAATCAATACATATTCAAATTATACTGACCAAATAGGCAACTATGGAACAAGTGGAGTGCACAAACACCTTTCGCTGAGCTGATAGCCTATTAGGAGAACTCTCAACCTGTCTATCAGGACCTGCGGGCATGAAAAGCAGCGTCCCCAGGAAAAAGGGACGTAAGTACAAATAAAGTACTAAGTGTGTAAGGCATGAAAGAAATATGGAGTAAGGAACTCAACATGTAAGTCTGAATAGCTCTGTCAATCATGAAAAATTTATAATGCCATGCATGTGCGTATAAATGCCATACCATGCATAGGTATATGCGTACATAAGATCATCAAGCCTCTGAGGGCATACCATCATATCATCTCAGCCACTGTGGGCGAAATCATCAACGTATACCAACTGATCAGGTGGTGGTGCGTATATAACGCCATAACCTTTCCCCATACCACATATACATATACTATACGCGTATATAATGCCATCTGGTCATGTGTCAGTATACATGTATAAATGGATACAATGCATAATGAAGTAAGTCAATAATATCTCTCGGAATATCATAAGACCCATGAATAGACGATATGATAGTAGGACATATGGGGAATCAAGAACATAGGTAACCCTAGCACTTCTAGGAATAGAATCATTCGTAAAGTGGCGTGCTTGTTCGTTTCGTTGTATCATATGGATCATACCAAAAGGAAAGAAGGGATAGCCTTAACATAACTTATCACAATCTTTCCAATCACCAAGTTGAACTCGCCTCTTCGTACCTTAATATACAACAACAATAATAGTACTATCATTAAGTTATGAAAGGTACAACTATCGCACAACGAACGACAAACTTATTTATTTATTAAAACGGGCAGCATCTCCCCTATAATCCTTACTTCCTTCAAAATCAAGATAATACCAAACACAATAATATCAACATGTATACATTATTTTCCAACCTTATATACACCAAAAAATACTACAAAACAGCCCAACACACCCCAATCAATTCATACACAAAACGACCATGTACTAGTGTCAAATAACCCGAAAATGTTACGACGAACGACCAGCCCACCACCTGCATTTATGTGGTGTTTCTGCACAACCTTACTCCTCCAAAACTCCACAAAACAGTAGTAAAACACGCATCCCAACAGCAACACAAAACAATCCACAAAACAGTCCACTACAAGTGAATAACTCGAACTCACGGCTTACGATCACCGTCCCATGAGTTCTAACTATTAGGAAACAAATTTATCAACCTTTTTGATATTTAAACACTTAAATACAGAAATTACACGTTTTCTTAACTATGAAGTACCTTCCAAAATTCAAACTACAAAGAAAAAGAGAGGCGATACAACGATACTTACGTCGTAAGGATCGTTTTTAAGTTATCGTTTCTTGATTTCGTGCCAGGGATGATAATCTTGTTTGAAGTTCTTGCAGAGATATTAAGAGAAAAGTTAGGGGTCTTATTTGGTTGTGTGTTCTGGAAAATTGAAGAAAGAAACGATATAAGGATATAAATATCAATTTTGTTTGAAAAGTCAAAAGGTGCTACTTGGCACCCTAGCATTGGTCCTTCTTCCAAAGCTTATAACTTTTTATCCGGGTGTCGTATGAACGAACGGTTAAGAGAGTTGGAAACTACATTCCAAAACCTTCAATTTGGTATATGATATGTCCCAAAAAGACCTCATATAGCATACGAAATTTATTTCTCAAAAAGTTCTATTACAGGTAAATCCTTAGTCGGTTTTTCCGCAACTTTAATCCGATTTTTCCCAAACTTCATATTTTCTATCCGAACATAATATATAGCCATATTATGACTTTAAAATAATTTAAATCATGATTAACAAGTTTCATATTCATTACGTCACCTTGGGACGCACAATGTATAACAATGTAGCATATAACAAGAATAACACCAACAGAGTAAATTTCCCATCACAAGGTTAAACATAAGACTTGCCTCGCCCCGAAGTTCCATAACCGGCTCTAACGCCTCTCTAGCACCTCAAAACAATGCCCATCGATCCGAAACTAGTCAAAAAATCATGAAAACCAATAAAAATATACTCCAACATCATAATTAATCAATTTATAACAATTCTCAACTCCGCTCGAAGGGTCAACAAGGTCAACCCTCGGGCCCACATGCCTGGATTTCAAAACTTTTTGAAGATAAACATTACCCATAACATCACGAACTCAAATATATAATTTATTCTCAATTCCATGTCCAATTTCATGGTCAAAATTCAAAAATACCAAATTCTAGGTTTCTTTCAAAATCTCACAATTCCTACCCAATTTCCATGTTTAAATCCTTGTAGAATCCATGTAATTAACTAACATTATGTGAAAATTACTTACTTTACCGAAGATGATGAAAATCTCCCCTTGAAGAGCTTTAAAAATCACCCCAACCAAGTAAAAATGAAAGAAAATGAGCCAAATCTCGTATAAAAATCAAGTCTGCCCAGGTCCTTCCTCTTTGCAATCGCGGAAGAACCATCGCGATCGCGAAGAACAAAATCACTGCCTCCAAAATTTCCTCTACGCGTTCACGACCACCGCGTCATGTTTGCAAAGCCTTTAGATCCTACCGCTTCACATTTGTGGTGTAAGCATCACATTCGCGAAGCCTTAACAGCTCCAGGCCCCAGGCCCCAGGTCCCCTTCCTTCTTCGCGCTCGCGCCCTCCAAGTCGCATTCGCATAGGCTATCTCAGCCTCTTCTCCGTGTTCACGACCCTAGTGTCGCGTTCGCGATGAGAAAATACCAGCAGCCAAAAAATCCTTCTTCGCAAACATGTGAGACCCTTCATCTTCGCGAAGATCAAAACCAAACACCAGCACCAGCAGTTGTAAAACAAGGAAAAGGGATCTGAAACCATGATGAATCACACCCGAGGCCCTCGGGACCCCGTCCAATCACGACAACCAGTCCCAAACCATAACACCAACCTTCTCGAGGTCTCAAATCACACCCAACAACATCCAAACGACGAATCAATGATCAAGGTCCTTCTTTTAACTTTCAACCATTCAAACTTTGAATCACACTAAACATCCCAGAACGACGCCAAACTTTACAAACAAGTCATAAATCATGATACGAGTCTATTCCAAGGCTCGAAATCCCAAATAGACATTGATAACACCAAAGTCCTCTTCAAACCAAACATAGAAAATTCTAAAAACCCAAACGGTTAGATAATCTTTTGCTCTATAGCAAAATTCCCACCGGGAAGCTAAGTTTGCTATCGAGCAAAGGTTACCCGACCGTTCATAAGTATAAACCACTAGAGGGTTGTTAGATAGTCCTTCGCTCGATAGCATGAATTTCTGAGGGGAAGTAAAGTGTATTACCGAGGTAAGGATTATCTATAAATTCATTAGTGGGATCTTCGAAGGTACTAGCGCATTCTTCGCATTTGAACACTGGGGGGGGGGACGATATGAGGACCTGGGACTGCGCGCCCAGCCCCGTAGAAACAAGTTGTACAAGTTAGCCACAAGTAATTGCAATTTCATTTTTCAGCATAACGAATGCTTATGTGCTTTTTGAAAATAGAAGGAATAAAATGAAGTCATTTTGTTTTTACCTTGTTTCTTGTATGAATGATGAATTAACTTTGTTATTTGAAAGTTAAACAAGTACTTCAAATGCTAGTGCCGTAATGAACAAGAGACATCCTCTTCAAGAGCACTGTAAACATAAGAGGGCCCCCTCTTATAAAAACCCTCACGTTAAAGGGTTGATTTCGGAAGAATTCATGCCCGGAATCAAAATGCTTTCGGGAAAAATACACCTAAGGCTTCACATAATAAGACGCAAACAGTAAAACTTGCGCAAAACTCTTAAGTAAAAAGAAGAGAATGCAAAGATTAAAGCTTGCATAAATATTCAAACGAAGGAAAGACTCAAACAACACTTGAGCAAAAAGATGTTTTTATTTACAATAACATGTCAAAATGGCACAGGTACAAGGATTGGAAAAGAAAAGAAAAGCTAAACTGCAGCATCTCTGGAACCCGTAGTAAAAGAAGTGTCCACGCACCCAGAGAAAGTGGATAGATCCGCCGATGGCTCAACATTTTGGCCTTCGCTAGTTTGGCCTTCAAAATCTTCGTCTTTAGCTTCCTCTTCAATTTCCGAAGTTTTGGAATCGGAACCGGAAGAATCGGAAGCAGCAGGCTCTGCCGGGAGACCATTTTTAGCAGTCAACTCAAGCTCATGGGCCTTAGCAATTTTAGCATCAAAGTCAATGATACCAACTTTGACCTCTTCCAAATTTTTTCTCCTCATGTTGTACATAACGTAAGTTTTCTCAACGAAAAGGGAAGCTGATCGACACTTAAGTTCTTATTTGAGTTGGGTTACCTCGATAGAAAATATTTCCCGGGCGAATCTAACGGATCTGAGGCTAACATCAAGGTCGCGGATAGTTGAACCAAAGAGCCTATTATGCTCGATGGTTTTCCTATACTTCTCCTCCAGCTGGGTATGTTTCGCCCCCGCAGTAGCAAGTTCTTCAGTTTTGGAGTTCAAAGCTGCCTCTAAGTTAGTCAATCTTTCAGCGGAAACAACCTCACGATCGGATGCATCAAGAACGACGTTATGAACTTCAATCCATTTGGACTTAGCCTCTTCAAATTGAACCCTCATTTGTTAAATCTCTTGGCCATGGGTTTCCACTTCTTTCTCGTTTTGCTGCAAACGAGCCTCCAATACAACGACCTCAGTGGCTTTGGCTTTAAATTCTAAGAGGTGAGCGACACTTTGCTCCCGCTCTGCCAAAAGCTGATCCCGTGCGGAGGTAATTTCTTCCTTCTCACAAATCAAGCTCTGAAGGCGGAAGCAAGAAAGTTGGCCTACAAAGCAAGAAAGGCAACACTTAGGATATGTTCAGGCAAAAACAGAAGAAATAACAAATGAAGAAAGAAATGTACCACTGCGGCGTTGTGCATGGTGTTGTTCAACAAACACTCTCCCGAGTGCTTGAATCTTTTCCCAATCTTTCTCTGAAGCCAAAGACTTCAGATAATTAGCAAGCTCCACCGACCGAGATAGCAAGTTGCATCCAGTAGAGACCGAAAGAATAATATTCCTCCTCCTTTGTGGATCTTCAGAAGGGGCAGCATAATTTTGCCTCAAATTTCCATGAACTGGGGACTAGGGACGGGGGGGAAAAGGAACACCTTCTTCGTGGTCAGGTGTGACCGGTGGAAATGATGTAGCAGTTGTTGGTCGAAGAGTGGATGAAGGTGGAAATGATGTACAGTTGATGGTAGAAGAGTGGATGAAGGTGGATATGTAGCAGTTGCTGGTGTTGGTGAAGATGAAGATGAAGCTGATGGAGTTGAAGAGTGAGAAGCAGCTGCAGAAAACGCAGTGCTGGCTGTTGGTTGCTCATCATCCTAGGACGGAAGGGACCCGGTACTCAGCCCCAAAATACAGGTCACGGCGACTAGGACACGGAAGCAGGAGTTGGCATTTTCCACCATATCATATTCCCCTAGAGCGCTGAGACATCATCCTCGGATGGTGTAACTAACTCGACAGGTTGAGCATTTTGTTGAGTTGATGAGGATCGTCGCCTTCTATGTAGAGAAGCTCCCCCATCACTAGCTTCTCCATCATCGTCGATCATCATAGTGTCTATGACCAACCCGGTAGAGGGCTAGTCACCACAACTACCGGAGACAACTCGGGGGCAACAGTCTTTGCCCTCTTATTCTTTTCCCCTACCGAGGAGGAGCGTTCCATCCACCCACGGTCGTTGTCATCATCCATGCTAGATAACAAAGTATGATGGCCACGTTTACTGAAGTTTATCAACCCCCCGGAAGATTTTGGGAGAATAAAGATTCATTACATGAGCTAAAGATAGCTCATCTCCCATCTCTTGGCACAAGCGCCGAAGACAAGCAACCGTCCTCCACACAGAAGGACTTATTTGTGCCAAACATACCTGATAGCGGAGGCAGAACTCCGCAATAACAGAGTCAAGCTCTCCACTCAAAGAGAACACACCCAAAGTAAACGGATACGTGTAAAAATATGTAAAACCCTCATTGGGAATGGTCACTCGCTCCGATAGATCAGGAACAACAATATCCAAATCATGGCAGCGACAATCTTCATTCACAATTGTAATACTAGAAGAACGGATGGAAGAAGGATATCTGCCAACAACCCATGTGCGAGGGAGAGCCGAAGGGAATTTCTCTTCGAAGTCTTTTGTTGTAACAAGACTTCTAGGAATGATGGAATCCACCGTTGGAGGAGCAGCATCCTCGGCTTTGTTCTTGCCCTTTGAAGAGCTAACATTCTTCGAAGAATAAGCCATTTGGATGAAAGAAAAGCTTTTCTGTTTGAAGAGAGTTAAAGAAAGGTTTTAGAAAACTTGGAAAATTATGGAGTATAAAGGGAGAAAGTTGATGTGTATAAGTAAAAGTTTTGGCGGCTAAATTTATGGCCATGATTATCTCGATAATCGGCAAAAATTTTGCTGAATCGTGGGATGATGCGTGTTCGGGACATTAAATGCGGAGAGACGTGCGTCTAATCAACCGTCGGAAACCTTCAGAGGGATCATAATAATTCCTGCCAAAAGAGTATTTCTACCAACCTTCCGATGACACAAAGTTATGTCACCGGAAAGCAGGAGGACTATCTGTATAGGATAAAATATGCTATGCTACGTGGCCGCCCAAAAGAGGGACACGCGGAACCTAAGACAGAGGATAGCCAAAATCGAAGGCAACAACCCCGTCTGTTACCGGAAAGAATAACGCTCATAAAGATGCAATAAATACTCTTCGCCCGATAGCATTTAATGGAGAATATTCCACACCATTAAGTACGTTGCTCGTTACAAGGAATTTGACATTTATGCTCACCGTTACATTTTCATCAATGTCCCTCATAACTGATATTAATGAATGGCACGATCCTAGGACCTTCTTTCCGAGACATAACTATAAATAGTGAGATCTGTTATCATTTTAAGGACACGAATTTTCTGGAAAACTAATACTACCATCTACTAAAAGCTCTAATCAATTTTACCTTTTTATTTTCTGTTCTTGTTCTTAATACTATTGAGCCCGACCAAAGTATTTATTTATGTCATTTCGTCTTTCTATCAAAGTTAAGTATTATGTATTTTTTTAATTATTTTATTATTTGAGGATCAAATTAATTAATTTTCTTATTTAACTATACCGTTTTACGTTTTAAATTTAAACAATTATTCCTGATTTTACTGTCACACACGTATCTATGTTTGTATTCGATGCCGTTCTGTTGCTTCCCTTTGAATTGAATAAATAACTCCATAGTCAAACTTCCATTTTAAGTATGATGTCGTCATTCCAATCCCTGTCTTCTTCTCACCAACAATTTCTTCCCCTATCTCTTTCCCTCTCCGCTCTCCCCTTTCACTATTCTTCAATCCCAACCCCAAAACTCCATTTCTGCAACAAAAAACTTGTCGCAAAAATGTCAAACCCGACCCTGAACCCGAACCCAAACTCTGATCGTTTAAAAGAACTGAAAGAATTCGATGAGTCAAAAATCGGAGTCAAAGGCCTGGTAGATAAGGGCCTTACTACTATACCCGGTTTCTTCATCCACCCATCAGAACCACCAACCCCGGAACCCAAAACCCGACACGGTTACAAACACTCCATTCCCGTCGTTGACTTCTCTACCCCTCGGTCAACCCTTGTTGACCAAATTCACCAAGCTTCGACGACACTCGGATTCTTCCAGATTATCAATCACTCAGTCCCCGTAGAAGCCATAAACAGAATTGTGGGGTCCATAAAAACATTCAACGAACAGCCTGATGAAGTAAAAATGAAGTATTACAGTAGGGACATGTCACGTGGAGTAGGGTACTCCACGAACTTCGATTTGTACAACTCCAGAGATGCCAGCTGGAGGGACACGTTGCAGATGAGGTTGGAATAAGAAATCTATATTGTTTATTATCATTTTTGTATTTTCTAGTTTCTTTTTAGTTATTGTCTAAATGGATTTTATAATAGTCAAAATTTATATGGAAAAAGTTTTCTAGTTTTTAGCCAGAGTAAGTTTTGCACTATTACAAATAGGGGTTTTCTTGTAATGAGATTATGAATGAATTATTTTTTGGGTTATCATTGCTTCAGGTTGGGTCCCACACCACCGGATTGGGAGCATGTGCCGGAGGTGTGTAGGGATGCGGCAATTCAGTGGGATAAAGAAGTGGTGAAAATAGGGGAAGAGTTGATGGGTTTGTTGTGTGAAGGGTTAGGTGTGAAGGAGGATAGATTGAAGGAGTTGTCTTGTTTGGATGCGAGAATTATGGCTGCACATTATTATCCGTACTGTCCGCAGCCGGAGTTGACGAAGGGCTTGACGCCCCATACGGATCCTGGCGTGTTGACGGTGTTGGTGCAAAATGAGGTTGCTGGCTTGCAAGTTAAGTTTGGAGATGATTGGGTGGATTTGGAGCCCATACCCGGGGCTATTATTATTAATATTGGTGATATTCTTCAGGTATGCTCTCCGCTAGCTCGTAACTAGACTTGTGTAATTTGCATGCTTGGAGGCCTCTTATGGGTTAATGCAGTATGATTTTAGCCTTAATATAATGTATTTCTGTTTTATAACCGAGAAATTAGTTGCTTCAAAACTCGATGGATAGTGGTCTTGCCCCTCTACCATTCTTCGTATAAGTACCAGACTTGGTTCCCACCCGATTCAAACTATCATGTCCTGTGGCTACCACACATTTCTTGTTGTACTATCATTACCATTGAACCACAGCCTTGGAATGAGTTAAATACGATCTACTGAACCATGTTTTATGTTTAGTGTAATAGTTGAGAGATGAAATCTTATATCTGAACTTATAAGACGTCATTAGTGATTGGAGATACATTGATGGAAAAAATGCAAACTTGTAGGACTTTACCTACAGGACATTTACGCTAAAAGCTCCTACTAGGTGGTTAGTGAAATATTTGAGGGATGAAATTAGTCAAGGCTGTGAACAATTTTTTGAAAAGGATAAGGCTGTGAACATATGGGATGAGTTTGATCATTTTCTCATGTAGTCACGTTAATGTCAAAGACGCCTATTGTTGGACTAGGATTGATCCAAAACCCCAAACTTGGAGACTTATATAAGTTCAGAGTGAAAAAGTTTGGACAAAGTTAAGACCAATTCCTAAATTTAAGAGACCATTTAAGTTAGAAATGCGTCCAAGGTCTATGCTGTTTACTTTATCATATAGGTACTTATCCAAAGAAAAAAAAAGAAGGATTGTTCAATTCAATTATGTTTATGCATGATTGATACTTATCTTTCTGTTGGTGGTTGGTTTCCATATAAACTATATGGATGCATGAAAAGAGGTTAGAGGGTGAAGTGGTGACCAATGAATGTTTTGGATAGTTGATGAACTCTTTTATGTAGCTAGTTGCCTATGAGAAGTCCAACTCTTTTGGATAGCTTTTGCTTTTTCTAACATAAGCATTTGGTTACAAAGGAAAAGAGAAGCTTGTACAAAGGGGATGAATGTCCTGATCTTATATGTCACTTATTTTTAAACATTAAATGTTTGAACTTGGAATATTTCACACCGCTTAAGTGTTACTTGTAAGGTGGAATGATTCTCTAACTGCTCCAACTGTTATTAGTTGTTAGCTTCAGTGGATGCATTTGCACGTTGCTCCTGGAAGTAACAAATTTCAACTTTTGGACGTTAAAGTATTAAACTTGTTTTAGCATTAGAAACTACGAGGAGTTTACAATTATTCATTTTATGGCTCAAATTTTTATGTTAAGGCACCAATATGTGGTTTTGAGAGCATCCTTGTGCCTTTTGCTATATGGTAGTGACGAACTGATCTTATATTTTACTAGTTCAAGGAGATGTTAAAATGCCTATACAAAGGTGTCATACTAGACCAATACAAATCATTTGCATTTGTTTCTTGACTGTTCTTTTGCTAAGGAACTATAACATGGATGCTTTAGTATCTTTGAGGAACATTTATATATCCCCATAAACTGATTGGCTTTAGTCATGCCCCTAACGTAAAGATATTATTTTAACAGCTGTGCCAAGAATAGTTGAATCTGTAGCTGAAATATGGTGCATTAGGTACTTAATCATTGTAGTGGCAAATGATTCCAAGGCCGATACTCTGTGAGATGAGTTTAGCATGGAGTACTTCTTCTCATCGAGAAAATTTCGTTTCTTATAGAAGAAAGCTTATCATCTTTCGTTTTTTTAATTCTGACTCTTGTGGAAAAGCACGCCCTCATGTCTCCAAGTTTGATATCCAAGATTAGCATGCTTGTAGGGTTCATGAGAGTAAAGATTTCAAACTCCATTGCTATTGATCCAGAATTTTAATTTCAATTCCTGAATGTTGACTTGCAATGTGGCTGGATAGGAAGTTCATTTTTACTGATAAAAATAGGAAATTCATTCGCTAGTGAGCTGGCTCTATTTTGAATGTTTTGGTATGATATTCACGATTGCTTTGCAATTTTATTGGTCAACCGTTATTTGCCTCGTGGTTGGGGGACGTGTTCAATATCTAGGAAACTTTTTTTTGATGAAGATCAATATCTAGGAAACTTATTTCCATGATTTGCATTCTCATTTTAGCCTTCCTCTAAAAGACAAGCTATTTTTATTACGTGTGTACATTCTGATGCACCTTTTATCTTGCTGGCATACCCACACTAACTCGCCACATGATATCATTCTGTAAATCATGATTTTCAGCAAGAAGATTGGAAGGATGGTGCTGTTGCATATTTGTTTCTGATGAAGCTCAAAGACTTTGATTCTCTATAGACCTTTATATTCTCCCTTGAGCTCCATCTCCTATGTACCCTTTCGTTGTTGCCTCCAAAAAAAACAGCCTTCTCGTTTTTTCCATCTATTCCACCTAAAATACCTCTTCAATACTTCTTTTATCTCTACAATGTTAAGAGCTACTCTTGGTTCTTTTGCGTAAACAAAATTTTCAGACTTTCATAGTTATTCCATTTAAGATTTGCTTACTTATCAAAACCTAAACATGTAATTGTTTTGGATACAACCATCACATCGAAAATCAATAGTAGATCGAGATTCATTGCTTTGGATACAACCTCCACAACTTCAATGGATAGTTCTTCTACAGATCTGTTCCTATTCTATCAAAAATATAGCTAAAATATTAACAATAAAAAAAATATAGCTCACATGTTAAGATCTTCTTTTGCTACTTCCGTTCATCCATGGATTTTGCGTACGAATTTTTCCCTATCTCGCATGGCTTCTCTGCATATTGCTCACACAAAAAGGAAAACGAAACATATTTTAGATTTCTAAAATTCTTCAATTGACATTTCTAGTAGCAGAATACAAAAATTTACTATCGTACTACTCCCTCCATTCCAATTTATGTGAACATGTTTGACTGGGCACGTAATTTAAGAAAAAATGAAGACTTTTGGAATTTATGGTTCCAAACAAGTCAAAAAGGGGCCCAGAGTATTTGTGTAGTTATAAAAGCTTCTCATTAAAGGTAGAATTGTAAGTTTAAGCTAATAAATTGTTACCAAATTTAGAAAGGGGTCATTCTTTTTGGAACGGACCAAAAAGGAAATAGGTTCACATAAATTGGAACAGAGGGAGTATATTTTAACTTTTAAATTACAGATACGATTTCATAGATGTAATATCTGCAGTAAAATTAGTAGATTAACTGATTAAGAATACCCCTATAAGAAGAATATAAAAACATATCTAAAGAGATTCACAGGCATTAGAAAGTCCGATTGTGCTTCAAATGATTTCTCTTCACAATTGGTATCAACATTTGCTTGGGTATTGTTTGAGCCTTGGTTTTAATTGCAACCTCCTGCCTGCAAGCTGGAGTCTTGAATTAAAAATTGGGTGAAATTATTGTTTGAATCTCCCTATAATTGCATGTTTGAATTCAAAAGGTAAATATAGAATAAGATTAATAGATGATTTAAAAGTACAAAGGCCAGCAACAAAAAGTAAATAACTTGACATATAAATATAAATAGAATAGTTAGGGTTTTTGTGGGGTATCTTGGTCTGAAAAAGGTCCTACACTTAATAGCATTGAATACTCCATTTCTTTGGAGCTTTTTGAAGAGATTACTTCACTTTTCTTCCTTGTAAGCTTTTAATGTCTTCTTTAATGCTTTGTTTTTGTCTTCTAGTTGTAGTGAATAGTTAATTTTAATACTAAGGTACATTAACTCATACCATTTTATCTTCACTTGGTAGAGTGAGCTAGGGTTTGGTACAAATGATTAGTTAGAACTCAAGGTTTTAGACCTTGTTTAATAGAATCACTTAGGAATAAGAAGATGCCATTTGGCATAAATTGGTCATTTTTATTTGCAACTCTTTTTACCTTTCGAAAAATCATAAAGAGGAAATTCTACCTAACTATTGAAAAATATTTGGTGGTCACTTAAGGACCAGTTGCATATCAAAGTACTTCCCATTAAAAATATATCATATTAACACCTATAGCATTGCATTCCATTAAAGGAGACACATCCTTGGTTTCTTAATCCAAATAGTTAGATCTTTTAACAAAATAACGTTTCTAGATTACCAATATCAAGCTCTTTCCAAATTAACGGGATAGAATTACGACCATAGTCTAGTGTCACACTAGTTAAGTAATGTTTTCACGCCTATTTTCGACTGTAACCTAGTTGGGTTATTATATTTGGCACCGACCATTTTACGCCATTTATATAGGTGTAATTTGAGCATACCAAATTTTAGCGCCATTATCGGGGACTACCGTTTTGAAATTACTAATTAATGGTTACTTTACTTTTAAGTCACTTTCTATTCCATCACACTTTATTTGCTTTGTCTTGTGAAATCGTGAATCATGGGTGAACCTGAAGATGTGAATGTGTTTGCGGATATTGATGAAATTATTGATGATGCAAATACCATTGTCCCTCTGAGATTTGATGCGACTACTTTCAAGATGGATCACAATTTTTATGTGATGCTAAAGGCTGAAGGATTCTTCTGGAGTTGAACCGATGATGACCTATATCAACATCTCAAAAATTTTGTGGGTATTTGTGCATTGCACAAGCAAAACCATGTGTTGGATGATGCATTGAGGTTGAGGGTTTTCAAATGCTCTCTAGCTAGAGAGACTAAAATCTAAGTTGCTTAGACACGGGTGTGGGCGTCCGACACGGGTGCGGATCTAGAGGTCGGATCCTTCGAGATGTAAATTCTAAGATTTGAGGATACGGATCGTAGTACGGATACGAGAGCGGGGATCCGACTAAACATAACTCAAAATAATAAAAAAATAAAAAAATCTCTAAATTATGAGAAATTTTGTGAAATACTTATGTATAGCTTATAAAGCGTGGATTTCTTTTTTATTCTCAAGTTGTAGATAAATAAAGGATTGATTTCCTAGATAAGATATGCTATTTTCTTCAAATTTATTCTAGTTTTTGTTCTGATTTTGGGAATCAAATTGTATCTGGTCTCAATTTTTTTCGCCCGTCGTGGTCAAAGTACCCAAAATTGTTTGACCAAATCCGGTACGGATCCCATACTCACACCCACACCCACACCAATACTAGTGTCGTGTCGACACGAGTGCGGCACCTAATTTGCTGTGTCGGAGCAACTTAGACTAAAATATTGCTAAACAAACTACCTCCAAACACCATCCATACTTGGACCGAGCTAGTGCATATTTCCCTGGCGAAGTGATTTCCACCAAGCAAAAAGTCCGTACTCCGAGATCAAAATATTTTCTTTAAGCAACATTCGGGGGAACAACATCATGAAGCTTCGATGAGATTTAAGCAATACTTGGTAAGATTGCCGAATCAATTTCTTGAGAACATCTTGTTGGAGAAATTTTTATTTGGGTTTTGATTCCTTGAACCAATCCGTAGCTAACAATGCGTCTAATGGGTTTTTCATGGACAAGATATTTGAAAGAAACACTTAAATTCTTGCCAAGGTCGGGGAATATAATTAAGCATGTTATTTGGGCGACACAGGTGGTGGTATTTCATATGGGTCTTTTTCTTTGACCACTCGTGTGCCACCAATGTGGATGTTTTAACAAAGATGATAAAGGAAAGCCAAACGAAGAAGATGAATGTGGTAGAGAAAATGCAACCGATATCGAATAATCAAGGAGGATATCCGAACTATGAGGAATATGAGTAAGTGAACTATGTCAATAATTCTCTAGGAGCCCAAAGGCAAAATTACCAAGTGTCGTGGCAACAAATTCAATGGAGACCTAGCCGCAAGGGCAAAGTAACCAGCAACGGAGAAATGACCAAGGTAATTCGAATCAAGAAAATTTGAACAACTTTGGGAATCGAAGCTCAAATCCATATGTTCCACCTAGAGGCCAATATTCCAACTCTCAACATTGGCGGGAGAATTCTTCAAATGACGAAGGTAGTTCCAAATTGGAGAATATGCTTGAAAAGCTTTTGCAAAATCAAGAGAAGTGCGACACTTCAATGAAGAACATGGCCGAGCTTGTAGGTTCTCACATCGCTTCTATTCAAAAATTGGAGATGGAAATGAGAGATCTTTCAACAGAGCAAACTCCTGAGCAAAAAGGCATTTCTGAGTGATACAATTGTGAACCCAAAGGATAGTGGGGGTGGCCAAACTTCTCATTGCATGGCTATCACAACTCGAAGTGGGAAATTACTTCAAAGTGAGAGTGAGAAAGTGGTTGATGTGGAAGATGTTGGAAAAGAAGTTAAGGCACAAATAAAGGTACTTATTGTTGTTGAAGTTGAAAAAGTCCCGCAAAATGCTAATGCTCAAGATTGGGCAATGAAAAAGGCGAGGAAAAGGTAGTAGAGGCACCAAAACCTCTAGCACCGATTCCTAGGCCTCCTCCTCCAGTAGAGGAAAAGACCCATTGGCCGCATTGTTAGCTACAGATTGGTTCAAGAGATCCAAACCCATATAGAATTTCTCCAACAAGATGTTCTCCGAAGCCCATGATTCGACAATCTTACCAAGTATTGCTTGAATCTCACCAAGCTTCATGAAATTGGTCCCCTTAGAAGTTGCTTAAAGAAGAAAATTTGATCTCGGAGTTCGGACTTCTTGCTTGGTGGAAACCACTTCGCCGGAAAAATATGCATTAGCTCGGTCTAAGTGTGTATGGTGTTTGGAGATAGTTTGGTCAACCATATTTTAGCCTCTCCGGTTAGAGAGTATTTGAAAACCATCAACCTCAATGCATCATTCGACATATGGTTTTGCTTGTGCAATACACAATCACCCATAAAATTTTGAGATGTAGATATGGGTCATCATCGGTTGAATTCCGGAAGAATCCTTCAGCCTTTAGCATCACATAAAGACTGCGATCCACCTTGAAAGTAGCCACAACAACCCTCGGAGGGACATTGGCATTTGCATCATCAATATTTGCAAACACATTCATATCCTCAAGTTCTCCCATGATTCCTGATTTCACAAGTCAAAGGAAACAAAGCGTGATGGGATAGAAAAAGACTTAAAGTGAAGTACACACTAGTTAATAATTTCAAAATCATAGTCCCCGGCAGCGACGCTAAAATTTGGTACACTCAAATTACACCTATATAAATGACATAAAGTGGTCGATGTCAAATATTCTATGCCAACTAGGTTGGGGTCGAATCTTACAGGAAACAGACCAAGGTTATCCCCCCTTTAATGGAATTTAATGCTATAGATGTTAATATGATATATCTCTAATCAGAAGTTCTTTGATATGAAATGGTCCCTAAGTGACTACCCAATATTTTCCAATACTTACGTAGAATTTTCTCTTTATGATTTTTCAAAATGCAAAAGAGTTAAAATAAAAATAACCAATTATGCCAAGTAGAATTTTCTTATTCCAAAGTGATTCTAACCAATTATGCCAAGTTTAAAGCCTTGAGTTCTAACTATTTATTTCTACCAAACCCTAGCTCATCGTTCCAAGTAAAAATGACATGAGTTAATGTTTGCAACCAATAACCATAAATGAAACAAGAGAGAATGAATAGAAATCAACAACTTATTATATATATTCAATGGTAAACATTTATTAACATGACACCCATCATCAGGTCTACAACCTTAGTATTAAAGTTAGCTACTCATTACAACTAGAAGACAAAAATAAAGCATTAAAAGTTTATAAGAAAGAAAAGTGAAGGAATCTATTCAAAAAGCTCTAAAGAAATGGAGTATTCAATGTTATTAAGCGTAAGACCTTTCTCAGACCAAGATTCTAACTATTCTATTTATAATGCCAAAAAATGCGGACAAAACTGTGACAAAATGCCCTTCATGTGCCACTCTGCGATCGCGGACGTGATCCGCGGTCCGCACATTTGGCATGTGGCCGCAGAATTGATCTTCACCTTTTCAAAATGGTCATCACACATCTGGTATGCAACCCGCATATCGATTCTGCGGTCCGCATAATGGATCGCAAATTTGTCGGCTCTAATAACTGTAAATCCTTGTTGCATTATGCGATGGATCTGCCGCCTGCACATCAGTTATGCAATCCATGTAATGGACCGCATATTTGACTCTTGAACTTCAAACATTAAAGTTGTTTTAGATGGAAGAAACCAAAAGGCCTTTTACATTAATGCATTAAAGGCAAGAAGTGCAAGAATGTTTTAGGTGTAAGAAACGAGAATGCTTTTTAGTGCATTCAAGTGATTTTCGTTTTCTTCAAGCCATTTTCATTTCAGATTGTAGGCTTAACGTATGGGATCCACATTCCACTAACTTTTCTTTCATTATTTTGTTCATTTAATCGTTTCAACTGGCTCACGTTCCACTACAAACTCATTTTTCTTCTTTGTTTATTTAAACTAACTTCAAAAGCTGAAGGTGCTCTCACACACCTTTTGTTGGTTGTGAGTTGTGACTTGCCCAAAATAAAACTTCTCTTCCTTGTTGCCTCCCAACAGAGGAAAATGTTGTCTTAATTTTCTGATAAACTTGAGGTATATAGTTTTGCATCAGTGGTAGAAAGGTATCTATCTTCCAATGGGAAAGGTACTGAGTAGCTTTGTCTTTTTTTTTTTTTTATTAGTTAGCTTCGGCTTTTGTTATACTTGTTTCTTTGTGATCGTTAATGATTTTTTTTTTATTTTTTTTTTCTTTTCTAATGATCGTTAATGATGACCAACAAGGTTGGAGCAACGTGCCAAATTGTCGGGCTAGGAAGTTAGGAACCTGGTTTATTAGTACAATTAGGGGACGTTTGGTTTGAAGACAAGTTATGTTGAGATTAGTTATACAAAATTACTATGTTGGGGTTAGTTATTCTGGTATTATTTCTTATTGACCATTTGGTATGTTGTATTAATCTTGGGATTATCAATTTTACTGCTTTAGCCTGGGATAACTTACCCCGGGATTATTATCCCACCCTCTGGTACTGAGATAACTGATCCAGGATTAGTAACCAAACAAGGGATAATGCAGTATTAAATTTTTATCTCAGGATTATTTTTGCTTATGCATCATACCAAACGACCCCCCTTATGGTTTACTTCTCCGGGTAGTAATGGTAAACTCAACTTAGACGAAAATGATCTGTCAAGAACAACAATGTGTATGTTTATTTTTGCTTTTGCTAATGCTGTTTCCTTGGTCTGAAGTCGATCCCCTATTGCAGATAATATCGAATGACGAATACAAAAGTGTGGAGCATAGAGTTTTGGCCAACCCTTTTCAAGAACCACGTGTATCAGTTGCTGTCTTCTTTAACCCAAGCCAAAGAGAGAACTCATTTGGACCTCTACCTGAACTAATATCAGATGAAAAACCAGCAGTTTATCGGGAATTCATTTTCATGGACTATATGAGAAGATTCTTTTCAAAGGAGTTGGATGGGAAGACTTTGACAAATTACTACAGGGTTTCTAATCAAATATAAGAACAAATTTGGAAAGGCAGCATTTTTTTGTATCAAAATTTGTAGCTTGTGTAAATGATACTGTTCTTGTACATGTGTTATGGAGTAAGATTACTGTCAACTACAATATTTCATCAACATAAGCCTGTAACTGTTCTGCCGATTTGTGCATAATTTTATTCAATATAGTAGGGAAATGCATATATGTACAAAGAGCTGAATACAAAATGAATTTACTTGTTTCACTTTTGATGTATCTCTAGAGCCATTTTGGCATTTTACAGCTATGCCTGGATTTTATTGGATGATACACACAGATATTATCAAATATTCAGAGACTGATAAGTTCAGAAATAGAAGTGAAGGCTCTGTTACAATGCTTGCTGCGCTTGTTTAAAGTTGACATAATTCATTTTTATTCTGGTTTAGGAAAGTGCTTGGCTTAAGAGGAAAGGTATTAAGCTTATTAACGCAGATTGATGAGATATTAAGATATATTGATGCATTTGTTTCGGCTAATTAAAAATGGAAAGAGAAATAATTCATAGTCTTTAACATAAATAAAACTCAAACATGTTCCCATATAGGACTTGTCTTGAAGAGGGAAAAAAAAGAGTGAAGGACTTCTCGACGATATTGAAGGGAAAAAATAAAAAATAGCCATATTTACAACTAGTAATTGAAAATAATCATAGTTTTAAAAGTAATTGAAATGTAGTCACTTTTTCATGTAAAGAAAAAAGTTTGAACAAAAAACACCCTTAAAAATCCGGAAATATTTCAGCATAATATGCTGGAATTTGAATTTTTTACATATGAGCTTTCAACATAATGTGCTTGAGTTCCAACATAATATGCTGGAAGTTTATACTCAGGAACTCCATAATCCCCGCATATTATGCTGGAACTTTCCGTGTTTTAGCAAAACAATGATAATTTTTCAATGACTTTACAAACGATGGCTATTTTTCGATTACCAGTCCGAAAACTGGCTAGCACGTGCTATTTTTACTCTATTGAAGGTAGGATTGTGCATGGATCGGATCGGATCAGATTTAGCACATTTCGGATTCGGATTTCGAATTCTACAAAATGCAATCCGAATCCGATTCGAATAAATATCGGGTCGGATCGGATTTTAAAATTTGGATCGGATCGGATTTTCATATTTCGAATTTCGGATCGGATTATTATGCCTCAAAGTTGCAAACTCATATGTATATTTTCTTTGTAAAAGAGGCAATACAGTAAGAAAAATTCACATTTCTGCAATTATGAGAGTACTGTAGTACCAATATAGCTAAATCCAGCAATTGTAAAGGTAATAACTTGGAGGAAGATGTAAAGGAAGTACTGACTATCCGAAATTAAAGTTTAATATTTATAAATGCCCTAATAATTTCGGATTTCGGATCGGATCGGATCGGATTACAATTATACCAATTCGAATATCCAAAATTTTAATAAACACAATTCGAAATCCGATCCAAATATCCGAAATCCGAAATTGAGCGAATCGGTTCGAATTTCGGATATCCGATCCAAATGAACAACCCTAATTGAAGGGTAGCTTAAAAGTGAATTTTTTTGCTAGATATCTTTTGGGACAATTGTTTAGTAAATGATCCTCCTTTTATTTATATTGCCATTTATGGATTTTTTAGACTACGGTTTAATGTTGTCTATAAAGTTGAGAAATACATGAGCAAATATTAGAATCGAATCTAATATTGTCCGGAAGAATAATTTTTCAAGGGCAATATTTGCACAACTATTAAAAATGGGTACATGGTTTAAATAGTAATCTAAAAAGGAACATTCGTGTAAATCAGCCGCTTAAAAGTTCAATGTTTAAGCTTGGCAGACACCAATCCACCACAATAAAAGGTTTAGTTTTCTTCTATAGAGATAAGAGTTGGATTTGTGATCTAATTTACTATATAGTTTTTAGAATGTTCAAATATAAATTCCCATTTCGTGTTTAACTAGACATAAAATTTGAGATGTTAAATCTAATATAATAAGGGGTCGTTTGGTATGAGGTATAAGAAGGTATAGTGCCGGTATAAAATTTTAATATCATCTTAATACTTTGTCTGGTTAGCAAACCTGGTATAAGTTATCCCAAGATTATAATTAGTACCGGGATAACTTATACCTTTTAGAGGGTGGGGTAATTAGTGTCGGGATAACTTATACCTTCTTCTTAGAAATGATGCAATTATTATTTTTAATACAACATACCAAACAGTGGATAACAAATAATCCCAGAATAACTAATCTCAGCATAACTTATCTCAGCATAACTTATCCCTCAGCATAACTTATCCCGGCATAAGCCGTATTCAAACCAAACGACCCCTAATAGAAGTAAAAACATATTTAAGTAATGGTTAAATAGCTAGTTTGAATCATAGAAAATGTAAAATTTGAGCATTTAGATGAATTTGAATTCTCTAAAGTTGTAAAAGTTATAAAGTACTAGCCGCTTTCAATTTATTTGTTAAGCGTTTCACTTTGAGATATACAGAATGTCTGAATTATTATGTTTTTATACTACTTTCATACTTTTTAAGAATTTAGATTCTTCAAAATACCTGAGTTCAAATTTGACATGATGTTTTCTGTCAAATTAACTTTTCAGCATAAGTTCCCTATTTTTTCATTATGATTTATATGATATGTAAGTCAAATAAACATCTTAACGTTCATACTCAGTCAAATATTATCGCATAATAATTTTATTTATAGAATGACTTTTTGGGACGTCCTAAAATAGAAAAAATATCTTAGGTATGGAATGATTAATTAAAAAAAAACATGACATGTGTCAATTTTCGTATTTAGGAAAGCATAAAACAATGCTGCCTTGAGTTTGACGTACTATCAATCACTTAACACCAAAAATGAAAAGAAAGAAAAAAAGTATTACAAAAGAGAAAACAACAAATGTAATTGCAGCTTCTCTATTTCTAATTGTTGGTGCGTCAACATCATAATATTTTTTTAAAATGTAAATGACAAAAACTTGAATTGCAAATCTACCAACCAATTTTCCAATCATAGCTTCTTTTCTTTTACTTGCTTATTAAAACTGTTTTCAATTAAATTAATTTCCATTATAATAAAAGTAATATGAACGTGCCATTTTCCCCTTGTCATTGCACCTTTCTTGATTATGACTAATTGATTGACGTATTTTGGCTGATACTTTTTATTTGAAGCATTTCATACTCTTTATTCGTGCATCAAGTTAAATTATACACGGAAATTAATGAAAAGCATTTTACATACTTAAAAAGGAAAAAAGAAGAAAAGACAGGGAAAAAATTAATCAATTTATCATTTCCTAACAAAGGATTTAAACCCTATCTGTAGCGTAGAATTCCTTTTCCCCTACACCCCTTCCCCTCCCCCGATATTATTAAAAAAAATTATATTTGTAAGTTGGTCCGGACATTACAATTATTAAAAAATAAATATCTTATACAAGATAAAAATCGTAATGAAGTCTCGTATTTGTTACTCCGTCTAGTGCTCCAACTGGATTAAAGACTCTTTTTCTATTCTACTTTTCTCACTGTAATATTTACAAAGCTTGTCTTCCACAAATTATTTTACAAAAATGAAAAGACAAGAAGAACTCCATTATGATAAATGTAGTATGTAATATGCCCAATGAAGAACACTGAAATTGCAGTCCTAAGAAGCTAAGGAAGAGAATAACTTCTGAACAAAGATGCAATTATGAACTTCTAATGGAGAGAATTTGAGATAGAAAGAAAAGTATTATTCAATATCGATACCCCCTTACAATCGATTCCCCCCTTTTATTATTTCCTAACTAACTTCCCTCTACAGTACTAACGACCACTCTAGCTAACAGGTTAACGACCCCAACTGACAGCTAACAACTTGCAACTAACTTCCTTTAACATTGACTCTTAAGCCCCCATTATTTACAAGTAAAGACTAATACACCCCTCTTCTATGTATTAACATATAACAAAATACCCCTCTCTCAAAAGTCCTTGTCCTCAAGGAAAATAATGTGGAAACCGCTGCTGAAGATTATGCAAGTCCAGCCAGGTGCTATCCTCAGGGAGGCAATTAAAGCATTTAAGCAGTACTTGAGTTATCTGCCTATTATTTTTAGAAATCACTCTTTTATCCAATATTGCCTCTGGTTCGAGTATCACATGGCCATGGAATGATAAGGTAACATGCAAGTCAGGCACTGCTGGTGCCTCCCCAATTCTTTTCTTCAGTTGGGATACATGAAATGTGGAATGTATCTTAGCTTGAGGTGGAAGCTCCAACTGATAGGCAACTGTCCCAATCCTCTTCAAAACTTTAAAAGGTCCAAAATACTTGGGGTTGAGCTTATGATAAGCCTGACCCCTCATTAATACCTGATTATAAGGCTGCAACCTGACATACATTAGTCCACACACTGCAGATTCTCTAAAAGATCTCTTCTTGCCAGCTTCTTGTTTCATCCTCGACTGTAGCAATTGCAAATGATGGTTTAGTTGCCTGATGGTGCTCTCCCTCGCTTGTAAACTTCTATCCACTTCCTCTACCATAGAGTTGTGAGTAATGTAAGGCAAGTGTAGATGAGGTTTCTGTCCATATAGCACTTCGAATGAGGTCAATTTGATAGAGGAATGGTAAGTTATATTGCACCACCATTCTGCCAAAGGTAGGTAGTGTATCCAATCTTTTGGCCTATCATTGCACATACATCTCAAGTAAGTTTCTACACATTTATTGACTGCTTCTGTCTGACCATCTGACTGGGGATGGTAGGCTTTGGAATGAAGGATACTCACTCCTTGAGCACAGAAAAGAGCTTGCCAAAACTTACTGAGGAAGACCACATCCCTATCACTGACTATGGTCTAAGGAAGACCATGTAACATGTAGATGTTGTCCATGAAAGCTTGAGCTACTATAGAAGCTATGTAAGGATGTGTCAGGCTGATGAAATGGGCATATTTACTTAGCCTGTCCACCACTACTAAGATCACTGATTTGGAGTTGGATTTAGGTAGTCCCTTAATAAAATCCATGCTTATGTCCTACCACACTTTGTCAGGAATGGGTAATGTTGCAACAATCCAGGTGACTTCTCATTTTCTCCTTTGCATTTTTGGTAGAGCTCACAGCTTCTGATGTGCTCATATATGTCAGCTTTCATTTTCTTCCAATAGTAAACCATGCTGATTTTTTGAAATGTGGCCCCCATTCCTAAGTGTCTCCCCACTGCACTGTCATGCAAGAATTGTAAGATCTATTGCTTCAGTGCTTTATTAGGATTAACTACTATCTTCCCATTTCTATATAGGACACCATCCTTCAGCATATACAAAGCATTGGCTAGAGGGTTGTCTTGGAGCTGAGTGATGAGTGTTTGTAATTTGGTATCCCCTACATAGGAGGCTCGAACCTGCTCAAGGAATGCAAAATTTACAGTGGATAGCATATGTAATTGGCCTGTGGTTTGAGGGCACCTCGAAAGTGTATCAACCACTATATTTTCTTTCCGTTTCTTGTACATTATGCTGTAATCATAGCCCATCAACTTAGCTAGCCAATTCTACTGACTAGGAGTTGAGATTCTCTGCTCCATGATATATTTCAGGCTTCGATGGTTAGTCTTGATAATAAAGTGTCTTCCAATTAGGTAGGGTCTCCATTTTTGAACAGCAGTCCCTACAGCCAATATCTCCTTTTCATAGACTGACATACTTTGGTACTTGTAACTCAAGGCTTTGCTCATGTAAGATAGTGGATGGTCTTCTTGCATTAACACAGCTCTTATCCCTACTCCACAAGTATCAGTTTCTATAATGAACTCCACATTGAAGTTTGGAAGAGCCAACACAAGGGCTGCAGTCATAACTTGCTTTAATTCTTCAAAAGTTGTTGTAGCCTAAGGGGTCCATATGAGCTTATCTTTCTTCAACAATTCAATTAGTGGCCTAGCCATAATCCCATATCTTTTAATAAACCTTCTATAATAACCAGTCAATCCTAAGAAACCCATCACTTCTTTGACTGTTTTAGGTATAGGCCACTCAACCATAGCCTTAACCTTATTAGAATCTGCACTCACACCTTGTTGTGATATGACACGGCCTAAGCCTTCAATTTCAACCTGACCAAACTGACATTTGCTTAACTTGACAAACAAACAATTGTTCACCAGTAGCTGAAAAGCTTCTTTTAGATGCACCAAATGAGCAGACCAAGTAGGACTGTAAACCAGAATGTCATCGAAAAAAACAAGTATGAAATTCCTCAAATAAGGCTGAAAAATCTTGTTCATCAGACTTTGGAAGGTGGATGGGGCATTGGTCAATCCGAAAGGCATTACAACAAATTCATAGTGCCTATTGTGAGACATAAAAGCTGTCTTCTCAATGTCTTTTTCATCCATTCTAATCTGGTGGTAACCAGACCTCAAATCTAATTTAGAGAAGTATTTTGATCCTCCTAGTTCATCTAAGAGCTCTTCTATAACTGGAACATGAAATTTATCTTTAACAGTTTGCTTATTCAATTGCCTATAATCAGTGCATAGCCTCCAAGTACCATATTTCTTCTTAACCATAACTATAAGAGATGAATAAGGACTTACACTGGGTCTAATCACTCCTATAGTTAACATCTCCTGTATCATCTTCTCTATTTCATCCTTTTGTGTGGCTAGATATATGCATGGCCTTACATTGACCGGTGGTAACCCCTTCTTTTAGGATAATTTTGTGATCATGTTCTCTATGAGGAGGTAATTCAGTAGGGACTTCAAACAGAGAAAAATACTGATCCATCAGTTCCTTTAAGTCCTGAGGTATGTTATGCTGTTGAGTTGTACTCTCCATCTACTGCACCTGTGCCACCACCATCATGCTCAGCTGCTCAGTTTTTCTCAGTAGTTTTCCCATCTTTCGAATATCAATTAGCTTGGAACTCCCAGGTTGACTACCTCTCAGAGACACCTTCTTGCCTCCTATTTGAAACTCCATCTTCAACTGCCTGAAATTCCATTTTATATCGGCCAAAGTAATAAGCCACTGGATTCCTAAGACCACATCAGCACCCCCTAAAGGCATGGGCAACATGTCAGCCTTGAACTCCACTCCTTGCATTCTCCAAGCAACCCCTTTGATCTTGAAAGAGCGTTGTATTCTGCTCTCATTAGCCACAGCTACAGAGCAAGGGGGAATGGTCTTCAGTCTGCATCCCATCTTCTTCGCAATGTTCATATCCATAAAATTACGAGTCGATCCTGAGTCTATCAATACATGGACTACCTTTCCCTTAGTTCCCCCTTTAACCCTCATTGTTCTATAATCAAAGGTTACATCCAAAGCATGGACATATACTTGAGCATTCAATGTTGATTCCTCGAGGGTCTCTTCTTCTGCTGCATAGTCATCTACTTCCATTTCCTCAATATCTCCCTCTACTTCTAAAATGAACATGTAACGACCCGACTTGTCGTTTTAAGAATTAACGCCCCGTTCAGTAACTTAAGGTCCCGAGAAGCTTCGTAATATGTATTATGACCCGCGTGTGTGGTCGATTTTGATTTTCGAAAGATTCGAAATTAAACCGAGAGAACAATTCTCATTTTTGAAACTTAAACGAAAAGAGTTGACCGGAGTTTGACTTTTGAGCAAACGACTCCAGAATGGAATTTCGATGATTCCAATAGCTTCGTATGGTGATTTTAGACTTAGGAGTGTGTCCAAAAAATTATTTGGAAGCCCGTAGTTAAATTAGGCTTGAAATGGCGAAAATATGAAGTTTAAGTTGGAAGTTTGACCGGGGAGTTGACTTTTTGATATCGGGGCTGGAATCAAGTTCAGAAAATTTTCATAGGTCCGTTATGTCATTTATGACTTGAGTGCAAAATTTGAGGTCAATCGGACTTGATTTGATAGGTTTCGGCGTCGAATGTAGAAGTTGGAATTTCTTAGCTTCATTAAGCTTGAATTGGGGCATGATTCGTGGTTTTAGCGTTGTTTGATGTGATTTGAGGTTTCGACTAAGTTCGTCTGATGTTCTAGGACTTGTTGGTATATTTGGTTGAGGTTCCGAGGGACTCGGGTGAGTTTCGGGGTGGTTTCGGTCCATTTTTAGGCCATTTTAAATTGTTGGTTTTTGTCCACAGAGGTGTGCATCGCGATCGCGAACATTAGGTCGCGTTCGCGAAGAGTAAACAACAATTTGGGGCCTTGTGAATCGCGATTGCGGAAGCTATTTCGCGATCGCGTAGAACAAACCTCTGCTGCACTGACCCGACTTTGAAAGCTTATATCTCGCAATCTATAAGGAATTTGGAGATGATCCAAAAATGAAAGTTGTATCCCTTTGTGTCTAATTTTCAGAAAATCAAACGATTTGGCATTTGTAGTTGTGTACAAAAAGTTATGGTTGATATACTACAGGCTGTCTGGGAAGAGTTTGGAAATTGCTAAGAAGAAATTTGTGTTGCATATGACTAATTTTGGCAACTTATATCTCACAATCTATAAGAAACCAGGTGATGATCAAAACATGAAAGTTATAGCCCTTGGTGTCTAGTTTTCATAAAGTTAAACCATTTGCAATTTGGAGTTTTGTACAAAAAGTTATGACCATTATACTAGAGGCTGTCTGGAAAGCTGGGCACTATTTTGGGCTGAGAAAAGTTGTGATTTCCGCGATCGCGAAGAGGAAATACCTGCGCAGTAGCTATATTTCGAGATTTAAGCCATTTTTAACATATTAGGAGCTATGAAGCTCAGATTAAAGCGATTTTTGAGGCGATTTTCACCATATGGATTGGGGTAAGTGTTCTATATCCGAAAGTGATTATACTTCATGATTCTATGGTTATATTCACATTTATTTCGGATTTAAATGGAAGAAATCAAGATTTTTGCAAAACTTTTCAAGAACAAAATTTTTGGATTTGGAGGTCGAGTTGTTATCGGAATTTGATAAAATTGATATGGGTGGACTCGTAATTGAATGGGTTGTTGGATTTTGTGAGTTTCGTCGGATTCCGAGACGTGGGCCCCACATGCGATTTTTGAGTTAAATTTCGGATTTTGTTGGAAAATTAATATTTTCATATGAAATTAATTCCTATAATTAGTATTGACTGAATTGAATTAATTTGAATAGATTTGAGATGTCCGGAGGATTTATTCAAGCAATAAGGAGATTTTGGAATATCGGCATAACTTCAAAAAGGTAAGTATTTTGCCTAACCTTGAGTGGGGGAATTACCCCTTAGGCATTGAGTCTTATGTGCAATTTGTGTAATTGAAAACCATGTACGTGAGGTGACGAGTACGTACTTGGTTTATATGTGCAAATTATATTGGTTGAAATTCGTAGACGCCCTTATGTATTAAATTGAAAAATTGTTGGAACATAGTAAATCCTTTATTTGTCATGCATAAATCCTTGTTTGTTGAATTTGTTTTTATATGATGATTTGATGTGATTGTCACCTTGATTTTTATGTGAATCCCGTGTTTTTGTTGAGTTGATATTTTCTGGAGATAATTTCATTCTGGATTATTCATTTGCAAATAATTTTAAAATAAGACATTAATCTATTTGCCAAAAATTTGGATTAAAGAAGGCGTTGTTCCTTGATGAATTACTTTCCAGTTCATGTTGTTGAAATTGGTATTGAGTTATAAAGGTCGTAAATCATACTGAAGCAAAGTGTTAAATTGTGAAATATTATTTTGCTGAGTTGTTTACTCCCGAATATTTTGTTATGATTTTGTGCACATTATGGTCGAGCCATGAACTTCTTATTGTGGAAAATAATGTATTGTTGATTACTGTGGCAAGTTGTAATATTTGAGCACTTGATGTGCAATTTTTGATATGTTGTAATATTTGAGCACTTGATATGCAATTTGTGATATGTTGTAATATTTGAGCACTTGATGTGCAATTTATGATATGTTGTAATATTTGAGCACTTGAGGTGCAATTTGTGATATGTTTTGATATTTGAGCACTTGATGTGCAATTTATAATATGTTGTGATATTTGAGCACTTGAGGTGCAAGTTGTGGTATGCTGCGATAATCGGGCACTTGAGGTGCGAATTGTGATATTGATACGCATGCGGTGATATAAGGTCAGGGTGTTGAAATGCATGCGGTGAGATAAGGGTGGCTTGAAACGCGTGGCTAGTAGGGGAACTACTAGAAGCCATGCGGTGTGATAAGGGTGGCTAAAACACGGGATGCTATTTCGGAAAAAATAATTTTTAAAACTAAATGTGAAGGCTCCCGCGGTGATATAAGGAAAGATTGTGAATTTATTTATGATTTGGGACTACGAGGCGGTACCTCGGGAGTGCCTTTTGTTGATATTTCTCTATGGTTGTACTTGCCTTTTGTTATTTTGTTTTTCCGTAATTTGTAAATTCTTGTGTTCTTCGTGATGTATTATTTGACTTAATATTAAGTCTTTTATATTTCTTGTTGTATTGTGTTGGCTTTGGCTTTTTCGTACGCGACTCTCAGGATTTGTATTTCTGGGTTGTACTTGTTTTCGATGATTGAGTTATTTTAAATAAAATGAAATTACTATTATGTTTTAATTTAATAAGTTTTACATCCAAATCAGTAGCTTATCTGACGCTTTATTTTAATTGAAATATCATTTTTCTTCACTCAAACGATTTCTAAAATAAACTTATTTCTTTTAAAGATTTTTAACCTTACTTTATTGAAAATAAATTGATCCTGCGATTTTTATATATAGATATTTTGGGCACGTGAGTTGTCCGTGCAGATGTGATATAGACATGGGCACGAGGTGCCATGGGAATATGAAAGGGGGCTGAGACCCGTATTTATGATTAAGATATAAGATATTTATGTGAAAGAGTTTTATATTCGAAGGATATTTATTTGAAGAAATTTATTTGGAGGGTATTTGTTCGAAAGAATTATATGTGAATGATTTATATTCGAAGGACTTGATTAATTGGATGTACTTATGTTTATTATACATTTGAGCAATATTTATGGTGTTCCTATTACCTTGTTGTTTATGTCACAAGTTGATTATTGTTTCCATCACTGCTATTTGTTATTCTATTATTTTCGTATGTTATATTGCACAGGTTATTTGACTAGTGAGTGTCTTGACTGTATCTCGTCACTACTCCATCGAGGTTAGTCTTGATACTTACTGGGTACCGACTGTGGTGTACTCATACTACACTTCTGCATATTTTTATACAGAGCCAGGTATGGGAAATATCGGATCCGGACAGAGATTAGAGTGTGGTCGCAAGGATTCAAGGTAGGGCTGCTTGGTCGTCGTAGTCCCCAGAGTCTTTCCATTTTTATTGTATTGCCCACTCTTATTCGAACAGTATTGTATATTCGATCCTTGGGGATCACTGTATGTACTCAGTTAGAGCTCGTGACTTAGTATTACCAGTTTTGGGAATGTGTTATAATTATTTCCGTTGTTGGTTTCGATTATTTAAAAAAATGGCTTGAATTGTAATTGTAATCGGCTTACCTAGTCTTAGAGACTAAGTGTCATGACGAAGCATGTGGTGTGATTTTGGGTCGTGACAGAACAGTTGTTTCCTTTTCTTCGCATATGTGGTCAGGAGTGTACTTTTCATCACACCAATAACATAACCCCTTAGCACTCTTATCATCTATCCCAGCTCCTGACAGTCTCCTAGTTCCTTTAATGCAGGCCTAGTGAAAGAATTGGGTAATCTATTCTCAGTTGCTCCTCTATTATTTTCTGCATTTTGAATGGCATTGTAGTTTCTTAGAGTTCCAGGAAGGACCTGTAGTGGGAAGTAATGCTCTAGAACTCCTCACAACTGATTGGTACTGATCCATTTGTAACTTCAATGAATGCTCAGCCAACTTAGCTAAGTTGTAGGCCTTCATTAAAGTTCTTAGACTCAACATTCGGACTTGTACCTCAATTTCTGGCTTTAATCCCTTCAAAAAGCAACTGATTGCATATTCTTCTGACAACTCCACCTGATCCAACAACTCATCAAATTGGTCCAGAAATTCCTGAACACTGCCAGATTGCTTCAACTCTAATAGTTCTGCGATAGGGTCCTCATATAAGGAATTCCCAAAATGATGATGTAGAGCTCGCACATAGTCATTCCAATTTGGGAGTCCCCTCCCTAACCTAGCTTTCATCATGGATGAGTGCCATTTTAGGGCCTCGCCTTCTAGGTTAATTGCAGCAATTTTGACCTTCGATTCTTATGGAGTGCCCTCGTAATCAAAGAACTGTTTGTACCTATATTTCCATCCATTAAGGTTTTTGCCGTTAAATTTGGGAACTCTACCCGTGAATTCCTATTGTTGTGGTGGTATACGACACCGGAGGTAGCTTCTGCTGGTGGCGTAGCTGCCGCCGTCGGTGTATTAGCAGCCATAGTTGATAGAAGTTGTTGAATCCTATTCAAGGCATCTTCATGTCGTGCCCCTTGTTCTCGAACTTGTTCTCTGAGCTCGTCCATCTCTCGTCGCATTTCACCGCTTCTCGACGTCTCCGGCATGATTTCCGGCCAAGGATTGGATGGCTCTGATACCAATGTAATGTGCTCAATGAAGAACACTGAAATTGTAGTCCTAAGAAGCTAAGTAAGAGAATAGCTTCTGAACAGAGATGCAATTATGGACTTGTTATTCCCGTCAATATTTCTGTATTTGTAAATATTAATTCTGCAAAATATAAGTTAACGTAATGAAATAATAATAATAAATTCGAGCCCACTGAATTCACAGTGTTTCCTTAAGGAATTTAATCCCCTCCTAGTACCCAAGGTAATGGATTATTTCCTCCCAGGATAGAACGAATAACACACTGGTGTAGCGGTACTTCAAACCCCAGTGTTTCGGCGAACACAAAGTTCGGTAGCAAATCACACTTACAGTTGCTTTGTTTGAAGTTAAAAACAATGCAGAACGAAGGAGTATATACTCAGAAAAACGTATGGAAGTTCTGAGAGGAAGGAATGCAATGTATAGCCAATTTGTTGAGCGAATTGTATGTTGAGTTTTTTTGGTATTTTTCTTCAACATTTGCTGCTCATATATATAGCAGCCAAGAAGGAGTGCAAGACCAAACGTCCACCCTTCAAGGTGGAGCAAGCATTACATGTTTGTGGAGCAAGCACTTCATGTTTGTGGAGCAAGCACTTCATGGTGGGAAGACCATTATCCGGCTGCCAAATTATCAATACACGGATTGGAAAATATCCGTTTACAAATACGGATAATCTTACGTTAATATTTACTATTAACAAATAAATTTGGTCCAAAAAATTAATCAATCAATCGATCATTTGACCAAATCCAAATCCAAATCCAAATCCAAATCCAAATCCAAATCCGAATCCGAATCCGAATCCGAAGCCGAGCCGAGCGAGCGACGACGACGACGGCGCGAGGCTTGCTTTCTTCTTAACTCTTTAAGAGCTACAAGAAGAGCAATTATATATATACCCACCAAAAATGTCTTCCACTTCCAATATGGGACAATGTCTCATTGTTAAGAGGGGGAAACTTAAAATTTTACTCAAAATTTCATTTTCCCTCCATTTCCCATTCACCCTCATTTTAAGAATATTACATCTTAAAATAAAACCTCAACAATCCCCCACATGAATGGGGAATGGCTATATCACGGAAGTATGCATGAAAAACTGTGTGATTTACAAGCAAGGATTAATTGCATCTGGATAAGTAGGTTTCCCTTTGAACTTTCCGTAGTAAACTTATGTCGGATATACTCGGTCAATCGGTAGATTTGATATCTTTGAACCGTCGATCTTTGGTGTATACCTAGACAACCATAAGTCACACAATCAACCCTTAACCGTCTTTGGTTCTCATTGTTGTGTTCGTTTCAGCCATGAACACCGCCTGGTTTCATAAGTGCGTAGAGAACTGGCCTTACAAAGTTCTCCTTGAAGCGGCTCACACTTCACACTTAAATAGGTGATTCCTAAACGTGTCATCCTGTAGATACACTATTTGATATACCCCGTATCAAATTTAGAAATCATTAAAAAGCCTTAATGCTTTATCCTTGGTACTGAACATTGTCTCATCACGAGAATGGACTAAAATTTTATTTGACAATGTTGAACCGTCATTAATGACTTTGTTTGATCTCTTTGAACCTAGATCTTGGGATCTCCAGTCTTCTAGGTAGAGTTACCGCCACAATGACTTGTTCTCGGCCATAGCCCCATTCCCCTTGATGATTTCTCAACTACCTCTCTAGTTAGGCCTTTTGTAAGTGGATCCGACACATTATCACTTGACTTTACATAGTCAATTGTGATAATTCCTCTAGAGAGTAATTGCCTAACGGTTTTATGTCTTCGTCGTATATGACGAGATTTACCGTTATACATGACGCTCCCAGCCCTTCCAATTGCCGCTTGACTATTACAATGTATGCATATTGGTGCCAACGGTTTGGGCCAAAATGGAATGTCTTCCAAGAAATTCCGGAGCCATTCAGCTTCTTCACCGGCTTTATCTAAGGCTATGAATTCAGCCTCCATTGTAGAGCGGGCAATACATGTTTGTTTGGACGACTTCCAAGATACCGCTCCTCCACCAATAGTGAATACATATCCACTCGTGGACTTAGAATCAGTTGAACCGGTGATCCAATTTGCATCACAGTATCCCTCAATCACCGCAGGGAAATTACTGTAGTGCAATTCAAAGTTCTGGGTATGTTCTAAATATCCCAAAACTCGTTTCATTGCCATCCAATGAGATTGGCCTGGATTGCTCGTATATCGACTCAGTTTACTTATAGCACAAGCTATGTCTGGTCGTGTACAATTCATGATATACATTAAGCATCCCAATACACGAGCATAATCCAATTGTGATATGCTTTGGCCTTTGTTCTTTGCTAATGCAAGATTCACGTCAATTGGAGTCTTTGCAACTTTAAAGCCCAAGTGCTTGAATTTTTCAAGTACTGTCTTAATATAATGAGATTGTGACAATGCCAGACCTTGAGGAGTCTTATTGATCTTAATTCCCAGAATTAAATCAGCAACTCCCAAGTCTTTCATATCAAACTTGCTATTGAGCATACGCTTAGTAGCATTTATGTTGGCAATGTCATTACTCATTATCAACATATCATCCACATATAGGCAAACAATGACTATGTGATTTGGAACATTTTTAATGTACACGCATTTATCACATTCATTTATCTTAAAACCATTTGACAACATTGTTTGGTCAAATTTCGCATGCCATTGTTTGGGTGCTTGTTTTAGTCCGTAAAGAGACTTAACAAGTCTACATACCTTCTTTTCTTTACCTGGAACCACAAACCCTTCAGGTTGTTCCATGTAAATTTCTTCCTCCAACTCTCCATTTAAGAAGGCCGTCTTAACATCCATTTGATAAATTTCAAGACCATACATTGCAGCTAATGCTACTAACATCCGTATGGACGTAATTCTTGTAACTGGAGAGTATGTATCAAAGTAGTCTAGACCTTCTCGTTGTCTATACCCTTTGACTACGAGCCTTGCCTTGAATTTATCAATAGTGCCATCATCTTTGATTTTTCTCTTAAAAATCCATTTAGAACCCAAAGGTTTATTTCCAGGAGGAAGATCAACCAATTCCCATGTATGGTTGTTCAATATGGATTCTATTTCACTATTGACTGCCTCTTTCCAAAACAATGATTCCGAAGAAGTCATAGCTTCTTTAAATGTTTGAGGCTCATTCTCCAATAAGAAAGTCACAAAATCTGGTCCAAATGAAGTAGACGTTCTTTGACGTTTACTACGTCTTGGATTCTCCTGATTACATGTACTTTCTTTTGTTTCTTCCCGAGGTCGTTTAGATCCTTCACCAAACGACTCACATTCCTTTTTATACGGATATATATTTTCAAAAAACTCAGCATTATCTGATTCTATAACCATATTATTATGAATGTCGGGATTTTCTGATTTATGAACCAGAAATCGATATGCTTTACTATTTGTCGCATATCCTATGAAAACACAATCATCGGTTTTCGGTCCTATCTTTACCCTTTTGGGTTTAGGAACTTGCACTTTTGCCAAACACCCCCACACTTTAAAATAATTCAAGTTGGGCTTCCTTCCTTTCCATTGTTCATAAGGAATGGATTGTGTTTTGCTATGGGGCACTCGATTTAATATTCGATTAGCCGTAAGAATGGCTTCCCCCACAAGTTCTGTGGCAAACCAGAACTTATCAACAACGCATTCATCATCTCCTTTAATGTGCGATTCTTTCTTTCCGCAATCCCATTAGATTGGGGCGTGTAAGGGGCTGTTGTTTGATGAATAATTCCATATTCTAAACATATTTCTTCAAAAGGAGATTCATATTCACCACCCCTATCACTTCTTATCATTTTTACTTTCTTGTTAAGTTGCGTTTCAACTTCATTTTTGTATTGCCTGAATGCGTCTATTGCTTCATCTTTACTATTCAGTAAGTAAACATAGCAATATCGAGTACCATCGTCAATAAAAGTTATGAAATACTTCTTTCCACCGCGAGATGGTATTGACTTCATGTCACAAATATCTGTGTGAATTAAGTCTAAAGGATTTGAATTCCTTTCAACTGACTTATAAGGATGTTTAACATACTTAGATTCCACACATATTTGACATTTTGATTTTTCGCATTCAAACTTGGGCAGTACTTCCAAGTTAATCATTTTCCGCAAGGTTTTATAATTGACATGACCCAAACGTACATGCCATAAATCATTTGACTCAAGTAAGTAAGAAGAAGCTGAAATATTATTATTATTTTCAACAACCATTACATTTAGGTTGAAAAGGCCCTCGGTGAGGTAACCTTTTCCCACAAATATTTCATTCTTACTAATTACAACCTTGTTGGATACAAAAACGCACTTAAAACCGTGCTTAACAAGAAGTCCAGTAGAGACTAAATTCTTTCTCATTTCGGGAACATGAAGGACATTGTTCAAAGTCATGACCTTGCCAGAAGTCATTTTTAGAAATACCTTCCCATATCCTTCAACTTTTGCTGTTGAAGCATTTCCCATATAAACTGTCTCTCCGGGTTCAGCAAGAGCATAGGTAGCAAAAGCCTCTCTAACTGCACAAACATGGCGAGTGGCTCCTGAATCAAACCACCACAGTTTAGGATTTCCCACCAAGTTACATTCAGAGAGCATGGCACACAAGTTATCAACATCATCATGGTTTACTACCATGTTTGCTTGATCCCTTTTCTTGTCTTTCTTCGGAGCACGACACTCCGTAGATTTGTGTCTGGTTTTCCCACAGTTGTAGCAGTTTCCACTGAACCGCTTCTTGCTTGGGTTGTATTTCGGACCAGAAGCCTTCTTCCTCTTTTTGTTAGCTTCAACAATATTTGCTCCCATTATTGTTGAATTTCCACGGCCTTTCCTTTCAGCAGCTTTATTGTCCTCTTCGATTCTCAACCGAACAATGAGATCTTCAAGGGACATTTCCTTTCGTTTGTGTTTCAAATAATTTTTGAAGTCCTTCCACAATGGAGGCAACTTCTCAATCATTGCTGCTACTTGGAATGCTTCGTTGATTACAAGACCTTCAGCAAGTAGATCATGAATAATCACTTGCAATTCCTGGACTTGAGTAATAACAGACTTGCTATCTATCATTTTGTAGTCCAGAAATTTTGCGGCAACGAATTTCTTCATCCCGGCATCTTCAGTCTTATATTTCTTTTCAAGCGCATTCCACAATTCTTTGGATGTCTCCATGCTACTGTATACATTATACAGATTATCATCCAGTCCGCTAAGAATATAATTCTTGCATAAAAAATCAGAATGCTTCCACGCTTCAATCACGAGAAAGCGTTCATTATCTGGAGTTTTATCCGGCAGATCAGGAACATCTTCCTTGATGAACTTCTGTAGACATAACGTAGTTAAGTAGAAGAACATCTTCTGCTGCCAGCGTTTGAAATCAATCCCAAAAAATTTTCCGGGTTTTTCTGCCGGTGCCAACGCCGGTGTTCGGCTTGTCGTTGCGTTGGCAGTCGCCATCGGAACAGTTTGGTTTTCGTTTTCAGTCATCATCTTTTTCAGAAAAGAATGACACAAACAAACGTTTAATACACGTTTTCAAACTGGAGTAAAAATCACGTAGATTTTAATATCCAACAAAACGCCACGAAGGCTTAACTCTCCAAAACGGGAGTACACAAACCACAAAGGTTTTAGTTTGCAGAATAATAAGAATAACACAAGTACAGAAATAAATATTAAATTCCTTAAGATTGTTATTCCCGTCAATATTCCTGTATTTGTAAATATTAATTCTGCAAAATATAAGTTAACGTAATGAAACAATAATAATAAATTCGAGCCCACTGAATTCACAGTATTTCCTTAAGGAATTTAATCCCCTCCTAGTACCCAAGGTAATGGATTATTTCCTCCCAGGATAGAACGAATAACACACTGGTGTAGCGGTACTTCAAACCCCAGTGTTTCGGCGAACACAAAGTTCGGTAGCAAATCACACTTACAGTTGCTTTGTTTGAAGTTAAAAATAATGCAGAACGAAGGAGTATATACTCAGAAAAACGTATGGAAGTTCTGAGAGGAAGGAATGCAATGTATAGCCAATTTGTTGAGCGAATTGTATGTTGAGTTTTTTTGGTATTTTTCTTCAACATTTGCTGCTCATATATATAGCAGCCAAGAAGGAGTGCAAGACCAAACGTCCACCCTTCAAGGTGGAGCAAGCATTACATGTTTGTGGAGCAAGCACTTCATGGTGGGAAGACCATTATCGCCGAAGCCGAAGCCGAAGCCGAAGCCGAAGCCGTAGCCGTAGCCGTAGCCGTAGCCGTAGCCGAAGCCGAGCCGAGCGAGCGACGACGACGACGGCGCGAGGCTTGCTTTCTTCTTAACTCTTTAAGAGCTACAAGAAGAGCAATTATATATATACCCACCAAAAATGTCTTCCACTTCCAATATGGGACAATGTCTCATTGTTAAGAGGAGGAAACTTAAAATTTTACTCAAAATTTCATTTTCCCTCCATTTCCCATTCACCATCATTTTAAGAATATTACATCTTAAAATAAAACCTCTAACAGGACTTCCAATGGAGAGAATTTGAGATAGAAAGAGAAGTATTATTCAATATCGATACCCCTTACAATTGATTTCCCCCTTTTATTCTTTCCTAACAAACTTCCCTCTACGGTACTAACGACCACTCTAGCTAACAGACTAATGACCCCCAACCGACAGCTAACAACTTGCATCTAACATTGACGCTTAAGCCCCTACTATTTACATGTAAAGACTAATACACCCCTCTTCTATGTATTAGCAAATAACATAGTAAATCTGATGAATCTTTATGTATTTACTTATTTACTTATTTTACTTTATAGATCTGGTATTTAACGTCATTGACTTAACTAATATGAATTTGGACCGAGAAAGCTCACTAATTAATGGGAGAGGGAAAAAATCTTATACGAAGCGCTTTCTCTATTAATAGATCAAACACTACGTGAATTCGGATTGGTTATTAGAATATCAACTGAAAAACAAAATATTACTATGTTTTAATAAAATTAGTTTTTGTATTTTTTACTAAAAGAATTTTTGTATTTTTAAAATTGGAACTCAAGACGTGCGATTCTTATCATCTTACAACACCCTTTAGATTGTGTGAATCTTTATATATGGTCGACGTAATAATGAAGATCTCTAACTTTTGATTGCAATTGATTTATATGACAAATCTGACAAAGATTTTCTCCTCAATTTGAAAATGATATTTTTTTGGCAACTTGGCATATAATGATGTATGGAAACCCCAAAATGGATCTGCCAAATAGGTCAACTGCCAAATTAAAACCATACACATCTGTTGAACAACAATGCCACGTGGAGAGCACCCAGATGTTCAATTAGAAGCCGCCGGCCGCTAACAAACTTAACCGCCTCAAATGCCCTCTGAGCCACGTCATCTGTTTCCGCACAATGCCCTTTTCATTCTTTCTAACTAATTTCTAATTTCTAACTATTAAAAAAGAAAAAATCTAAATAGGTCAAAAGAAAAAAGGAAAAAAATATTAAATATAAAGTGATATATTTCTATAATTCTATCTCAATAATTCAACGCTAAGTTCTTAGCATATTCTCGTGCTGTACGTATCGGGTCATTAATTTCTTTAATTTTTCGGCACTAGGCAGACGTTAGCCCTTATACACGGTTACGACTTTGCGAAGACTTGTAGTTTTGGTAAACAATTCGCTCGAGCTTGGTCACTCCAACCCCTTTTGTGAGGAGGCACATTATTTTTCCGAGTTTCTTAGAAAGAGTTGTCTCACACCCTTAGGTATTCTTACCTATCTACCTGTATCTATTTCGGGTACCTGTATTTATTTCGGGTACATGTATCTTCTTGCTCAAAGGCGTTCAAGCTTATCTTGAGAGTATGACATGTGTTACTTCAGCGCCATAACGCTTGGTATTCAAACATTGGCTCGAGACATTTTCTCTAAAAAGTTTAAAGCATAAAAATTTAGGAAATTGGGATCCATCTGTACCGGCTGAAGCATAGGGAAAATAAAGCAAGGGCTTAAGGCCCCAAATTTTGAAGGGCCCCATTTTTCACTAATGTAGTAGGTATATTAATTAATTGTTCTTTAAAAGTGTTGAGTAATTTGAAGTAAAAAAGTTTATAACAAATTAGGGGCAAAAATTCAAAATAGATTTGAGCTATTTAGAAATATTTTGATATTTTATTTAGTGGTAAAAAAATTGAGATTATTAGGTGATGAGAATCTAAAAAAATATATTGCCTTGACCTTAAAAGTTTCTTTAAACATAATGGTCTCTTTGATATTAATTGTTTAAGCTGATTCCAAATTAAAATGTTAATAGAAATAGTACAATCGATATACTCAATCAAATAGAAAGATGTGGTTCTTATCCAAATGCCAATATTATTTAGAATAATATTAGCTATTCATGTAACAGTTGCATCTGCGGAAATAAGTTTTTCAAAACTAACATTAATAAAATATTACCTAAGGTCAATAATGTGTCAAAGAGATTAAATGAATATATATATATATATATATATATATATATATATATATATATATATATATATGTAAAACCATTAATAACTTTGCAACCTTCAAATAAAAAATATACATGGAGATTTTATAATAAAACAATTTAAGGCCTCTTATCAAGGTTTAGCTTTAGACTATTAACCATCTTATTTAAACTTCCTGCATCCATGGCTTCAGTCATCAACTCTGGTGATGCTACTGCTGCCAGCAGCAATCCCGCAGCCTCTGCTACCACTCATGTGGTACAATTTAATCTTGTTGCTCAGTTACCTATTAAACTACAAGGTAGCCTAACTTCTCAACTTGGAAAGCTCAACTTGTGATGCTATTAAATGGTCACTAACTCATGGGACTTCTTGACGGAACCATAACTGCACCTTCACCTACTATTATCCAAAATAATCTTACTGTACCAAATCCCAAGTGTCAAATCTGGTTCTCTCAGGATCAATTGATCCAACAAGCAATGATGGCATCCGTCGATCCTACTATTGCTCCAACTGTTGCCACAACTTCATCTGCTAACAAAGCATGGGAACTTCTTCACACGGCTTACGCCAGCAAGAGTCATACTCGCATCTTTAGCTTGCCTGAGATTCTGGGTACTCACTCTTTTTGTTCATTTATCTTCGCAATTGGTTAGCATTCTTGACTCTCAAATCCTTCATTGTTATTCCTTTACTTGCTTATGTGTGTACTCGATATGCCAATGTTTGTTGAACGTTTAGACAAACATGCCTTGAGTTTCTCTGTTATTTATGAACTTGCAGTATTATATTATTGTGTGCTTTTCTATAAATCTATTATCTCAATGATGTTCTGTTAGTTACATGACCTCTAGTATCGAACTTGAATGGTTTCAACATACGTTGTAGACTTTCACTCTGCATATTTGATTCGAATAGTTTCTGGCCCTCTTAAGTTTTACCTTACTGACCATGTTCATACTAGCCTGAATGTCATGTTTTGTGCTCACAATTATGCCTTAATGTCATGTTCTGGGCTTGTTATAAGTTCATACTTGTGCCTTAATGTCATGTTTGCTCAGATTCTGCTTTAAGGAATATCTTCCTCTTGAACCCTTTAAGAATAATCTATTATTTCCTGCCAACTGATTCCTGATTCTCCTATGTTATAGCACTATTTCACTATATAACCAAACTTGTTTATCTGCAATTCGTAACTATAGTATTTATGTTCTTTGATCTGTCAATCCTGCACTCTTAGCAATGCTTCTAGGATAAATGTTAATGTGTAGTTTTCTCTCATGTGGGACCAACTGATATGAATCCTAATGTTTGTTTGTCCTGTTGATCTATAATTGACATGTTCTTTTACCTACCATGAGTTCTTTAGAGTCTTTGTGCTATAGTAATGCCCATCATGTTAGGTCTCATGTTCAACTAAGTGATATGCTACCAACAGTTCTTAACTATGCCCATTAGCTTGTTGCTATGTTGTTGATGACCATACCTCATCAGACTCTCATGTTAAAACCTTCATATGAAAACTGCCTCTCCTTTGTTCATGTCTATGAATTTGCTAGATTCTCATGTTAATTGTCTGAAATCCTTTGGGCTAATTCTAGAATATACTTCGTTTAAAATTCTATTTGAAGTAGTTTGTTAGCTTATGATGTTCAATCCTGTCACTTTAAAACCTAGCATGGGTCCATTTTATATATGTCTTCTGTATTTTCCAAAGTTTCATGTGATCCTGCTTATATGTTTTGGTTAGAACTGTTTGTTACTTACAACTTTCAGAATTAAGTGTGAAAAGGTGTTTAATGAATTCCCTGAGTAGTTGTCACTTTCATGGTTAAGTCTGGCATCAGTAGGTAAGTCATGCATCTTGGGCATAGTATTGGTCCATACATGTTGTTGGACCTGTGTGCTGAATTCAGGCATCTTCTATTGTTCTGCTAAGCTTGGGGCTTGGGCCTGCTAGTCATGTGATGAGTGAGGATGGTTGAAGGCCCATCTAGTGTTGGGTTGTTTTGTTTGGGTCTATTTCTAGTCCTCTTGTTATTCTTTATGTAATGTTTGTAGGTGTATTCATTATCCGGTTCTGTAATAATTTGTAAACTAAACAATTGGGGAATTAGTAAAAAATGGGGGATAGGGTACTTTAATTCTCACATGAATGGGTATATAACATGCTTACAGGCTCTACATGCTTGTTTGCTACTTTGTTTGATGTGCCTATTTCTATACACTAATAGAGATCATGTCTATAGGGATTCAAACACTTCACCTACTCGGTTTTTCTAATGCCCACACATTATCAGAAGTGGGAGTTTAAGTGCTTTACTTGTTCACATGTCTACTGCTATGCGATATTAGATAGAATGCTTATAGGAATCAAGCATCAACAACTATTCGATCAATTTGTGCAACTACAGTGTGCTTATTTGATAGTATGCCTATAGGATTGTATTAATATATGCCTTGCTAATCCTCATCTAGATACCATGTCTGTAGGGCTTTAATTGATTAACCAGTCGACTGCTTCCGTTGTCTTATTACTTTGCCCACCTAGAAAATATGCCTATAGGTTTCAAGCAACACCTCGATTCTGAAATTGCCTATTGCATAATGTGAAATATGTCCGCATGCATTTGTTGCTTATTTGTGGAGGCTAACTTAGGCCTTTAATTATTTTTACGCGATGTCCTATCTGATTTGAATGTCGCTTAGTTTTATCATTTTTTGAGCAACCTAAGTAAAGTCTAGAACCACCCAAATAGTAGGTCCAAAGCCTCCTGGACCATAGGCATTGGACGGGTAGCGCACGCGTAGGGTACGACTTAGAACTGAATTAGAATGCTTTTAAGTAAACAACTTTAACATAGTAAATGGGTAGCAGAAGATGATAGTCTGTGCCCGCTGAATAATATGAGCAACCCCTACCTAAAGGGAGTTGCGAAGTATTATTCATGTTGCACGGGGTGATCCTTTAGGCTAAAAAACTTAGGAAACCCCCTTTCCTTCATATACTTGACATTTACATTTAGTCATTTAACATAGACCAATACATTTGTAATCATTTAGGATTTGTACCAATTCCCAATGTGTTATGATAAGACTCTTCGACTTCTATACCTCCCTTTGTTTATTTTATTATCTAGCCTAATCACGTAATCCACATAGTTTAAAGTTTGACCGGGACCCATAGTTGTGGACCTCGAAGAGTGCCTAACACCTTCTCTTTGAGGTAATTCGAGCATCTTTGGTGATACAGACTAGTTAAAATATTGTTATTTGCAAATAGGTGCCCTAACGCACCTTAAAAACTATTAGGTGGAGACTATTCTCTTTTAATACCTCATTTAAAAGAGTTGTCACACATCGATGCGACAACATGGCGACTCTGCTGGGGATTACACTTAGGATCTTACCATAATGAACTTGACTTATGTGGATTACTCTCTTTTTCTTTTTTTTGTTCTAAAACTGCTGCCACATGAACATCCCTTCCCTTATTCACCTTTATTTGCTTGAATTTGCTATGACATGCACATCCCTTCTCCTATTCGCCTTTATCTGTTTAAATTTTCTATGACATGCACAACCCTTCCCCATTCACCTTTATAGCCACCCTTCATCTCTTTTTATCTTGTCTAAAACTGCTATATCATGTCATTCCCATCCTTACTTCCTGCTTTATTACATTCCCGCATATATTTTTATGAACTAAACTGACTTCTTCCTTTTTTATTTCTTCTCTATTCTTTCCATGTTTACTTTTGCTATCCTATTTCCTGCTTTCTATCATGCAAATATTTGGCAATGTGTTATTATTTCTACATAAAGCATGCTCCACATCATACTCCACTCGTGCCAGTTATCAACATAGCGGCGCTTGATGAGCGTCCGCACTCTTCCAAAATTACCTTTTTTAAATCGGAAAGGCTTATTTGCGGTAGACTAGTCGATCAGCGGTGCAATCGACGGTCCCGTGCCTTTCCCTCTCAAGTTGTCCCCTTGGGAGTACCAGTCTAGACCATTCTAGAAACCCTACTCCAACTTGAAATGTACATGCATCATGCTAAACCTAGTATGGGCTGGAGCATTATCAACGTAACAACCCGCTAAGATAAACCTTGTCCAAAGTCCGCCGGGATTTCTACAATCCCAATGGACACTATTGTATGGACCCGTAAAAATTTAAACCAAAAACTCGGGATTTCATGGTGCCAAGGTAGATCCATGCGTTATATTAGTAGAAGAACGCATTTCTGCGGCCCATTATACGGCCGCATAATCACTCTGCGGAATGCATAATGGCCGCAGAGTGAAGCAGTAAATTTGGCCAACTTGAGGTTAGTTTTGCGGTCGATTATGCGACCACATATCGATCATATAATCCCTCTTGAGTTTTTGAAGAGGGAGTTCCGCGGTGCATTATCTGACTGCAGAACGAGTATGCCGACTGCATACTGGTTGCATACCTGGGCCGTAAGTTCAGGCCCCTGAGGTCCATTTCTGCGGTCACTTTGCGGACCGCATATCCATTATGCGATCGTATATGCGACCGCAGACCTATGTCGGGGCACCATTTTTCTTAATTTAAAACCCGACCCCCATTCCGTTAAAATACCCATTTAGTCTATTTTGAAGCTCATTTATGATATTTCTAGTGTGAGAGAGAGAGGGTTCTAGAGGGAGGATCTAATTCCCATCAATTAATCTTCAACCATCACTCAAGGCTTGGAAACATTCAAGTAGAGTACCAAATTCTTCATCCAAAAGGGTAATATTTCATCACCCCAGCTCTTAATTTCAAACATAGCTATAATGGGGTACTAGGGTAATGCTTCATGGGTATGGGAGTGATTCATCTTGCATGCATGTGATAAAGAGTGTGGGAAAAATAAAAAGTAAACTAGAACTATGAACATTTTCCTAATTTTGGGTTCAATTTGTATATTGCAAAAATAGATTGAGGTTGCTAAGGGTTCCGGATAATTGTAGAGTCTAAAGAAGCGCAATTGAGGTATGTATGGCTAACTCTTTTCTTCCTAGAATCGAATTCCTGGTGTCCGAATATTTGGTGTAAGTTCCGACTTGATCATACTAGAATTGTTTGCCTTAGTGTGTTGGGTTGGAAGATTTATGTTCCCTAATTTTTTTAGATATTTACCATGTCATCATGCTATTTGAGAACGTAACTATGATTTTCCAAGCTCCTTCCCTTATGTGTAAAATGTCTTATGTGATGGTACTTATCGACATGAATGATGACGTTATTTGAACGTATAAAAAGGGAAAGACTTGAATTGTAAAATGTGCCCAAGTGCCAAGAACTATTTAATAAATGAGGCTGTTTGTGCCAAGTAATGAAAGATGGGAAAGATATGTGAATTGAGTGAACAATTGAAAGAGGTTATGTCTCAAGTGAGATGGCTTAGCCGATCGGGCTGAGATTGGACGACATGCCGTACACATGGTGGCATTTGTGTTGGAACTATTGATTTACATTGTGGATATAGATATGTCTCACTTGTGATGGCTTAGCCGGTCGGGCCGAGACCGGACTCCATGTAAAAACACGGTGGCATTATGAGTTGTGGCTTTTGCACTAAAGATTATTAACCTAAAAGATGGAAAGATTGAATTGGAAATTATGTGATCCTTACTTGGTGTTTCTTTGTATTTCTGTGAAGAACTTATTGATTGTTGTGACTGCCTTCTCTTTGTTTTAATATTCATTCTACTGAGATTGGTGTTTGCCTTACATACTAGTACTATTCGACAGTACTAACGTCCCTTTTGCCGGGGGCGCTACATCTTTGAATGGATGTAGGTGGTTCCATCGCAGACAGTGATGATCGCAGATAGTGTTGCTCTCCTTCACACTCATCACAACACTCTTGGTGAGCCCCATTTCTTCTTGGGGTCATGTAGTCCTTCTTTTGTATAAGTTTTCTTATTTTGAGGTATAGCCGGGGCCTTGTTGCCGGCATTGTCATGTTGCTCTTTTGTACCCTTAGAGGCTCCGTAGACGTTTATGTGGGTCATGTATGTATGTTGGGGTGGTCATTGGATCGAGTTGTATTTTAAAAACTTAACTATGACATAATGTATATAATGAAAAATGAACTAGCAACGTTTATATATTTATATAACTGATCTCTCCCCTGTTTTACAAATGGTGACGTGTTCCCTTTTTGGATCATGAATGAGTCGGGTAGGAAAGGTTTACTAGGCTTGCTCGACCGGGTTCACTCGGTTGAGCGCCGGTCGCGCTCCCTGAGGTTGGGGCGTGACAACTATCATATTATGTGCATTACTGTGAGAAAATATGCCAACGTGTTGATCATTATTGCATAAGTAGTCAAATCTGGAGGGGAAAAGTGCTAACCTTTGTTGGCTTGCAGAAAATGAAGCATGAAGTCCCCAGGTTCGGTATCGTCCAAAACATCCCACCGTTGCTACTTAACTGGTGAAAAGAACTTGCACCTTGCGACAAGAATCATGTGAGAAGAGTATTGGGTGACCTGCCATACTTTCTAAACATTTGACCAAATAGGGCACTGATTGAGGCCGCTACTATGTTCTGGGACGAGAAAAGAGCCATTTTTCAATTCGGTGATATAGAAATGACTCCTCTCCTAGGAAAAATAGGAGGCTTTGCAAAGTTGCCATGGGATAGTCCGGGATTACTGGTACCAGAAAATCGCACTCCTCGCGGTTTTCTAAAGATGTTGGGTTTTAAGAAAAATGATGAGCTGCTCTGTTTAAAGAAGTCATACACCCCTTTTGAATTTCCTTATGAGTGTTATGGGCATAGCAAGTCATGTCGTCTTCATCATGAGGAACTTGCCATTAATTCCTTGGGTTGGACGCATCGCAGGGTTTATGTGTTCATCGTTTACTTCTTGGGGTTGTTGATATTCCCAATTAAAGGGGGAAGGATTCATAATCGCTTAGCCATGGTTTGGATTTTGATGGAGGACATCGAAGGATAAGATCTTTTGCGGAGACCGTTGAATGACTAAATAGATTACCATCACTAAAAGAAAATGGCGTTATCCCAGACAGGTTGGCACAACCGGGAAATGCTGTAAGTTGGGTGCGTTTCTTCAGCAATCTGATGGACGAGCAAGTAAATAGGATGTTCGAGTGGTTTCCAAGTAGTGAGTTCATCATCAGGTCAAGAGGGACTACTCATCTGGTACTAATCGGGTTGCAAGGCATCTATCCTTATGCTCCCATAAGGTTAATGAGGCAAGCAGGGAGAAAACAGGTCATACCTCAAGTTTCCAACATGGTCCAGTACAAGGCAGATTTTAAAAGAGACGTCATTCCATTCAAGTTCGAGGCACAACATATGTGGAACCAAATGGTCATTGTGGAAAAAGAAACCATTAAGTTAGACATGTATCGCGCCAGTCATATGTACTACTATCTATCATGGTTGGAGGATGACGTAGAGGGAGACATCAAGCCAGGAATCAATTTGAAGGATAGGGTCATAGATGAAGTAGCTGAAGCACATGCTAAGTATAGAAGGCTACGCAAAAGGGTGTTCGAGTCTGAAGCTAAACATCTGGAACAACACAAAGTGAACATGGAAGCGATAAAGGAATGGAAGGATATTACCACTAAGTCAATAGAAAAATTGGAATACTTGGAACAAGGATTGATGGAGCTCGAGGGAAAGATGAGAAAGAGACTCTTAGTTTGTCAAGGCATGGATATGCGTGATCTGGGAAACCTGATTGATGGGGTCAAAAGAGCTAAGCACGGAGAAGGTCCTCCAGGGACCAAGTAGACTAGGAAATGATGTTCTTTACAGCTTTCTATCTTAGCTTTAGATCTCGATTGTAATAAAGCTAAATGCCATTAGTAATTTTTATTATTGTCGATTTAGTAAAGGTTTGACTCATTTTGGCATTAATGAAATGACGCAAATGTTGGCATCAATTTTCTCCAAGTCTACGTGTCGCTTAGGCCTACCTCGGGCACAATGAGGTCCCCAAATTAGGACGCGAATTATTGCATGACTTTGTAAAACATGTTTTAATATCGCAAACACTCTTTTGATATTCCTTACTAACTTGGTTACCTTTTGCTTTTTTTTTCTTTTGATTATTCCCATTCCCAAAGGCTGGTTCGTGCATACTGGCATCATCAACATATCACACTAGATCCAGAGATCCTCCACCTCCTCCTCCACCAAGCGATCCTAAAGGCAAAAGCAAAGGGAAAGGGAAAATGGATAATTTGAGTGGTATTAGGAAAGACAATGCAACCATAGAGGAAAATGTTGAAACTTCAAATGGCCTAAGTACTCCAGCACAGAATGAATTGGTCTTACATCTGGAACAGAAAATACTGGAACTACAAGGCGAGCTTGAGCAAGTCCAAAATTTGGCAAACCTCTCCCTCACTCTCAATGTCCCCGACATTAACCAGCAAAACCTGACTACCCAGAACCAAACACCACGGCAAAATACAAACCCACCACCAAATCCTCCCGTACCATACCAGTATCCCGCACCTCCCCAGAACCTTAACCCGCCACCAGTTCCGACTCCTCAACAACACCACTATCATCCAACTCAATACCCACAAACCACTACTTATCAGAATGCGCCACAACCTACTCCCGATCCCCAAAACTCAACCAATGACCACCCTTATACCCAAGTTCCAGGAATCCATCAAAGCAATCCGATATATATGGAAACTTTACCTCACATCCCGCAGAAAACCCTATACATACATGAATCAACTGAGAAGGACCTGCTCATTAAGAACATGGCGGAGGAACTCAAGAAGCTCACTGGTAGATTTTAGAGTGTCGAGGGTAATAAAGGTGTTGAAGGTCTAAACTATGAGGACCTGTGTATTCAGCCAGATGTGGAACTGCCTGAGGGTTACAAACCTCCCAAGTTCGAAATGTTCGATGGAACTGGTGATCCGAAAGTGCATATGAGAACATATTGTGACAACCTTGTAGGAGTAGGCAAGAATGAACAAATACGCATGAAACTGTTCATGCAGAGCCTCACATGAGATGCCTTGTCTTGGTATATCAGTCAAAATCCAAAGAAGTGGGTTAGTTAGGTGAGTATGGCGTCAGACTTCATGGATAGATTCAGGTTCAACACAGAAAATGTGCCAGACATTTTATACATTCAAAACCTCAAGAAGAAGCCGACAAAAACCTTCTGCGAGCATGCTACTCGTTGGAGATCAGAAGTCACGAAAGTAAGGCCAGCACTTGAAGAAGAACAAATGAACAAGTCCTTTTTCAGGGCTCAAGACCCACAGTATTACGAAAGGTTAATGGTTATTGAAAATCACAAATTTTCCGACATCATTAAGCTAGGAGAAAGAATAGAAGAAGGAATTAAGAATGGGATGGTGACCAATTTTGAGGCACTGCAGGCCACGAACAAAGCCTTGCAATCAGGAGGCATTTCGAAAAAGAAAGAAATAGGTGTCATGACGGTGGCTCAGGGTCCTAAGTCTCCTCTCACATACCAAACACCTCCACCCACATACCAACCCTCACCACCCAGATACCAATAGCCTGCTACCACCTACCATGCCTATTATACTCAATCTGCATATTACAATTCACCACCACCCGCCCGCCAAAACTATCAGAAGCCACGACCAAATTTTGACCACAGACCACCAAGACAATACACCCCAATTGCTAAACCTATTGACCAACTGTATGAAAGACTAGGCCGCTGGTTATGTTACTCCCATCCTTGCTGTTGTTATGGAGAATTCCTCCTAGTGGATCAACCCCAACAAAACATGTGCCTATCATTCAAGAATGAAGGGTCATACCATCAATGAATGTCGCACACTGAAAGACAAGATTTAGACACTGAGGTATTGTCGCTGCTGCAAAACTCGGACGCACACAGGAATGCTTTAATGAAGGTATTAAGTGAAGCTTATGTATCCACCAACATCACTAGTGGGGAGATTGCTAACATGGTCAGATAGATACTGGAGAGCCACAAAATCACTTTTTATGAAGATGAATTACCACCAAAAGGGCTGAGTCACAACAGAGCATTACACATCACGGTGCAATTTGAGGATAAGTTCATCGCCAGGGTCCTGATACATGGAGGTTCAAGTTTCAACATATGCCCATTGACTACCCTGAAGAGACTGGGTAAAGGCTTGCACGAGATACAAATAGGAAGCATGAGTGTGAAGGCGTTTGATGGATCTCAGAGAGTCACCATTGGAGAAATCAACCTCAGTCTACAGATGGGCCCGACTTGGTTTGATGTCGAGTTCCAAGTGCTAGACATATCTCCTACCTATAATATATTGTTGGGACGACCCTAGATACATGCTGCCGGGGCAGTGGCTTCGACTGTACATCAGGTTGTGAAGTTTGAGTGGAATCATTAGGAGGTGGTCATCCACGGAGATGGAAGTAACCCCATCTACACCAATCAGACTGTGCCGGTCATTGAAAATAGAAAAAGCTGGGTGAAGAAACATACCATCGCATTGAACGAGTCAACGTAATTGAAAAGGACCAATGGTGGAGCAACAAGATAGAAAGCATACTGCTATGGATGTGGTACGAACCCGGCAAGGGCCTCGGCAAATATCTTTAAGGGATCACTAAACCCGTACAACCACAGTGTCATGGCACGACTTTTGGACTCGGATATGAATAAACGTGGAAGGAATACCATGATTGGTCACCACCATGGCGTGCTCCTTATTATCCACTGGAACAATCGGTACCATCTCTGCACCAGACATTCCATCTAGCTGACATGATGTGGGGTCTGAGGAAGATGAAGTTTTAGCTGGCATGAGGAAGCTATTTCTAGATAAAGAAGATATGGACTACAGTGCAATAGTTGAAGAGGAGGAGGAAGACCCTACAATTCAAACCATGGAGAAAGGAGTTGTTCTCATGAACTGGACAGCTACACCATCCCGAGCCCGTCGAGTTCCTGGGTAGCCTGGAAAAATATGTATGAATTACTTTTAAAAAATAGTTTTGAGCATTTGAGACATTTTTCAGTATTTTGTTTTGAAATAATTTCTCGAGCCATCGAGCTGCACTTGTTGACGTTTTTAAGATTTTATTAATGCATTACCGCTTTTCGTATTTATTATTATTTTTACATTTTTCTTTTCAGCATTATTATTACCTATCCCGGTGAACCTACGACTATGACATGTAATGAGACAACGCAACATAAGAACAGTGATTCAAAGGATCTGGAAGATGATATAATACCTGAGAAAATTGTTAGAGAAGTAGATAACTTTGAAAATAAACCAAAGTCTAATTTGGAGGAAACTGAGGATATTAACTTAGGGGATTCCGAAACGGTCAAGGAAACACGTATAAGCATTCATCTATCACCGTCAGAGAGGGAAGAGTACATCCGATTCCTAAAAGAGTATGAAGATATCTTTGCATGGTCCTACGACGATATGAATAGTTTAAGCACATCCATAGTGGCTCACAAGCCCACTAATCCCATGTGTCCACCGGTAAAGCAGAAACTCAGAAAGTTCAAGCCGGATATAAGTTTGAAGATAAAATAAGAGGTCACCTAGCAAATCAAAGCCAAGGTTCTCCGAGTGGTTGAATATCCGACTTGGTTGGCCAACATTGTGCCAGTTCCGAAGAAAGATAGGAAAGTTAGAGTATGTGTCGATTACCGAGATCTGAACAGAGCAAGTCCCAAATATGATTTTCCGTTTCCCAGCATACACATACTGATTGACAACTTTGCCAAGCATGAGCTCCAATCCTTTGTGGATTGCTTCGCAGGATACCATCAGATTTGGATGGATGAAGAGGATGCCGAAAAGACAGCCTTCATCACACCATGAGGGATAAACTGTTACAAAATGATGCCATTTGGTTTGAAGAATGCTGGAGCCACCTACATAAGAGCCATGACAACCATCTTCCACTACATGATACACAAGGAAATAGAGGTATATGTGGATGGCGTTATCATCAAATCTAAAAGGAGTTCAGATGACATACCATATTTGAAGAAATTTTTCGACCGACTTCGAAAATATAATTTGAAGTTAAATCCTGCAAAATGTGCCTTCGGAGTCCCTGCTGGAAAGTTGTTAGGATTCATCGTCAGTCGCCTGAGGGATTGAATTAGACCCATCAAAAGTCAAAGCTATCCAAGATTTGTCACCTCCGAAGAATAAGAAAGATGTGATGAGTTTTTTAGGGCGCCTCAATTACATCTTACATCAGCCGCTTCATAGCACAATCAACCGTGATATGTGATCCAATCTTCAGAATGCCGAGAAAAGATGCGGCAACAAGCTGGACTGAAGAATTCCAGAAATCCTTACAAAATAAAGGAGTATTTATCTAAGCCGCCCGTTCTGGTCCCGCCAGAACCGGGAAGACCTCTGCTACTTTATTGGTCCGTATTAGATAGGGCTTTTGGTTGCGTATTGGAACAATATGATGAAACTGGAAGAAAGGAGCAAGTGATATATTATATGAGTAAGAAATTCACGCCTTATGAAGCCCGGTACTCTTTACTGGAAAGCACATGTTATGCTTTGACATGGATAGCTCAAAAGTTGAGGCATTATTTCTGTGCATACACTACATATCTCATATGAAGGATGGATCCGCTAAAGTACATCTTTTAGAAACCCATGCCTACGGGTAAGTTAGCAAAATGGAAAATATTGCTGAGTGAGTTCGATATCGTCTATGTGACTCAGAAGGTAGTCAAGGGACAAGCATTGGCAGATCATCTGGCAGAAAATCCCGTAGACAGAGAATACGAACCATTGCAAACTTATTTTCCCGACGAGGAGGTGTCATTTGTAGGAGAAGATATCACCGAGGCATATGATGGTTGGAGGATGTTCTTCGACGGAGTAGCAAACTTCAAAGAAGTAGGTATCAGAGCTGTCTTAGTATCGAAACCGGCCAACACTATCCGGTATCCGCAAAACTCGTGATTCCATGCACCAACAATATGGCGGAATATGAGGCCTGAATCTTGGGACTTAGGTTGGCCATTGACATGAACTTTCAGGAGCTGTTGGTAATCGGAGATTCAGATCTTTTGGTACACCATGTTCTAGGGGAATGGGCTACGAAGAACACCAAAATATTGTCGTATTTGCACTGTGTACAAGAGTTGATCAAGGGGTTCACAAAGATAGAATTCAAACATGTTCCGAGGATCCAGAATGAGTTCGCAGATGCGTTAGCCACTTTGTCTTCCATGATACAACACCCAAACAAGAATTTCAATGATCTTATCCCAATAGGAATTCATAAGCAGCCGGCTTATTGTGCTCGTGTTAAAGAAGATATTGATGAAAATCTGTGGTTCCACGATATCAAGAAGTACCTGAAAAAGGGAGAATACCCAGAGACTGCTACCCATACCCAGAAGCGCACACTTCGAAGATTATCCAACCATTTCTTTCAAAGCGGAGGAATTATGTATAGAAGGACTCCTGACCTGGATTACTACGATATGTCAATGCCAAGAAGGCAACCAGATTGCTCGAGTAAATACATGCCGGAACCTGCAGACCACACATGAATGGTTTCATCTTAGCCAAGAAGATACTGAGAGAAGGGTATTTCTGGATGTCTATGGAAACAGACTGCATCAAATATGCCCAGAAGTGTCATCAATGCCAGATACATGCTGACATGATATGAGTACCACCCAATGAACTCAATGCAACAAGTTCACCCTAGCCTTTCTCCGCTTGGGGTATGGATGTCATCGGCCCAATCGCACCCGCTGCTTCAAAAGGGCACAGGTTCATTCTGGTGGCCATAGACTACTTCACAAAATAGGTTGAAGCTGCATCTTATAAAGCTGCAACTAAGAATGTTGTAGCGGATTTTGTTCGGGACCGCATTGTTTGTCAATTTGGAGTACCAGAGTCAATCATTACTGACAATGCCGTCAATCTCAACAGTGATTTGATGAAAGCCATGTGTGAAACATTCAAGATCAAGCATAGGAACTCCACATCATACAGGCCGCAAATGAACGGAGCCGTAGAAGCCGCCAACAAGAACATCAAGAAGATATTGAGGAAAATGGTGGACAATTACAAACAATGGCACGAGAAGCTGCCATTTTCTTTACTTGTATATCATACCACAGTTCGCACATCAACTGGGGTAACTCCCTTCCTACTGGTTTATGGTACTAAAGCCGGTATTCCAGCCAAAGTGGAAATTGCTTCTTTAAGAATCATACAAGAAGCTGAGCTCAGCGATACAGAATGAGTATGAAGCTGGTATTAACAATTAGCTCTCATGTTGTGAAGGACCTGCATACTCTGAAGCCGCTGGTACAAGGCCGGAATAAAAATGGACTCTATGAATGGCTGCACCTGCAACCCATACCACCATCAGTCAGCCTTGTCTCCATTAAAGCCCCACTTCATCTCTGGCATTGTCGATTGGGTCATCCACATTCTACGATTTTAAATTTTCTTTTGAAAAAGTTTTCTTTACCTGTTTCTACCAAAAAAAAAAAAGAAAATTGAATTTTGTAATGCTTGTTCTTCTAATAAATCACATCGTTTTCCATTTCAATGACTCACTTTGTCCAGTAATATTCCTCTTCAGATTGTTTTTAGTGATTTATGGGGACCATCACCCATTTTATCAATAGACAAAAAATTATATTACTGTATTTTTGTTGATCAATACTTGGTTGTATACACTTAAAAATAAACGTGAGGTTGCGTCGATATTTAAACAATTTCATCTTCAAAACAAAAATTTCTTCAATTTATACAGATGGAGGGGGTGAGTTTATAGGCCTTCACCCCTATCTTCAGCAAAATGGCATTGAACACTTAATTTCACCTCCCTACACACCACAACGTGTTGCCATAGCTGAACGTCGACATCGCCATATTATTGAAACGACTAAAACTCTTCTTCATGAAGCATCTTTACCACCTGAACTATGGTCTTTTGCCTGTCATCATGTTGTCTACCTTATTAATCGACTTCCCACACCCATCCTAAATGGTCAGGTCAAAGCAATTCACACCGGGGCAATTGGTGCTAAAGCGAATCTTCCCGCACCAATATGAAGCCAAGGGGAAGTTCGCACCCAACTGACAAGCCTTTACATGGTTCACCGGGTGTTGACAGGAGGAACACTTATACTTGCAGAAATTGACAGAGAAATTTGGCCGAAACCTATCAATTCAGACGCAGTCAAGAGATACTATGTTTAAAATTATTTGTATTTTCTCTATTTAATGTAACTTAACTATGCTTGACCTGATTCCCGTTTAAGAGGGGATACGTAGGCAGCCCTGTGGGTTCGGTCACATCATAATAAAATTTTCATTTCCCCCATGATCAGAAACTGGGGCATGATCTCGAGTTCGTCCGATTTTATTACGTTTGGAACAGCCGAGGAATGTGTTACCAGAAGTACACATTTAAACTGGGGCAGAATTTTGAGGAGGATCCTCAAAATCCCGAGTCAAGGAGATTGCAATGTCTCAAAAGCATGTCACAGTCATCAATTCAACAAATCACCTTCTATCATGCATTATCACATATTTCAAACAACTACATTTTTATAAGCAATTCAGCACAAATGCATGTTTTTCGAAAATTCTAAGTGGCCTTGTCCCTGAGTATCGCGAAATGTCTACTGCGATACGCACACGAGACTCCTCTCTGAGCTTTGAGGAATTATTTCACAAGCTCACAGATCACGAGCTTTTCCTCAAACACCAAGACTTTGAGAAATCATCTTCTATGATTACAGCAGCTGTAGCCCAGAAAACCAACACGTCTCCTCAATTCAACTGGAACAACCGTCGTTTCAACAATAAGCCATGGAAATCATCTCAGCCTCGATAATGGCATTCCAATAATCAACAAAATTCGAGACAATCTAAGCAATATGTCAAATGCCAATTGTGCCAAAAGATTGGGCACACGGCAGATGTTTGTCGCTCCAAGTCGCACAATCACTTTGAAGCTAAAGCTAACTTTTCTTCTGGCATGCAGTCAATTGGAAACTCCTGGGTTCTAAACTCTGGTGCAACGCAGCATGTCACTGCAGAGCCTCACAACCTTGAGGAGTATACAGGAAATGAGAAAATATCCATGGGTGACGGTAAAACCATTCCCATCACTCATACTAGTTCAACTCAAATACAAGCATCTAAAACTGCTTTCAAGCTTTCTAACACTCTTTGTGCTCCATCAATTAAAAAGAATCTGATTTCACTTGCTAAGTTTTGCCAAGATAACCTAACATCTCTCTATTAAACCTTACACCAAAAATAAACGTAAACCCAGATCCACCCCGTGTGTGTACTTAGGTATTTCTCACATTCACCACGCTCATATCTGCTTTGACCCGGCACAGTCTAAAATTTTCATAAGTCGCGATGTTCAATTTTTTGAAAAAATTTTTCCTTTTAAAAAAAATATTCATGCATTTACAAAAAAATGCTTCCAAAGTATGTTGGGAAGTGGTTAACTCAAAAGAGGACAGTCCAAATACAATTCAAATTCCACCTCCCTCTATCCCATCGCTTATTCCAGTCTTTTTAGAGTCCAACTTTCAACATTCTACTGATTCCAATAGAGATATTCACTCCAACAACAACAGCCAAGTACCAGCAGCTGCAGAGAATTCAGGTAATACACAACTCACTTCTCCTTCTTCTTTGCAACTCCCCGCACTTTCTCCTTCACAAAATACTGCTACAAATAAGTAACAACCTTCTTCTTTGCTCACATATCAGAGACACAGAACCACAACCAGCAACATGCCATCCCAACAACCATTATCAACCACCAGAGAAGCCCCTCCTCCAACCTCCACTTCGGCACTCTCTGACAGTCTAAATACCACAAACCCATCTACAATTGATCCCTCCCCTGCAATACCACCAGAACCAACTCGCATTATAACCAGGTCCCAGAATAATATTTTTAAGCCCAAAAGAACATTCTCTTTTCTGACCCATTTGTCTCCTACGCCTGTAACATTCAAACAAGCTGACAAACATGAAGAGTTGAGACAAGCAATGAAAGCCGAATATGATGCTTTGATGAAAAGTCAGACTTGGAAATTGGTACCGCGAGATCCAACCACAAATGTTGTGGACTGCAAATGGTTGTACCGAATCAAAAAAAAAACGGATGGTTCCATAAAACGTTACAAAGCTCATCTAGTTGCAAAAGGGTTCACGCAGCCTCCTAACTTATATTTTCATGATACATTCAGTCCCGTTGTTAAACCAACAATGGTAAGGCTAGTGCTATTAATAGTTGTGCAACACAGATGGCCAATCCATCAGCTTGATGTCAATAATGCTTTCCTGCAAGGGAAATTGGATGAAGAAGTTTTTATGTCTCAACCCTGAGGCTTTGTTAATCCCCAATTTCTATACCATGTTTGCAAACTGAAAAAGGCTATTTATGGCCTTAAACAAGCCCCCCGGGCTTGGTATACTGCCTTGCATGAACATTTACAGAAGATGGGCTTTGTTAAATGTCAATCTGACACCTCTTTATTTGTATTGAGGCATTCGGCTGCAACTATTTATGTGCTTGTCTATGTTGATGTTATTTTGGTCACTGGAAATCATCCACTATTGATTAAATCTGTTATCAGTTCCTTGGCAAATAAATTTTCATTGAAGGATTTTGGCCATTTAAACTATTTCTTGGGTGTTGAAGTTAAGCAAGTACCAGATGGTCTCATTCTCTCTCAATCTAAATATATTTTGGACATTCTTTCTGAACTGGATATGGATAATTGTAAAGGTGTTTTTACTCCTATGTGTTCCAGTCAACTGCTTCGGGTAGTCGATGGTTCCCCCTACTGATGCAACGTGCTACCGACGCACCCTTGGCAAATTGCAGTATTTGTCCTTCACTTGGCCTGATATATCTTATGCAGTCAATAAATTATCGCAATTTATGCATGCTCCGACTGATGAACACTGGAAAGCGGTTAAAAGAGTACTACGGTATCTCAAAGAAATAGCAAGTTCAGGCATTCGCATCCTTCACAGCTCAGACTCTAATTTGTATGTGTATGATGATGCCTATTGGGCAGGCGACCCGAACGACAGAATATCTACATCAGGTTATATCCTTTTCTTTGGTCCGAATCCAGTCAGCTGGTCATCAAAAAAGCAACATGTCGTGGCTCGCTAATCCACCAAAGCAGAGTATAAATCAGTTGCCAATGCACTTTCGGAGCTCACTTGGGTGCGAAACTTACTCCGCGAGTTACATGTCACCATTCCGAAGACACCAACAATCTTCTGTGATAATGTTGGAGTTACTTATTTATCTCACAACCCAGTATTTTATACCCGTATGAAACATGTTGCTATAGATTTCGCATATGTCCGAGACCAAGTTCAAGCTCATCAAGTTCATGTTAAGCATACTCATGTTTGTGATCAACTTGCTGATACCTTCACCAAGCCACTACCTAAACCAGCCTTTGCTAGGTGTCGTTCCAAGTTAGGCATTGTCGCACCATGTCTAACTTGAGGGGGTGTATTAACCATCTTATCTTATGGTTATCTTGACTAAGTCATAGGATAATATCTTCTTTATCTCTTGTTACTGATTGGTACAATTTGAATAAGTCTCCTCATAATTTGGAGCATCTTTAGGAGTAGATATTAGTTCCTATTATATCGGAGTTTCTGTAGAAGACAGTTAACTTTACTTCAGCTCTAATTTGTTGTAATTTATGTATTTGAGGCTTGTTATTAGATTCAATACAATCATCCTTTGACCTCCTTATCAACTGGACTTTATATAGACCACGATTGACCCGGCCTGATATCCATTGAATTTGAATTCGAGTAGCCTTAGAACACTCCAATATCTTTTGTCTTATCTTGGCGGTGGGTGTGGGGTGGAGGTTGGGTGATGGTGTTGGAGCTTTATAGCCTGTTTGGCCAAACTTTTAAAATCAGCTTATTTTGAGAATTACTTTTCTCAAAAGCATTTTTCAAAAAAGTTTTTTGGTGATAAATAATTTGTGTTTTGCTAATTAAGTGTAAAAGCACTTTTGAGCATTAATCTGTGTTTGACCAAACTTTTAAAAACTGCTTCTAAGTGTATTTTTATCAAAAGTGCTTATCAGAAAAGTACTTTTGGAGAGAAACTACTTTTTTCTGCTTCTCTTAAAATGCACTTTTTTTCTTTCTAAAAGTTTGGCCAAATACCTTAATTTTTGTAAAAAGGTATTTTTGGTCCAAAAAAAAGCTTGTCCAAACATGCTATTAGTTTGTTACAAAAATTAAATAACTACATGGTTAATTTCCTCCCCTTTTCTATTATTGTTTCCCAAGCCGACAATTATAGAAATAAAATAGTAAGAAATTAAAACAGTTGAAATAGTCAAATGAAGTTGAATTGAAGCAGTCTTAAGATAATCATCAAAGCAAGAAGCACGAGTTACCTAATACTTGCTATTTCCGATACATTAATCACCCAACTACACATAATAAAACATCTAAAAGTAACTATGTAAGCCTACATGATTTTTTAAATAAAATATTGGACGGCGTGTACAACGAGTAAAATCCACTAATTAAACTTAGTAATGAAACATAATTATCATATGCTAGCCAAGTCATAAAGCAATATTAAGAATACAATAATCCTAGTCCAGTAAAATAGACGAGGTGGATCTAGTTCATCACTTATGGATTCAGATGCACTATATAGTTGTGCCTCGAATCCTATATATATATATATATATTTTACAAAATTTACTAAATAATTATTAATAATAAATTTTCAATTTGATAAATTAAATATATTTTTGTAAAATTTCGATCGAATTTGAACTCATATTGTTCAAATTCTGAATTCGCCTTTAAAAATATATTCTGAAAGTGTTGTTTCACACGTTTGTTTTCGACTAAAAAGTTGTTTTACACATAGATGATTTTAATCCGTCGCGACTTTAAAAGGCTGTTTTTTAAATAGTAATAACAGTGATGGCATGATATTTATGTGCAAATTATTAAATTCCTATTACCAAAATATCTCCTGTAACCGACGAAAAAAGAGGGCAGAGAGAAGGGGAAAGAGCTAAAGTCATTCTAATTTATCTGAGAAAGAAAGTGAGGGTGGGGAGGTGTGAGGGGGGTTGAGTAGCGTTTTCGATTTTAAGTTAATTAATTTGTAATATATCACTTACCTTTTCCAGAAATTAGATTTGTATCCATTAAAAAGTTAATTAACAGAAAATATCAAATTTTCAACTTGAACTTTGAATTTTGCATATTCAAATATGGAATATTTGAAGTTGAGTTATGTGTATTTGGAAGTTGAAGACACGTATGACAAAAAAAATAAATTTTTGTGAGTGAGAACTTTGAAAACACATTTCAAATTTTTGACACAAATTAATTCTATGGACCGTTGCTAACCATGCCACGATATTACCAAAAAAAAAAAAATGCCACGTAGCTAATTTAGCACATAGCTGAATATTAAAATGTTTCAATAATTCAACCTTAACTAGTTGTTAATTTGACTTAGGCCTATTGAACAGTTTAAGTAAATTGTACACATTATTAAAAATTAAATTCGATTTCTAGTACTAGTAGATGAGTCAAATTAGGAATCATCTAATGCTGAAATTTGAAAAGAGCCAGGCATTTCTGATTTCTCTTCTAATATAGCATCCACCCAAATTTTTGAAACATCCTTTGGAAGTTATCAAAGTGTCTTTTGGTTACCAAAAAAGAAAAGTATCTTTTGGGCATTTTGACTTCTCCACTAATCCAACTGAATGTTAACACATAAGCCTTATTAATACCGCAAACTTCCTCATCATATGGTCAATTAGCAATCATGACGATCTTATAAGATTTACGCTCCACTCGTATTATAATTAAAATTTAATTGATTGTTAATAAAATATTCTCTCCTCCTAATTTAATTGTTGCTTCAACTCTTTTTACGTCATATTAAGAAAAATAATAAATACAAAAATATAGTTTATTAAATTACCCCTATTAAATGCCTTTTGAGAATTCAATAGTATTGAAATAAACTACTACTTTTAATATTAAGGGTATAGTTAAAAATAATTATCAAATTAGTCTTACATTCCTAAAGTGATAATTATTTTGGGACAAATTTTTTAGGACAGTTAAAACTGGGCGGAGGGAGTATTATTTTCTTTTTCGTGTTATCAATCATCATTGTACTAGTTATACCTAATTGATTTTTAGGTAATCTCATCATCATTATATATATAATATTCTAATTGTCAATGTATAAATGTCAAATTTCTTGTATGAAATAACGGAGCTTTGTCCTTTTTTGAGTGGGAAATTTAGTAATGAAATTAAGAAGGGCATTTTCGGCAATCAAATCTGATATAAATCTCTTCGTAGATTTGGTTCACCAAAAGGAGCCATTTTGCATTAATTCAAAAACACAACCACCGTCTAGTATTTCGTTTTCACATTATTAAATTAAAAAAAAAAAAAAAAGGAGACAATAATATCTTTAAAACAAGTATATAAAAATCTGGGAAAAACAGTGACTAGCGAACAAACCATTAACCATGTCCTTTTCATCAATCCTTTTCTAGATATAAATACAACCCCATACGTTTAGAACTTCCCAACTAACAAAAACAGAGAAGAAACTAGCTAGAGAGAAAGATTAGGAGTTTTAGTATCCAAAAGTCTGGTTTTAATTTTTCTGTCAAGCTTTTGCAAAAACAAGAGATGGAGCAGAAAAAGGGAAACATCAACAACAACAAAGTTGAAGAAGAAGGAGATATGGGAGTTATAGTCCATAGCCAAGTAAGAAAGATTAGACAAGAAATGGAGAAAATCAAGCACCCTTCTCTGCAGCAGACGGAGATGACCGGAAAAAAGCAGCAACACCGATCAAGATCGCCGTTGGGATTAGCTCAAAGGCCTATTTCTGTTGGAAGCTGATGATACTTTTAATTTTTCTTTCTTAAATCTGCTCTTCCTTTTGTTAGCTTCTTCATCTTTTTAATTTTCTCTTTAGCATGTATATATACGTATATATATATATAGGATGTTTTGAGTAGTCTTAATTATCTCTTGTCTTGTGTTTGTATTTGATATTTTCGCCTCAAATCTTAATCATCGTGTGTTCAAATCCATTGATCCGCTAATTTGAAATTTCCGCTTCAAAAAATGCTCCTTCTCAAGGAACACTTTATTTCGTCAAACCCGTCACTTCTTATTAAGGATAGAAAAAACTTTATTATTTCATCGCATCTTTTGTTACTCCTGTCTCTCTATTTCATATTTCAAATTTTGCGCTATATTTATATTAGAAGAAGCGGATCCAAATGGATTTAACCTTCAACATCTTTAGATTAGATTCACTGTACTTTTAAAATTATGAGCTCACCATATAATATTTGTGTTTCTTTATCTTTTTTTTAATGCATATATTCGTTTTTATTTTTCAAGTGTTACGATATTGGTTTCATCACATGATTTTTTTTATCTTTTTGTGCAAATTAACTCATATTGGCTTGTAAGAAGTTCTGAAATATGCTGTTTTTAATAAATAATGAATAAAGGTAAGAATATATATACCTTGCCGATGATTACACTCCTAGGATCGTATTCACATATTCAATTCAACTTTTGAAAATTACAAAATTGGTGAGATGAATTCAACAAATCTAAAGTATGTAAATTCTTACCTAATTGTACTCTCGTCTTAGATCTATGAATAGGAGACCTTGTACTAGTATCTGCGACCCTAAGTTATCCAAATTATTAACTCTCCGAACACGTAAAAAATTCGTCCTAGAGTAGAGCTCCGCCGACTGAAACTGAAAAGAATAAGTTTTCGCCTCCATTGCTGAAAAGTCTAGACATGTTGGGGAATCTATTCGCCTCCATGTTGCCACACGGGGAATATGGAAATGTAATCCTATCAACTTGTTGCGGTCTATGATAATAATCTCATGAGCTCGGGAACTTATTATCCATAACATTCCTCTAAGAACCCGTATGGAATTGATTCAATTATGAAATCATGAATAGTCATTGGTTGGGTTGATGTATAAACACCATAATCTATACTTTATTCTATATCTATATACTATAGATATAGGTTACTATAGAGATAGGTGGATAAATATTTTTCTTTAGTAAGATCCCATCGTTAATATTAATTTATCTAACATATTAATTAATATTTAATATATAAATAATATATAAATAAGACGAATAAATGAGTTCTTTTTGATTCTGCATCTTCACGTGACTCAATAGGAGAGATTGATATATTTCATACTTCTTCAAATAGCAAAGATTCAGCTTATAAGGAATGATTAAAACTATTTATATTTCTAAATTTACTATATTTAAAAAGTTCCCTTTTCGACATCATTATTTGAAGAAAATTTGATAGTTAAAGATCACTTTTGATCATCTTAGGAAGAAAGATAAGTCTTTTTTTTATTTGAATCATCAACGATTTCAATGATCTAAAATAAATAAATACACCAAATAACAAATTCATTTTTTTTTATGAGATGGATAAAAAAAGACTAATATAAGGTAAGATTTAATTCTTATTCTTTTTTTTTTCATCTGATTGATAAAATCCAAAGAGTGAGGAGGGTTTCATATCTATCAATTCGATCAAATAGACTGAGCAATTGTCACCGTTTATAGATATTGAAATGAATATCTTTCCATTACTGATTAACTCATATCTACCCATTCTGTGGGACTGATGCAACATAAATCAAAAGAAAAAGAGGGGGGGGGGGGGAGGGGGTCCTAGTCTTTTTGATTTTTATTGATTTTTACGAAATGCGAGTTGTCTAGGCACAAAGCCAAATAAGTCCAGATTAAGTCAAGTTTTTGCTCCTATTTTTTGATATTTTAGCCTAACTTATTGACGAAATGCGAGTTGTCTAGGCACAAAGCCAAACAAGTCCAGATTACGTCAAGTTTTTGCTCCTATTTTTTGATATTTTAGCCTAACTCATTGATTAAGAATTAAGAGAGTAAGTGAATTTAATTAGTACCAAAAAAAAAACCTCTCGGCGAAAAGCCAAGAAATCCACAAAAAAGAAAATGAAATCTAATTAGGCTAATTTAGGGGATAGAGAATATGAGATAGGGAATATAGATTCTTTCGCATCTCGATTCAGTTTTTGAAAAAAAAAAAATGATTTATCGAAGAAAAAAATCAGAAACAACAATCACATTCCAGCTAACATTTTGATTTTAAACAGAACATTGTTAAAAAAACAATCTATATTCTCATAGAATATATATATCTTCTGGGACGGAAGGATTCGAACCTCTGAATAGCGGGACCAAAACCCGTTGCCTTACCACTTGGTCACGCCCCATTTAGATTTTTATTCGATATTAAAAAAGTATATTGATATTTTTGTTTGTTTGTCAACTCTAGTCCAAATATCTATAGAATATATTAGATTGGTACTAGAATTTTGCGATGTTTTTAGTATGTGTAGATATAGAATTCAACTAATTTATTGATCATTACATATAATTCAATTAAGATATTGTATGAAAATATAATTTTTTTGATTCTCCTTTGATAAAAGAAGGATTTTTGATTGGGTGATGCTGTCTAGGATAATAAGCTCGTGAGCTTTGGTCTTACTTTTATCATCGAAAAAAGAAAGAAGACTTCCAAATCCAACTTGAAAGCTCACATTGGACTTAGAGATAACGAGGCTCGAACTAATGATTTCCCCCTCTATTTTCGTACCGGATGGTTTGGGGGAAAAAACTAATTCATCTTTTTGGGGTTCTTCACTTATTTTTTGGGTTTTCTTCTTTCTTTTTCTTTAGATGTACATATACAGATGTAGGATGTGTAAGAAGTCCCATCTTTTCCTGTTTTTGTATCTGATATATATATGATTTGCCTCTCTTTTTCATATCTTCAATTTTGCAGAAATAGATCATGTTTGGTAATTCAAAATCCTAAAATTACTTTCTTTTCTTTCTTTGTTTCATTTTTTTATACATATTTTCATTTTTAGTTCCACCAAACACAAGAAAAAAAAAGAGTTGGGTTATTTTTTTTAATCCATTTAAGTCTACGTGAATAGAGTTATTTGATATCTTTGCCGGCGGGAGATAACACAGGGGCGTATCCAGCTCTTTGTTACTAGGTTCATCTGAACTCAGTACTTTCGACATGAAATATAAATTTATGGATAAAAATTCACTAAACTTACTACAAATAGTTAATATGAACCCATAACTCTAACAATATAATGTGTTCATTGCTAAAAATCTTAAAAATTAAACTCATAAATTTTAAATTTTAGATCCGCCTCTGAAATAACATCTCATGTGCCCTCAAATTGGCTCGAATGTTAACATTATCAAAATAAATAAATAATATTTTCATTGTATATTACACGCGTCCGGCATATGTAGTTCTTCACATGATATCTGATAGATATTTCCTGTAATAATTGGCTTGTAAGATGTTCTGAAAGATGCAGCTTAAATATAAATAAGAATAAACGTGAGAATATGCCTCCTAGGAATGAATATGACGTCGTTTAACAAGAAGACGAATCACCTTTCAAATTTGAATACTAGAGACCAAATATTCAACAAATTCATAAGAAGTATGTCGAATGGAAAAATAGTTATTTTCAAATTCAACTTTTGAAAATCTGAAAATTAGTGGGATGAATTCGACTAATCTAATGTATGAAGTTCTTTCCAAGTTAAATTGCACTATCTCCCCCCTATTCTTTTTTAAATTTCTTTCCTTTTATCTGGTGGATACTTGAGGCAACTCATTATCATGGAGTAACAAGATTAAAGATTTTATGCTTAGTCAATCATTTAAATTTTAATCATAATTGATCGGCTATACAGTCCAAATATAGAAACTTAATGGCAAAATGCCAATCTCTTTTTGTTGTTGTAAATTAGTATGAATACTAAAGCGGCTTTTAACATATTTGACCGGTCAACTGAAAATAATTACAATTGCTAGTCAAATAAAATATATATATATATATATATATATATATATATATATATATATATATATATATCGGCTATTATTTTGAAAGACTCTTATAAATGAGCAATTTATGCAAAATATCCATTGAGCTTAAAATAATTACTTTCTCCTACCCATTTAAAAATTATTTACAATATATACTTACCCAATTAAAACTAATTACCCCTACCTACCCACTCATTACCTATTTGGCTTGGTTTAGTTTGATTTGGTTTGGCTTGGTTTGGCTTGACTTGGCTTCTGTTATGAATCAAAATGACCAAAACACTAAGGCTGAGGGCACATATGAAACTTAGCAAATTACATTTGGGACCCGAGTTAGATGGAGCATATACCTATATATACAATAGTAAACATTCTATTAGGCTTAAGCTATAAACTTGATTTATTTTATTTTACTTAGTTTCTTAGAGGATAGATCTGGAACCTCCCTCCCTTCTCCCTTTTTTATTTCTTCTTCCTATGGAAGATTTGGTTACTTGTTTTAACTATTTGTAATTATTTGATGATGAACTCTTATATTTGTGTATGTGGTTCCCATTATCCATTTCAATATAATATGGGTTCACTACATTGGTGCTCTCGTTGCTCATACTCTGTGCCTTTGGACTCTCATGCCATGATCTATACTTCGATCAATACCATACGGGATTTAGTGAAGGAGATGCAAGAGAACAACACTCGTATGATCCGTATGTAGTCAGTGCTGCATGAAATGCAATTAGACTCCACGGAATTCGTTGATGCTCCAGAAATTTCAGATGCTACAGCTTTCGCCTCTGCACTGGACTCAGTTGATATTGTTTACCCGAAAAATGGATAGAGTTGAATTTATACGTAGTTTTAAGGGTACGTGGTATAACATGGCACAAATCAGAAAAGCAAGTAGAAATATATTGAGTATTGACTGTATAAAGAATGAAATAAAAACCAAACTGAATGGAAAACAGTTTATGAACAAGCAAGACGAATCAATATACAAAACCCAAAAAAGGATAATCTCTCTATGAATATCAGTATGTTTTTCTCTGTGAATATCAATAATATGGGAGTGTATGAATGCCTTAAAATGATAGATCCCCTTACAAAAATAATAGCCATCCCTCTTATAGTGGAGGGATTCTACTTTGGATATAATTAAAAATACATAGTGGGGAACCTATGATAGATTAGCTTTTCTACAATTTCTGCCAAGATTCTCTCTAGCGGGATTGCAACGGATTTTGTCTGCGAGCTCGATCTTGACTCGAGCTCTCGATCTTGGTTTGAGCTCGATTCTGATTCGAGCTCTCGATCTTGGCTCGAGCTCGATTCTGACTCGAGCTCTCGAATTGATTCGGGGTCAATGTTGGTCGGTCTCTGGATCATAAGCTTGATAGCTTTACTTTGCATCATAGTTTGATTTGGAACCGAGCTTGAAAATGATATCGAACTCGACATTGATCAGCCCCACAGATTCGAAGCTTGTTTGTACCATCTTCGGAACCCATCTCGAGGTCTCGCTTCGATCGATTATCTTTCGAAGTCGATCAGTTTAGCAATTTTTTGAATGTGTATACTTACCCTTTCACGTTAGGTCCCCTCGATTTCGTTATTATTAATTTCTGTCGTCAATACCAAATAACCTTGGGCAAGGTCCATCCTTCTTTTTGGTGGATCATTATCTTGATCCGATACTTTGTGAACAAAATCGAGGGGATGCCGTTCACCCTCAACCATCTTATCCGATTGTACTGTCCTCGACTTTTTCGAGGAGGGTTAATAAAACTTCAGCATCGGGCTACCAAGGCATGTTCTCGAGCATTGACGAGGACAGGGATCGGGGCTGGATGAGCAGGTTCGTTCGAGTGAGGACTTCAGATCTGATTCCGACCGAAAAGATGCCCTTTTCCGAGGAGTGGAATATGAAACGTAAGTGTGATCCTGCTGTTACTTCCTTCTATTTTGCTCTTTCATTTCTTTTCTCATCGATACTCTTCTTTTTGTGATGCAGTGGTTTCCTGGATGCCCGGAGCAGTTCCCGATCTCAAGAATTGGGTACGAGCTCTTGTTTCGACCTCCACATACGCTGAGCGCTCATGGTGTGATTTGTCAAAGGGTCAGTGGGAGGCCAAAAATCACGGTAAGCCCCTTTCTCGTACTCTTTGATAATTCAACCGAGATGCCTTCCAAATATTTTAATAAAATTTTCCATATGCAGGTTTGGGCAAAGATGCGGTTTTGAGGCCCTTGTCCATTCGAGGAAGAAACTTTGGCCTCTGTCCCAAAGCCGGTGAAGGAAAATAAAAGGAAAAGAGCCTTTGTTCCCGAATATCCAAAATCGAAGAAGAGGATAGCTCGTAAGCCGAACAAGAATGTCATTCCTTTGATCATAGAATCAGTTCTGCATCTAAGAGATGAAGATGAAGAAGAAGAAAATGATGGGTCTGCGCTGGCGGCCCGAACAAAGAGAACAACTGATGCCCCATCGGCAGCTGGATCGATGATGCTTCATGAGGTTCCGCCTCGAGCTGAGGGTATACCGGAGAAAGATTCGGACGGAGTCCCTGAGTTGTCGGAGATCGAAGACGCATCCCGTCGGAGCCAACGGATGGGGGATATTTCTGAAGGGGCCCCTCTTGAATCCCTTCGAACCGAAGAGAATGCTCCAAGTGATTCATTTGGGGCAGCAGCAATCGAAGACTCGCCCACCTTCCCCGCTTTTTCCGCAGGGGTGATTCGGGAAGCCCAAGCTTTGGGGGCCCTCGATCTAGACATGCCTCATGATGGAGAGGATCCTTTTCGCGACCTATTTACCGGTATCGAGGACGTTGCCGGTACTAGTGATGAATCGGATCTTTTTCACGGGGTGCAGCATGCTTTGAATCAGGTAAGCCTTAAAATTATTTTGTTGGTACTACCTTCATGTTTACTTTTCATTTCTTGTTTCTTTGCAGGTTACGGCAGTTCATTGAGAAGCACCTTCTCGGTCCCAAAATGAGCTGCGTCGATATGAGGCCGACCTTCAGCGGGTTACTGAGGAGAGGAACTCCCTAAAACTTCTCTTAGGTCAAAGGGAAGAGGAAATAAAAGACCTCCGAGCTGAGCTGGCCAAGGCTTACCGAGATCAGACCGATCTGTCTGAGCAGGTAATGATACTTTTAAAAGCCTATGGGCTTGATACCGGAACGATGGCTAATTTTTTGGTCTCACAGTTGCAGCAAAAAATTGAGATGATTGGGAAGCTTCGTGAGGAGTTCGACATGATAAAAGCGGAGACTTTACAGTGGAAAGAAGGTATGGATCGCTTTGCTGTAGAGAAAGAAACTGCTCGAGCCAAGTTATCATCGGCAGAAACCCAACTTCAACGAATAAAGGAAAAAGGCCTAGTTCAAGCGAGAAGAATAGCAGATCTCGAGGCTCGGTTGGCCTCTGTACTTGCCAAGGCCGAAAATTATACCGAAAAGGCAAAGGCCGATGCGAATGCACTCATGGCCGTCTATGGGGCCGATGCTGAAGCTGTCCCTGTCCAAGCAAGAGAGGTAGCCGAGACCACCGATACTCGAGCACATTGGGTCGCTGATCTTGCTAAGTGCCGATCTCTGAGGGAAACCCTCGAGGAGATCCATGCTCGTGGTTTCGACCTCGCTGAAGAGATAAAAAGGGCTAAAGAACTCGAAGCCGATGTTGAAGCCTTGGTTTCTGATGATGACAATGATGATGACGATGGGAGTAAGAGCGGATTCGAGAAGGGGGGGGAGGAGCCCGATAGAGAAGAGACCGCTCCTGGGGATGACCAAGAAGCTTAGTCCTTAATTTTTATGCTGTAATCAATCATTTAAACAATTTTGTATATAGAAATATCCCCTTTTTTTTGCCGACTTGCTTCTTTTTTGTTTCTGGTCTTGTGAAGACTTTATTCATGCCTTATGAATATTTTCACAAGGATTTAAATAACTTAATCAAATTTGGACTTCGTAGCCTCTATAACCGAGCGAGCGCTTATTCAAACTTGAAGTGATGTAGCCCTTAGGCTTATTAGTTGAGTCAATGATTCGAACTCAAAGTAATGTAGCCCGTAGGCGTAATGGTCGAGTGAGTGTTTGCTCGAACTCGAAATAAAAGTAGCCCGTAGGCTTAGTAGTCGAGTGAATGATTCGAACTCGAAGTAATGTAGCCCGTATGTGTAATGGTCGAGTGAGTGTTTTCTCGAACTCGAAATAAAAGTAGCACGTAGGCTTAATGGTCGAGTGAATGATTTGAACTCAAAGTAATGTAGCCCGTAGGCGTAATGGTTGAGTGAGTGCTTGCTCGAACTCGAGATAAAAGTAGCCCGTAGGCTTAGTAGTCGAGTGAATGATTCGAACTCGAAGTAATGTAGCCCGTAGGCGTAATAGTCGAGTGAGTGCTTGCTCGAACTTGGAATAAAAGTAGCCCGTAGGCTTAGTATTCGAGTGAATAATTTGAACTCGAAGTAATGTAGCCCATAAGCGTAATGGCCGAGTGAGTGCTTGCTCGAACTCGAAATAAAAGTAGCCCGTAGGCTTAGTAGTCGAGTGAATGATTCGAACTCGAAGTAATGTAGCCCGTAGGCATAATGGTCGAGTGAGTGCTTGCTCGAACTCAAAATAAAAGTAGCCTGTAGGCTTAATAGTCGAGTGAATGATTCGAACTCGAAGTAATGTAGCCCGTAGGCGTAAAGGTCGAGTGAGTGTTTGCTCGAACTCAAAATAAAAGTAGCCCGTAGGCTTAATGGTCGAGTTTATCTTAATTCTGTTTGCGTAATAAATCTCCAAATAGAGGAATTTTTCTTGGATATAAGATGTCGGTAAAGAGGAGAACTTTCTTTGCAAGTCATTATACATGTGTTTATGTTTCGCGTCTGGGTTCGGGCCAACTACATGAACATGGTTTGTTTTGACCATTTGGCTCGTACAACTTTTCCTGTTGGAACCCCGTTGTTGCGAATAACTTTCTTGCATCAGAACTTGATATATTTGAGGGCTAAAGCCCCCCCCCCAGTATTTGAGGTCGATTGTAAAGAGGCCTCGGATATTGTTGTAAGTGTAGCACGATCATTGGTTGCCTCATTAAAAACCTTGCCGAAAAACCCATTTGGGATAAAACCGGTCTAAGGGAAAAAGAGTGCAACGCGTGCTTTCAGATCTAAGGCTTCGTATTGAAGGATCCATCTTAGCTCCTGATCGGACTTCTGCAGGGGTCAGTTTTGAAATGTAAATAAATATGGGGGGGGGGGTCGTACCTTAACAGTAGTATCGTTTTAGATGTGACACATTCCGATTGCTTGATAGTTGTTTGCCGTTTATAATGCCGAGCTTGTATGATCCCTTTCCGACGTTCTCGAGAACCTGATATGGTCCTTCCCAGTTCGGTCCTAGTTTTCCTTCATTCGGATTTCGGGTATTGAGGGTGACTTTCCTTAGCACTAAGTCCCCGTGCTTAAAATGGCGGAGCTTAGTTCTTCGATTATAGTATCTTTCGATTCGTTGCTTTTGGGCGGCCAATTGGATGAGAGCAGCTTCTTGTTTTTCGTCTGATAATTCGAGGCTAGTGTTCATAGCCTCGTTATTTGATTCTTCTGTTGTATATCGAAATCTTGCACTGGGTTCGCCGACTTCGACTGGTATAAAGGCTTCGGACCCATATACTAAGGAGAACGGGGTTGCCCCTGTACTAGATTTTGACGTTGTTCGATATGCCCAAAGGATTTCGGGTAGGATTTCTCTCCACTTTCCTTTAGCGTCGTTCAGCCTCTTCTTTAGGTTTTGAATGATAGTTTTATTCGTTGATTCGGCCTGTCCATTCCCGCTGGGGTGATACGGTGTTGATAATATCCTTCTTATTTTGTGATCTTCGAAGAATTTCGTCACTTTGCTGCCAACAAATTGTTTCCCATAGTCACATACTATTTCGGCGGGTATCCCGAATCGACATAAGATATGATCCTAGATAAAGTCTATAACTTCTCTCTCTCTTACTTTCTCGAACACATGTTCTTCAACCCATTTAGAGAAATAGTCAGTCATAAATAAAATGAATTTAGCTTTACCTGGGGTCGATGGCAGAGGGCCGACGATATCCATTCCCCATTTCATGAATGGCCATGGGGGATAGGACTGAGTGAAGTTGCTCTCCGGGTTGAAGGATCATTGGTGCAAACCTTTGAATTTGTCACATTTTTTAACAAATTCCTTTGCATCTTTGCCCATATCGATCCAATAATACCCTACCCTAATTATTTTTCGGACTAATGAATCGGCACCGGAGTGATTCCCACAAGTACCCTCGTGCACCTCACGTAGGATGTAATCGGTATCTCCCGGACCTAAGTATACTGCCAATGGTCCATCGAATGTCCTTCGGTATAGCGTTCCATCCGAAGCCAACATGAATCGAGCAGCTTTGGTTCGTAGAACCCTTGAATCTTTAGGGTCCGATGGGAGCTTTCCGTTCTTTAAATATCCAATATACTTATTTCTCCAATCCCAGGTTAATCTCATAGAATTTATCTTGGTATGACCTTCTTCGATCACGGATCTCGAGAGTTGAACGACAGTCCCCGAGCTCAACTCACCTTCCTCGACCGATGATCCCAAGTTTGCAAGTGCATCAGCCTCGCTGTTTTGCTCTCGTGGAACATGCTGTAAAGTTCATTGTTTAAAATAGTGCAAAGTGACATGTAGTTTATCCAAATACCCTTGCATTCTATCTTCTCGAACTTCGAAGGTTTTGTTTACTTGATTTACCACCAGCAAAGAGTCACACTTGGCTTCAATGACTTCTGCTCCCAAGCTTTTAGCTAGCTCGAGACTTGCAATCATAGCCTCATACTCGGCCTCGTTGTTAGTCAACCTGGTAGTTTTGATAGATTGCCTAATAGTCAACCTAGCTTTAAAACTATGCCTAGCCCGGACCCCTTCACGTTCGAAGCCCCATCCGTAAAAAGGGTCTATACCCCATTGACGTACCCGATTTCAATAGGAGTTCTTTTTCGACTTCGGGTACGAGGGTTGGCGTGAAAATCGGCCACGAAGTCTGTTAAAATTTGAGACTTGATGGCCATACGGGGTTGATATTCGATATCGTACCCACTGAGTTCGACGGCATATTTGGCCAATCGGCCTGATAGTTCGGGCTTGTGCAAAATATTACGAAGCGGGTAAGTGGTTAATACGCATATGGGGTGACATTGAAAGTACGGTCTTAACTTTCTAGAGGCACTTATCAGTGCAAGTGCCAATTTTTCTAGGTGCGGATATCTAGTTTCTGCTTCTCCTAAGGTCCGACTTATATAATAAACGGGAAATTGCGTACCTTGCTCTTCCCGAACTAGGACACCGCTTACTGCGATTTCCGATACTGCCAAATATAAGCAAAGTTTTTCGTCTGTTTTTGTAGTATGAAGTAGCGGTGGGCTTGATAGATATCGTTTTAGTTCCTCTAATGCATGTTGGCATTCCGGGGTCCAAGCGAAATCGTTCTTCTTTTTGAGTAGAGAGAAAAATTTGTGACTTCGATGGTAATGTCTTCGATAGCCTTGATTTTATCGGGGTTAATATCGATTCCCCGATTTGACACCATGAAGCCGAGGAACTTGCCCGAACCGACCACGAAAGAACATTTTTCGGGGTTGAGCTTCATGTTGTATTTCCTCAAAATCTCGAACGTTTCCTGTAAATGGGTCAAATGGTCATCTGCGCGCAGAGACTTAACTAGCATGTTATCAATATAAACTTCTATTGATTTACCTATTTGTTCTTCGAACATTTTATTTACTAGGTGTTGGTAAGTAGCCCCTGTATTTTTTAGCCCGAAGGGCATCACATTGTAACAATATGTTTCATATTTTGTGACAAATAAAGTCTTTTCCTGGTCCTCCGGGTTTATCTGAATTTGATTATACTCGGAATAGGAATCGAGAAAAGTGAGGATCTCGTGACCGACCGTGGCATCGATCATGCGAACGATGTTGGGCAGCAGAAAGAAGTCTTTGGGGCATGCTTTGTTCAAATCCTTATAATCCACACACATTCTAAGTGTGTTCCCTTTTTTAGTCACTACAACTACATTGGCTAACCATTCGGGATATTTCACCTCCCGAATGGATCCTATCTTGAGAAGTTTGGTTACCTCGTCCTTTATGAATGCGTGCTTTACCTCGGACTGGGTCTTCTCTTTTGCTTCACCGGTCTGAACCTAGGGTCCAAACATAGTCGATGCATCGTTATGTCCGGTGGGATCCCTGTTATATATAAATGGGATGAGGCAAAGCAATCAATGTTATCGATAAGAAATTGAATAAGTTTCTTCCTGAGTTCGGGGCTCAACTCCGTTCCCAGATATACCTTTCGTTCGGGCCAGTTCTCGATTAGTGTGACTTGCTCCAGTTCCTCAATCTTTGATGTGGTGGCGTCGGAGTCATCGAGAATCACGAAGGATCGAGGGATCCTCTGATCATCATCTTCTTCGATCCCCTGGTTATTAGGTTGGATCAAAGCCAATGTCTGTGACTGCTATTTGGTATCTCGTTCCCCTTTTGAGTCCGATCCCTTTACTGGCGAAGGCGAGGATATTGGTTTCGCTTCCTCGACGGCGAACATTTTTCTTGCGGCTGGTTGTTCTCCGTACACTATTTTGAATCCTCTCGGTGTTGGGAATTTGAGGACTTGGTGTAGGGTCAAAGGTACAGCTCTCATGTTGTGGATCCATGGCCTTCCGAAAAGGGCGTTGTATCTCATGTCGCCTTCGATCACGTGGAACTTCGTTTCCTGGATGGTTCCGGCCACGTTTATTGGTAGAATTATCTTGCCTATGGTGGTCTCACATGCCATATTGAATCCGTTTAGAACCAGGGTTTCGGGTACGATCTAGTCCTGCAGGCCGAGTTGTTCTACGACTTTCAATCTGATGATGTTGGTTGAGCTACCTGGATCAATTAACACACGCTTAACTTTAGTTTTATTCATGAGTACGGATAATACCAATGCATCTTTATGAGGTTGTATGACTCTTTCTGCATCTTCATCATCGAAGAACAAAGTTCTTATGGGTGTGTAATCTTGAGTTCGAGATCGCTTTTCTCTCACAATCGATGTCTTAGTGCATTTAAGCACTGGTCCCTGAGGGTTATCGGCGCCGCCGATGATCATGTGAATGATGTGCTGCAGCTCTTCTTGTTCATTTTTCTTGCCGAAATCCCTGTTTTTAAAATGGTTCTTCGCCTTATCGCTTAAAAAATCCCGAAGGTGCCCTTTGTTGAACAACCGGGCCACTTCCTCTCTTAGTTGCCTGCAATCTTCCGTTCTGTGGCCATGGGTGCTATGATATTCGCACATTTGATTGGGATTCCTCTGGGCAGGATCAGTCTACATGGGTCAAGGCCATTTAGTGCCTTTGATGCGTCCGATAGCCGAAACGATGGCGGATGCATCAATGCTGAAGTTATATTCCGATAACCGAGGTGCTTCCTTAGATCCGGCAGGCCTATCGAACCTACTTTTGTTCATCAGCCCTCGGGACCCTTGACCTCCATCACTTCTTTTGTTATTTTGCCCGAGGTTATGTCTCGATTCACTAACTTTGTGGCTTCTGTTGTACAGATGGTATCGATCCCCGATCGGACCTCGTTCTCGATTAATATCCCTTCGAACAGCGGGTTCAGACCCCAATTGATCATCTTCGACCCTAATTTTTGATTGATACCGATTGTGTACGTCGGCCCATGTGATGGCTAGGTTTTCGATCAGGTTATGCTTTAACCATCATGAAACCGTCGAATTTTGTTCGTTCAAACCTTGAGTGAAAGCCTGAACAGCCCAATCGTCTGTGACTGGTGGAAAGTCCATTCGTTCCTTTTGAAAACGAGATACGAACTCCCTCAGCATCTCGTTATTCTTTTGTCTTACCTTGAAGAGGTCTGATTTCCTTGTTGCGACTTTTATGGCGCCAACATGTGCTTTCACAAAAGAATCTGCTAACATGGTGAACGAGTCTATGGAATTTGGTGGTAGGTTTTCATACCAAATCATTGCCCCCTTCGAGAGGGTCTCTCCGAATTTTTTAAATAACACATATTCGATTTCATCGTCTTCTAAATCATTACCCTTAATGGCACATGTGTAAGAAGTGACGTGCTCGTTGGGATCGGTCGTTCCGTTATATTTGGGAATTTCGGGCATACGAAATATTTTGGGGATTGGTTTCTGGGCTGTGCTCGAGGGAAAAGGTTTTTGCACGAATTTTTTTCGAATCCAACCCTTTCATCATTGGTGGAGCTCCCAGGATCTTATCGACCCTAGAGTTATAAGTTTCTACTTTTTTATCATTGGCTTCGACTCGCTTTGTCAGTTCTTCGAGCAATTTAGCAATTTCGGGAGTAGTCCCCGATTCTTGCTCATTTGACTTCATTATGGTTGGCTCCGTTTTGTGGGTAATTTCTCGAGGTGGACTGGGCTCCGGCTTGCTTTGTAGCTGGGTTTGGCTCTGCAACTGAGCTATTATTGCATATTGGGCTTGCAACATTTCGAAAATCATACGCAAGCTAACGTCATTTTCCTCGATGTTATGGGTATCTCGAGCTGCAAACCGAGTGCCACCATGGATGCTATTCTCGGGTTCAGCATCGAGGTTCGTCTCGATGGCTACATGCGAATTGATATCTATTGGCGCTCTGATTCGAGCTCCAACGGCGTTTACAAGTGGCCTTTCGGTACTGAGTGTCAAGTTATTGTTCTCATCTTGAAGACCGGCTCCGTTGTCGATTGGTGAAGTCATTTGATTGGTAGTTAGTCGTTGCTAATCCGAAATCCAAGATATTTTCGGAATCGAGCGCAAAAACACAACGGTGTGTTTCTTCAGATTCGTATCAAATAACCACTGTTATCCTTAGCCCCACGGTGGACGCCAAACTGTTTACCTGAAAAACGGATAGAGTTAAATTTATACGTAGTTCTAAGGGTACGTGGTATAACATGGTACAAATCAGAAAATCAAGTAGAAATATATTGAGTATTGACTATATAAAGAATGAAATACAAACCAAACTGAATGGAAAACAGTTTATGAACAAGCAAGACGAATTAATATACAAAACCCAAAAAAGGATAATCTCTCTATGAATATCAGTATGTTTTTCTCTGTGAATATCAATAATATGGGAGTGTATGAATGCCTTAAAATGATAGATCCCTTACAGAAATAATAGCCATCCCTCTTATAGTGGAGAGATCTTACTTTGGATATAATTAAAAATACGTAGTGGGGAACCTATGATAGATTAGATTTTCCACAATTTCTGCCAAGATTCTCTCTAGTGGGATTGCAACAGCTTTTGTCTACGAGCTCGATCTTGACTCGAGCTCTCGATCTTGGTTTGAGCTCGATTCTAACTCGAGCTCTCGATCTTGGCTCGAGCTCGATTCTGACTCGAGCTCTCGAATTGATTCGGGGTCAATGTTGGTCGGTTTCTGGATTATAAGCTTGATAGCTTTACTTTGCATCATAGTTTGATTTGGATCCGAGCTTGACAACGATATCGAACTCGACATTGATCAACCCCACTGATTCAAAGCTTGTTTGTACCATCTTCGGAACCCATCTCGATATCTCACTTCGATCGATTATCTTTCGAACTCGATCAGACGTAGGAAGGACGAAATCTGTTTCGACCGTATACAGATACAATCACCAAGGGGGCAAATATTGTGAAATCACATCTCGATTCATAACTTTATGTTCTTGCTGTCGGTTCCGATACAATACCCAAAACAATGGTTCCCGATGGTGTGTCCTATGCTTGTATTTATGTAACGCTGCTTCAATCTTCACCTCTATCGTTCTTAGACTGTACCAGCGACAATCGCTCCGATTTGATTGTCGGAAACTCACTCTTGTTAGACAATTCTGAGGCACCTTCTGAGATGTTACAAAATCCCATAGCAGATTCATTACCGGGATATTCTGCAATTCTTGGACATCAGGTGTTCAACACAATGTCCAATAGACACTGCTACTCCAAGTCCTGCGAATTTGTTTGTGCTGCGCTTTGAATTGATTACTCTGACCGATACAATGGTTATTTTTCATTCCAGCTTAAGAAACTCACTGTCTATTACAGCGACATTCAGGGTGTTGCGGAGGTACAAGATGAACTAAAGGAAATTGTTCACTATCTACATGACCCTAAACGTTGCACTAGTCTTAATGGTCCGTTTGCAAAGACATTATTGTTTACTTGTTTCCCTGAAACTGGTAACATATATTGACTAGAACACTAGTTGGAATTGTGACTATGCGTATGCTACTTAATTTTCCATTTGATCTCGGTTCAGATGATGGACACTCACACAACGTCGCCAAAATGTTCGATAATAGTTTTTAATCGGATCTCCCATTAATTGGATGCCCGGCGAGTGAAAGTAAATTGATTGGTTGGTTCTACCTTGTAAAGAGGTTGGCAGCTGGTGAGTGGTTCACAGTCACAGTTCCTGCTTGTGGACTCTTTCATATTGCTTACTCCAATGCCCTAGATATGTTAACGATAGACCTCTGATCTACTTACAGTCAAATATGTCAAGAGGACATGCCCATGGTGCGAAGGTTGGTTGCGACACACTTGGGGAAGTTTGTTGCTATTGTTGCACCTACTTACCTCAAGATTGACATCATGTCAATGTTTGATTATCTTACACATGATGCTAAGATTCGTGTACGTGTAATAGCCCTCGACATTCTATCTACCAGGCTACTATTAGCCCTTGGAGCGAAACCTTATTCTGGAATTTATGAGAAGACTTCAGGCTCATTGAAAGACCAATTGGAAGCTATCACACCAGCACTTGAAAAAGTTTCAGATGCTCCGGTTTCTATTAAAAATCATGAGTTCTTGGAGTATTTAAAAAAGTTCCTGGACTGGAGTGTAAAATAAAGTGAAGCTGTTAGAAATACTGGTAGCTTGATTGGCTGTAGTGTAAATGACCTCGTACTAGCTTTATCAACATATCAAATTCAAGTCGGCAATGGCAAGCAACAAAAGAGGGGAGAGCCTTCTGTGGAGATTAGCGAAGAAGACTGTGTGGACAAGGTTAATGTGATTCTTTAGAATGGACAGCAATATACAAGGGCTCTTTGGTTGGTGCTAATGGTGTATAGTCTGAGGTGTCCGAAATGCATGCACGAATATGCTACAAAGATGAAAGTCCTTTTCAAATTGATTTACACAGGGAACCTAGTACCCGTATTACAGATAACAGAGACACGAATGACATTGAATTCACAGACACTGGACAAAGATTCGAGTATAGTAAGTTATCTCTAGCTTTGTTTGTTAGCATTATGATTGATATACATATGTATGTCAAAAGTAGTTGGCTGGATGACGAGAGAGGTTAATTCAATGACATAATTGGCAGGAACTCGCTCGCCGTGCTTAAAAAAAATTCCACTCAAGTTCTGGCTATTAAATTTGATCTCTTCAAGATTGGCAATTGCTGGCCAAATCTCAGATTTCTCATTCTGTTGGGCCAGAGTGTCACATTGAGATATTGTCCTTTGTGGAAAAAGACCATTTGGAACCTCGTTCTACTTGGATACATACAAAGGTTCTATCTGTTGTTGGGCTTCGACAAGATGAAGTCGATGTCGTGGTGTCTGTCATGAAGGTTGAAAAACCTCCTTCAGAGTTATATGCTGATTTTGGTGGATTAGACGCATAGAATCAGGAGATTAAAGAAGCCGTTGAATGTCCTTTGACTCACCCCAAGCTGTCTGAAGACATTGGTATCCAGCCTCTTACATTGATCGTTCTCTATAGAGAGTCTGAAGTTGGAAAAATAATATTTGCAAAGACAGTTGCTCAACCTTACAAATTAGTCCAGCTTCATGCCACAAAAGCTGCTAAGAATGCTAATGTGGTCTTGTCCAGTGTTTCCAAATTTGAAGTTATTGGCATCAGGTGCTAGAAAAGTTATCTTTGGCATATGTGAAAATGATGATATAATTAAGATAAGTGAAGAGGAGAATTACTTTTTGGCACAAGGAGAAGATTCACATTATAACGTTGTTGTTCCTAAGTTGTGCCGTCCAAATCTAAGGTTACTTCTTGTCATAAAAGGCCGTGAAGTTTGTTTCCATTATACCAAGGAATTATGTGGACGAGTTAAGGTTTTATAGCTGGATTCTGTGGACACCTTAAGTGTTGGAGATGCTTTTGTAGCTAGAAGATTGTTACAATTAGCCTATGATATCTCTCTGCACCAGGATGACAACAAACTAAAAGAGGCCCTCAAGTTTAACTTTTTGTTTGATGCGCTCAAGAAATTTCATCATGTACTTTGTTTATTCAAGTGTCGTTTCTTGAATAAATTTCCATCGGATGCACCAGTAAAGATTTTGGAAGACTTTAGCAGCATTGAGGAGGCAAATCAACTTATCATTGGCACATTTGATGTTACGCACAAATCAAGTGAAAAGAGAGTTCACAATGCTAATGTCGCTTTGGATTCCTTGTTGAATGTTATCATTGTCATGCAGATATTTCTATATTTCCTCCGTTGGATTGACCAGGAAGGCAATGCTGACATTTCTCTTGTTGCAACAACTCTCGACAAATGTTTGAGTCTTGACAAATTCAGTTGTACTGTTTCGCAGCTTGACACTACTGAGATACTCACATTGATCCACTCGAACCTTGAGGACAAGGTTCCACTCGAACCTTGAGGACAAGGTTCTTTTTGAGGGCGGAGGAATTGTTATGAATCAAAATGACCAAAATACTAAGGCTGAGGGCACATTTAGGAACATAAAAAATTACATTTGGGACCCGGGTTAGATGGAGCATATACCTATATATATACAATAGGAAACATTCTATTAGGCTTAAGTTATGAACTTGGTTTATTTTATTTTACTTAGTTTCTTATATGATAGATCTGGAACCTCCCTCCCTTCTCCCTTTTTTTATTTCTTATTCTTATGGAAGATTTGTTTACTTGTTTTAAGCATTTATAATTATTTGAATATGAACTCTTATATTTGCGTATGCGTGGTTCCCATTATCCATTTCAATATAATATGGGTTCACTACAACTTCGCTTGGCTTGTCTTGGTTTGCTTTGCTTGGCTTGACTTTATTTGGCTTGGCTAGGCTTGGCTTGGTTTAGTAACTTAATTTGAGTTCATTTGGTTGGCTTTTGACTGGATATTAAAAAAAATGGGTAGGGGGCAAACTATGTAGGCTGATAAATGTTTTGTCCCGCCTGAGTATTTGTTAAAGACCCCCTTTATAAATTGATACCTGCGACTTGTGATGTGGCTAAATTACCCTCCCACTAATATTGTTCGTAACATCAATTACAAAACTTATTTTTGTATTTGGTATTGGAGAGCTCATAGTATAACTTACTTGATATTGAAACGTAGTAATTATTTATTTTATTCTAATAACTCGTTGATTAGGCCAGTCACGGAGCCACAAATGGTGTGAAAATGAACTAAATCGGTTGCTATTCCAAGTAGGGCTTCAACTTGACAACTATTTTACTGTATCTATTTCGTGCTTCCGAGAAAATCGTAGTAATGCAATTAGTTGGTTAGATGAATTTTTATTTTGGTGGTGAGTCTTGTAATCCCATTCCCTATCCCCCACCCCCACCCCCACCTATATTTAATAAAATTTAGAAAAAGAAAATCCATGCTTCTAATAACCAATATCTTATTAGTTTGTTTATCAGTTTAGCATATCTATAAATCGATAATCGATATGTCGAACTAATAATATTCGCAACCGAACAGAATCGCCCGATACTTACCCCTATTTGAATCCGAAAGTGAGCACTTGAATTCTCCAAATAACTAAAAAGCGTAGCATACCTCAAAAAAAAGGGAAAGGAAACTAAATACGCATAGTTGTTTCTTAAGCCATCTCCAACCCTCCCCCATTTCCCCATAATGGGGAAAATTTTTGTCATAATGAAGCCCCAAGCCCCCTCCATTTTTGCCCCAAAAATGGGGGATGAATAGTATTCCTCCAAATATGAGGGTACACTATTCATCTCCCCCATTACTATTCATGCATATTTTATTATTATTTTATTATTTAACTCTTTTAATTTATCTCTTTTTATATATCTAATTATGTTTATGTAATATCTTTATAATATTAATTTTACATCTTAACTTTGGCGTGTAATTTTGATAAATTAATTTTTGTGCATTTATTATTTTTATGTAAAATTGTAAGTTAATTTTATTATAAGTTATAATTGTACAAAAAATATATAATCATCTCAAAAAATGAATGGTGCAAATATAAAATATTAGATGTTGCTAAAATTGAAAGGTGCGAATATAAAATATTAGATGTTGCTAAAATTAAAAAGTAAAAATTGAAAATACATTAAAATTAAAAATACATGAAAATTAAAAATACATTAAATTAGAATACATAAAAATTGAAACTACGGTAAATAACATAATAACTTAGTAGGAAGGTATGTCGTTTCCAGATACACCAAAATCATTATAGTATTGAGTGAATGGGGCCGAGGATTGTTGTGGTTGTGAGTGTGGATATTGTTGACTTCTTTTATACATTATTCGTTATTGTTCTTGTCGCATAAATTCACAACGAGTCGGATCGACAATAGAATCCACATCCATCATTAAAACTTTATTTTCTTCTTTCATTTCTTTTACTCTTAGTTTTTCTTTTTGAACAGCCAAAACATCTTTTTTTGCCTCGGTTGCATTATTTATCGCCTCAACCATCCAATTATTTTCTGATTGGATTGTCTTCATATAATCTTCGTCAATTTTTCTCTTTATTTTTGCTTTCTTCACCCCACTAGGCCGTTGTGATGATGTGGAATCACCTCCAACATCCTCATTTAAATTTAATGAAAATGATTATAAGTTAGGAGAATAATAGAGGTTGAAGTTGAATATTTATGTAGTATTACGTAATATGTATTTAATTAATCTTGTATCACAATGATTTTACTTTTATTTAAATTATTAGTTAATCTATAATAATTGCTTACAAATTATATTATTTAAAATTTTATGGAATTATTTTAATGGAAATTACAAATTAATGAAAATAAAAGATGGAATTTGTTTAATGGAATTTAAAAAATAAAAATTGAAATGAAAGATAATAATATAATATAGAAGAGAGAGAGAAGAATATAAAAAGAATATTTTCTTTTGGGGAAAAAAATGGGGGAATGGTTGGAGTAAGTTGTCCTCAAAATGGGGGTAAAGGTTGGAGATGTCCTTAAGGGTAAAAATTGTAGCACATCAACAAATTCTTCTTCTTACTCCACAGAGAAAAGGACAACAACCGGTATAACCAAAATTTTAATAAAGAAGAAGTATGGTTGGTTCTTTATAATGAAATACATACCGAAAGTTATAAAAAGTGTACATAGGAATTACATTGATATGCTAATAATTCAAATAATTAGAAATGCCAATATGCTAAGAATTCTCTAAATCCAATTCAAATATGCTAAGAAATCTCTTCACATATATTAGAAATGCCAATATGCTAAGAATTCTCTAAATCCAATTCAAATATGCTAAGAATTCTCTTCACATATATGCCAATATGCTAAGAATTCTCTAACAAATACAAATAATTACCTTTCCAATTTTCATCAAACACCATAATATTCATAAAATGGAATTTCATTAATATGCTAAGATCCTCTGATCCCATTTGATCATCATTCATTACTTGAAATTATAAAAAAAAAAAAAAAAATAACGAAAAGATATTAAAAATAAAGGGTAAAAGAACACCTAAAATCCTCCTTTTTCCTTTTGTTCTAATCAGAGTTTGAAACCCTATTTCTTGAATTAACAATAGTAGTATGAAATTAAGAACACATAGAAAAGAACCTAAATTTACATAATCCTGGCATCCGTTACGTCAAAGCGAGAACCTTTTACCATCATAACCTTAAACTCCTCGAAGTTGATCATCCCATCGCCGTCGCAATCCACGCCGCTAATCATTTTCCGGCATTCCGCCAAAGAGCAATCCTCTCCGAGGCTACGGAGAACGGTTTGCAGCTCCTCGGCGGAGATGGAGCCGTTCTTGTCCATGTCAAACACCGAGAATGCGTCCTTAAGGTTTTCCAGTACCTTAAAAACAAAGAACAATGAGAGATATTACAATATATTTTTTTATTTAGACTAATTTTCTATTTCGTATATATTTGCAATTATCGAAAACAACCTTTCTATCCTCATAAGCTAGCGGTAAGGTCTGCGTACACATTATCCTCTTTAGACCTCATTTATGGAATTATAGTGAGTGTTGTTGTTGTATATTTGCAATTAGAGGATTCTTATTTGTCTCTTAGGGAAGTTATGTTGATGCTCGGCACTTAAAATTTAAGGACATTTTGACAGATATGTTAAATATAACATAAACACCAAAAAACATTCTTAAACCAAACTACTACTCCCCAATAAACGACAACAGTTCTCTACCTCAAATCTCTTTTCACAAGATTCAAAATTGGAATCTTCCCTCTTATTAGTTGGGACAGAGAGTTATGTTGATTCTCATTTTTTCACCGTCTTAATGACGGTAAAATCAGAATTTTCACTAAATGAGGTCAAAATATAATAAAATAAACCCACAACAAAAATTAAGAGAAATCTATAAATATTATATATACATTAAAAGAATTTACCTAGCTACGAAAGGTATCAAGTGACACCCTTGAATTCACTGACCTTGAGTTCTCGCTTTAAGAGTAGATACACAAGAAATTAACTTTGAAAATTATACATGATAAGCCTTTTACGTCGCCCTTACTTAGAAGGAGTGGGATAGAGCCTGGCTATGCGACTAATCAATTATATGATTCTCTAATTCATTTCATTTTATATTGTGGTGTATGCACGAAATTTACGATATAAAAAAAAAAAAAAATGCATTATACTAAAAGATTCTTAGTATTTTTTTAATCTTAAACTTGTCATGACGTTTATGTGGCAAAAAGAAGATGTTGCTAATGATAAAATAAACATTTAAAGTTAAAAGTTTTCAGAATGTGTCTCGATTTCTAAACAAGTTAAAAATGTAAATTTAAACACATCATTATTTATCATGTGGAGATCTTAAAAACCACAAATTAAAAAAATGTAAAGATCAAACAGTTCAATTTTATAAATATGTGTCTTTTTTGTAACGGATAAAAAATGCCAAACAAATTACTAGTATGGAAAAAATGTAACAGTAATAATATTCGGCTGACCTCATCGGAATCGATATCCTTTGTATTAAGCTCAATGAATTCCTGCAAATCAATGAATCCATCGCCGTCGGCGTCAACTTCACGGATCATGTTGAGCAGCTCCTCCTCCGTCGCGGCGTTGCCGAGGCTGGCCATTATCGACCCTAGCTCCGACGAGCAGATTTTCCCGTCGCCATTCACGTCGAATTTCTTGAACACCTGTTCTAATTCCTCTTCGATTCTAGCACGTGAATTAATCGACGATGACCTCGAAATCACTGGCGTTGGATCGTTGTAATTCGCTTTCGCTACGCGCTTTTTCTTGATTTTGAACAGAGATTTCAATCCCATATCAAGATTGAATTTGAATAAACCAAAGAATTGAATGAATGAAAAAAGAAATTTCCAATAAAGAGAAGAAAAGGGTACGATGAGAATGAGGAAAAATGAGTTTGTGGGATTTTTTTTTTAAAGAAGACTAAATAGAAAATTGAGAGAGATAATTAGGGATCTAAAAAGAATCTTTCAAATTTATGTTTGTTTTAGAGACCTTTTAGAATTAGAAGTTGAGATTTTAGTGAATGTTTTTGGTATATTACGAACGTTACGTGCATGCACGACAAGGACTACGTTGTCCGTACAATACGGACAAAAAATATGGATTGACTGTAATTTAAAGGCTAGGACAAGTGGAACATAATCCCATTTTTTCAACTATTTAAAGGAAAATATTATTTTTTGATTTCTTATTTATTACCTAATGATTTTATATTGATTTATTTATCTAGACTTTAATATATTGTTTAAAGAAGTAATTTAGATTGACTTTCTTAACATATAAATTCATTGTGGTAAATCAAATTGATAAAGTTTTGTTAAAAATTTATCTGTAAAGATACATGAATATTATTTTAACTGATTTCTTAAAATACGGGATTAAAGGATGAGATCTATTTCTAGAAAGAAAAAAATAAGAGAGAGGATGAGATATATCTCACTTATTTCGATATTGTGACAAATTAACCTTTTGTAGTTTTACTTCCTGAACCGTACCCTTAACCATTTATGCTTTCAATCCATGCTTTCGTTTACACTCCAAATTTTCGATTTTTTGAGCAAAGAATCACACCACCAACCCCCCCCCCCCCCCCCTCAAAAAAAAAAAAACATCTGTATATCCAATAACCTGAAGACAATTGCGGAAGTGAATTGAGTCATTTCATAATTCAGGATTATAAAAATGAAAGAAAATAATATCATTAAATAATTTCTAAATTTGCCTCCAAACTTATCTTATCTAGCCCACCTATCCAATTTGGAACAGTACTGGGTGGTACTCATCATTTTAGAGATTTTAACATTGTAGGTCACTAACAAAGAAAGTATTTATATCAATATTATTATCTTTCAATTATTTCAATAATAGCAGATTTTATAACAAATGTAGCATATTCAACCAAAATACTGTTTCTCTTTAATAGTACGTAACTGATAACTCATTTATCTCTCTTCCACAAAATTAGGGAGTGCTTTTATTATCTTGTTCCTCTTCTCAAAGCAAAAAAATAAAATCATCTATTTTCATTTCTTGTCCTCTTATACTGTATTGTTTTTTTCACCTTTTTTTTTTTAATCATTTCTGTCTTCTCTTATTTGGGGAAAGGGGAAATAGATCAGGTTGCTTTAGTGATTGAATCAAAGAATTATCAAGTGATGACATACTTACGATTAATGTTGATCTTTATCGTTATATTTATGTTTTAAATAAAGATAACATTCACATATTTATAGTATAGTTATGGGATAAATATGTTAATGGCAAGTAGTTTTTGTGAAAAATTTTTGTTACACATAAAATATATAATTGAAGTATATGGTCTAAATTGTTTTATATCTAACACATACCCTATAGAAGTATGGTATAAATATGTGTTTAGGGAAATATGTTTTCTTTGTGTGTGTATATATATATAGGGAAATATTTTTTCTTGGTGTGTGTGTGTATATATATATATATATATATATATGAAGTAGCCTTCACCCATGAATCATGACACCATAAATATATAATTATTATCCCATGTATAACATTAGAAATTAACTTATATAAAAACACATCCAAAAGCAAATCCCATTAGAATACTAGTATAATACCATATATTATTATTATACCAAAGTTAAACCATATATATAATTTGCAAATACTTTACATAACACATTTGAACATCAAAATATCATTATTATACTACCATTATACAATATATAAAACTTTCATATCATTTTCATAAACACATCTGAAACTCTAGAATACATTATTATATAACTATTAAACATTGTATATTTGTTATTAAAAAAATACACATCATATCAAACTATGCATTAAATATGTATATTGCAACTTTTCAACTATTTAAGAAGAAAGTAATCGTTTTTTTTTTAATGTGTTTTGACTATACACAGGCACTATATCTGATAGATACAATAAAAAGGGAAGAAAGTTATGGTATCTAATTTTTAGGAGAAAGATTTAGGAAAAACGTTATGGGAGCTAGTTTTTAGGGGGAAAAGTTATGGCTGGGCGAAAAAGTAGGAAAGAGTTGTTTAGGATGTTGCGGAATGCAAATATGTAGCTGTCACATTTGTTAATTAAGTCATACATCTAAGCTTTTGTAATTTTTTTTTAAATATTGCACAATTATGTTTTTTATTCGAAATTTGTCTTGATTTTTTTTCATATTTGAATTTTATTTTTTTTGAAGGAAGAAAAAATAGTTTATCATAATTGATTTTATTTTTCCTAAAAGGAAAATATAGATCTTTTTCATATTTAACAGATTCATTTCTTGGAGGAAAATATAGACCTCTATAAATTGAGGATCTCTTTTCATACCCAAAACAAAAATACCATCCACAACCGTTCCATTTTCTGTGCCATTTTCTTTTGATTTATGTCAAAACGACAGATATCACTTTTTTTTTTAAAATTATCTTAGTTTTTTATTTTATCCTTATTGACATGATTATTATATAAATGCTACTAATTTTTCGCTAAGAGAAAGAATAGAAAATAACGTGTGAAACTCGTGTCCTAGGTTTTTAGTAGAACTTTGTCTAATATTTTAGGGCTTTGAATTAAACTATTCAAATATTCTTATTAGTAAATAAAGTTTTTTATTACAAGATCCAAGATAATATATTGCAAACACATGACTAACATTTTATTAACTTGAAATAATCATAGCAATATAAATAAATTCTAAATATCTAACTTCGGAGTATTGGGAATATATTGTGTACAACTTGTTGATTAGCGTGATTGCATTTTGGTTAAATATGCTATGTTGGTCATTTCCTAAGTCCTTCCTTCCCTAACCTCTTTGTTAATAACTAATTGTTGAAGAGTGTGTATAGTACAATGTGATGAAAGTTAATTTCCGTTGATAGATTAATACAGTAATGTGCTGCAAAATAACAAAGAATTTTAGTGTCATTGCAATTGTGATGTAAAGTTGAGCGGGTACACCAAGATTAAAGAATATCAATTTAGAGAATGAAATAAAATACATAATTTCAATTTTTTATTGATTGCTTTATTTATTCTTAAATTTTCTTAGGCCTAGTCACCACCGGAGAGGAAATTAGTTGAACAAAAGAGGTTTTACCTTTTCCTTGCTATTTTACTTGTTCAACATTTGGTTGTATTTCTTATTATTTTTAATTTATAATTTCTGTTCGTTTTTTGGCAGATTTAACGATAGCATAATGGCTCCAATTATATGAGTGAAGATTTTGAGATTATTGACATTGGAAGAGGACATATTTTTAAGTGCTTGGATTTTATTTTATTTTTCTTGTTAATTTGAAGGAATGCCTGATTCACTCAATGGCTAATTATTTTTGCACCACAAGATGTTACTATCCTCCCGTGAAATAGAGGGTGATGGTTAGGAGATGGAGTGACTCTTTTCTTGGATAATCTTGCGAGAACTGAAGCATCTGAATTTCATTTACAATATCCAACATTACAAAATTTAGCTAGAGATATCTCATTGAAAAGGATCTGGTAAGTGGTATGTAATTTGACTGTGATTTAAATAGTTTGATAATTTAAGGCTAGGTTTGCAAGTTGTAAGGATACTGACGGAACAATAACACTTTTATGCCTTATACTACTCACTCCGTTTCAATCTATGTGAGCTAATTTGATTGAACACAAAGTTTAAGGGGGGAGGGGGGGAATGACATTTGAAATTTGTGTTATTAAAAGCTATGGATTCACTATTTTTGTATGGTTATAAAAGTTTCCAAATATAAGATTGTGTTTTTTTTTTTGGAACGGACTAACAATAAAAGTCTATCAATGAATTAAAACGGAAGCAGTATATAGCTTTGCTTGAATACTAATCAAGACAGGGTAATGTTCAAAAATCAAAGTTAATTGCTTAAACTGTAATAACACAACTTGTCTGTTATTAGAGTCAATTAAATTTACTCTTCTTAAAGTCTACATACATTTACATAAGGAATTTGTTCAGGAATTGAACAATGTATGTATCACGTTTGGAAGACCTACTGAAAATTTGGGATTTACAATTTTGTTAATGTTTTCTTAAGGAATGGATCCAAGAAAGACACAAGCAAAGTCATACCAATATCACAGCAGAATCTTTTGGGTTATCTATATGTGGTTGCACTTCCAATTATAGTCCTTGCTACTGCTAATGGACTTGCTAATTTTCTTTCTACTCTATGGTAAAACTTTGATGAATTAATAAAATTTTATCTTTCAATAGTATTTTGACTATAAACAAAGGGTGATCTTTAGGTGTATGCAACAATTCTCATTCCAACGGTAATCCTAAAGTCAATTGTTTGGAAACTTATATGTTACTCCCTCCATCTTATTTTAATTGTTGCTTTCGCTCAAAAAATTAAATTTTTTAATTATTTTCAACTATACCCTTAATACTAAAATAGTAATAATTTTTTTAATATTGTTCAATTAAGCATTTAACAGGGGTGTCTTAGTAAAGTATATCTTGTTTTTATTATTTTTCTTAATAGACATGAAAAGAACTAAAACGATAATTAAAATGGGACATAAGGAGTATTCCATTAATCAACAAAGCTTAATTGAACCAACTAATTAAAAATTAAACTACTCCATTTTATTTAAATCTCATTTCTTTTTTAATTTTCTTATAAATTTCTTTAATCTAATAGGAGTAACATTTTGCAAGTTTTTTAATCTTGACATGAATTTCCCTTGTTTTAAATTTCTTTTTGGAGATGATATATCAGAAAATTTATTTCCTTGCAAGAAAAGAATTCTTGAGCACAAATAGACACTCTTTAGGATCAACATATCCACGCTAATTTATTGGTATTTCAACGAAAACATGGGATAGAAATATCACAAATCTCAAGCTTTGAGAATTATTTACGTCCAAAAGGAATACAGCACTCAATAGAGTAAAGCATAATACACAAACCGAATCTTTATTTATTACAGAAGAATTATGAATAAAATAAACCTTTTTATATCCTACATATCTACCTCATTGCCCATATGGTATTCAACAAAAATAACATAACCACATGGACAAATTTTACCTTTAAATATTATCTAAAAGATTTAAATATAAAGTAGCTCGGAAATATCCAAGCTAAAAATATACCCCCCTTACATCCCAACCCTTATGAATTTTGACAAAACAAACTAAAAGTATATAACAATTTACAACTTAACAAAGATTGAATTTGCTTCGAAAAAATCAAAAGCAAGCAAATCAAGATTGTTGTATAAGAAACCTCTCTTAGGAGCCACGGAAAACAATCAAAGTTGCAAATGCTCTGCATCTCTACACGATGATCGTCAAAATTGCTTTGATTCTTCTGGTCTTTATACCTCCTCCTGAATTAAGATAGGTTCAAGCTAAGATTCCAACGCGAACAAAGAGCAAACTTTAGAAAAGAAAGAAAGGTCTATTCAACATAATAGGGCATACGGATCCAAGGGCTTTGGTTCAATGGTAAGGATTACAAGCATGTGAGGTATGAGTTAGGTGCATGTCATGGGTTTGAACCCTGCCATGGACAAAGCCTAGAATTTATGTTGGAAGGAGAATAAAAAGGCTAGCCCATACTCCCCGGAGTTCTGAACTTATGCGCCAACTGGAGTTGGGCCAGAAGCTAGCCGGGCATATACACACCACATATATTAGAGATATGGAACTTCGCAACAACGAAGCACATACAACCCCCACTAAAAGCACTTGTTAGTCACAAGTTACACAACCCACACCAAATATGTCCATCTTTCGTCATTGGCACATTTGGCACCAAATTATCTAAGAACTCTTTTTTCCATACTCAACCCAGATAGACAGATAAGCAGTGCATTGCGGTGAAAATAACCAAATACCTTAACATCTAGGACATTCCTAACCTCAGGTATTTTACTTAACTTTTGAACAAGTATCAGAGTTTAATATGCAACCAAAATATTATCAGAAAAATAAGTAGACAATATGTAGCACACGAACCTTCATTGATGAAGCCGAACAAAAACGTGAGTGAGTTTCTGACTTTGAATGCAAACGATGCTGCTGCTGAATTTGCTTAAAGTGCTTCAGCCTCGAACCAAAGTTTATTCCATTATGCATAACATGTGAATTCTCATTCGGTTTGCAATCCTCTGAAATTTGTGATCCACCTCCCCCATTGAAAAAAGGAATCCCGGATGATGTTCGTACAGGTCGCTCTTCCTTGAAGGAGTATGAAGGAACAGTTTTCAACCGAGTACGGAGAATCTTAAAGGCTGCACTTTGCTACATCAATTGATAAAGAATATCTATATTAGCAAACAACTTTATGTGCAGCTTAATACTTTTAACTTGTGTATATAAGAGTGACGATCAGGAAAACTCAATTGGATAAGCTTTTGTAAAGAGTTCACTGTATTACTAACAAAAAAACCAGCTTATGAGCAAATTCCAGAGAAGACAAAAAAAACTAGGTGATTTCTTCCCATCCGCCTAAGTCTTGGAAGGCAGAGTTACGTGGTACATAAGTTGGAAGGAGATAACAGATATCCGGTGGAATAATCAAGGTGCGCCCAATCTGCCCCAACACCACCATTATTTTCAAGATAAAAATAAAAAACAACTCATGAGTGATTATTTCAAGTATAAGCTGGAAAATAGCCATGACATACTAACTCTCAGGATATAATAATAGACTGATAAGTGGATTGAACTACTAACATGACCCAGTGATTGACTTCTGCCACTATCTTAAACATATGATTCAACAGAAACTCAACTTGCAGAAGCAAATCCAACAACTGCAAACTTATCCAGGCATGCATCACAAATGAGATGCGGTTGACCGTTGACGCAATAACAACGGTCGCAATAATCTTTACAGGTTACCAATGGAGAAAATAATTCACAAGATACCTGCGGTAACAGCATCAGTAAACCATACAATGCTTTTAACAACCAGATGTATCTTCCAGGTTCAAGAAGCTGCAAGAAGAAGAACCACTAAGATACTCCTATGGAAACTAATTTGTGAAAAAGAGAAAATTCCAATAAACTTGCTTGTACATCACATTGAGAACAAAAGAACTATTAGAAAACCAATAGAAGATTCATAGTGCCACCTAGGAGATATTCAAATTTTGGAGTTGTTGAATAAAAGTAAAATAGCCAGCATTACATTCCAATTTTAGGAGTTAAATTACATTACATCCCTTATAATCGTATAGGGTGTATTCAGTCTTGGACGGATATAAATACCACGGATTTCATAAAAAGGTAAAGTGGAAGATGATAAATTGCTTTTTTTTTTCCAAGTAGTTGAAGAAATCAACGGTTACTTCCGTGTAGAAACACAAGCACAGACATTATTGTTGTCAAAGGCGCGCTTAAGCCCTGAAGCATGGCTCAAAACATGTTGAGCGCTTCGCCTCGCTTTACATGCGCTTCAGTGTCGCATCAAGGCTCTAAGGCATACTTTTCCTTGCCAATGAATGTAATCCTGAAAAGGCGATACTAAACAATTGATATTTAACTTTATCGTAATTTTTTTTTCAATTTTTTTGTCCATGTATTTGTTATTCATGCTTATAATTATTGGTCTTGGACTACATGTATATATTTTTAATTTTTCTCCGGTCGCGCCTTTTTTCATTAGAGTTTTTTTGCACTTTTCGCCTTTGATAACACTGAGTCATAGATATTAGAGAACCATAGCATTTGCAGTTCCTAACAAGGTTTGATTCGAGCACCAACAAACCACTAGAGTAAAGGGACTTAACGTACTTTAACCGAAAGAAATCAGTATTGGGTATTCAGAACAAGCAATTAGAAGTTTGCAGCCTCTCCAAAAGACATCTGGAAATTGACAAAGGCACAATGAAAAAGCCCAACTATGGATAAAATCATGAAAACCAATATAAGTTTCAGCTACATTAACCCCCCCCCCCCCCTCTGTTCCAATTTTTATTTCCCTCCCTTGGGAGGTAATTAATTTGAAGTCTGTTAAAACCAATGTCAGAATATAGTACAGGATTCCTATTGATGCAGCGAGCAGAATAATCTAGGTAGTTTGGCAATAACACAATGCTTATCAATTCCAATCTGGTTTCCCTTCTTAAGATGTATGCGAGATGGAGATTGGCCTTTTCGCAAGACTTTGTTGCGCACTCCAAAGAATACGCTAAATGCAAAGAAGAGCACTTTTACAAATAAACAACCAACTACACTTCAATCCCAATTCCCAAGTAAGTTGGGGTCGGCTACACGAAAAGAAGAGAGCTTTTTACGAGCCAAAAAGTTAGAACAATGTACTATGAAAAGAAAAGAAAATGTATTTCCTTTTCCTTCAATCTGCAGCTTAAGATATAACCATATATCCTTAAAGTTACGAAACACTCTGGTGCTAGATTTCATCTTCCAGGACAACCCCCCAGGCCAAAAGGAATTAAAACATACATTTTATTTATATCTAGATCATAAAGAACCACAAATGATAAAGGAATTCAAAATTCTAGGTTTGATAATTCAAAAAAAGGAGAAATTCAAAACACCTGCAGCCTAAGGTAAGCAAAGGTTGGAGTCTCCAGAAGGTGGATCAACTTGTGTAGCTGCACTAAGAACTTCACATTGATGTCTTCTTCAACCAAAGACTGAATAACAGAACTTGCATGCTGATATGCCTGTAACAGAGAAAGAGCTGATGATTCATATTCACTGTGAAACAAAGGGAACAAAATGCTTGATACAGCTATGAGTAAAAGCCGGAAAACTTGCAGGCTATACAAGCTTACCTGAGCTAATAGGCAGAGACTTATCATTGCCATTGGCGAATGGCACCACGATGCGTACAAAGAAAGAAACAAGTCTCTCCCGGCATCATTGACAAGTGATCCTTTAAGATGATCCCGAAGATCAGACAACTCAGTTGAAGTAAGCAAAATCAAGTTTAAGGCCTGAAACAGACACCAGCACACTCAGCTTACAGCAATGACAACATTAAGCACCATACTTTAAACATGAGCCGCAGTTGACAATATCTCAAAACTGAGCTTGACAGTTCTGTGATATCAATACAATTTAATTGAATAAAACAAAGTGTGAGCTCTGTGTCGTTACACTTTCACTCTATATATTGGAAACAGGGATATTCTCCTGATAAATGGGCAAGAAGTACAACCTGAACCATCACAGATGCAAAGTCCAAATCTGATTCCCCTTCAAGTATTGTGGACAGTTCACGGTAAACTCTTTCAGCATTTAGAAGGACACATAGCCGTCGAATTATCAAAGCTCCACGTCTGAAAGGGATTTGGAAAACTCAATTCTTCAATAAACCAAACAACAAAAGACACCATAAATTGCCCCCAAGAAATCAAAAAAGAATATAGCATAACATTTACTTCTCCAGAAGCGAGTGATCATGCTGAAAGCTGTGAACTAGGAAAACAACTAGCTGGCGGAAGTGTTGCGGATCTTCGGCTATGCATGCGTGCACCTCAAGCACCAAGAGCACTACCTGGAAGACAATTTAAAGAAGTCTCTCTGAACAAGCAAATAACAGGAAGCACCTTCTAAGATCACCTTCCCAATTAATGAATGTGTAGACTCATTGAGACTAGTAGTTAAACTTGAAGGTAGAAAGATAATTTTAGCAATCTCAAACAAAATTTGGGCGAAGAAGAAATCTGAGATGCAATGTGTCTATCAAAATTCTACTTCATTATCTTACATCACCTTTAAGTTTCATTTCCATTTCAAGACAGATTATTATGGGTCAAGCATAAGTTGCACGTAGCACTCATCCTCCAAAATAAGAGAATATTCGTGGCAATGAATCAGCAAACACCAAATAGCACAAATGCAGAACTTTTAGGTATCATGCAAGCAGCAAATATTTACCAGCATTACAACAGTACTAAACTTTAAGTTAAGAACGATCTAGAAATTAGAATGAGGGAGTCATGTACAGTTGTGAAAGTTTCCAGAAAAGGGTGCGAAAGAAAATCGCAGGGTATAAAGGGTGAGAAAAGGGCTGGAAAGAATTACAGCCAAAGTTCGACAAGAAACAACACTGGGGGAACCAAACAAAGGCCGCAGCTCATACACAAAAATCTAAGTGAACCTTTGAAAGTCAGCAAATGCCCGGAAAACACAACCGCAGTGCTACCACAAAAACACATGGGCTATTACCAATTGCCCATCAACATTTTTCCTCAAGATATACCTTTGTTGACTAGAAGCTAGAACAATTACTAGACCTATCAAAGCAAACCAGCATGACAAACTCAATGAAAAAGAAGTGACGCAATAGGAGATACCTCGTCGGAGGAATCTGACAGCGCCTTTAGGAGAGTGTCAAAGACATCATTCAGAAAAACCAAGACCTGTTTCAAAATATTAGAAAGATAAGCATTTACTTATCAGATCATAGTTCTGAAACCATAAAAATGTTAACAACAAAACATATATTGCTTGACAGATAATAGGATATGCTGCATAATCTGAGTGTTATCAATGAACTTATTCCTAGACCAAATATAAAAAGTTTACTTCTAAAAGTTGAATCGAATTTGTAATGTATACACCTAATGGATTAAGCAAAGCTCCTCTGTCTCATCCCAGAGAGAGAGAGAGAGAGAGAAAGAGAGAGTGAAGGGACAACCACAAAGAGCAAGTAATCGATACTTCTCTCATTGTAAAGCTCATGGCTCGTTCTATGCAGATTCAATTACTTTCTAAGTGAAAATTACAAAATTGTGAAAAATAAAAGAGTTGTAGGTTTCAAACATGACTAGTGACCTCTCTTGTTGAAAACATTTTTCAAAACCTTATGACTTTGTTAATCAGTAAGCATCCCACCAACACATGAGCTAGTACTTTTAGCAACTCTGGCTCCATCACACAGCATTAATAGATAACACTACCGTATCCTATCCCCACTGATAAACCAGTGTAGTTTTCAGATATCTACTCATATGAACTAATGAGAGAGCATTCTCATTGTGCAAAAGAATAAAGAAGGTGAGCATCATTAAATTTTAGGTCTTCACCTCTGACCGATGTTTATTCAGCAGGGTCCACATCCAATGTAATGCTTCAATACGTGTTGCTTCCCATTCACTAGACAACTGCCTGATAAACAAATTAAGACACAAAGTTAACTAGAATCAAATTACATGTAACATATAGCCACTTGGATATAATTATTCTTATCACGAACTCTGTTAGGTTTTGGTTTTCTTAAATAATTCAATCTCATTTTTAATTAAATTAGTTTTATAGTGGAAAAAAGCTTATTTGTATATATTAATAAATTTATTAATATAAGAAAGATAGTCTGGACGGTAAAAAAGGATAGTAACCATTTATGAAACATTCACTGTTGTATATAACTAATGAATTATACCATTTTCCTCATATTCATTGTGAAAACTGAAAACTACATCACAGAGCTAATAGATTTAGGCATCTATATTTCAAAACATATACAACTGTATATTCCCTCAAGTATCTCTGCTTCCTCTCCTTCAGAATCACCCAGCACACACAAGCGGGGTTTCTACAATTGTATCTCATCCAGCAGCACAAGACTTCTTTCATAGTCTTTGGCATCACCAGTCGCACCGCAATTTTATTCGAAAGCAGGTGCCAAATTATCCAATTACAGTACAAAGCAAAAAATCCAAACAAAAAGCATCTGCTGCAGTGCATTTTCTTCTTTTTTTTAAAGCAGTGCATTTGCTTTTTGCAGATTCATGCATCATGAGCTAACACCCAGAAAATGAGCACCCTCATAAGGAGCTTTAGTTCCCTAAATTATTTTACAAGGCATTGCTGGAAGTTGGAGGCTCCAGCGTCCAAACCCTAATGACCATTTCCAAAAGTCTATGGTTGCTACAGAATCCAAATGAGATAGGACCTTAATGTAGTATCAAGACAGTGCAACTTCTTAACAACAGCAAAATATCCCTCAATAAGTAACAGCATACCTCCTAGCAACGGAGAGGATTGCTCCTACATCAAATCCTTCAGCTGGATCAGCCTCATTTCCACGAAGTTCTTCATTTGTTTCACGAGAAACCTAAAAGGGAGAAACACAGAAGAATAGAAAAGTGACAACGATGGACAAAGAAGGAACACAAAGAAGTAAGAACAGTGAAGAAAAAGGCAGCACAACAAGGAAAAGAAACATGAGCACAATAAAAAATGGGAATATTTCCACTTACAACTCTAATTTTTTCTTCTTTATCAGATATACAAGGCAATATTGCTCCCAGAATGTCAGCATAATAAGGGACAAGTTGATCTCCACCAAGTTTCACAAACTCATTTATCTGCACAACACAAAATAGTCTATTCAAACATATTTGACAGGTTAAAATACTAGCATATTCTTTACACCAGGATAACATGGTTCACGAACAACATAAATATCAACGTACTTACCCAAGTGATAGCAGTCAGCCTAGTAAATTCATCCTGCGAGCCTGCCCTTTGCACTAGTATTTCAGCCATGCGGCCATAATCTACAGACTTAAAGAGTAGCATTCCTCAAGTTAGAAAACTTACAAAGGACAAAAAAAATCAGTTTTTGAAAAAAAAAATTTATTTCAGATTTTTGTCAATAAGGAATTCTTAATATTCCAAAAGGATGCAAATACAAAAACAGAGCTAAAGACTACCATCTTCTATACAGATGGAAAGTTAAACACGGTTACTAAATAAAAATTGGTAAATTCAAGTAGCAAGTTGAGAGACAAACATATTTTCAGATATCTTTTATCTGACGCCTCATCAATACCAGTAGGCAGGCAAGGGTTGCACAAGTTTTACAATATTTTTTCCTACGGGAGCTCAGCACAAGGTCATTATAAAGTTTAACATACCACACATGACAGAGATCTTACTGGAGAATTCTTAATTTCTTCTAAAAACTCTGAAAGTGCAGAATCAGCCTGTTGCCGTATTTCATGGCTAGAATCACTCAGCATATTAAATAATCCTGCACTTCATCAAGTCAAGAGAGACCACATGAGTTTACAATTTTGTAACATTGAGTTGCACAGCTACTAGCTAGAATGTTTGACATTGAAATACAAGCAATTACCATCAAGAAAATCAGGAAGAAAACCGAGCATATCAATATCCGGAACACTGTCTAAGACTGTGATCCACCCAACAAGAAATTGGCGGACATGAGGATTGAGGACATTCATTCGTTCTCTCAACAATGGAATAAATTCTTCAATGCTGTATAAGAAATAAAATGCACAATTCAACGCTGTCAAATAATACCTCAGCAACAAGAGAAAATTAAAATTTGATTCCAGTATGAATATACTGGTTTCCAACAACCCAAACTCACCTGAATTGCTCACTCTCTGTGACAATATCCTGCATCCCCACAAAAGTTGTAGCACAATGTTATCACTCAAAATTGATAAATCAAAATACCAAAACTGTGCATATCTTTTGATTAAAGCAACTCGTTCACTCTCCCATAAGGAAGTAAAAAGAATCGGGAAAAAGGAAATGAAAGAGAAGGACACCCAACTTTTCTACCACAAATTAGTAAATTTACACCATTTAAACTTCCCTAAGAAACCAACAACGCTCAATCCTCATCTTTAGACTCTCCTTCCCTCTGCAACACCTTCTATCCTCCTCCTTGTTGTGATATATCGAACAACTGGATTTCCTTATCATCTAAACATCACATTTTGTTTCTAGACGTTTACATACTCCTCCCTCTCTAACCAACATTCAAATGAAGTGATGCATTACCTTCACAAGTCTATCTAGAAGATGAGCAGCACTTTGCACGTTGGGATCTGAGTCAGCCGAAAGTTTACACAAAGCATCAAAGATCTGGTTGAAGAATATGATAAAATCTCCCCTTACAACCTATAAAAATAGCAAAAATGAAGTCCAAACAGCAAGACCCAAAAGAACATGCGTAGTACAGGTTCCTTTATCTTTCTCACCTTCGCTATGTTATACAAAGCTTCACATGCATAATAACGAACTCTGCTGTCTTGGTGCGAAAAAGAGTGCAAGACTGGTGGGACAATTTGCTGGACATCAAATCCGGAGGAGAGGTAAGTTACATAAAGGAAAAAAAGAAGGAAATAGCACAATCCTCAATGCAACATCCCGAAATAATAATAACAGCCCCAGAGACAACATCAGTAACCTTTTCAGGGCAACCATATATAAAACTACTTGTTCTCTGAATAAGTAGAAAGGTAAAAGCTACATATGATGTTAAGGAAGAAGATATAGAAACAACAAGTAGTACCCTCAAACCCGCCTAAACTATACGGTCTTTGTCAGTTCCCTACCTAAACTATCGAATGTCCCCAAAACCCCCTGAACTATATCCCCCTTCATAATAAAAACCCCCCGTCTCAATCTTACTAGTGCGTATGATACACGCTCTAAATAAATTTTAAAACCTGCCATGTGACATGCCACGTGGATAATTAATTACCTTAATCTTAAAACGGGCTTAATTAGCATACATTAATTTAATTATGTGGTAAAAATTAAAAAGGGGATTTTAACTTACTAGTCAGTCATTTCTTCTCAGTAAAAATGGTCTCTTTGCTTTCATCCGAAAACTTCTCTCATCGGAGATGAGAGACACCTTCGATTTCTCTTCTTAATTACCTTAATCTTATTATTGCTACCATCGATTTTTCTTCTTATTGTTGCTGCTATTTCGAATCGGGAGTAAATATAGGGTTTTGCTAGTGAATCAGTGTAAAAAATTAGGGTTTAGGGTACTGGAGATTCATTTAGTTCTGAAGATTGTTTGAAGATTCTGAAGATTATTAAAGAAGATAGCTTCAATACATATCCTATTCTTGAAATGAAGCAACATATGACAGATAATTGAAAAAGTTCCTAACTTTTATAAGACAGAGGTTTTGTTGTTTGATCAAGAACTGTAAATATAGTTGCTTTCCCTTTAAATTTGCTTCATTTTCAGTTCAATCAATTCTTCGATTTTTTTTAAATCTAAAAATTGTGTTTTTTCTGTTTGATTTTTTCTGGGTTTGTGTTGAAAGAAGCAACAGAACACAGAAAATTGAAAAGTGCTTAATTTATTTAGGGTAGAGGTTTTGCTATTTGATCAAGAACTGGAAAAATGGTTACTTGGTTGGGAGTTGTTGCATTTGGTGTTCCAAATTTTCACTTTGGAACCATTTTTTGTGTAACTGAGAGCAGATGAGGCTAAAAACTTACTCCCTTTCTCTTGTATTCCCTCTAATGTAAACTATTTAGTGGAATTTCTTGCTTAAATAGCACAAATAAGGTTTCTTGTAAGTTGTCATCTGACCCTTTTTAGTTTCTGCAATCCTTTTGGAAAGTGCCCATGGAAATGATATTCCTAATTTGGTTTGTCCTTATGGAGGTAAAATTGGGTAACTAATTTGTAAGCCCAGTCAAAAATTGCATCGGAATTGTGTTTGCACCATTTTATGATTCAATGGAAACAAAAGATATCCACTTTTTGCAGAAGCTGTTTTAAAGCAGTACTTCCTCCGCTTCAATTTGTGTGGTGTGGTCTTAAAATACCATGAGATTTGTATGTCAGTAAAAGCACGTCATTCAGGGTGTTTCCAGAAATAGAAGTGTGTCTTTTTAGTTGAAAGGGTGTTCAAATAAATTTGGGTAACAATGAAGGACGGATAAAATGAGAAAGATAAATAATAAACTCAATCAACAGAGAGAGAATTTCAAATGGATTAAGATGAAGAAATGGAAAAGAAAGGTGAAAAAATGGAGAAGAAAGGTGAAATAATGGAGAAGAAAGGTGTAAAGGTGTAATATAAAGAAAAAGATGAAAAAATATTTTTTTTTTAAAAAGAGGGGCTAATTAGCCGTAAGTTGTTGTCAGGTGGGCCCATTTTAATGGTTATTGTCACCCTTCACGCGCTCTTAGGCGATTTATTTCACACAATATGCCACATAAGCAACCGGGAGAGGGGGGTGGGTTATTATGAAGGGGGATATAGTTCGGGGGGTTTTGGGGACAGTCGATAATTTAGGTAGGGAACTGACAAAGATCGTATAGTTTAGGCGGGTTTGAGGGTATTAACTCAAAGTAAAATGAATATAGTTTACAAGTTTCTATTCTCTTCATCATCTTTCGGGAGCACAGCTGGAACTTTATTATCCTTAAAAGACCTGAACTGAAAGCCTTTCCAATTCCAGGCACTGAAGTAGCGTACAGAACAAAAGAAGGCATACAATTTTAGTTTTCTAGTCACAGCATAGACGCATCACAATTGCAAAGAGATGAGGAGTTCTGGAACAAAACAAATAAACAGGATTACTCATGTGGAAAGAAAGACATGAATAACAAGATAGTGGACAAACCCACATTTTTATGCACATTACTTTTTCTTCGAGGAGAAAGTCTACGATAAGGCAACTATTGATATTCAGTCGTCTACCCGTATTGACAAACTGAGTAATACACACTAGCTCACATCTAAATCCCAAATGCCTACTCAAAACTTGGACTTAGATCAAGGGAAAACGATTGAAGCTAAACTTCAAAAGCCGGAACCTGTAAAACTTCTTTTTTTTATTAATTGTGACCACAATATTATCTGTGTTCCGCTATATTGACAGACCAAGGGTAGCTCATCTTTCAAGAATTCCAACAATCTATGCTTGAAACAGAAACATTACTTCTAACCAAAGTATATCCCAGGAAGTTTACCTATCCCCCTAGAGGCTGAATATCTTTCAAAATCAACTTTCAACCAAGCATTAAAAGGTAGTTGAACTTTAGCACCTAAAATTTGGGTATAGGGCATTAATTTGTCTTTCAAATGAAGGAAAATGTAAGTGTAAAGGAGCTTCTCCATTTTGGAAAAAAGAGTGTAAAGGAGCTTCTCCATTTTGGAAAAAAGATTCCATTTCAAGAGAATGCAAGAGTTGTTGAGTTCCACATCAGTGGGATGTGGAGTTCCCGAGCTCCTTATATGGTCTTTGGCAATTATCACCTCATGAGCTAGCTTTTGGGGTTGAGTTAGGTCCAAGGTCCATTTATCATCAGAACATGCAGAGGTCCTGGGTTCAAGTCTCACCGCCGCCCAATATCAAAAATAATTTTTCACGTGCTTGGCTCATCAAAAAGAATCAAGCCCGCACGAGAGGGAGCTTGTTGAAGACATAATTAAGTAAATAAAAGTGTGTTCTCTCTAACAGCTTGAGCTTTAGATGAGGGTCACACACTTCAACAAGAGTAAAAGGGGGCTTTCTCAATAGGCATAAGCAGCTACGTCTTGTTGTCTTATTCCTGCATCAATTCTTGCCTTTAATAGACATTTAATGACTGCACATTTTGGGAAACCTGATTCAGCTGTATTACAGTTGGTATGTAAATTTACTTTAGTCCAGAAGTAATTTACAAGAGAATTTCCAAGAAGCAGGACAAATTTTTGTAGAAGTTACAAAATCAGAAAAGCAGCAAGAAAAAACGTAATGAAGAAACTTTTAATGGTGCCCCAGAAACTACTTGTTGATGTACAATAAATTGGAAAAGACGGTGCATATCGCACATCCAGAAAAGTTCCAAGCAGCTAAGAATTAACCCTTTAATGTTCTCATAACAAGTATTTTAAGTATTTTACGTGCAAAAAATCAAGAAAATCATCGAGAATATTTTACACGATATTCTTAAGTAGTGTTGTTGTGAGTTAATCATTATGTGTGCTTTGATCTAATGTCCAATGCACACATAGGGGTGTGTTTTAAACTCGGGTTCTTTAATCAAGTTCATGACTAACACACCCGTGTTGGGTGTTTTTTCAAGAAACCACATTAGTGGCAAGAACATTGTGTAAAGAAGATTGTGCTATTCTTAATAATTGTGTCGTCGTTGAAAACCAAGAGAATCATCAAAAATATATTCCTGATGATTATATCATACTAAATTAGAAAACCAAGCATAAAGCTTTCTTTATTTCTCCTCTCTTTTCGCATTAACTTTGGAAGAATTAGCTAGGGCCATCGAAAATAAGAGAAGGCAATAAGAGTTCCACATAAATAAGATATGGATGATAAACTCAAAGGCACCAGATGCATAACATTTATGCATCTAAGCAGCATTTTTAAAGGCTCGGTTGAAGCGAGCTTAAGCATTCAAACTAGGTGCAACATAAGTAGGAATAGGTCGCATTTCAGTATTAGGCCAACATGGCAATAAGGCTCATCGCCCATGGGTCAATTGTGAAGAGGGTTGCACTAAACAATAATAGCAGCTAAGCTGATATATTAGCTTTGAGCTTCGACTCAGCTCAAAGCTTTTGAGCTCGCAAATAATCATATAAAGCTTTTTTTTTTTATGAAGACAATCATATAAGACTGATACGGACTCTTGAGACAATGTTCTCCTTAAAACTATATGAACGGAAGCAACATTCTTTTACCATCTGCTATTCTAGCTTTTACAGGTCTAGTAGTTTGAGACATTTTAGAGCACAAAATAATGACGGTTAAAGCACCTACACCTAAGTTGAATGAAAATGCAAAATCCTCAATTCTTCATCTTGTCAAAAAGCACAGTCATGATTAGTGGTATCCTTTAAGCCATCTTTTTCCTTATCTCATCTTCTAACTTTATACTTTTCTTTTTCCTTTCTTCTGCGTTTTAATTTGTCTCTATTATCCTCTTTTTCTTTTTGGCTGCGGGGAGGGGGTGGTTGATGACGAGGGAATACCATTTGATGATGCTGGACTAAAAATACATGACCTTAAATTCACCTTAATACGACATAACATCAACATGCTCAGTTTTATTTTGTCACTCTTCTCATCCAAAGACTGATTAACTAATAGCAGATGACTTTCTCTAAAAATACCAACCTATAATTCAGACTTAGGCACCAATAACCTCAGTACATCCTCTCTTAATTTTTCTTTTTTTTTTTTTGTGTGTGTGTGTGTGTGGGGGGGGGGGGGGGGGGTTCCAGAGATACAGTGGCGCACGGTTCAGAACTCGGTAGCTCTGGGCCCGCCCATCTAACTTTCTCCACTTAAATACCAGGTTTTTGTCCGCTTTAGGGTTTGAATCCGCGACGTGTGTCTAATCCGCACATCACGCTTTGCACTCTTCTCACTAGACCAAAACCCTGGGGAATAACCTCACCATTTCTCATTGCTAAACCAAAAGTTTCGAGCACATTCTCACATTTCCACAATTGAAAACTGATAGGAAATTTCAAAGTTGATCACAAGGTAAACGCCCTACCTCAAGGTGCTGCGCTGCTTCTGAAGTCAAACCAACAGTTACTGCAGCCAGTCCTATCAATCCTCCCTGAACATAATTTGAACAAAAAAAAGTAAATAACCAATTCATATTACAAAGAAAATACAGTCAATTCTTATTACAAAGAAAACTTTTTTCCCGGTGTTTGGTTGGGTATAAAGTAGGTACCATATGATAATCATATAATGTGGAAAATAGAGTATGTGAATAGTGTTTGGTGAAGTTTTGTATTATTAAAGGTTGACAAAACTGTCGCTAAATAACAACGACAACATCAGACCCGGTGTAATCCCACAAGTGGGATCTGTGGAGGGTAGAGTGTACGCAGTCTTACTTCTACCTTGTGAAGGTAAAGAGTATGTTTACAAATGTCACTAAATCAAGTGATATAAGTAAGAATGGTGATATTTGTAAAGAAAAATTACTTCCACCTAGAGGTGCAGCTAGTAGGAGGGAAAGGGGTTCAATTGGATCCCCTTCGTTAAAAATTATAATATGAAAATAGGATAAAAATGACATGTTTTGGTTATACATTGTTGGATCCCCGCATAGGGAAAGATTCTAGTGTAGTGGTAAAGGGGTTCAAATAGTTGTTTAAAAGTCACAAGTTCAAAATTTCAATTATGATATTCTAATATTTTTTGAATCCCCTTATATAAATTTCTGGTTCTGCCACTGCTTCCACTCCTACAGCGGACACGAAGTCATCTCCTCCCTCAAGGTGGAAATTATTTTTCTTGGAGAAAACATTTTCCACAAAAAACAAAAGTAACCACACTTACAAATAAATTTCATCAAGGATATCAATTTCCGTCACACCAAACACACTACATTCATTACAATAGGATACAGTACAAAATGATGCAAAACAAACTGTAAGAGTAGAATTCAAACGCACTTTCCGGTTATGAGCCTGAGGTGAGTAAGTATACTCCTGAGTCATCAAATTGATCACAGCAGTGATCTTGTCATGATCACCTGCACCTGTCAATTGCTTAATAATCCCTTCCAACTACACAAAAACCCAATAAACATCAATATATCAGAAAAATCCTGAACTAAGGAAACAAGGATTTAAGTTATATATACTGACATTGTAATGAATTTTTACACATCACTGTAATACAGGTTAGTTATCATTTATTCTATGTTACCAATCAATGTGCTAGTACAGTTAACTGTATTACTTTTTAAGTGAACTGATTTAAATAAATTCTTAATGGTAAAAACCCAAATCCCAAAAATAGGGGGGGGGGGGGGGGGATCCAAACATTGAATAGAACAAAACCCAAATTACAAAAACAAAAATGAAAGCAGAAATTCAAGAAAACCCCAGATAAAAATACCTCTAAAGCAGCATTCTTGCGCTTCTCGTACAGCTTATCCGACAGATTACGCAAAACAGCTGCTGGAATCACAGATAACGCTTCTGCGATAGTCATTTCAAGAATTCAAGAGAAAAAAAAAACACACACACACACACAGGTATATGACTGTGGTGACTGATAAGTTGTGAGTAAAATAGATCTTAAAAAAGAGGGAAAGATTGATGAAATCCAAAATTGAGACAGAGGGGAAAGATTGAAGAAAGGTTTTTGAAAATCTACGGGGAAAAATTATAGGGGAAAAAAGTCTTCTTTTGAAAATTGTAATAGACTAGAATATCTCTTTTCTCTTTTTCTATTTTAAATTAAACTTATTCATACTCAACAGATAAATAATTTTGACAAATACAATATGGTTAGTTTGACCAAGAAAAATGAATACCAACGTTTATCCTTAAATTCGTACGACTGACTATTTTTTTTTAAGTAATTCATTATAATATCTTTTGAATTAGATGTTTGTTTCTTTTATCAAATTAACTTTTAAACTATTTTTATAAATCTCTAAGATTAAATATTGTCAAATATTAATATATTAAACTCAATGATTAATATTGTATGTTTTATGTTTTGCTATTTATTATTTTTCTTATCCAGCAAAAAATAAATTATGTTGAGGTGAGATTAAACTGAATCGTTTTACTTAAAGGTAAAGGACTAAGATATTTAGACTCAATATTCTAGGTAAATGGTAGATAGTACATATAGACTGTCGCTACGAGAGTGTTATGCAACATAAAGATATCTTCAAAGTGAAAAGTATATTCTATGTTAAAACAACAATATATGGGAGTAAATGTTGGGTCCAAGTCTTAGCATAATAATGAGAAAATTTCACTTTATACGTATTAAGCCCAAACTACTTACCATTTAATACTCAGACACAAATTATTTACTTTTTCTATTCATGCGGCCCAGACTATTTACGCGGCCCACCTATTAGCGGATTCTCATACCCGGCCCAAGTTATTTCACTCAACAGCCCACGCAATTAGCGGATTCCCATACCCACCGTCATTTAATGCCTCATTTAATTTGTCCTCGTCCTTTAACGCTAGAGATTTAGTTTTAAAACCTCCATAACCAAACCATGAGAAACCATATTTCACCCAGCATTTAGTGATTCGACTTTTGAATTTTTTCTTCATATTTCGTTCTATCTCTTCGTCTAATAGTAATTTCTGGGCTAAATTTTTGGATGTGAAAGTACATTTAAGTGAAAGTGAGTTTTCAAAATCATAGAAATTTTGTGTTTTTCCTTGTACTTTTGTGAATCAATGTATGTGGGTTGTTATTTTCACTATGGCTCGAAAGCATTGTGCGCGTAGATGGTGGCGTCGTGCACAACATCATTCTTCAACCCAAGTAGGTGCTGAATCTGTTGCCTCGGTCATGTCCGGTCCTAATTTTTTATTATTTTCTAATTCTCCGTCTGTGTTTAGTCATACCCCTAGCAGTAGTTGTGTTGAAAACACAACTGAAAAATGTAGAATTAGAGGGTAAAAAGGCAACAATATTGATGCTTCGTCAATCGATGAAACTCCCTACCAGTCATTACCCGAAATAAATTCTGAACCAGTCATAGCAGGTGTTGCGGTGAATGATAAGGGAAAAGCTAAAGTTGTTGAGGATTTTGAGTTAGGGGGAAGCCGACGTGAATCCGTGCCTGATACAGAGACTCAACCAGTCGATGTTGATTGTAGCGATGGTTCTCAAGTAAAGAAGAAAAAAATTGATGTCGCACCCAAGTAGGTGTGATGACCCAATATGTTATCTTTAATTTTAAACATTCATTTCTATATTCTAAGACCTCGTATATCACCCTCCAGTATCCCTCGACTTGCGGGAGCAGTCCGTAAATTTTTCCGAAAAAGTTTTTGTGTGAAAAATTGATTAAAATGCGAAATGGAGCTTCAAAACTCATTTGAGTTGACTTCGGTCAACGTTTGGAGCAAACGGATCCGGATAAGTATTTTGACAAATCTGATAGGTCCGTATTGTGATTTGGGACTTGGGCGTATGTCCGAAATCGAATTCGCAGATCCCTACCTCGAATTATCGCCATTTAACGGAAACTAAAAATCTAAAGGCTAAAGATTTCCAAAGTTTGAACGTGAATTTGACTTTATCGATATCGGATTTGAATTGAGATTTCGAGTGTTGGAATAGCTCTGTTATGTCATTTATGACTTGTGCGCCAAATTTGAAATCATTCCGGATTCATTCAATACGTTTCGGTGCGGGTTTTGTAAAGTGAAAAGTTTGAAACTCATAAGTTCAAATCGAGGTGTGAATTGTAATTTCGACGATATTTGACGTGATTTGAGACCCGAGTACGTTCTTATTATGTTACGAGACTTGTTGGAATATTTGGTTGAGATCCCGAGGGCCTCAGGTGGATTTCAGATGATTAACGGAATTTAATTTGAATATTCTAGAATGTTTCGACGTCGTTTCTTCAAGAATAAGTGGTATAATATTAAGAAAGTGAGCTCCGAATTCAATTTTGATTAAAGCATTAGATTTGTATTGAAATTTTGAAGCCATAGCAAAAATAATCGTTGAATTCGGACATCGTATGAGAGAGTTATGCCCATTTGCGTGTCGAAAAATATTTCCTGTCGCCATCAGCGTCCAGGGTAGCGTGGGGTGCTATCCCTGGCGCTGGGACTTCTGAAGTTCTGGAAACGATGCCACAGGCAGCGCCTCACGCCACCTAGGCGCCACAGACATAAAACCCTCAAAAAATGGGGAGTTTTGCTATTTTTACTCATTTTTGAGCTTTGAGTCTCGAATTTAGGCGATTGTTTGGGCGATTTTTCACAGGAAAATATTGGGGTAAGTGTTCCTTATCCTATATTGATTATATTTCATGATTCCATACTCATTTACATCATGAATCCGTGAATTTATGGAAGAAAAATCAGATTTTTAAAAAATCTTCCAAAAATATAAAATGAAGATTTAAAGGTCAATCCGATGTCGGAATTCGATAATTTTTGTATGGTTGAACTCATTTCGAAATGGGTACTCAGATTTCGTGAGTTTTTACGGGATTCGAGACATGAGTCCCACTGCCGATTTTTAAAATAAATTTCGGATCTTAATCTGGAAAATTAGTAAATTCATATGGAATTAATTCCTACAATTCGTGTTGAGTATATTGAATTATTTGTGCCTAGATTTGAAGCTTTCGGACACGAATTCGTGAGGCAAAGGTTTATTGAAATCTTGAAATTGGTTGCAAAGCGAGGTAAGTATCGTGGTTAACCTTGACTTGAGGGAATAGAACCATTGAATTATTTGTTATGTGAAATTCATGTGAACGACGTATAGGTGAGGTGACGAGTGTCTATACGTCATCGAATTAATTGTTTGCCTAATTATTTGAAAATCATAAATTATTTTAAATCATGACTTAATTATTATATTAATTATTTTTCTCATATTTCTTGCTCAATATTATGCCTTGAATCCATGCTATAATTGCTACGTGCTTATTTGATTTATGTGACTTAATTGCTACTTGACATTTAGCATACTAATTATTAAATTGCTTATTTTCTCCTTAATTTCCATAATTAATTGCTACGTGCCATCATTTATTTCTAAATAAATTATAATTATTGTATGTTTGTTGTCTTATAATTTTATATTAATTGTTGTATTTATTGGAGTAATTTCTTTTATAAGAATTGGTAAATTATATTTTTGGAGGAGCGGGTTGCACGCCGCAACAGAATTGATTGAAATGAATATATTAGAGGAGCGGGTTGCACACCGCAATAAAATTTATTGAAATGAATATATTGGAGGAGCGGGTTGCACGTCGCAACAGAATTGATTGAAAGATATATTGAGGACCGGGTTGCATGCCGCAACGGGATTAAATGAAAATTAATATATTGTGGGATTGGGTTGCACGCCGCAACGGAATTGAATATGAATATATTGTGGGATCGGGTTGTACGCCACAACGAAAACTGATTGAAATAATAATTGGTTATGACTGCCGAGTTGGCTTCAACTGTTGAAATGAGTTACATGTTTTATTTCTATTATTATTATTATTATTATTATTATTATTATTATTATTATTATTATTATTATTATTATTATTATTATTATTATTATTATTATTATTATTATTATTATTGCGTACATGTTAATGTAAGTGACCTGCCTTAGCCTCGTCACTACTTCGTCGAGGTTAGGCTCGGCACTTACTGGGTACATGGGGTCGGTTGTACTCATACTACACTCTGCACTTCTTGTGTAGATACCGGAGTTGGTCCCAGTGGCGTACAGTAGATTTGCTCGGATTCAGCTATCCACAGGAGACTTGAGGTATAGCTGTATGGCGTTCGCAGTTCTGAAATCCCCTTCTACTTTATCGTAGCTGTGTATTTCTTTCAGACAGCTTCATTTTCATTCAAACCTTTATTTATATTATTCTAGTAGCTCGTGCACTTGTGACACCAGTTGTGGGATGGTATTTAGACATCGCAATTAATATGGATTATTCACTTTATATCAGACTTTATTTTCACATTTGTTTTTTTATTATTAATTAATTTAAAATTATTTTAAAATGGCTAATATTATTCTAACATTGGCTTGCCTAGCAAGTGAAATGTTAGGCGTCATCACAGTCCCGAAGGTATTTTGGGTCGTGACATAAGGTAATTTTCTTAAAATTAGGTCATGTGCTTTAGAACATATAGTACATTGTTATTTTTTTATTTCCTTGTATGCTTTTGTATTATATTATAGTTATAGTCAGTTGTGAAAACTGAGAACGACCCCGTATAACTGTATACCTTGTTGGTATTATATAATATATTGGTACCATATGTTTGTTGGAATCTCAGTTGCAGGAACGACCCCATATAATTATATACCATGTTGGTATAGCTATATACTATATTGGTATCATACCTTTTTGGTTGTATTAACTTCCTTTAATTGGTACGCTATCTGATTTTTCTTTAATAATAGTAGTATAGTACAATATCTTAAAATACTTTATTATATTAATATGTGGTACACTATTTTTTTATTTTTCTCTTTATGCATGTGTGTTATGTAATAGTAGAATAGTCATACATAGTTGGCGAGAATTAACCAGTAGAACTGTATAACTTGTTGGTATATTTTTATGCCATATTGGTATCATATGGTAGCTGTAACATTTTTTGGTTGTTTTAGCTGCATTTTTAAGTGAATCTATTTCTGAAATTATTTATATAGTCATGTTTTGCGTTGTTGAGATTCTCTTGTGCCTACGGACATAGAGTATGTGTGTTATGTAATAGTTTTTATAGTTATAGGCAGTTGTTGGTACAACCCCGTACAACTATATACCCTGTTAGTATAGTTATATACTATATTAGTATATTGGTATCATATGCTTTTGGATCCTTTTTGGCTGTATTGGTTGTATTTAATCGGTACACTATTTGTTTTTCTTTTAATAATAGTAGTATCATACAATATCTTCAAAATACTTTATAGCTACATACCTTTTTTGATTTTTCTCTTTATGCTTGTCTGTTATGTAACAGTAGTATAGTCATTTATAGTTGCAGGGAATTAGCCAGTAAAACTGTATACCCTGTTGGTATAGTTATATGCCATGTTGGTATCATATGGTAGTTGTAACATTTTTGGTTGTTTTAGTTGCATTTTTAAGTGTATTCTATTTTTGAAATTATTTATATGAACATGTTTTGCAGTGTTGGGATTTTCTTATGCCTATGGACATAGATTATAAACCAAAGGTAGATTGGGATACCAACTGCAATGTCATTCATCCGTTGAAAGAGAATTTAACACAAACGCAACTTCAGATGTTTAAGAAAACATGCTTTGGATATTTTTTGGATCTGCCACTAGTTATTGTGCAGATTCGGTTATGCACCATTTACTTATTAGAGAAGTACACCATGAGGTGAAAAATGAGATGTGATTTGTAGTAAGTGATTCTAGGTTGCGCTTTGATTTTAGTGAATTTACACTCGTTACTGGGCTGAAATGTAAGGGTGATACAAGTATAGAGAGCGTACCAGAGAATAGATTGATTTCAAAAAAAATTGGGACTGCATATGTGACATTGGCCCACCTAGTAGACTATTTTACGAAGAAGAAATGAGAGACAGATGATGATGCGTTGAAGATAGTAGTTCTTTATTTTGTGAACAACTTCTTACTTTCTCTACTCAAAACAAAGGTTATTTCACGGTCTTACATTGACTTGGTTGAGTGCGGTGATTTTAATAATTATCCATGGGGTATAGATGTTTACAATCGACTTGTGTTCCAACAAGTTTCAAGATAAGCCTTCTTTTTATAGATTCGATGGCTTCCCGTTGGCTTTACAGATTTGGTTGTATGAATGCTACCCAAGTTTGGATGGTCACTTTGTTGATCATACTGGAAACAAACTTCCACGAATTCTGAATTGGGTAGTCAAAGGTCAAATACAGAATGAGTAAGTTGCTTTGCGAATGTTTAGCTTGCAACGCGAGCAAGTAATTTTCTCATACTTTTATTGTATCTTTTAATGTTTTGATATAGTAGTTTAGTCACACGTAGTTGTAGCAATATCCCAGAGCAATGATTGTATACCATATTAGTATCATATGGTAATAGAGATCTTTTCTGCTACTTATACTTTTATTGCTACTTATACTTTTAATTTTCTCATACTTTTATTGTATTTTTTAATGGTTTGGTATATCATTTTAGTCACAGGTAGCTGTAGCAATATCCTAGAGCAATGATATACTCTTTTGGTATACATGTATACCATGTTGGTATCATATGGTAATATGGATCTTTTATGCCACTTATAATTTTATTGCTACCTATACTTTAATTTTCTCATACTTTTATTGCATCTTTTAATGTTCTGGTACAGTAGTTTAGTCACAGGTAGTTGTAGCAATATCCTAAAGCAATGATATACTCTGTTGGTATACATGTATACCATATTGGTATCATATGGTAATAGAGATCTTTTATCTTTCCATGTTTTGTTATCATTTCTATTTCTAACTAGTGTCATTAATAATTGCAGCTAAAGAACATCACCCCAACTGATGTTGAGAAGCAACTATTTTATGTGTGTGGTCTAAACTTTGAAATTGAAGTTGATTGCATTGACAGTCAGCCTGATAGCTTTCAGGTTTTTGGCACTCATATGCCAAAGACACAAAGTATGCATCAAAGTACTGGAGGTGGTTTCGAACCTACCAATGCTGAGGTAATGAAGGAGTTACAGGGTTTGAAGCTTTTTGTAGAGACCAAGTTTGAGCAGGTGCTTGCAGCTATTGGTAGGCAGTCAATGAAACTAGAGGAAAATTCAGCAGTATTGTTCTTTTATATAATATAATACTATAGTATATTGTTCAAAGATGCAATATATGCTTATAGGATACTATTCCATTCTTTACTTTTAGTGCATATAGTATTCTTGTAATATACATAATAATAAAAATTATTATTTTCTCATTTTCAGCATAATGTAATGACCCGGTAGGTCATTTTGAGAGTTGTAGTCTCGTTTTCCTATTTACTGCTCATTATGTACTTTATAGAAGTTATGTGACTTGCCGGGGTGGTCAGTTCGGGTCTGGAGAGATTTCGGAATGAATTGAGACATTTAGTCTCAAAGTTGGAAGCTTAAGTTGAAAAGGTTAACCAGATGTTGACTTATGAGTAAACGACTCCAGAATGGAGTTTGATGGTTTCGTTATCTCCATTGGGTGATTTTGGAATTAGGAGCGCGTTCGGATTGTGATTCCAGTCCGTAGTTTAATTAGGCTTGAAATGGCAAAAATTAGAAATTTGGAAGTTTGACTATTACTGGGATTGGATTGTAGTTCCGAGAGTTGGAGTAGGTTCGTAGTATCATTTGCGACTTGTGTGCAAAATGTGGGGTCAATCAGACGTGATTTGATAGGTTTTGGCATCGTTTGTAGAAGTTGGAATTTCCTTAGTTTCAATAGGCTTGAATTGGGGGTGCGATTTGTATTTTTTTGATGTTGTTTGAGGTGATTTGAGGGCTCCACTAAGTTCGTATCGTGTTTTAGGACCTGTTGGTATGTTTGATTAAGGTCCTGGGGGGCCTCAGGTTGATTTCAGATGGTTAACGGATTGAAAATGGGACTTAGTACATTGCTGAAGCTGGGAGTTCTTTAGTGTGATCGCACCTGCGATGGTTCAGCCGCAGGTGCAGTTGGAGTGGCATAGGAGCGAGATTTGGTATGGCCTTGGGTGTATCGCAGGTGCGGAAAGAATTCAGCAGGTGCATACTCGCACTTGCGCATGGAGGATCGCAGAAGCGGAAGAAAGCTTGGGGAGGCTGGTTCGCAGAAGCGGACGAGTTGCGCAGATGCGCACCCGCAGAAGCGGGATTTGCGACCGTAGAAGCGGTTGGTCGGCATTAGTGACTTCCGCATATGCAGATGGTTAACCACAAAAGCGGTGCCGCAGAAGCAGCTAAATGAACCGCATAAGCGAAAAGGCTGGGCAGAACATTTAATTTCAAGGGTTCGTGATTTTTCTTCATTTTGAACATTTCAAGCTCGGGATTAGGCATTTTTTGAGAGGATTTTCGAGGGGTTTCTTGAGGTAAGTACCTTGTATTCATTTTTAATCAATAATCTTGTTTCCCCATTGAATTTCCCACCTAGTTTGTGTGTATTTAAGGTGGAATTTGGGAATTTGAGGCTAGAGATTTGGGGAGTTTGATTTGTGGTTTTGGGTGGCGATTTGGTGTCGGATTTTGGTAAATTTGGTATGGTTGGGCTCGTGGTTGGATGGGCTTTCGGATTTTGTGACTTTTATCGGATTTTGAGATGTGCGCCTAGGGGCCGGCTTTTAAGTCGACTTTTGACTTTGATTAATAACTTAGTATTTTGTTAAGGAATCAATTCCTTTAGTCCATATTGATTGTATCGAACTGTTTGTGGATAGATTCGAGGCATTTGGAGGCTAATTCACGAGTCAAAGATGTGTTGGAGAGGTTGATGACTGAGGCCGAGGGCCTGATTGTGAGGATATTTATGGGATCGGGCTGCACGTCGTAACATGTTTTATTGATTTATGCCATGATTGGCTTGTTATAGCGCTTGGGCTAAAGGAGCCCCTCTAGAGTCTGTACACACCCCCGGTGAGTGTAGGTACCTACGGAGTGTCGAGTGCCAAGCGATTGATAGGAATGGGAGACTGTAAGGAATGAGAGACTGTGAGGTTGGAGTGCATGGGAGGACTAAAGTGACTGTTGCTCTGAGATTTTTCACTTGGTTTCATTACTGTTGTACTTCAGCTGGCATATATCATTGTCATGAAATTTCTGAGAGATATTAATAGAAAGTCAAAACCCAATACGAAAATTCCCAACATCGGGGTGTCACTTAGTACATGAGCGTCTATGCAATACAAGTCTAGAAATAATGTCTATGAAAGACTAAAACTAAATACATAAAGCGGAAAGATAGGGAATGAGAGACAAGGTCTGTGAACGCCGGGCAACTACCTTGGAATCTCCAACGATCAAGCTGCATAAAGAAATCAACATCCACCGTATTCGAAAACACCTGGATCTGCACACGAAGTGAAGGGTGTAGCATGAGTACAACCAACTCAGTAAGTAACAAGACTAAATAATGGGCTGAAAGTAGTGATGAGCTTCACAGATATTTAAACCTGTGTTATTATTATTATTTATTTAAAAGTGTTGGAAATATTTTGAAGTGTCGGCTTTCCTAGTACCACGTTAGGCGCCATCATGACAGGATAGTTTTGGGTCATGACAAGTCAGTATGAGAGCCTAGGTTACATAGGTCTCACGAATCATGAGCAGGTTTAGTAGAGTCTTACGGATCGATACAGAGATGTTTGTATTTATCTTCGAGAGGCTGCCGAACCCTTAAAAAACTTCACATTCTTGTATTCTTGTCATGCTGACTTGTAGATTTCGGTAACTAAACTTCTGCATTCTATTCTCTCACAGATGGTAAGGACACGTGCTACTGAACAGGACGGACAACCACCAGTGCCACCAGCTAAGGCTATGAGAGGTCAAGGCCGCGGTAGGGGCCGCGGAAGGGGCAGAGGTGCAGCTCGTACAACAACTAGAGCAGCACCTGCAGATCCACCAGTCTCTCCAGTGGGGCCAGCACAGGCACCACTTGTGCCCATTGTGATTCCAGGCCTTCAGGAGGCCTTGACTCAGATTTTGATAGTGTGCACCAGTCTTGCTCAGGCAGTTTCTGTTCCGGCTGCGGCAACCACTTCTCAGGATGGGGGAGGTACTCAGACTCCCGCCGCCCGTACACCAGAGCAGGTGATGCAGGGACTTCAGACACCGGGGGTACTAACAGCCCAACCGGTAGTAGTTGCTCATGCATAAGTGGGCCTCGTTATGACTAATGATGAGTAGAGGAGACTAGAGAGATTTGGGAGGCTCCAGCCTCCAGCATTCAGTAGGGCTGAGTCTGAGGATGCCCGGGACTTTTTGGATAGGTGCCAGCGATGACAAGTATTCTGGAGACTAGTGGGGTCTCATTCACTACTTTTCAATTTACTGGGTCTGCCTTCATATGGTGGGAGGCTTACGAGAGGCACATGCCAGTCGGTGCAGCACCACTTACATGGCGTGAGTTCTCCATTCTCTTTTTAGAGAAGTTCGTGCCACAGTCTCGCAGGGAGGAGCTGCGCAGACAGTTTGAGGAGCTACGTCAGGATGGTATGTCTGTGACTCAGTACGAGATGAGATTTTCCGAGTTGGCCCGTCACATAGTTTGGTTGGTTCCCACGGATAGGTAGAGAATTAAGAGGTATATTGATGGCCTCACATATCAGTTGTAGTTGCTTATGACTCGGGAGAGGGTATCTGGTGCTACTTTCGAGAAGGTGGTTGATATTGCTCGGCAGATAGAGATGGTCCATATTCAGAAGCGTGAGGAGAGGGAGGCCAAGAGGCCTCGAGGTTGGGGTGGTTTCAGTGGTGTTTCTTCTGGCAAGTCCTATCACAACAAGGGTCGTCCTAATAGGCCCGCTCATATGGCTCGTCCAGTTCACTGTGGTACATCATCCAGTCATGGTTCGTACAGTGCTCGTCAGGGTCAGTCATCTCTCAGTGCCCTTCCAGCTTAGAGTTTGTCCAATGCTCCATCGATTCAGGATTCATCTATGCCAGGTCCTTCTAGCAGTTATCTCGGTACTCAGGGGCCCCTTCAGTCCCCACCACCAGCACCGACCACCGGGGAGTTGTTTCGAGTGCGGGGAGTTTGGGCATATGTGGAGGCAGTGTCCTCGTCGCCCGGGAGGTACAGTGCAGCAGAGGAGTCTGGCTGTTCATACTAGTTACTTCACCACCCGCCCAGCCAGCTCGGGGTGGGGCCTAGGCAGCTAGAGGTCACCCTAGAGGGGGAGGCAGATCAGGTGGAGGTCAGGCTTGATTCTATGCTATTCTTGCCTGACCAGATGTTGTTACTTCAGATGCAGTTATCACAAGTATTGTCTCAGTATGCCACATGGACGCTTATGTATTTTGTTTACCCTGGTTCCACTTATTCGTATTTATCATCGTATTTTGCTCATTATCCGGATATGCCCCCTGAGTCCTTAGTTGCACTTGTTCATGTATCTATGCTAGTGGGCGATACTATTGTTGTAAACTGTGTATATCAGTCATGTGTAGTGACTATTGGGGATTGGAGACTAGAGTTGGTCTCTTATTGCTTAATATGGTTGATTTCGACGTGATCTTGGATATGGATTGGTTGTATCCATGTCATGTTATTCTGAATTGTCATGCTAAGACCGTGATGTTGGCGATGCCGGGGTTGCCAAGGATTGAGTGGAGAGATTCTCTAGACTATGTTCCCAGCAGAGTGATTTCATTTTTGAAGGCCCAACGGATGGTTGGGAAGGGTTGTTTATCTTATTTGGACTTTGTGAGGGATGTTGGTGTCGATACTCTTCCTATTAATTCTGTTCTGGTGGTGCAAGATTTTCCGGATGTGTTTCCTGCAGACCTACCAGGCATGCGTCCCGATAGGTATATTGACTTTGGTATTGACTTGGTGCCGGGCACTCAACCCATTTCTATTCCACCGTATCGTATGACACCCGCTGAGTTCAAAGAATTGAAGGAGCATTTTCGGGAACTTCTTGATAAAGGGTTTATTAGACCAAGTGTATCGCCTTGGGGTGCACCAGTCCTGTTTGTGAAGAAGAAGGAAAGTACTATACGGATGTGCATCGATTATAAGTAGTTGAACAAAGTTACGATCAAGAACAAGTATCCTTTGCCACGCATTGATGATCTATTTGACCAGCTTCAGGGAGCGAAGGTGTTCTCTAAGATTGACTTGAGGTCTGGGTATCACCAGTTGAAGATTCGGGACTCGGATATTCTAAAGACAACATTCATGACCCATTATGGTCATTATGAGCTCCTTGTAATGTCTTTTGGGCTGACCAACGCCCCAGCAACATTCATGCATCTGATGGACAATGTATTTCTACCTTATCTCGATTCGTTTGTCATAGTATTCATTGATGATATCTTGGTGTACTCTCGTAGCCAGGAGGAGCATTCCTAGCATTTGAGGATTGTGTTGAAGCGGTTGAGGGAGGAGAAGATTTATGACAAGTTCTCAAAATGTGAGTTTTGGATTTGCTTAGTGGCGTTCTTGGGGCACGTGGTGTCTAGTGAGGGGATTCAGGTAGATCTAAAGAAGATAGAGGCGGTTCAGAGTTAGCCTATACCGTCCTCAGCTACAGAGATTCTGAGTGTTCTCGGCTTTACCGGTTATTATCATCGCTTCGTGAAGGTTTTCTCATCTATTGCATCGCCTTTGACCAAATTGACCTAGACGGGTGATCCTTTTAGGTGGTCAGATGACTGTGAGGATCGCTTTTAGAATCTCAAGACTTCCTTGACCACAACTCCAGTTCTAGTTTTGCCTTCAGCTTTAGGTTCTTATACAGTGTATTGTGATGCTTATCGAATCGGTATTGGGTGTGTCTTGATGCAGGAGGGTAGAGTGATTGTTTATACTTCACGTCAGTTGAAGCCCCATGAGATGAACTACCATGTTCATGATTTGGAGTTGGCTATCATCGTTCATGCATTGAAGATTTGGAGGCATTGTCTCTACGGTGTGTATTATGAGGTATTTACCATCACCAGAGTCTCCAACACTTGTCCAAACAAAAGGATATAAATTTGAGGCAGCAGAGATGGTTGGAGCTGCTAAAGGATAATGATATCACTATTCTGTATCATCTTGGGAAGGCCGATGTGGTGGCCGATGCCTTGAGTAGAAAGGCAGTGGGTATGGGTAGCCTTGCATTCATTCTTGTTGGTGAGAGACCTCTTGCAGTTAATGTTCAGGCCTTGGCCAACCAGTTTGTGAGATTAGATATTTCGGAGCCCAGCCGGGTTCTAGCTTGTATGGTTTCTCGGTCTTCCTTATATGATGACATCAAAGAGCGCCAATATGATAATCCCTATTTGCTTGTCCTTAAGGACATGGTTTAACACGGTGATGCCAGAGACATTACTATTGGGGATGATGGGTTGTTGATGATGCATGGTCGGATTTGTGTGCCTAATGTATATGGGCTACGTGAGTTTATTCTTGAAGAGGCCCATAGTTCGCGGTATTCCATTCATCCGGGTACCGCGAAGATATACCAAGACTTGAGGCGGCACTATTGGTAGAGAAGAATGAAGAAGGATATAGTGGGGTTTGTAGCTCGGTGCCTTAACTGTCAGCATGTAAAGTATGAGCATTAGAGACCGGGTGGATTGCTTCAGAGGCTAGAGATTCCAGAGTGAAAATGGGAGCGGATTACCATAGATTTTGTAGTTGGGCTCCCACGGACTTCGAGGAAGTTCGATGCTATTTGGGTGACTATGGATCGACTGACCAAGTTCGCGCACTTCATTCTAGTTGGGACTACTTATTCTTCAGAGAGGTTGACTAAGATTTACATCCGCGATATTGTTCATTTTCACAGTGTGTCAGTGTCCATCATTTCAGGTTGGGGCACGCAGTTTACATCACAGGTTTGGAGAGCTGTGCAGCGAGAGTTGAGCACCCAGGTTGAGTTGAGTACATCATTTCACCCTCAGACGGACGGACAGTCCGAGCGCACTATTTAGATATTGGAGTACATGCTACACGTTTGAATCATTGATTTAGAGGGTTCTTAGGATTAGTTCCTATCGCACGTGGAGTTTGCCTACAACAACAACTACCAGTTGAGCATTCAGATGGCTCCATATGAGGCTTTATATGGTAGATGGTGTCGATCTCCGGTGGGTTGTTTTGAGCATGGGGAGGCTAGTCTATTGGGTACTGACTTGGTTTAGGATGCTTTGGACAAGGTTAAATTGATTCAGGATCGGTTTCGCACGGTGCAATCCAGACAGAAGAGTTACGCCAATAAAAGGTTCGTGATGTTGCTTTCATGGTAGGGGACAAGGTACTGCTCAAGGTTTCACCCATGAAGGGTCTTATAAGGTTCGGGAAGAAGGGCAATTTGAGCCTTTGGTATATTGGGCCATTTGAGGCACCTTAGAGGATTGGAGAGGTAGCTTACAAGCTTGCCTTGCCACCTAGTTTGTTGAGTGTGCATCCAGTATATTCCATGTTTCTATGCTCCGAAAGTATGTCGTAGATCCGTCTCATGTTCTGGATTTCAGCACGATTTAGTTGGATGGTGATTTGACTTATGATGTGGAGCCGGTGGCCATTTTGGATCGGCAAGTTTGAAAGTTGAGGTCAAAGGACATAGGTTCAGTGAAGGTGTAGTGGAGAGGTCATCCAGTTGAGGAGCCTACTTGGGAAACCAAGCAAGAGATACGGAGTACATATCCACGCCTATTTGAGACTTACGGTACGTTTCTAGACATGTTCGAGGATGAACGTTTGTTAAGAGGGGGAGGATGTAACGACCCGGTCGGTCATTTTGGGATTTATAGCCTCGTTCCCCCGTTTACTACTCATTCTATGCTTTATAGATGTTATGTGACTTGCCGGGGTGGTCGGTTTGGGTTCGGAGAGATTTCAGAATTGGGGGTACGATTCGTGTTTTTTATGTTGGTTGAGGTGATTTGAGGGCTCGACTAAGTTCATATCATATTTTAGGACTTGTTGGTATGTTTGATTGAGGTCCCGAGGCCTCAGGTTGATTTCGGATGGTTAACGGATCGAAAATGAGACTTAGTGCATTGCTGAAGCTGGGAGTTCTATAGTGTGATCGCACATGCAAGCGGTTGGCCATAGGTGCGATTGGAGTGGCATAGGAGCGAGATTTGGTATGGCCTTAGGTGTATCGCAGGTGCGGAAAGAATTCCGCAGGTGCAGACTCGCACCTGCTCATGGAGGATCGTAGAAGCAGAAGAGAGCTTGGGGAGGCTGGTCCGCAGAAGCGGACGAGTTGCATAGATGCGCACCCGCAAAAGCGGGATTTGCGACCGCAGAAGCGGTTGGTCGGCATTAGTGACTTCCACATATGCGGATGATTGACAGTAAAAGCGGTGTCGCAGAAGCGACTAAATGAACCGCATAAGCGAAAAGGCTGGGCAGAACATTTAAATTCAAGGGTTTGCGATTTTTCTTCATTTTGAACATTTCAAGCTCGGGATTAGGCGATTTTCGAGGGGTTTCTTGAGGTAAGTCCCTTTTGTTCATTTTTAATCAATAATCTTCTTTCCCCATTGAATTTCCCACCTAGTTGTGTGTACTAAAGGTGGAATTTGGGAATTTGAGGTTAGGAATTTGAAGGGTTTGATTTGGGGTTTTGGGTGGCGATTTGGTGTCGGATTTTGGTAAATTTGATATGGTTGGACTCGCGGTTGGATGGGCTTTCAGTTTTTATAACTTTTATCGGATTTCGAGCCGTGGGCCAGCTTTTAAGTCGACTTTTGACTTTTGATTAATAACTTAGTATTTTCTTATGGAATTGATTTCTTTAGCCCGTGTTGATTGTATCGAACTGTTTGTGGCTAGATTCGAGGCATTTGGAGGCCGGTTCGCGAGGCAAAGGTGTGTTGGAGTAGGGATTTTCACGGCTTAAGGTAAATAACAGTTTTAAATTTGGTTCTGAGGGTATGAAATCCCGTATTATGTGATATGTAATTGGTTTTGAGGTGACGTACAAGTTAGGTGACGGGCGTGTGGGCGTGCACGGTAGGAATTGTGGCTTGGTCAATTCCTAGGAACTGTGTATTTGAATAATCTGTTGTTATCCGTATATTCTCCATGTGTTATAGAAATTGAATTGCAAACCATGTTAGAAATCATGTTTAGACTATGTGTTGGCACTGTAGGGGACCCACAGAGGTCGTGTACTTGTTGAACTATCTACTAAATTGCTGTTTTGTACTCAGTCATAATTTTACTTGTATATTACATCTCAGTCTCTATTGTTCATCATTGATACATTATATCATTTTTGTTTGGGCTGATTATCATGGTTACTTAGAACCCGAGAGATTGGAGAGGTTGATGACTGAGTGAGGCCGAGGGCCTGATTGTGAGGATATTTATGAGATCGGACTACACGCCACAACATATTTTATTGATTTATGCCATGATTGGCTTGTTATAGCGCTTGGGCTGAAGGAGCCCCTTCGGAGTCTGTACACACCCCTAGTGAGCGCAGGTACCTACTGAGTGTCGAGTGTCGGGCGATTGAGAGGAATGAGAGACTGTGAGGTTGGAGTGCATGGGAGGACTGAGTGACTGCTGCTTTGAGATTTTGCACTTGATTTCATTACTGTTGTACTTTAGCTGGCATATATCACTGTCATAAAATTTCTGAGAGATATTATATCTTGTTTCAATTGAAGTTGACATGAATTAACTGTTTTGGCCTTAATTGTCAAATTTGAAAGCATGTCTATCTTTCTATGTCGTAATTTCTATAATTGAACTATATCTGTGAAGCTCGTCACTATTTTCAGTCCATTATTTAGTCTTGTTACTTACTGAGTTGGTTGTACACATGCCACACCTTGCACTTCGTGTACAGATTCAGGTATTTTCGGACACAATGGGTGATGATTTCTTTGGGCACCTTGATCGTTGGAGATTCCAAGGTAGCTGCCCGGTGTTCGCAGAATTTGTCTCTCTTTCCCTATCTTTCCTCTTTATGTATTTAGTTTTAGTCTTTCATAGACATTATTTCTAGACTTGTGTTGTATAGACGGTTATGTACTCAGTGATACCCCGATATTGGGAATTTCCGTATTGGGTTTTGACTTTCTATCCAGTTTTTGAGAGTTTTGATGATTTAAACGTGTGTTATTCTTATTTTTCATTTAAAAGTGTTGGAAGTATTTTGAAGTGTCGGCTTGCCTAATACCACGTTAGGCGCCATCACAACAAGATAGTTTTGGATCGTGACACATACGTAACAGGATAATGATCCTTACTTTGGTGAGATGCATAAAGATTATGACCAGTTTGAAAGGGCGATAGTGGGAATGATCCTGTAGTTATTGGAGATAGCACCCCCAAAGCGCCTTCTAGTATGTAAATCACAGATTTGTTTTTTTTGCCGTTGTTTTTTGAAAATAGTACTCTTGATTATACTTTCATATGTTTAGTGTCTGGTTTTGGTGGGGTTGATTGGGAGGGTGGTGCCAGTGGTGTCAATGTGAAGAATGTCACAGCAAGGCATGGCGTAGTTAATGATGATTTCCGTTCTGGTAAAATGTTGTATATGTAATTTTTTTATTCTTTTTTTATTTATTTAACTTTATGTATTTTGCGTTCACTAACCTTTTTAAAACTTTTTTCAGCCCCCTTTGTAAATGAGCATAATCTCGGCTTGGATTCTAACTTTGAACTGTATGTATCTGCAATTGATCAAATCACCGCCATTACACAACAGACAAAATATAAGCAGCCATCTCATGATGTTAAAAAGTCTGGACCTGCGCCATTGCCATCAGGAATCCCTGCACAGACACGACCAAATATTGTTATTGAGTCTAAAGCTCCTCCTTTACTATAAAATACTGCTCCACATGGTACGATTATTGATGTTACTAATTCTGAAGTTGGTATATAAATGAGAGATTTTTGATAGTTTTTTATTTAAATAGTGATGTTGATAATGCTTTTATGTGTTCAACATCTCAGGTTGATAGTGTTGGTCAAGCGGATATTGGTGGCAGTAATGTGAATTTTCCTTCTGGTAACGTCTTTTATATATATATATATATATATATATATATATATAACTTTTCAGTCTTTTTATTAAATTTCTTAACTTTATATATTTGTTCATTCACTAACATTTTGTAATTTAAGCTCCCTGTCGATACGAGGGTGATCTTGGCTTGGATTTTGATTTTGAATATACTGAGTCTCAACTTGATCTAATTGCTGAAATTACATAAGGAGGGAGACGTAATGTAAATTAATATGGAAATGAACTAACAACTCGTGATATAAATAAGTCTAAACCTGATCAGTCGGTATTAAGAACTGATGTCTAGACACGAACAGATGTTAAAAAAACTCCTGCAGTTTTCACACGGAGAAGGCATCCTGCAGTTGTAAAACAGTCGTCGTATAGGAATGACCGGCAATCTGGTGTTAGTGCAGTTGGGGGATCCTCGAAGGTTATCAAAGGAAGATTTCCATTTGTAAATGACATTTCAGTGGTTGTTGATTATAAACTTACAACTGTATTCTCAAACTTTGTTGAAGCAGACATGCAATTGGGAGAGTGCGTATTTATTTCCATGTACTTCTATTTTCATATTTTCTTAATTTTTGTTGTTATATTTATTATCCATATCTTCTTTTATACGAAATAGGGAAGTGTATTTACCTGGTGATCGGAAGTTAGACCCTTGTTTTGACTTTGAAGTTGAACAGATTGATGATAAGATGTTTTTCCACACATTAAACTATTCTGGCAGGCCGCTATCTAGTTCGGTATGTGTATTGCTTTTTATTTTTGTTTTTGTATTAGTTCATGCATATTGTTAGTGTTAGTCATGTTTTCTTCCTCCCTTTTTAGCAACACTTGAATATTATATTCTACTATCTTAGGAAGAAGGCGAAATATGGAATTAATATGCCAAACAAAGTCATAACTACAGATACTCTTTTTAATAATATCATTCAAAGGGTTTACATAGAATTTGTAAAAGGTGGGAAACAAGATCATTTGATTGATAGATCAGACGATATCATGGAGTACATGAAAGGATTTAGGATGCATTGCAACACTCCATGGCACCAGGTTGATCATGTCCTCTTTCCAGTTAATTTGGCAGAAAAGTGGCATTGGATATTGGGGTGTGTATCATTTCATAAGAGATATTTTTATGTATATGACTCGCTACGTAGTCGGAAGCACAAAAAACTATTCAAAAGGTGGCAGAGGTATATGCTGTGTTGATCCTCCTGTTTCTAGTTAGCACTGAATTTTATAACCAAAGAAGTGACATTGTAGTAGAAAATGGTCTGCACATGGGAAAGGACTTGACTGATCCATTTGAGATTGAACTGATTACAAATCTTCCAACACAACAAAATTCGTAAGAATAGTTACTTTTTTTTACTTTGTTTTCCTTATTCATAGTAACATTTCTCACTACTAATCGATTTTTATATTCTATTCATTTGTTTTATTTCAGAGATTGTGGAGTATATGTTGCATGCTTCGCTGAGTACATTATTGAAGGTCTTCCAATCCCTGTTGCCAATTTTAATGTGGATGGTCTTTGAGCTAGTTTTGGTATACTGTTGTGGCACTATAGGAGGAACAAGCAGTTGCATGGTGAATCAAGTGAATCTGAGGCTCCAGTAGTAACAAAACAGACTCGTGAAAATAAACACAAGAAGTAGTATATGTCTCTTTTTGCTTTTAGTTAATCGTAGCATGAAAACTTTGTAGGATTTTAATAGTTTTTGGTGAAGTATGGTAATTTTCATTATTAGATTGTAAAAACGCTAGCTTTTAAAAGTGTGTTCTAGGAATACAATTATAACAGTACAATATATTGCTATAACCGTCTTAATGTTGGAATTTATCTTCAGTTTGTTTTATTTTGGAAAACTGTAGGAGTTTTACTTACCAGAATTAGGCACGATAAAGCTGCATCTTTTTTCCTCTCGAAGATTCGGATTAGTTGTTGAAGGAGAGGAAGAGTCGGAAAAAAAATTCCTTCATATTTGGCAGATTTTGTTCTTCCATAATGGGCAATTTTCATTTTTCTTTGAACTTGCACGGTTGCAACTTGTTCCCTTCTTGCTGCTGCTATGATTCCTGGAGCCTAGACTATCAACGTGGACGTATATTTCAATAAAGAATTCTCCACAAAAGGGGGTGAAGTTATTCCTCCACTTCTTTCTTAGGCTTCTTCAATAAAGTTGTTGATTTATTAGTAGTGCCTTTCGGAGACAAAATTTTCTTTGCACTTGAAGTCAAGCAATTAGGATCAATATTCCCTCTTTTGATAGCTGGTTGTCTAGGCGATTTCATTTTAGGAGAGACCGGTGGAGTTGTTACTGAAATCTTGACTTTAGTACTACCATTTGTAGTAGGAGGAGCATTGTTAGTTCATTGTAACACAACAACAAAAGTTATTTTTGGAGGTGTCTTTTTAAGATAGTTACGACGTTCAAAAAGAGGAACTATGTTGCTATTTGGTTGAAGAAAAGGGCGACCATTAATTTGAATGAGAAGAAATATTTTTAGAAAGCGAATTAGTTTTGGATTTGTATTAAGAGCAGTTTTTAGTTGTAGTTAAATCTAAGAAATTATGTGTAGATATTGCATTGTTGCACCAGTTGTATTCTGCAAAGATTTTGGTTCATGTATATTAGTGTAGTAGAACTATATACCAATCAGGTATACAAATATACCACTTGGGTATCACGTTATATTTGATTACCTTTTTTCCAGCAACAAATAGATGTAAATACTGGCATGAGTTGCAAGTGTGCTAGTTTTGTTGAGGTATGTACAAATGATGCATTTTTTTGGTGCACCACTAGTATTTCTGCACATATTTTGGTTTAACCATATTAGTGCAATACAACTATATACCAATAAGGTATACACATATACCATTTGGGTATCACATTGTATTTGAGTACCTTTTCTCTACAACTGTATGTAAATGGGTTCCAATTTGTTATACTTCACTACTGACATGAGCTGCAAAGTGCGCCCATTTTGTTGAGGAAGTATGTACATATGTTGCATTTTTTTGGTGGACCGCTTGTATTTCTGCACATATTTTAGTTTAACCATACTAGTGCAATACAACTATTTACCAAATAAGGTATATAAATATACCATTAGGGTATCACATCATCTTTGAGTACCTTTTTTCCCTGTAGTAATTAGATGTAAATGGCTTCCAATTTGTTATACTTTAATACTGACATGAGTTGCAACGTCTGCCCATTTTGTTGAGTAAGTATGTACATATGTTGCATTTTTTGGTGGACCACTTGTATTTCTGCATATATTTTGGTTTAACCATATTAGTGCAATACAACTATATACCAATAAGGTATACAAATATACCATTCGATTATCACATTGTATTTGAGTACCTTTTTGTTATACTTCAATATTGACATGAGTTGCAAAGTGTGCCCATTTTATTAAGGAAGTTGTAACGACCCGATCGGTCGTTTTGAGCATTTACACTTCGCTCGATTGTTTGGGGGCATGAGTAGCTCCGTATAATTTACTATGACTTATGTGAATCGTCGGTTTTGATTTTCAGGTTATTCGGAATTGATTTGAAAGGTTGATTCTCAGCTAGAAGCTTTAAATTTGAAAAACTTGATCAAGTTTGACTTTTTGTGAATTTGAACTCGAAATGGAGTTTTGATGGTTCTGTTAGCTCCTTTGGGTGATTTTGAACTTAGGAGCACATCTGGATTGTGATTCGGAGGTCCGTAGTGGAATTTAGCTTGAAATGACGAAAGTTGATTTTTTTGGAAAGTTTGACCAGGGGATTGACTTTTTGATATCGGGGTCGGAATCCGATTCTAGAAATTGGAATAGGTCCGTAATGTGAAATGTGATGTGTGTGCAAAAATTTGAGGTCAATCGGACGTAATTCGATAGGTTTCAGCATCAGTTGTGGAAGTTGAAATTTCAAAGTTCATAAATTTCGATTTGAGGTGCGATTCATCGTTTCGATGTGGTTATGCATGATTTGAGGCCTTGAGTAGGTCCGTGTTATGTTATTCGACTTGTTATTATATTCTGACGGGGTCCCGAGTGGCCCGGATGAGTTTTGGACAAGGATCAGATCATTTTCACTTAATGTGCAAAGCTGAAGGCTGTTGGTTCTGGTATGATCGCACCAGCGGTTAGTTTGCACAAGTGCGATGGTCGCATAAGCGACAAAGGCATCGCAGATACGAGATGAGAGCAGGAGGAGGAAGACCGCATAAGCGGAGATTTGGGAGCATATGCGATGCCGCAGGTGCGGCAGCTCGAGCACAGGTGCGGAGTTGGAGGGTGTCAGCAGAGGTCGCAGGTGCAATGGGATTTCCACACCTGCGATTGCACAGATGTAGGCAGGGAGTCGCAAAAGTGGAAATGGTGAGGAAGCCGGTCAGCACAGGTGCGAAGTGTTTCCGCAAAAGTGGTGGTCGCAGGTGCGACGAATTATCCGCAAATGCGGAAGTGCTAGGCAGAATGTTATATACAAGGGTTTGCGATTTTGGCTTTATTTTTACATTTACAAGCTCGGATGGAGGCAATATTTGGAACAAATTTCACCATATGAATTGGGGTATGTGTTCTCTACTCGGTTTTGGTTATATTTCATGAATCTATTTTCATTTTTAGCAATAGGTTGATGCATTTAAAGAGAAATTTGAGGGTTTTTTGCCTAAAGTTTCATAATATGAATTTTCGAGCTTTGAATATTGAATTGGAGTCGGATTTGAGTCAAACTAGTATGGTTGGACTCGTAATTGAATGAATTGTTGAATTTTGTAAATTTTGTCGGGTTCCGAGGTGCGGGCCCGGGTTGGGCTTTTCGCCGATTTCGGGTTTTTGATTCAAGATTTGATCTTTTTCGATCAGGATTGGTTCCTTTAGCATTGCTTGATATACTTGAGTTGTTTTTGGTTAGTTTCGAGACGTTCGAAGGTCGGAATGCACGCGATGGCATCTTTGGAGCACTGCTTGGCTTGCTCGGCATTGGTATTTGCTTGTTCGAGCTAAGTAACTCTTCTAATCTTAGTACTGATGGCAAACCCCGAAATACGTGTTATGTGATTGGTATTGAGGTGACATACATGCTAGGTGACGGGCGTGTGGGTGTGCACCATGTGAATTGGGACTCTGTTGTTTCCATGGCACTGTATAGTGGTCCTACTTTGTTGATATCCGTATTTTCATCATGTGATAAAGTAGTTAGGTTGTCAATCATGCTAGATATCATGTTTAGGCATTATGCCGATATTGTTTGGACCCATATTGGTCGTTTCTTACTGTTATCTCACTGATTTCATTGATATTTCGTACTCAGTCATATTTATGCATTCATATCATATCTCAGTCTCAGTTATTTATCGATATATCGTATCATTGTTGTCGGGCTAGTTTCATGACATTGTGAGCCCGTGAGTGAGACTGGAGAGATAAATGACTGAGTGAGGCCGGGGGCCTGCTTGTGAGGATGTTGTCACTATAACACGTGAGTTATCCGTATGATTCCAGATGTTGATATTATAGCACGTGAGTTGTCCGTGCGGCATGTGAGTTGTCCGTGCGATTCCAGCTATTGATAATATGGCATGTGAGTTGTCCATGAAGCACGTGAGTTGTCCGTGCAAATTATAGCGCTTGGGCTGAAAAGAGCCCCTCCAGAGTCTACACACCCCAAGTGAGCAATGCCGACTATAAATAGGGATCATGCTGCACGCCACAACGGGTATGGTATAGCGCTGAGTGTTTGAGTGTGCTCAGCATAGTGAGAGAGAATGCGAGACAGTGAGATTGAGTACTTTGAGAATGTGAGTACACGAGCTCATCATCGAGATGCATTGCATTTGACATGCGTACTTAAGATACATGCATAGAGGAGCATTTCCTTCTGCTACCCAGTTTTGGGGACATTTATGATTTTACATGTATCTTGACATGTAGGCATAGAGAAGTACCTTCCTCAAGCTATCTGAAAATGAAACATCTTACTATTTGTTTAAAGGAGTTTTGGAAAAAACCACAGTTTTCAAACTTACTCGTATATTGGCTTTTCGGTAAAAGATTTGGATTTTTACTGAGATACTTGAAAAAAATGCCTATTTTTTTGGAACTGTGAACGAACTGAGCCTTTTATTTCTGAGTTTCTTCTTTTGTTATTGTACTATGCTATTATGAAATATTGGGGAATATTGGTGTTGAACCCGACCTTTTTGTTAGCTCGTCACTACTTTCAACCTAAGGTTAGGTTTGTTACTTATTGAGTACATGGTGTCGGTTGTACTCATACTATACTTCTGCACCTTACGTGTAGATGTTGGCTGCTGATGTTGCTGTGTTCGATGGGAGCTGGATTTGAAGATGTACCCGCGTCCCGATTGTAGCTGCCTCTTGTTCGTGGTAGCCTTAGATCTATAAAACTCTGGTTATGTACTTTTCAAACAGGCGATGTATTTATTTCATTCCTGCTTTGTAAACTCTATTCTTAGAAGCTCATGATTTGTACTACTAGTTCTTGGGGAATGTATAAGATTCAGATAATTTCTTTACTTAATTGCTTTATTTATTGTTATTGGAATTGGTTAGTGGTTAACTTGCTTACCTAGAGGGTTGGGTTAGGTGCCATCACGACTAGTTAAATTTTGGGTCGTGACAAGGTATTATCAGAGCTCTAGGTTCATAGGTTCTACAAGTCATGAGCAAGTGTCTAGTAGAGTCTTGTGGATCGATATGATGACGTCCATACCTATCTTTGAGAGGCTACAGGACATTTAGGATATATTTCCCATCTTTCTTTCCTTATCGTGCGACATTGATTCAGCTTGATGCATAACTTTTGAATTCCTTCCACGCATTCATATGCACATGCGAGCGCTCGGTATCAGCTGTGCATCACCGTCTTGTGATTCTATGAACGGGGTGCGAGATGTGATTTCTGTGTGCTGATGATGGGCTATTTTGGAGGACTGGAGGCCAGGTTTTGACTGTATCTTGAGCACAGAGATTTTGATTATGTGAGCACGTGCTTTTGGACTTATACATCTGGTAGTGTTCCTATGAGTGGAATTTGTGTCTCGATGAGCGGTAGAATGACTATGTGGTGAGTATGATGTGACTGCGAGATGTGTTCAGATTGTTCAAATGTGATGAGAAGAGTTTACTTGAGATGTAGCAAGGACTATGGGGTGTCTCATTTCTGTCTTAATTTGGCGTATGGTCTCGATTTATGGGTGTGTGGAGGGATGTCTCATGTTGTTGAGTTGTGGAGTGAAGTAGATTCTCATGTATTGTTGATGAGTTCAGAATTGAGAAGATTAAGTGATTGCGTAGTAGTCGTGACTGTGGAAGGGTATAGAGAGATGTCAGTTTGAGGCAGAGCAGATGGGTTATCTCCTGCGAGGTGTCCTGAGGTTGTGTGGTCCTTATGATTTTTGTAGAGAGTTCTCTTTTACTAGTGAATGATATATGTTGCAATTTGAGTTTAGATCGCTTGTGGAAGTTGGATTGACTATTACAAGGGTGAATGCGAGATTTGCAGATAATGTGAAGTAATAGATGGTTTGTGTTACAGGAGCTCAGGAAGGATTTGGTTGAATTTCACTGCGATATTATGGCAGTAATAGAGTATAGGAATTGTGAGTTGTGTGTTTTGATCTATGGCTTTAAGCCAAGTGGGGCAGTCTGCTATTGACGAGTTGATTGCACAATTATGTGTTGTATTGGTTTTGATTTGAGGTATACTGGTGAATCAGCTATGACTGCATGGGTTGAGATTGAGGATGACTCGAGTAAAGGAATTTCTGGATACGGGTTGTATTACACTCTATGGGTATATGGGAATTATGGAATGATTGAGTGGTTAGTCATGAAAGATGTAGTGTGCATGGAGTAAGAATTTGCTTGGTCACGTTAAGGTGGGGTTACTCCTTTGGGTGTCGTCGTGCCAATGGGGCACCAGTCGTTTGGCCCGTTTAGGGTGGTGCAATTGAGATTTGAGTAGAGTGGATCACTTTCTAGAATAGTTCTAATGGATCCAGGAATTATATATAGCAATTGAGAATTTTTAAGATTTGTATATGGCTAGAAACTGGGAGTTGCATTGGATGGTGTCGAGACTTGTGGCATTTTATATCGTTGTGGATTATGCATTTCAGTATCAAGAAGGTGAAGGAAATAATTTTAGGTTCACATAAGGTCTATTTAGAGTGGGTGTCGTGGTTATGAATCTTTGGGGTGCTTAAGAGGGAAGTCAGCAGCTTATGGGCCTTAGGGCGTTGTGGTTTTATACTAGGGTCTCTTGTGTGGTGAATTTTGTTTAAGAGTCGTGGTGTTCCAGCAAGGAGAAGTATCCATTTGAAGGCAATTTGGAAAGGACTTGGAGAAATAGGACAGCGTGGTAGTAGGTTGGATCATCACAGTAACAGATATAATCGGGTCTTTGGGTACTTATGATGTGGCTAGCCTCCACTGGTGTTTTGTTGCAATGCTCTTGGGTTTTGGAGACCTGCGTGGCTGGGTTGAGTTAGAGAGATTCAGTTATGATAGCTTGGTTGTGTGCAAATGGGTTTCGAAGAGTTCTCAATGGTTTCTACCACGGTTCGAGGAGTATATTTCCTACCGACGTGAGGAATATATTGCGTATTGGGATTTTCTCCGGGATGAGATCAAATGGAAGGTTTTTGACTGATCGGGTATGTATTTTACTTGTGACTCAGACTTAATTATGAGATTCTTGTACTCTTCGTAAGATGGCATGGTAGACGCGGTGTATTGCGTGGGATTGAGATTTGCATGTGCAAGGTCACAGTTCAGTTTTAAAGGGAAGGACATAAATTCGTAGGAAGCATGGACGGTTTCAAATGACTAGGCAAATGATATTACTAATCAGTATGGCCTGATGAGAGATGAGTTAGGCATTCTGGCGGTGGAGTTGGGATCAGATATGGTGATTCGTGTGTTCTATGGAATTGGAGACTAGGAGTTCTCAAGAGTAGGTTATTTTTATGGTTGTGGACTGTGAAGTCATGGCCGAAGCTAGCTAGATGATAGTATGTGTTATGATTCAGTCATTGTGGACTTTCAGGGGATTATTTATCTGTTTGTGGGTGACCAGAGTTGATTTGGGGTCCATTGGTAGTCCCAATTAGGATGTGTATTCTACACCGAGTTGGATTAGTTATTGTTAAGAGATGTGTCATTCGGTTGTTGCTGAGCTTAGGCGTGTCCTGAAATAATCTATGAGTTACTCTTCTATGCTATGATGAGTTGTGATTCGTTGGTTATAAGCACCCCTGGTGCGGTTCTATTTGGGCTTTATAGTGAAATTTGAGTGAGATGAGTATTTGAGTATTGCGTGATTGTTTGAATGTTGGCTATGTTCTTTCCGGATTGTGGTATTGTGTTATTTGCTCTCCGGGGTTACGGTAATGCACTTTGGGTACTTGATGTCGAATTTCGCGTGGTTATTAATTTTGAGCATGGTGGCTGAGGTATTTCATATGGACCAGTATTTGGATGGGGTCACGCATTTCATCGGAGTTATGTTTAGATATGATCCCTTGTGTTAGATTTGTGTGTTTTGGTTCTACGGTGTGTGATAGGTTCTTAGCATCGCGTTGGGGTGGTACTTGTTGAGCTTGAGGGACAGTTCTCCCGTCTGAATCAGTTTTCCATGATTTGAGTATATTTGGAATGTTGCTTATTGGTGCACGGATTGCACGGGTTATGGCTTTAGATTGTATTGATGTATCATGTCACTAGAGTGGTCGGGTTGAATTAGATGAGGTCATTGGACCTAGAACGGATACTATCGGAATTGATTACAGCATGGTTGGAACGATAATATCGAAAGTTAGCATAGAAATTTGCTATAGTTCTTGTCGAAGGATATGGAGTACCATGACTTGTCGATCTGATGAATGATTATGAGTTCTGCATGTTTCTTTCATTATTGGCAGTGTATGAAGGTTTAGAATGAGGTTTTGTTTGATATGAGGATGTTACCGGTATTGGGTTTATTAGAGCAGCTACTGTGATTAGAAATCTTTGTTTCGAGCATTTTAAGCTATGTGGTATTTGAGTTTTGAGTATTTGAGTTATGGTTATGGCTTTTGGTACAGCTTGTTTAGACTTATACAGTGTGTAGGTTGCAGATTCAGATCTTATAAGAAATTCCGGATGTTGGAAATTGGATTTGAAGGCTTATGGGCTAGGTTGAATTGAGAAATTTCAGTTATGTTGTGTTATCGGACATGTATGGGATAGGGTGACGTGGGGTCACCCCCGGGTATGTGCATGGTAAGGTTATACGGCGGATTGATGGCTTTGAGAACAACTCTAGACATGTTCGAGGACAAACGTATGTTTAAGTGGGGGAGGATGTAACAACCCGACCGGTCGTTTTGAGCATTTACACTTCGCTCGATTTTTTAGGGGCATGAGTAGCTCCGTATGATGTATTATGACTTATGTGAATCGTCAGCTTTGGTTTTCAGGTTATTCGGAATTGATTTGAAATGATGATTCTCAGCTAGAAGCTTTAAATTTGAAAGAGTTGACCAAGTTTGAATTTTTGTGAATTTGAACCCGGAACGGAGTTTTGATGGTTCTGTTAGCTCCGTTGGGTGATTTTGGACTTAGGAGCGCATCCGGATTGTGATTCGGAGGTCCGTAGTGGAATTTGGCTTGAAATGGCGAAAGTTGAATTTTTTCGAGGAGTTTGACCAGGGAGTTGACTTTTTGATATCAGGGTCAGAATCCGATTTTGAAAATTGGAATAGGTCCGTAATGTGAAATGTGACGAGTGTGCAAAATTTGAGGTCAATCGGACGTAATTCGATAGGTTTCGGCATCGGTTGTGGAAGTTGAAGTTTCAAAGTTCATAGAATTCGATTTGAGGTGCGATTCGTCGTTTTGATGTGGTTATGCATGATTTGAGGCCTCGAGTAGGTCCGTGTTATGTTATTGGACTTGTTAGTATATTCGGACGGGGTCCCGAGTGGCCCGGATGAATTTTGGACGAGGTTCGGATCATTTTCACTTCATGTGCAAAGCTGAAGGCTGCTGGTTCTGGTATGATCGCACATGCGGTTGGTTTGAGCAGGTGCGATCAAAGGCCTCACAGATGCGAGATGAGAGCTGGATGAGGAATACCGTTGAAGCGGAGATATGAGAGCATATGCGATGCCGCCGATGCGACAGCTCGAGTGCAGGTGCAATGGGATTTCCGCACCTGCGATTGCGTAGATGCGATGGGATTTTCGCACCTGCGATTGCGCAGATGCGATGGGATTTCCGCACCTGCGATTGTGCAGATGTGGGCAGGGAGTCGCAGAAGTGGAAATAGTGAGGAAGTTGGGCAGCACAGGTGCAAAGTGTTTCCGCAAAAGCTGTGGTCGTAGGTGCGACGAATTGTCCGCAAATGCGGAAGTGCTAGGCAGAATGTTATATACAAGGGTTCACGATTTTGGCTTCATTTTTACATTTTCAAGCTCGGATTGAGGCGATGTTTGGAGCAAATTTCACCATATGAATTAGGGTAAGTATTCTCTACTCGGTTTTGGTTATATTTCATGAATCAATCTTCATTTTTAGCAACTGGTTGATGAATTTAAAGAGAAATTTGAGGGTTTTGTCCTAAAGTTTCATAATATGAATTTTCGAGTTTTGAACATCGAATTGGAGTGGGATATGAGTGAAACTAGTATGGTTATACTCGTAATTGAATGAGTTGTTGAATTTTGTAAAATATTTTGGGTTCCGAGGTGTGGTCCCGGGTTGGGATTTTGGACTATTTCGGGCTTTTGATTCAAGAATTGATCTTTTTCGATCGGAATTGGTTCCTTTAGCATTGTTTGATGTACATAAGTTGTTTTTGGTTAGTTTCGAGCTGTTCGGAGGTCAGAACGCTCGGGATGGCATCTTTGGAGCACCGCTTGGCTTGCTCGGCATTGGTATTGGCTTGTTCGAGGTAAGTAACTCTTCTAATGTTAGTGCTGAGGGTATGAAACCCTGAAATACGTGTTATGTGATTGGTATTGAGGTGACTCACATGCTAGGTGACGGGCGTGCACCATGTGAATTGGGACTGTTGTTTCCATGGCACTGTATAGTGGTCCTACTTTATTGATATCCGTGTTTTCATCATGTGATAAAGTAGTTAGGTTGTCAATCATGCTAGATATCATATTTAGGCATTATGCCGATATTGTTTGGACCCATATTGGTCGTTTCTTACTGTTATCTCACTGATTTCATTGATATTTCGTACTCAGTCATATTTATGCATTCATATCATATCTCAATCTCAGTTATTTATCGATACATCGTATCATTGTTGTCAGGCTAGTTTCATGACATTGTGAGCCCGTGAGTGAGACTGGAGAGATTGATGACTGAGTGAGGCCGGGGGCCTGCTTGTGAGGATGTTGCCACTATAACACGTGAGTTGTCCGTGCAACACGTGAGTTGTCTATGCAATTCCAGATGTTGATATTATAGCACGCGAGTTGTCCGTGCGGCACGTGAGTTGTCCGTGCAATTCCAGATATTGATATTATGGTGCTTGAGTTGTCCGTGCAACACGTGAGTTGTCCGTACGGATTATAGCGCTTGGGCTGAAAGGAGCCCCTCTGGAGTCTCCACATCCCCAGTGAGCGCAGTCGACTATAAATAGGGATCGGACTGCACGCCGCAACGGGTATGGTACAACGCTAAGTGTTTGAGTGTGCTGAGCATAGTGAGAGAGAATGTGAGACATTGAGATTGAGTACTCTGAGAGTGTGAGTACATGAGCTCATCATCGTGATGCATTGCATTTGACATGCGTACTTGAGATACATGCATACAAGAGCATTTCCTTCTGCTACCCAGTTTTGGGGACATTTATGATTTTACATGTATCTTGACATGTAGGCATAGAGAAGTACCTTTCCCATGCTATCTGAAAATGAAACATCTTACTATTTGTTAAAAGGTGTTTTGGGAAAATCACAGTTTTCAAACTTACCCGTATATTGGCTTTTCGGTAAAAGATTTGGATTTTCACTGAGATACTTGAAAAGAAATGCCTATTTTTCTGGAACTGTGAACGAACTGAGCCTTTTATTTCTGAGATTCTTCTTTTGTTATTGTACGATGCTGTTATGAACTGTTGGGGAATATTGGTGTTGGACCCGACCTTTTTGTTAGCTCGTCACTACTTTCAACCTAAGGTTAGGTTTGTTGCTTATTGAGTACATGGGGTCGGTTATACTCATACTACACTTCTGCACCTTGCGTGCAGATGTTGGCTACTGATGTTGTTGTGTTTGATGAGAGCTGAATTTGAAGATGTACCTGCGTCCCGATTGTAGCTGCCTCTTGTTCATGGTAGCCTTAGATCTATAAAACTCTGGTTATGTACTTTTCAAACAGGCGATGTATTTATTTAATTCCCGCTTTGTAAACTCTATTCTTATAAGCTCATGATTTGTACTACCAGTTCTTGGGGAATGTATAAGATTAAGATAATTTCTTTACTTAATTGCTTTATTTATAGTTATTGGAATTGGTAAGTGGTTAACTGGCTTACCTAGCGGGTTGGGTTTGGTGCCATCACGACTAGTTGGATTTTGGGTCGTGACAGAATTATGTACATAAGTTGCATTTTTTGGTTCACCACTTGTATTTCTACACATATTTTGGTTTAACTATATTAGTGCAATACAGCTATATACCAATAAGGTATACAAATATACCATTTGAGTATCACATTGTATTTGAGTATCTTTTTTCCCTGCAGTAACTACATGTAAATGGATTCCAATTTGTTATACTTCTATACTGACATGAGCTGCAAAGCGTGCCCATTTTGTTAACGATGTATGTACTTATGTTGCATTTTATTGGTGGACCACTTGTATTTTTGCACATATTTTGGCTTAACCATATTAGTACAATACAACTATATACCAATAAGGTGTACAAATATACCATTAGGGTATCACATTGTATTTGAGTACTTTTTTGTTATACTTCAATTTTGACATGAGTTGCAAAATGTGCCCATTTTATTAAGGAAGTATGTATAGATGTTGCATTTTTTTGGTTCACCAGTTTTATTTTTACATATATTTTGGTTTTACCATATTTGTGCAATACAACTATATACTAATAAAATATACAAATATACCATTTGGGTATCACATTGTATTTGAGTACCTTTTTTTCCTGCAGTAACTACTTGTAAATGGCTTCCAATTTGTTATACTTCAATACTGACATGAGCTGCAAAGTGTGCCCATTTTGTTGAGGAAGTATGTATATATGTTGTATTTGTTTGGTGGACTACTTGTATTTCTGCACATATTTTGGTTTAACCATATTAGTGCAATACATCTATATACCAATAAGGTATATAAATATACCATTCGGGTATCACATTGTATTTGAGTACCTTTTTGTTATACTTCAATATTGATATGAGTTGCAAAGTGTGCCCAATTTTTTAAGAAATTATATACAGATGTTGCATTATTTTGGTGCACCACTTGTATTTCTGCACATATTTTTGTTTAACCATACTAGTGCAGTAATTAGATGTAAATGGCTTCCAATTTGTTATACTTCAATACTGACATGAGTTGCAAAGTGTGCCCATTTTGTTGAGGAAGTATGTACATATGTTGTATTTTTTTGGTGGACCACTTGTATTTCTGCACATATTTTGGTTTAATCATATTAGTGCAATACAACTATATACCAATAAGGTATACAACTATACCATTAGGGTATCACATTGTATTTGAGTACCTTTTTGTTATACTTTAGTATTGACATGAGTTGCAAAGTGTGCCAATTTTATTAAGGAAGTTTGTATATATGTTGCATTTTTTTGGTGCACCACTTGTATTTCTACACATATTTTGGTTTAACCATATTAGTGCAATACAACAATATACCAATAAGGTATACAAATATACCATTTGGGTATCACATTATATTTGGGTACCTTTTTTCCCTGCAGTAACTGCATGTAAATGGCTTCCAATTTGTTATACTTCTATATTGACATGAGTTGCAAAGCGTGCCCATTTTGTTAATGATGTATGTATAGATGTTGCATTTGGGGTACCACTTCTATTTCTGCACATATTTTTATACCAATAAGGTGTACATATATATCAAGAAGGTATACATATATACCACTTGGGTATCACATTATATTTGTGTGCCTTTTTCCTGCAGCAACTAGATGTAAATGCATCCCACTTTTATGTACTAAAATAGCAAATAAACAGATTTTTATTGAAAACACAAGTAGCAATATAAATTTTTTGCAAAAAGTAATTTGGCAAAGAATCACCATACCAAATATATGTCTAGTGCAAGACATGCATTTTATTTCTTTGCAATTCAAATGATATAATTCTACGATATATGAGTTCTATAAAAATATTGAAGCATTATATCAATCTCTCTTTGGAATATTTCGGCACGTTCCCCGGTTGTATTCTTTTTTTCCCCCAACAGTGCACATATAACTGTATTTCCTTCCCAACCTCCTATACCTCTCTTCTTTTTAGGTCTTTCTGATTTGATTTTTCCTTTTGGTGGCAGTACCACCTACCAAGAGACATGTTCTAGAATTTACCATGTTGTTTCATCCAGCAAAGGGCTTATTGGTATCTCATATATTTTTAGCAAGTAGTCTATGTTGTAGTAATCCAAGCAATACTTGTATGAATCCATATGAAATTTTTGTATAACTGCCATTGCATGTGGACATGGAATATCGTCTAGCTAAAACCTTCCACAAGTGCAGTTTTTTAATGTAGGCACACCACATTTCTTGTTTGGCCATCAATTACTAAATGTAAGAATTGAGTTGATGGCAACACCTAATATAATTTTAATTAAGAAAATTCATTAGCTGTATGAATTAATAGTATTTTTAATAACAATATATTGTTGTTTAGTGAAATCTCTAAGGTGCAAAAGTAAAACTATAATACATGCAGTGTTTTTATGATTCTGAAAATGCATACCATCATTGTCTGTGATAAGATAGTATTATCTACCAATATTTTTTCATACTTTACACCGATCTTCATAAATAATTCCACGACATCCTTCCGATTGGTGTAATTCCATTTCTGAATCAATGTCATCATAAAGTCAAGCAAATTCACAACTGGGAGGTCTCTTGCGTGCTTGTTTGCTTCATTTACTGATTCTGCAATATTCGATGTCATAGTCATGGTTTTATTTGTCTTGGAATGTGCCCGGGACCATTTATCATATCCAATATCTATAAGGTATATTTTCACTCTACTATCAATAGCTTCTAACTCTACCATATGCTTGTTGAATATTTCAACAGTGTATGCTCTTGCTAATGCAAAGTATACTTCTTTGATTTATTTTTGGCTCTTCCTAAGTTCGTCTTTATGTTGTTCCACAAATGGAACAATTAAAGTTGCTCTCCATATACTATCATGAATGTATGATACAATGCACATTCCCTCTCTTTGTCCATAGGTTTCTCTGAACTGCACGAAGAACCACACCCACGATGCATTATTTTCCGAATCAACAATTGCATATGCGAGGGATAGAATTTGTCCTGTAAAACCAAAGGAAACAATATTAGTTACAACACACAATATTAATATAACATTTCATATAATAGTATAGTCATAAGTAGTTACAGGTATGTAGCAAAATAATTATATACTCTATTGGTATACTTGTATACCATATTGGTATCATATGATATTTGAAGATCTTTTTTGTTGCTTTAACTGAATGTAATTAGATTGCATTTTTAAAATAGTAAAGTACATCACTTATTCAATACTGATTTTGAGACAATTTTTTTTTTACCCTTTTGCGTCTTGCGTGGAAGCCGTGAGTATGGTCCCTCTGTATGTTGACTTTAAAAATCTTCCATCAATTACAATTGTTGGCCTACAATAGATCCAGCCTCTAATCGATGCATATATAGCTATGAATGCATACAAGAAACTCACATCTACTTCAATGTGTAGTCGTGTCACTGATCCTGGGTTAGCGTACTCTAACATGTAAAGATATGTTGGTATTTTCTTGCATGACTCACTTGGTGTTCCTCTCAACAATTGCATTGCTTTTTCTTTTGATTTCCATGCTTGCATGTAACTTAAGTCCATACCATATGCTTTTTGGATGTCTCTCTGGATATCTGTTGGTGTATATATAGTTTTCGGGTCAAGAAGTTTATCTTGTACCACAAATACAACAAAAGATGAGGCAGCTTGCTTTTGTGAACAAAATCTCTTATCATTTAAACAACTGTGGATAAAATTAAAATCCGTCACTTTGAAAAGATTTGATGCTCGTAGGCTTGGTGCTTTAAGTCTCCAAGTGCATCTTTCATCGCGCAATCAAGGGTATACTTGTTTATAATACAAATATAGTTATGTATCATGTTTTACTGATAAAAAACACACACACAAATCAGTACAATTCTATACTCACATAGTATACTCATATATCATACTTATATACTATATCAGTATCATCTTTTACTGATAAAAAATACAGACAAACCAGTACAATTCTATACTCACATAGTATACTGATTTAGCATACATACATACTATATCGGTATAATGTTTTACTGATTAAAAACACACACACAAACCAATACAATTATATAGTCACATAGTATACTCATATAGCATACTTATATACTATATCATTATTATCTTTTACTGATAAAAAAACATAGGCAAACCAGTACAATTATATACTCACATAATATACTAATTTAGCATAAATATATACTATATTGGCATCATGTTTTACTGATTAAAAAACACACACAAAAACTAGTACAATTCTATACTCACATAGTATACTCATATAGCATACTTATATACTATATCAGTATCATCTTTTACGGAATTCTAAGTTCAATATTTGTCCGCTCTCTAAACTAAACACTCCCAACGGCTATATCCTATCAGTACCTGTGAACGGCACGCCCCACCTCATGGAGGCCCCAGGCGGTGGCTATATGGTGCGTCTGGAACATCAAAATGATCCTCCTGAAGCGGCGAAACTCACCCAAGGAACCGTACAAGCAAAAAAATTATACGCGGTCACTGTGATAACAGCTAATAACTCTGCTCTGACCTTAAGTTGACAAGAACAAGAAGCGGTAATTGCACAAAGAATCACCCACAATGGGATGCCGACTGTAATTTTCAAAGATAAAGACTACTATGGTGTGATGGCAGAAGAACGTACTCTGGTTGGAAGATTTCTGAAAATCAGGCCCCAAATTGATAAAATTAGGGCTCAATTATCTAAGAAAATTGCTCTAAAAGGCACAGTCAAAATTGGGGTCTAAGATAACTACAATGTATTCTTGCATTTTACAAATGATGAAGATTTTGATTTGATAAGGTTCAAAAGGGTGGTGGAAATCGGAGGCACTCAAATGTGGATACAAAAATGGACTCCAGATTTTAAACCAGATGAGGATTTGCCGATTGCTACTATTTGGGCATTGTTACCTGAACTTCCATTCCACATGCACAATTGGCAATATGCTGAACAAGTCATTGGATCTGCAGGAATACCTCTAGAGCTGGATATTGCTACAAGATCCAAAATAAGACCAAGTATGGCCAAGGTTCGAGTGGAGATCGATCTGCTTAAACCCCTACATACTTCAGTCTATGTAGGAGATGAAAATGAGAACACTCCTCTAAATGGTTATGTTCAAAAGATTGAATGGGAAAATGTCCCTAAATATTATAAACACTGCAGAAAACTAGGACATTCCCTGATTAACTACTGGGTAGTTGAAAAAAAAAAACAAGAGGAGAGCGAAAGAAAAAAGAATGAAATATGGGAATCAAGTAGAGGGAAACAAAGTGAGGAGATCAAAGATAAGATGGAATTAAAAAAAAGATGAAGGCAATGAAGAGGAGAATTGGCAAGTTCCAAACACTAAAATAAATAGAAAAAAGAAACTAAACAAAATTACATAAGGGAAGCAGATTGCGAACAAAAAAGACAATGGACAAAAGGATGAGATGAGGAAGGATGGCGTACAAGAAAATAACATGCCACAAGCCCCAATCAGCATTGAAGATCAGAAGGAAAAAGAATACATTGCTCATGTTAAGAATAAGAAATATGACAGAAAGAAAAAGAAGAAAATGATGCCAAAAAAGAAAAGCTGTGTGATGTTCAAGCCCTCGGTGAAAAAGAACAAGAAAAACATGCCCGAGACTGTTACTGGAGGTAAAACAATAGCTTTAAATACTGTCATTGAAGATAGTCTTAAGGAATTAGGGGTGATGGAGAACAATAATACGATGAATATTGAGAATAATCAGAAAGCGACCTCTAAGGTCAGTTCTGATAATGTAGAAACGGTGGATGAAAGCAATCCTATTGAAGCTGAGGATATCAATTACAACAGGAAAGAAGGAGACCAACAACTTGAAAAAGAATATATTAGAACCAACTCTATGATGTCTAGTCAAGACTCGGGGAGTGTCAATATGAGGGAACCAAACAACAATCAAGGGGTCTCTAATACACAGTCAGAGTCCTTGCCATCAGAAATCAAAAAGCACCCTGGAATTCAAGTTGTTGTGGACCTTGGTGGATACAACATTAAGGAGAAGAGAATGCAAGACAATAGCAGGACTGTTGAGGAAGGAGCTGGAAATTCTAGTATGTCTCTTTCAATCAACAGTGCAAAAACTTTCAACAAACAACCTGACGACCCGGCTGAAGCTCACTTAAAAGAGATATTCAACAAACAGGGAATCTCTTCTGTTAAAAGAGGCAGAAGCAGAAACAGGAACACTGGAAAAAACAAAGAAAAAATGCATCCTTCCTCCAGGGGAAGGAGTCAAAGTTGATCCACTATTTTCTATATTCCATGATTAGTGCAATCATATAGAATATAAGGGGAGTGAGGTCTAAGAAGGCCTTACCTAGGTAGAAAAATCTTTATCATATCAACAACACAGACTTTGTAGCCATCATGGAACCTTTCATCAACAAGAATAATATTGAAGGATACATGAGATACTTGGGCTTTCAGCACTATCAGGCTAACACAAACGGGCAGTTTGGTGATTTTGGAAACAAAACTATAAAACTGTTATCATTGCCAATGAGGAATAACAAATGACTATTAAACTCAATCATGCTTTACAGGATATGAAGCTCAACATAATAGTTGTCTATGCTAAATGTACAGCTAGTGAGAGAAAAGAATTATGGACCAGTCTTGAAGATACACATTCAGTCATCAATGGTCCATGGTGTATTGGTGGTGATTTTAATGTTATCATGGATCCGGATGAAAAGTTGGGGGGCAATCCTCATAGAATGGCTAGAAGCTTCGACTTCTCCAACTGTATGGACCACTGTGAGGTAGCAGAACTTGGATTTATTGGCCCTAAATATACATGGGGTAATACTTGGAGACCAAGGAAAAGAGTTTGGAAGATACTTGATAGAATCTTCATCAACGACACTTGGGCTCAACTTTTTCAGAAATGCAGTGTCAAACATCTTACCAAGTTGGGCTCCGACCATAGACCTCTATTGTTCAAATCTCAGGACAACCAAACAACTAAGATCAATTATTTTAGATTTCTTAACTTCTGGACTAAGTAGCTAGATTTTTATGAGTTGGTTAAAGAAGTATGGGACACTCCTGTTCAGGGCAACCCCATGTGGAGGCTTCATCAAAAGCTGAAAATTCTTAGTAACAAACTATCGCAATAGTCCAGAGAAAGCATTGGTAATGTTTATGACCAGGTGATCAAGTGAAAAACAGAAGTGGAAGCCTAGACCAAGTGAGTAATACAGAGGTGAGCAGGGAGAACCTCAACAAAGTCCAGACAGAGTACATTAAATGACAACCAATGCAAGAGTCTTTGCTAAAATAAAAATCACAGATTCAATGGTTCGAAGAAGGTGATTGCAACACAAAATACTTTCACAGTGTTATAAGGGAAAGGAGAAGGAAGATTCAGATTCACAGAATCAAAAATCAAAAAAGGAATTGGGTTAGAAGTGAAGAAAAGATTACGAAAGCTACTATCAAATATTATGAGAAACTCTTTAATCTCCCTAAAAAGGAGTTGAAGATGGATATCATTGAATGCATCCCCAACATTATTACTGATGAAGAAAATGATATTCTGACCGCAATGCCTACTGAAGAGGAAATAAGGGAGGCAGTCTTCAACATTTATAACGATAGTGCTGCTGGCCCGGATGGTTACAATAGGGCTTTTTATCATAGCTGTTGGGATATTATTAAATATGATATCATCCAGTTTGTTCAGGCTTTCTTCAATGGCACTCAACTCACTAAGTATTATTCTCATACATGTCTTGTGCTTATCCCTAAAGTTGAAGCTCTGGAGACTTTCTCTGATCTAAGACCTATTAGTCTTAACAATGTCTCTAATAAAATTATCTCCAAAATCTTGTCCAGAAGATTGAATCCGTTCCTTCCTAAACTGATTTTCAATAACCAAAGCGGTTTTGTCAAAGATAGATTGATCACTGAAAATGTCCTTCTTGCTCAGGAAATTGTTCAGGGTATCAACGACTACAACAAGGGTGGTAATATTGTTATTAAATTGGATATAGAAAAATCTTACGATAGGATGTCATGGGATTTCATTAATGCTGTGATGAGAAAATTTGGATTCTCCGAGAAATGGATCAACATGACTGGAAACTTTCTTCCCAATGTTTAGCATTCCATTATTATCAATGGCACCAGGAATGAATTTTTTACTTCCTCCCAAGGGCTGAAACATGGTGATCCTCTGTTTCCATCATTATTCATTCTGGGATCAGAAGTGCTGACAAGACTTCTCAACAAACTTCACGAGAATGAAAAATTTACTCCTTTCACAATGCCCGCTAGAGGACCTCAAATTAATCACCTCGCTTATGCAGATGATATAATTATTTTCTCAGCAGGTAACAACAAGTCGATCAGGCTGATCGTGGAGAAAATTCATAAATATGATAAGTCATCAGGCCAGAAGCTCAATGCAAACAAGAGTTTTTTCATCACTGCTCCAAATACTAAAGCAGGGAGAATCAATAGAATCAGAAATGTCACCAGGTTCATGGACAAACAATTTCCTTTTAATTATTTGGGGTGTCCTATATACGTGTGGAGGAAGAAAATCTGTTACTTTGAGCAGATGGTTGCAAAGATAGTAAAGAGGATCAGTGGTTGGCAAGGAAGATTGTTATCTTACGGAGGTAAGGTGTTCATCATTGAGAATGTGTTACAATCCCTCCCTTTATACACCCTCTCTGCTATGAGCCCTCCAAAATCTACTCTTAAACTCATTGAAAAATATTTTGCGAGATTCCTTTGGAGATCAATTGGTGACAAGAATACATTTCACTGGAGTTCCTGAAAAATTTGTGTTTTCCTAAGGAAGAAGGTGGTATTGGAATTAGGAGAATGGAGGACATCAACGAAATTTGTAACATTAAAAGATGATGGAGGTTCAGAATATGTCCATCCTTATGGGCTGACTACCTTCGAGCTAAATATTATATTAGAGCCCATCCAGTTACTAAAGCTATTGCCTATAGCAATTCTCATTCTTGAAAAACTCTTCTTCATGTGAGAGACAAAGCAGAAAAAAATATTCTTTGAAATATTAACACAGGGAACTGCAACTTTTGGTGGGACAACTGGACAAGTAAAGGACCACTTGCTAAAGTGGTCAATCATACTAACACCTCTGGTAAGGTTCAAGTTTCACAATTCCTCAGGAACAATGAGTGGAATATTGACAAATTGGAACAATTATTGCCCAATCATATTATTCAGCATGTCATCAATATTACTAGAGGAAGGAAAAATCATAATGATCTTGTAATTTGGGGTCTTACAGAAAATGGGCACTACTCTAATTATCGGCTTGGCATATAATTAGAACTACTAAACAAAAAAACCCCTTGGTGGGAAAAGTTTGGCATGATTGTATTCCCTTCAAAATGTCCTTCCTTGTTTGGAGGATGATTCAGAAAAAGCTCCCCTTTGATGACACCATTAGGAAGTTTGGTAATCAACAAACTTCAATGTGCAATTGCTGCAATAATTCACAATGTGAAAGCATCATGTTTTCATTGATAGTGAGGCTGCTAGGGACTTATGAAAATTCTTCGGAAATCCTCTGGGAATCCAGCATCACTCTGGTTCCATTAGTAGTGTTCTCACTAAATGGTGGCAGAGGAAACCAAAGAATATAGCCCATAAGATGACTCTACACATCCTCCCTATTACTATCTGTTGGGAATTTTGGAGAAGCTATACTTCTTGCAAGTTTGGAGATGGAAAGAAATTTGTCCAGTACAAGATGAAGTCGCAGATCATCTCGACCACTAATGCTACGAATAACAGAAAATATCCCTCTCTTATGACTCATAATCTTTGGTATAAGAACTGTGAGATGATTGAGCGTCTGAAACCTATTCCAATATGGAAAAGTGTGCTATGGGAGATGCCCCATCATGGTAAATTGAAGTTGAATACATATGGAAGCTTTAACAGGCAGAATGGGAAAGTAGGGATTGGAGGAATTCTGAGAAATGAGGAAGGAGGTTTTGTCATGGCCTTCTCGATTCCTATTTACTGTAGTAGCAGCAGCGGGGCAGAACTAAAGGCCATCAAATTTGGTTGTGAATGGTGCAAAAACAAAGGAATTACTAACTTCATGGTGGAAATTGACTCAATGGTGATCTGGGACATGCTGCAAAACCAAAAACTGGACAATAACATTCTTAGAAAAAAGGCTGAGGACCTCAATGATATTCTGGAAAAGAACAATGCATTTATCAACCATTGCTTTCGTGAACCAAATCAGGTGGCAGATTGGTTCGCTAGGGAGGCCACCACATCCACTAAAGGCATCATTCACACTGATTTCCTACAATTTCCAAGGGCGGCCAAGGGGCCTTTCTTCATGGATATGTGGTAGGTTCCTTCTTTTAGAATTAGATATGAAAAATTAATTTTTTTTGTAAGTTAATTCTGTGAATAGTGAGAGGAAATGGTCTAACAAATATTTTTGCCCATAGACTCTTCCTCTCTCATGGTAGGAAAGGCATCCAAGAGGTAAGGTTTTATGTCCCCCTCGGTTGTATTTTTTGTTTATATAATAGACAAGGTAGGGGTCTAGCCAAACCCCCCAACACCACAGGAGATGAAAACCTGGGTGGTTGGCTTTTATTAAAAAAAAGTATCATCTTTTACTGATAAAAATACAAATAAATCAAGATAATTCTATACTCACATAGTATACTGATTTAGCATACTTTTATACTATATCTATATCATCTTTTACTGATAAAAAAAAAGTACACACACAAACCAATATAATTTATAGTTACTGTAATGACCCGACCGGTCGTTTTGGGAATTAGCGCGTTGTTCGGTGGCTTAAGGTATCAAGAAGCTTCATAATGTGTATTATGACTTGCGTGTGTGGTTGAGATTGGTTTTCAGATGATTCGAGATTTAATTGAAAGAGCAATTCTTTTTTCAAAGCTTAAATAAAAAGAGTTGACTGTAATTTGACTTTTTGTGTAAACGACTTAGAGAATGGAATTTTTATGGTTTCAATAATTTCGTATAATGATTTTGGACTTAGGCGTGCGTCTGAATTTGGATTTGGAGGTCCGTATGGTAATTTGAAGCATTTCGACAAAAAATAAAAAATTAAAGTTTTGGAAGGTTGAGAGGTTTGACCGAGAATTGACTTTGGTGATATCAGGGTCAGATTTTGATTTCGAGAGTTGAATTAGCTCCGTTATGTCATTTGGAACTTGCATGCAAAATTTAGCGTCCTTCCGGGTTGATTTGATATGTTTCGGCGCGAGTTTTAGAAGTTAGAAAATTTAGAAATTTATAAGTTTGATTCGTGGAGCGATTTGTAGTTTTGACGTTGTTTGATGTAATTTGAGACCTCGAGCGGGTCCGTGTTATATTATAGGACTGGTTGGTATATTCGGACGAGGTCTCGAGGGGCTCGAGTGAGTTTCAGACGAGCTTCATATCAATTGGAGCATTTTTGGGTGAGGCTAGTTTGGGCTGAGTTCTGGTGTGGTCGCACCTGCAGACCACTGGGCGCAGGTGTGATAGTCGCATGTGCGAAGATGAAGGCGCAGAAGCGAGAAAGGCTGGGCTTGGCAGTCTTCGCAGATGCGTAAATTGGTGCGCATTTGCGGCTACGCAGAAGCGAAATATTGGACGCAGGGGCGAGCTGGAGCGCATAAGCGATTTGGGCATTTCGGACCTGCAGTTTCGCAAAAGAGGAAAAATATCCGCAGGTGCGAGAGGGAAACTGGTCAATGGGCTTTGCATGCGCATTTCTTTTGTTGCAAAAGCGACGCCGCAGAAGCGGCTAATTATGTCGCATATGCGATCAGGCCTGGGCAGACTCTATATTGTCGAGGGTTTTTTAGGATTTTTTCATTTTTGGAGTTGTAGACCTCGGTTTTGGGAGTTTTTCGTGGGTTATTCAAGCAACTCATTGGGGGTAAGTGTTCTCTACCCAAATGTTGTTATATTTCATGAATCCATTGCTATTTTCATCATTTAATTAATGAATTAAGTTGGAAATTTGGGAAAAATTTATAGAAATCTTTCAAAATGTAAAATGATGATTTGAAGGACGAATTGATGTCGGAAATTGATAATTTTGGTATGATAGAACTCTTTATCGAATGAGTGTTCGGATTTTATCGTTTTGGTCGAGTTTCGAGGTGCGGGCCTGGGGTTTGACTTTTAGTTCTTGTTAAAGAATGAAACTTTATTATTCGGAATTGTTTTTTATGAGTTTTATTTATGAATTGAAGTTATTTTGGTTAGATTTGAGTCGTCCAGAGAGTGTTTCACTCGAGAAGGTCATTTTAGAGTAACTGTCAAGCTTCTTTGAGGTAAGTATCTTACCTAACTTTATGTGGGGGAACTAACCCTTAGGATTCAAGTATTCTTTTTGCTAATTATGTCATGTGAAGGCCGATTACGCGAGATGACGAGTACGCGCTCGGACTTATTTATAGAAATTTGTCCGTCTAGTGCTCTTAGGTTCTTATGTCCATTAAATATGAAGTTGTTATGTCATGTTAAATTCCTCATTTACTAAATTCTTCCTTACGTATCTTAATTGGAATTAATTGCTTCATATTCTACCCTTATTACTGATTAAACTCTTATGTGCCTTAACTGAAGTTGTTGCCTCGTTTATCGTCATGCTATCTTTCCGTAATTGCTTAACCTTAATTGAAATCATTGTTATCTTTCCGTAATTGCTTAAACCTTAATTGAAATCATTATTACCTCTCCCGTAATTGCTTAGCCTTAATGGAAGTTTGTTACCCCTTTCATTGTTGACGTATTCTTATTTGGGGTCATTGATTCATGCTATCTCTCTTGTTGTCGAATTGAACTTTCGTAGAATCATTGTTACACATTACCTCTCCCTTGTTGAACTATTCTTATTGAGACTATTATTTTTCTATTGTGTCTTTATCTGTGAGTTTGTTCTTCCATTTCTTTGTGTTGTGAAGTTCTTGTGTTTATTTACTTGTCGTATTATCGTGTTATTGTTGTTGTTGCTGTTGTATTCAGTGTTATTATGGCACGAGGTTTCTGCGGTGCGGTTGTTATTGTGTTTGCATGAGGTTTCTGTCGTGCGGTTGTTATTGTATTGCACGAGGTTTCTGCCATGCTGTTGTTATTGATACGCATGCGGTGGTATAAGGTCTGGGTGTTGAAACGCATGCGGTGAGATAAGGTGGGCTTGAAACGCGTGGCTAGTAGGGGAACTACTAGAATCCATGCGGTGTGATAAGGTGGGCTAAAACGTGGGATGCTATTCTGGGAAATGATTTTCAAAAACTAAATATAAAGGCTCTCGCGGTGATATAAGGAAAGTTGTGATTCATTTACGATTTATGACTATGAAGCGGTACCTCGGGAGTGCTCTTGTTGTCATTTCCCATTTTCTGTGTACTTGTCTTTGATGGTTATTTTTCTTAGCATACTATTAATTGTTTTCCTCCGTGTTGCACTATTTGCTCAGCTCTGTGTAGCTAATATTGTTGTGATGGTCGTTGCTTCAAACTTCATTGCTGCTTATGTTATACCGTACATTTTGTGGTGATTGTTGCTTATGTGTCATTTATTGACTCTACTCTTATTTGTTGACTGGAAATTATGGTAGAACACTTGCACAAGCATACACGTAGTTAAATCGCCCATATCGGTTTTAAAAGGTGAATCCTAACGACATTAACCATTATACGTACTCTTGTCTTCTTACCTTCTGTGTGAGGATTGTTCTATTGATACGTGAGTCGTCCGTGCGATTATGAGTTGTAGCGTGAGCACAAGATGGCAAGTGATTAGGGTTCATGAATTGGGACCCGCGAGATATGATTATGAGGTTCGGTACCTCGTGGAAATGCTTGAACAAATTTGGTGTGAAAGAGGTTGTTCTCATTGAGTTGTTGTTGGTTTTCCCTTTATTCGGTTTCCCCGGACTTAGACTGTGATTAGTTACAACATTTTTACCTAACTGCTTCCTGCTGAATATTGTTGTTACTAGTGTATTATTGCAAGTATTGTCTTGTATTCCTTATCCTGCTTAGCTTTATATTAATTATATTTCTCTGTTAGTTCATCTACACACTTGTTCAGGTTGTTTAGTCCGGTAGGTGTCTTAACTGTCCCTCATCACTACTTCACCAAGGTTAGTCTTGATACTTACTGGGTACCGTTGTGATGTACTCATACTACGCCTCTGTACATTTTTGGGCAGATCCAGGTGCCACGGTTGTTGTTGATTATTAGATGGCTGGTCGAGCTGTGGAGACTTAAGGTAAACTTGTCGTCTCGTTCGCAAGCCTCGGAGTCACCTTCCGATTTCATTTTTGTACTGTTTGATTTCCATTACGAACAGTTGTACTTAAGGATTCTCTTAGCGAACTCAGTAGAGCTTATGACTTGTACTACCGATTTTGGGAATTGTGATTGTGTATAAGATTTTTATCTCATATCCTTCGTTTGATGGTTGATTTCTTCTATTAATTCAGTAAGTATTAGGCTTACCTAGTCTAGAGACTAGGTACCGTCACTACATCCTACGGAGGAAACTGGGGTCATGACACTTACATAGTATACTGATATAACATAGTAATATACTATATCGGTATTATGTTTTACTGATAAAAACACATACACAAACCAATACAATTCTATACTATATTGATTTAACATCCTGATATACTATATAAGTATCACATAGTATATCGATTTAGCATACTCATATACTATATAGGTGTCACATAGTCTTTTACTTCAAAAAATGCAGACGAACCTTCTTGGGCATGATTTATTAACCCGATATTGATATTTTTCTCTAACGATATATTGTTTCATAACGAGAGCCAGCAGGTTCTAGTCTTTGTAAATTTGTCCTTTTTCAACTTTTTGATGAAATTGATCAGTAATGATGTTTGTATCATCAAGTTCTATACCGGTGTCATCTCCTTCTTGCACATCAAAAGTACTAATCATATCACTGCTTTCAAATTATGCAATTTCGGATGAAATTGTAGCAACATCGAAACTGGAGGTGCTTGCAGCTATAGTATTTTTAGCAAACGACACACATAGTGGGAGTGTTGTCATCCCTGCACTTGATTTTTTCAATTTCATGTAAACACTAACACTCATATCGCTGCAAATTATAATTGGCGGATATCCTTGAGCAATAGCATACTGAATAACTATTGTGTTACTGTCCTTTTGCAGTTGCTTTGCAATCTCTCTGAGAAGTTGTTCAAATTTTCAACAAGTCTTTATTAGAATTGCATCAACATGAAAGTTTATGAAATTATGGTTATCATCTTATTCTCCACTATGCTGCAGCATAATTGGTATATTTTCCATGATTGTACAGATTCTGAAGTTATAACTATTTTTATGTCCAAAATCGAATCTCGACAGTGCAAATTTCAACAGTGTTGATGTCAAATATTGAATTTCAACAGAAGATTTTTCGAACTCAAATTAGCTATTATGATTCAAACCTCCAGATCTCCAAACTGAGAACAGAATTTTCAGTTAAAAATTCAGAAGTTTGAGCGCTAAACTTCTGTAATCTGCGAAATCAAAATCGGAACAACACGATGCGAATTCGAGCATCAAAAGTTTTAGCATCTTCGAAAGTCAAATCAACTGCTATGATTCGAACATATTGATACTTCTACAAAATTTAAGGAGAAAAAGTCAAAATTTAAAGAGAAATCAGCATTTTCGCTGTGTTTTTTCAGGCTTGCAATCTTCAAATCAGGCTTGCGATCTTCAAATCTTCAACAACGATTTTGTTATGCTGGTGGAAAATCTCAATTTTTGTGCGCTAATTTTTGTGAAATTTTGTCAAATTTGAGCAGCTTTTCCGTTTTTATAGGTAGAGCATTAGAAAGCGTGGGTAGTTATTTTGAGATACTCGTCTGTTTATTAAATGAGTAGGGGATTGTAATTATTTTTGGGTAGAATTCTTTTATGGGTAGAACAGGGTAAATTATTTAACTTTTACAGGTACTCATGTCTTTTTTCCCATATTAAAAGGTCTGGTATTTAGAAATTATCCGGTGCATCCTAAATTCAGTTTTTAGTTTAATGTTTCAGGATAAAAATGTGCAGAATTGTCTTGAAGTTAAAATTTTAAGTTTAAAATTTAAGGATAAAATAATTACTGGATAATCTCTATAAAATTTTCAAGAATGGATATCAAAAATATTAATGGCGTTAGGGAGGATGTGGTAGATCTAAAATCGTTTGGGAAGTTATCAAAAAAAATTGCATGTTAACTTAACAATTAATAGAACACAATATAAGCAAAAACCCACATAGATGATACACTAAAGCTTTGCCATTTTAGTGTGTTTATATTATGTCCGTTTGTTTTATGTGTCTTCTTAGTTTGTTTGGTTTATATGTCACAAAATAGATAAAGAACATCTAACATGCATATCCTGTTAGAGAATATCAAATTATTGAGTTTTGGAATGAAATTAATCCAATTGAGCGAAATTAATATCGGGGCAATTATAGAAGCGACTCTAACTAGTGTATAAAATAAGTGACCGGTAGGCCGAAACTAACTGCATTTGCTAATCAAAAAGTGTATAAAATATGCATATAATATGAGTATAATACACATATATATAAAAGATATATATTTTTTCTACTTTTTAGAAAATGTTAAAATTATACATTTCTCAATAATGGACTATCCTTATTTGTTTATACTTCTTTCAAATTTATGTAATACTTTGTCAATTTCGGAATTACAAAAAAAATGTTGATTTTACTTTGTACTATTGTTTTAATATTTTATTATAGCTAATATATTATAAAAGTCAAATTTAACTTATTAAACCTTATGTTCAATTAAAAAGCATAATATCATATGCATGCATTAGTTAGAAAGGAGTAAGTTTTTATGTTTAGTTATTAGGAATAATTATTTTTTGCCTAGGACTAGATGCATGGTTGTAATATACACTTTGTATACGGGTAAAACTGAGTTCGATGCTTGATCGAGCATCTCGAGCAATAGACCGGACTCGAATCATCTATTAGAGATTGAAGGTATTGAAATCAAGCTCAATATCGAGGTTCGAAGTTCGACAAGACCATCATATTTGCCCTCGAGTTTACCGAAGGCACCACCGATCCTGCTTCTAACGGCCTCAGGGAAAGGTTTCGCCAACTCATCCGACAAGGATCCATAATTTTCGCCATTAACCAATCATTATGGTAGAAATCACGGGATTAAGTCAAAAAAGGGGCCAACGGTCTACAAAATCAAGGGCTTATATTTTTTTATTAAAGAATGTCTTAAAAGTAAGATCTCCCCCAATATATAGAAGGGGGACTTGTTAATTCATGGGACACATTGTAACATACTTAAGAGAACAAGATACTATTTTTTCTAGCTTTGTTCGTATTATTCTGGCTTCAATAATATCACATCTAAATTCGAAGGGAATCAACCTTGCGAGGCTTAAGTTGTTCAATCTGCATGGTTTGCATTTATTTTTCTACTTATTCTTCCATATTAAATCTGATTCCTCACTTTGTATCAAATTAGATCACATATCCTTAAAACCGCGTATAAATTCAATTGTTATCCGATTTTGGGGGTAAACAGTTTGGCACCCACCATGGGGCTAAGGATAATAGTGGTTATTTGATACAAATCTTCATAAAACATACTACTTAACACTAGCTCTTTGAGGTATCTTTGATTTCAAGCCAAAAATAACAAACTCTCAAATAACACCTCTACATATCGACAACGAGGCCGGTCATCAAGGTGAGAATAACAACATGGCACCCGCTAATGCGGGGCCACCCATTGATGTCGTTGGAATTCAGACTGCGGATCCAATTGATGTAAATTCATATGTGGCCATCGACGCAAACTTGCTTACCGACCCTGAAAATAGTGTCTGTGGTGGAGTTCGATCTGCAACTCAAAACACACAAAATATTGAAGAAGACGGGATTAGCCTACACATGATCTTTGAAAGGCTGCAAGCTGAACATGTGGCAATAGCTCAGCTACAGAACCAAACCAGGCACCGAGCAGGGTTGAACCCGATCCTTCCCAAGAAGTCACCTGCAGAACGGAACCGGTCGTGGTAAGGTCGAATGAACAAGAATCGGGGACTAACCCCGAAATTATAAAAATGCTTGAGGAGCTGACAAAGCAGATAGAATCAGGGGAAAAGTGGATCGAAGCGAACAATACAAGGGTTGAAACCTATAATTCCAGGGTAGATCAAATCCCAGGAGCACCCCCGATATTGAAGGGACTGGATTCCAAGAAGTTCGTGCAAAAACCTTTTCCCCTAAGCGCGACCCCAAAACTGATCCCCAATAAATTTTGTATGCCCGAAATACCTAAGTACAACGGAATGACCGATCCAAACGAGCATGTAACCTCTTATACATGTGCCATCAAAGGGAACGACGTAAAAGACGACGAAATCGAATCTGTTTTGCTGAAAACATTTGGGGAGACCCTGTCGAAGGGAGCCATGATATGGTATCATAACTTACCTCCTAATTCTATTGACTCATTTGCTATGCTTGCAGACTCTTTCGTAAAAGCACACGCCGGTGCCATCAAGGACGAAACCAGGAAATCAGACCTTTTTAAAGTCAAACAGAAGGAGAACGAGATGCTGAGGGAGTTCGTGTCCCATTTTCAAATGGAACAAATGGATCTGCTGTCGGTCGCTGATGATTGGGTTGTTCAAGCTTTCACTCAGGGACTCAATATTCGAAGCTCGGTGGCTTCACAGCAATTAAAGCAAAGCCTGATAGAATACCCTGTTGTTACCTGGACCGATGTACACAATCGGTATTAATCGAAAATCAGAGTCAAAGATGATCAACTTGGGGCACCTTTGAAGTCTATATATCCCACCAGAGATCCAAGAGGGACATCGATTGTGAACCATGATCAAATAGGGATCGATATCGACCCTATAATGGAGATCGAAGGAACAATGGGTCGGGGTGGAGCCTTGTAAGAAATGAAAGGAGAAGTGATCGAGGTCGAAGCAAACGGGGGCTCATGACCAAAAATGACTTCGATAGGTCCCTCGGGCCTAAAGAAGAAACGAGGCTATCAGAATACAACTTTAATATCGATGTTGCCGCCATCGTATCTAATATCGCGCGCATCAGTGATACCAAATGGCCTCGACCTCTATAATCTGATCCAGCTCAAAGGGACCCTAACTAGATGTGCAAATATCATGGCACTCATGGTCATAGAACGGAAGATTGTCGACAGCTGAGAGAAGAAGTAGCCTGTTTATTCAACAATGGACACCTTCGAGAATTCTTGAGCGACCGAGCCAAGAACCACTTTAGAAACAATGATTCTAACAAACAGACAGGACAAGAAGATATCGAACCTCAACACTCATAAATATGATCATCAGTAGAGTCGACATTCCACAAGGGCCAATGTTGAAACGCACCAGAATCTCTGTTACCAGGGAGAAATGAACTCGAGACTACATACCTAAATGAGCCTTATCCTTCAGCGACGAGGACGCAAAAGGGATCATACAACCTCATAATGATGCACTGGTAATATCTGTACTCGTAAATAAAACTAGAATCAAACGTGTGTTAATTGATCCAGGTAGCTCATCCAACATTATTCGATCGAAGGTCGTAGAATAGCTCGGTCTACAAGACAGGATCGTGCCTGCAGTCCGAGTCCTAAACGGGTTCAACATGGCATGTGAAACCACCAAAGGAGAGATAACGTTAACGTTCAATACCGTCGAAATCGTACGAGAGGCCAAGTTTTATGTAATCGAAGGTGACACTGAGGTACAACGCCCTTCTCGGATGACCGTGGATCCACCACATGAGGGCAGTACCCTCAACTCTTCACCAAGTGTTAAAATTCCCAATCCCATTGGGATCAAGACAATCTACGGGGAACAACTGGCCGCAAAAGAGATATTTTCCATCGAAGAAGTGGTTTCGATATCAACGCTCACAACACCAAAGGAACTGAATTCTAGCGCCGACCCAGAGGCCAAATAGCAATTACCAATTCCGGTAACGATCCAATCAGACAAGCAAAAGACTTACGAAGTCGATGATTACAGGGTTCCCCGATCTTTTATACCCCCCGATGACTTTAACGCAACCAAATCGACGGTTGAAGAGCTGGAACAGGTTGTATTTATAGAGCATTTGCCCGATCGAAAGGTATACCTGGGCACAGGATTAACTCCCGAGCTCAGGAAAAAAATTATTCAATTTATTATAGTTAATATAGATTGTTTTGCTTGGTACCATCTTGATATGACAGGGATCCTACCAGAAATAACCACTCACAGACTAAGCATGAACCCAAAAATTAATCCGGTCAAGCAGAAGAGGAGGCCCCAGTCCGAGGTCAAACATGCTTTCATCAAGGACGAGGTATCTAAACTCCTAAAAATAGGGTCCATTCAGGAGGTTAAATACCCGAATTGGTTAGCAAACATAGTGGTAGTCCCTAAAAAGGGAATAAACTAAGTATGTGTGTAGATTACAAAGATTTGAATAAAGCATTCCCCAAAGACTCTTTGCCTTTGCCCAACATCGATCGTATGATCGATGCCACTGTCGACCACGAGATCCTCAGTTTTCTCGATGCCTATTTCGAGTACAACCAAATACGGATGGACCCGGGTGATCAAGAAAAAAACTCCTTCATCACCAAAAATGGCACATACTGTTATAATGTAATGTCGTTTGGATCAAAAAATGCAGGTGCCACATACCAACACCTAGTAAATCGGATGTTCGAAGAACAAATAGGAAAATCGATGGAAGTTTACATTGGCGATATGTTGGTTAAATCCCTACGAGCAGAGGATCATGTAAAGCATTTGCAGGAAACCTTCAGTTTATTAAAGAAGTACAACATGAAGCTGAATCCAGAAAAATTTGCGTTCGGAATTGGATCGGATAAATTCCTCGGGTTCATGGTATCCAACCGAGGAATCGAGATCAACCTCGACAAGATTAAAGCAATAGAGGATATCACGGTCATAGACAACGTAAAGGCCGTGCAAAGGCTAATCGGACGCCGCTCTAAGACGATTTATTTCGAGGTCGTACGACAAGAGCCATCGATTTTTCGCACCACTAAAAAAGAAAAATAACTTCGCATGGACCCCGGAATGTCAACGAGCTCTGGAGGAGCTCAAAAGATACTTATAGAGCCCACCACTGCTTCATACACCAAAGACAAACAAACAACTATACATGTGTTTGGCAGTATCGAAAGAGAGTTATTGGTTAACTTAGGGACATCTTCGGGAATCTGGACCCTCTTTATAGACGGGGCCTCGAACGCGAAAGGGTCCAGACTTGGTATCGTACTAAATCCATCAATAGGTAATATAATTAGACAATCTATTAAGACTGTGAAATTGACTAACAACGAGGCCGAATACGAGGCCATGATTGTAGGCCTTGAATTAGCCAAAAGCTTGGGAGCAGAGATGATCGAAGCCAAGTGTGACTCCCTCCTTGTGGTAAACCAAGTTAACGGAACATTTGAAGTCAGAGAAGAGCGAATGCAGAGATACTTAGACAAGTTACAGGTGACATTACATCGGTTCAAAGAATGGACTTTGCAACATGTACCTCGGGATCAAAACAGCGAGGCCGATGCCCTCGCTAACTTAGGATCGTCGGTCCAAGATAACGAGTTTAATTCAGGAGAAGTCATGTAGCTTATGAGATCAGTGGTGGAAGAAGGCCACGCCGAGATCAACTCGACGAGCCTAACATAGGAATAGAGGAACAAGTACGTGGAGTATCTCAAGACTGGAAATTTTCCATCGGACCCAAAAGAATCGATGGCCCTGCGTACAAATGCAGCCCGATTTAGCCTGGCTGAAGACGGAACCTTGTTCAGAAGAACATTCAATGGTCCACTTGCAAAAAGTCTAGGGTCGGGGGATGCTGAGTATGTTCTGAGGGAAATCCATGAGGGTACTTGTGGAAATCATTCAGGCGCCGAATCACTAGTTCGAAAAATAATTAGAGCCGGTTATTATTGGATCAACATTTTAAAAGATGCAAAGGAGTTCGTTCGAAGATGTGATGAATGCCAAAGGCACGCTCCGATGATCCATAGACTTAGGGAGCCGCTACATTCGGTTTTGTCACCATGGCCTTTCATGAAATGGGGGATGGACATCGTCGGCCCCCTCCCTTGGGCACCCGGTAAGGTTCAGTTTATTGTGTTTATGACTGACTATTTCTCTAAATGGGTGGAAGCACAGGCATATGAGAAAATCAGGGGAAAAAAGTCATTGATTTTATCTGGGACCACATCATATGCTGATTCGGGATAACGACTGAGATTGTGTGCGATAACGGGAAATAATTTATTGGCAGCAAAGTAAGTAAGTTTCTCGAAGACCATAAGATCAAAAGAATATTATCCACTCCCTATCACCCTAGTGGGAATGGACAAGCTGAGTCTACCAACAAAACCATACTCCAAAGCCTTAAAAAGAGATTAATCGACGCAAAAGGAAAATGGAAGAAAATGCTACCTGAGGTCCTATGGGCATATCGCACAACCTCGGAATCCAGTACCGGGGCCACCCCGTTCTCCTGAGTTTATGGCACCTAAGCTTTAATACCGGTCGAGTTTGGGGAGCCAAGTATCAGATTTCGATATGCAACAAAAGAATCAAGTGACGAGGCCATGAGTACGAGCTTGGAGCTATTAGATGAAAGTCATGATGCCGCCCTTGTTCAATTGGCTGTCCAGAAGCAGCGGATTGAGAGGTATTACAACCGAAGGGCTAACCTTCGATACTTCAATGTCGGGAACTTGGTACTAAGAAAAGTCATGCTAAGCACCCGAACCCCGAATGAAGGAAAATTAGGCCCAAATTAGGAAGGACTGTACCAAATTATCGAGATCACCGAAAAGGGATCCTACAAGCTCGGAATAATGAACGACGAGGAATTACAGAACAACTGGAATATAACTCACTTAAACCAATATTATTGCTAAGGTATGGCCCCAATTCTTTCTTTCATTTTGTTTACATTCCAAACTGACACTTGCAGGCAGCCTACAAAGGATAATACGAGATACTAGGTCTGAAAGCACGCGTTGCACTCTTTTTCCCTTGAACCGATTTTTTTCCAAATGGGTTTTTCGGCAAGGTTTTATCGAGGTAACAAGTAAATCATGCTAACTTAGGATCAAAGACCGACTATGAACCGGTTGCAATGATCACAACAGTATTTGAGGCCTCTCTTCGGTCAACCTTAAACACTGGGGGGCAAGATCCTTGGGGATATCAAATTTAACATGGCATTTCAACTTCGAGATTAAAGGGCCTCGATCAACATGATTTATTGTAAGGGCCAAACAGTCAAATGAACCTTGCCCGCTCAAATCAATCGACCCTTGGTACTAAACATGTATACGTGTACAACTATTATGTGCAAGAATAAAAGAGCCTCCTTTGCATATAATATCTCGTTCTCAAAAATGTTTCTTGCATTTTTTCAAGGGATTCCCTACAGCTAAAGATATCAAGCCTAAGGGCAATCTTAAAATCCGAGTTCGAACATTCACTCGGGGACTAGACATCAAGCCTAAGGGAAATCATAAAATTCGAGTTCGAACATTAACTCGGGGACTAGACATTAAGCCTAAGGGCAATCTTAAAATCTGAGTTCGAACATTCACTCGGGGACTGCCGATCGAGAAACAATCTCGGACGTTCCGAGGTACCAGATTACAAGGGCATAAAAGCTTATTTGGCATTGCCCGAATTTAAAGGCTAAGGCCGTTCCAAGTTAAAAACACTCGAGGGCATAAAGCTTATTTGGCATTTTCCGAACTTAACGGCTAAGGCCATTATGAGTAAATAAAACTCGAGGGCATAAAGCTTATTTGGCATTTTTCGAATTTAAAGGCTAAGGCCATTTTGAGTAAATAAAACTCGAGGGCATAAATTTAAAGGCTAAGGTCATTCCGAGTAAATAAAACTCGAGGGCATAAAGCTTATTTGGCATTGCCCTAATTTAAAGGCTAAGGCCATTCCGAGTAAATAAAACTCGAGGGTATAAAACTTATTTGGCATTGCCCGAATTTAAAGGCTAAGGCCATTCCAAGTTAATAAAACTCGAGGGCATAAAGCTTATTCGGCATTACCCGAATTTAAAGGCTAAGGCCATTCCGAGTTAATAAAACACTCAAGGGTATAAAAGCTTATTTGGCAGTGCCCGAACTGAAAAGGCCACGGCCATATTAACACGACTCGGAAACGTCCGAGGCTCGTAACAAAAACAAGGCCTTTGAAAAACTCTTATAACCGGTTCTAAAGACTGCCCTCGGCAAGGCTATAAAACTAAGGTATTTCGGGGATAGATTATCGGTAACACCGAGCCCCTACAATGTCTTAACCCTAAAAAGGCATGTTATATAACCTTTTTAGGTTATACAAAGGCCAAAGTGCCCTGTTACAAAGGCCAAAGTGCCATGTTACATGTTATATACAAAGGCCAAAGTGACTTGACAAAAAGACAGTACAAAAATTTTAAATGGCCTAATCTTCACCGGGGGCTGCGTTATCACCTTCGGGGTCTTCTTTACCACCGGACTCACCCGACTCTTCAGATGCCTTGGAATTTTCCTCGGGAAAAGCTAGCCTCCGAGCATTATTTTTGCATGTCTTGGCGTTCTCGATTTCGGTCAATATGTCTAAATTCTGAGCATGCAATCCCTCGATGGTCTCCCTTCGGGATTCCCACCTCGCATGTTTCATCATGTTTTTTGCCTGCTCTTGGATAGCCTCGACATCAACTTTGAGCTGGGCCACTTTTTTATCAGCTTCGCTCCGAGCCGTAATAACTTCTGACTTGGCAGCCTTGAGCTCCTTGGCTAGATTCTCTTGACTAGAAACAACCAAGCTCGGCTGATATTGGAGTCCCTCGATCATTTTGGTCTGCGCCAAGTTCTTCTCCTTTGCAGCCCGAAGTTGAACCTCAGTAGAAGCCAACTGTGTCCGGGTAGTCTCTTTCTCCGAGGCTAAGCGATCCATATTTTTCCTCCATTCTTCGGTCTCGAATTTGACCGCATCCACCTCCCTCGGAGTTGCTTAATCACGTCAAGTTTTTTCTGAACCTGCGGGCAAGGATCATTAGCTACTAAGTCTGACTCATCATTACTAACTTCAAAAACTATTCTTATTTTCTCGACCAGGTCAGAATGTTCCCTACGAGCCGCCTCCAGCTCAGCTTGGGATTTTTCATTAAGAGCTTATAAGCATCCCTCTTTTTGTCAAGCTCCCGGGTCTCGGCCTCGAAATATTTTGACTCCTCCTGGTATCGAAGAAAAGCCTCGTGATGAAGCACTGAGGCCTACAAACACAAAGGAAAAATGTTATGATTATTCATGATTAAAGCTAAGTACATAATAAAGGGACATTCGAAATTACTCGATTCAGTGCCTGTTGAGCTTCGTTGAATAGGCAGGGCACCTCTACCTCGTTCATTTTTGTTTGATCTTTTTCGGTCACCAAGCATCGAAGGTAACTGGCAATCCCCATCGGGGAAGAAAGAACCAGGGCGTCCTCCGGGATAGACATATAAATTTCCCGTCTCTGAGTAGGGTAAACACTCGGAGCTGGGAACTGGTTCACTAATCATGGGCTTGAAGAAGGACCGCCGGCTTTCGGGGACGGTGTCTTCTTTAGTACCGGTAAGTCGCCAAACCCGGTAATATCCTCTGAGGTGGTAGATTCCAGGCCATCGAAGAAATGATGAAGAGAGTCTACTGCTCCTTGGGTTCCCTCGCCGAGGTTACCTTTCAGTGTCTGAGCCTCGTTTATCATCGAATCAATAAACGAAGGTGACCCAGAGAGGTTTATTACCCCAAACGCCTCCTTAAGCATATTATCTTCTGACCGAGAAGTACCGGCCAAATTCCCTTTGTCAGCTTCTCCAGCTCGGAGCGAAACGGTCTCGACCCTCCCTGGTTCGAAGGCTTCGGCCGCTACTTCTTCTACGGCCTCCCTAACTTGAGGCAGTTCAGAACCACTTCTCACACGGGCCACCAAATTGGAAATTCTCTTCTTCTTCTTCTTCTTCGGACTCATCCCTCAACCGATGGAGTGAGTCCGATGAGAGCTCTCGGGCACTAGCGTCTTTGGTTTTACGCATCAGTCGTTTCCTTGATTTTTTTCTTTTCTAGGTCTGAGGAACTCAGAGATTTTCTTTTCTTCTTCTCTTTGACCTGTTTCGAAGCAGGGGGATCAGTGTGTACATCATCATCAGCTGGTGGAGGCCTCATCTCGACGTCCTTTGGTAAACCTGCAAAATGAAAATATAATGGATTAGAGACCGATGATGAAAAAATGAGATCAGATATATTATTAGGGAAAAACTCTTACCATGATTACGGGCCTCCCATCAGCCCTTCGAGAGCTCACGCCATAAACGCTCGGAGTAAGGTCTCTGTGTCGCAATGCCCTCGACCCACTCTTTAAGTCCATGAATGGGGTTCAGCATTTGGGCGATAACTGCATCACATAACATCTATGAGAAATCAACTAAATAAAAAGCAATAAAATGAATACCGAAGGCAAAGCTAATCTTACGTTTTATGTTCCATTTCTCAGGAAATGGCATGTCCGCAGTGGGATTAAGTTCGAGGTCCTCACTCGAAAAAATCGATCGAACCACCCCCCGGTCTCGATCCTAGTCTATACTCGAGAACAAGGTCTTGGTGGCTCGGCGTGTAAGCTTAATTAAACCTCCTCGGTAAAGTCGAGGGTTGTATAGGCGCATGAGATGGTCGATGGTGAATGGACATCCCTCGACCTTGCTCACAACGAATCAAAGCAGAATAACGATCCTCCAAAATGAAGGATGTATTTGCCCGAGCGTCACATCATACTTTTTGCAAAAATCTATGATAATCGGGTCTAGAGGACCCAACATAAAAGAGTAAGTGTAAACACTTAAGAAACCCTCCACATAGGTGGTGATTGATTCTTCAGGGGTAGGAACCACTACGAGTTTTCTTACCCAGTTGCAGTCCTCTTTAAATTTATCGAGGATGTTGCCCGTAATCGTACATATGTACCTCGAGACCAGTTCACATCGACCCGGTACCATGGGCGTATTCTCAACTTTAAAGTCAGCCATAGTAGGGCACCCGGTAGGGATATATGATCTCAAAGGTGGTTCCTCAGTAGCAGCGTGAGAAACGTTTTCAGAAGGCTTTGAAGAAGAAGGTGCTTCTTTTTGAGGAACAGACTTTGAAGTCTTTGCCATTTTTATAAAAACGGAGGAAAGAGATTGTTGATAAGGGGAAGCTTTGAGGTTAACAATGAGAAAACCAGAAGATGAAGAAAGTGAAGTTTTCTTAGAACACAAGAAGGATTTAAGCGTAAAAGTTCTAAACAAACGGATTAAAGGGTATTTATAGTATTCCCAAACGGCGATTCAAATCACGGCGGTGCACATCCCGAGGTGGACGACCATTGACCGACACACATTAAATGCCTCGAAGACTGGACTGACGGGATGTTTTCACTAATCTTACCACCTACGCCATGAATTCGTCGTCATGATTTATTGAAGGGACTATCTGTATACGGGTAAAACCGAGCTTGATGTTTGATCGAGCATCTGGAACAATAGACCAGGCTCGAATCATCTATTAAAGATCAAAGGTATTAAAACCGAGCTCAGTATCGAGGTTCGAAGTTCGACAAGACCATCATATTCGCCCTCGAGTTTACCGAAGGCACCACCAATCCTGCTTCTAACGGCCTCGGGGAAAAGTTTCGCCAACTCATCTGACAAGGTTCCGTGATTTTCTCTATTAACCAATCATTATGGCAGAAATTACGGAATTAAGTAAAAAAGGGGGCCAACGGTCTACAAAATCAAGGACTTATATTTTTGATTAAAGAATGTCTTAAAAGTAAGATCTCCCCCAATATATAGAAGGGGGACTTGATAATTCATGAGACACATTGTAACATACTTAAGAGAACAAGATACTATTTTTTCCAGCTTTGTTCGTATTATTCTGGCTTCAATAATATCACATCTAAATTCGAAGAGAATCAACCTTGCGAGGCTTAAGTTGTTCAATCTGCATGGTTTGCATTTGTTTTTCTACTTATTCTTCCATATTAAATCTGATTCCTCACTTTGTATCAAATTAGATCACATATCCTTAAAATCACGTATAAATTTAATTGTTATCCGATTTTGGGGGTAAACACACTTAAACCCAAAAAAAAAAATTAGAGGGAATGTTTGGATCACATAGCATCCCGGTACTGGTAGCTACATAAAAATGAAGAGCAAAGAAACCCTCTTATCTTAATAAAACTTAACAGTTCGATGATATGTCGACCTCCAAGTCCAATGTCTTGTTGGGTAATTGGAATGGAGAAAGAAAAAGGGATAGCAAAAATTAATTGTTAGACTGATTATGTTATATCCGGCGGAGTGTTGGCCAGTCAAGACTTCTCATATTTATAAGATAAAAGTAGCAGATCATGAGGATGTTGAGATGGATGTGTGTGCATACTAGGAGAAATAGAATTAGGAATGAGGATATTCGGGACCAGGTGGAGTAGCTTGTGTGGTAGAGAAGACGAGGGAAGCGAGGTTGATATGGTTCAGGCATGTGAAGAGGAGATACACAGATACCTCAGTGAGAAGGTGTGAGAGGTTGACTATGGCGAGTCCAAGAAGAGGTAAAGGTAGGCCAAAGAGGTATTGGGGAGAGGTGATCAGGCAGGACATGGCACATCTTCAGATCTACGAGGACATGACCCTTGATAGGAAGTTGTTGAGGTCGAGGATTAGGGTGGTAGGTTTGTGAGTAATCGAGCGTTAGGGTAATAGGTTTTTTCTCTTTCAAACCTGTATTTCTCTTTCTTACCTGTTGTTTCGGTTGCTTCGGTTCTATTATTTTTCTCATTGTTGTTACTGCTTCTCTTTCTGTAGTTCTTTGTCATTACTATTGTGATTATACTTTCCTTGAGCCGAGAAACTATCGAAAATAGTATCTCTACCTTTACAAGGTACGTGTAAGGTCTGTGCACATGAGACCCTCCTCATACTCCACTTGATAGAATACACTGATATGTTGTTGTTGTTAGCATATAATTAATTATTATCGCAAAGAACTAGTCCATTATTTTTTTTTGGTAAATAAAGAATTTTATTACCAATTGGTCATTATGAACATAAGGAGATTTAAAACAGCAGACTGTTGAACATATTGTTCCAGCAGGTGACACTAAGCAAAACATCTACTACCTGATACTACAAACTTCTACTGCTACCCTAGTGCTAAGGATAAAAGTTCAACATTTCCAATTTTCGAGCAAGCCTTAGCTTCATTGATCCCCTGCAACAAACTTCTTGAATGATTTGCTTTATAATAAGATCTGGTGCTGAATATTTATCTTGAAACACCCTTTGATTTCTTTCCTTCCAAACATAGTATATACTTGTTGCAAGTACTATCCTATAAACTTCTGCTTCAGAGCTTCTCCCTTTTGCATGTTCTTCTGCCCACTTTAATTCCTCCAACCAATCCATGGCCTTCATGTTTACTCCTTGCCAGAGCAAGATTTTATTTCAGATATAAACAGCATAGTCATATTGAAAAAATAAGTGTGAAATACTCTCGATCCCACTATTGCATAGAGGGCAAGATTGTGCTATATCCATTCCCCAATGAAGCAATCTGTCTCTGGTAAGTATTCATCCATGTGCCACCAACCTCAATATGAATACCCATTTAGGAGCTCCTAGATTATTGCATACTAGCTTCCTCCAAGAAACCTTAGGAAATTCTCCTTTCAGTTTAGTGTACAGTTGTTTAATAGAGAAGATTGTCGAGGACTCCTAGATTACAGTCCATTATTGTTTTTAATGCTCAGGAATATGTTCATTTGCTAATATGATGGTCGGCCATATTTCATATATGTACTACCTTGGAACTTCGCTGCACCATAACAGTAAGTTAATATTTCTGTCACTTGCACAATAGTTTGTATGATAAAGTAACACCAACCAATACGAGGAAAACTTGACCAAACTATCCAAAAATTAGGGTAACACTCACTTTTCTATTTTCAGAGGGAAATGCTAATCTAAAATACAAGGGAATATCTGGAAGATGAAACCATTCAACAATCAACAGGTAGAATAACATAACCAAGACAATAGCATGTACTTACAAGAGTTAGAGATCATATCTACTGGAAAACAATAGAATCAAAATTACTTACAAGTGGAGGTGGACCTCTGGGGGGGGGGGGGGTTGCGACATTATGTCTAACTGAAGACAATTGACAATTCACTACAGAAAAGATCTCTTCTAATATGTGAGGCGAACATGAGAGGAAGCTCAACTAGTTGCAAAGCAGAGTTACGATCTGATTCAGACTGGCAATCAGTATTTCCAGCTCCATAATCTTGGCCAGTAGCAAAAAGGTGGTTTTAATAACCAAAATCAATGATTTATTGTTTTCATTCTCCTCCGCTCTAAACTTGTTCGTTCCCCTTCAGGATGTTGTACTTGCACAGTGGACATGTCGCGTTCATCTTAAGCCATTTAACTATGCAGGTGGAGTGGAAATGATGATTACAGGGGAGAGCATGGAGTTCCGTCTCATCCTCGTACAAGCTAAGACATATACAACATTCCTAGCAAACAAGAAAAAATTTGAGGTATTGGTAACTATTTTATCACAAATAATAAACAGAAATTCTACTATGTCTATTCATATTCAGGAACGCAATCTCATAATGAGGATCCAAACTGAAACAAGAGATCCATACTAAAATCTCGAAGTAAAGTTGTAGAATATGCATACGGCGAAACAGCTCTATTTCCAATATAGTCAGAGCAGTAGGAACAGAATAAAGGAGAAAGAAAATGATAACTGGTTGAGCTTTCCGTGCCACAACGAGGAACTGGCTTTAAGCATTTCTAAGATACGTAATTAACTTACTGCATCCTCAGGTAAAAGAATACGCTCATTGGCCAAGTATCCACTGCTCGTCTCAATTGGTACCATCTTACCAGCTCCTACACTTGGTTTCTCCTCATCCTTGCAGATATGGAATCTATACTTGGGGAGAACTTTGAGGTCTGCTTCTGACGCACCTTCCTGTGTATTATAGGTGAAAGATTGTTACCAGAAACATATGAAGTAAGCTTGTTTTATGGTTTGCTGTCTTCTTACCTGGCCCACTGCATAGAGTACTGCAATTATGCAAGGCAAGCAGCAACAAAGAGCAACTCCTATCAGACATGCCAAAGCAACACAAAAGACGGCAAAGAATACATCGAATGCCAAAAATACAACTGCCAACCTGCAGCACTTTGGATCAGTAATCAAACAGGACTCTTTCTGAAGGTGGTGGTCACAAAAATTTTAAAAAAGGAAAAGAAAACATCTACAATTCATCATGCAGACATATTTTACAGAGAGAGAAAGAATAATCATCCACGGCTTCTTTTGAGATGACAACATATATGCTGTGATGCAATGATAGATTTAAGCATATAATTCAGCTGGTCCGTGACCGAACACTGAATCAGACAGCTAAACCAGATAGAATTAGGAATTAGATCTTATAGGGAACAACTAGAAACTCTAGGCAAACTTGGAAAAAATTGAATTCCCCTTCCCTTTAACAGTCTGTGGTTCTTCTATGTTGCTATTAACAACAATGATGAAAAATGTCAATTCACATAGTGCATGAACTAATTAATAACATCTTTACCGCAACTACCATTACCCAAAATGTGAAAAGATCAAGGTCGCGTTCAGTCAAATATATCCCAAAGATTTGAAACCCCTGTCTATTTGAGCTGTGCAAGTATTACTAGTACGTCTAAAGGAATTAAAATTAAGAAAAACTCAATTAGAGCCTACCTGTAACAGGTTATGCCCGATCTCATTGCTATGACCTACTTTACATCTTGAAATAGGGGAGAATTCCAGACAGGGATTGGAATTTTTAAAATCACAATTTGAAAATAGTAGAGATAAGAAAATACAAGTCCAATAGACGACCATCAACTAAACATCAAAGTTATATAATATAAGAGACTAATACGCACATATTATAACTTTAAGAAGTTTTTCTTGTTTTAGGATTTCTCCCTAGAAATAAAGGCTTGAAGTGATAGTAGATCGTGACATACCAGTATAGACGTGGAGCATTCTGTAAAAGAATATCACCACCAGAGACTATCCAATAAAATCCAACTATCCACCAAAGAAGTGACGCCATTGTATTCACAGTTTCACATCGTTTAGCAACACTGCAATGTCCAGAATGGGAAGGAGTCAATAAATTAAATTTGCCACTTCTACTTCTATAGCAGCGTTAACCAAGAAAAGGAGTATATATCTCTTTTTCGATGCTTAAAAGACACTTAAGATAGTTGGTCAAATGACGGCAAGACATTGTTTCTTCATAATTTCAAATGACGAGAATAAATGCTTCTATATGTCTAAGTAGAAGATCAAAAGGTGCTGATAACATAGCCAAGTTGAATGGCATGTAATTGCCATGCTTCTTTAAGTCGTCGTTTCAGCTTGCAGTGTAACAAATATCAAATTTAACTCATGAAAATCTACTGAGATAGCAGGTCAATCATGATATGAAAGATGGGTCAAAAACCATCAAGGTAAAATCAAAAAGTAAGAATCACTAACATGATACTATCACAAACTCTCAGCATAACAGGGCTACTATCACAAACTCTCAGCATAACAGGGCAAATATACATTATTCTCCTTACATTTTTCATCCCCTTAACCTTGTAAAAGAAATTTATAACACTTTCTCATAAGTTTGGGATCTCTCCTGCAGCTCCTTCTTTTTTTAATAATATTATCCTTCCCTGACACAGGGTTCTCGCAATGATCACATGGATCATATAAAAAATCTTTGTAACCAACAATATAACCCCAAAGCCCACTCATACAAAATCCAAAGCAAGTCACTTGCCTTTGAATCAATGTGAAATGTACAAGCTTCGAAATATTATGCCTAATCATTCTGTTAAGATATAGAGTTTATATCTTAAAAGTGTAAAGCAATTAACAAAATTCCAGCTTCTGAAATACAATCAATATTTACCGTCCTTCATTTGATCAATCCAAATGTTTCATCTGGTTCGACTTCAGTAGTAAAAATGCAAGGCTTCAAATGGATTACGGAATATTGCGTGGAGAGCAAAAAGGGAAAGAATATGCCAACAAAGTAGCCTCTGATGGAATGCACTGGAATTAGGTTTCTCATGTCAATTATAGTTCAAATAGTTTGACAAAGAGAAGGAAAAGATTAAACCAGTTCATAGAAGAGAAATTTGAAAATTTCAATGGCTGCTGGAGTTGTGTTGCATTCACATCCAGGCACTAGTCTAGATCTTGCAGTGACGATCAAATTCTGTAAAGTAGTATTCTTTAAGGAGATGATGAGCATTTTGCTAACTTTCTCAGAGCAAAGATTTATAGCAAGGTCTCAAGAATGTACTCTTCAAGCAAGAAAAATATTTATTTGATCCTAACACTATCACTCAAAAAGAAAGAAGAAAACAGAAATCCACCACTTTCTTTATCAATATACCAATATTTCCTTTTTTTTTTTTTGATAAGTAATGAGTTATACCAACATTCAGTTATATCTTCTATACTAATATATTTGTTTCCATTAATTGTGTTCAGTTCTTAGCTAAGTCCGCATGGATTCTAAGAGGTTGTAGTCCCTTTTAACACATTAAATTATCAACATTTATCACAGTACCACACCTACCCGCCGCTAGCTGCACTTGGAAGCTCGTGTAGCCTATAACCAAACCGCCTCACGAGCTTGAATGTAATGCAATAGTGCATTAGAAATAAAACTATAAGTAAAACCACCACCCTAAGAGGCGGAGCTAGCCTATAGTATGCGGGTTCAGCCGAACCCAGTCATTTTTGCTTAAATGTTGTATTTATACTAGAAAATTCATTAAATATGTATAAATATTTAATTGCGAACCCAATAACTAAGACGAACTATGGGTTCTTCGGCAAATTCAGAACCCATAAACTTCAAATTGTGGCTTCACCCCTGACTACAAAGATGAATTCATCATACAACAAGTATCTATTTAATTGTGACAAAAAGGTCGGAAAATACTGAATAAGCTGAACAAATGAGCTAACCTTGATTGATTACCAATACCCAAAACGTCATTTCCCTCTTCACCATTCTCCTCATTATCAGTTTCTCCTTGAGAATTTCTCCTTCTATATTCCAACCAAACCAGCACCACATGCACCACGCACTGCAAAGCATACCCACAAACCCAAATCCTAATTGGAACATTAGGCGACTCATCAAACGTGCAGGACAAAATCACAACAGAGACAATAACAAAACCCAAGTTCCACATCATGTCCAGTGCCACCACTGGCTTCGAATAACCCCAGTCGGCGCGCCGCTCGTCCAGCTCACGCGCCGCCGTCTCCCTCACTAGCATGGACGCGCCGCCCTGCCTTCCGCCGGTAAGCCGACCAAGAAGTACAGCCAGTGATGACTGACGGCCCCCGCCGCCGGTGTCCTCTCGCCGGCTGAGGAGTGGGACCCTTGTGGGGTCTGAAGATATCATATTTGGTGGCTCAGTCGCCATAATTTTAAAGCTGAAAATGGATAATTCTTTATCCTTTAGAGAGAGAAAGTGGGGTTTGTCAGAAACATAGAATTCGTAATTAAGTGATGTAAATAGTTTTTCTGAAGTTTGATGAATTGGGTTTTGTGTCAGAAAGTGTCAGATTCTTGAGTTTTGTGTCTAAAAGTTGAAGGGTGGTTGGGGATGATCAAAATGGGGGATAGGGGTTTAGCTGGTCCGGGTTTGTTTCTGGTAACTACCTATTCTGAACCTGAATCTTTCATAAACTTTTACTGTTAAAAGACAGGCAAACAGGATAAGGGAGATTAGCAAAAGGTCAAACAAATTTCTCTTTTTACTAGTATGTTTAAAAATGAATAATATATTTTATATTTAAAAATAATTTAACTATAAATTATCTATTTCCTTTATGAGAGACTTTTATAGTTACCCAAATTTTATGACATCTTTTAAAGTCACAAATTTAAAAAAAAATTATTTTTTTTCAATTTCGTATAAAATCAAATTAGGTCACATCAACTAAAACGAATGGAGTAGTATTGATTAAATTCTTTGTTAATTAAGAAAATATTCAAGGTTGCTGTTATTGTCATGTTGTTAAGAAGATGTGATTATGGAAAAGCCTTCAATTATTAGGATGTGGACAGATTGAGATAACAATGTGGAATAGAAGTTGAGAGACATGTTAATTTTACGCTAATAGTATCATCTTATCTGAATGTCTTTCTGTCAGAATCTTGGACATCCATTTGTATTTATCATGAAATACAAAAGCAAAGTTTCTAGCTCTTCAAAATTTGATTAGACAAGGAAGAGTATAGGCAATTTTTTTAACAATCTGTAATTTTTTCCAGTTTAAGGTAATGTTGTGGCACAGCCAGCATTCACAATGCTTAAAGCATAGTATAAAATGTCCTAAAGCAAGGAAATTTATTTATTTAATAAGAAACGCTTTTCCTTCCGTGAGTGTTATACTACAGAAACGTTGGTTTACAACTCTACTGCTAGATAATTTGAATTGAAGTGAACGACCTCAAGGTTTTTGTTACCTCAGCGGCTCAGCCTCCCCAATTGACCTAGGTCTCATCAACCAAACTAGGCCTTTTCAAGCATAGGGCATTGTATGGTTTGCAGCAAAAAATTACTGTTACACGAAAGTAAACCTTACACAAGTTTCTGCTTTATAAACCGCTCTCTAGCAATGACTAGTCTCCAAATTTCAGACCATCATCTCGTGTTCTGATAGCATAGCAAAGGAAAGGAGAATGAAATTCGGCTTAGGCTCTCGCAATCAGCTTCCTCAATCCTCAGAGGATCTGAAATGCGAGTTAACATGATGATCAACTCGTTTTAGAATATCCAAAATGAGAAGCATAAGATTCAACATGGGCTCTTTCATGTGCGTACGAGAGATCATCCTTATCTCAAGAGACAGCAAAATGGAGCTTACTTCGGTGATGTAGAAAGGCAAGAAGATTGAGAAACCTGTAGTTGCATGTTCATGGTTGCCTTGACCAACAGAATGTTGGTAAGCAAGGTCGTGCATTAGACACCAATGCCACGACCAAGTTGCAAGCAGTAAAACTTAACCAGTCTTCAACTCCAAATTCTTCATGATTGAAATGACCCTCCAAGCAAGTTTCTCATCTACCATTGACCACAAGCAACAAAAGTTTACTGTTTCAGATGTGCTATCAGGACTAACATGAGTTCTATGAGGACACTTCTCCTTCAGACACACAGAGACAGTAAATGACTCTATTTGGAGACGGTCTCCATCATTCTGATAGGTTACATCTTGAAAATCATTTGATAGTTTTGTGTATAATAAGTGTAGCCACAGGCATTTATCAAGCACAGGAGGCGTGTTTTCTCCTGGTGACGGAGCTACATCTTTACATTCATCAGAGACACGCACTGGACAACAGTAAGCAAACTGAACTTCATGATTTTCTCCTCCTACCATGGCCACTAGCTCATTCTGGTGCACAATTTTGGGGTGCTGGTTTTTCTGCATGGTGAGCACCCCTTCAGCTACTCTGTCATCACATACTTGCACAAAAGACTCGGTTCTCTCATTCAGAATCAAATCAATGTCTGCTCTTGAACTTGTGTTTAGAAACTTGAAATTTGGGCTCAAAGAACTTTTAAGAAATTCTCTGGATGCATCAGCTTTAACATAGAGAGTTGAGGGAATGCACACAATCTCGTTATTTGCAGGATAATAGCACGGGATCCCGAAGTCTGATTCAATTCCCTTTTTAAGCAATGCCATCTTGGGCTTTTCGCCATGCACAAGTATTACATGTTTGGGTGATAGAAATTTGACCAAATCCAAGATTCCCTTGGCATCAGTATGTGGACTAAAAGACAGCTGATGGATCTGGCAAAATCCAAGAAATAAATAAAAGTTATATAGTTCGAAAGATCAGAGCTAAATAACATAAACACTTCCATATTTCATTCTTAATTTCAAGTTGTGATATCCAAAGTAGTAATCTAAAACAGAGAAATAAACACAATTTTGAGCAGATGGAGAAATGACAGGAACGCCCAATTTTACGTCTCAGCTTGATCATTACCAAATGGTTGATAATAATAATTATTTGACAAGTCAATGGAGTTTAAATGTGTCCACTGTACTGGAGCGTAGACAGATATACAAAAGAGCTACTATATGATGAAATTAAACAAATTAAAGATGATACAAGAATAGAAGTACCTGGCAGCGCACATCAATCTGGGTATTTTCATCAACATTTATTTTGGCGGGAGTTTTAGCGGACATCAACCTGTGTCCTACTGTCCCAGCTACGCAATATCTGAAAAATAGGATCCAAAGGAGGATAGTAGAACATAAGTTAGTAAAATGGTGACAATGAAAGTGGAGGACGTCCATAGCTTATCTCATATGCTTCTAACTAGTCTTGCAATTCAATGAATAGCAAACCAGATAGTTCAAATGGTATTAAAGAAAATAGTTTATCCAATAATTAATGTGCATAAAGTAAAAATGAGAGAGCTATTAACTTCTTTTTCTATGCAATGACCAAAGAAGCTAGTTAATTAATGAAGTTTACACACCACTATTCTTTTCGATGTGCTCAACTGAGTTTTACAGTAAAGAGTAAATAACTCAATTGGAAATCTGAATAGGAGGTATTTAAAATGGAATCTAGATGACCTTAAAACTCCTATATGGGGAAAAAGAAAAGGAAATGACAAAAAAAAGGAAAGAAATCTTTTTAATGGGAAATAGAAAAATTAAAATCCATAAAGACGAAATGATCATTATGAATGACATATTTTCATCCATATATATGAGTTTTAATTTTTCTAATTTCCTGAGGAATTGCGAGAAGTCAAACCCTGAAGCAAAAAAAAAAATGTAAATACTGGAAAAATGTTTTGAAAGAGTAAAATGTGACCAGTTCATATTGACAATCCAACTTTGCTTACTCAACCCAGGCAGTTTTGGATATATGACAACGGCAGGGACAAATGCTAAATTTAAATTTGAAAATGCATTTCTATTCTGTCTCATGATGGGATATTAAATAAAGTGAATTACAGATGGTACCCTGGGAGTGTTATGAGGTTCTGTTCGCACGGAGCCCATTGCTTGAAAACTTCAAGTGAAAATCCCCCACTTATCATGCCCGGAGTAGCAAATAAAACACAAGGTCCAGGAGCATTTATCATGGAACGATCGAAACTGTGGACTACAAAGTAAAATCAGAAGATAATGTAAGATGAGCAAACCAATACATTGATCTTAATCTTTCACTTGAGCTACTAAAGAAAATCGAAGGGGAATATTGTAGCACAACAAAGCTTCATAACCCTGATCCTGTTTAACATAGCTAATCTATAATTTGCTGAAGCTTGCAATGAGTGATTGAGGAAGCACCATTTTTGAAGTCAAATGCATTTCGTGTTGCGGAAGTACTTTTCACCTTTTGGCTGGTCCAGTTTATGAGAACTTTGTAGTACATATTAGCTTGAATAGTCAAACCTGAAAGATTAGTAGCTCACGACTAAGAATAAGGTATCAAAACTACAAAAAAGACATGATATATATCCAAAATGTTTGCAGGATTATCAATTTATCATACCACCAAAATTATTAGTAAAGAGAACTCATAAGAACCTAGTATAAACAATAAAATATTTGTTAAGGATTAAGAAAATTATATTGCTGAGCCACGATGATCTGTTACGAAGTTCACGGTTCTGTAATATTACTCTTTACTAGGAACCTTGTCTGACCAGAGCTCGGAGACAGAGCCAAGCAGGAAAAAGAGCAGTGAAAATTCCTCAGAATACACCATTCTTTTGCTGCGGTTACTGTCATGGATTCAGAAAAGGATGTAATAGGGAACTTTCTAAGAAAAAAAGGTCCAATTGTCCATCCAGCTAATTATTGAGATATGCATCAATTTCAGTTTTCTGAATGATATTATTGACATAACAGTAAATTACTGGTAAACTAAGTTATTCGCTGTCGTTAAGTTTGAGGCAAAACATCAAGAAGTATAAAGAACAAATAAACCATGCATCACACAAGATTGACTGAAGTAGAATTTAAAAAAACAGAAACCATTTTTTATAGATAAACAAAGAAAACAGATCCTGCTGGTAATGAATTGACTATGACTATTCATCAATATCCCACCAGTTTCTCCTTTAGACGCGGCAAAGTTATAAGTCCAGCAACTTGACAGGTGGTAAGATGAGTCAGTGAGAAAGAAAAGTGACAAAATGCCAAATCTTATTCATCACTTTAGTATCAACAACATTGGCTATTGCTTTCAGAGAAACAAAATGGTGATGTCGACATCGAAGCTAAATTATGCATTGGCTCATTTCGTAAGCAATAATTCATATGGTTCAACCCTGAGCACTAAATAAACGAGGAATACCACTATAATACACATTTAACAGAAAATTCCAGTATATCGGCTATGATAACCTCATAAAATCAGATAACTAGAGATTCTGATGATGAGAAATGCTTGTTAAGCTACTACTTGTCATTGGGGACTAATTTCTTTTACAAACAAAGCTCAACTTACTGGAAACTGCTTCTAACTATTGCAGACAGTCTTAGAGGAGAGAGAAGAAGCTGAAATTCAATGCCAGTCAAGGCCATATTAGAAGTTACAGGAACTAAAAGTTATTAGTACTGACATGCACATCAAATATTTGGTGGACAAAATGTTTGATAATTAGAGATGGTTACAAGGTATATGATACTATGTTAGTTACCTCCAGTAAATCTAACTACAACATCTTAGAGGACTCACCTTCTACCAAGTCATAACTACTTTCGACAACAGATCAGACTTCATGATGTACACCGGGATGCTTATGTTTTAGCTTACATATCAAATAAAATTGATTGGCATGCCAACAGCATTATGTGCAGATAGCTTCCTAGCTCCAACAACACTTAATAAAGCATACATAAATTACAGAGATATAAGTGCACATAAATGCCCCGGTGAGGAGGTGTGAGAGGTTGACCATAGTGGGGTTGATGAGAGGTCGAGATAGGCCTAAGAAGTATTGGGGAGGGAGAGGTGATTAGTCATGACATGGCGCTGCTCCAACTTACTGAGGACATGACCCTTGATAGGCGGGTGTGGAGGTTGGGAATTAGGGTAGAAGGTTAGTAGATGTGACACCCTAGGCGAATCCCACATCGACAAAACACGGGAGAGATGTTGGGTATATAAGTAGATATGTCTTAGACTCTAGTGACGCGTTTTAAAGCCATGCGGGCCTAGGTCCAAAGCGGATAATATTACTAGTGGGCTGGGATATTACTACATATGGTATTAGAGCCACTCCGCGTGCAACCTTGAATGGTGGTGGGGCAAACCTCAGACGAGGATGCTGAGTCCCTAAGGGGAGTGTATGTGACACCCTAGGCGAATCCCACATCGACAAAACACGGGAGAGATGCTGGGTATATAAGTAGGCATGCCTTACACTCTAGTGACGCGATTTAAAGTCGTGCGGGCCTAAGCTCAAAGCAGATAATATTACTAGTAGGTTGGTTTGTTACAGAAGATAGGCGTGCGTGTCTCCTCTTCATGTCGGTAGCATTAATATTAGTCTCGTATTTTCTTAGCTTCATATTCGCAGTTTCTTTAACTTTGGTTATTCTATCACCTTATCTCCTTATCTTGTTGTTGTTACTACTTGTTGTTTCTGTCTCTTTTTATTTTTCTTTGAGGCGGGGGTCTATCGGAAATAGACTCTCTACCTTCACAAAGGTAAGCGTAAGGTTTGCGTACACCCTACCCTACCCTCCCCAAACCCCACTTTGTAGGATTACACTGGGTATGTTGTTGTTGTATAAGTGCACATAAAGAATTCTAGTTCTTTTAATTTGATCAAGGACGGACAAAGATTTCAAGAAAGAAACATCACATAGCTGAATAACTTAAGAAAGGAACATGCAAGGAAATTAAGGGAGAACCTGCGGCAAAATAAATAGGAGCTTTAAGATTCATTCGCTCCCAATAGTCATCCAATAGCATACAGAGTTCCTATTTGGTGAAGTATAGTCCACCAGTAAAGTTGAATACTTGCATTAATATATTACAATGAGAAGGAAACCAAAATGTACAAAGCAGAAAGAACATAAAGGAAAAACATCAAGAAAAGGAGTGAGGAAATCCCAAATTTATCAATCTACATACATAAACCATTAGTAGCAATAAATGTGAGATATAAAGAACACCTAGACTTAGATTTCCTAATTTTCACAACGTTTTTTCCAATTAGAGTGAAATCCCACCGGATAGAGTGGAAAGGATACAGAGGATTTATATAGCTCACCCCAACTATTTTGGGATTGAGGTAAAAGTTGATTGATTGAAATATAGACATTGTTACTTATAACTTGGCACTATCAGACGGGGGTACTCTTGTTGGACTTCTAAATATATACAACCCTGTTGGCAACTCTTGCAGCAATGATGTCTTAGTTTTTCATAATCAAATATTTGAAAACAAATTGACAGCTCAGAGAATTACATGCATAATACTCGAGTTTTGACAAGTTAAACACATCCCTCATGGGATGTCTTGAAACAAAAAACTGATCAGGAGTTACTGTTGATTAATTCTTCAGTAAAATTCTGTTAACGTGTACCCTCATACCTTCAGTTACTTGTCGTTACAGAAGATCTAAAGCTAAAGTATGTCTTTAAATCTAGGCATTAAAAAAGCTAGAATAATTAATAGTTTAACCAAAATAATTGAAGAAGCAAAAACCTGAGCTCTTCCCAGAGCAAATGTAGGGATGAGCACCTTTCCTCCACTAGCAACACATTTGTGAACCTGGAATAATCAGTTTTTGGTATTATAGCGTTAGTAAATAAAAAGTGAATTCAACTTGAAATTGACTAAAGCAAAATGGGTAACACTAACAAAAGAATCACTAATATTTTAAAGATAAAGGACTCTTACTGATAGAGAATTGCAATAAATGCAATGTTTTAGACAAGAACCCTCCACTTCAATATAGAATAACGTAAGCAGAAAAAATTATACGGTAAAATGAAATTGTGCTAAACTGCAGGAAACGATGAAGAGCAGTAAACAAAGAAAACAAACATGTGCATGCACACATCCATGAAGAGCAGTAAACAAAGAAAACAAACATGTGCATGCACACATCCTTTTGATTTGATTAAGTCTTAAAACAAAAAGCAATTTCCCTTGGTACAGATTTGTTCAGCATTAGCAATCAATCAAGGGATGATGGATAAAGAAAATGCAATGCAGTCTCTTTCCCTGCCACTTTTTAAGAGGGAATCAAGGTTTGGACAATACTGAGAAGTGGATTCACAAGCAAAATATCATTTTAGGTTTGGAGTATACAGCACTCAGATTGTACCCGCTACCTTGAAGCCACTGTAAGCACACCATCAAACTACTTAGTATACTTCAGCAGCCATTGACATCAGGATATAAAGCATAGGACAAGAACAAAACTCCAAGCAAGACTCTTATAAACACTCACTCTTTGCAAGCGTATTCTGTCACAGCAACGTGTTACAAGCAGAATGATAAAAGAAAAACATATGCACAACATAAATGACAATTAAAGAGGCAAAAAGAATCAAGTCTGTGTACTAGCCAAAAGTTTCATACTGCTTCGAGAAACTCCCTCTCCCGGGCATATTTGGAATCACGGAAGGTGGTTGCATAAGTTGACCTGCAAGGACAAAAATTTGAGTAGAAGAAATCTCTTGCAGCTAAAATTTTCATTTTCTAAGGTTAGGACAACGTTATTAGATTTATTTCTCAGGAAATCTTCAAATTTTGAATCACAAGTGTGATGATTACAATTTGTTTAAAAGAGGCACTGTAAGAAGGAAGGACCACCAATATCACACCTCCAACTTGGAATAACACAGGGAAAAGGAGGATTTTACATCAAGTTCACACCATTTCACACTAAGATATTTCAGTCATTCCAATTAGCAGGAGACATAAATTTTTGCAAGAACTAACATGTGAATTTGGTGCTAGTCGTCTAACACTATTAGCATACACAAAAACTATATACTGATTCTCAATATCCAACAGATTTCTTCAGATCTTGAATCATACTTTTCCTTTACAGGTGCAAACTATTTTTAGAGCCAAGCCCCTAGCCCAAAGAGTATCGAGATTAGAAACCCGGTCATGGTCATCAATACACTTGAGCTGCATAAAATCGCGAAATAAAAATGAAACTGGAAAAAAATCATCAATGTTTGATTTAGACAAAAAAATTGACCAAGATTGTTTGCCATGACATGTACTCATGCAGGTCATTTTCAAGATAATATCAGCTACTTACTCTGTTATGACAAGGTCCAGCTGCAGCCGATCAATTTGAGCAGCTCCAAGATGTCTATCGGGTGTCATATTATAATCGCCAGTGTACACTATAGCAGCATCACCCACTTTAGCATAAAACATTGCAGCACCAAGAACCTATACATATAGTTCCATATCACAGCATCAATGTTGATTTACCTTTCATGCATCATTTACAGCTGGATGACAAAATTCTGGCTCTATTCCTTTTGTGCATCATATGTAGAAGGAAATTGAGTTGCACATTCACAAGAAAGAATGTTCGTTCTGATATATACGAGTATTTCAATTGAAGATATTTACAAAATTTTGATGAGAGAGCTAGTTTAGAACAACATGAACTTGGGAGGGATATCAAACAAATTTATTATTCTTTTGATCATTAATCCAACATTTACTCCTGCACATTTTTCATCTACATTTGCTGGTTGATCAAATGTCTTCCACATGAGAGCACCCATCGCATGTGCCATATTTACTAGGAAACAAATGAAGGTAGACAGCTGCAAGCCTGCAATGTAGAGACGAAAGACGATATTTTGATTCTACTTTAAGCTCATATTTTATCACTACACTTGGATTGCATGACTTTGGTTCCAAGAATAAACTTGCAGCTAGCTTCAGCAATTAGGTTATTTTAATTCTTTTCTTTTTCTAGAAGCCAGTAAACCAATGTAAAGTGGCTCCTATATCATTTTACATTGGGTTCTGCTGGCAGTATATTTCGCAATATCACTTTCATACGTAGAATTTCACGTCAATGTGCTAGGCAAATTATGATACAAGTGCTTTTTTCTTTATCCGTTCTCATTGTTTAAACCATCTGATCTTCCAGGCTGCTCTTTTTCTTTTTGTTTTGTGAAATCACTGTGTTGCTGCTTTTATTGAGTAACTTCAAAATGAAAAAAAATTGTTCTCTACCTGGTGTTAGAACAGAGTCCAGGAAAAAAAAGACATACACAGCTTCCCATATGGAAATGGAGTATATATAGCTGCTTGTGGCTTCCAAGTTGAAGAACGAAGACAGAAAATAGTCAAAATACAGTGTCTTCACACAGCTGCCGCATGGGTTAGCTACTAGCACTAACACGAGTGTAAGAGAGAGGGAAACTGGACTGAAATTTTTACTCAGCATTACAAGAGTCAGCAATGATTAACAATCTGCATCTGCTTCAGAAATGTATGTTGAGTTGAAAAGGGAATTGCTAATTCCAAAAAGATGGAATATGATATAAGCACCAGAAAATGCCATTTTAAACTTGAGTTCAAAAGGGAATGTTTGTGCAAATAAAATGAAAAGTTTAAACCATACATGTCCAGCATAGTATGCTCGAATCAGAAGGTCCCCGTCAACCAGCACAGTCTGCTTCAGATCCACCGCAGTAACTGCACACCAAAATGCAAAGTTAAAATAACTCATATTAGTTTGACGATGAATAAGGGGATAAAGATGCAGAAACTATTATTAAGTGAGCATGTCTGCTAACTTATGTACAACGGATTCAGACACCACATCTTGTTAGATCCTCGGAATTCACTTCACTCATCAATTCAATCTTGTGTTTGCATTAAATTAATATTGCTCGTTGTAGGAGTTCAATCAGCAATCTCTTATCATATTAAACTGATAACTAGTGGACTGCAAAAGACGCTCGTGAAGTTAACCTATGAGTCAGAAAAAGTGACCATTAAAACCATTGGAACCACACTAGTGGTATCAAGAGCTGGCAGCTTGGCTAAGGCAATCAGAAAAGGTTGTGCATTAGTCAAAGCTTGCAGCTTGGCTGAGCCAGCAGATTTGATCAAAAGAAACAGAAATGATTTGTCCATTAGGCAGACAATGCACTCATGCAACCATGTGAAGGAGTGGAAAATCCAATCATTGGCAGGTTGGCTTTATCCCTATATATGCAACAACTACAAATAGATCCAGCAATTTGCACATGATCTTCAGAGAACTGATTGGATATTAGAGTTGTAAGTGGTTATGTCATTGATGCACACAATACTATCTTGTTTCAACTTGAGAGATCATTAATATGCTTAATCTAACTTCGCTTTGCCTCGACCCCTAGAAAGTTGGTTTAAACACTAAGAAGTTAACTTGCCTAGTTGACAACTTTTTAAAGGAAATAATATGAACATATACTGCAAAACTGAAGAAAACTCTAACCATTTACCAGAAAATTGAATCACACTATAAAAAGGTCAAGGGAGTGACTAGTAGGAGAAAGGATACCTTTCTTCATGCATTCTGTAATATGCTCAGAACTAAATTGCTCCTCCTCTCCTCTTCTATCAACCATCACTTTGCGATAATCTTCCAGCATCAATGGAGCCAACGCTTTTGTTGGATACTGAAGGATCAGTGATTAAAATTGATCATAGAGAGCAGCAGATCATAAAAATCGAAGTACAAATATTCTTGCTCATGTATTCTAGCAAAAAAAGATCTGGATACTAAAAGCATATGTTAAATGGACTTATAAGTACATCTCTGGTGCAAATAAAAGAGGAATTGAAAAGAATTGAAAATCGTGCACAAAATAATGTACAAAAATTGGAAGAATGTTTTAAAAGCTCCCAACACATCAGGATTTTCCGTAGGCAAACAACTTCCAATTGGTCGTACATTTGTTAACTTGTAACAGAATCTCTACCTAATCCCTTGAAAATTTCTAATATTTATGTATTTTAAGAAAGTTTCGAGACATATGTCTAAACATATCTCTTTTCTTGCTATCGCTTCACATTTTATTTTCATATGTTGTCTAAAGTTGATGTAAATAGCGAGTCATAATATTTCTTTTGTACCATCTTGGTACCAGTTTATTAAAATCTTTACTTATCATTTAAAAAAATAGCAAACCATAACAATTTTTACAGCGATCACCACGACATTCTTCTTTTTTTAGAAGGGGCAAAAAAACAAATTACAAGGTGCCGCGACATTCTTTTTTTTTTTCGATTCATATTTCATTTTGTTAAAAGAAAGCATTCCTAATTCTTAGGTAACTTCGGTTTTTTACGTGTAAATATAAGATTGGCTTTTTAATCAGAATAATTCCTGAGATCACGAAATATAGTTCTCCCCAATAATAGTAGAACTCCGAATTTATTACTATGGAAGATAAAATGCAACATCTACTGGGACAACCAAAACTTTAATGCGGCTACTGATTAGGTGGTTAAATATGCATTGCTGGCAAGTCAAGCTTTATGTTTCAAAAAGTTATGACAATAACATGTTGAAACAGATAATGTCAATTATCAAACTTAGGGAGATATATGTTGTTTCTAACAAAATAAAGTATGTGATTACAGTTCAAAGCTTTCGAAGGTTTTTTTTTTTTGTATATACAATGACTTTGCATTTATTGTTCAAAGCTGTTGTATGAGATTTTGCCAGTAAGATTACTAGTGAAAAGTAAATTCCCTAACCTGCTTCAGTTATCTACTTACACCTTATTTTTTTGACAGAAGGTGAGGAAATATTGGAAAAGGAATGCATTTTGGTAAGAAAAACACAACAACGAAAAACAAAAATCAAGTGAAGCATCTCATCATTCACATCCCCATTTTGCTTCTGTATTCCTTTACTCTATTGAAGTGATAAGTACTATAAAGAGGTAGAAAGGAAATACCGTCATGTATATGGGGCCATTATACCCACACACTTCAGTAAAATATGGAAGAGCTCCAATATGGTCTAAGTGGCTGCAACCAAAATTCATTAAATTAGACCAGTAGAGCTAAAAAGTTATAATATACTATAACATATACATAAAATAGAGCATGTGATTTACCAAGCTGGGGCAAATCTTTCCCCCATCTCTAGAGGGGTTCATGAATTTCATTTAATTATTCAAAAGTGTACAAGGTTACTATGAAATATATACATAATAGGGGATGCAATTCGATTCACCAAGCTCCGTCTCTGAAGGGGTTCATGGATTTCATCTAATTAAACAAAGAGTAAAAGGTTTTATGAAATATACACATAATACGGGATACAACGCCGCGCTGAGGCATAATTCTCCCCTATCTCTAAAGAATTCCACCAAAAATCATAAAACAAGACCAAAGAGCAAAAGGTTACAATGATGTCACACAAACAGGGGATGTGATTCTCCAAGCTGCAGGAAATCTTTCCCCTGTCTCTAAAGGGGTTCATTGAAACTCATTAAATTAGTCCAAAAGAGTTAAAAGAAAAGTTCTATGATATCCATTGGCTGAGCCACAGTCAGGAAGGGGTTCAATCAGCGGAAATCGCGTTACGCAAGTAGGGCAAAAATATTTTTTCCATATATATTAACTTTTGAATACTCTTGTAGTGGCAAAGATAGTTAATTGTTTTAGGTCACAAGTTAACTTTTTGAATCACCTCGTTAAAATTCCTGGCTCCGCCACTGATGATATATACACAACATACGACAATAAGTAGTGGCAGAGTATCATACAAATGGGTGATGATGATGCATGAGAGAGCGTTGTTGAAGTCTCCAGACTTAGAAATTAGAGAGAAATCCGGGTATCTGCGATGGTCGAGGTACCCCATATGCATCCCACAATCAAACATTATCTTCTTGCCATTTATTGTCACCACAGCACAGCTCTTTCCTACCTCCTGTCCTGCCCCTGTAATTCATTTTTTTTTCGTTTAAGCATTTCATCAAACAAATAGCAGACACCGTAGTAGATCAAAAGAATAACTCAGCCAGGCTTTTTGCTTACCCAAAACTAAACATTCGATCGCCATGCTTCTTCTTTTTCTTCTAAATTAAAAGAGTTAACTTCCGCGATTTTCTCCTTCAACTTTTGCTTGGTAAAAGCCTGCGCCTTCAAATATAAATTGCGCGGTAAGGAAATGGTATTACTAACAGGTTTATGAGGCGGACCTACGTTCAGGGTTAGAGCACCCCCAGCTTTCAAGTGGCACCTGGGTGTTGTACTGTACTACTGTTGTAGACTTGTAGTCCAGTGACGGGTGCACTCAAGTTTTCGAGTCTGCTTGATTTTTAAACGCCTGTATTTTTATTTTATTTTTGCCAAAATTGTCCCTTACCTGTGAGTTAGGTATATTTTTATCCCTTAAATATAACCAGAAGCATCTTTAATCCTTAAATTTGCTAAACTAGAACATTTTTAGTCTCACTAACAAAAACCATTTAAAACTTAACGGTGCTATTCATGTGACACTGAAAGAGAACAAAACTATCAGTAAAATAAAAAAAAAAAGGACATTCCCTGTTTAATCAAAAAAGAAAAGTACTTGCTGATTCACCAAGTAGTAAGATGATTCACCAAGTAGTAAAGAACACAAGTAGTAGGAGGCTGGGTAGTTGACGGCGTCAACTTGACGCAGAATCTTGAGCCTTATCAGCAACTTCTTTCAATTTCTCCAATGCAGGGAGAATTTCCTCTTTCAAATCGGGCTTGTCTCTTTGACAAAGCTCTGTGCACTTAAGTGCTAATTTACGATCAACAGGGACGTACCTAGCATATTAACGAGTCTCATAACTTTTGCCTTACATGTAAAAATTTATTAAAATTATAAAAATAGTTAATATGAACCCATAACTTTAAAAATATAATGAGTTCAATACTAAAAACTTTAAAAGCTGAACCCATAAGGTTTAAATTCCGGATCCTCCTCTTACGATCAAGCAATATGTATGTTGGCTTTAGATCACGAGGAACCATAATTGGGGAAAAACTGAGAATGGCCTTTTTTTAATGATGGGCAGGGGTGTTCATAGAAACCCGAAAAATCGAACTAAAACGACTAAAAAAACCGATACTTTTTTGGTTTGATTTTGGTTTTAAATTTTAAAAATCGATCAAATTTGGTTTGGTTTTGGTTTTAATAAAAAAATAACCGGAAAAAACCAAACCAAACCGACTATAAAAGTAGCTATTTAAATTTATTACTACACCTATATATATGTATATATTTATATAAAGTTTCTGAAATTTTATAGTACATATTAGTCATTTGTATTTTTAGTCTAATTCTTTGTTATTATAATAATCTAATTCTTTGCCTTCTAGTTTGATTGGTAGTTTTCTTTTGTTAAGTACAATAATTTATTTCATGTTAAAAATAATCGATTTTTAATTGAGTACTTAAATTATTCATCACTATTTGAGTCAATTATCATCAATATATCTTGGTAAATGATAGATTTCTCAAAGAGCAATTAATTTGATAGTGTTACGTTGAAAATGTAGTCGTTGGAATATGCGTTTGGCAGTGTATGTCTCATATTTAAGAAAAAACCGATAAATAACCGAAAAAATCGAAAAACCGACAAAAACCGACAAAAACCGACAAAAATCGAATCGATAAAAAACCGACTTAATTGGTTTGGTTTGGTTCCAATATTTGAAAAACCGACTTACTTGATTTGGTTTCTTTTTAGGGAAAAACCGACTCAAACCGAATCATGAACACCCCTAATGATGGGTTTATCTGTTAAGTTTTAAATGGATTCTGTTAGTGAGACTAAAAGTGATCTAGTTTAGCAAACTTGAGGATTAAAAATGCTCAGGGTTATATTTAAGGGACAAAAATAGACCTACCATCATAGATAAGGGATAATATTGGCCAAAAACTCATGTATTTTTCCTCATAGTTGGCTCCGGTGTTTTAAAAGGTGTGGGCGTAAGGCGAGACATTTTACATATGCCTCAGCGAAGCGTAAGGCTCGAGGCACGGGGTGTAAACCTATGGGTATTTAATTTTTAATATTTCATAAAATAATATAAATATTAATAAATATTTTTAAATGGATAAAAATATTTAAAAATTATAAGAAAATTATAAATATATATATATATATATATATATATATATATATATATATATATATATATATATATATATATATATATATGTGTGTGTGTGTGTGTGTGTGTGTGTGTGTGTGTGTGTGTGTGTGTGTGTGTGTGTGTGTGTGTGTGTGTGTGTGTGTGTGTGTGCAAGTAACTTGAGTTAAAAAAAATAAAGTTTTCTACATGGAGAAATAAAAAGGATTATCAACTTGCAATTTGAACTTTGAACATGCTGCTAAGGAGGAGAATGAAATTTTTTTGTATTTGCCAAAAAAATGATTGTTCATTGCGTTTGGGAGATAGGAGCAGACTAGCGGGACAAGCTAAAGAATTGGGAAAGACGATAAATTAGGGGTTCTAACAATAAAAAAGGGTCTTGACTTTTAAATTTAATGTTTGAGTTCCTTTTTAAAACTTTTGAGAAATTACAAGTTGAATTTTGAGAATTTAGGTATTCTATTAAGGATTTATTCAGTAAATTTTGTTTTAATTTGACAAAGTTTCTTGTGCTTACGCCTCACTACAAAAATGTGTCTCAACGCCCGGGACGCATGCCCCGAATTGATGTGCATACGCCTCTTGAGACTTTCGCCCCCACCATCGCCTCGGAGCATTTTTGGTACGTCTCGCCTTAATGCTCGCCCCAAAAATGCCTTTTAAAACATTGGCTCTATCACATCGGACTAACTCTACCATTTTTGGTCCTGTTGCATGACACACAAACTCTACCATGTCATCTTAATTTTAAAACTTCAAACAAAGAAGATGAAAAATACGTGTTAGAAGGATAGTACACAGGTTATGACAAAACAACAGGATTTCATGTGTTATTCAACCTAGCTATCTTGTTGAATGCTACAAATTCTACCGGGTTGTCATGTTATAGCTTTCACTTATATTACCTCATTAAACTTGTTTCATTTACTCTACCGGAGTGTTTTACACTACCTGCCATATTTTTTATTTTTACTAATGGTACTCCAATTAAACCTATTTTATTTACTCTATCAGATTATCTTACAAATTCTACAAGATTATACTGATTTTTATTTTTCACTAATAGCACCTCTTTAACTTATTCCATGTACTCTACATGATTGTCATAATTTTTTAGTTGTTTACAACTATCAAAAAGGTAAAACTTTTAGCTATATTGATCATATCACTATAGTTCATTTGGTAGAGAATTTTACTAGAACTTAGCTCAAACTATTTGTTTATTCAACTTTTCACAAACTATGGCAACACAATAGACTTTAAAATATATGAATATGGTAGACTATATTTAAATTGCTTGTGAATTCCTACCATATAGACATAATCTAGTTTTCACATAATTAACTTGTTTACATTAATCAATCGATGTCATAAGTTTATATTCTGAGGGCATATATGTCATTGGACTCGCCTAATAAATAAGTTGGGACTATTTTAACAAAAAATCAAAGTCGAGGACATTCTTTAAAGACCATACAAGCGAGCCTAATTTTGACTTTCTTTTTTGGTGGAGGAAAAAATTGGATCAATACTACTACTACTACAACAACAACAACAACAACAACAATAAACCTAATATATTTCTTCAAGTAGGGTTTGGAGAGGGTAATGCGTACATGCTCCTTACCACTACCCAATCAAAATAGAGAAACTATTTTCAATAGACCCTTGACTCATAAAAGATGAGAAGGAGGAGAAAGAAAGAAAATGAGCGAAGAGAAAAGAAAAAGGGAAGAAAAAAATAAGTACCAAATAGTGACAATAGGGAAAGACGATATTGAAGTGAACCCAACAACATGACGTAACATATATCTAAGAATATGAAGGTACACGAGTGCTACTAAATCTACTGGTATGAAAAGTAGAAACTTACAACTACCTATTTACAAGAGGGGGTTACTCCGATGGTCGGCACCCCCACCTCACCAAAGGAGCAATAACTCCAACAAAGAGGATCAAAGGGGAGGGGAATAAAAAAAACACATACTAACCTTCTATCTTAATCCCTCCACACCTTCCTATCAAAAAAAAGTTATCCATAGTCACGGATATTTTTTATGTGGTTATAGTTAATATGGATAACTTTATATGAAAATGAAATATTAGTTAGAAATGCATTTTACATCCTGATTATAGTGAGGATATAAAGTTCTATGTTTGTGCATCATTTGTTGCTAAATGTTTAAACGGTGAATCTTTAAGGAAAACTTATATTGTATTTTGGTTGTAAAAGAACTATACACATCTAGTGAGGTATAATTTTCGGAGGTAAAAGAGACATAATTCGAAGGATTGAGTTAATAATTTATTTTCGGAATGAATAATGCATAAGGAATTACGGATCGACTGCAACTAATTTCTTAGTTGCCTACTTGCTCTTGATTTTGTTGTGGTGAAAAATGTGATACTAAGCCACTGTTTAATTTTCTTTTTCTTATTTCTTTTTTATATATCCAAACCGACCGAATCAAATCGAAAATCGACCGAACCAAATAGTAAAAACCGAAATCACCGAACTAATTTTGGTTCGGTTATTGGTGCAACAAATATAAAATCGAAAACCGAATAAACCGAATCAAATTTCATGAAAACCGAACCGAACCGATCGATGCACATCTCCTAAAAACAGCGGTTTTGAAAAAGTACTGTGTATAAATTATTGTTGAATTTGGCTGGATTTGAATGCTTTTAAATTTATTCGGATCTGTTAGTGCATGATTTGATATAGTTAATATTTCAGATTGAAATAGTTTAATACGACAAAGGAAATTTTGGATTAAAATGACAGAAATTGCTACCAGTAATACCGATCATTAAATCTGTATAAGCTTAAATTCTAAGCACACAATTCAACTTTAGTGATGCATCAGAAAATCATTAGTTGGTCAGCACTTTTAAATAACGGAAATCGCACTCATATATGATATTGAATATATTTTAATTGTGATTTAATCAAGTTCACGAAATTAATATTTATATACATATATAGGAATAATTTTCGTATCTTCTATCTCAAATAAACTTATGGCAAAAAAGAAGCTAAACTTTAAAAATATCATTTTATAATTTATTACTATTGTTTGTTATGACTTTACTGGGTTAAATAATATTCACAAAAAAATTGTAAATGATAGTTAAACAGATTGTTTACCCGTAAAACGGTACAATTGAATTTATATGTGGTTCATACACAAGTGAATCGATTTGATCCTAAAATGATAAATAAATTAGATAAGAATGTAAGACTAAGCCTTGAGATCAAGATAAAACGACAAAAATCTTGGTTCCGGAGGCAGTTAGAACAATATTAATAAGCAAGAGGATAAAATAGTATTAAGATTTTCAACAAAGTATAGTATCAACTTTATCAGAAAATTCGTCTCGTTTACAATGGTTGTCGAGCTCACTATTTATACTTACACATAATGAACAAAGTCCTAGGATCAAACCCCTTTTTAATGACAATTATGAGAGTCATTGAAGAATGTGTAACAATAGGCATTGAATGTCATATTCTCTGTAACGGACCATGTACTTAATGCTGTAGAATATTTTCCATTAAATGCTACCAGGTGGCAGACATTTATTTCGCATTTATGAATACCTTTCTCTCCGATAACAAACGAGATCGTTGCTTTCGGACTTGATTGTCTTCTGTCTTCGGCTCCACGTTTCGCTTTATCATGCGAGCATTTAATATAAACATATTTTACCCTATACAGATAGTCCTATGTTTCCAATGCATAACCTTATGTCACCGGAAAATTGGTAAAGATACCTTTCTTGGCGAAAAATTCTCTGACCCTCTCTGAAAAGTTTTTGACGGCTGATTAGACGCATGTCTCTCTGCATTTAGTGCCTCGAACACGCGTCATCCCACGATTCATCAATATTTTTGCCGGATATCAAGATAATTATGGCCACGACTTTAGCCGCTTATTTCTTTACTTATACGCATCAACTTTCTCCATTTACACTTAATAACTTTCCAAACTCTCTCAAACTCTCTTTACTCAACTCATACTCGTTGTCCATTTCCTTTAACCTTCTTCTTCAGAGAAAATCCCTTATGGCCTCTTTCTCAAAAAATTAAGTCCTTTGAAAAACAAAGAAAGTGTTGATGATGTTGCTCCTCCTCCCACGGTAAGCACCATCATTCACATAAAGCTTATTACAACCAAGGACTTCGAAGAGAAGTTCTTATCTGCGAACTTCCGCACTTGGGTTGTTGGCGTATATCCTTCTTCCATCTGGCCTTCTAGCATTCCCGCTGTGAAGGAAGACTGTGGTTGTCAGGATTTGAATATCATTGCTCCTAACCTAGCGGAGTGGGTAACCTTCTCCAGGAAGGGTTTTACGTACGTTTACATGTACCCCTTCACTATGTGCATGTTTTTGCTGAGCGGGGGGCTTGACTATGTTATCTTGGAGTTTTGCTTCCATTACCAAGTATGTCTGGCACATGTGAGCCCTTCTGTGTGGTGGACAGTAGCATGTATTCGACGGCTATGCCAGTAGACGGGGGAAGAGCTTTCCCTGGCTCTACTGATGAACATCTATTCCCCCAAGATTTTTCGTGGGGGAATGATAAACTTCAGCAAACGTGGTCACCATACTTTGCTCGCTATCATGGATGATGACAACGACTGCGGGTAGATGGAGCGGTTTATTGTAGTTGCCACCAAGGACATTATCCCGTCCACGACTCCATCCTTTCCTGGATCTTGGAACCGTACATGTAAGTTCGAAATCTACCCTTTTCTGTGATTAAGAATTGTTCACGCCGTTTCTGATTCTTCTTTCTTGTTATCTCAGCAACTCGGTGGTCACCTCCAAGGGTCGAGGGCTTGTACCAGTGGGTCCGGAATATTCTAGATATTACCACGCCCGAGACCTACCGATGGAAAGAACTGGCCCTCAAATACAGGTGGAAAGCCAAAATCATGGTAAGTTGAACTCATCTTGGTTTTACCTTTCGTAAAGGAAAGTTGGTTAACCTTTCTCTCCTGTTGAATTCAGGTCTACCACAAGGGTCTATTACCGTCCCCGAGGAGGACGTTTTGGCTAATATGACTGATGCGGCGAGGTTGCTGCAGGAGGTTTTTACTCGAACAGGTGTCACCGAGACTACTTCTGATGCAAGTGCTTCTTCTCGAAGTCCCCCACCAGAGAACAAGAAACCAAAGAGGCATCGTTCCTCCGTGGTTGGGGGTAAAAACAAAAAGGCGAAGAGTGTCGCATCTGAGCCAATCGTGGACCCTACGGTGACGAGCGTCGTGCCCGAGCCGGCCATAGATACAGTGGTAATTGATGATGATGGAGGAGCCAGTGATGATGGGGCTTATCTACATAAAAGACGACGACCTTCATCAGCTTAACAAAATGCTCTATCTGTTGAGTTAGTTACTCAAACCGAGGATGACGTCCCGATGCTCTAGGGGAGTTTGATATAGTGGAAGATGCTAACTCTCGCTTGCGAGTCCCAGTCGCCGTTCTCGGTACCCTGAGGCTGGGTACCTGGTCTTTTCTGCCTTCGGTTGGTGAGCAATCAACAACCAACACTACTTTTGTCGTAGCTACTTCGCAATTTACAATGCCAACAGCTTCACCACCTTCTTCGCCAACACTGCCTTCGCCACCAACAACTGCTACATCATCTCCACCGGCCGCTGTCGTCCGAGAGGAGGATGTCCCTCTTCCCAAGTCCCCAATTTATGGGGATTTAGGGCATACCTATTCTGCCCCCTCTGATGGTCCTCAAAGGAGGAGGAATGTTACCCTCTCAGTTTCTACAAGATGTCATCTGATGTCCCGTTAGGTGAAACTTGCTAATTATCTGAAGCCTCTGCTTCGGAAAGGGACGGGAATAAAATACAATCTCTCTCAGGAGAATGTTTGATGAATAATATCATGCATAATGTGGCAGTGGTACGATCTTTGTTCCTTTTGTTGTTTCTTTTATCTTTGTTATGGCAAGGTTTTTAATTTGTACTTCTATTTTGCAGGCTAACTTCCTTGCTTCCGAGGGTCTTCAGTAAATTAATACTTAATAAAGAAAAACTTACCTCCACACGGGATCAGTTGTTGGCAGAGCGGGAACAGATTGTTGCCCGCCTCCCAGAACTGGAAGCACGAGCTGCTGAGGCCGCCAAGTTGGAGGCTCGGTTACAGCAAAGCGAGCAAGTGGTAGTGACCCTTAGCCAAGATGCCTCCCAGTTAAGGGTACAATTTGAAGAAGTTAGGCAAAATGGGTTGAGGTACACAATGACGTTCTTGTTGCATACGATCGCGAGGATGCCTCTACTGAAAGATTGAATAACTTAGAGGCGACCTTGAACTCCAAAACTGAAGAAGTTGTTGCTGCGGAGGAGAAGTATGCCCGATTGGAAGAGTGGAATAAGAGAGTCATAGAGCACAATAGAGTTTTTAACTCTACTGTTCGTGACCTTAATGTCAGCCTCCAGGCCGCTAGATCTGAGCGAGATCATCTTTCGACCGAGGATGACCGTCTTAAGGAAGAACTTCAGCGCCGAGCGGATTCCCTCATTGTTGAAAAAACATATTCCATGTATAGCATGAGGAGAAAACCCTTAGAAGAGACCAAAGCGGGCATCATTGACTTTGATGCCGAAATCGCTTAGGCCTGCGAGCTGGAGTCAACTGTCCAAAGGGGTCTCCCGGTCCATCTTGATGCTACCGACTCTTCTTGTTCTGGTTCTGAGTTCTCGGGAACTGAAGAAGAACCGGAAGGTGATGATGCTGAAGGCCAAGATGGTGAAGGCCAAGATATTGAGCCGGCGGTGGCCCCGCACACTTCTCCTCGGGGTGGAGATGCTTCTCTTCCTCTGCATTCCGGGGGTGCAGTAGTTTAGCCTTTAACTTTCTTTTTTATATTTTTGTACTCATGCTTCTTGGCACGTTTGCTATAAATAGAAATGCTTTTTTGTTAAAATATTATTCAAGTTTTTCTCTTTGCATACTTTTTCGTTTAAGTATTTAAGCAAGTTTTTCTTTTTGCATCGAATTATGCAAGGCTTCGGGTGTATTTTTCCCCGAGAGCATTTGATTCCGGGCATAAACTCTTCCGAAATCAACCCTTTAACGTGAGGGTTTCATAAGAGAGGGCCATGTTATGTTTACAGTGCTCTTAAAGAGGACGTCTCATGTTCATTACGGCACTAGCATTTGAAGTACTTGTTTAATTTTCAAATGATAAAATTAATTCATCGTTCAGACAAGAAACAAGACAAAAATAAAAGTACTTTACTTTATTCCTTCCATTTTCAAAAGTACATAAGAATTCGTTATGCTAAAAAGAAATTGCCATTACTTGTTGCTAATTTGTACAACTTATTTCTATAGGGCTGGCCGCGCAGTCCCCGGTCCCGACGATACAACTTTATTTCTGGGTTCCGTGTTCTCGGTCGCTATGGCAGTCATCTTTGCCGCATTTTCATACCATTCCCCCTCAGTGTTCGAATACGAAGAATGCGATTGAAACACTGGAAGTTGTGATCTTTCGAAGATTCCACTAGTGAATGGTTAGATCATATTTAATTCGATAGTAAACTTCACTTTCCCTTAGGAATTTTTGCTATCGAGCCAAATATTATCTAACAATCCCATGATGGCTTGCACTTATGAACGATCAAGTAATCTTTGTCTGATAACAAACTTTATTTCCCGATAGGAACTTTACTACCGAGCAAATAACTATCTAACCATTTCATAGTGGCTCGTTGCTTGCATGCCTTGTCATTTAAAGGTCTTATTTCTGCCGACGAAGCTTCTTTCGTAGTATGCTTTCCATTGCTGCCTCGTTAAAAACCTTGCCAGAAAAACCCAATTTGGACAAAAACTGGACGAAGGAAAAAAAAGTACAGCACATACTTTCAGTATAGGCGAGGCTCATCAGCAATAGTATCTCTTGAGGTGTGCCATATTCCAATTCCTTAGCAACTTTACTCCGTCTTGATTTTCCAAGTCGTATGACCCTTTCCCGGTGAGAGTTGAAACCCGGTAGTGGCTTTCCCATGTTGGACCTAGCTTCCCTGCATTGAGCTCCCGGGTGTTTAGAGATACTTTCCTTAAAACCAAGTCTCTTACTTTGAAATAACGGAGGTTGGCTCTTTGATTTTAATATCTTTCCATTCTCTACTTTTGGGGTGTCATCCTTATATGCGCCAAATCCCTGCACTCATCGAGCAGCTCCAATTTGAGCAACATTGCTTCATTGTTTATTTCTTCGTACGACCAGAAATATATCAAAGTAGGTTCCCCTACTTCTATGGGGATCAAGGCTTCTGATGTGTACACAAGAGAGAAAGGAGTTTCCCATGTGCTTGATTTAGTTGTTGTTCGGTTCGCCCATAGTGCTCCTAGCAGCTCTTCGTGCCATTTGCCTTTGGCTGTTTCCAATCTCTTTTTGAGATTTTGTATAATTAATCACCTTGTTTGTTGATTCTGCTTGATTGTCTGTGCTCGGATGATAGGGTGATGATGTGATCCTTTTGATTTTTAAGTCTTCAAGGAGCTTCGTGACCTTTGCGCCTATAAATTGTGGCCCATTGTCACAGGCTATCTCTTTTGGTATCCCAAATCTGCAAATTATATTCTCCCATAAGAAATCTACCACTTCGCATTCGCCGATCTTCTGATGAATCTTACCTTACCGGGGGCCGGTGGCACCGGACCTACTATATCCACCCTCACCTCATAAACAACATGGTGACAAAACTGAGTGTAATTGCTCTACCGGTTGATGTACCAATGGTGCATAGCGTTGACATTTATCACATTTTTTAACATAAGCCTTAGCGTCTTGTTTCATACAGGGCCAGTAGTATCCTGCCCTAATTAACTTTAACACTAAGAAATCCGCGCCCGACTGATTTTCACAGATCCCTTCATGGACTTCTCGCATAACATAGTTAGCTTCGGAAGCTCCCAGACATCAGGCTAACGGGCCTTGGAAAGATCTTCTATACTATTGTCCTCATTTGAAGTTTTATCGAGCTGCTTTAGTGCGCAGCGCCTGAGATGCCATAGGATCTTTAGGCAATTTTCTGTGCTCGAGATAGTCAATGATCTCATTTCTCCAACCCTAGACCAAATTGGTCACGTTTACCTCGTAATAGCTATTCGCGTCCAATACCGAATGCATAAGTTGTACGACCGTGCCGGAGTCTGATCCCTTCATTTCCATAAACGATCCAAGATTAGCTAGTGCATCTGCTTCCGCATTTTCTTCCCTCGGGATGTGCATAATTGACCATTCCTTGAACCGAGCGAGAAGACATCGTACTTTCACTACATATTGTTGCATGCATTCCGCTTTGGCTTCGAAGATCTCGTAGATCTGTTTTACTACCAACTGGGAGTCGCATTTGATTTCTATTACCTCAAAGTCTAGTTCTCGGGCCAACTCAAGTCATACAATCAAAGTTTCATATTGTGCTTCATTGTTAGTTAGAGGAACGATTCTTATGGCATGTCTTAGGGTTTCTCCCGAAGGCGTGGTTAGAACTATGCCGAGATCGGACCCCTTTTACATTGGAAGCTCCGTCCGTGAACATGGTCTAAACTCCTGATGTCGATTCTGATACCATTTCTGCTTCTTTGGTAGCCAAAGGTAATAGCCTCGGACTAAAATCGGCCACAAAGTAGGCCAAAACTTGTGACTTAATCGCAATCCTAGGTTTATATTATATGTCAAACTCACCCATTTCGACTACCCACTTGGTCAGCCTATAAAAGAGTTCAGGTTTATGAAGAATATTCTGCATGGAAAAAGTCGCCACCACGGCTATCGGATGACATTGGAAATAAGGCCTTAACTTTTGAGCGGCTATTATGAGGGCGAAGGCCAATTTTTCCATATGTGGGTAGCGAGTTTCTGCTCCCGTTAAACTTTTACTAATATAATAGATAGGAGATTGCGTACATTCGTCCTCATGGACTAAGACATCACTTATCGCTACCTCTGAGACCTCTAAGTAAATCAGCAGTTGTTCGCCTTCCTCCTGTTTTGACAGTAATTGAGGGCTTGACAAATACCTTTTCAAATCCTTCAAATCCTAATGACATTCCAGAGTCCATTCGAAATTGTTCTTCTTTTTGAGTAGTCAAAAGAAATGATGGCATTTCTCCGAAGATCAGGAAATGAACCTTCTCAAAGCGGCCAGTCTCCCTGTCAATATTTGAACCTCTTTCACGCTTGATAGCTAGTCCAGGATGTCTTCGATGGCTTTAATTTTATCGGGGTTAACCTCCATCCCCCTTTGCGACACCAGGAATACCAGGAACTTACCAAAGCTTACCCCGAATGCACACTTCTCGGGGTTAGGTTTCATGTTGTGTTTCCTTAAGATGTCAAAGGTTTCTTGTATGTGTTTAAGATGATCACCTGCGTTCAAAGACTTAACCATCATATCGTCTATGTAAACTTCCATAGTTTTCCCTATTTGTTTCTCAAACATTTTGTTTACAAGCCACTGATAAGTGGCTTCGGCGCTCTTTAGCCCGAAATACATTACATTATAACAATTTCATCTTAATTTGGTTGTACTCGAAGTAAGTATCGAGGAAACTCATTAACTCGTGTCTGGCCATCGCATCAATCATTTGATCAATGTTTGGCAATGGGAACAAGTCCTTTGGGCACACTTTATTTAAATCCTTATAGTCTATGCATATGCGAAATTTATTATTTTTCATTGGAACTATCGCTACGTTAGCTAGCCATTCAAGATACATTACCTCTCGGATTGAACCGATATCAAGAAATCAAGTTACCTCTTCTTTGACGAATTTGTTTCGAACCTCGGCAATCGAACGTTTTTCTGTCTTACAAGAGGGATATTGGGATCCAGGCTTAGTTTGTGCACGACCACTTCTGGCAGGATACCTGTCATATCTGCATGCGACCATACAAAACAGTCAATATCAAATTTAAGAAACTCGATAAATCCAGATCTGAGCTCAGAGTTTAGTCCTGTCCCCAAGTGGAACTTCATCTCAAAGAACTTTTCGAACAATGCAACTTGTTCAGGTTCTTCCGCTGTGGATTTTATTGCGTCTGTTTGTTCTGGTACCTGGAAGTACCTTGGTACCTGATAGGATTCCGATGACTCCTCCCCCTGGTTGACTTTTCTCGGCTTGGGAGCAGGCGTCGGTTCCTGTAATTGCTATGCAACAGGCTCCTTCTCTTTGCTATCGAAAACTTAGATTGCATTCATCTACCTTGATGCCGATTGGTCACCTCTTATTTTTTTAATTCCCTCGGCAGTTGGGAATTTCAACAATTGGTGATATATTTACGGCACATCCTTCATATCGTGCAACCACGGTCTCCCCAGGATAATATTATAGACCATATCACCATCCACTACCTCGAAGAGGGTCGTCTTCATCACCCCCTCGGCATTTATGGGTAGTAGGATCTCTCATCGGGTTGTCATGCTAGCTAGGTTGAACCCGGTGAGGAGTTTTATGGCCGGAATGATACTTCTAGTGAGCTTGGCTTACTCCAATACTCTCCACTGGATAATATTTGCCGAACTTCCTTGGTCTACCAAAACACGTTTAATTTTAAAATCTAAGACATTTAAAGAGATTACCAATGCATCGTTGTTCGACAGCGGCAGTCCATATGCAAATTCCTTCGTGAAAGTAACGTCGTCTTCAACAACTTCCCGGAATCTCTTACTGTGGGACACTGACACCTTCATCTTTTTTGCCACCCAAAATGTCACACCATTAATGTCGTTCCTCCCAAAAACCATGTTGATCGTCAAGTGTGAAGGATCTTATCTTGCTTTTGAAGGTTCTGCATTATCATGATTGCGACTGTAGTTGTTTTCATCCCGGTCGCTTAAACATTCTCTGAGATGGCCGTTCTTCAGCAATGTTGCCACCTCTTCGTGCAGATGCCGGTAGTCCCATGTCCGGTGGCTGTTGGTCCCATGGTATTCGCACCACAAATTAGGATCCCTTTGGCTGGGATCAGATCTAATTAGCTCCGGGAATCGTGCTTCTTTAATGTTCCTTATAGCCAACACCAGTTCCACTACGCTGACTTTGAAGTTGTATTCGGAAAGCGTGGGGTAGGAAGGATCTTGAGACCCCGATGTTTTCTTATTCTGTAATGACCTGTTATTTCGGCCGCGATCAATTCTCCTATCGGTAGTGAATCTATCTGCCGACCGGAAACCTCTGCCGCATCTTTCGGCCCATTCATAGGGCAAAAACTGACCCTTTGAAGACCGTCGATCTGTGTCGAAATCATCTTTTAATTTTTCTTTATGCTTCTCTTGCTCCCGACCCTTGGATGATGCCGGGAAATCGAGTTGATATTCCTAAATTCTTATCTTTGACTCGTACCGGTTGTGAACATCTGCCCATGTTATTGCCTAGCACTCGAGCAAAATTTCTTCCAATTTCCGGGAAGCATCAGAACTTCTCGGATTCATCCCTTTTGTAAATGCTTTTGCTGCCATTCGTCTGGTACGGTTGGGAGCAATATCCTTTCTTTCTGGAATCGGGTCACAAACTCCCGCAACAATTCGGAATATCCTTGTGCAATCCCGAATATGTCGGCCTTTCGAGCTTGCACCTTCTTGGCCCTGGCATGGGCCTTGATGAAAGAGTCTGCGAGCATATCAAGGAATCTATGGAGTACTTGGGTAGGAGCGAATACCATGTCAGGGCCCCCTTCATGAGGGTTTTCCCGAATTTCTTCATTAAGACTGACTCAATCTCGTGCGGAGCTAAATCATTTCCCTTCACCGCCATTGTATAGGTGGTGATATGCTCCTGAGGATCTGAAGTCCCATCATATTTTGGCACGCCTAGAATTTTGAACTCTTCAGGATCAATTCTGGTGCCGCACTTGGTTTGAACGACAAGTGGTTATATTTCTTGGAATCTGGTCCTTTCAACACTGGCGGTGCGCCCGGAATCTAATCCATTCAGGTGTTTATTTCCCCCATAAACCGTAGGAGTTTAATTTTATAGGGATCATTCTTGTTGTTGTTACCGGATCCGCTACCGTTCCCCCGGCCCTGTCAAAACCGACTTCGCCCATCGGGGTGTTTTTGTCGACCCTCTGTGTTGTTTGATTTGCGGGAGCACCGGGAGGAACTGGACCTTGTCCATTCGCGTTGTTGGAAGCACCCCACAATGCCTGCCTCAATTCCGTCATGACTTGATCCTGTCGTGAGAGATGGCCCATAATGTCCTTTTGTTGCTCCCTTAGGATCCTTACTGTTTCAACGACATGCTCTTCTTCAGCATCATCAGGAGTTGCCTCTCGATCATGTCGCGAATATTGCCCGCCAAAAACCGGCATGGCCTCACCCTCTCATTGCGGGTATCACTGATTGAATCTTCATGCTGAGGCTGGATCTTTGCAAAGAACAAAGAATCAAACAAGTTAGAAATAGATGCAAGGACCAACTCAGTTACCAAACTGTTTATGCCCCACGGTGGGTGCCAAACTATTTACCTGTAAAATGGTACAGTTGAATTTATACGTGATTTATAGATAAGTGAATCGATTTGATCCTAAAATGATAAATAAATTAGACAAGAATGTAAGACTTAGCCTTGAGATCAAGATAAAATAATAGAAATCTTGGTTTAGTGAGTAGAGCTTCCGGAGGCAGTAAGAACACGTCGCAACCCAAAATCCCACCTCAGGTGTCGTGATGGCACTTAGTCTCTAAGACTAGGTAAGCTGATTTCAATTTCATTTCAAGCCATTTTAAAAAAAAAATCAAACCCGATAGCGGAAATAATTATAACAACCTCCCAAGACTGGTAATATTGAGTCACAAACTCTAACTGAATACATGTAATGATCTCAAGGATCGAATATACAATATTGTTCGAATAAGAGTTGACAGTACTAAAAAAAATAGAAAAACTCCAAGTGACTGCGACAACCAAGCAGCTCTACCTTGAATACTTGCGATCAACACACTAACTCTGCCCGAGTCTGATATATTCAATACCTGGCTCTACACAAAAATATGCAGAAGTGTAGTTTGAGTACACCACAGTCGGTACCCAGTAAGTATCAAGACTAACCTCGGTGGAGTAGTGACGAGGTACAATCAAGACACTCACTAGTCTAATAACATGTGCAATATAGTATACAAAAATAATGGAAAATAAATGGCAGTGATAGCAACAACAATCAACTAGTGATGTAAACAGCAAGGCAGCAATAACATCATAATTATTATTCAAACGAATAAGAAACACAAGTACAACCAATTAAACAATTCATTCAATTATAAATCTTTCACATATATTTCTTTCGAATAAATACCTTCTGAATATATTTCTTTCGAATAAATATCCTTTGAATATAAAACTCTTTCAAATAAAAATCTTGCAAATATACTCCTTTCAAATAAATATCTTTTGAATATAAAACTCTTTCGAATAAATATCTTTAGAATATACTTCTTTCAAATAAATATCTTTTGAATATAATTCTTTCGAATAAAAGTCACTCTATGACACCTCGTTTCATAATCATAAGATATGGGTCTCATCCCACTTTTATATTTTCAGTGTACCTCGTGCCCATAATTCTGTTAACACCGCACAGACAACTCACGTGCCAATAATAAAAATTATTATATTTTTCCGGCACCTCGTGCCCACATTTCATATTACATTTGCATGGACAGTTCACATGCCAATAATAAAAACCATCATATTTTTCCCCGGCACCTCGTGCCCACATTTCATATCATGTTTGCACGGACAGTTCACGTGCCCATAATATAAACCGCTCGGCAATAGCCACAGGCTCACAGTTTCAACATGAATCAGACTATTATCAAGTTTACTGAAATAACAAGACAAGTTGCATAAGAGATAAAATAAACACAAGAAAAATCACAACATCATCACGTATCATCCCTGACAATAGTGTAGCACCCCAAAAAATTTTGAAGTACTTAAGCGCTATTAAGAAAGTTGATGTGCGCTAATTATATTATTTTGTGTGTAGACAAGGATTATTATATGAATGATATCAATTGATCATGATAATATAAGTATGAGATGCATTAATAATGGTTTATGGTCTAAGAAGAGCCCCAAGGCTAAGTCAAATTGAAAATTTTATGATGGGATAAAGTTTCAAGTGAGTTCGCATAAGACCTAACTTCAAACGAGCATAACTCTCTTGATATGAAGATTTATATGGTTTATTACCTATCAAAAGAAAGGTCTATGTGTCTACTTTCTAAATCTTCAAACCATTTGGACATTCCTACAAAAGGTTATGACCAAATTACCAAAGTCTGGCAGAATGCGATTCTGTGACCAATTATGTGATCGCAGAACCATTATGCGATTGCAGAAGTGGTTATGCGACTGCAAAATGGTCGCAGACCTGGCCAGCGCAGCCCAGTTCTGGGCACCAATTTTTCGGTCCATTGTGCGACCCACATACCAATTATGCGGTCTATTGTGCGACCGCATACCTGATTTCGGAGGGTTCATTTTCCTATTTTCATAACCCGACCCCATTTTGATAAATAGGCTTTGAGGCTTATTTTGGGATATTTTTCTAAAGTTTTTAGAGAGAGGTAAGAGCATTTTAGAGAGATAATGAGGGAACCTAATATTTTAATCATCCAATCTTGCACCAATCTTCAAGAATCAAGGAAGCTAATCACAAGATCTTCATCTAAGAGGTAAGATTCAAACCCCTAGTCTTTAATTTCGAGTTTGGGATAAAATATTGGTGATTGGGAGTATGATTCTTGGGTGTAAGAGTATTATGTATATATGCTTGTACCAATAAGGTTTGTGGGAAGATTGTGGAGCTCAAATAAGTAAAGATTGGGTTGCAGAATGAAGGAAATCTTGTAGAAGAACCTTGTATCCAAATTTGCACACCTAGTGTTTGATAAAATTCTCAAAATAGATTGGGATTGCTAGAATTTTTGGAACATTTTAGTAATTTAAGAAAATCTCAAAGAGAGGTATGTTGACTAAACTACTCTCTTAGAATTGAATTCAATGATTTTTCCGTAAGTTTCAAGTATGGTTGTCTCAAGTTCCTTATTCTATGTTCCGGGTTGTTCCCAATAAATTCGATTATCCCGCCCGAATAAGCAAAGTGTCGAGAATTATGTATTCAAAACGTGTTCCGAATGTTCCAATCACATTATGTTATCTTTCGGGAATGTGTTCAAGAATAATATGTGTATTAAAATGCTATGTCTTTGAGTTCTATTTCAAATGAAGGTTATGATGCCAAATTATGTGAGAAAATCTCAATATTCTTAAGACTCTTAATTGCTCATATGTGTACCTAAAGTCTTGATTGAAAATGTCTTATTGTTGATAATCTATAAAGATGGTTGGAAGTGAAATAAGTGAATTGGGGATATAGAGTGTGGCCAACGTGCCAAGAATTTAATTTATAGTTGTGGCTAGTAGTGCCAATGAAACGAGAACATGTAATAAAGATTATGAAATGAGCCTCGACTCAACTGTTTTAAAATGACTTCAAAATAGAATTGTCTAAAAGCTTTTGTACTCAAGTCATGCCATATATGGCTGTTTTAACAAATACTATGCTTTGTGAGTGTTTTCAATGTATTTTGCATTCTTACATATTCGTGAGTGGAAATTGTGTATTTTTCTTTTTGGAGAAAAGTATTTCAAGAATAAATGGTGTGTTACTCGTTGATGATTTTAACTTGCGCATCAATTGCCAATTATTTTACTCCATTTCTCGGAAAGAAATCTATTATGCTTAAATTGTTCATTTCTAATGAACTTAAAGTTGTAATTTCTAAAATAGTATATATGATGATATTTATGATGATGATACATGAGAGGGAAGAAATGAAAGTGTGAAATATCAAATACGGCCACCATGCCTTGAATAAAAAATCTTGTGAATGGCCAAAAGAGCCAAGGAAATATTGTTGTTGTTATTGGTTGAAAAATACTAGTGGAGATTCATATAATGTGAAAGATGGTGAGGTAAATACATTTGTACCTATGTTATTTTTGTGAATTATTTCCCTTATTTTGGATGAGATTGGTGTGATAAAATTATTCCCTTTATTTGGGATGAGATTGATGTAATACAATTATTCCCCTTAATTGGGATGAGATTGATTGATAGAAAAGGATGATGTCGATCCACACGGCATTGTGGTAAGACATCCTAGTCGATCAGGTCGTGATCGGACACCATGACGCACACATGGCGGTGATTGTACTGGAAATTATAATTAAAATTGTGATTTTGGTTGATGTGTTCAAATAAGACAACCTAGACGATCGGGTCATGATCGGACTCCGTGATAGATTCACGGTGGTATATTTGCACATATATTGTGATTGTGATTGTGGTTGATGTCTTCAAATAAGATGGCCTAGCCGATCGGATCATGATCGGACTCCATGCTAAAAGTACGGTGGTATTGGTATTGAGAGTGATTGTGGTTTATGTCTCTAATGAGATGGCCTAGCCGATTGTGTGGTGATTGGACTCCGTGCTAAAAGTACGGCGGTATTGGTACTGTGAATATTGGTATTGTGAACATTGGTATTATGATTATTGGTATTGTGAACATTGGTATTGTGAACGGTGATATTGTGAACAGTGGTATATCGGTGCTAAAGATCTCCCAACCAAAAATAATATTATCATCATATTTTGATTATCACTTCACAATGTTATCTTCATATTTTGGAAATTATTATGTTTTAACCTGGCATTTGAATATCATTGATTGTTGATTGTTGTTTCTATGGTTTTCTCTTTCTTACATTGGTATTATATTTTGAAAGAGGACAGTTAACTTTACATACTAGTACTATTCCATATGTACTAAAGTCCCTTTTGCCAGGGGCGCTGCGTCTTCAATGGATGCAGGTGGTTCATCAGCGATGCAGCTTTGGTCCTCGTTAGCAGTTACTCCCTATTCAGCAGGTTTTGGTGAGCTCTACTCTATTCCAGACCCTATGTCACTTGATGTTACACTTTGTGTCTTGAGGTATAGCCGGGGCCTTATTACCGGCACTTTCATACTATTCTTCTGCCATATCTAGAGGTTCCGTATACAGGTTGTGGGTGGTGTATGATGTTGGGAATTGAACAAGAAATGTTGCTATTTGGCAAACATATTTTCATTATATCTATAAACTCATAATACTTTGAAAATTATGAACAAAGTTGCTAATAGAATGAAATGAGAGTTGTTAATAAAATATTTTCAGTGTTTGATTAATGGAGTGCATCTCCTCTTTATTCATGGATGAGTTTGGGTAGAAGTAAATCTAATAGGCTTGCTCGACCGGGTTCACTCGGTTGAGCACCGGTCGCGCTCCTCGAGTTTGGGGTGTAACAAATAGCCACCTTTATCTCTTCTATAGACGCCCGTATCATTCCATAATAATAGCCACCAGTATCGCTCCGCCCTGACAATATCAACAGCCACCTTTATCGCTCCTATAGCCAGCCTTATCACTCCACCAAGACAATATCCCAGCACACATAACAACAGCGAAATGCCACCCTTATACCCACCTAATATCAACAATGGAATGCCACCCTTATATCCTTATAATAATAACTCAAATCACACAACAATTTACACAGAATATTAGCATGGCAACATAACAAAAATTAATTCATATCACAAATTGCCCAATGGCCACAACCAATTCCAAAGATATAACAAAATCAATTAATTTCACAGCAAATAGCCCAAGGCTCCACACAATATGTATAAAACCTCAAAACAACAACATAAATGGAAAAGTAACTAAGCATAGGACAACACCTTCTTTAATTTAAATTTTTGATAAATATACTAACGCCTCTTTTTAAGCTCATTTAATTATATTTGCAGATGGAAAATCCATAATGAAATTAATTCCAAGAAATTCAAATCAACAAACACATGGAATTCACATAAAAATTCAAGTGACAATAACACCAAATTATCATATAAAATACAAATTCGACAAACAAGGAATGGGGCATCACAATTCAAGGATTTACTAAGTTCCAACAATTTTTCAATTTAATACATAAGGGCATCTATGAATTTCAACCAATATAATTTTCACATATAAACCAAGTACGTACTCGTCACCTTGCGTACACGGCTTTAAATCACACAATTTACATATAAGACTCAATGCCTAAGGGGTAATTTCCTCAACTCAGGGTTAGGCAAGATTCTTACCTTTTGAAGTTTGGCCGATATTGCACAATCGCCTTCTTGCTTGAATTGACCTTCGAACATATCAAATCTATCCAAATTAATTGTACAGCTTCATTAAAATCCATCGGGAACAATTTTGGATAATAAAACGCCGACTTAAAATTTTATTCTAAAAAGTCAACCAAAGTCAATGTGGGGGCCGCCTCTAGGAACCTGAGAAAATTTTTATGAAATCCAAATACCCACTTTGATACGAGTTCAACCATATCAATTTTATCAAATTCCGATAACAACTCGACCTCCAAATCCTAAATTTTAGTTCTTGAAAAGTTTTCCAAAAATCTCGATTTCTTCCATTTAAATCTGAATGAAATAATGAATATAACCATGGATTTATGAAATATAATTACTTTCGGATATAGGACACTTATCCAAGTCAAAGTCGTGAAGAACTCCTCCAAAATCGCCAAAAATCGAGCTCCAAAATCTCAATCGAAAATGGCAAAGTGACTTATTTTTGGTCCTTATGTTTCTGGCCAGTTTTGCACCTGCGGGCAGATTTGTGGCGTCTGCGAGCACTGTTCATGCTTCTGTGTTGCGAGTACTGTTCACGTTTATGCGCTTCCTCCGCTTCTGCAAGCACTGTTCACGCTTCTGCGAGAAAACCAGCAAGCTTCCAGCTTCGCTTCTGCGTTTTTACTTGCGCTTTTGCGATCGCGCATGTGCGTAGAAATGTCTGCTTCTGTGAGTTCAAGCCAGACTTTGCCCGTCTCCCTTTCCAGTTGCTTCTGCGAGGTCGCTTTTGCGATGAAGCCTTCGCAGAAGCGAAAGCATTAGCTGTTGCCCAGAAATTCTAGCACCTTTTCTTCAAGTCCGAATTGATTTGTTAACCTCACGAAATCCACCTGAGGCCCTCGGGACCTTAACCAATTACACCAACATATCCCAAAATACAATACGAACTTGGTCTAGGCTTCAAACCACGTCAAGCAATACCAAAATTATGAATCGCACATTGAATCACATTATGAGTTTTCAAATCTTCTAACTTCTATATTTTGCGCCGGAACGTATCAAATCAATCCGAAATGACTTCAAATTTTGCACACAAGTCATAAATGACGTAATGGAGTTGTTTTAATTTCCAGAATCGAGATCCGACCTCGTTATCAAAAATTCAACCTTCGGTCGAACTTTCCAAAAATCTTCTATTTTTTAACTTTTGCCAAAATGCGTCGAATTATTTTACGGACTTCCAAATCCAAATCCGGACATACGCCTAAGTTAGAAATCACCATACGAAACTATTGACATCATCAAAATTCTATTCTGGAGCCGTTTTCTCAAAAGTCAACTCTCCAGTCAAGTCTTTTCATTTTAGCTTCTAAAATAAGAATTGTTCTTTCAATTTAATTCTGAATCTTCCGAAAACCAAACTCGACGGCACACACAAGTCATAATACATATTACGAAGTTTCTCGGGACCTTAAGTCACTGAATAAGGTATTAATTCTTAAAAAGACAAGTCGGGTCATTACAGAACAATATTAATAAGCAAAAGGATAAAATAGTATTAAGCTTTTCAACAAAGTATAGTATCAGCTTTATCAGAAAATTTGTCTCGTTTACAATGGTTGTAGAGCTCACTATTTATTGTTGCACCTAGGGAATAAATTCCTAGGATCAAGCTCCTTTTTAATGACAATTATGGGGCTATTGAAGAATGTGTAATGGTAGGCAATTAATGCCATATTCTCTGTAACAGACTATGTACTTAATATTGTAGAATATTCTCCATTAAATGTCACCGGGTGCCAGACATTTATTTTGCCTTTATGAATGCCCTTCTTTCCGATAACAAACGAGATCATTGACTTCGGACTTTATTGTCTCCTGTCTTCAGCTCCACATGCCGCTTTATCATGCGAGCATTTAGTATGAGCATATATTACCATACACATGCGTTTCGATTTCATTTACAAATACTCCCTCCGTTCACTTTTACTTGTTTACTATACTAAGAATATATTTTCATTTTTACTTGTCCATTTTAGCAAATGAAGAGAAAGACAAACTTTTTTTTCCTGTCTCACCCGAATAATTAATTACTCATTTTCAAAATTATTTCTCAAGACTCTTTGAAATGCTATCATTTTGAGGGGTTATAAGGTAGAATACATACTACAATTATTACTTTTTAAGAGACGTGAAAAGTCCAAAGTGAACAACTAAAAATGAATGGAGGGAGTATGTAAAGTGATTAATTATAATCTTTTATTGTTTAAATAAAAAGGATTTTATGTTCTTTTTATTGATGGTGAGAAATTTAGAAAGATATATACACATCAAGTTATTAATTAATACATTGGCAGAATAGCCTGGGAGGCCCCTGTACTTGTCCAATTTTATCATGCCGGTGTTCGTACTTACAAGTTTGCCAACCAAACCCCTCTACCCTTAAAAACTGAGCATTTTAAACCCTGCTCATCCTATGTGGCATTTTTTTTTTACTGAAGTGCGTGTGCTACACTCGTTTAAGGAGCATGAGGTCTACTCAGATCTCTTTTAAAATTCAATTATATGCCCTTTTTGTAGCAGGAAAACACATCAAATTATCAAAATACCAACAAACCAAAAAAAGGGTCAACCGAAAAATCCTCAAAAATCACCACACCTCAAAATTAACCCATAAAGGATTTTGAAACACACATTATACATCTTTTACCAATTAATCCTTTCAAAAGATTAGAGCTTTTTGAGAAAATTTAATCCCCAATTTCAAAAATCAAACAAGACAAGACTTGTTAAAACTGACTTTAGCATTTCGTCGAACACCTGGTGTCTGTAATTCTGCAGATTTTGTTTTTTGAATTGTTGTGACGATTGGTTCATTGTAGTTGTTGTTTGATCGTTTGGCATCAATCACTTGCTTAGTTGGAGTCAATTGGCATTGGTCTTGTTTAATTTGGACACTTGTAGCTCCATGCTCGACAAACTAGTGTTCGCCGACCATATTCAGTTGGTTGGAGGAGACTATTCTGGCATTGAAATTGTCTGAAACTTGGTGTGTCGATGGTATTTGAAGTGGAGAACAATCTCCACTACTTGTAGCTCCATGCTCGACCAACTAGTGTTCGCCGACAATATTTCGCTACAGTACTTGATCCACCATTGTTGAAATCTGCAGCAACTTAGGAAGAAATGAGAGGGGCGCCTAGGTGGGGTTTATGCGCAATGGTGAGACGCATATTTTGGGACTGGTCCGGTGGCTTTTCACCACCAAACGACGGCACAATGGCCATTACGCCATTATTGTGTTACTGTTCACAACAGTCATACCATTTGAGGGAGGGGATTAGGGAATTAATGTTTGAATTTTATTTTTATTTTTTTATTTTAATTATTTTTAATCTACCATGTGACATGGCATCTACACATTGTTATGTTTTGATGTGGCATTCAACGTGGAGGAGATTATGTTACACGCACTGACAACCTCCTGTCATAAGCGTTTATTATACACGATTTGAAGGAGTGTAAGTATTCAATTGGTAAATTATTGAGTTTGGGGACCGACATGACAAAGTGTCACAAGTATATGTGCCATTTAATGCCATTTTGCCTTAATACATTTGATAATATACAATAATTTTTACACTAATATTATTTATAACTTGTTATGAAACTAAGCTCAAAGTAAGAATATGAAACAATAAAATAGACAAAAGATCTAGAGAGGAAGAGAGAACTTTCTTACTTATTCCATGTATTCAAGTGTATTTTTTCAAGTATCTACAATATCACTTCTCATCCTCTATTTATAGTATTACATAGAGGTATACCAAAGAATACTATAAACATGTCACTAAGCATTTGCGATCATGGAGGAATATCACGGGGGAGGTTATGTAGTTACAATCATAACTCCATGAGTATTAGAGTAGTGAAGGTGATAGAGATGATGGAGAAGAGTAGTCGGTATTACTCCTTTGGTGGTTATGGACATCCACCATAAAGTGCCTTGTTAAAACCTTACTAAAAAGAATCCTTGCGGAAAAAAGAAATCTAGTGAAGAAAAAAGAGTACACATATCTAGTAATATCTTGTAATACGCATTGAGAGTTGCCTCATTAAAAATCTTACTAGGAAAACCCAATTGGGATAAAACCTTGGTTAAGGAAAAAAGAGTGCAGCGCGTATTTCTCCCCCTGATGAAAATTCTATTTGATATCTCAAAGACGACACATTCCAATCCTATATCTCAATTTTTCAAATGCTGATGTTGGTGTTGGTAATGCCTTAGTGAACAAATATGCTAAATTATCACTTGAATGAACTTATTGAACATTTAATTCTCCATTCTTTTAAAGATCATGCGTGAAAAAGAATTTTGGTAAAATATGTTTTGTTCTGTCTCCTTTAATATATCATTCTTTCAATTGAGATAAGCAAGCAACATTGTCTTCAATATTATTAAAGTCTTCTTTTTCAAAGAAAAGTCACACATCGATTGTGTGTAGAATCACTTGCTTTATAAGTTACTACTATCTTGGCATGACTTGAATCAATAATTGACAGCCTTCGTAGAATATCATAATATGATAAATACCCTCACATGCAAATAGATTGCTTAAAGAACGAACTTCAGCCATGCATTTGCTTAATCAACAAAACCTTGGCAATATTTATTAGAATAAATAAATCTATATCAAGGATTCTTTTTGTAATATAATACTAATCGTATTCCAATATCTCCATATAGGAATAAAACTATATCTCGCTATCATATTATTATACTCATAGTTCTAGTAAAATACATTAGTGCACCAATTGCAATAAACACAAAAATAAATCATGTACGCCATGATTTCTCTAATCCACATAAGAATTGCCTAATGCTTTATTTAATAAATTTTTTGGAAACCTTAATATGCTTCAAAACAATTTAAATCATTCAATGATTTCCATTATACGCATATCAAAATTTTCATGTATTGCTAGATTAAAAGCTGAAAATGATTTCATCCACCACAGGAGAACATGTCTCCATATAACTAATGCCAGGATATTTAAGCAAAATCTTGTGCCACAAGTGGTCTTTATATCTATCGACTTGATTTTTCATTTTACTTTTTGCACAAGAACATATTTGTACCTCCACTGCTTTATACTTTTAGGTGTTTGGACTATTCGTCCAACTTTATATTTTCCACGTGAAATCAATCTTCATTGAGTATTTTTCATTTGGCCAATTTTTTATCTGTCCAAATTCCATGACAGATTTGAGCTCAAGATCCTCGTCAATATTAATAATATTTAGTGCTACATTATATCAATAATATTGTCGACGATCATTTTATATCGATTACATCGTTACCCTAATAAGACATAGCTTATTTAGATATGTTTTTCTCATTATTTTCAGGTACCTGAGCATCTCCCATGAGGTCTTATGACGTGTTATGTCGTGGTGCTCTTCTAGAATACTTGCCTCCTTATTATGACCATCTTGATCATTTGCTCCTCTACTCTTCAAGAAGTTTTATTTTTGGAACCAATTAGTCTATTACGCTTCATGCCATAGACTCTGTTCATCATGAACTTTATTCTATTTGTAGCATTAGCAACTGAAATATGACATTTAGCTTTGGGTTAGCAAATGTGTCTGGCAATATTTTGCAAATGAATTATCACTTGAACTTCAAGTTCATACATCCCTAGTCTTATTTGGGGACCCATCTTTGTGCGTTGTGGTGAAGTAATTAAATCATATAACACATCCATATTTCTAGATGCAAATTATTTCGTTCCTGACCGTGAACAAATTGTGATAGGGATAACTTATCATAACTTGACTAGATGCATACAAGTGTTGTTATATATATTAAATAATACATCTCATACCAAATTTTATTTTGGGAGTTTTGTTCTCATAACCAATGGTTTAGCTATAATTAGAGGCATACAGTTTCTGCAAAACCAACATTATCAAGATAAATCATCATAATTTATATTCTGGAACTTGCTCTAATATTTTGAGCAATCAACTTTGCAAAAGCCAAACTGCAAGTTGATAACAAATGCACATGTGACCATACAATAGATTCATCTATTAAAATTATATAATAGTAAACGATCCACATGGCATGTGGCTGGGCCCATATATTCATCACATTTTATTCGTTCCAGAAATCAAGGTATTCAATCCCAACCTTAACTGGTATATCATGAGAATAAGCAGCACAAGAGAATACTTGAAGAATATTATATTTCTTCAATATATGTCAATGTAATTCTTAATTAGTTTTTTGCATCATAATTGAACCGGGATGCCAACCGGTCATGCCAATTGATATTTGTTTCAGTAAACATCTAGTTTACTTGTGGCATCTGATTCTATCTTCATGCTTATACTTGTGTAGTACAAATAGAAGAAAAGTAAGATAACCTTTCATATTTACCCGATATGATTATAGTAATATGAAGATATTCAATCTTTCTTTTTATTTATAGTCTCAATATGCCAACCACTTTGGCTAATACATTTGAAACTCAAAAAGTTTCTATTGAGACTTACTACAATATCAATATCATGAACAATTGTATTCATTCGGGTAGTAAAAAATTAATTCTTCCGGAGCTCTTAACTGTTTTTGTACTACAAGATATTTTATTACACCATCCATATAGTGAATGTCTCTTTCACAGAGAAAATCATATCATAATAATTGTAATGTTCAAAATCATCATAAGCAAAATCATTTCTTGCTTTAATTTTGCCTTTTACAACTTTGAATAAGGCATGGCAAAATATTTTTTGGTGTACGACATGTACGCGACCAATGACATATCCATATAACTACACAGTAATATTCATTTTCTTTCTTTGTCTCAAACCTCCCTTAGAGGTGAGTTGTAGTATTTATCCAACTATGCACAAGTACATTATTATGCATAATTTTTATCACATATATATTTCCATATTCACATTCAGGAATGAGTCTGCATTTGAAATGCTTACTACACGTCACATTTTCAAGGAATGGACGATATTCATGTGAACGCGTTTCGTATTAACATGACACATTGATACTTATTTCCTTCATCTTTAAAGGAATACTTTGAAAACCCCTATTGTTCTCCTTTTTATAATTACCATAATGAAGATTATTATTTTGATCTTTGGCATGCTTACATTCATTGGTCAACCACTTGTCTTCATTTAGACTTATTATGCATCGCTATCACATTCATTTCAAGAATGGAGCAAATTAAGTGAGACAAGCTTCATGCTTTTTCATGAAAAATACATTATTTTTCTTTAGTCATCACTATATTTTCAATATGGTGCATTGAGACTCAAACCAACGTCTTGCCCATATAAAGGCATGTTAGGCCATATTTAGTTGCGACACGAACCCAACTCTTATCATCATGGAGCATCGAGACTCGAACCCGATGTATTACCCTCATGGTGTGCTAGAACTTAAATCCACCGTCTTACCCTTAATCTTTGGCATAATGGGCTAAAATTAACTAGGACTCGCATTCGAGCCTTTAAAATATTATTACTTCATAATTATAGGCATAAGTAAAGTAAATTTCAAGAAGACATATATAACTATTTCAATCTTGAAACAGTTTCTGTGCAACAAAAATGCTCGTTAGGATATTGTATAAGGTAAAATATGCTATGTTAAGTGATTGCATAAGAGAGTGTCATGTGGAGCCGAAGGCAGAGAATAACTAAAACTAAAGACAATTGTTCCATCTGTTAATGAAAGAATGGTGCTCATAAAGATGCAATAAATGCCTACCACCCGATAACATTTAATAAAGAATATTCAACAATATTTAATACACTGCTCGTTATAAAGAATTTGTCATTCTTTCCCGCCATTACACATTCTTCAATGGCCCTTATAATTAACATTAAAGAGGGGCATGATCCTAGGACCTTGTTCCCTATTGCAACTATAAATAGTGAGCTCTATTATCATTGTAGAGGACATAAATTTCCTGGCAAACTTACGCTATAATCTATTCAAAGCTTTATACAATTTTATCTTCTTGCCTTTTGATTTCATTATTGTTGTGCGCGGAAGCCCTGCTCCCGGAACTACTATTTCTGCTATTTCATCTTCATCGCAAGGCTAAGTATTGCATATTTGTTAAATTCTCCTATTATTTCAGGATCAAATTAATTCACTTGTCTAGAAACTACTTATAAATTCAATTGTACCATTTTACGGGTAAACAGTTTGGCGCCCACCGTGGGGCCTAGACAGTCGTGTAATTAAATTGATCCTTGTCTTTTGCACTAACGTGTTTTGATTATTTTATCTTAGAAAAATCATAAGAAATGGCAGATAGCACTGTTAACGACATGCACAACCCTTATGCCCAAGGAGACCAACCTCAGCACGAGGATTCAATCAGTGATACCCGCAATGAGGGAAACAATGCCACGCCGGTTCACGACAAGCGGTACCTGCGACATGTTCAGGAGGTGACTCATGATGATGCTGAAGAGGAGGATGTTGTCTAAGCGGTAAGGGTCTTACAGGAGCAACAACAGGTTATTCTAGGCCATCTCACACGACAAGATAAAGTTATAATAGAACTAAAGAAGGCATTATCGGGTGCTTCCAATAACGCAAATGGACGAGGTCAAGTTCCTCCCGGTGATCCAGCAAATCAAACAACATAGAGGGTCAACAAAACCCCGAAGGGCGAGGTCGGCTTCAATGGTGTCGGGGGGAGCGGATCCGGTCACAACAACGAGAGCGATCCCTTCAAAAGTGAACTCATACGATTAATGAGGGAAGTGAACGCCTGCATGGACCAAATCCTGGGTGCACCACCGTTGCTGAAAGGACCGGACTCAAAGAAGTATACTCAGTTGTTGTACAAACCAAGAGCGATACCAGAAGTGGTCCCGAAGCGGTTTAAAATGCCCGACGTGCCAAAATATGATGGGACTTCAGACCCTCAGGAGAATATTACCACTTATACAACGCCGGTGAAGGGGAACGATTTAGCTCCCTACTAGATCGAATCTGTTTTGCTGAAATTTTTGGAGAGACTCTCATGAGGGGAGCCTTGACATTGTATTCGTTGTTACCCGGGCATTCCATAGATTCCTTTGATATGCTCGCGCATTCTTTCATTAAGGCTCATGCCGGGGACAAAAAGGTGCTGACCAGGAAGGCCGACATATTCAAAATTGTACAAGGAGAGTCTGAGTTGCTGCGGGAATTCGTAACCCGGTTTTAGAAGGAAATGATGTTGTTCCCGGCTGTTCCGGATGAATAGGTGACTGAAGCATTCACCAAGAGTTTGAATCCGAAAAGTTCTGATGCTTCCCGAAAGTTGAAGGAAAGCTTGATAGAATTCCAAACGACGACTTGGGCGGATGTTCACAACCGGTATGAGTCAGATATAAGGATTGAGGATGATCAGCTCGGCTTTCCGGCATCGGCTAAAGGTCGGGAGAATAATAAAGAAAAATCAAAAGACAATTTCGACACAGACATACGGTCTTTAAGTGGCCGGTTTTTGCCTTTTAAACGGGCAGAAGGACGCGACAGAGGTTTTCGACCGGCAGACAGGTTCGTTACCAACAGAAGAACTGATCGCGACTGAAATAATAGATCGCTATAGGACAAGGAAACATCAAGTTCTCGAGATCCTTCATATCCCAAACTTTTAGAATACAACTTCAACATCAGTGTGGCAGAGTTGGTATCAGCTATGAGGAACATTAAAGAAGCACGGTTCCCGAAGCCGATGAGGTTTGATCCTAGCCAGAGGGATCCTAATTTATGGTACAAATACCACGGGACGAACGGCCACCGAACTAAGGACTGCAGACATCTACGTGAAGAGGTGGCGACACTACTGGAAAATGTCCATCTGAGGGATTTCTTAAGTGACCGGGCCAAAAAACTATTACGGTCGCAACCGTGATAACACGAAGCCCTCATAAATAGGGGAAGAACCCATGTGCCAGATGATCAACATGATTTTCAGGGGGAACGAGATTAACGGGGTTACTTTCTCGGCAGCAAAAAAGACGAAGTAACAGCAACCCACGTCAAGAGGCTCCGGGAAGTCGCTGAGGACAACATCACTTTCACAGAGGAAAACGCAGATAAATTATTGCTACCGCACAATGGCGCATTGGTAATTTCTTTAAATATATTAGATTTTAAAATCAAATGTGTTCTGGTGGATCCAGGAAGTTCGACAATTATCATACAATTAAGGGTATTGGAGCAAGCCAAACTTACCGGAAACATCATTCCATCCACAAAACTCCTCGACGGGTTCAATCTCGCAAGCATGACAACCCGATGAGAGATCCTGCTGCAGACAAATGCCGAAGGGTTAGCTTAACCCCAAGAAGTGCGCGTTCGGGTCAGCTTCGGCAAATTCCTAGAATTTCTGGTGTAACAAAGGGGGATTGAGGTAAACACCGATAAGATCAAAGCTATCGAAGACATCCCGAACTAGCTATCAAGTGTAAAAGAGGTTCAAAGACTCATAGGGAGATTGGACGCTTTGAGCAGGTTCACTTCCCGGCCATCATAGAAATGCCATCGTTTCTTCGCGCTATTAAAAAAGAAAAACAACTTCGAATGGACCCCAGAATGCCAGCAGGCTTTGAGGGATTTGAAAAGGTACTTATAAAGCCTTTTGTTACTATCAAAGTCGAAGGATGGTAAAAAATTGTTAATCTACCTACTGGTTTCGGAGGTAGGGGTAAGCATCGTTTTAGTCCATGAGGACGAAGGTACCCAATTTCCCATTTATTACGTTAGCAGAATTTTAACGGGAGCATAAACTCTCTACTAATATTTGGAGAAGCTGGCCTTAGCTCTTGTAGTCGCCGCTCGGAAGCTTAGGCCTTACTTCCAATGTCACTCCATAGCTGTGGTGACCACCTTTCCCCTGCGGAATATCCTTCACAAACCCGAACTCTCGGGTAGGTTAGCCAAATGGGTCGTCGAAATGAGTGAATTTGACATAGAATATAAACCTAGGACTGCGATTAAGTCACAAGTTTTGGCCGACTTTGTGGCCGATTTTAGTCTGGGATTGCTGCCTCTAACAACCAAAAAAGTAGTGATGGTGTCAGAATAGAAATCGAGAGTTTGGATATTCTTTATAGGCGAAGCTTCCAATGTAAAGGGGTCCATGCTTGGCATAGTGTTAACCATGCCTTCGGGAGAAACCCTAAGGCAGGCCATAAGAACGGTCCTTTTGATTAACAACGAAGCATAGTATGAAGCTTTGATTGTAGGAATCGAATTGGCTCGGGGACTAGATTCTGAGGTCATAGAAATCAAATGCGACTCCCAGCTAGTGGTAAAACATGTATACGGGATCTTCGAAACCAAAGAGAAGCACATGCAACAATATGTAGTGAAGGTTCAGACTCTGTTTCCTCGATTCCAGGAGTGGTCAATTACGTATATCCCGAGGGAAGAAAATGCATAAGCGGATGCATTAGCTAACCTCGGTTCATCAACTAAAATGAAGAGATCGGATTCCGGGACGGTAGTAAAGCTAATGCACTCGGTTCTGGACGCAGATAGCTACTATAAGGTGAATACGACTAATTTGGTCTAGGACTGGAGAAATAAGATCATTGATTATCTCGAACACGGGAAGTTGCCCGAAGACTCCAAGGCATCCCAGGAGCTGCGCGCCAAAGCAGCATGATATAGCTTCAAAGGAGGTCAACTGTACAGGAAATCTTTCCAAGGCCCGCTAGCTCGATGCTTGGGAGCCTTCAAGCTAATTATGTTATGCGAGAAGTCCACCAAGGGATATGTGGAAATCATTTGGGCGTAGACTTCTTAGTACTAAAATCGGTAAGGGCAGGATACTATTGGCCCCGAATGGAACAAGAAGCCAAAGATTTCGTGCAAAAATGTGATAAGTGTCAATGCTACGCACCACAGGTACATAAACCAGCAGAACCATTGCACTAAAATTTGTCTCCATGACCGTTCATGAAGTGAGAAATGGATATCGTCAGACTGCCACCGGACCATGGTAAGGTAAGATTTCTTTTAATTTTAACTGACTATTTTTCTAAGTGGGTTAAAGCAGGTTCTTATCAGAAGATAGGCGAACGTGGGGTGGTGAATTTCTTGTGGGAAAACATAATTTGCAGATTTAGAATAAGAAAAGATATATCCTCTGATAACAAGCCATAGTTTATAGGCGTAAAGATCACAAAGTTCCTTGAAGACTTGAAAATCAAAAGAATCACATATTCGCCCTACCATCCGAGCGCAAATGGTCAAGCGGAATCAACGAACAAAGTGATTATACAAAATCTCAAAAAGAGGTTGGAAGCAGCTAAAGGTAAATGGCTTGACGAACTTGGCGCATATAAGAATGGCAGCCCAAAAGCAGAGAATAGAAAGATATTATAATCGAGGAGCCAACCTCCAATATTTCAAAGTGGTAGACTTAGTTCTAAGAAAAATAACTCAAAATACCCGGGAACTCAATGCAGGGAAGCTAAGTCCAACATGGGAAGGCCCCTACCGGGTTTCAGATGTCATTGGGAATGGTTCATACGAGTTGGAGAATCTGGATGGAGAAAAGTTGCCAAGCAACTAGAATGTGGCATACCTCAAGAGATATTATTGTTGATGAACATCACTTGTACTGAAAGTATGTGCTGCACTATATTTCCCTTCGTCCAATTTTTGTCCCAATTGGGTTTTTCTGGCAAGGTTTTTAACGAGGAAGCAACGGAAAGCATACTACGAAGAAGGTTTCAACAGCAGCAATAAGACCTTTTAATAAAAAAAAAACACAAGTGAAGAACCACTCTGGAGCGGTTTGATAATCATTGGCTCAATAGCAAAATTCTCACCGGGAAGTTAAGTTTGCTATCGAACAAAGGTTACCCGACCGTTCACAAGTGCAAACTACTAGAGGATTGTTAGATAGTGTTTGGCTCGATAGCATAAATTCCTAAGGGGAAGTGAAGTTTGTTACAGAACTGAAGATTATATAGCAATTCATTAGTGGAGTCCTTGAAGGTGCAAAACTTCCAGTGTTCCAATTCGTATTCTTCGCATTCAAACATTGGGGGAATGATATGAGGATACGACAAAAATGCCTGCCACATCGATCGAAATACGAAAATCGGAAACATAGTTGATCATTGGGACCGGGGACAATGCAACCAACCCCGTAGAAACAAGTTGTATAACTTAGCCACAAGAAATGACAATTTTATTTTAGCATTACGAATGCTTATGTAGTTTTTGAAAATGGAAGGAATAAAGTAAAGTCATTTTATTTCTATCTTGTTTCTTGTTTGAACAATGGATTGATTTTGTCATTTGAAAAGTTAAACAAGTACTTCAAATATTAGTGTCGTAATGAACAAGAGACGTGATAAGTGAGAATTTTGATAACTTATTAGCGCCTTTTAGCTTTTGTTTTAGTCTAAAAGCATCAAATTGTGTTCCCGAAGCTAATAAAATTGTGCAAAATTGCAGGAATGCTAGAAGTTGGGCTCCCGGGATAAAATCCGGCTAAAAAAAGAGCAGTCTAAGCACAAGGCAATAAAGGGCACAGAAGCACATAATGTGCGGTACGCAGAAGAAATTGCAGACCGCAAAATTTCATCTGCGGCCGCAAATAAAGAAGGAAAAATCTGCATCCATTTGTGCAAATTGCAGACCACACATGAATTGTGCAGCCGCAAAATATGGGCTAAGGGTCAAGATCAGAGATAATGCAAAAAGACCAAGTCCATAGCCTCAGTGTATTGCGGGCCGCACAAGATTTGTGTGGTCGCAGAAGATTACCTTATGGCCACAATCTTAATATTGCGGACCGCAAAAGATTGTCTTGCGGTCGCAGTTCTAAATCTGCGGACCGAAGAAAAGTTGCTTTGCGGCCGCAGTTCATAATTGTGCGGATGCAGAACTCCAGCTCCTGCCAGATGAAGAAATATGCGGACCGCACATGGAATTGTGCGGCCGCAGAACCTCCCGAGGGTTATTCTTGTCAGAGATTTTCAGCCTTGTATAAATAGACGAGTTTCACAAAATTAGGTCAAGTTTGAACCTCTGCAATTATTGTAACCATTTTTCTTTGCCATTTTTGGAAGTTTACTTTGCTTTGGTTATTTTACAATAGATTTAATCATTTTAAGATTTCATTATGCGTTTAATTAGTCTTTCTTCTCTATTTTCTTCAATCCCAAGTATGAGTAGCTAGATTTTTACTAGGGTTGTGACCCAACCCTAGTGTGTAAACCTTATGGGTATCTAATTTAGTGCTTGTTTATAATTGAGTGTTTATTATTTAGCTTAGTTCATGCTTTAACTGTGGAATTAATGGTTGTAAACATTACTTCTTGCCTATTTGACTTAGTCTCTACTTGACAAAGAGAGACCTAGTCTAGGATAACTTAGCTAATAAGGAATTGGGTCAATCAAGAGATTGATTAACCCAATTAAAGGGTTCATCCTAGAGATAGTAATAACCCGACTTGAGCTTTTATTAAATGTTTTCTGTGATACCCATTTGGTCTTGAAAAAACTAAATTGGGCAAAACTACTCTCTGACCGAGAGGTATTGAGTGGGTAATTTAGAGTTGATAGCTATAATACACCCCAATCAATAAAACAAGCATTAAAGTCTTTATTCCATCAGGCAAATACCTAGGTAATGGTCACAACCCTAGGCTTTTTATCAATTTGGAAAAACCTCAAAAACAGTTATCTCTAGTCTTCTTTCTTTATTTAGCAATCTTTAGAGTAAAATTAGAAATAGAAAACAAATCTTTGTGTGGAAGTGCAATCTAGATAATTCAATCACTCACATTGAAATATATATCCCTAACTCCCATCTTAGCTCCATGTGGATTCGACCCCGACTCTTAGTTGGGTTTCTATTATTGCAAACGACTGTTTCATACCTCTTTTGAGATGTGCATTTGGACGCAATCAAGACGTCCTCTTCAAGAGAACCGTAAATATAAGAGGACCCTCTCTTATGAAAACCCTCACGATAAAAAGGTTGATTTCGGAAGAACTTGTGCCCGAAATCCAAATGCTTTCGAGGGGAAATACACCCAAAAGTCTTGCATAATCAGACGCAAACAATAAAACTTGTGCAAAATACTTAAGCAAGAAAGAACACAACTATTAAAACTTGTATAAATGTTCAAACAATAGAACGCAAAAAGATTCATGCAATACTTGAGCAAAATTTATTTTTATTCACAATAAATGTGCCAAAACGGCACAGGTACAAAAGTTGGGAAAAGAAATGAAAAGTTAAACTACTGCATCTCCGGAACCTGGAGGAAGAGAAGCATCTGCGCCCCCAGGGGAAGTGGGTAGATTCGTCGTTGGCTCAATATCTTGACCCTCATCAGTTTGGCCTTCAACATCTTCGCCTTCCGGTTCCTCATCAGTTCCCGAGTATTCAGAACTGGAACCAGAAGAACCGGAAGCGTCAGGCCCTACCGAGATACCCCTTTTAGCAGCCGACTCTAACTCACGGGCTTTAGTGATTTAGGTATCAAAGTCAATGACACCCGCTTTAGCCTCTTCCAAGGTTTTTCTCCTCATGCTGTACATAACATATGTTTTTTCAATAACGAGGAAATCTGCTCGGCACTTGAGTTCTTCTTTAATTTGGTTAACCTCGACAGAAAAGTTTTCCCGGGCAGATTTAATGGACTTGAGGCTAACGTCGAGTTTGCGGATAGTAGAGCTGAAAATTCTATTATTTTTAATGGTCCACATGTACTTCTCCTCCAATTGGACATATTTCACCCTGGCAGCAGCAAGCTCTTCAGTTTTGGAGTTCAAGGATGCCTCCAAATTGGTGAATCTCTCAGTAGAGGCAGCCTCACGGTCGGATGCAACAAGAACAAAACTATACACTTAGCCCATTTGGCCATGGCCTCGTCAAATTGAACCCTCAGTGGGGTGATCTCTTGGATAAGGGTCTCCACTTCTTGCTTGCTTTGCTGCAAACGAGCCTCCAATACAATAGCCTCAGCAGTTTTGGCTTCCAGTTCTGAGAAGCGAGCAACAATTTGATCTCGCTCGACCAAAAGTTGATCTCGCCCGGAGGTAAGTTCTTTTTTTTCCAAATCAAACTATGGAGGCCCTCGGAAGCAAGGAAATTGGCCTACGAAATAAGAAAGGCAAACTCAAGATATTACTAAATCGAAGACAGAAAAAATGACAAAGGAAATGACGAGTGTGTCGTTGCGGCGTTGTGTATAGCATTGTTCAACAAGCACTATCCCGAGAGAGCCTATATCTTTACCCAATCTTTTTCTAAAGCCAAAGGCTTCAAATAGTTAGCAAGTTCCATCGGCTGGGATAGCAAATTGCATCCGATAAAGACCGAAAGAGTAATGTTGTTCCTCCTTTGTGGATCTTCTGAGGGGGCAACATAATTTGCCCAAAATTCCCATGAACCGGGGACTGAGGGAGAGAAACATCCTCATCTCGGACAGATGCGGCTGGTGGAGATGAAGTAGCAGTTGTTGGTGGAAGAGTTAGTGAAGAAGGAGATGAAGCTGATGGCATTGAATGGTGAAAAGCAGCTGCGGAAAATACAGTGCTGTTTATTGGTTGCTCGTCAACCGAATACAACAGGGACCTGGTACTCAACCCCACAATATCAGGCACAACGACTGGGATACGAAAACGGGAGTTGGCATTTTCCACCATTTCAAACTCCCTAGAGCGCCGAGGCATCATCCTTAGTAGGTGTAACTAACTCAATAGATTGATATATCTGTTGAGTTGAGGAAGGTCATCATCTTTTGTGTAGAAAAGCCCCCTCCTCGCTGGCTTCTTCATCGTCGTCAATCATTACGGTATCTATGGCCAACCCAGGCGGAGAGCTCGTCATCCTGACTTCCGGAGATTACTCGGGGGCAGCATTCTTCTCCTTCTTATTCTTTCCCCCGGCCGTGGAGGAACACCTTCTTTTTGGTTGTTTGTTCTCCAGCCGCGGACTCCGAGAAGAAGCATTCGCACCAGAAGCAGACCCGGAGATACCTATCTGTGAAAAAGCCTTCTATAGCAGCCTCGCTGCATCATTAGGATCAGCCAAAACATCCTCCTCGGGGATGACAACTGAGCCTTGGGGTAGACCTATATTCAACAAGAGAGAAGAATCAGACAACTTTCTCATAAGAAAAGGTAAAGACAAGATGAGTTCAACTTATCATGATTTTTGGCCTTTCACCCATATTTCAAGCCCTCATCCCTAGGGGAACCCACCGAGTCGTTGAGGCATGTAAAGGAAGAAAAGTTAATAATGACAAGGAATGGTCTTTAACAGAAGCAGAAGCAAACTATTTACTTACGAGTGCAGTTCCACAATTCCGGGACAGACGAAGCCGAGGTCGGGATAATGTCAATGGTGGCAACTGAAACAAACCATTCCATCCACCCACTGTCGTTATCATCATCCATGCTAGATAACAGTACATTGGTGGCCTCGCTTGCTGAAGTTAATCATCCTCTCACGGAAGATCTTGAGAGAATAAAGGTTCATCACGTGAGCTAGGGAAAGATCCTCCCCCGTTTCTTGGCACAAGCTCCAAAGACATGCAATCTTCCTCCACACAGAGGGACTCACCTGTAATGACCCAACCGATCATTTTAACTTTTAGAACCTTGTTCCCTAAAATAAAACTTCCCGTATGTGCTTGTAATGATTTATGACTTGCGGGGATGGTTGGTTCGGGATTTGGAAGTGTTTGGGGTGAAACCGGAACACTTGATTTCTTAAGTTGGCCTTAAAGTGCTAAGTTTGACTTCGATCAACATTTTGAGAAAACGACCCCGAAATAGAATTGTGATGATTCCAACAGCTCCGTATGGTAATTTTGGACTTAGAAGCGTGTTCAAAATTTTATTTGGAAGTCCGTAGTTAAATTAGGCTTGAAATGGCTAAAAATAAGAATTTAAGTTTGGAAGTTTGACCGATGAGTTAACTTTTTGATACCGGAGTCGGAATCCAGTTCCGAAAATTTTCATAGCTTTGTTATGTCATTTATGACTTGTATGTAAAATTTGAGGTCAATCAGAGTTAATTTGATAGGTTCTGACATCGAATGTAGAAGTTGAAAACTCTTAGTTTCATTAAGCTTGAATTGGGATATGATTCATGGTTTTAGCGCTGTTTGATGTGATTTAGAGGTTCGACTAAGTTCGTATGATGTTTTAGGACTTGTTGGTATATTTGGTTGAGGTCCCGAGGGCCTCGGGTGAGTTTCGGATGGTTAACGGATCAAAAGTTGGACTTAAAAAGCTGCTGCAATTTTCCCTTCTGCTGTATATACTGGCCTGTGATCGAGCCCCAGATCAAACCCAGATACCGAGCCCATGATCGAGGCCTGAGTCGAAGACAGGGACGAGGCTTAGTATCGAAGCCACGATCGAAGGTCCAGCTCGAGGGCCATGATCGAAGGCAAGGCTAGGATCAAGACCCAAGATCGAACTTGATCGAGGCAATGACCGAGTCCCAGGCTCGAGGCCTGATCGAGGCCATGACCGAGTCCCAGGCTCGAGGACTGATCGAGGCCATGACCAAGTCCCAAGTTCGAGGCCATGATTGAGTCCATGACCGAAGCCCAGGCTTGAGGGCCACGATCGAAGCCACGATCGAGGCCCAATTTCCGAACGCTGCCTGGGCAGTTTATAAAAGAGGACATTCGTCCCATTTGCCTTTTTTTACGAACTTGAGCTTGAGCAGAGGCAACTTTTGTCAGTTTTTCAAGGGAAAAATATTGGGGTAAGTGATTCTAATTCGGATTTGGTCTACATATACAAGTATATCATTGTTTTCACAATTTAATTAGTGTTTTGAGATTGAAATTTGGAAAAGTTTAGAAATCTCATAGAAACGAAATTTTGAGATTTCGGTATCGATTCGGAGTCGGATTTGAGTGAAACTGGTATGGTTAGACTCGTAATTGAATGAGTTGTCGGATTTCATAACTTTTGACGGCTTCCGAGACGTGGTCCCCACGAACAAAATTTTAATTAATTTCGAAATTTTTATTTAAAATATAGTATTTTCTTATAAAATTGATTCCTATAATTTTTAGTGATTGTATCAAATTATTTTGGCTAGATTCGAGCCAGACAGAGTTGGATAATCGTGGAAAAGGCCTTATAGTGGATTAAATTGGAGCAAGACGAGGTAAGTCTCTTGTCTAATCTTGTGAGGGGGAAATTACCTCATAGGTGATTAAAATTAAATAATTATTGCTAATTGTGGGGGCTACGTACGCACGAGGTGACGAGAGTCCGTGCGTAGATACTATAAATGCTAAAGCCCGGGTAGTTTAGGACTCAAAGCATGCATTACTTGTGTAAATAGTATTCTTTGATTAATTAATATTAATTGATATATATGAATATATTGTGAATTGTTAGATAAAGATATTAAAGGATGAAAATCTCATATGCTTGATTTTCTGTTTAAATCAATTAATTGTTAAAAGAAATTGTTCTCCTCCCGAATTTATCTTATAATAAATATACTCTCCTCCTTCCGGAGGCACATAAGAAAATGTCCTCCTTTCTTGTGGAGCGGGCCGAACGCCTCGGCAGGATAGATGCATCTATGGATCGCGCCGCACGTCCTTCGGCAGTGTACACGACACTCTGGATAGGGCCGTACGTCCTCGGCAGAAATCGTGCTTAATAATAATAATTACACGATACTTTAATAATTTATTTCAGCTTGTAAAGCTAATTAATAAATTGGCAAATCCTTGGAATTTAATGAATTATTATTCTTGCTTGTTTAGGAATTAATTGTTACTCATGTAAATGAGATTTAATTGATAAATTGGAATTTATTTGAATTGAAGGAATTTAATTAATATATTAAGAATTGTTACATTTGAAGGAATTTGATTATTTCTGATGATTAAATAAATTATTGTAAATTCTCTAAATCATGCTGATTTAAATATCCTAGTTTTATTTCAGTTATTATTATTGACCCATAGTGAGTGTCAAAGTCGGCCATCTCGTCTCTACCACTTCGAGATTAGGCTTGATACTTACTGGGTACACGTTGTTTACGTACTCATACTACACTTGCTGCACTTTTTGTGCAGGATCTGAGACAGGTACTAGTGGAGGACCTATCATCACATACCCACGTCATCCCGAGGCATAGTGGTGAGCTGCCTTTCTGAGCCGTTCTGCAGCTACCAGTGTCTCTTCTTATATTTACATTCTATCTATTTCATTTCAGACAGTATTTGGAGTTTTGTATAATCTACTAGATGCTCATGCACTTGTGACACCAGGTCTTGGCACACACACATTGGTAGAGTTTGGGTTTATATTTTTTTGGTTTTAAATTTTATCAATGTATGCTTAATTTATTAGTTGGCTTGCCTAGCTATAGTGTTGGGCTCCATCACGACCTACAAGTGAAATTGGGTCGTGACAACATGGTATCAGAGCACTAGGTTCACGTAGGTCTCACATGTTATGAGCAGACATAATAGAGTCTAACGGATCGATACAGAGACGTCTGTGCTTATCTTCGAGAGGCTATAGGGTGTTAGTAAATTACCCTTCTTCACATTCCATCATGCAATTCATGTAGCACTAAAAATCCTCCTCTTAGTTTCTCACAGATGGTGAGAACACGCTCGAATGAAGTTCTAGACCAGGGAAGAGCTACTCCCCCAGTTGCTAGAGGCCGAGAGAGGGCTCCAGCCCGTGGTATAGGGCGAGGTCATCCCAGGACTATTCCAGTTATGTCGACAGTGGATCCAGCAGAGAATACCATTATTGAGGAGCATGGTGAGGTGCCTGTGGCAGAGCCAGCTCTGGTGGACTTCACATCTGCACTGGGATTTCAAGATGTCATGGGTCATATGCTGCGAATCATGGACAATATGACTCAGGCCGGTTTATTTCCGGCAGACCCAGCCACATATCAGGTGGGTGGGGGAGCATAGACCCCTACCGCGCATGCTCATGGACAAGCAACTACTGTATATCAGAGCCAGGGTGCACTACCCGTGGGTGGAGCCCAGCCAGTGGCAGCAGCTACAATTGAGCCCAGGCCAGCTGTAGCCGCCGATCCTCAGAAACTATTGGACAGATGGACTAGACTACATCCTCCTGTCTTCGGGGGTGAGCGACATGAGGATCCACAGGATTTCATTGATCGTTGCAAGGATAGAATGTACAATATGAGGATATTGGAATCTCATGAGGTTGATTTCGCTACTTTTCAGCTAGAGGGTAGACCCCATAGATGGTGGCAGTCTTATGCTCTTGGCAGACAAGTAGATTCTCCTCCAATGACTTAGGACATGTTTACCTGTATCTTCTTGGACAGGTATATTCCACCCTCCCAGAGGAAAGAGTTGCGGTTTCAGTTTGAGCAGCTCCAACAGGGTCAGATGTTAGTGACTGATTATGAGGCGAGGTTTTCTGAATTATCTTGCCATGCACTAATGATACCCCTTAGTGAGGCGGAGAGAGTGCGAAGGTTTGTAGCCGGTTTATATACTGGTATTCAGGCCACTATGGCTCGAGAGGTTGATATGGGTACTTCTTCTGAGCGAGTTGTGGAGATATCCCGGAGGATTGAGGGTGTACGTCAGCGGAGCAGAGAGCAGATTATGAGAGATAAGCGGTCCAGGTACTCTAGAGAGTTTAGAGGTGCTCCGTCCGAGGGCAGAGGTCAGTTCGTGAGTGGGCAGTCCAGCAGACCCCCATATCCAGCACCACCACCTCCTTGAGGTGCTCCAGCGCGACCTTATCTCAGTGTTATCCCAGAGAGTTCTTACCGCCCACCAGCTATTCAGGGTCCTCCCAGTGGGTATTCACGTCCCCAGGGCCAGACTCTTAGTCAGCAGCCCATTACACCGAAGAGTTATTACGAGTGCGGGGATCCCAGTCACATGCGGAGGTTTTGCCCCAAGCTTCGAGGTAGACCAGAACAGCAGGGTCAGTAGCCTATGCTCACCGGACCAGTTGCTCCACCAGTAGTCCGACCACCCAAAGGTGGAGGACAGGTGGGTAGGGGCCGTCCTAAAGGTGGAGGTCAGCCAGGCGGAGGCCAGATAGTTGGCGCTCCAGCTCAGTTCTATGCTTTTTCTGCTAGACCAGATGTAGAGGCCTCAGATGTCGTGATTACAGGTATTATTTTTGTTTGTGGCAAAGATGCCTCAGTATTATTTGATCCAGGATCTACGTATTCATATGTGTCATCTCTATTTGCTTCATTCCTGGGTGTTTCTCGTGAGTCCTTGAGTACTCCTGTTTATGTGTCCACTCCTGTGGGCGATTATGTTGTTGTGAACCGGATATACTAGTCCTGTATTATTACATTCTGTGGTTATGAAACTAGAGCTGATCTCCTATTGCTTGAGATGACCGATTTTGAAATTATTCTAGGCATGGACTGGTTATCTCCATATCATGATATTCTAGATTGTCATGCCAAGACTGTTACCTTGGCTATTCCAGCATTGCCTAATCTGGAGTGGAAGGGTTCACCTATAAGTTCATTTAATCGAGTTATTTCATTTATAAAGGCTCAACACATAGTTGAGAATGGTTGTTTGGCTTATCTAGCCTATGTTCGGGATACTACTGCAGAGACTCCGGCTATTGATTCAGTGCATGTAGTTCGGGAGTTCCCCAATGTATTTCCGTCAGATCTTCCAAGTATGCCACCTGATCGTGATATTGATTTCTGTATTGACTTGGCTTCAGATACCCACCCTATATCTATCCCACTGTATCGCATGGCTCCAAAAGAATTGAAAGAATTGAAAGAACAACTTAATGAGTTACTAGCCAAAGGGTTCGTCATACCGAGTGTATCGCCTTGGGGTGCACCAGTATTATTTGTGAAAAAGAAGGATGGAACAATGCGGATGTGTATTCATTATCGCCAATTGAACAAAGTCACTATTAAGAACAAGTACCCCTTGTCGCGTATTGATGATCTATTTGACCAGTTGTAGGGTGCTAGGATATTCTCTAAGATCGACTTGAGGTCGGGGTACCATCAGTTGAAGATTCGGGATTCAGATATTCTGAAGACTGCTTTTTGGACTGGATATGGTCATTATGAGTTTCTCGTGATGTCCTTCGGTTTAACTAATGCCCCGGCAGTGTTTATGGATCTGATGAACAGAGTATTCATGCCATATATTGATTCGTTTTTCATTGTCTTCATTGATGACATATTAATCTATTCGCACAGTAAGGAGGAACATGAGCAGCATATGAGAGTAGTGCTTCAGACATTGCGGGAACAAAAGCTATATGCTAAGTTCTCTAAATATGAGTTTTGGCTAGAGTCTAGCATTTTTGGGACATATTGTATCGGGTGAAGGTATTAAAGTTGATCCCAAAAAGATTGAGGCAATTCAGAATTGGCATCGTCTCACTACGGCGACTGAGATCATGAGTTTTCTAGGTTTAGCAGGTTAATATCGTCGGTTCGTGGAAGGTTTTTCATCTATTACAGCACATTTGACCAAATTAACCCTGAAGGGTGTTCAGTTCTGATGGTCCGATGATTGTGAGTCAAGCTTTCAGAAGCTTAAGAAAGCACTGACTACAGCACCCGTGTTAGTATTACCATCTGGTTCGGCAATATATACAGTGTATTGCGATGCGTCACGCGTTGGCTTGGGTTGTGTATTGATGCAGGAAAGGCGAGTTATTGCACATGCTTCACGTCAGCTGAAGCCCCACGAGAAGAATTATCCAGTACATGATTTGGAGTTAGCTACGATTATTCACGCTCTAAAGATTTGAAGGCATTATCTTTATGGGGTGTCTTGCGAAGTTTACACTAATCATCGCAGTTTTAAGCATTTGTTCAAGCAGATGGATCTAAATTTGAGGCAGCGCAGATGGCTGAAGTTACTAAAATATTATGATATTACTATCTTGTATCATCCGGGCAAAGCAAATGTGGTTGCAGATGCCTTGAGCAGGAAGGCAGAAAGTGTGGGTAGTTTGGCTTTCATTTCAGCATAGGAAAGGCCATTAGCCTCGGATATTCAGTCCTTGGCTAACAAACTTGTGAGGCTGGATATTTCAGAGCCCATCCGAGTTCTTGCATGTGTCGTGGCCTGATCTTCACTATTTGAGCAGATCAAGCCTCGCCAGTATGATGACCCATACTTGATGGTTCTTCGTGAAACGATACTACGAGGTGGTGCCAAGGAAGTTACTATTAGAGCGGATGGTATTCTGCGACTCCAGGATCGTCTATGTGTTCCTAATGTGGATGGACTGAGGAAAAAGATCCTAGAAGAGGCACACAATTCTCGGTATTCTATTCATCCGGGCGCTACTAAGATGTATCGTGACTTGAGGCAACATTATTGGTGGCGGCGAATGAAAAAGGACATAGTTGAGTATGTATCTAGATGTCTAAATTGCCAACAAGTTAAATATGAGCACTAGAGGCCAGGTGGCCTACTTCAGCAGATGGCTATACCAGAGTGGAAATGGGAGCGAATTACTATGGACTTTGTAGTTAGGTTGCCGCGGACCTTGAGGAAGTTTGATGCAGTTTGGGTGATTGTTGACAGGTTGACTAAGTTGGCACATTTTATTCCTGTTGTGACTACGTATACTTCAGAGAGGTTGGTCCGGATTTATATTCAGGAGATAGTTCGGTTGCACGATGTGCCAATTTCCATCATATCAGATAGAGGCCCTCAGTTTACTTCACATTTCTGGAGAGCAGTACAGAGTGAGTTGGGGACCCGTGTAGAGCTTAGCACAGCCTTTCATCCGTAGACCGACGGGCAGTCAGAGCAGACAATTCAAATTTTGGAGGATATGCTCAGGGCATGTGTGATCGACTTTGAAGGCTAGTGGGATCGTTTCCTGCCTTTGGCTGAGTTTGCTTATAATAACAGTTACCAATCCAGCATCAAGATGGCTCCATTTGAGGCTTTATATGGTCGGCGATGTCGTTCACCTATCGGATGGTTTGAGCCAGGTGAGGCTAAGTTATATGGTACCAATTTGGTAAGAGATGCCTTGGAAAAGGTAAAGTTGATTCAGGAGCGACTTCGTACAACACAGTCCAGACAAAAGAGTTACGCAGATCAGAAAGTGCGTGATATATCATTTATGGTAGGTGAAAAAGTTCTCTTGAAGGTTTCGCCGATGAAGGGAATTATGAGATTCGGGAAGAAGGGCAAGTTGAGCCCAAGATTTATAGGCCCATTTGAGGTGTTGAAACGAGTTGGGGAGGTTACTTGTGAGCTTGCATTGCCTCCCAGCCTATCGAGAGTTCATCCAGTTTTCCACGTATCTATGCTCCGGAAGTATCATGCCGCCCTATCACATGTGTTATACTTTCGCACAGTTCAGCTAGATAATAGCTTGGCTTATGAAGAGGAGCCAATTGCCATTGTTGATAAACAGGTTCGCCAGTTGAAGTCCAAGAGGATTTCTGCAGTAAAAGTCCAGTGGAGGGGCCAACCAGTCAGGGAAGCGACTTGGGAGGCCGAGGAAGGCATGCGGAGCAGATATCCACACTTCTAAACCCGTTCGAGGACGAACGTTTGTTTAAGAGGTGGAGAATGTAATGATCCAACCGGTCATTTTAACTTTTAAAACCCCGTTCCCTAAAATAAAACTTCCTGTATGTGCTTGTAATGATTTATGACTTGCGGAGATGGTTGGTTCGAGATTTGGAAGTGTTTGGGGTGAAACCGGAACACTTGGTTCCTTAAGTTGGCCTTAAAGTGCTAAGTTTGATTTCGGTCAATATTTTGAGAAAACGATCCCAGAATAGAATTTTGATGATTCCAACAGCTCTGTATGGTGATTTTGGACTTAGGAGCGTGTTCGAAATTTTATTTGGAAGTCCGTAGTTAAATTAGGCTTGAAATGACTAAAAACAAGAATTTAAGTTTGGAAGTTTGACCGATGAGTTGACTTTTTGATACCGGAGTCGAAATCCAGTTCCGAAAATTTTCATAGCTCCGTTATGTCATTTATGACTTGTGTGTAAAATTTGAGGTCAATCGGAGTTGATTTGATAGGTTCTGACATCGAATGTAGAAATTGAAAACTCTTAGTTTCATTAAGCTTGAATTGGGGTATGATTCATGGTTTTAGCGTTGTTTGGTGTGATTTAGAGGTTCGACTAAGTTTGTATGATGTTTTAGGACTTATTTGTATATTTGGTTGAGGTCCCGAGGGCCTCGGGTGAGTTTCGGATGGTTAACGGATCAAAGGTTGGACTTAAAAAGCTGCTGCAATTTTCCCTTCTGCTGTATATTTTGGGTTGTGATCGAGCCCCAGATACCGAGCCCACGATCGAGGCCTGAGTCGAAGCTAGGGACGAGGCTCAATATCGAAGCCACGATCGAAGGTCCAGCTCGAGGGCCATGATCGAAGGCAAGGCTCGAGGGCCAGGATCAAGACCCAAGATCGAACTTGATCGAAGCAATGACCGAGTCCCAAGCTCGAGGCCTGATCGAGGCCATGACCGAGTCCCAGGTTCGAGGCCTGATCGAGGCCATGACCAAGTCCCAAGCTCGAAGCCATGATTGAGGCCATGACCGAAGCCCAGGCTTGAGGGCCACGATCGAGGCCCAATTTTCGAACGCTGCCTAGGCAGTTTATAAAAGAGGACATTCGTCCCATTTGCCTTTTTTGACGAACTTGAGCTTGAGCAGAGGCGAGTTTTGTTAGTTTTTCAAGGGAAAAACATTGGGGGTAAGTGATTCTAACTCGGACTTGATCTACATATACAAGTATATCATTGTTTTCACCATAAATTAGTGTTTTGAGATTTAAATTTGGAAATTTTTTATTAATCTCATAAAAACGATTATTTTTTTGAGATTTCGGTATCGATACGGAGTCAGATATGAGTGAAACTGGTATGGTTGGACTCGTAATTGAATGGATTGCCGAATTTCATAAATTTTGTCGGATTCCGAGATGTGGGCCCTACGGACGAATGTTTAATTAATTTCGGGATTTTTATTAAAAATATAGTATTTTCTTATAGAATTGATTCCTATAATTTTTAGTGATTGTATCGAATTATTTTGGCTAGATTCGAGCCAGACAGAGTTGGATAATCATAGAAAAGGCCTTATAGTGAATTAAATTGGAGCAAGACGAGGTAAGTCTCTTGTCTAATCTTGTGAGGGAGAAATTACCTCATAGGTGATTAAAATTAAATAATTGTTTCTAATTGTGGGGGCTACGTACGCACGAGGTGACGAGAGTCCTTGCGTAGCTACTATTAATGTTAAAGTCCGGGTAGTTTAGGACTCAAAGCATGCATTACTTGTGTAAATATTATTCTTTGATTAACTAATATTAATTGATATATACGAATATATTGTGAATTGTTAGATAAAGATATTAAAGGATGAAAATCCCATAGGCTTGATTTTTTGTTTAAATAAATTAATTATTAAAAGAAATTGTTCTCCTCCCGAATTTATCTTATAATAAATATACTCTCCTTCCGGAGGCACATAAGAAAATGTCCTCCTTTCTTGTGGAGCGGGCTGAACGCCTCGGCAAGATAGATGCATCTATGGATCGCGCCGCACGTCCCTCGGCAGTGTACACGACACTCTGGATAGGGTCGTACGTCCTCGGCAGAAATCGTGCTTAATAATAATAATAATTACACGATACTTTAATAATTTATTTCAGCTTGTGAAGCTAATTAATAAATTGACAAATCCTTGGAATTTAATGAATTATTATTCTTGCTTGTTTAGGAATTAATTGTTACTCATGTAAATGAGATTTAATTGATAAATTGGAATTTATTTGAATTGAATGAATTTAATTAATATATTAAGAATTGTTACATTTGAAGGAATTTGATTATTTCTGCTGATTAAATAAATTATTGTAAATTCTCTAAATCATGCTGATTTAAATATCCTAATTTTATTTCAGTTATTATTATTGACCCATAGTGAGTGTCAAAGTCGGCCATCTCGTCTCTACCACTTCGAGATTAGGCTTGATACTTACTGGGTACACGTTGTTTACGTACTCATACTACACTTGCTACTTTTTTGTGCAGGATCTGAGACGGGTACTAGTGGAGGACCTATCATCACATACCCACATCATCCCGAGGCATAGTGGTGAGCTACCTTTCTGAGCCGTTCTGCAGCTACCAGTGTCTCTTCTTATATTTACATTCTGTCTATTTCATTTCAGACAGTATTTGGAGTTTTGTATAATCTACTAGATGCTCATGCACTTGTGACACCAGGTCTTGGCACACACACATTGGTAGAAGTTGGTATTTTATTATTTTCTTGGAATAAAAGTTTAACCAATGTACGTATGACTTATTAGTTGGCTTGCCTAGCTATAGTGTTGGGCGTCATCAAGACCTACAAGTGTAATTGGGTCGTGACATCACCTATGCCAAACATACCTGGAAGCGAAGGCAAAACTCCACAATAACGGAGTCAAGCTCTCCACTCAAAGAAAATGTCTCTAAAGTGAAGGGATACATATAGAAATATGTAAAACCCTTATTGGATAAGGTTACCCGCTCCACCAGATCAGGAGCAATAATGTCTAAATCCTGGCAATGACAATATTTAACAGGAATGCTGGAAGGACGGATGGAAGAAGGATATCTGCCAACGGCCCATGTAAGAGGGTTAGTAGAAGAAAATTTCTCTTCGAAGTCTTTGGTTGTGACCAGACTTCTGGGGATGATAGTGCTCACTGTAGGAGGAGCAACTTCATCGGCCTTGCTTTTGTTCTTTGAGGAACTGAGATTTTTTGAAGAAGAAACCATTCTATGTTAGAGACGAAGGAAATGTTTTTCTCTTATGAAGAGAATTGAAAGGCTAAAGAACAGAGTACAAGTTAAATGAAGAGAGTTTGGAGAATTACGAGGTGTGGATAAAGGAGGTTGATACGTATAAGTAAAAGTTTAGGCGGCTAAACTCGTGGCCATAATTACCTCGATAACCGGCAAACGTTATGCTAAATCGCGGGATGACGCGTGTTCGGGGCATTAAATACGGAGAGATGTGCGTCTAATCAACCGTCAGAAGCTTTTCAGAGGAGGTCAGTGAAATCCCCACCAAAAAGAATGTTTCTACCAACTTTCCGGTGACACAAAGTTATGTCACTGGAAAGCATGGGGACTATCTGTATAAGGTAAAATATGCTATGTTAAGTGATTGCATAAGGGAGTGACATGTGGAGCCGAAGACAAAGGATAGCTAAAACCAAAGATAATTGTTCCATCTGTTACCGAAAAGAATGGTGCTCATTAAGATACAATAAATGCCTACCATCCGGTAGCATTTAATGAAGAATATTCTACAACATTTAATACACTACCCGTTATAAAGAATTTGTCATTCATGCCCGTCGTTACACATTCTTCAATGGACCTCATAATTAACATTAAAGATGAGCGTGATCCTAGGACCTTGTTCCTAGGTGCAGCTGTAAGTAGTGAGCTCTATTATCATTGTAGATGACATGCATTTCCTGGCAAACTTACGCTATAATCTATTTAAAGCTTTATACAATTTTATCTTCTTACTTTTTGATTTCATTATTATTGTGCCCGGAAGCTCTGCTCCCGGAACTATTATTTCTGTTATTTTATCTTTATCTCAAGGCTAAGTATTGCATATTTATTCAATTCTCCTATTATTTCAGGATCAAATTAATTCACTTGTCTAGAAATCACGTATAAATTCAATTGTGTCGTTTTACGTATAAATAGATATATGCCAATTTTTGTTTTAAAACAAATTACACAATCACTTTTACATTTTAATAAATTAATTAGGGAAAAGGTGCAGATAACTTATAACCACTCATATTTCAAAGACTATAAGAACTTCGCCAAAAAATCAAATACGGAGGAATGAGCCTTATGTTTCCAGCAAAAATATTTAAGGCTTAATGCATAACCGTGACTATGATAAATTATAACCATGAAGAGTTTATATTGATTGTATATTCGAATGTTAAATTTGCAAGGTACTGTAAAATCGCCTACATATTTGATAATTTTACTTTCAATGAAATGCAGCATGTGATGGTAAAATACTATTACTAAATTATCTTAATAATTATCTAACATAGTATGTAAACTATAAGAATATATATATAAATATGTTATAAGACGTAATTATTTTGTAAAATAAATGTCATACCACAGTGGCCGGCGCTAGTATAATTGAATATGTACTAGTAAATTATTTGTACATGCATAGTAATTTCATGTATACTATTACCTCTCGATTGCTTTAGTTGCTTGGAAAGCAGTTAAGCAAAGTGGCGGCAGAAAGTGTATTGATCTAATTCAATACAACCATTATAGGTTATACCCCGCTCTCAACCTTATAATCCAGCAACGAAATGATCATGTCTGCAATCCATAACATTAACTCATCCTTAAAACTTATAAAACTCCGAGGTTTCACATATTGGTAAAATGGTTAGAAATTCGTGTTGATAACTTGTTATGAAACTAAGCTCAAAGCAATAATATAAAACAATAAATAGATAAAAGATGTAGAGAAGAAGAGAGAACTTTCTTATTTCTTTTATGTATTCAAGTGTATTTTTTCAAACATCTACAATATCACTTCTTATCATCTATTTATAGTATTACATATAGGTATACCAAAGAATACCATAAACATGTCATTAAGCATTTGAGATCATGGGGGAGGTTATGAAGTTACAATCATAACTCCATAAGTATTAGAGTAGTGGGAGTTATAGAGATAATAGAGAAGTTAGATTCCATTGGTTTGGAGGAGAACTTTAGAGGAAAGGTCCACGTTGAGCTTTGATTTGATTGTGAAGCGAGGTAAGTATCGTGGTTAACATTGACTTGAGGAATTATGACTAGTTAGTCTATTTGCTACGTGTTTAATGTGTGTGTGCAACGTGTATGTGGGGTGACGAGTTAAGTGCGTTGTTTTGGGTTAAAGCATGCGGTTGGAACTTGTTTCCTTGTGTTTTATTACATTATTGATTATGATATCCATGCTTAGATTAAGTTATTACTTCTTGATCATTCCTTCCGTAATTATTGTTTATTCCAAGTAGTGGGTATTACTTCTTTCGGTGGTTATGAACATCTACCATAATTTAATATTTTATAACATAACTTAAATTAATATAAATAAATAAAAATACTAATAACAAACCCAGTAATTTCTCACAAGACTAATAATATATATAACTTAAATTAATAAAAATAAAAAATGCCAACTTAAAGTTAAATTAGTATTTAGTATTATGAAATTTTGAGAAATTTTATAATGTGTCTCACATGTCAACTCATACTTATATGAGGCTCTTTATTATTTGATAAGTGGACTCATGGGTCCCATGTGCTTACTTTAAGAGATCATAAAGTCATGAAATTAAAAAAGGCAACTTAAAAATCTGTACTTTTTTTATTTAAGATACTTAAATAAGGCCCAAAATAAGTAATAAACTAATAATAAAAATGGTAATAAAATATTGCCATAGAGAAAGCATCTAAACGCTTAAGCATGTATATATAAGATATAAAATTATATTATAAATGTAATATCTCTTGAACTTATTCGAAAACTAAAAAAGTTATTCATATATCAACAGTAATGGATCCTAGTTTAGAGCATAAACATGATATTTCATTATTTCACTTACTAAAGTAAGAGTTCTATGTCAATGAAAAATATGTGGCCAAAAAGGGGGAAATACTAGAGGAGAAAGAGAGATTTGTTATAAGAAAAATCAAATTATGGTGGATGTCTACTCTTCCTCCATGATCTTCTCAAATGCTTAATGACATATTTAATGACATATTTCTATGCTTAATGACATATTTAATGACATATTTTTTTCCACTTTTCATGCCTATATAAAGGCCTTGTAATAGATAGGAAAATACACACAATTGAAGAAGAAAATCTCTTCTTTCTCTCTATCTCCATTTCTTGTTCATGTTTTACTAAATTGCTTTTATTTCATAACATGTCTTGTTCATGTTTTACTAAGTTGCTTTTATTTTATAACACGTTATCAGCACGACTATGCTCCCATTTTCGTACACCTCCATATAGGCATAGACTGTGCTTTGTGTTTGCTATCCTTATACCAATAATTATGTGGCTACCAAACAAAATAAAGATAGAAGCCAATGGGTTGGATACTAATACAAGATAAGTTTTCATCTTTCTAGTTTATTCATATTTTTATTTTTATCTTCCACTAATCTCAAAAAATTTCTATTTTGCCATGATAACTCACAATAAGCTTTCAGTATTTTATTTCCATTTTGTTATAGCTTGAAAGTGTGCGAGCCCTGCATTGGCAAGTATAGTTTTTGCTTATTTTTTCTTTACGTCTGATATGAATTTTTAGTTATCGTTTGGCTATCCTTCAAGGGATATATTCATGAACCAAATCAAAATGCATGAATATATATTTTGTAATTAAGTTTTGAAACAGGTACTCTCTACTCAATTCTTTAACTTATATTTAATGTGTTGAATAATACTTACATATATATGCACAGATATCAGACAACCAATGTGCCCTTTACCTTTTTCACGCTAAGATGAATATTACTGTGGTAATATTTAATGAATAGAACTAAATTGGTACTATTCCTGCATAGTTGGTTAAATGCATGCATAAATAAACATAATATTGTGGCAGGATAGTTGTAAGCATAATAGATATTCTGATTTACAGTTAATCTTAGCCTTCGACTATCATCTATAATCCATATATTATGATGTGAATTGGATCGCATATGTAAATACTGGAAGTACTACAGGAATTATATATATGCTTTCAAGTCCTAGTCTTTATTCTTACTTTATTGATTTGGTTTATCGTTTACAAAATTGGTAAGTGTTCTAAAAGATTATCTAGTATTTATTTGAATGCACTTCTATTTGAATTCACGTAAATCTAAAAGTGATAACACTTAGAAGGAATGAAACGTTTTCATCCTACAACCTTAAAAAGTGGTTATATTTTTAAATCTTGTTATAACTAATTTTGTTTATGTTTCTGACCACAAGATTGATAATTTAATCTTGTACTTTGGCATATTATGCAACTAGTTAAGACATATTTAAGTTCTGGTGCACTATAATGATAAGAGTTGGGTTTGAGTCCCAACACATTTTGCCTAACATGCCTTTATCTGAGTAAGGCATTGGATTTGAGTCACAATGCACAGTATCAATGAAAGAATCATAAAGCCCGCCCTGCTTGATATTCTCCATTCAGTGAAGCGAATGTAGCAACAATATATGATAAGTTTGAAAGACGATAAAATAATTTTTCATGACTGTATGAATGTACGAAGACATGGCAAGGGACAAAATAATAATTTGTCTTCATTATGGTAACTATAAAAGGAGAACAACAAGAGTTCTCGATGTAATCCTTCAAAAAGGTGAAGGAAATATTTACCATCAAAATGGTATGAAAAATTTATAAAGCATGTCATAATAATTATACTCTATTTTTTTTAAGAGAATGTGACTTGTGATAAGCATTGAGAACGCAGACTCATTTCTGAAGGTGAATGTAGCAGTATGTAATAAAAGTAATGAATAAAGACATGCAATGCATGATTGGATACATACCACAACTCACCTCTAAGGGAGGTTTGAGACAAAGAAAGATAATGAATATTACTGTGTAGTTACATGAATATATCATTGGTCGCATACATGTGATACGCCAAAAATATTTTGTCATGCCTTATGAAAGTTATTAAAAGCAAAATTAAAGCAAGAAATTATTTTGCTTATGATGATTTTGAACATGACAATTATTATGATATGATTCTCTTTGTGAAGGAGACATTCATTATATGGATGGTGTGACAAAAGATCTTGTAGTACAAAAGCAGTTAAAAGCTCTGAAAGAACTAATTTGTTACTACCAGGATGAATTAAATTGTTCATGACATTAATATTGTAGTAAGTCTCAAAAGAAATATTTTTATTTACAAATATATTAGCCAAAGTGGTTGGCATATTGAGACTATAAATGAAAAGAAGATTGAATATCTTTATATTACTATAATCATACTGGGTAAATATGAAAGGTTACCTGACTTTTCTTCTATTTGTACTACACAAGTATAAGCATGATGATGCAATCACAAGCCACAAGTAAACTAGAGGTTTACTAAAATAAATATTAGCTGGCATGACCGGTTGACCATCTCGGTTCAATTATGATGTGAAAATTTAATTAAGAATTACATTGGCATATATTGAAGAAATATAAGATTCTTCAAGAATTCTCTTCTGCTGCTTATTCTCCTGATATACCAGTTAAGGTTGGGATTGAATCCCTTGATTTATGGAACGAATAAAAGGTGATAAATATGGGCCCAATCACCTTCCATGTGGACCGTTTACTATTATATGATTTTAATAGATGCATCTATTCTATGGTTACATGTGCATTTATTATCAACTTGCAGTTTGGCTTTTGCAAGATTGATTGCTCAAATTATTAGAGCACAGTTCCATAATATAAATTATGATGATTTATCTTGATAATACTGGTTTAAATCCAAGTTGGTTTAGCAGAAATTGTATGCCTCCAATTATATCTAAACCATTGGTTATGAGAACAAAATTGCCAAAATAAAATTTGGTATGTGATATATTATTTAATATACAACAACACTTGTACGCATCTAGCCAAGTTATGATAAGTTCTCCCTATCACAATCGGTTCAGGGTCAGAAACCAAATAATTTCCATCTAGAAATATGAATGTTCTATATGATTTAATTATTCCACCACAAGGCACAAAGATGGACCCTCAAATAAGGCTAGGGATATTTGTTGGTGATCCCAACAATAGGGGAAGAAAATGGAAAGCTGAAAAAGTAATGCATGTAATGAATTATTATGAGTACATCTAGATCCTCGTACGAGAAAATGTGAACTTGAAGTTCAAGTGATAATTCATTTGCAAAATATTGCCAGGCGTATTTGCTGACCCAAAACTAAATGTCATATTCAGCTGCTAATGCTCCAAATAAAATAAAGTTCATAATAAATAGAGTCTATGGCATGCATGAAGTATAATAGATTAATCGGTTCCAAAGATAAAACTCCTTGAAGAAGGAGAGGAGCAAATATTCAAGATAGTTATAATAAGGAGGCAAGTATTCTAGAAGAGCACCACGATATAACACTTCATAAGACCTAATGGGAGAGGCTCAGGTACCTGAAGATAATAAGATAAAGAGATCTCAATAAGTTATGTCTTTATCGGGTAATAGTAGAACCGATATAAAATGATCGTTGACGATATTGTTAATATAATGTAGCGCTCAATATTATTAATATTGACGAGGATCTTGAGCTCAAATCTGTCATGAAATTTGGACGGATAAATGATTGGCCAAATGAAAAATACGCAATGAAAATTGATTTCACCTGAAAAATATGAAGTTGGACGGATATCCCAACACCTGAAAGTATAAAGCCAGTGGAGGTATAAATATGTTCTTGTGCGGGAAAAAAAAGGTCAAGTCGATAGACATAAAGACGACTTGTGTCACAAGAAGATTTGTAAATATCTTGGCATTGATTATATAAAGATATATTCTCTTGTGGTGGATGTCGCCACCCTTTCAGGTTTTAATCTGGCAATACAAGAAAAACGTGATATGCGTATAATGAAAATGATTGAAAGATTTAAATTGTTCTGAAGCATATCAAGGTTTCCAAGAAATTTATTAAATAAAGCTTCAAAAATCCTTATACCCTAAAGCAGTAGAGCTTCCTAAAGTAGTAGACTATTTAAAAAAAAAATTGAAATGAAAGATTTTGGAAAAACAAATTTTTTGTCCTGGTCTACAAATTGAGTATATGAAAGATGAAATTTTTGTCCATCAATCAACATACACTAAAATAATTTTAAAGCGATTATATATGGATAAAACACATCCATTCCGACCTCATGAAAATAATGAAGAGCTTCTTGGTCCCGACGTACCATATCTTAGTGCAATTGGTGCACTAATGTATCTTTCTAACATTACAAGGTCTGACATAACTTTTTCAGTTAATGTCTTAACAAGATATAGCTCTGCTCCTACAAGGAGACATTGGAATGGAATCAAACACATATTGCGGTATCTAAAAGGGACTACCGATATGAGATTATTTTATGGAAATAATTGCAGTCCTGATCTTGTTAGTTATGCCGGTGCTGAGTATTTATATGACCCACAAAAGGTTTGATCTCAAACAGGCTATGTGTTTACATATGGAGGCACTGCCATATCTTGACGATCGACTAAGCAATCAATCGTGGCTACTTCATCTAATCATGCTGGGATAATTGCTATTCATGAAGCAAGTCGAGAATGTGTATGGTTGAGGTCTATAATACACCTTATTCGAGACAAATGTGGTTTGAAGTGTGACAAACTACCCACAATTTTGTATGAAAACAATGCAGCATGCATAGCCCAGTTGAAGGGATATTCATAAAAGGGGATATGACAAAGTACATTTCACCAAAGTTATTTTTCACACATGATCTTCAAAAGAATGGTGATATCAATGTGCAACAGATCTGTTCAAGTGATAATATGGCTGATTTGTTCACCAAATCTCTACCGACGTCAACCTTCAAGAAACTAGTGTACAAGATTGGGATGCGAAGGTTCAAGGATGTGAATTGATGCTCTCATCAGGGGGAGTTAATACGCGTTGTACTCTTTTTTTCTTACAAGGTTTTGTCCCATTGGGTTTTCCTTGTAAGGTTTTTAACGAGGCAACCAAAATGCGTATTTCTAAACATGTGTACTCTTTTTCCTTCACTAGGATTTTTTTGCCATAGGGTTCTTTTCCTAATAAAGTTTTAACGAGGCACATTATCTATGGACATCCAAGGGGAAGTGTTATAAGAAAAATCAAATTATGGTGGATGTCTACTCTTCCTTCATGATCTTCTCAAATGCTTAATGACATATTCAATGACATATTTCTATGCTTAATGACATATTTAATGACATATTTTTTTCCACTTTTCATGCCTATATAAAAGCCTTGTAATAGATAGGAAAATACACACAATTGAAGAAGAAAATCTCTTCCTTCTCTCTATCTCAATTTCTTGTTCATGTTTTACTAAATTGCTTTTATTTTATAACATGTCTTGTTCATGTTTTATTAAGTTGCTTTTATTTTATAACAAGATTGTTGAACTGACTTCTAGTTTAACAATTGCAGAATTATAAACTAAGAAAAAATAATATAAAATGACAATGCTTATTAACTCATCAAATTGTTCAATTGCCGATCAAAAAAGAAAATCAACATGCACTAAGCGTTTAGATGTTAATTTAATATTTTATAACATAACTTCAATTAATATAAATAAATAAAAATGCTAACAACAATAACAAACAACAACAATAATATATATAACTTAAATTAATAAAAATGCCAACTTAAAGTTAAATTAGTACTTAGTAGTATGAAATTTCAGAAGTAAGAAAAACATTACAACACACCCAAGTCACAAAGTCGCTCTCCTATTGTCTCTCTCTCAATCTCAATCCCCACTAGCAAATTGTCTAGAGAGATAAACAAACCCCAAAATCGCACCATTTTCAACTCTCTCTCTCTCTCTCTCTCTCTCTCTCTCTCTCTCTCTCTCTCTCTCTCTCTCTCTCTCTCTCTCTCACACACACACACACACACACAGAGTTCTATTTTGAGCTTAACACTGAAGAGATAGCAACGCAGCATTTTTGAACTCCACACACACAGAGACACTTTCCCTTAAATAATACATACTATAAGTATAGACATAATCATCTGTTTATATACATTTTGTTGTATGTATGAATTATTCAGCGGAAGTGAGCTTACTGTAATAATAGAGAAATGTACAGATCGGAGCTGACGGAGGTTTCCGGAGAGGAAAGGTCGCCGGAGGTGTGTTCCGGCAATAACAGCGGTAATGTGCGACCGACGACGAGTGAAACAGTTTCGCCGTTGACAGTATCAGCTTCGTTCAAGGAAGGGAAGACTTACCGAAGAAGAACGTCGATGAGGCCAAGCCTTGACGCAGACGAGTTCTTAAACCTTCTCCACGGGTCGGATCCGGTGAAGTTGGAGCTTAATCGACTGGAGAATGAAGTAAGAGGTCTGTATTGTTAGCTGGATCCAATGTGATTTAGTGGCTAGCTGTGTCCTTCTTTTCTGAATTTTTAATTTTAATCTTTTTGTTGCTTTTTACAGTTTTTTATTGATACGGTGTGTGAATGTGTCATTGTAGATAAGGACCGGGAATTATGTGAGGCTCAGGCGGAGATCAAGGCGTTGAGGTTCTCAGAGCGCTTACGAGAAAAGGCTGTTGAAGAGGTTTTGATTTTTTTGTATATTTACCTTCTTACAATGTGACATGATTTCAAAATACTACCTCAGTCCCAATTTATGTAATGTTGATTGAGTGGACACATAATTTAAGGAGGAACCAAAAACTGTTTAAACTTGTGGTGCGAAACTAGCCAGAAACATTTGTTTGATGTTAAATCACGTAACTAAGGATAAATTGGGAAATTTAAATTTAAATTATTTCTAAATTTAGAAGTGTGTCAATCCTTGTGGGACAAACTAAAAAACAAAAAGTGTCACATAAAATGGAAGATAGGGATATTTTGATGCAATTTAGGTATCTAACTCAGTGTTTTGGACAGCGTGCGGCGACAAATAGCGACGAGGGCCCGCTTCACTGAGGCGAGAGGCACGCAGCGAAGCGCTCGCCTTTTTGATGTGAAGCGACAATTTATACAAAAAAATAAAATATTATATATATAACTAAAAACTCAATAACAATGATATATTAATAAATATATCAATTCACAATATGCCAGATAGTCATAGTAGATTCATAAACTAAAGTCTAAAGTGTAAAACACGCAACATCTATTCTTCTTCAAGATTTTCAAATTCTAGAACTTCATGAATGTTAGCATTATATTGGCTATCATCTTCTTCATCCTCGGAGTCTTCATCATTTAGGGACCGGCTTGAACTTGCTACTCCTTTTCCCTTGTAATTTGAACTTGAAGAACTCCCTCTAAGACCATAGATATTCTCCTCAACTCCAGCCGCCATAGAAATAGTACCCCAATCAAGATCATCTCCTACATACACTTGTTCATCTTCATGATTTTGGGGGGCTCCAGTTAACCATTCATTTGCCTCGTCAATGTTATCCAGCAAAATTGGATCAATGGTATCGCGAGCTTCATAACGTCGCCTCAATATTCTATTGTATTTAATATACACTAGATCATTGAGATGCGATAGCTCAAGCCTATTCCTTTTCTTGGAGTGAATCTGCGAATAAATTGTTTAGATTAATTAATAGATACTAATAATAATACAATATAGAATATATTAATATAATAAATCTGCTTCTTACATGCTCAAATACACTCCAATTTCTCTTGCATCCAGATGCACTACAAGTTAGGCTTAGTACTTTAATGGCAAACTTTTGCAAGTTTGGAGTTTGATGTCCAAATTGCATCCACCATTCAACTATAGAAAAATATTTTAAAAGTTAATAAGTATAAATCAAATAAATTAAATTAAAGTTATAAGGATATCTATATTAAAGTTAGTTACCTGGCGACCTTATGTCTCTGGCTCTAATGGCCGCCTGTGAACCAAATAGGCCCTTTGCTTGCAACCTACCAAACTCCTCCCCTATTTGATCTACCATCGCTGAATTGAGGATCAACTTTTCAAGACACTCATGGCATCCAATCCACATCTCTAAATCCAAAGTTTCATCTTTAGTGTTCTTGTAAAATAATCACGGGTTCAGAAGATGGCCTGCTGCATGCAAAGGACGATGGAGTTGATTCGACCACCTGCTATCAATAATCTCAAAAACTTTCTCATATTTCCTAATATCTCCCTCAAATGACGCTGTAATAGTCTTTTTGGCTCTATCCATAGCTTCATAAAGATAGCCCATTGGTGCGTTTCTCTCCCCATCTACCATACGAAGCACCCTAATCAAAGGACCACCAACTTTAAGAGCCCGAACGACGTCATTCCAAAATGATGGAGAAATAAGAACTTTGACAGTTTCTTTCCCCGCAGCTTCCTTTGCATATCTATTATCTTTCCATTCATTTGAAAGAACTAGCTTTCTCAAGTTTTTCTTTTGCAAGTAAAAACTATGCAAAGTTAACAAAGCCGTTGCAAATCTAGTCTTGGCCGGTCTCACCAAATTTCTTTCATTTGTGAATTTCCTCATCAAATTCAACAACAACGGCCTCTGACTGATGTAAGAATATACCTTGACGGCCTTAGTGAAAACTGTAAAAGTAAAAATAACAATTTTATAGTTAATACTTAATACTTAATAGGATAGGACATAATAAGTATAAATAAAGTTAAAACTTTAAAGATAACTATATTAAAGTTACATGAAGCATATGGGTTTTCCTTGAATATGTCACCAAACATTAAGTTGATATAATGGGCAACACATGGAGTCCAATAAATGTGTGGATACATAGCTTCCATCATCATACCCGTACTAACATTCTCACTAGCATTATCGGTAACAATTTGTACAACATTTTTCTTTCCAATTTTATCAATAGTCTTTCTAAACAAGCTGTACATTTTGCTTCCATCCGTAGAAGAGTTGCTAGCATCGTAAGATTCAAGAAAAACACTCCCTCTTGGAGAGTTCACCAACACATTTATGATCATTTTTTCATTCCGTCCTGTCCATTTATCCATCATAATGGAACATCCAAACTTGTTCCATTCCACTTTATGCTCCTCAATAATTTGGTCTATCTTCTTCACCTCTTTTTTAAGATGAGTTACTCTAATTTCATGATAACTAGGAGACTTCATTCCTGGGCCATATTGTCCTACGACCCCAATGAATTTATCAAAAGTTTTGTAGTTAACACAGTTGAAAGGAAGCCGTGCATCATACATCCATGCTGCAAAGGCATTTACGGCGTGATTCCTCAAAATCTTCTTGGCTTCTAAACCTGAACCAGAATCACCTTTTCCCTTTTCTTGTTGTTTTGCCGAGAAACAAAGATTGAGAGGACCTTTTGTCACCGTACGTGCCGTCGTGGATGACCCACTAGAACTATTTGAAGATATCTTATGAGTTTTGGGGGGTGGAGGTCCCATTTCATCATCTTCATCAATTAGATTCATCGATGTTTCATAATTCATTTGAGTTCTTGTCACATTTTTCTTATCAACAAATGCTTTTACTTCCTCCCTAACCTCGGGCGGACAAAGAGGACATCGTATTACATTTTTAAATCCACCTATCAAATGTTGCTTGTGACGAGTTATTCCACCATGATATGTTTTTTCACAAAACACACATTTAATTGCGGATCTTGATGAGCCTTGTATAGCATAATTCCAAGCTATATCATTTCGTTTATTACTATCGGATGATGCCATTTCAACGTTGTTTTATAGAAAAAAAATTATCAAGTCAATATGCAATTAATTCTACTCTATAAGACTATAAGTCAATAATTGAAAAAACAGGGCAAACAAAACAGAATGAGCTACTGCCTCTGCAGTCTGCTCTGCCTCTGCCTCTGTTATTTTTGCTCGAAACAGAGCCTCTCGAAACAGAGCCTCTGTTATTTTGCCAAAACAGAGCCAAAAAAAAATTAAGAGAAGAAGAAAAAGGAAGGGAAGAGCCTCTGTATTTTGCTTGAAAAATAGAGCACAAAAACAAACCTCTGTTTCTGTTCTTCTTGACAAAAAACAGAGGAAAAAAATAGAAAGAAGAAGAGAAGAACAAGGAGAAAGAAGAAAGAAGAAAAAAGAAGAAGAAGAAAGAAAGGGAAATCAGAGAAGCATACCTGGTCTTTCAATGGCAGAAACTTGATGAAGAAGACGATGGCACTTGGCAGAAACCTCAAACTTTCAGATGAAGAAGACGATGGCACAGTAATTGCGAGCCCTAATCGCGAGTTCGCGACCTTTTTTCAGATGAAGCTCTATTGTTTTGTTCGAAATTGAAGAAGCTCTGTTGTCAAGACTCAAGCCCTAATCGCGACCCTTTTGTTAAAGTCTTTGCCCTTTTTTTTTTTTTTTTTAAAATAAGCGACGCTACAGTAGCATCTCGCGACACTGTCGCCTCTCGTTACACAAGTAGAGGCGAGCTCAATTTTGAAACGCAACACAACACAAGGAAAGTGGCGACACTGCCTCGCCTCACGCTATTAGCGCTGAGGCGAGCGCTATTTATAACACTGATCTAACTCCTAACGTGCTAATAAGACTATTATTATCAACTTCAACACTAATATCCAAACACATTAATGCTTATTTATAAGATCAGGTTCAACACCTAAGAGTGTTTTTCAACACTTGATGCTTCTCAGTTACTTTTAATCAACTAACCGAACAGTAGTATGTGAGTTATTGAGTATGCGCAAACGAAGAGGAAGTAAGAAAGTGATACCATTTTCACTTTTGAGGCCTAAAAAACTGAGTTCAAAGGTCAAGTACAATCACAGCTGAAAATTGTTTAATAAAGAGTGGCGTTGACTAAGAGAAGCATTGACTGTGAAGTGAAAAATAACTGCATTCTCTAAGTTTGACAAGAATTGTAGGAGTTGAAACAACTAGGACAGAGGACAAAATTTTGCTATGACTGATTGACTGTCTTGTTTCAGAAAAGAGTTTATGTTTTGTGCAATAACAGTGTATAAATTTTTCACACCATCAGCCATCAGGTTAAGCTGATACAATAATATGTAACTCATCATAAAAAACTGTGTATGGTAACTTGATAAATAGGCTAATAACTTTCTATAACCAGTTAAAATAAACTATTGATGTAAAATTTTATATAACACTGTCAGTGTATGTAAATAAAATTCTTCAGAAAAATATATGGTAAAAGCATAGAATTCTAACTGTAATTCTTATTTCTGTTTCTGGTGCCTTCAATATCTATCAGTCGGTTTCTCATCTAAAATTTACCATTTTGGAAAAAAGTCTTGTTTGATTGAGATTTTCTGTTATGTAACTGGATTTACTTTTGGTTTTTGTCTTAGTTTAGGAGCAACAGGATGCTGTTCATATTATTTGGATTCAAAATTTGAGGATTCATTAAAAAACCATTTAAGGAAATTGCAGTATTACTTAGATCTTAGTATTATCTACATCATCATACTTCTTTTTCTTTGCCCTTTTTGGGCATCTTGTTCCAAAATAAGAATAGCTTGTATAAATTCCACATCAATTTTTGAATACTGCAATGTACTCTTCATTGATGAGCAAGTCTAGCTTAGTAATGCAATCACATTGTTTTTTGGCAACATAGTTCTAGTGGTACCGTTGCATATTTGTCCCTTTAGGCACTTTGAGTTCGTTATATATGATGAATTCTACTGTGCTAATTTTAGAGCTATTCATTAGTGCTAAGAACGAGGCTGATACAGTTAATTGTTTTATATGATATTAGCTTACGGCCGAGTTGTCAAGGGTTGACGAGAAGCTCAAGCTGACAGAATCTCTTCTGGAAAGCAAGGTGCTATCTCGAACTCTTCCCTGTATTTTTTTTTTTTTTTTTTTTTTTGATGTGCTTTCATAACTGTGGATACAATTCTTGCTTGGCAGAATCTTGAAATTAAGAAAATTAATGAAGAGAAAAAGGCATCCATGGCAGCTCAGTTTGCAGCAGAAGCCACCCTTCGAAGGGTTCACGCTGCTCAAAAAGACGATGATATGCCTCCAATTGAAGCCATTCTTGCACCCTTGGAGGCTGAACTCAAGCTTGCTCGTCAGGAGGTCTGTGGCAGTATTTCGCATCTGGCTGTGATTATGTATGTCCTCACCTCATAGAACTCATTCTCTGGCCTATCTTCTCCCTAGATTACAAAGCTACAAGATGATAATAAAGCACTGGACCGTCTTACTAAGTCAAAAGAGGCAGCTCTACTTGATGCTGAGAGAACTGTGCAGTCAGCATTAGCAAAGGCTTCTATGGTGGATGACCTTCAGAACAAGAACCAGGAATTGATGAAACAGATAGAAATATGCCAGGTACGTTGATCACAGAAATGGTGCTTCTGCTGTTATGAATGTTAGACCACCTTGTTGTTATTCTTTTAATTTCTAAATCATCCTTCTTTAACTATGTTTTTCTTACAAACATACATCAGGAAGAAAATAAAATACTGGACAGAATGCATAGACTAAAGGTTGCAGAGGTTGAAAAGCTTACCCAAACTGTACGTGAGCTTGAAGAGGCTGTTCTTGCTGGCGGTGCTGCTGCTAATGCTGTCCGGGATTACCAACGAAAAGTTCAAGAGATGAATGTAATTCATCCTAGCAAGACTTCAATAATATATATACTAAGTAGTTTTTATGTGGACAACCCCTAAATTAGAATGCTTCTACTTATCTATTCTACAGGAAGAAAGAAAAACTCTTGACCGGGAGCTAGCACGTGCCAAGGTAACCGCTAACAGGGTTGCAACCGTGGTTGCTAATGAGTGGAAAGATGCCAATGATAAAGTAATGCCTGTTAAACAGTGGCTTGAAGAAAGGAAGTTTCTACAGGTTTGATGGTTTTCCATGACTTTGCTCTATAAGATAGTCATAGGGGCATCTTATCCTAATAGAGCTGAATGTTTTCTGAATAAAGTAAATGAGCTCACATTGATCTCAGAAAATTTTCTGCAGGGTGAGATGCAACAGTTACGCGACAAGCTTGCAATCACTGAACGAGCTGCAAAGTCCGAAGCGCAGTTGAAAGTAATAATTCTGTCCAATAGAGGAGGCATTTTAACTTGTTTTTGATGCTATTTCTATAACTTATTTTTATCTTGATCTTGGTTATGTCCTCAGGAGAAATATCATCTGAGGCTCAAGGTCCTTGAAGATACATTGAGATCAACTAGCACAGGTGCTCGCACTACACCAGATGGTAGAAGTTCAAGCAACGGCCCTTCCCGTCGGCAATCACTGGGTGGAGCTGAAAACATCTCCAAATTGACCTCCAATGGATTTTTACCCAAGAGATCACCGTCATTTCAGCTGAGATCTTCTGGGGCCAGTACAGTATTGAAGCATGCAAAAGGGACATCTAAGTCCTTTGATGGTGGTTCAAGATCGTTGGACAGGACTAAAAACCTTCTGAATGGAACAGGTCCAAATTTCAATAGCAGCAAGTCCTGTGATGGGACTAAGGATAATGAGACCGTGAACAGTTCATGGAAAGCGAATCAAGATGAAAAACACAATGACTCGCAAGTGACAGGAACAGAAGATACTGTCCCTGGAGTATTATATGATTTGCTGCAAAAAGAAGTAATTGCTTTGAGGAAAGCTGGTCATGAGAAGGATCAAAGTCTTAATGATAAGGACGACGCTATTGAGGTTAGATCGAATGCTGATTGGTGTCATGACTACCTTCACTCACTCTGATTTTCTGCAAAGTTTGATAATATTCCCGTGGTTCAGATGTTAGCAAAGAAAGTAGAGACTCTAACAAAAGCCATGGAAGTTGAGGCCAAAAAGATGAGAAGGGAAGTCGCTGCAATGGAGAAGGAAGTTTCTGCCATGCGTGTTGAGAAACAACAAGAAAATAGAGCCAAAAGATTTGCCAATTCCAAGGGTCCAGTGAACAGTTCTCAGCCACTTCCCAGGAAGGTATGCATTCAATTCTGTCAACCAATTATATTAAATGAACTTCAAGTCAGTCTTTATCGCTAATTATCTCGCAACCCCTTAGCTCAGACTTTACATTCAATTAATTTTTTCCTCTTTTTTCTTTTTTTTTTAAAATTTTTTTTTTTAACTCCTATGTCTCATCACTTTGTCATCCCTTCGAGGACTTAAGCCAATTTTTTCTTGACCCAAATAAAAGAAGAAATAGAAAAAAGGAAAATGAATCTTGCGGGATATGTCCAATATATCTTCTTCCCATTTGCCAGGAACTTAAGTCTTAACTTTGAATTTCTTTAGACACATGACTCCTCAGTGTCGCAATAACCAGTTTAAAGCATTCTTGGACTTTGGCCCCCAGGACTTAGCTCAAGTGATAAAGGTTGAGGGACTTGTGACTTAGGTCACAAGTTCGAGCCATGCGTCATGCGAACTAAGCCCGGTATTTAAATGGAGAAGAGTAGAAGGGCGGACCCATTATCCCCAAGTTTCGAAGGTTGGGGTTGGTCCTAAAGGTTGGCCCCAGACAGATTTCTTGGTCATAAAAAAAAGTACTCTTCGACTTTGAGTTCAAAACTTTTTTGTTCTTTCAAAGACAAGCGTGAGATAGCAAGTTGACCCCGGTTCTAAATGAAAAGTCTTTTGGGGCCACCTTCTGTGTGTCAGATTGCATGCTTTGGCCGATTCCTTGTTTTACAAGCTACTTCTGTGAAATTACAAATTACTTTTCTCATACCCCTCCCCATATCCATCTCTATTTCAAGACGAGTCTAGAAATACCATTGTGTGAAATTTAGTGGTAACATGTTTAGAACAAATAATTTGAAACTTACTATACCTGTTAGGATTCACCTGGAGGTGAAAGTAGAATCACTATTACAAAACAAAGATGATTCAGGATTTAAACTTGATGGGTTCGACCTTCAAGGTTCTTAGCACTAAATTTTAGACTGACCCAGAATTTAATATTTGTTGAAATTTTAGTAGTTTTTCGCATATATCTATATCCCGTGTCAAAATACTGTGTTCAGTTTGACTCATTGAATATAGACTGCATCCGCCTTTGTTACAGAATAATTAGGTTGTCTGCCTTGAAGCTGAATGAACAATATTAGGCCATCCTTGCAAATGATGTTATCTTATTTTACATTGTGGGAAATACTAGAAGATTTCTTGGACATGCCAAAACAAACGTGAGAAACAGAGACATTAGAGGCCTCCTTATCAGTCTCTACTTTTTTAGACATTTGTTTTTGTTTCTGTACTCCTGACCTAATGGCTATAAATCTTGTTAAAGGTTGGGGTGGGTGGGTGGGGGGTTGGACTGTTGGAAGTTCGGACCATCTTGAGCTGGATCCCGTTTGGCGTATGTTTTCAACAAAGAAAATTCACATGCTTCTATGATTGCCGATGCCTAACACATGATGGTGGTGAATACTTTCTTAACAAGCTTATAGTGTTGTTGAGGCCATATACTATGATGGTAGTGGAAACAGATGACCATATCAGGTTTCAATATCTTTACTTGAAACTTATCTAACTTGATATATTAAGACTTGAGGCCTATATTTTGGAAAAAATTATGGAGCGGAACATGTACATGGAGTGGATGGATTAACACTTGACGATATGACTTCATGAACAATGTGAGGAGATGAGCAGTCTAGTGAGCCTCTGTTTTGGTTTATTGCAGATAGGGGCTCAGCCCTTTTTGCTCTGTTCATTCATCTGATAACTTATTTCCTTTAAGAGGTCCTTAAATGACAAACCCAGACTTAAAATATAATCTTTTGAATTTGGGTTGGGGGGGTTCTAAAGGCACATAGTTTATCTAAGATGGTAGTTATAAGCAAACATATAGTAACTGAACTGAAATCGTTCCTTCTAAAAAAAAAAAAATGAACTGAAATCGTAGCTGTGGTGCTAGTTTTGGATCTTCAATTTTGATTTGAACCACTTATCGTAAAATGTTCAGAGTCTTTTTTAGTTTCGGCAAGTTATAACATGAGGTTTCTTCCCCTCTATGCATCATGTGGACAATATGGTTGGAAAGAAATAACAGATGTTTTGAGGGAAAGAAACACCATTCTTCTCTTGTAGAATATAGATTGCTTACAGTCTTTATATTCATGGTGTAGGAGTGATATGCTGGAATTCCCTGTTTTTTCTTTTGGAATTTTTGGAAAAGATGATGCTGTAACAGTATATGTGGACTAGTTCGTCTTCCTTTTGTACTTTCTGTGGCACCTTCTTGGTACTTAACATCAATAAAATACCTCAACTTATTAAAAAAAAGAGGTTTCTAGGCAATGCACAGGTGCAGCCACAAGGGATAGATGCTGCAGTTCCTGATCATAGCGGAATTCACTATCTAGCAAACTAACTTTCTCAAAGATTTTTATGCTTTCCCTTTCTAAAAACCCTCTATTTTGGCTTCCTTTCTCTCTCTCTCTCCAGTTACTGTTCACTCACCCTTGCAGTAAGTGCTAGGAGAAGTGCTGGAATGTAGAACTTCGCTGTGCCTATTATTCAATTTTATTTATTTTTAACTTCAAATAATATGTATATATCTACAGGAGTGTAGCACGGAGTGGGTTAATGCGAGGCACGCAATAACATTCGCAGACAACCCCATAGACAGCTGTAAGAAGCAATTCTGCATAGGCTTGCTGTCCTCTGCATACTTTTACAGTTCTCCTATTTTCTAACAAGCATGCCAATGCCTCTATTCTCTGCTTTCTGAAAGTGGCAAGATAGAGATCTCTCCAAAGGACAACAGGTGATATTTTGGTGTGCTTCTAACATACGTTATGACGCAAGTCTGCTTAGGAATCGGCAGGAGGTTCTAGCTATCAAAGTTGAACTAACTTTTTGGCAGAACAGTTTAAGCTGTGGTTTTGTGGTTGTATAGATAGCTTGTCAGCATTTACTTTGCCCTGTTTTTTCCCCATCTTGTTTGCAGTCAATAGTAGTAATCTGCAGCTCTAGTGTGATATCTTCTTGTTCAGGTTTGTCAATATTCTTGTAATCAGATGAAAGATTAGAAGTTTTTGCCCCCTTGAATGTGTTTCATTTTTGTGTACTATTCTGGACCCTGATATTTCAATTAAAGTTGAGTATTTATGGTCATATAATTTTCAAGCCTGAATCAGGTAAATTTGTTGCATCCTGTAGTGGAGAATGATTTAGGACTTCCAAACCATTTGGATTTTTAAGAATGGTTTTGCAATTGTTTGCTTAGGTTGCTCCTTTGAATTCCCAACTGCATTGAGATATGGTACTTTAGGTTGGCAAATGTCTCGCAGTTGAAAATATTCTGCAAACCTAGCATTATTAAAGCTCTGAAGCATCCAACTCTGTTAAAAGTTATTTTTGAAGAAGTACCAGAGATTTTATTTGGACTATGCCCTTGTGTCAGGAAACAAGGTCATAGTTGCCTAGTCAAATGTATGCGTAATCAAACTCATGAATATGGTTTCTGATCCACCCCTGTATATGGTTTCGCTTTGGACACAATCCTTATTTCCTTACAAAGCAAAAATAAGAAAGTACTAAAGAGTAAAGATAAGAGCAACATACTTCTCTTTTTAGGGTAATGCAAATCTCTCTAATCCAGCCAGTCCTCCAGTCAAAGACAAACTCAAAGTTCGATTGCACTTTTAATCTAAGGGGTCATTTGGTATGATTGAATAAGCAAAAATAATCTTGGGATGAAAATTGATGGAATAATATCCCATGATAAGTTATTCCAGGATAAAACGGTAAAATTGACAATCTCAGGATTAATACAACATACCAAACTGTCGATAAAAAATAATACAAATATAACTAATTCCAATCACATTATAATTTGTCTTCAAATCAATCGACCCAAGAGTATACATTCTACATCAACTCCTTGAAGCAGGATCTAACTGACCTCCTTCCTCTGTCTTCAATTTCTACACTGAGTATAAATTTGCTAAATTCATCAAATGTTCAAATGATATATCTTCAATTTCCTTCAGAACTAACATCACAATCAGCAAGAGCGCCACTGTGCTCTGCCGCAAATCTCTTTGGTGAAGGGTAGGTTTGGTTAGTTAAATGTTAAATGAATCTTCAATATGGAAATTTTGATCCATCGCCTTCACCATTTAATTTCAATATTTAGTATTCAATAATTTTTTAGTATTTTCTACTGATATATAAATCTCTAAACAAATTAAAAAGATTTCTGACAAATACTGACTAAATGAAAATGCATCAACATGAGTACAAAGTCCCAATACCAATTACTCCAGTTGGTATCGCTCGTATGAGTATTTACCTTCATAAAGTTTCGCTATTTGTTAATTCCGAATGGATTTTGAGATATCCTTGGTATTTTGAGACAGTTTTCTCTATTTAATGTGTACGTTTATCTCGTAGCACTGACAAGGGTCAAAAATACCCTTCTATTAATATTTTTGGTCTATTTTTATCCTAATATTATAAAATACGTGGCCGCCACATGGCATGCCACCTCACTAACCCAACCATTTTACACCCTTCCCCACTTCTTCCACCACCTCCCTACTTCATCCAAAATGAATATGTCATCTGAATCCAAATATAACTAACAACAATTAAAACAAAAAAGAATGCACCAAACCCAATCGAATTTTTCACAATTTACCAACCACTGGAAATATCAAGCTTTGAACCACCCAAAATCCGCAGAATATAAATTAAAACTAAAAATAGTTGAATCAAAGAGAAAACAAATTAAACATATACATCGATCACTCTATAAATGTAAATAAAAAGAGACCTTTTTATTAGAATGATTCATTAGACAAATGCCCACGTTTGTTTTGTAATTTTCAGCTGGATTTTCCATGGATACGGAGGGCTATAACTGTACTGAAGCAAAATAAGCAATTTTGTAGCAAAACCTTCTTTACTCAGCTTATTTCATTTTGGTTGATAGGGATAAATGCCGTAGCTCCTTAGAGGTCTTATTTATGGTACATACATAGATAAAGATGGCAATTCATTGCTTAAAGGTTGAAGTAAAGATCGGTTCTTCAATTAACTGCCATAAACTGAACTACTAAAATGGTGGCGATTGGGTGAAGACGGAGATTTTGTGGAAGAAGTGGGTAGGCTGGGATAGTGAAGTGGCAATGCCACGTGCCGTCCAACTCAACCAAATGTCAAGCCACGTGGGAATAGTTCATGTCGGAGGATTCTAACTAAGGGGTATTTTTGCACCAGTTTTATAATCGAAAGGGTAAAAATAGACTAAAAGTATAACGGAGTTTATATGTGATACTTTCTCATAGCAGATGAGTATTTTTGATTCTTGTCCATTTTTAAGGGTATTTTTACACCAATTTTTTTAATCTTGTATATACAATATTAATCAAATATAGGTAATATATATATATATATATATATATATATATATATATATATATACACACACACTAACATATACTATAACAAGTTATATATTTATATTTTAAGAAACTTATTTGTAGATATTCACTGAGTGACCTGATAGTGTAAAAAATTTTTGTATAATGACCTTGTCAGCTTGCGACCTACGGGTTCACGTGAACCCAATAGTTTTTGCCCAAACAGTGTAAATATGTTTCAAATATTTACTAAATATTTATAAATATTTGAATATGAACCCAATTACTATTGAAAATTTATTTGAGGTTGTTACAGGAACCCATAACTATTAAATTCTAGATGCGCCTCTGGACCTAGTACATGACTTAAACTTTTTTTTCTCTCTATTTTATTTTTTAGAAAAATCTTTTCCATTTTAATTTTCTGTATAATAATAAAAGCAAAAACAATAAAAAAGAAAAGAAAAAAGTCTTGTGCAGTTTCCTTTCTGCGTGTCTCTCGCGATACACTTATCCTTCCCTATGACTTCCTTCCTCTTTCACCCACCCCCCTCCCCATTAAAACCCCCACCCCAACCCCAAACCCCAGCTGCCCTTCTTCTTCTTCACATTTCTCAATAATTAAAACCTAATTTCACCTTCCCTTACTCTCTGTACAATTATACCTCAGCTCCGCTCTGGATCTAACCCTTTTTCTTCACAAGTGGATCACTTATCAAATGGTAGCAGTTCAGTGGCAATTCTGTAATTTAGCTGTTCTGTGAAGGTGGGTTTTGTCATTTTGTTGGTTTTCAATGGCAAGTATGAGTGGCGACGGTGCCACGTGTAAGTCGGAAGCTACAGATAAGTTTCCAGTAGGGTTAAGAGTTCTTGTGGTTGATGACGACATCGTTTGCCTCAGAATTCTTGAGCAAATGCTTCGCAAATGCAAGTATTCTGGTGTGTTCCCTCAAATCCCCCTTCATTTCAATTGTGGGTTCGTTTATTTGTAATTTCTTTTATTTTACGCATGAAGTTATTGTGTGCATGTTAACGTTAGGAGGTCATCTTTACCTGTTGTAGCAGGTAAACTATCTTATTCTCAAGATTACTAATCTCACATTTTAGGGTGGCTTATCAGTAGATATTTGTTGGCTGGCCTAATAGAGTAAAAGGTCCTTACACCGACGGTGTGTATAACTTAATGCAATATTTGGTTGGTTACATAAGAAAAAGATAATCTTGGCAAAACATTGTATCATTTGGTTGGCGGTTTTTAACTTAGTACAAGCATATTTTGTGAGTGAATCTATGTATTATTCACGAGATAGAATGTGGAACAAAAATACCTAGTGGAATAGTCGAAGCGCATCCAAGCTGGTCTAGTTACCACCATGGTAAAAAAAAAGAGGATGTGGAATAAGAATACTTGTATTAGCAAACATGGATAAGACCAGTGTTTTAAAAGGCGTGGGTGTAAGGCCGAGACGTTTTACATATGTCTCAGCGAGGCGTAAGCCCCGAGGCACGCGGCGTAAGCCCCATAGGTATTTAATTTTTAATATTTTATAAAATAATATAATGACAGTAAATATTTATAAACAGGTAAAATTGCATAAAAATTGAAGAAAACTATAAATATGTGAAATATATATATATGCTCCATCCCCACAAAAAAACTAATCAAAACAATCTATTGTTCGCTACTTACAAGCACAAGTAATTTGAGTCTAAAAGAATAAAGTTTTATATACGGAGGAACAAAAAGTATGATTAACCTGCAATTTGAACATTGAACTTGCTGCTATGAAGGAGAATGTAGTTCTCTTTGTATTTGTAAAAAAAATTAAATATTCGTTGTTTTTGGGGATATTAGCAGACTAGCAGACAAGATAAAAAATTGGGAAAGACCCTGAATTAGGGTTTCAATCAATAAAAAAGGTCTTGACTTTTAAATTTAAACCTTTTGAGTTCCTTTTTAAACCTTTTGAGTAATTACCAAACTGACTTTTGAGAATTTGGGTATTATATGAAGGACTTATTCAACAAATTTTGTTTTAATTTGAAAAAGTCTCTGGAGCTTACTCCTCACTAAAAAAACGCGTCTCGAACGCCCGGGCGTACGCCCCAAATTGTTGGGCGTACGCCTCTTGAAACTTTCGCTCCACATCATCGCCCCGGGGCTCGCCCCGAAAACGCCTTTTAAAACAGTGGATAAGTCTTAAGTATCTAAAGGCAAAAATGCCCTTAAAGCAGGGAATCCTTGCATAACATTCCATGCATTATTGTTCACCATATAATAATGCATTACCATTCACTTCATAATGATTTTTACATTATTGACCCCACGACTTTGGTTCAATGATAAGGACTCAATGCCTGAAGTATGAGTTAGGAGCACGCCACAAGGTCGAATTATGTCACTGACTGAAGCTTGGGATATAAGTGGGAGCAGGTATAGGGTTGGGACTCCCTTGAACTTAGGAACTACGTGCATAACTGGGGTTGGATCAGCTAACTCACAATGGACTTCTTGGTTGTAGAAAATATTCCTGCATTATTACTCGTTGTATAACTTATCCCTATATTATAATTTTTATATAACTAGTAAGTGAACCAAACGACCCATTAGTGCTAAGAGGATTACTCATTGCTGAACTTCTTTTATGTTGGACAATCTAACATACTCTCCTCCTTTATCCGAGCTTGTGACTGGGCCTACAGGCCATGCTTTTTTACTAATTGATTTTATTATTTTATATGTTCCAAAATTTAGTTGTGAATTCATGAGCAGATGCTTTCAAGTCCATCATTTCAGTTGTGAGTTTTTTTCCTTCTTATTTTCTCTCTTTTCGGACCATGAAGTTTTCGCCTTCACTTGAACTAAAGTTACTTTCGAGTTCAGCTAGTTTTAGACTTTTGGCATTCGTGACGTCGTTATCTATACATTATATGTTTCTAAGTTTCAATCAATCAATCAACTGTCCTAATCCCAAACAACATTAGGGTCTGCTATATGAATGCTCCCAATGATTACACTTCAATGGGGCTCAATTCATTCAAATTGTTCATAGCAATGAAGAATGATTGGCTATTTTTATGTACTGCCTCCTTTAAAATTTGGTTCTCATTAGGTACTAATTTTTTTTTTTGGGGGTGTTGGGTGCACGGAGGGGGGGGGGGGGGGGTGTTGCCTTGACTTGAACTCGCTCTTTGATCAGGTGAGTTTGATTTTTCCTAGGTGTTACTAGAACAAAGGGAAGTGGGAGTTAGAAGATTGCGCTTCTTCCCTACTCTCTTAATACGATATCCTTGTTTTCTTTAGTGGCATTTACTCTTCCTACCTTACTGAAATTCATGGACTAAATGGCAGAATTATGTAGAGCCATGACAGCTGCAGCTTTGGATTTGTTATATCATCTTATTGATTATAAAAATAAAATCTAATTTTGCACCTTTCATCTAATACATTGACTCTTTTTTTAATTGCTTGCAGTTACCACTTGTACCCAAGCTACGGTGGCATTAAACCTATTACGGGAAAGGAGGGGGTCTTTTGATGTTGTACTGAGTGATGTTCATATGCCTGATATGGATGGTTTTAAACTTCTTGAGCTTGTTGGGTTGGAGATGGACCTTCCAGTAATAAGTAAGTGATGCTTCTCCTGCTGTGGCAACGCGATGCTTCATCTGTAAACTAAACATTTTGTTGTTCTACAGTGATGTCAGGTGACGGAAGAACCAACCTCGTCATGAGAGGAGTTCAACATGGGGCTTGTGATTATTTGATTAAGCCTATACGTGACGAGGAGCTAAAGAATATCTGGCAGCATGTTGTTAGGAAAAAATGTAGCTTCAGTAAAGAGCCTGAATATTCTGGTAGCTTGGATGATAATGATCGGCATAAACGAGGAAATGATGATGCTGAATGTGCTTCTTCTGTAATTGAAGGAGCAGATGGAGTGCTAAAACCACAGAAAAAGAAAAGAGATGCAAAAGAAGAAGATGAAACGGAAATGGAAAATGATGACCCAACTACTGCAAAAAAGCCACGTGTAGTCTGGTCAGTGGAGCTTCATCAGCAATTTGTTAGTGCCGTCAACCAACTTGGGATTGATAGTATGAACTTCGACTATTTGACTTTTTCAGTTAGCTCAGGTCATATTCTTTCTTATTTATGTTTTTAATTTGCTTCCCTTCTTCCTTTGCAGAGGCTGTACCTAAGAGAATCCTTGAACTGATGAATGTTCCTGGTTTGACAAGAGAAAATGTGGCAAGCCATCTGCAGGTTCGAATCTCTATGCATGTTATAGGTTGTCAATGTACCCCTTTTTTCACCTAATGCAAGTGTTCTGGTTGCCTTTTCAGGAAAATCAGGTAAAGATGCTAGATACTTGGAACTAAAAGGCCCATATCTTCCTAATTCACCAAGACGAATCTACATCATGTAGCTTTTGTGTTTTATCACCCATAAACCTAAATATGAAGTATCGTGTCCTCAAATAGTGTTTGTTTTAGTCACCCATAAACCTTGTGTCATAGTCCTTTCAAGTCCTTGTGGGCATGTCATGGTGCTGTGTGATCAATTATCTGTGTTAGGACGCATGCTGTTTTTGACTTTCTGGTGATCGATGTCTTGTTTGAACTGTAGAATGTTGTAACTCTTTCTGTTGACAAATATGCAGAAATTTAGGCTGTATTTGAAGAGGCTAAGTGGAGTAGCTCAGCAACAGGGTGGCTTCCCCAGTACCTACTGTGGGCCAATAGAACAGAATCCAAAACTTGGTTCACTAGGGAGATTTGACATTCAAGCACTGGCAGCCTCTGGTCAAATTCCTCCTGAAACTTTGACAGCTCTTCATGCCGAGCTTTTAGGTCGATCGACTGGTAACCTGGTTTTACCATCAGTAGAGCAGCCGGATCTCCTACAAGCATCCCTGCAGCAAGCAAAGTGCATACCTGTTGATCATGTTGTGGCCTATGGTCAGCCTCTGATGAAATGCCCTCCCAGCATTTCTAATCCTAAACTTCTTTCTCAACCTATGATGTCTGCTGAGGATGTTCATTCAGGATTTGGATCCTGGCGAGCAAAAAATATATGTATGGTTCCTAGCAGCAATCTCACTGGGCTAGCTGCTCCAGACAGCAACATGTTAATGGCAATGATGCAACATCAGCAACAATGGCAAAAGCAGCAGCAGCTGGAACAGCAACAGAAACAATCTGGTCTTTCTGAGGCCAACCATTTAATTAATGTGAAACCTTCTTGCCTTGTATTGCCTTATCAATCGCCAGATAATTTCCAAGTGGGAGATAGTTCTGGCTCCATCAGCCAGGCCTGCAGTCTGAGTAAATCTTCAATAATTGATTATAGCGTTCTCTCGCCACAGTCAAATAATTCATCAGGTGTGGTGCAAGTGTTAGACAGGGAACTCAAACCAGCATGTGGCTTAAACAGGCTCTCCACTGCAGCTTCTTTCTCTCCTTCAGTCTCATCATGCTCTGTTCATGCTGACAATAGTGTTGGTCTGCAGCTTCATAACTCTAGCTTGGCATTTGGTGCTTCTAAACAACTGCCAGGCTTTGTTACTAACCATCTGGGGTTTCCAGTTTCATGTAATAGTAAATCAAGCCAGATTCTTGACCAGGGACCTACGAGAAATTCTGGAGTTGGTAAAGCTGCCTCCATTCCCAGTCGTTTTGCTGTAGACGAGTCTGATTCGCCAATGTGCAATTTCAGTACTGCAAAAGTTTATACTGAGGACACTAAAGTTAAGCAGGAGGCTAACATGAATATCATGGAAAATGCTAAAGTTGGACCAGCTCTTTTTCAAAACTTTCCATCTGGTGATCTTATGAGTGTCTTCAGCGACTAGGTAAAACTACACCTTCTATCACCTTTATTTATAGTTTGTCTTTAATGTCAAAAGATGAATGGTTATCACATAAAAGGCTTTATTTTAGTTTCTTTTTGATAAGGAATTAAAAATCATATCCACTTTACTGTTGCCTTCTCCAAAAAATAAATGAAGAATCATATTGACTTGTCAGTTTATACTATGATTGTGCAAACAAAAGGGTAACCCAGTGGGATAACAGTATCTCATTGCCTAATGCTCCATTTGTCCTCTTTTATATGTCAAACGGGTTCCTTTTTTGCTGCAATATTTTCATGCACTTAAAAGTAACTCCATTGTTAAAAATAAAGTAATTCCATTGTTAAAAATCAGATTGTCTTGTCAGTTTATATTATGAATGTATAAACTAGAGGATAACCCTTGCTTTAGTGTGATAACAGTTCTCGCTGTCTAAGTGCTCCATTTGTCCTCTTTTATATGTCACTATTACTATTTGCTGGTAAAACTGATTTCTTTTTCGCATCAATATTTTGATACACTTAAAAGTTATTTCATTATTAAGAATTTTGATTTATGGGTAATATCTATTTAGCTTTTTTGATATTAAGTCTTATTTAAAGGAATTAAGCAATCGAAGTTAGATTTCACAGTTAAACTTAGGTCTTTAGCCCTTGTACTACTTATACCCCCCACCCCACCCAAAAAGGAAAAAAAGGAAGAGAGAAAGAGATGCTTTTGCTCTTGTACTTCAGACTGCGTCACTCATTTTGGATAGAGGGGGTGTCAATTTGTGCCAGGCCAATTTTGTTGTCCAACTATCAGCTGTAACTGGGTCTTGGTCCTTCGTGTTGAACAAACTATTTGTTTTGCTTTGATAGGATGCTTATGCACTAACTTTATTTATGAGTCACTCGCTATTAACCAATTGGTCTTCGTAGGTTTTCTCTCTTCTCTCCCCTTCAAGCCCCACCCCCTCACCCAAAAGAAAAGAAAAAATACAACTCATTGAACATGATTTGAGAAATAAGTAGTTATCTGTGGATTGCTTCAGATTTACCTTGCCATTATCCCATTTTCTCATATTTATGATATGCGCATTGATCCCCTCATACATATTGAGCAACCTTCCCAATTTACGATAATACACTTGGTCATAGGGATGACTTTACTGCCTCCTTTTGAAATGTCTCACATACTTCCATATTTTAGTTTTCATGGTCATTGTGGTTATGCATGTCGTCCACTAGAGGATGGTAGAAGTTGACATTTCACTGTTAGGAGCTTTCAAGCCACGTTTTGGCCTCAATCCCTCTGGAATAAGATCGTTGAGTATTGTGATGATGATGATTATTATGTACTATGGTTTTGGATCTCGTATGCGCACGTGCTTATATTATAACGTTGGCAAATAGCTAATTTTAGTTTGATGTTCCGCAGGTTTGCCATTTGTCGGGGAAGGTCTCAAGTTCCCCATGAATCATAACATTTAGTTCTGCCAGTAAATGTCTGCAAGATCTTATATTTATTTTACAGTTTCACCTATAGTGCCGAAATCCATTAATTGCAATGCCCTTGATTGCAGAAATGTAGGTAAAGGCTATTTGCCTGTGTATTTATCAATCTAATATTTTAGGAAATGAATGTGAATGCAGTGCAATATTTTGGAAAAGTTGCATGTATTCTTCTGCAACATTTTTCCCTTTCCACTACTTATTAGGAATAAATTTGTGTTAAGAATTTCAACAGACTAAAAGTATCCCCTTGATTGTAACGCCCCTTTGTCATTGTGCAGTTGTTCAACATTAGTCTTGTAATTTTGGTAGTTAAGCTTTTGCAGATAACTAAAACGTCCATTATAAAAATGAAATGCATGCATTATTACCTTTGCTGTAAGTGGGCATAGGAGACTATTTTCTTTGAAATTTATTACAGAATGCTGAATACTATCGATAGAGCTTTACATTTGCTGCAACGTGATAGCTGAATTGCAATCATTTATAAACTACCTACTATCATTTCCAATATGGCTCCAAGTAGCGGAAACTTGGTTTTTGTGTTGATAGCCATAAGAATAAAAATATTGTCTCGTAAGTATGTTGTACCAAAGTAATAATGATTTTTTTCTTTAATACGAAAATGTATCACATATGGTCAATTAACATGCACTTTACACATTGTGAAAGAGAGGCGAAACTAGTTGTCTTGATTATAATACAAAGTGGCTCCGTACTTTTGAGTCGTTAGCACATTCTGATAACGTGTGCTATACCTTATAAAGATTATTGGTAAATAAAATACTTCACTTACCAAAACAAAAAATGAGAGAACCATTTTTTTTGGTTAATAAACTATAATCTCTTTATTATAACACGATAAAGCAATTGCTATGGTAATCAAGAAATATAGACAAGCGAAAAGTAAGAAAAAAAGAGAGAGATATTGGCATTGACAATGTCCTAGCTTGCACAGAATTAAGGAGACTCCTAATCCTAAAGAAAAACACCTGAGCTTGGACGATTTAACTGAATATCTTTTAGAAAATTGAAGGCATTTGGGTATTGGGCATATATTCTGAGAAAAAAACCATTTGACCCGGAGTTACTTCATCAAACTTTGATTCAAAGCTTTTCTTGGCATAGAAAGTTTCAGCAACTTGTATATAGTACTATTTAAATCTATAATGAAGTACTATATTGCAGTATGCAAGTTTACCATCTCAAGAAATTTCAAGATTAAATTCAGACATTCTACTAGTGCTGTGATTTGATTTGGATTCATCAAGGCTTAAAGTCTCTCAGTGACCAAACAAACCAGAAAGTTAAACTTATCCATCCATCTAATTGAATAAAGGTTAAGGACAGGACCAAAAAGGAGTAAAGGGTAAAATATGGTCTTCAAATTAATAAGAGCAAAATGAGAAAGAGATACTCCATAACATAACAATCCCACCATAAATGTGTACATAATAACTACTATTTTAACAATAGAATACAATAAAGTTATGCTTGTTTGGATGGTTGTTACCTATTGTATGAATCGTATTGTTATTTTAAATATAATGTTTGTTTTGTTTGTTACTTAAATTTTATTGTATCGTATCATTAAATCCGTCGTTACGTAACGACGAAGAGTACCACTTTATAGAACGACCGATTTGATGTAGTCGCGTTGTTACCTTATGTTTTTCCCCTCATCTTGCCTTTCCTTATTATTAAATAATCTTATTTTATCCTTTACCCTACCTTTTTATATAATGCCCCTTGCTCAACAATAACCCTTGCTTCCACTGCAAATATTTTTACATCCAAAAAAGTAGATTCAGAATTAAGTAAACAAGTCCATCATTCACTAACTAAAGTTAAAAAGACGCTTCAAGTATCTTTCAATTTGCAATCCATTAAATTAAGAATTCAACCACTAAATCTCATCGTGAAACTGTTCATAAACAAGAGAAGACAAAGAAAAATAATAGCAAGCCTGAAAGCAGAAGCATAGAAAAAAAGATAATGATCAGCTGCTACGAACAATATTCATCCTTTACGACTGCATAAAGAGCCAATAGGAAATACCTGTTGGAAAAGATCCTCTTTACTTTCATAGGGAGACCATTGTACTATAATTTTCGAATTTCTTTTCCAATCATCAGCTGAAGATTGAATAGACATTTTCAACTTTCTTCTCCCTTCACAAAATCAATCTGCACATTGCCAAATATAAAAATCATGTTAAATAATTTAATGAGGCATTCCTACAACTAAATACAGAACCAGCTATAAAAACTATCTTTATTGAAATGCTAAACCAACATTTTGAATATGAAAATTTAAAGTGTCAATCAAATAATTCTAAATAAGTTCGCGTAATCCAATAAATCAACAAGAAGAAACCAGGAAGTCATAGCACAGGAACAACAATACCTCATTTCCTTGTGCTCCTTAAAAATGTATATGACGAAACTCTAACACTGTGTTGTGCTACAGAAACAAAAAGAATATCTTACTTCTAATATTGCAATGCTAATCGCTAGAAACAGGACAATATGAGAAACTAGCAAGAATAATTATGAGGGCCATAAAAATACCTTCTTCCCTCTCTTCTTTCGCAACGCGAAAATAAAATCACATCTGCCCCGAGTCTCATGCGACTTGTTTTCAAACCATTTCCATCTAGCAACACATTACAAAGTTATAAGTCAGTTGTTCCATACTAAAATATAGTTGTACAGTTTCCATGCGTGAAATCGTAGCAAGCCTGAAATGGTATCAGTTGGTGACTGCCAAAGTTTTGAATATTTGGATGTATAGCATGTACTGGGGTCATTGGGTGGATCAAATTAAGAAGATACATAAAATATTTAACATACAGAGAAACGACATGTTTGGAAAGCCAATAGTTCCTCATAGAGAGCCAGCAAATCAACTCAAAGCCTCTGTACTATCTTCAAGAAAGATTATTGATCTGATAAGAGGACAAGTGCATGTTAGTGAAGTAAGAAACTTCCTACTGTCTCCTTTTGTTGTAGAAAACAAATGAATTAAATTACTAGGTTGCTACTATTATAAGATGAGAAACAAAGATCAGAAGTACATCTCACAAAGATATGAACTATTAGGGCTGTGGCATACTGCATCACATATTAACTCAGAAATCGTGTATGTCCGTCTTACTGTATTGTGTGTGTGTGTGTGTGCACGTGTACATCTTGTCAGTGTGCGTACGATAACATCATATAATTAAAAAAACTGCATGTTCATCATTATAGAAATATTTGCATTTCATCCAAAGAAAAGATATGTGAGATTTGCATTCATAATTTTTTAATTTATTCTGCATGCCACATTATGAAATTGCTAGGAAACCAGTAGTATCTTTTGAAGTTTGAACAGGGACCACGGATCGCAAGGAAAATCTAGATTTGATTCGATCCTCTAGAGATTTTCTAATGATTCAGTCAGGATTAGATTAATTGGCGTCCTTATAATCACATAATCCAAGCCAATATGCATACCTCATAACCACCAAGGAGCCAAGACCAATATCTTTTGGTTCAGTGCTTCCACAAATTCATCCCACGTTCTTTCAACCTTAAGGCAAGCATCTCGCTTTTGTTTTCCACCAGCAAATAGATTTTATTGGACAGAGGCGAGGATATCTTTTACTTATTCGACTAGATTAGCAACAAAAAAAAAAAAACAGTTTTGGCTGCATTGTAGTGTCGAACAGCTCTTACCTGGGAAAGTTATTGCAAAGCATAAGTAAATATATAGCATCAAATTCGGTATCCAATAATAACAAATTTAACAACAAAAAACGAATTATTTCTATTCTCTCGTCCTATTTGACTTTCCTAAACGACTGACAAATAGAAAGAAAGGGCAGAAACTACAATTCCTACCTGGTTGAGTGCAAGGCCGTTTTGTCCAAGTTCAATCATCTTAAGAGGAATTCCCCCTTCACTCTACCAGTGAAAATATTTCCAGCCAGGTAAGAGTTCTCTCTTAAGTCCGCCTCAACAAGAATACCTGATTCATTCAAGTTTTTAACCACGCAACACAAGCATCAAAGATCCGTTTAATGTCGGCATCCTTTGAAGGGAACATGAGTAACAGTTACTTGACTTGCTGCTATTATACGAGGTATGACCAGCCCTTTATTATCCCCGTGATCACTAAACCAATCTGTCACCACACCAGAAAAGAAGCGAGAATTAGCTTGAACGCCAAAGTAGAAAACTACAAGGCCAGTTTATAAATAGCTACATATTCCTATTCTTTCTGGTCGTATAGGTGGCCCAAGAGTTCTGCAAGACTGTAGACTTCTCTCCATTCTCATTTTCAAAATTTATCTCAAACATTTTTGCAAAATTCTGGCCTAAACAATGTGAAATAGCACCACGGATAGTTGGATGACACAACCAGTATTAGGAATAAAAGCCTACCAACAAAGTCAATAATGGTATACAGCTAGAAACATCAAGAATGTTCAGAGAAAACACTGTTAACAACTGCCAACCCATGTGCATGACCGAAGCAGTCTTGGATACCTCAACTGACTCGGATGCAAACAGCTAATTCTCACAAAAGCCCCTCAACTGGGATGTGCTCGGCAAATAATGCAACAAGATTAGAAAAAAACCATTGCTACAAGAAGATGCACAATCCAGGAAACAAACAACTAATACTTTTTAATGATATTAAAGTGGGTGGCTAAAAATGAAATTAACCTCGCAGTACTTCTCCCGCTGCTGTAATAACTATCCGGGAACCTGAACCCCTGCACTTTTTATTACATATCACTCCAACTTCGACCAGAAGTCTTATGGATGTTCTTTTCGATCAACAGCCTCCGAACTAAAGCAGATCTTTCCCAATCTTCGGAAGTGGCAAATATGTTTGATAATTGCACGAAGGCACCTGAATTCTGAGGATCAAGCTCTATAATACATTGGACCACCAGCTCTCCTAGTATTTTATTACCATGAGCAACACATCCTCTCAAAATGGATAACCACATGCTTGAATCTGCCTCAAATGGCATCTTTTCAATTAGGTTTACTGCTTCTTCAAGACATCCTGTTCGTGCATAAAGATCTACCATACAGGAGTAATGTTCAATCCCTGGATCAATGTAGTAATCATTATTCATTGAATAAAACCACCTTTTCTCTCTTCCAGTAGACCACAATGATCACAGGCAGACACGACTCCAATAAATGTGATATTTGTTGGCAAAACACCTGCACTTCTCATCTCGTGGAATAGATTCAATGCTTCACTTCCATAACCATTTGTAGCATAACCCATCAACATAGAATTCCATGAAACCTCGTCGGCTTTTATCATTTGGTCAAAGAGCTTCCTGGCATCAGTAACATAACCACACTTGCAGTAAAGATCAATTAAAGAGGTAAGAAATTATTTTATCACACTCAATGCCGATGATAACAGCTCTTGCAAAAATCTGTTCACCAAGTTCAACTGATGTAATGCTTGCACAGGCATTGATCACACTTGAAAAACTAAATTTGTCCATCCTAAAAAGCATCCTATTCATCCTGCAGAAAAGATCCAGTAGGATATATGTTCATTTTCTTAGCATTTACAGCAATGGGAAAATTGAGATATCCTGCAAAGTTTTTCAATCCTAACGTTGCAGGTCATTCCCTCTATTCAAAAAGTGGTAAGAATTCAAAATACTAGGATGAAAAAATACTGAAAAATCTCTACATAAATGTATAGCACCAAAGAAAAGTTAAAAAAAAAAATTGAACAATCAAGTCCTCCTAAGATGCCTCTTTTTTAAGCTTTCAATTTGACATACTACAAAAGTGTGACATGTTTCATGTCTGGTCATTTCCCTTGGCCTCTCTTTCCTGTTTCATATCTGTGGTTCATTTGGCAATCTCCTGTGCACAGTTAAAGATTATCCAAGATCATTATGTCAGTGATATAGAGCTAATGGAGTACCATTTGAAATAGAATAAAATAAGGTTTCATTCATAAGATTAGCTCGTCCTAAACAAAACTAATAACTATTCACCCTTTTTGTGATTAAAGAACTGAAAAAGAAAGTTCCTGTTGGAGAATATTGAAGTAGGTTATGGATGTGTCCGTCCCAACCATCAGATTCAACACCTAAAGCTTCACAAAAATCTTAGAATGGATCTTGCAGCAAAATGCATCCTTCATGCTTACAAGTGTCAAAATATTAAATTACAAATTGCTTCACACAGCTTGTACAACCCTTTCTAAAACTGTTAAAAGCAGAAGACAAAACTAATACTTAAACTTGTCGAACAAGTGCCTAAAGTATATTATGAACTAGAGCAGAAGAGGAAAAAATCTGTGTTCGAGAAGAGCATAAAAAGAACTAAATATTTGGGACGACTCAAGGCTATGGTGAACAATTTAAGGGTTGTAATGAGCTTAAGCAGTGTGCATAATCGAAGCATTTAAGTTTTAACCAAAGAGGAAGAAGGAAAACCCGTTGAAGCGTGCAATCATTGTAAATAAAGACTCTTCGGATGGTAACTGTAGCGATAGGCAAATAACATGCAAATAGCTTGCCAAGAACAGTAGTTCCAGAACAATAAATGCCAAAACAATATCATGATTTGCCGAAACAAGGGTCAGTGCTCGATTGAACTTAACCAAATGAATGAGATGGCATTCTGGGACACGAAGGAAGAAGCCTAGATTTAGTGCCTAGGTCTATATAAATTTCAGTGACTCCGACGACGAATTGGAAGGCGTATGCGATGGTGATTCAAAATAGGTTGAAGGCTTTTGGAATGATAGTGATTTCAAATCTATATATTAATATAATGCAAGGCCATAGGCAAGCTGATGTGGCATTCTCTTACGCCAAGTTTTTTGCTTTTTTGTATCTTTTAAATAACGTAGATCTACTAAAAAATTCAATAGTCACCTCTTTTAAAAAGTTATTACATCATCTTTTTCCGTCTATTAATTACGGCTACCGTTACATACCGTAACTTATGGAAAACGCACATTCAAATCTCCTGAAAATCTTAATTTCTCTGCACTTTGTGCCCTTCTGCTTCTTCTTACGCCCAAACAGCAATCGACCATAGTCAAAGACCAAACTTGCCAAGAACGAAGGTTAAGACGGGTGCATATACTGCATTCTAAAACTCCCAACTGCAAAAGCCGTTTGACACTAACTTTGCATACACTAAATACAAACTCTTACGAGACACTTACAAAGGAAACCCTTTCATACTTATATTTTTTTTATATTACGGGGCAATCGTTCCGTCACTCTATGATTTTCATGCCATGCAGTGAACAACAACCTCTTAATTAAAGTTTTTAGTGATGTTTCCTTTCTTCTTTGGGCACTTTCTTCGAAAGAAAAAAATAAAAAAATCTTCCACTCAATATCATTGAATATTTTGTAACTGGAAAATACTAATGTGGTTATAGACTCTATTCTTTACTATTTGTGAATGTATGAGACCATTAATATATTATCTGGATTGGCAATAGCCAAGTAAAGATGGGACTCGACACAAATGAAATTTGAATCACTAATTATATAAAATCTAAAAGTTCGATTAGGTGAAAAAAATAATATCATCTCTATTACACTTAATTGTTGATTTCAAGAAAAAAGAACGTAATGCTCTTTTTTGAAAAGTTTCATAGGAGTAAGTATAATGCCCATCTAAAGGAACTGATCATGTCGGCCTTACAGCAAAAAATATTTGCTTCATATGATGCGTCTTTTACATTGGAACAGCAAATACGTTGCTCTATAGGACTAGGAAAGTTCTGATTAATATTGTGTATTGTCATCTTGACATGTATGGGCGTAAAATATAAAAGAACTAAGAGTTCTTGGGGGAAAAAATTGGTTACCAAGCTAGAAAAAAGGGAAATTTGATAGTTTCTCTGATAAAATGAAGAGGCCGGTTAGGTAATTTAGAAAAAAAAAAGAAAAGAAAAAGAAAGCCAAAAAACTTATAGATAAGACAATAAAATTTAATTCGCTATGGAAAAAAAATTAGATACTTATATACACATGTTAAGGGGCAGTTTTTTGATTTTGTGAATTTGCGCCAAAGGATTCGGGTTTGCTTTGTTTCTCTTTTAGTTGCCTTACAAGGAAAAATCATAATACCATAAAAATTTAATTCTCTAATAATTATTTTTAGATACTTATATGCATATAGTAAGGAAAAATAATGTTTAAAATTTATTACGTATGGTCAAAAATTCTTTACATGTTTTAAGGGGAACAAAAATTATTGTTACATCTCTATAGGTAAAACATAAATCAATTTATATGACAAAAAACCTTACATGACAACAAAGTACAGGAAAAAAAACAAGTGTTAATACTTAAATGAGTTAAATATTATTTTAAAATTTAGAAGGCTGTATATCTAATTACTAATAAATATTAAAGAGTAGCTCGGTGCACAATGCATCTCACGTTCACGCATGATCCCGAAAAGGATCGTACTCCTAAGGTGTGATGCATTATGCTCTGGGGAACAACATTAAGTAGGAATAGAAGGCAAAAAAATAAGTGTTAATAATAAAATAAGATAAATATTATTTTAAAATTTTAGAAGTCTGTAAATTTAATTACTAATAAATATTAAAGGACAATTCGGTACACACATGCATTTCACATTCACGCAGGATTAGGAGGAGGGTCACACCCTAAGGGGTCATTTGGTATGCGGGATAAGATGAAATAAGATGTGAGATTAAATTTATACCATGTTTGGTTGGCAGTATAAATTTATTTCAGGATAAATATATATTGTCAACCAAACATGATATAAATTTAATCCAGTCTTAATACAAGATATCCACCTTATCCCATAAAATTTGGGATTATATTATTCCACCTCCTTGGTAGGATAAATTAGTTAAGGAATTATAATTCCGAAATAATTTAGTCCGTGTATCAAACGACCCCTATGGGTATGATGCATTATTCTCTAGGGAACAACATTAAGTTGGGATTGGAAGGCAAGATGACTTACCTATGCCAAAAAGTCTAATAAATATTATTGTTTGTAATGATTACTATATATTACCAAGGAACAATATTTGCCTCTAAATACAATCACTACTAAATATTATTATCTATAATAATTAGTATAGTATTACTTATGAATAACATTTAACAGGATTTAAAGGCTTAATTTATAAAATTACAAAAATTACAATTATTAATGTAATTTTTTTTTATATGTATGTCTTACATTATCTTTTATATTGTTGGTGTCATGAAAATTATAAATTTTTAATCTCGACTAAATTTGTTAAGAGAATTACTTTGTAATGCACTAATGTTTCACCGTGCGAAGCGCGGACAATTTAACTAGTCTATATATAATATAAAACTAGGCATAGATAAGGTGATGTGGCACCTGGCCTCCATTCATATTTATCTTTTATCTCCTTTTTTTGGACTCTTTCCCTCTTACTTATTTATTTATTAATAAAATAAAAAATGACAGTGAAATAAGAAAAAGAGATGAGGTTTCAGGTTATGAGGAGATTTCAGTTATGGATATAAAGAGAGTGCTATTATTGGTTTATAACGTATCAATTGTGAATAACATTTGTGAGCTTCTAGCATTTCTTCCACATCTTTCACAATTAAATTACCTTAAACATCAACAAATTTATTGTGTATTATGTATGATGATAGTGTGAAACTGAAAAGACGGTATATTGTATGTGTAAATTTCTGCGAATTTGCTTCATATCCTTGCCATGGATATTAGCGAGAAAATTAGCCATGAGATCGGTCTTCCAACAATTGAGAAGGATAGGGCTAGCTCACAAAATTAAATTTATAGAAGTCCATGCACTTCCCTTTCATGACAAAATGATCGAAGAGTACGTATCAATTTTTTATTGAAGAAGATATCAAATGAATAAGTTGAATCTACCATTTTATTGAAGAAGATATCAAATGAATAAGTTGAATCTATCGGTCGGTGTTTATTTTTTGTGAGTTATTTTTATTAACAAGATAAGACTACACAACAAATGATTTAAATGAGAGCAGTTAAGCATATATAGAATCATTTTTCCTCTTTGTTTCTTAATCTTTCCTATATGAGTCTATGATTTTTCTTTAATGAACTATCTTAAGGCCTTTAAATTAATTTATTTCATAATATGATGATCAAAGAAATTTGACTTTTGGGACGTAGTACACAATTTGCTGTTATCTATCTCTCTCTCTTGTGTACTACGTCCCAAAAGTCAGATTTTTTTGATCATCAGATTATGAAACAAATTAATTTAAAGGCTTTAAGATAGTCCATTAAAGAAAAACCATTGACTCATATAGGAAAGATTAAGAAACAAAGAGGAAAAATGATTCTATATATGCTTAACTGCTCCCATTCAAATCATTTGTTGTGTAGTCTTACCCTGTTAATAAAAATAACTCACAAAAAATAAACACTGACTGGTAGATTCGACTTATTCATTTGATATCTTCTTCAATAAAACGGTAGATTCAACTTATTCATTTGATATCTTCTTCAATAAAAAATTATACGTACTCTCCGATCATTTTGTCATGAAAGGGAAGTGCATGGACTTTTATAAATTCAATTTTGTGAGCTAGCCCTATCCTTCTCAATTGTTGGAAGACCGATCTCATAGCTAATTTTCTCGTTAATATCCATGGCAAGGATATGAAGCAAATTCGTAGAAATTTATACACAAAATATACCGTCTTTTCAGTTTTCCACTATCATTATACATAATACATAATAAATTTATTGATGTTTAAGGTAATTTAATTGTGAAAGATGTGGAAGAAACGTTAGAAGCTCACAAATATTATTCACAATTGATACGTTATAAACCAATAATAGCACTCTCTTTCTATCCATAACTGAAATCTCCTCATAACCTGAAACCTCATCTCTTTTTCTTATTTCACTGTCATTTTTTATTTTATTAATAAATAAATAAGTAAGAGGGAAAGAGTCCAAAAAAAGAAGATAAAAGATAAATATGAATGGAGGCCATAGAGAGGTGCCACATCACCTTATCTATGCCTAGCTTTATATTATATATTGATATAGATTAGTGAATTAATCCGCGCTTCGCGCGGTTATGAATATTTGTTTTCTAATGTTCAAATAATGAAAAATATATAAAGCTTTTGTATCATTTTCTTGTAAAAAGGAAATGTTTACCAACGTTTGTGTTTCAAAAACGTCGGTTACTATTCCACCTTTCATAAATTTAATGCTTACCAACTATTGTGTCACAAAAATGATCGTTACTTAGCTTCGACGCTTTCATATTCGGTATTTATGAGGAACAACAATAAATGCTAAAGATTAACATCCTATACTTATAAGATCCTTCAACGTTTTTCAACATCAATATTGTTAATTTGATAAATAGTATTCTCGAAAAGAGAGTGAAAACCTTTTATAATGTCCAGTAAGTTTTTCTCATTAACTTTTTAAGTAATGCCATACATCTTCATACTAAAAAAGAAAGAAATAAAAGGCAGAGAAAAGAATATTGTTGATTGTAATAATACTGTTATTTTCTTTGCAGGTGGGGCGAACTGGCTGATTGATTCTTATTTTCATTTTTTTTCTCTACTACAAGTTTGACCTCCCATCGTTTTTAATTTCATGCCGTATATGACTATTTTATGAAGCCAATAATATATAATTTTTTTAAGAACTAAGTTATATTGTATTTAATTTCCCAAGTCAATATTTCTTGAGTAATTTTTCAAGAAATGAGCAAATGTTTTTAGATTTTATGAGATCTTTTTTCATACTTTTAATGATTTAGAGGATGGAAAGGAGCAGCTTTAGAGTGGAGGAGTAGCTGGTTATAAAGAAGGTGTTGAAAAGTGAGAGAAGAAGAAAGAAATAGCTAATAAATATTTTTTTTTGTTATTCACCAAAAGAGTGTAAAATGAATGGGCAGGCAAGGAAAAAAGAAAAAAAGAAAAAAAAAGAAAAGAAAGGTAAAAGCAACTAAAAAATAAAAATAAAAAATAATAGAAAAGATTCATTCAATTTATTTGCGTTGATTTAGGGCTGACAGATTTCTTTTCCTTATTTTGTTGAAGGAGACGTTGATATGTTTATTTAAGATTCTAAATAAAGAGAAATTATAGAATATGACTTTTGAAAGGTGAAGAGTAGAAGATACTTAATATATTAATTGAACAAAGAAACAACTATGTTTCTTGAAATTCATCTATTTCTTTCATGTTTACTTCAGCAAAAATAGAAAATATTGTTTCACATATATAGATTATTAGACAAACCTTTTCTGATAGATAAAACAAATCCTCAAATGATGAAAATTAAAAGAAAAAAGTAAGAATAAAATATTTATAACTTAAAATCTAATCTATTTTTGAATTTGAAGATTACAAAAGCTTTATATATTTTTCATTATTTGAACATTAGAAAACAAATATTCATAACCGCGCGAAGCGCGGATTAATTCACTAATCTATATCAATATATAATATAAAGCTAGGCATAGATAAGGTGATGTGGCACCTCTCTATGGCCTCCATTCATATTTATCTTTGTGATGACCCAAAAGGTCATCTTATGTTTTAGAACTCGAATCTACGCTCTTAAGCCTTAAAAATCTCATTTTTACCCTCCTCAATTTCCATGCGCAGTCCGGGCAGGTTTTCGAAAAGTTTTTATGTTGAAAACTAATGAAAATAAGAATTTTGCCTTAAAAGTTGATTTTAGTTGACTTCGGTCAATATTTTTGATAAACGGGCCCGGATCCATACTTTAACGGTCCCGGTAGGTCCGTATCGAATTATTGGACCTGGGCGTATGCCCGAAATCGAATTTGGAGGTCCCTAGCTTGAGTTATGAATTTTTGATGAAAATTAAAAGTTTGGAAATTATTTATTTTTAAGAATTGATTGATATTTGGCATTGTCAGTATCGGGTCCGTATTTTAGTTCCGGAGCCCGGTACAGGTTCATTATGATATTTAAGACATGTCTGTGAAATTTGGTGAGAAATGGAGTTGATTTGATAAGTGTTCTTGAGAATTTCATTTGAATTGGTGCTAAATTTAGAGTTCTAGGTGTTATTTTGGCGATTTGATCGCGCGAGCAAGTTCGTATGATGTTTTTAGACTTGTGTGCATGTTTGGTTTGGAGCCCCGAGGGCTCGGGTGACTTTCGGATACGCCACGGGATAATTTGGACTTTGAAAATCTAGTTTTTCTGCAAAATCTGTGTTCTGACATGTCCTTCTTCGTGTTCACGAAGGTACTCTCGCGAACGCGAAGAGTAAACTGGGCAGCTGAGGATTTCTTCTTCGCGAACGCGCAGGCTTGGTCGCGAACGCGACAAGCCCATCGCGAGCGCGACAAGCCCATCGCGAACGCGTAGCGTTAGGCACTGGGGAGGGGGAGTCAGCCTTTTCTTCATCGCGAACGCGAAGACCAGGGAAGGGTAGCCTACGCGAACGCGAGCACTGCTTCGCGAACGCAAAGGCTTGGCAGCCCATACACTTCGCGAACGCGACAGTGCTCTCGCGAACGCGATGAACACTATCGCCCAGTACTTAACAGAATCCAAAATGAGATTTTTGCCAAAAAACTCATTTTTCTCAAACTCCAAACGGCGAGGGGCGATTTTTCAAGAGTCATTCCTTCCCCAAATTGTTGGTAAGTGATTCTAAACCATTTTCTTTCAATTATCCATTACATTTCTTGAATTTTTAACCTAAAATTTAGAGTTTTCATGGTAGAATTAGGGGTTAGGGTAGAAAATAGAAATTTCGGGAATTTGAGAATTTAGACCTCAATTTGAGGCCGGATTCCAAAACTAACTATATATTCGGTCTCGGGGGTGAATGGGTAAAAAGATTTTGGTCCGAACCTCGGGTTTTGACCAAACGGGCCCGGGGTCGATTTTTCGACTTTTTGGAGAAAAAATTAAAAAATTTAATTTATGCAATATAATTGATTCCTTTAGCAATATTTGATATTATTGAGTCATTTTTGAATAGATACGAGTGGTTTGGAGGTGAATTCCAAAGAAAAAGTTATGATTGAGAATTAAGTGGCCTTCGGAGCGAGGTAAGTGTTGTGTCTAACCCTAACTTGAGAGAATTAGGAACCTTAGATTATTTGCTAAGTAAAATTCATGTGAGCGGCGTATATGTGAGGTGACGAGTAGTTATGCGCCGCTAATTTACTTGTTTTTCATGTTTCTTTATTTTTCTTATATTGTCTTATTCCTATGCCAAATTGCTACGTATTATACTGGTGCTGTTCAAATTATCGTTCTTATCATGTTTATGAAATTTTCTGGTGATAATTGAGTTCTTATTTCAAAGTTGAAGTAAGGTTTGTACTTGTTATTCTATCTCCCTGTTGTTATTTATGCATTGCATTATGGTAAGGGAGAGTGTTAATGCACGAAGAGTGATGCCGTGCCATATTGTGAGTGTTAATGCACGAAGGGTGATGCCGTGCCATATTTTGAGTGTTAATGCACGAAGGGTGATGCCGTGCCATGATATGAGAGTAAAAGTACGAATGGTGATGCCGTGCTGTTTCTATTAATTTTATGGTGAGATTGAGAGTAAAAGCATGAAGGGTGATGCCGCGCATTTTTCTTTACTCTATTCATTATTCCTGTTGATTCATGGTATATTGACTGCTCCGGTGATCATTCTGTTGTAGTTCTTTATCTGTATTCCCCTCAGTATGTCTCCCCTCCCAACATTTCCTGTTTAGTTCTTCATTCCTGTTATTTGCGTATAGACTGTTAAATTGTACAGGTTGATTGTAGGTGCCTCGCCTTAGCCTCGTCACTACTTCATCGAGGTTAGGCTCGACACTTACTAGTACATGGGGTCGGTTATACTGATGCTGCACTCTGCACTTTCTGTGCAGATTTTGATACCAGCTCAGGTTGATCGAGATTTGCTATTGGTCCGCTGTCCGGAGACTCAAGGTAGATCTGTCGGCGTTCACAGACCTTGGAGTCCCCGTCTATCTTTTTTATGTCCTACTGTTTTCTTTTATTCAGACAATTGTATTTCTTTCAGACTATTACTTGTAGTAAATTCTAGAATGCCCGTGAATTGTGACTCCAGATCCGGGTGGTATAATTAATACAGTTTTATGATATTCCGTACTTAATATATTTTATTTTAGTTAATTATTGTTATTTACTGAATGTAAATAAGGAATTGGTTTAATGATTCTCTAACGTTGGCTTGCCTGGTAAGTGAAATGTTAGGCGCCATCACGGCCCCATCGGTGGGAAATTTCGGGTCGTGACCGTTGGTATCAGAGCACTAGGTTGCCTAGGTCTCACGATTCACGAGCAAGCTTAGTAGAGTCTGGAGGATCGGTACGGAGACGTCTGTGCTTATCTTCTAGAGTCTATGAAGTTTAGGAAAAGTTTCATTTCTATTCTTCTTTGTCGTGCGATTTTGCTTTCTCAATACTTATTAAACTCTTCTACTCTTATTATCTCACAGATGGCGAGAACATATACCGCTTCCTCAGCTGAGTAGCAGCCAGAGCCTCCAGTGATAGCTCCTACGCGGGGCAGAGGTCGAGGCCGAGGCCGTGCCAGAGGCCTAGGCAGGGGCAGGGCTCAGCCTAGGGCCCGAGCAGCATCCCCAGAAGTGGAGCCTCAGATAGAGATTGACGACGAGGTTCCAGCCCAGACTGTTCCTTTCGGATCAGTTCAGGTTCCGGAGGGGTTCATTGCTACCCCAGTACTTCAGGACACTTTGGTCCGTTTGGTGGGCCTTATAGAGAATGTGGCCCAAACTGGCGCATTTCCCATGGAACCAGCAGTCTCTCAAGCTGGAGGAGGATCCCGGACTCCTACCACTCCCTCTCTGGAGCAGATAGCTCCCCAATATCAGGCTCCAGCAGCTCAGCCAATCGGATTAGTTCAGCCGATTATTGCGGCAGAGGTCGGAGATGGGCCAGCTATGTCTTCTGAGGCTTTATGGAGATTGGACAGGTTTACCAAGATCTTTCCTGTTCATTTCAGTGGTGCTCCTTCAGAGGACCCCCAGGAGTATCTTGACATCTGTCACGAGGTTTCATGGAACATGGGTATAGTGGAGACCAATGGGGTCAATTTTGCTGCATTTTAGATGACTGGTTCCGCCAAGAAATGGTGGAGAGATTACTTGTTGACCAGACTAGCTGGGTCGCCTGTTCTTACTTGGGACCAGTTCTCTCAGCTCTTCATAGAGAAGTTTCTGCCTATCACATTGAGAGAGGAGCATCGCCATCAGTTTGAGCGTCTCCAGCAGGGCGGTATGACGGTTACTCAGTATGAGACCCATTTTTTGGATTTGGCCTGTCATGCTATTCTTCTGCTTCCCACCGAGAGAGAGAGAGAGAGGGTGAGGAGGTTTATTGATGGACTTGCTCAGCCTATCAGATTGCAGATGGCTAAGGAGACTGGGAGTGAGATTTCTTTTCAGGCGGCTGCTAATGTTGTCAGACGAGTCAAGATGGTTCTTACTCAGGGAGGTCAGGGGTCTGACAAGAGGCCTCGTCATTCCGGTGAGTTCAGCGGTGCCTCATCTAGAGGCATGAGTACTTTTGGTAGAGGCTATCCTCCCAGGCCGTTTCATTCAGCGCTCCAGGCATCCCACGGTGCCTCAGGTGGTCGTGGCCCTCAGATGCATTATTCCAACCAGCTAGCCTACAGTGCACCACCAGCTCTTATTAGTGCACCTCTACTCCAGAGTTATCAGGGTGGTTATTCAGGTCGACAGGGTCAGTTTCAGGGTCAGTAATCACATCAGTCAAGGTTATGTTATACTTGTGGTGATCCGAGGCACATTGCCAGATTTTGTCTCGGGCAACGGGCAGCTCACAGCATCAGAGTTCTCGTGCCATGGTTCCGGCACCAGTTGCTGCACCATCTGCTCAGGCAGCCAGAGGTAGGGGCCAGACAGTTAGAGGTGGAGGCCAGGCCGTTAGAGATTTAGACCAGCCAGCTAGAGGCCGTCCCAGGGACGTAGTTTAGGGTGGTGGGGCCCAGCCCCTGTGTTATGCTTTCCCAGCCAGGCCTGAGGCTGAGTCATCTGACGCTGTTATCACAGGTACTGTTTCAGTTTGCAGTAGAGATGCTTCAGTTCTATTTGATCCGGGATCTACTTACTCCTATATGTCATCCTATTTTGCTTCCTATTTGGTTGTGCCCCGTGATTCTTTGACTGCTCCTGTGTGGGAGATGCTATTATTGTAGATAGTGTTTATCGTTCGTGTGTGGTCACCATTGGGAGTCTTGAGACTTATGTAGATCATTTACTTCTCGACATGGTTGATTTTGATGTCATACTGGGTATGGATTGGTTGTCACCATATCATGCTATATTAGATTGTCACGCCAAGACGGTGACCTTAGCCTTGCAGGGGTTGCCTCGATTAGAGTGGAGAGGGAATCTTGGCCATTCTGCCAGCAGGGTTATCTCTTATGTGAAGGCTCGACATATGGTCGAGAAGGGGTGTCTAGCTTATTTGGCTTATGTCCGCGATTCTAGTGTGGAGGTTCCTTCTATAGTTTCGGTGCCGGTTGTTCGTGAGTTTCTAGAGGTGTTTCCTGCAGACCTGCCGGGGATGCCACCCGACAGGGATATTGATTTCTGCATTGATTTGGCTCTGGGGCACTCAGCCTATTTCCATTCCGCCATATCGCATGGCCCCGCTAGAGTTGAAAGAATTGAAGGAGCAGTTGCAAGATTTGCTGGATAAGGGCTTCATTAGACCTAGTGCCTCGCCCTGGGGTGCACCTGTGTTGTTTGTGAAGAAGAAAAATGGATCGATGAGGATGTGTATAGATTATCGGCAGTTGAACAAAGTCACCACCAAGAATAAATATCCATTGCCGAGGATTGATGATTTATTTGATCAGCTTCAGGGTGCCAAGGTGTTTTCAAAGATTGATTTGAGATCTGGCTACCATCAGTTGAAGATTAGGGCATCCAATGTTTTAAGACAGCTTTTTGGACTCGGTATGGGCATTATGAGTTTTTAGTGATGTCATTTGGACTGACAAATGCCCCAGCAGCATTCATGGATTTGATGAACCGGGTGTTCAAACCCTACTTGGATTCCTTTGTGGTTTTGTTTATTGATGATATCTTGATCTACTCCCACAGTCGAGAGGAGCATGAGCAGCACCTTCGGATTATTCTTCAGACTCTAAAAGACAGCCAGTTATATTAAGTTCTCAAAATGCGAGTTTTGGTTGAGTTCAGTTGCTTTCTTGGGTCACGTTGTATCGGCAGAGGGTATTCAGGTGGATCCTAAGAAGATTGAGGCAGTCCAGAATTGGCCTAGACCCACATCAGCTACAGAGATCCGTAGTTTCCTTGGTTTGGCGGGCTATTACCGTTGATTTGTGGAGGGGTTTTCATCCATAGTAGCCCCGTTGACCAAATTGACCCAGAAGGGTGCCCCGTTCAGGTGGTCAGACGAGTGTGAAGCAAGCTTTCAGAAGCTCAAGACAGCTTTGACTACGACACCGGTATTGGTGTTACCCACAGGTTCAGGATCTTATACAGTTTATTGTGACGCATCTCGTATTAGTCTGGGTACAGTATTGATGCAGGGTGTCAAGGTTATTGCATATGCTTCACGGCAGTTGAAGGTTCACGGGAAGAATTACCCTGTTCATGATCTAGAGCTGGCAGCCATCGTTCACGCGCTGAAGATTTGGAGGCACTATCTTTACGGCGTGCCATGTAAGGTATTCACTGATCATCGGAGCTTGTAGTATTTGTTCAAGCAGAAGGAACTCAATTTGAGGCAGAGGAGGTGGCTGGAGCTATTGAAAGACTATGATATCACCATATTGTATCATCCCGGGAAGGCCGATGTGGTGGCCGATGCTTTGAGTAGAAGGTCAGTCAGTATGGGTAGCCTTGTATATATTCCAGTTGGTGAGAGACCGCTTGCATTGGATGTTCAGGCCTTGGCCAACCAGTTTGTGAGGTTAGATATTTCTGAGCCCAACCGTGTTCTAGCTTGTACAGTTGCTCGGTCTTCTTTATTTGGGCGCATCAGAGATCGGCAGAATGACGATCCTCATTTACTTGTCCTTAGATACACAGTGCGACACGGTGGTTCCAAGCAGGTTACTGTTGGAGATGACGGAGTTTTGAGGATGCAGGGTCGTATTTGTGTGCCTAATATGGATAGACTTCATGAGTTGATCCTTGAGGAGTCCTACAGTTCCCGGTATTCTATTCATCCGGGCGCCGCCAAGATATATCAGGACTTGAGGCAGCATTATTGGTGGAGGCAAATGAAGAAGGACATAGTTGCCTATGTAGCTCGGTGCCTAAATTGCCAGCAGGTAAAGTGTGAGCATCAGAGACCTGGTGGTTTACTTCAGAGGTTAGATATTCCTGAGTGGAAGTGGGAGCGTATCACTATGGACTTTGTTGTTGGACTCCCACGGACTCAGAGGAAGTTCGATGCAGTTTGGGTCATTGTGGACAGGCTGACTAAGTCAGCGCATTTTATTCCTGTGGCAGTTACCTATTCCTCCGGAGCGGTTGGCAGAGATTTATATTCGTGAGATCGTCCGTCTTCATGGTGTGCCCGTGTCTATCATTTCTGATCGAGGTACGCAGTTTACCTTGCACTTTTGGAGGGTAGTTCAGCGTGAGTTAGGTACGCAGGTTGAGTTGAGCACAACATTTCATCCTCAGACAGACGGGCAGTCCGAGCGTACTAATCAGATCTTGGAGGATATGCTCCGCGCCTGTGTTATTGACTTTGGAGGTTCTTGGGATCAGTTTTTGCCATTAGCGGAGTTTGCCTACAATAACAGCTACCAGTCGAGCGTTCAGATGGCTCCCTATGAGGCATTATATGGTAGACGGTGTAGGTCACCAGTTGGGTGGTTCGAGCCGGGGGAGGCTCAGTTATTGGGTACAGATTTAGTTCAGGAGGTCTTGGACAAGGTCAAGATTATACAGGATCGACTTCGTACAGCTCAGTCCAGGCAAACGAGTTATGCTGACCATAAAGTTCATGATATTGCATTCATGGTTGGAGAAAGAATATTGCTTCGGGTATCGCCCATGAAGGGTGTTATGAGATTTGGGAAAAAGGACAAGTTGAGCCCTAGGTATATCGGGCCATTTGAGATCCTTGAGAGAGTGAGGGAGGTAGCTTATAGACTTGCGTTGCCTCCAGGGTTATCCTCAGTTCATCCGGTATTCCATGTGTCTATGCTCCAGAAATATCATGGTGACCCGTCCCACGTGTTAGATTTAAGCTCTGTTCAGTTGGATAAGGATTTGACTTACGAGAAGGAGCCGGTGGCCATTCTACACTGACAGGTTCGTCAGTTGAGGTCAAAGAGTTACCCTTCAGTTCGAGTGCAGTGGAGAGGTCAGCCTATTGAGGCAGCTACTTAGGAGTCCGAGTCCGATATGCGGAGTAGATATCCCTACCTTTTCACCAGCCCAGGTATTTTTCTATGTCCGTTCGAGGACGAACGGTTGTTTTAGAGGTGGAGAATGTGATGATCCAAAAGGTCATCTTATGTTTTAGAACTCGAATCTGTGCTCTTAGACTTTAAAAATCTCATTTTACCGTCCTCGATTTGTGTGCGCAGTCCGGTAGGTTTCCGGAAAGCTTTTATGTTGAAAACTAATGAAAATAAGAATTTTTGCCTTAAAAGTTAATTTTAGTTGACTTCGGTCAATATTTTTGGTAAACGGGCCCGGATCCATACTTTGACGATCCCAGTAGGTCCGTATCGAATTATGGGACCTGGGCGTATGCCCGAAATCGAATTTGGAGGTCCCTAGCTTGAGTTATGAATTTTTGATGAAAATTAAAAGTTTGGAAATTATTTGTATTTAAGAATTGATTGATATTTGGTATTGTTAGTATCTGGTGCATATTTTGGTTTCGGAGCCCGGTACCGGTTCATTATGATATTTAAGACATGTCTGTGAAATTTGGTGAGAAATGAAGTTGATTTGACATGAATCGGACGTCCAGTTGAGAAATTAGAAGTTTTAAAGTGTTCTTGAGAATTTCATTTGAATTGGTGCTAAATTTAGAGTTCTAGGTGTTATTTTGGCGATTTGATCGCGCGAGCAAGTTCATATGATGTTTTTAGACTTGTGTGCATGTTTGGTTTGGAGCCCCGAGGGCTCGGGTGAGTTTCGGATAGGCCACGAGATGTTTTGGACTTTGAAAATCTGATTTTTCTGCAAAATCTGTGTTCTGGCATGTCCTTCTTCGCGTTCGCGAAGGTACTCTCGCGAACGCAAACTGGGAAGCTGAGGATTTCTTCTTCGCGAACGTGAAGGCTTGGTCACGAACACGAAGCGATGGGAGCATTACCCTTCGCGAACGTGACAAGCCCATCGCGAACGCGTAGCGTTAGGCACTGGGGAGGGGGAGTCAGCCTTTTCTTCATCGCGAACGCGAGCAGTGTCTCGCGAATGCGAAGACCAGGGAAGGGTAGCCTACGCGAACACGAGCACTGCTTCGCGAATGTGAAGGCTTGGCAGCCCATACACTTTGCAACCGCGACAGTGCTCTCGCGAACGCGATGAACACTGTCACTCAACACTTAACAAAATCCAAAATGAGATTTTTGCCAAAAAACTCATTTTTCTCAAAATCCAAACAGTGAGGGGCAATTTTTCAAGAGTCATTCCTTCCCCACATTGTTGGTAAGTGATTCTAAACCATTTTCTTTCAATTACCCATTATATTTTTTGAATTTTCAACCTAAAATCTAGAGTTTTCATGGTAGAATTAGGGGTTAGGGTAGAAAATAGGAGTTTCGAGAATTTGGGGATTTAGACCTCAATTTGAGGTCGGATTCCAAAACTAACTACATATTCGGGCTCGGGGGTGAATGGGTAAAAAGATCTTGGTCCGAACCTCGAGTTTTGACCAAGCAGGCCCGGGGTTGATTTTTCGACTTTTTGGAGGAAAAATTGGAAAATTTAATTTATGCAATATAATTGATTCCTTTAGCAATATTTGATATTATTGAGTCATTTTTGAATAGATACGAGTGGTTTGGAAGTGAATTGCAAAGGAAAAGCTGTGATTGAGAATTAAGCGGCCTTCAGAGCGAGGTAAGTGTTGTGTCTAACCCTGACTTGAGGGAATTAGGAACCTTAGATTATTTGCTAAGTGAAATTCATGTGAGTGGCTCATATGTGAGGTGACGAGTACTTATGCGCCGCCAATTTACTTGTTTTCCATGTTTCTCTATTTTTCTTATATTGTCTTATTCCTATGCCAAATTGCTACGTGTTATACTGGTGCTGTTCAAATTATCGTTCTTATCATGTTTACGGAATTTTCTGGTGATAATATAATTTTTATTTCTAAGTTGAGATTGATATTATGGAACCAAATATTGAAGTAAGGTTTGTACTTGTTATTCTATCTCCCTGTTGTTATTCATGCATTGCATTATGGTAAGGGAGAATGTTAATGCACGAAGGGTGATGCCGTGTTATATTGTGAGTGTTAATGCACGAAGGGTGATGACGTGCCATATTGTGAGTGTTAATGCACGAAGGGTGATGCCGTGCCATGATATGAGAGTAAAAGCACGAAGGGTGATGCCGTGCCATTTCTATTAATTTTATGGTGAGATTGAGAGTAAAAGCACGAAGGGTGATGCCATGCATTTTTCTTTACTGTATTCATTATTCCTATTGATTCATGGTATATTGACTGCTCCGGTGATCATTCTGTTGTAGTTCTTTATCTGTATTCCCCTCAGTATGTCTCCCCTCATAACATTTCCTGTTTAGTTCTTCATTCCTGTTATTTGCGTATACACTGTTAAATTGTACAAGTTGATTGTAGGTGCCTTGCCTTAGCCTCGTCACTACTTCATCGAGGTTAGGCTCGACACTTACCAGTACATGGGGTCGGTTGTACTGATGCTGCACTCTGTACTTTCTATGCAGATTTTGATACCGGCTCAAGTTGATCGAGATTTGCTATTGGTCCGCTGTTCGTAGACTCAAGGTAGATCTGTCAGCGTTCACAGACCTTGAAGTCCCCGTTTATCTTTTTTTATGTCCTACTGTTTTCTTTCTTTCAGACAGTTGTAATTCTTTCAGACTATTACTTGTAGTAAATTCTAGAATGCTCGTGAATTGTGACTCCAGATCCGGGTAGTAGTAATTAATACAGTTTTATGATATTCCGCACTTATTATATTTTATTTTAGTTAATTATTGTTATTTACTGAATGGAAATAAAGAATTAGTTTAATGATTCTCTAACGTTGGCTTGCCTAGCAAGTAAAATGTTAGGCGCCATCACGATCCCGTCGGTGGGAAATTTCGGGTCGTAACAATCTTTTATCTCCTTCTTTTGGACTCTTTCCCTCTTACTTATTTATTTATTAATAAAATAAAAAATGAAAGTGAAATAAGAAAAAGAGATGAGGTTTCAGGTTATGAGGAGATTTCAGTTATGGATATAAAGAGAGTGCCATTATTAGTTTATAATGTATCAATTGTGAATAACATTTGTGAGCTTCTAACGTTTCTTCCACATCTTTCACCATTAAATTACCTTAAACATCAATAAATTTATTGTGTATTATGTATGATGATAGTGGGAAGCTGAAAAGACGGGTATATTGTATGTATAAATTTTTATGGGACAATAAGAGATGAGTTGACACCTCTCTTGCATTGCTATTTATCTTTTATCTCCTTTGTTTGGATTCTTTTGGGCAACTTCCTTCTTTTCCTTTTTTTTCTCCCCTTAAACGTATTTGTTCTTCCCATTATTCACAAACACTTAATATGTCATAATGACTCAATTAATAAAAATTTCTGTTACTAATCTTTTTTTTCTTCCAAACTTTCAGTTACTAATCCATATTCTATTTCCTTAAATTGAATATATTTTTCTCATATTTTTTGAAGCACTTAAAAGTTAAAACCTAGAACGTAATATTATGTTCATAGAACTCACATATTGCCATTTAAAAGATTTTGGGATACGGCGGTGACCTCCTTACATCCCTTGAATTAGTGTTAAGAACGAATTCTGAGCAAGTGTAAAGGATTACTGAACTGGGGAAGTGCTTAATATTTTTTAGAATCTAATTCTGTTTTGGTTATTTCTTTATGCACATATATATTTCTAATGGTGTTTGAATGCCTTATCTGAATTATGAGTCTGTTAGATGATCCATCGCAGGTTTATTCTGTGGTTTCATGATATTTGATAATTGAAAAGTTATAACATGGAGAACCCATTTTATTGTATGAAATATTGGTGAATTTGTTGAATTTGTTGGTGAGTTTTCTATAGAGTTTATCATATGCATGTATGAAATAGTGCTTGATGTTAATTTGATTCTATTGCGCAGGATCTTATCTGGAGAAATATCCTGGGGTGGTCGGAAAATTTAGTTGGCTATGGTGGTCAGCATATAAACTTTACTAATGCCAGAGGTTATAGATCTATTCCTGAAGCTTGCTCAGGTGTTCCTCAAATGCATAATATTGTTTAGTCACCACTCATTACATATGTTCCCAAGAAAATATTTCGCAGCACTGCATTGTGCTTAATTATAAAGTTTCCAACCTTCCTCTATTCGGCCTTTTTCATTCTTTCTTTACTTCATCTTTTAATTGGTTCTTCATCTTACAGGATAGAGGGATGAGAAAATTCAAGAACTGTGTGAGAAATTAAAGGGTAAGGACTTCAAAGTAGCCATATGAAAGCCTATTTGTGGTCTTGAGAGAATTACAGATACTTTCTCGCGTTGAATAAGACAAATATTAAGTTATAAAATATAGTTAGTGTTTTAATTTCATGTTTGATTAATTTCTTAAACGATAAGTTTTGCACCTTTGTCAGGTTATAGTTGTAAACTTGTATATTTTGGTTACGAATAAAAACTCAAGTATATTTTAGTTTTTTATTTGATTATTTTTAATATTCGAGTATAAGAAATTATTTCCTAAATGGGGTACTTTATGACCGGGCGAAGCGCGGTTAAGTGTACTAGTTAAGAATAAAAGAAGGCTAAAATCAACAGAATGATAACGACGGTTTCTTTTGCTTGGGAGAGTTGGGATTGGGGAAGGGGAAACGAAAATAATTAACTTCCCTTTTACTAATCAATTCGTACTAATTAGTTTTACCGGCAGGATATTATGTCTTTTAAGGGCTGGATATTGTCCGTTCGTTAATATGAATTTAAAAATTGGCTTTAAACCGTCCGAAAAAAAAATATGGCCGCTACAAGTACACTTATAACCACCGGATTTAGGTCCCTTCGTTAAAAAGTGGTTGTCAAATTAAAAGCTAATTTTCTTGTAGTGAAAGTTTGTAGCGGCTGCGAATTTCCCCTCTTACGTCAAAAAAAATAATAATTACACAACCCAAACGGGCTGAAGAATCTCATGTCTCCATAGATATGTAGTTTACCACCTTTAGGCCGCTGGTCTCTGCCGCGGTGATTTTCACATAGGTAGATTTATACCTTAAGAGGTTTCTGCAATTTAAGAGAACAAAGACACAATGACATAAAGCATATATAGGTGAAAAAGAAATCAAACACATTCGTGTTACTTACAGATTCATGAATGTGAATAAACTGATGATGTGACATCAAGTCTATCATATCCCGCAAATTCGTTTACATCGTCCTTAAGCTTAATGGCTGAATCAACAAAGTCACTCCTCATATGAGCCAAGTGAATGGACTTTAAAGAGATAATATCCCCAAATTCAGAAGGAATCTCCTTAAGCTCTTTACATTCTTCTAGTATTAATTCCTCAAGCTTTGGAAATGTATCATCTTTTACTTGCCATTCGGAAAAGCGCACAGCGTCCAAACTCAATATTTTGAGATTTTCAAAGCTGTCATCTCCTGGGGCTGGGATCCACTCATCCTCAACAAAATAAGACCATTTAAACTTCAATATTTCAAGCTCAGGCAATGCTGCAATTGCTGACAACAAAACAGGTGTCACAGGAAAATAATACAACCGCAACTCTTTCAAGCTCGTAGGGAAGTGATATTCAAGAGAAGGTGGGACGTCGACCATTATAATATACTCGCCTTGTAAAGCAATGAAAAGATTCTGCCAGGAAAGTTCGGAATATACAACAAAAAGGAGAGATTCAAGTTTAGTAAGGACATCCAACTTTGGAAACCAATTGCAGTTTCTAGGAGAATCGGATAGTTGCACAAAGGTACATTCAAAGTGCTGAAGATTTGGAAACCTCTCCAAAACATCAGTTGTGTCTTCAGAATATGGAATACCGACGTGGGATAAGGTTCTCAATGTTGAAATTGTCAAAAGTCCCACGTCGGTGGATGATAATTTTGAATGGGAATTTCACCCTATAAAAGGAGGCCTAATGTTTAGGATTTAAACACACCTCTCATTTGCCCTTTTATCTTCTTAAGGCATTTGTATCTTCTCTCTTTAGTATTATTTTACTTGTAATTTTGGAGTGGAATAAAATATTGATTGTGTCCGAGGAAGTAGGCAAAATTGGCCGAACCTCGTAAATTCTGGTATTCTTTTATTGTTGTCTTATTGTCTTGTTTAATATTTAGTGGTTGTCATAATTTTTGGTATAGTAGTTGTGACTCATTCACGCTATATACATTTGGCTTCCGCAACAATTGGTATCAGAGCCAAGGTACTGTCTAAGTATGCTCTGTGGTTGCAGTATAGTCTGATCTTCCACATCAGAAAAGATCTATCTTGGTAACTGAGTCAAGGTTCTGTCTGAGTATGCTCTGTGGTTGCAGCTTAGTCTGATCTTCCACACCAGAAAGGAAATAATCTTGATTTGTGTCATCAGCTACTAAATAATATTTGTGTCAAAATGGAAGACAATAAATAAGAATAATCTACATCAAGTGTCAATAATACGTCATCGTTGGTATCTTCGTTTATGACAAGAATTGTGTCAAATGCGAAATTTGCGGTAGAAATTTTTGATGGGTCAGGACATTTTGGGATGTGGCAAGGCGAGGTTCTAGATGTTCTTTTTCAACAAGGGCTAGATCTTGCCATTGAAGAAAAGAAGCCAGATGTTATTGGAGAAGAAGATTGGAAAATTATCAATCGTGTTGCTTGCGGTACCATTCGATCCTACCATGCTAGAGAGCAAAAATATCCATACACAAAGAAAACTTCTGCAAGTAAATTATGGAAAGCACTGGAGAATAAATTTTTGAAGAAAAACAGTCAAAATAAATTGTACATGAAGAAGAGACTGTTTCGCTTCACCTATGTTCCTGGTACCAAAATGAATGAACATATCACCAGTTTCAATAAGTTGGTCACAGATTTGCAAAATATGGATGCAACTTTTGATGATGGTGACTTGACCTTGATGTTGTTGGGGTCACTTCCTAATGGGTACGAGTACCTTGAAACTACTCTACTCCATGGTAATGACGAAATTTCTCTCAGAGAAGTTTGTTCGGCTTTGTACAGCTATGAACAAAGAAAGGGAGAAAAATAGAAGGGCGGAGAAGGAGAAGCACTAATTGTGAGGGGTCATCCTCAAAATCAAACGAGGACTAAGAAAGGAAGATCCAAGTCGAGATCTAGACCCAACAAAGATGAATGTGCCTTTTGTCGAGAAAAGGGGCACTGGAAGAAAGATTGTCCGAAGTTGAAGAATAAGGCCAGACATAACAATGGAAAGGCCATTATGGATTCAAATGTAGCTGATTGTGATGATTCAGACTTCTCATTAGTTACAACAGAGTTATCAACATCATCAGACATATGGTTGATGGACTCGGCTTGTAGCTATCATATGTGTCCCAACAAGGACTGGTTCGTGAATTTTCAAGAAGGAGAATATGGAGTCATCCACACAGCGGATAACAGCCCTCTTACCTTATATGGCAATGGTTCAATAAGATTAAGGAGCCATGATGTAATGATCAGAACATTAACAGATGTTCGATATGTACCGGGTTTGAAGAAGAATCTCATCTCTGTGGGATCCCTAGAATCAAAAGGGTTCAAAATCATTGCAGAAAATGGAGTGATGAGAATATGCTCCGGTGCACTAGTGGTAATGAAGGCCAATCAGAAGAACAATAACATGTACCGCTATCATGGTAGTACAGTTATTGGGACAGCAACAGTGACATCCAGTGATGACAAAGAGGCAGAAGCAACCAGGCTATGGCACATGCGCTTGGGACATGCTGGAGGGAAATCCTTGAATGCTCTATCTAATCAAGGATTGTTAAAAGGCGTAAAGACTTGCAACTTGGAGTTTTACGAGTATTGTGTCAAAGGAAAATAGACAAGGGTTAAATTTGGTACAGCAATCCATAATACTAAAGGTATTTTGGATTATGTACACTCTGATGTTTGGAGTTCTTCCAAAACACCTTCATTGGGTGGGAAGCACTATTTTATAACCTTTGTTGATGATTTTTTCCGAAGAGTGTGGGTGTATATAATGAAGAGGAAAGATGAAGTGTTGGGAATTTTTCTCAAATGGAAGACGATGGTGGAGAATCAAACAGGCAGGAGGATCAAGTGTATTCGCACAGACAATGGAGGTGAATACAAAAATGATCATTTCAATAAGGTCTGTGAAAATGATGGCATCGTCTGACACTTCACTGTCAGACATACACCACAACAGAATGGAGTAGCAGAACGTATGAACCGGACTTTACTGGAGAAGGTACGGTGTATGTTGTCTAATGCTGTCTTGGGCAAAGAATTTTGGGCTGAGGTAATTACATATGCATGCCACCTCATTAATTGTCTACCATCGGCTGCTATTGATGGCAAGACACCATTTGAAAAATGGTATGAAAAACCTACTGTAGATTATGACTCTTTGCACGTGTTTGGCTCAATTGTATACTATCATGTGAAAGAGTCAAAATTGGATCCGAGAGCAAAGAAGGCTATATTTATGGGGATTACTTCTGGAGTCAAAGAATACCGCTTATGGTGTCCAGAGACAAGGAATATTATATTCAGCAGAGATGTTACCTTTGATAAATCTGCCATAACAGATAAGGTGACAGTTGAATATGTCAAACAAACTGGTGGTGCATCAAAGCAGGTGGAGTTTGAGGGAAAATTTATTTTTCCTACACAAGAAGCAGAGGAGGAAACTCATGAAGATTACCCACTGGAAGAAGAGCCAGTAGAGAGGGAGATTCCAACTCAGGAACCTCGACAACAACTTGAATCAATAGCAACCAGCAGGCCAAAAAGGACAATAACGAAACATGTTCGTCTCATAGAGACGGTTGCTTGCGCAACCTCAATTGTAGCTGATGGTGTTCCTACCACTTATAAAGACACAATCCAAAGTTCAGAAGAAGATAAGTGGAGGATTGCCATGAATGAAGAAATGCAGTCCCTTCATCAGAATCATACATGGAAATTGGCCAATCTCCCGAAGGGAAAGAAAATAATTGGGTGCAAATGGGTATTTGCAAAGAAAGAAGGATTTCCTAACCAAGAAAATATTCGCTACAAAGCAAGATTGGTGGCCAAAGGATATGCTCAGAAGGAGGGAATTGATTACAATGAAGTATTTTCTCCAGTTGTAAAACATTCCTCCATTAGAATTATGTTGGCTTTGGTAGCACAGTTGGATTTGGAACTAGTTCAGATGGATGTAAAAACTGCATTTTTACATGGAAACTTGGAGGAGAAAATCTACATGAATCAACCAGAAGGATTCAAAGTTGCTAGAAAAGAAAATATGGTATGCAAACTTGAAAAATAGTTGTAGGGATTGAAACAATCTTCTAGACAATGGTACAAGCGATTTGACAAGTTTATGTTGCGGCAAGGGTACAAGAGAAGCAAATACGATCATTGTGTGTATTTGCGCAAACTTAATGATGGTTCCTTTGTATATCTTCTCCTATATGTTGATGATATGTTGATAACTTCCAAGAATTCGGAAGAAATTGATAAGTTGAAGATTCAACTAAAGGAGGAGTTCGAGATGAAGGATCTGGGTGAGGCAAAGAAAATTCTTGGCATGGTGATAATAAGATATAGACGTTCTAAGAAACTTTGTTTATCTCAGAAAGAATATTTGAAGAGAGTACTACAGCGTTTTGGCATAGATAAGAAGACTAAGCCAATTAGTATGCTACTTGCTCCCCATTTTAAGCTAAGTACTACTATGTCGCCAAAGGATGAAACTGAACAGGAGTATATGTCAAGGGTACCATACGCAAATGCTGTTGGTAGCTTGATGTATGCAATGATTTGTACGAGACCTGATATTTCACAAGCCGTTGGAGTTATTAGCAGATATATGCATAATCCAGGAAAGGAGCATTGGCAAGCTGTGAAATGGATTCTACAGTATATTCATAGTACTGTAGATGTTGGGTTAGTTTTTGAGCAGGAAGGCAATCGGTCTGTAGTTGGATATTGTGACTCAGATTTTGCGGGTGATCTGGACAAACGAAGGTCAACTACTGGTTATGTGTTTACTTTTGCAAAGGCACCAGTTAGTTGGAAGTCTACTTTGTAGTCAACAATTGCTTTGTCTACAACAGAGGCAGAGTACATGGCTATTACAGAGGCTGTGAAGGAGGCAATTTGGCTTCAGGGGTTACTAAAGGAGCTTGGTATTGAACAAAAAAATATTACAATTTTTTATGATAGTCAAAGTGCTATTCAATTAGCGAAGAACCAAGTTTATCATGCAAGGACGAAGCACATTGATGTTCGGTATCATTTCGTACGAGAAATCATAGAAGAAGGTGGAGTCACGGTGAAGAAAATTCATACTACGGAGAACCCTGCTGATATGCTGACAAAAGTGGTGACTACGGTCAAGTTTCAACATTGTTTGGATTTGATCAACATTGTTGAACACTAAAGATTGAAGATGAAGACACAACCAAAATTTGTTATTGAGAGAAAATTGAAGATGTGAAATTTTGCCAAGGTGGAGATTTGTTAAAATTGTCAAAAGTCCCACATCGGTGGATGACAATTTTGAATGGGAATTTCACCCTATAAAAGGAGGCCTAATGTTTAGGATTTAAACACACCTCTCATTTGCCCTTTTATCTTCTTAAGGCATTTGTATCTTCTCTCTTTAGTATTATTTCACTTGTAATTTTAGAGTGGAATAAAATATTGATTGTGTCCGAGGAAGTAGGCAAAATTGGCCGAACCTCGTAAATTCTGGTGTTCTTTTATTGTTGTCTTATTGTCTTGTTTAATATTTAGTGGTTGTCATAATTTTTGATATAGTAGTTGTGACTCATTCACACTATATACATTTGGCTTCCGCATCACTCAAATCTTCTAACTTTGAGTTCTCTTGCGATACTGCTGGGTCATGCATGTCCTTACTAAAGAAAGTACAACTCTTGGTGATGCTCACATGTTTCAGCTTTGAGAGTTTCCATATTCTAGGAAGAATTACCAAGTTGGATTCCGATTTCACCTCCAGAGTTTCAAGATTCATTAGGTTCGACCACGACATGGGACACCTTTTACTTCAGTCCAAATTTTTAGGAGCCTCAAATGAACTAGAAACCCTATTTCATTCACTGAACTATCTCCCAGAAGAATGTAGCCCAGTTGCAACACTCAAAGAAGCCTCAGATGTGTTATGTGATAGACAGAAAAGGGATCAAGCAAACCGCTCACTTTCAAAGAGATGACATGTTTCCTAGAAGATTTCTCATTTTCAGAATTGAACAAATTAATACAGTAGTTGTGGTCGAGTTGGTGGTCATTCATACTTTGAATGGTTAAACAACGGTGTATGAAATCCGAATCATGAACCGGAGTACCTGAACTGATGAAGTTGAAAAACCTTTCCTTTTTGGCTTTTATTGAACAAAATTCATGCACAGAGCAAACCCTGATGATACGAGAAAAAACTACTTCCTTTTCGAAGACCATTACCAGGCTACTGGAAATTAAAGCATCCAAGTAAGTTTGATCAGTTGCTTCCTCTAAACTCTTGGATGGGATATCATCTACAAACCCTTCGGCCATTAACAACCGTATCAACTCAGACTCTGGAGTTCGTTTATTGTTTTGAGATCTTGCAAAGTAAAGCAAGCACGGCTTCACGTTGTCTGGTAAATGGTCATAACTCATTTGCATAACCTTCATCATTTGCTCTTCGTCCTCGAAAACAAAGTATTTCAGGTTACCTAGAATTTCAAGCCATGAATCCTCTTTTTCTTCTTTTCTACTAATAACTCCAGCGATCAAAACACCAACCAAAGGAAGCCCTTGACATTTCTCAACTATTTTTTGTCCAACATCCAACAGTTCACCAGGGCATCTTTCTTCTCCAAATACATTTTTTTCAAATAACTCCCAACTTTCTTCAGGTGTTAAAAATCGAAGGTTGAGAGGAGAAGTATGACATTTGACTTTCTAAGCCACTTCAGCGCTTCGGCTAGTTAGAATAATTCTAAACATCAGGAAAACCCGCTGTTAATTCCTCCCATGTTACAATATCCCACAAGTCATCCAGGACGTTGAGGTATCTTTTCTTACGTGGTTCTCTTCGAAGCTTATCGGCAATGCCATTATGACCCTCCCTTGGTTTGTCTTTAGAACCGGTAACTTGATTAAAAATGTCATGCAACACCTTTGACTTGTTATATTTTTTTGAAACAGTGCACCATGCCCAAACATTGAAATGACGAGCAACTAATGTATTCTTATATATACACTTTGTTGGCTAGAATAGTTTTACCCAAACACGGCAGTCCAACAATAGAAATGAATGATCTGTTCATGAATGATCGAATGCGTTTCTTTCTTAAGCCCTACTGTTACCTCAACAACAGATGTTGAACTAGGTTCAATAGGCTCGTTGGAAGACTTTGCATCAAGAGGGTCTCCAATCTTAGCAGTATCCTCCAGCAGTAAACTGGTGACTTCTACTTCTACCACGATAAGCTTGATCTTATCGATGACACTAGGAAGTGAGAAGATAAGGTGTGAGAGAGCATTATCTCTAACAAGAAAGGAATTAATGACATGTTGTACCTCATGTGCCACATCTAAAGCACGCCCCCAAAGACCTTTAAGTGATCTATTGTCATCCAATGTTTGCCTAGCTTCCCTGAAAAACGATCTTAGGAATTCAAGGTCTTCTTTCAACATCCCAATCTCTTGATTTAATATCAAAGCAACTGTGGAAGCATTGGAATTGAACAAATTGTTTAAATGTCTGAGTAGAAGATCCATGAAGAGTATTCCAGCACCCATCGGGAAACAAAGTTGAAATGAGTCTGGGGCTTTCAAATGAATCTTGAGATCTCCTTTTATTTGTTCGATTTGTTGCAAGAAGTATGGAGCTGCAAAGTTTGCTTCATTTGAAGAGCTCTCCTCCAACTTGCGAACCAGAACAGACATCTCCCTAGTAAGTACTACAGTATGTTCCAAGATATCATTCAATTTGTCACAATAGATTAAGCCCTTTGGTATGTCGGTGAAAAATATTAATAGGAACTCCATCATGAAATTAATGCTTTGAATTGGAGCGTTGACAGCCACTTCACCTGCCATGCGTCCTTTGAGAAGAATCAAATATCTTCGAAGAATCTGTGGAGTTGCTTCTGGGAGTTGCTTAATGAACCCTTTTACTTCAGTTGAACTTGAATCTTTCAGCTTCGTAGAACAAATGTACAGGACCTCTAGCTCAACAGGGATTATCTCAAAGAGTAGAGAAGTGAACTTGCAGGAGTAATCATCTTCTTCTTCTTCTTCTTTACAGTTTTCATTCGTCCAAAGATTAAGACAGAACTGTCTTACTCTATCAGCTGTATGTTGAAACTGAGGAGAGAGATATTCAATTGTCTTGTTCCAGATGCATCCTTTAATTTTCAACTCACTAAAACCTCTTAGATGTCTACATACTTCCAGAAGAATTCTGTATTCGCTCATCAGAGGGAGTATCAATTTAGCACAACACTTTGGTAGACGTAGATTATAGAGGTTGCTGAGGAGGGAGTCTAGGTATTCAAACATTTGCTTCTCTGCCATGGCGGCACTTGGTAAATAATAATCATTCTTTGAACTCACATAACTTTTGATATCTTTCAGCAGACTAGAGGCAAGATGATCCAACTTGGAATTGCCAATCTGGACACGTATTCTTAGGAACATCAGTTCCATTATTAGCTTTTCAATCTCAGCCAACTTTGAAACAATTTGCTCTTCATTCTTTAATCGCTTCAAACCACCCATTGAATCATCAATATACCTGATGATTGTACTTCTTTTTAATGAAACCTAATAATTCAAAAACCAAACATCAGTCACTTACATCTCTACATTTTGCCTACATAAGACTAAATTCCTAAATAATCATTTAAACCAAAGAAAGAAGAACAAGAAGACACGTTCTACCCTGAGTGGCCCTCAAGTTGTATGCTTCTTCAGGTACTGCGGTTATGGTCACAGTTACTAAACTCAACTGTGGCACTAACTGAAGCATACAGACCCATGCAACGGAATAATAAGTAATCCAGGAACTTATAGCTCGAGGAAGATGAATAGAGTCTAGAGATTCTAACTGGAACAAGAAGAATTTAGAGAGGAGAAGAGATTGTATTTTACCGAATAGATTCCAATGTATTTATATGAATTGAAATGAACTACAATATGCACAACTTCAGTTTTGACTAACTGTAGATAACTTCACATTTCAGTTACTCTCCTAACTAGCTTTCAAATGACTAATCCAGCTCAACATTGCTCTAACTAACTTCACCAGCTTAGTAAAGATTAAAAAAGCTTGTGGTCCAGATAGTATTCCCATAAAGGTTTGGAAGTGTCTTGCAGAGGTTGGAGTAGAATGGCTCACCAAGCTAATCAATGCTATACTAAGAAGTGGCAAGATGCTCGACCGGTGGAGCAAGAGTACCCTGATTCTAATTTATTAGAACAAAGGAGATACTCAAAGCTGTGTGAACTATCGTGGCGTTAAACTCATGAGACATACAGAGTAACAGAGCGTAGACTTAGGAACATGACAAAGTGACAAAGAACCAATTTGAGTTTATGCTAGGTAGATCTACAACATACACTATTTTAATTTCTTGACAAAAAGATTGATGAATATTTGTCGCGAAAGAAAGAAAGATCTATATATGGTATTCATTGACCTAGAGAATGCATATGACAGAATACCTCAAAAGGAAGATTCATATTAAATATATAAATTCATAAAGGAGATGAATGAAGACGCCGTCACTAGCATGAAAAAAACAGTAGGAGATACTGAGAAGTTTCTCTTAACAGTAGGTCTACAGCAGGAATGAGCATTAATTGAGCCCCTACTTATTTACCCTAGTTATTTATGAGCTAACCAACACTATAGAAGATGAGATCTCATGGTGTTGTCCATTTGGTGATGATATTATGTTAATTAACGAAACAAGCGAGAGTGTCAACCAAATGCTTGAATTACAGAGAAGTACCGTAGAGAGTAAGGGTTTATGTTAACTAGAAGTAAGACTAGGTACATGCACTATAAATTTAGTCAGCATGAGAACATCAAAGTTGAAGTGAGAGTAGACATGATTGCGGTGCCAAAATACAAAAACTTAGATATTTAGGCTCGTTATTTCAAGAGAATAGAATGATAGATGAAGATGTTACTCATATGATTAAAATAAAATTATTTAATAACAGAAGTGCTACCGTGGTGTTATATAATAGAAGAACGCCTACCAAAGTGAAAAGTATATGTTCTATAGAACAACTATAAGATCAACAATGTTATACGGTAGTGAATGTTGGCCTGCTAAAGTTAGGATATCCACAAGATGAGTGTTGTAGAAATGCAGATGCTAAAATAGATGTGCAAGCATACAAGATTAGATAAGATTAAAAATGACCACATTTGTTAGGATATGCAAGTAGCATACATTAAGAATAAATAAGAGAAGGCCACTTGAGATGGTTTGGTCATGTTATGCATCGACCTATAAATGCAGCGATTAGTAGGTGCGAAACTTGATTAGTTCGTATTTTAGCTAATTTCTTTTGTTTTTTTATAAGGTGAGTCTTTAACGCAATTATAGTTGACTTATTACTCCTCAACATAGTTCTAACAAGATTTTATCTTGAAATACTTAGATTATCTCCAAGAACTCAAGAGGTGAAGAACTAGGGTTTCTTCAAAAAGGTAATTCTTGTTACTTTTACTATTAAAATTAGAATTTTTACGACATATTACTCAAGAGGTGTGGAATTCTGGAAGAGCGTGGGTAAGGTGGGCTTGAAATGGCTCTCTAGGTTATTTAACGTTATTTTTAGGATGAAGAAGATGCCTGAAGAGTGGAGGTAGAGTACGATGATTCTATTATACAAGAACAATAGGGATATCCAAAACTGCAACAACTATAGGGGTATCAAGTTGTTAAGTCATACGATGAAAGTTTGGGAAATGGTGATAGAATGGAGGATGAGAAAGAGTGTGTCCATTTCGAGAATCAGTTTGGTTTCATGCCGGGACGGTCAACTACTGAAGCCATTCACCTTGTGAGGAGATTGGTGGCGCAATATCGGGCAATGAAGAAGGACCTGCATATGATGTTCATTGACCTAGAGAAAGCTAATGACAAAGTTCAGAGAGAGGTTCTATGGAGATGTTTGGAGGCTAAAGGAGTGCATGTAGTGTATATTAGAGTGATCCACGACATGTATGATGGAGCTAATACATGGGTAAGGACAATGGAGGGAGACTCTGATCACTTCTCGGTTTAGATGGGGTTGCACTAGGGATCATCACTTAACACATTTTTGTTTTCCATGGCAGTGGATGCATTAATGAGATACATTCAAGGAGAGGTGCCTTGGTGCATGTTATTTGCAGATGACATAGTTCTGCTTGATGAGACGCGATGTGGTGTTAACGAGAGCTGGAGGTCTGGAGGCATACCCTTGAGTCTAAAGGTTTCAAGTTGAGCAGAACTAAGACAGGATACTTGGAGTGCAAGTTTAACGATGTTACCTAGGAAGCAGACAAGGATGTGAGGCTTGATACGTGAGTTATTCCTAAGAGTGAGAGTTTCAAGTATCTTGGGTTTGTTATTTAGAGTGATGGGTAAATTGATGAGGATGTCACACATCGTATCGGAGCAGGGTGGATGAAGTGGAGACTCGCTTCCGGTATCTTGTGTGATAAAAATATACCGTTGAAGTTTAAAGGTAAGTTCTACAAGGTAATGGTTAGACCGACTAAATTGTATGAGACAGAGTGCTGGCCAGTCAAGAACTCCCATGTCCAGCATATGAAAGTAGCTGAAATGGGATGTTGAGATGGATGTGTGAGCATACTAGGTTAGATAGAATTAGGAATGAAGTTATTTGGGACAAGGTGCGAGTGGACTCTGTGGAGGAAAATATGCGAGAGGCGGGGCTAAGATGGTTCTGACATGTTAAAAGGAGAAGCACAGATGCCCCAGTCAGGAGGTGTGAGAGGTTGTCCTTAGGGGGTACAAGGGTAGAAAAAGGCCAAAGAAGTTTTGAGGAGAGGTGATCAAGTGGGACATGGCGCAGCTTGAGCTAACCGAGGACATGACCCTTGAGGGTGTGGAGATCGAGAATTAGGGTAGAAGGTTAGTAGGTAGTCGAGTGTCCCCCTTTGTCTTTCTTATTTCAATATTATAATGTTAGTATGATATGACTTTTATCCTTAGTCTGTTATTATCACATATCTTGTATTGTTATTAATTGCCATCAGTACTCCCTTAGTTTATTAATGACATATCTTGCACCCTATCAAATTAGTTAGTTTGGGTCCGGAGAGATTTCGGAATGAATTGAGATACTTAGTCTTATAATGGAAAGCTTAAGTTGGAAAAGTCGACCGGATGTTGACTTATGTATAAACGACCTCAGATTTGAATTCTGATATTTTCAGTAGCTCAGTATAGTGATTTTAGACTTAGGAGCGTGTCCGTAATTATTTAGAGGTCCGTAGTGGAATTAGGCTTGAAATGGCGAAAGTCGAATTTTTGAAAAGTTTGACCGGAGGGTTGACTTTTTGATATCGAGGACGGAATCCGATTCTGGAAATGGGAATAGGCATGTTATGTAATTTATAACTTGTGTGCAAAATTTGAGGTCAATCGGACTTGATTTGATAGGTTTCAACGTTGTTTGTAGAATTTAAAAAACTTCAAAGTTCATTAGGCTTGAATTGGAGTATGATTTGTGATTTTGACATTGTTTGATGTAATTTGAGATGTCGAGTAGGTCTGTGTTATGTTATGGGACTTGTCGGTATATTTGGACAGGGTCCCGAGTGGCTCGGGTTAGTTTCGGCCGAGGTTCAGATCATTTTCACTTCATGTTGCATTGCTGAAGATTTCTAGTTCTCGGATGATCACACCTTCGGAAATGGGCTCGCAGGTGCGACAAGGTAGTCGCAGAAGCGAAGGGCGCAGAAGCGCGACCGCAAATGCGGCTTAGGCGCCGCAGAAGCGACCTTCGCAGGTGCGACCTTCGTCCGCAGAAGCGGATGTCGCAGATGCGACTATCCCACCGCAGATGTGAAAGTCGCTGGGCAGAAGCCTTAAAATTCGGGGTTTCACTATTTTTAGCCATTTTCGTATTTTGGAGCTCGGTTTGGGCGATTTTGGAGAGGAATGTTTCCACACAACTTGGGGTAAGTGTTATTGACTCCCTTGTGATTATATTCCATGAATTAATCTTCGTTTTCGGCGTTAGATTATTGATTTTTTGAGAAATCGGAGGAATTTTCTACAATTTCATAAAATGAATTTTCGAGATTTGAACACCGATTCGGAGTCGGGTTTGAGTGAAATTAGTATGGTTGAACTTGTAATTGGATGGGTTATCAGATTTTGTGAGCTTTGTCGGATTCCGAGACATGGGCCCCATGAGCGATTTTTGGAGTGTAGTTTCGGGAAAATATTAGTATTTCGATATAGAATTAATTTCTATAATTGTGTGGACTGAACCAAACTAATTGTGACTAGATTCAAGCCATTCAAAAGTTGATACGTGCAAAATGGAATTTCTGGAGCATTGTTTAGCTTGCTCGATATTGGATTCATCTTGTTCGAGGTAAGTAACTCTTCAAATCTTGGAGCTGAGGGTATGAACCCTGAATATATGTATTATGTGTTTGGTGTTGAGGTGACGCACATGCTAGGTGACGGACGTGTGAGCGTGCACCGTGTTAATTGTGACTCTGTTATTCTGTGGTAGTGTGTAGTTACATGATCTTACCTGTAACCATGAAATTTCTACGTTCTTGAGCTATTGAGTTGTGATCCATGTTAGAAATCATGTCTAGGCTACATGCCTATCCTGTTGGGACCTACTGAGGTCATTTTTGCCGTTGAGTTATCTGCTTTTATTGCATTACATACTCAGTCATACGCATTCATATGCATATCATATCTCAGTCTCTATTGTTATTTATTGATGCATCATATCATTGTTTTCGGGCTAGTATCATGACATTATGTGCCCGTGAGAGACAGACTGGAGAGATTGATGACTGAGTGAGGCCGAGTGCCTGATTATGAGTGACATTTATGGGATCAGGCTACACGCCATAGTGGTTATACTGATTTATGATAGCGCTTGGGCTGAAGGAGCCCCTCCGGAGTCTGCACACACCCCAGTGAGCGCGGTTGATATTATTGAGGGGTGGATCTTCCCTGGACATGGATCTTGTTCGTAGCATTATATACCTGGAGATGGATCTTCTCCATGGGATGGATTGGCCCAACTCGGTATTGAGTGATTGATGATCAGTTGATGTGTATATTCCGGGATGGATCTTCCCTGGGCCGGATTGGCCATATACAATACCGAGTTATTGAGCATGATGAGTGGAATGTGTGAGGAAGTGAGATTGAGTACTCTAAGAGTGTGAGTACACGAGTTCATCTCTGACATATATTGCATTGATATACACACATGATACACATGCATAAAGATGTATTTTCCTCATGTTGTACGGTATCACGTCTTTCATGACTTCTCACACATGTTGACATATGGGCATAGTGATGCATTTGTTTTACACTAGCTATCTGGAAACAAAATGAGACATCTTAATTATTATTGAAAGGATTTTTGGGAAACTTTCTGTTTTCAAACTTATTCATATTTTTGGCAACTTTGGTAAATGATTTGGGTTTTCAGTGACGTACTTGAAAGGGGCAGAACTATTTTGTGAAATCATGATTAAGCTGAGCATTTTGTCTATGAGTTACTTCTTTTATTACTTGCTTTATGTTGTTATAAATTATTGTTGGCTATTGGTGTTGGACCCGACCTTTGTACAAGCTCGTCACTACTTTCAACCTAAAGTTAAGTTTGTTACTTATTGAGTACATGGGGTCGGTTGTACTCATACTATATTTCTGCAATTTGCATGCAGATATTGGATGTTGATGTTGTTGTACTCGACGGGAGCTGGAATTGAAGACGTACCTGCATTCCGGTTGTAGCTGCCTCTTGTTCTTGGTAGCCTTAGATTTATAAAACTCTGTTTATGTACTTTCCAAACATATGATGTATTTACTTCATACCAGCTTTGTATACTCTATTCTTAGAAACTCATGATTTGTACTACCAATTCTTGGGAAAATGTATCAATTTCATATATTTTCTTTTAATTAATTATCTTGTTAAATTACATTGGAGTTGGATAGTTGATAATTGATTTACCTAGCGGGTTGGGTTAGGTGTCATCATGACTAGTTGGATTTTGGATCGTGACACCTGCTCTACCCACACGCCTCCAAAATTCAACCAAAATTTTGTCTAGTCGGGTCGCTCTGCCCCTACTCATCTTACGCATAGCCTCCATGACCTCCCCAACCTTAATGTGCCTATAATACCTAAAGTCTCGTAGACTCTTCGAATGTCCCAGATCACCTAGCATAATATTCTGGTCCCCCTCTTCATTTAGAAGCCATGAAAGTAAGTCTGTCATCTCTGCTTAATCTGAGACTCCCCCATCAATACTTAACCGTCCTCGAATTTGAAATACCTTACTTGATCCAGGTCCCGAACCTTCATTTCTGTCGCCTTAGCTAGCCAAAACAACTTTTTATCCCTCCTTTTTCCCCCAGTTCCTCGTACAGATGACCAAACGCAACAGTCTTAGCCTCTGTGACTGCCAATTTCACCTCCTTCCTCGCTACCTTATACCTTTCTCTGTTCGCTCTCCTCTCCTCCTCGCCTATGCTCCCTACTAACTTCATATACTCTACCTTCTCCGCTTCCACTTTTCCTTTGACCACGTCATTCCACTACTAGTCACATTTGTGCCCGCTAGAGTAACCCTTCGAGACCCCCTAACACCTCTCTCGCTATCTCCCTTACATAGTTCACAGTCGTAGTCTGCATAATGCTCGCGTCCCCACTACTCCTGCAGGCTCCCGTAGCCGATAACCTCCCCTCCAACTCCTGATATTTATCCTTAGTTAAGGCTCCCCACCTAATCCTCGGTCGACCTCGAGCAAACCTCTTTATGAGTGAAGCCTTTCATGAAAAGTTTAACAACATTTTCAATAATTAGTATTGTTGTAATACATAAAATTAAAAATCAAATTATCTCTCAAGATTATTTTCAAAATAATATTTTAGTAATAATTTCAATTATTATTAAAGATAACATATATTAAAAAATTATTATATTCTTAAAATTTTAATGAGTTGCTTGTAATTTCTTAACTTAAACTTTTCCCATCATAATACAAATTACTTTCTCATATCAAATTCATCTTATACTTTATATATGAACATCCTTTTTATAAATAAAAAAAATTACATTTATCATATCTTTATTGTTACTGTTTATTGTTATTGATTTTTTTTATTTAAAAATTTATTTAAAACTCCATATATATATATATATATATATATAGAGAGAGAGAGAGAGAGAGAATATTAGAAAGAAACTACTCCCCAATTTTATTTTTTTTATTTTTTATTTTAAAATAATTTAAAATTTTCAACTTGAACTACTCCCCAATTTGAATAGACATTTTCTTTATTATCGCTTTTTATTTTAAAATAATTTTAAAACTTCAATTTTATTGGAGCTTTGTCCTAAAAATCTACATTTATCATCTTATAGTTATGCCACTTGACTTAGAGCGCGTTTGGACATAAGAAGTTTTTCACTTTTTTTTGATTTTTTTTTCTTTTTTCCGAAATCAATATTTGCCGATAAAATTTGTAATTTTCACTTGAATATGAATTTTGAAAATTTGAAAAACTCCAAAAAAACTCTTTTTCAAAATTTATTTTCATATCACTCACAACACTTCAAATACAACCCAAAGTTATACTCATGTCCAAACACAATTCTAATTTTTTTTTTTGAATAAGTATTCCGACTAACTCTGTCAATAAGTCCCTCGGTAAATCTGGTACATATTTGGCAGGGAGTGCTTATTTTTTGCTGCACCACCTGCCAGCCAGAATATTACAATAGACCTGCCAATATTACAATAGAAACAGAAATGCAACCACAATAAAACACAAATTAACGACAACAAAACTTTATAAACTATCCAAACATCCAAATTATCCCATCAAACATCAAAACTATCCAACCAAACTTCAAAATGTAATATTCAAAGTTAACGTCCAACTAAACAACAATCCAACCAAACATAAAATCACCCTTCATCTTCGGATTCCCCCTCATCTTCTTCATCATTTATATTATTTCCATCATTTTCATCGTCTTCATAAATGTGGTTTTTTGGCGGAGAGCGGGGTAGGCCGATTAAGTGGTTTACTTGAGCCTTGAGGGACTCGATGTCATTCCTAAGTGCGTCTCTAATCTTCTCTTCATGCTTTCTTTTTTCTCTTTCATCCGCATAGTTCCTAGAAAGTTGTTGCATTGTTCTCCGCATCTCCTCAAGTTCCTCATTTTGCACGATGGCGGATGTCCCAATACCTAAAGTGCAGAATCTCAAGGAGAACGCCAAATAAGGAGAGATAAAAAGTAAGAAACTCGGCAGCGCAGATCCAATAGAAATTAGCACACAACAATCACAAATTTGAGTTTTGACAGCTTGTAGAAATCCGGGAAGAAAAGGAATCAAACTTTTCTCTTCAAATCCAAACGTCCAGTTCTTCTTTCTTTTCTTTTCTTTTTTTAGCTTTTTTTTTTTTAGAATTTCAGATCTCTCTTCGAGTCCAGAGAGAGGTGATGGGAGAAAAGGTGTGAGCAGTGGCGACCGAATTTGGCCGAGCTCAGGAGAGCCATGGACGCCGGCAATAGCGTCTGAGAGTTTTCTTGTTTTGGAGGGATGGAGTTGTTGCTCGTGTCTCTCTTGTGCTAGGTTTTCGGCTGGAATTGACCAAGGGGAATGGGGGTCGGCGGCTAGGAGAATGAAGATGGAGAAGGGGAAGGCTAGGGATTTTTGGTAGGGAAGGGATATGATCAATTCTAATTTTCAAATACCATTTTCACTTGAAATTCTATTTTACTTTTTTTTTAGAATTTTACAATTCTTATGTCCAAACGCCCACTTAATATAGTGGCTTTGACTCTCCTTTTATTATATATAGATTATAAGCATTAGTTATATCAAGAAATACAAAATCTTTTTCCACCTTATTTGTATTGTAATATAATTATTTTTATGAAGTCGATTCAATTAATTGAATCGAACCGTATAGAACCATGTAGCCCCGCCCTTAATTTAGAGTTGGTTTTAACTTGTCAATGTATTAGATTGATTAATAGCTTAATACTAGAGAATTTAGCACTCTATCGTAGGGGTGTTAATGGCTTGTTTCGAATGATTATTTTATAATATTTATATCATACCAATTATTTGTTACTACATTTTGTAAAATCGAAATTAGACTTTACGAACTGTATCAATCATCTCAGTTTCTCTTCGGTATCGGTAAATTTCGGCTATTTTTCGGTATTTTGTCAAGATGTTATGTCAGAGTCTAGTAGAAGTTAATACGCGACAACATACAAACTTGCATATGACTTTGAAAAAACTCTTTAGGAATTTTTTTTAATTTTAAGAGGCAATGAATTAAGGGAATATGATAGATAACATGAATAGAGTCATCTCGCTATTCTATAGCAGCGTTAAATAAATTAAGCAAAGAGAGAGATACAAATCATCTAAGTGAAAAAATATTAATTAAGTTGGGACTCGAGAATAAAATCATCATTAACAACAACCCAATATAATCCACAAATAGGGTTTGGGGAGGATAGTAAGTATGCAAACCTTACCCTTACCCTGTGGAGTAGAGAGGTTGTTTCCGATAGACTCTCAACATAAGAAGATGAAAAGAGACAATAGAACAGAAAACGCAACAGATGCCATAAAGATAGAATCAAAGAAAATAAATGGAAAAAAAATATATCAGTAATCAGTAACAATGGCAAGGTACTAAGAAACTAGAGCGTAAAAATAGTAAGAACAAAACACGTAACACTAGCATACGAAAACAAGACACTAACAGACTAGACTTACATCCCCTACAAAGTAGAAAAATGCTCAACTACCTACTAACTTTAACCCTAATGCTCGACGTCCACACCTTCTTATTAAGGGTCATGTCCTCAGTGAGCTAGAGTCACACCATGTCCTGCCTGATTACCTCACCCAAATACTTTTTAGGCTTCCCTCTACCTCTTCTCATACTCTCCAAGGTCAATCACTCGTACCTCCTAACCGGGAATCTAGTCTTCTTCTCTGCACGTGCCCGAACCATCTAAGCATTGCTTCCTACATTTTGTCTTCCAAGGAAGCTACGCCTACCTTAGCCCGTATATCTTCATTCATGGTCTTATACAACCTAGTGTGCCCACACATCTATCTCAATATCCTCATTTCTACTACTTTCATCTTATGTATATGAGAATTCTTGACTGGTCAACATTCTGCCCCATACAACATGGTCGGTCTAACCCCCCCTCTATAGAACTTACCTTTAAGTTTTGGTGGAACCTTCTTATCACACAAGATGTCATATGCTAACCTCCATTTCATCTACCCTACTCCTATACGGTGTGTGACATCCTCGTCGATCTCCTCATTCCCTTGGATACTTGAAATTTCCTCTCTTGAGGATGACTCATGAATCCAGCCTTACGCCCATGTCTACTTTCCCCGTCACGTCGTTGAACTTGTACTCCAAGTATTTTGTATTTTTCCTACTCAACTTGAAACCTTTAGACTTAAGGGTTTATCTCCAAACCTCCAACCTCTCGTCAACACCACCTCGCGTCTCATCAATCAGAACCATATCATCAGCAAATAACATACACCACGACACCTCCCATTGAATATGTTGAGTCAGTACGTCCATTGCCAGTGCAAATAAGAACGGGCTGAGCGCATATCCTTTGTGTAGCCGCATAACCACCGAAAAATGGTCTGAGTCTCTTCCTATTGTCCTAACCCGAGTCTTAGCTCCATCATTCATGTCCTTAGTCACCCTAATATATGCTACCGGGACGTATTTTACCTCCAAGCATCTCCAAAGATCCTCCCTAGGGACCTTGTTATATGATTTCTCTAGGTCAATAAACACCGTGTCCAAATCTTCTTCCTATTTCGGGACTCAAAAATAAAATCAATTACAAGATCAAGTATTCAACAAATGAAATCTAAATCATACAAGAGGAAATATATCTAATACCCTATTGTTTGCTACTCAAGATCGTTGGAATACCTTGTGGCTTGCTACTTAAAATGTTGGAACTAATTTAATTTCAACATGAGTATCAAAATAAGTTTGGGAGTTAGACCTTTAGGTGTTAATTACATGTTGGTTGTATCCGTTTTCATAATCCCAAGGCCTTATGAAAAACAAATGCTTTGTTATTTTTAAAGCAAATATACGAAATATATTTTTTGAATATAAATTCATCGGTATGATTCAATATTTTTTGGTTTATTTTTTATAAAATTAAGAATCTACCCTATTATTCGGTACAAGTTATAGATTTATATAAAAACCTATTATTTTATTTTAAAAAATATAATAATCAATTCGATACAGTATCATTCAGTCAATTTAATTGGTGCTTAAAGATCTATTGGCACACCTACTCTGTGGCCATTCGACCAAATGAATAGTAAGAAATAACAAAGCTTAATTATTGTTATCAAGTTTTGCCTAATTTAGCATTTTCAATCAAATGCTTGGCATCCTTTAGCTAAGTGCACCTTTCTTCCCCGTCCGTTTTTTCTTTATTGAGTTTTATAAGTTATTCCTTTTCAAGTTGAATATGAAAATTCGAAGCTAATGGTGATTTGTTTGTGAAATTGTCTGGGTGTAGCTTATTAGTACTGAAAGTTAATGCTAAACATTAATTTGCTGTGCTAATTGGATAGTGTTGTAACGACCCAACCGGTAGCTTTGAACTCTAGCACGTCGTTCGCCGGTTTGAGAACTTGAGTAGTTTCACTTCATTTTTATGACTTGTACGCGTAGACAGAATCGAATTTCGGGAAGTTCAGAGTTGATTCGGATGGAAAATTCTAATTTCGGAAGCTTTAAGATAGAAGAATTGGTTGAAGTTTGAATTTTGATCAAACAACCTCGAAATAGTGATTTGTAGGTTCCAATAGGTCCGTATGGTGATTTCGGACTTAGACGTATGTTCGAGTTGAGTATCGGATGGTCCGGGAGTATTTCAGTGCCTATTATTGAAAGTTGACATTTTGAAAGTTTAAGAATTTCTAAAATTCGGTTTGAAGTGAATTTTGATGTTATCGATGTCCGTTTGGGGTTTCGAGCTTTGGAATAGATCCGTATCATGATTTATAACTTGTAAGTAAAGCTTGGCGTCATTCCAGAATATTTAAGTATGATTCGGACGTGTTCGTCGAAGTTTGGATGTTTGAAAGTTAAAAGAAGGATTTTGATCATCGATTCGTAGTTTGGATATTTTTTGGTGTTATATGAGGCCTCAAGCAGGTTCGTTTCATGTTTTGGCTTGTTGGTATGTTCGAAGGGGGTCCCGAGGGGCTCGGGTGAGTTTCAGGGTGGTTTCGGACTATTTCTAGACCATTTATAATTGTTGGTTTTTGGCTATAGCAGTGTGCATCGCGATCGCGGACATTAGATCGCGTTCGCGAAGAGAAAAATGGGAGAAAAGGATCTATGAATCGCGTTCGCGGAGGAAGATTCGTGTTCGCGAAGAAAAAATTTCTACTGCACATGGCTGACTTTGAAGTTTTGTACGAAACGTTATGGCCATTATACTAGAGACTGTCTGGAGGAGTTGGGCAGCTTGTTCTTCGCGATCGCGATTGGTATTCCGCGATCGCAAAGGGCAATTTTGAGGTGAGAAAAGTTGTGTTTCGCGATGGCAAAGCATTTTCCGAGATCGCGAAGGGTAAATACCTGGGCAGAAGCTATATTTCGGGGGTTTGGCTCATTTTCACCTCATTCCTTCCATGGGATCCCACTTTGGGGAGATCATAATACCGGGCAAACCGAAAAAACCGGCCGAACCGTGAATTTCGGTTTCGATTTAATCGGTTTTTCGGTCGGTGCCCGATTTTTAAATTATTAATTTTTAATTTTTTGGTGCGATTTACGGTTTTGATGTTTCGGTTTTCGGTTAAACCGAAAAACCAAAATTTGGGGTATTAGTTAAGAAAAATAGGTTTGAACATGTGGGTTCTTTTGAGAGTCCAAAACTTATTACCCATTTTAGGGTGAAGCCCAATAGTCCAATACCCATTTGAACTTTAAAGCCCAATTTACCCAAACTTACTAATAGTCTGATACGTTACACTTAGTCACTTACTTCCCAATTCCCATTTCCCAAACCTAAATAAAAAATTAGATTTAGGGTTCTTCCTCAGCTCTGTCTCTGTGCGATTGCTGCCTTCTTCCTCAGCTCGACTGTGACGTCTTCTTCCTCAGCTCGTCGCTCATCCTTCTTTCTTATGGTAGTGCGACTTCTTCTGAGTTCTGAGTTGAGTTGGGTTCAGTGTCGTTTTGCAGTTTTGCTCATTGATAATGCCATTTTGGCTGAACTTTCTGATAGAGTTTTTGCCGGGAAAGGTGTTCAAGATTTCTTTGGTTGATTTTTTTATTAAGATAAGGCTTCTTTTTTGTGTTTTAGTTCTTTTTTTCCTTGGAATAATTTTGAACAATTCTTTTCCCTTTTATTGTTGAAAAAAAATGTGATTGAGAATACTCCAGTATATGAAAGCTCAAAGTCAAGTTTAAGTTTATGAAGAAAGAAAATGTCTTAGTCTATGACGCCGTAGTAATTTTGTTAATCATATCACGTTAACTCCATTTTCCCGATTTAGATGTTCTTAGGGTGATGTTTGTCTCCAAAGTTTGAAAGACTAATAAAAAATCAATCTTTTTTGAGAAACTATCTTCAATCAACAAGCAGCAACATCTCTCAAATTAAGGATATTTCAATTAGTACTTCCTCTTTTGTGTATGTTGATTTTATTTTATTAAGTTCTAGAATTAAGGACATTCTAAACATTATACTAGATCAATTTGATTCAGATATTATATAATTTCACTTTCTTAGTCTGTAAGTTGTATCTGATATACACAAAATTTGTTGTTCTATTTGTTATAGACTTATAGGAGTTTCGACCTTAATTTTATTTTCATTCGATTTTTTATAGATTTTTTATAGATGGCAGAATTTGAAAGTAGAGTAAGTGAGGTGGGTTCATCTGAAAGCGAACCTAGTTCTTCACCTACAAATCAGTTGAAACTAGTCATGAGAGTGATATTGTCAGCAAATAAACAATGGCATGAGAACTGACAATATCACTCTGCCGCTGTCTTTCTCTGTTGCCTCCTCTAAGAGAACTCTATCTCAAAATGACAATTTGCTGGGCTGGACGAACATCAAATAAATTTCAGCCTTGTTTATTGCATGAGAACTGAGAATATCGTCTATGTTATGTGCAATGGTTGTTGGACCAATATCTTCTTTTCTATTCATTCATTATGACAATCTATTTCCTTTTGCTAGAGAAGCATAAAATTTCCTTCAGCCGTTTAAAACCGAAAAAATAAACCGAAAATAACCGAATAAAACTTTGAAAAAATCACACCGAACTATAAATACTTTGGTTTGTTTTGGTCATTAATATTACAAAATCGAGAATCGATAAACCGAACCGTACTTTCATAATAACCGACCGAACTGACCGACGCCCACCCCTCGATCCGACTTTGGGGCGAATTTGGAGTGCCATTTTCATCATCAAACTTTAGATAAGTGATTTCTACACCTTGTGAGTTAAATACATGGTTTATATGTGGATTAAAACACGAATATTTATGGAAATTATGGGATTTTAAGAGAAAATCCTAGAATATGATATTTTTGGATGTTGACCACGAAATTGGACGTGGAATTGAGAATAAATTATACATTTGAATTCGTGAGTAAAGTTTATCTTCAAAAATTTTCGGCATCCGGGCATGTGGGCCCGAGGGTTGACTTTGTCGACTTTTCGAGCGGGGTTGAGAATTATTATAAATTATTAAATTATACGCATTGGAGTATATTTTGATTGATATGCACATTGTTTGACTAGTTTTCGGAACGTTTGGCTTTGACAAAAGGTGTTAGAGAGGGGGACACTACCACCTAGGTGATGTAATTGTTATGTGCTACTAGTTGTGGGTGCTACGTACGCATGAGGTGACAAGAGTCCGCACGTAGCTAAAGCATGTTTATATCCGGGTAGACTTAGGACTTTATCATGTAATATTTGAATTATTTGAACTCATTCTTTTAGCTTAATTATTTAAATTTATAATTGAAATTGATTTAGAAATATATGTATATATTAGGCCGAGCCTTATCACCTTGAGTTGTTGGCAAGTTATTTGGAAAATGGTAAAGGTTATATTCACTTTGTGCTCATGTACTGTATTGTAAGCACGCGTCTCGTAATTCAGTAATTTACTTCCTTTCTTGTGGAGCAGGCCGAACGCCCTGCAATATTATAGATGCATCTATGGTTCGTGTCGTTCGGCCCTCGGCAATGTACACATTTTCTAGATCGGGCCGAACGACATCGGCATAATCGTGTATTTCGCTGGCAGTCCGAATATTTACGAGATTATCCTTCCACCGATGCCTGACATTTATGTGGCATTTCTTATCCGTTTGATATTGGTACTTGATACATCTCAGCTGTTGAGGTAGAATACAAGACTGAGAAATTCATACCTTTAAAAGAAATTTTAGGAAGATTATGTATCTTACAGATTTACCTTGTTATTGCCTTGTGCTCCATATCTTCTTATGATTTATTATATTGATTTATTGGACCTCTAGTAAGTATCGATGTCGAACCCTCGTCACTACTTCGCCAGGGTTAGGCTAGATACTTACTCGGTACGCGTTGATTTACATATTCATGCTGCACTTCTGCACTGAATGTGCATGATCTGACAGGTTTATATGGTGGTCACCTTGGATCATAGGCGCAGCTGGTAAAGGGACTTTATGGTGAGCTGCAAATTCCAGGCTACGTATCGCATCCCACAGAGTCTCCATTGTATTACTTATATTATCCTGTCTTATTTACATTCCAGACAGATATTGAATTATTATTGTACTCCTTAGTAAATGCTCATGCACTTATATTATTATCATCTTTCATTTCATTTTTCAGACTACTAGTTATGTACGTACCCATGATTTTAGAAGTGTAAACCTCCTTACTTAGTTATAATTATGATTTCAAAAATAATAAAATGAATAATTAAGTTGTTAGTTCACCGTTGGATTGCCTAACGACGACGTTGGGCGCCATCGCAACCTATAGAGGGTTATGGGTTGTGACAGCTTGGTATCAGAGTTTTAGGTTCACTCGGGTCTCACGAGTCATGATAAAGTCTAGTAGAGTCTTGAGGATCGGTACAGAGACGTCTGTACTTATCTTCGAGAAGCTACATATCTATTATGAGCACTTCCCTTCTTGATTCCTCTTCGTGCGGTTTGATTCCATTGGAGATTATGCCTTTATTTCCTTCCTACTCAATCTTGTGCGACGTGGAGCGCTTATTATCAATTGGGCATCGAGGAGTTGTAGTGGTACTGCAAACGTGGTGCAGGATATTTCTCCCTGCGTATTTGGCCAGGCTATTATCGTCGCCTTGCGGAAGGGTGTTCTGCTGTTTCAGTCCAGTATCTGTATTTTCTATGGTTTCGAGGCTATGCACATATTATCATGATATTCATGCGTTGTTATCGCACAATGTTGGTGTAATGGTAGGGTGCTTGTTTATGTGTCAAGGCAATGCATGACTCGAAAGGAGGATTTCTCAGTGCATGATTTAGAGTTTCGACATTTAATTTCAGCGGAGGAAAGGCAATCAGACTATGAATGTCCAGGCTTTGGTTGATGGAGTAATGAGACTTGATATATCCGAGCATGGTGGAACTCTGAATTGTGATGTGGTGTCGTCGTACTTGTTGAACGCATTAAGGCTCGCAGGTGTTATGGTCTTCTTGATTTGCCTTCGGGGCAGGGTGTTGTGAAATAGTGTCTGAGAAGAGGTTGTAAGATATGGCGGTGTGTAGCGGCTCTATAATTGAATCAGTGTTTCTATTACTGATGGCTCAGAAAGATGATCTTCAAGGAGGCTTAGAGTTGGTAGCAAATTTATTAGTTTAGGTGCTACAAAGATGGATTTTGATTTGAGGCAGCAATTGTGCAGCGAAGATTGAGGAAGGACATGGTGGAAGGTGTCTCGTGGTGGTTGAATTATTATCAGGTAAAGTATGAAAAGCAGAGGTCGGGAGGTTGCTTAAAGGAGATGGTTTGGCCGAAGTGGGAGTGACAGAGTGGTGTATGGATTCTGTGGTAGGATAGCCATGTGCCTTGAGAAAGTTTAGAGCGATTTGAGAGTCATGATGGAAAGTGACTAGGTCTACAAACTTTATTTGGAATAGTGGTTACTATACTAAGGAAGATTGAATACGACAGAAAAGAGTTTGCTTGAAATGAAGAGGGGTGTGGAAACTTGATTATCGTTTTGGATACAACATGACTTTGAGTTTGGAATGTGCTGTCGGACTTTCAGTTGATGTTAATGGAGAATGGACAGACTTGTACAGCCAATGGACGATCATGGGCTTAGGAGGTTTTACTGATTTCATAGTAGTTGTACCCAGTGCAACGTCGTGGGAAGATGTCAGTACGAAAATTCCACAAGTGAGTTATCTCCTATGAGCAGGTCAACGGTCGCATGATTTCTAATAAAGCTTCTACAAGGTGTTCTACTTACTACCAAGCAATAGGTCGAATAGTCAATTATGGATGATACTTCGGGATGTTTTAGGAAGAGTTTAACAAGAGATTTCGAGAGGTTTGGCGAGTTAATGGTGCGAGATCATAGTAATTGGGAAGGAGGAATCCTTGTGAATTCTAGATTTATGTGCGTGTAGCTTAAAGCTAAGTGGGGGAGCCAACCGCCTACGATTGGGTCGTATGTTTGTCTGCTTGTGCGGTTTCTGGTTATCTGTGCATTGGTGGATTATTTATGACTAAGAAAAGAAAACATCAGGGGTAATTCGAGCAAAAAACTTGATGAATGTGTGTTATATTTGGCCTTATCGATTCATGTGCAGGTTTTGGGAAGACTTAGAGTTTATGCTTCTTGTGGAGGTGATGTACAAGGAAAATAATTCATCTGGTTGCTTCTTCGGGAGTGTTCATGTGCTAATAGAGCGTTGGAGTTTGATTATACTCGGGATCAGGTGAGATTGGGTGACTCTCAATAGTGTCTCTAATGGGTTCAAGGATGTAAGTCTAAGGATTTTGGGTCTGTTGTATGGTTAAGGATTGAGTTTTTGTAGTGGGTATTGAGACATTTTGCAGTGGGTATTGAGACAATGTGATCTCGTGATTTGGGTCACTCGGGATGAGTGTTGATCGAGTTTTGTTATATTTTTGAATGGAGCTATTATTATTTCTAAGGCATGTCAAGAGTAAATTGGAGGAAGTTGGGTCGGTTGGTAATGGTTTGAATCAGCATGATTATGACAATGATCAGTTCCTTCAGTGCGTTAAGTTATACAGTTGGTTGGTGGTTGTACGTGCGGGCTTGACAACCACCATAATTTGATTGGTTTGGGAGGTATTTGATTCTAATGGCCTTGTTATGTGTAAATGGATCCCGGAAGAGCTATGACAGTTTATATCACGACTTGAGGTTTGTATTTTCTGTTGTTAGGGGATTCAATTGTGTGTTGCAATAGTTCAAATGAGTTAAGTGAAAGGTTCCTAGCCAATGGTGCTTATTCCACTAGTGGTTCAGGGGTTATGATGAATTCTTGTACTCTCGCGTAGTGGCATGGTAGGTGCAGTGAGCGGCATGGGAATTGGAAGTGGAAGATCAAGGTTGCAGTTCAATGTTAGCAAGAATGTCACGAGCTTGGAGGAGCGGGGGAGGGGGGGATTTAAGATGTTTAGAGTAAGTTAGAATCATCTTATTGTCGCTTGAGAATGATGTCCGGGATAAGAGGCATCGTGTATTGATTTGCGGATGCTTGACTAGCACTATGGAAATAGCATGGTCGATGGCCATTAATGTTCGGATTTTACTACCTGATGCGGAAGATTGTGGGGGTATATCCCACGAGGAGATCGTATAAGTGTAACATGTTAGTCACTTGATTGTTAAATATTGAAACCAAGTATGAAGATTATGGTACTATTGCTAACGTGAGAGTTTATGCTTGGAAGACACTCTATTCCTTTGGTTATGGACTATGGGAGTTTGTTCCGGATTGGACGGTTGCTCGTGTGTGTCATGAATAGAGCCATTGTGGATCCTTGGAAAGTTGTGGCTCAGTATGGTATGATCATAATCGGCTTGGGGTCCGTTGGTGGGTCTAATGTGGGTGTGTACTCTACGTCAGGTCGGATGTGTTCATTTGGCATAACATTTCTTACCGAGGAGTCTTCGGGCGTTGGATGTTATTCTCGTCATCAGCTATTCCATGTAATACTCAATTGTGCCAGGTGGGTTGTGAGACGACTTGATTATTCGCACATGTGTTGTGATCCCGTGTAGCTTGTGGTGTTATATGAGCAAGATGGCTCTCGAGATGCAGGTCATTTATTGTACCTGAGTCATGCTTGGGTTTTTGTAGCTTATGGAACTATCTGTCTCCCCAGGGTTGTATTATGGCTTGCTTGTGGTCGATATTCGGCATTTCATAAGTATAAGCATTTCGGTTTGATGGGTGTTTCCTTATTGATTGTTATGAGTGGATCAGGTGGCACACCACCACGGGTATATTGTTTGGATCGGGTGGCACGCCTCCACGGGTATATTATGTGGATCGGGTTGCGCGCCGCGATGATGTCATGATTGGATTGGGTTGCGCGGCGCAACAATGTCATATTTTGATCAGGTTGCACGCCGCAATAGTGAGATGTTAAGTACGGTTCCTTATACTTATTTTGTGTACCTTGTTTCCCATCTCTGATATAGAACCATAACATCAGTTTGGCCGTTTTATTCATTACGCGGGCTGGATAGTTCTTTGCCAGAGTTCGTTCTTCCCAATGGGTCACATTCGAGTTACATCTAGTTGGCGCTGTATGAGATTTTAGATAGTATTTGAGGTGACTTATTGCCCGAGCAACTTATACTGGGAGAGACAAGGTTATTGGACCTGAGATCAGTGCGATCAGATTTATGTAGGGTATATTAAAGAGAATATCGTTATTCAGTTCAGAATGAGGTAATGATTCTTGTCAGGTGGAGAGACCCCCATGATTTATTTATTCGGCAGGTGATAATGAGTTTCAGCACATCTCTTTCACTGTGGCGGCATTGCGAGAGTTAGAACATGGCTTATATCTGTCCAGAGGTGTATTGCATGCATCCGATTCGTGGAATTTCAACTATTGTGGTCGGAGGATGTTATTAGGGCAGGCGACTTATGTGGTGCATGGTGTGATTTTAGCATATGAGCATGATCAAATTTTGGTACAGTGTATAGGAATTTATGCGGTGTTCGTATGCTAGAATTGGGTCTCGTGGAGAATTATGAATGTTGGAATTTGGTTCTAAGGCATGTTAGCCAAGGTTATAGGGAGGATCTTCAGTTTGGCTCAAGCTAATGTGCTCACATGGGTTGTGGTGGCACGGGCAGGTGCACAAGGTGTTAAATAATGCTTTTGGACAACTCTAGAATAGTTCTTGGAACATTCGAGCATGAACGTATATTTAAGTGGGGGAGAATGTAACGACTCGACTAGTCGTTTGGAGTTCTAGCGTGTCGTTCGGAGGTTTGAGGCATTGAGTAGCTTCACTTCATATTTTATGACTTGTACGCATAGTCGGAATCGAATTTCGGAAAGTTCAGAGTTGATTACTTTCGGAAGCTTTAAGTTGGAAGAATTGACTGAGGATTGACTTTTAAGTAAATGACCTCGGAATCGGGATTTGAAGGTTCCAATAGGTTCGTATGATAATTTTGGACTTGGACGTATGTTCGGGTTGAGTATCAGATGATCCGGGAGCATTTCGACGCCTATTATGGAAAGTTGGCATTTTGAATGTTTAAGAATTTCTAAAGTTCGATTTGAAGTGAATTTTGGTGTTATCGATGTCTGTTTGGGGTTTCGAGCCTTGGAATAGGTTCGTATCGTGGTTTATAACTTGTACGTAAAGTTTGGCGTCATTCCAGAATGTTTAAGAATGATTCGGACGCGTTCGACAATGTTTGGATGTTTGAAAGTTAAAAGAAGGATTTTGATCGCCGATTCGTAGTTTGGATATTGTTTGTTGTGATTTGAGGCCTCGAGCAGGTTTGTTTCATGTTTTGGGCCTTGTTGGTATGCTCAGACGGGGTCCCGAGGGGCTCGGGTGAGTTTCAGACTATTTCTAGGCCATTTTAAATTGCTGGTTTTCGTCTACAATGGTGTGCATCGCGATCGCGGACATTGGATCGCGTTCGCGAAGAGAAAAATGGGAGAAAGGGATCTGTGAATCGCGTTCAAGGAGGCAGATTCGCGTTCGCGAAGAAGAAATTTATGTTGCATAGGGCTAACTTTGGAAGCTTATATCTTGGAATCTATAAGGAATTTGGAGATAATTCAAATTAAAAGTTGTAGCCCTGGTGTTTTGTTTTTAGAAAGTCAAACCATACGTCATTTGAAGTTTTGTACGAAAAGTTATTACCATTATACTAGAGACTGTCTGGAGGAGTTAGGCAGCTTGTTTTTCGCGATCGCGAAGGGCAATTTTGAGCTGAGAAAAGTTGTCTTCGCGATCGCAAAGCATTTTCCACGACCGCAAAGGGTAAATACCTTGGCAGAAGCTATATTTCAGGGGTTTGTCTCATTTTACCTCATTTCTTCCATGGGAGCCGACTTTGGGGCGATTTTAGAGTGCCATTTTCATCATCAAACTTTAGGTAAGTGATTTTTACACCTTGTGAGTTAAATACATGGTTTATATGTGGATTAAAACACAAATATTTATGAAAATTGTGGAATTTTAAGAGAAAAAACTAGAATATGGTATTTTTGGATGCTGACCACGAAATTGGACGTGGAATTGAGAATAAATTATATATTTGAGTTCGTGATGTTATGGGTAAAGCTTAACATTTTCGGCATCCGGGCACGTGGCCCCGATGGTTGACTTTGTCGACTTTTCGAGCGGGGTTGAGAATTATTATAAATTATTAAATTATACGCATTGGAGTATATTTTGATTGATTTGCACATTATTTGACTAGTTTCGGAGCGTTTGGCTTTGAGTTGAAGTGTTAGAGAGGCGTTGGAGCCGGTTATGGAACTTCGAAGCGAAGTAAGTCTCCTGTCTAACCTTGTGATGGGGACACTACCCCTAGGTGATGTAATTGTTATGTGCTACTAGTTATGGGTGCTACGTACGCACGAGGTGACGAGAGTCCGTACGTAGCTAAACCATGTTTATGTCCATGTAGACTTATGACTTTATCATGTAATATTTGAATTATTTGAACTCATTTTGTTGGCTTAATTAATTAAATTTATAATTAAAATTGATTAATAAATATATGTATATATTAGGCGAGCCTTATCACCTTGAGTTGTTGGCAAGTTATTTGGGAAATGGTAAAGGTTATATTCACTTGGTGATCATGTACTGTATTGTAAGTACGTGTCTCATAATTCGGTAATTTACTTCTTTTCTTATGGAGCTGGTCGAACGTCTCGGCAGTATAATAGATGTATCTATGGTTCAATGCCGCTCGATCCTCGGCAGTGTACATATTATTCTGGATCGGACCGAAGGACATCGGCATAATAGTGCGTTATTTCGCTGGTAGTCCGAATATTTACGAAATTATCCTTCCACTAATGCCTGACATTTTATATGGTATTTCTTATCCGTTTGATACTGGTACTTGATACATCTCAGTTGTTGAGGTAGAATACAAGACTGGAAAATTCATACCTTTAAAAGAAATTTTAGGAAGATTATGTATCTTACAGATTTTTACCCCGTTATTGTTGTGTGCTTCATATCTTCTTATGATTTATTATATTGATTTATTGGACCTCTAGTAAGTGTCGATGTCTACCCCTCATTACTACTTCTCCGGGGTTAAGCTAGATACTTATTGGATACGCTTTGATTTACGTACTCATGCTGCACTTTTGCACTAAATGTGTAGGATCTGACAGGTTTATTTGGTGGTCACCTTGGCGCATAGGCGCAACTGCTATAGGGACTTTATGGTGAGCTGCAAATTTCAGGCTACGTATCCCAGCCCACAGAGTCTCCATCGTATTAATTACTTTATCCTGTCTTATTTATATTCCAGACAGATGTTGTATTATTATTGTACTCCTTAGTAAATGCTCATGCACTTGTGACATCGAGTTTTGGGATATTCTAGATGATGACTACGGATTTGTATATTATTATCACCTTTCATTTCCTTTTTAAGACTACTAGTTATGTACGTACCCGTGATTTTAAAGGTGTAAACCTCCTTACTTAATTACAATTATGATTTTAAAAATAATAAAATAAATAATTAAGTTGTTAGTTCACCGTTGGCTTGCCTGATGGCAAAGTTGGGCGTCATCGCAACCTATAGTGGGTTTTGGGTCGTGACAATTGCCATGGCTGAAAAGTAATCGAGAGGTCTAGTGAGTGCTTCCACTCGAGTTATGATCCCGTTTTGGTTTGAGCCTCCACATGGGATCTAAATACAATATAAATACAATTGTCTTTCTTATTAGGAGTTACCGTGGAACAGGACTGTTGTGCGTGATTCGGCAGGTTTTTTTGTGACTGCAGCTTCTTTGTTTTTTCGAGGTTGTATCAATCATGCATAAATTATAAATTTACATTTTGCTCTTGTCTAGTTGATTCAATACTTATTGGCCCCGGTATAGTTGAATGTGATGCCTAGGAATTTGTGACTTCTTATAACTCCTCAAGTAAAGATTTTAGGGCGGTCGAAGGGTATTTAGAAGATTGTCGTTTCTTGTTAAGAAGAAATCCTAATATTTTTCTGCTATGGGTGAAGAGTCAAGCAAATCTAGTTGCACTTTGCTTGTCAAGAGTGTCTAAAAATTATGCTAGTGCTTTATATTGGGAGTATGCTCCTAGTTTCATTATAAACTTGTTGGTTGTTGATTCAGCCTAATAACTTTTGTTCGCTTCTTCTCCACTAAACACGAAAATTTAAGGATAATCGTAGGTCAATGGCTACCTAAAAAAAACTCTGATCCGATTTGCTCCCAGCTAGGAGGTATTTACCTTATCCCGATCACAAGAAGAGGTTCACTATGATGGGGGATATTGTTTTCCCTTGAGGAAAAAAGATTGCTTAAAAATCTGAATAACATCTTCAAAATCTATTTCGAGTTTCAATTTGAATCTTAAATTTAAAATTTCTCTGGAACAAATTGCTATACTAAACACAAATTTATCATTTATGTTTAGTGTTCGTAGGGAAGTTCCAAAGGTTGTAGAAGTAGTGTGGACGAGAAATGTGATATTTATATATAGTTTGTCTTCTACTACAGCTTGTACTAGCTATTTTTATACTTTTTTTATAAACGAAATTGATAAGGTAGTTGCAAGGCAATTGGAGAACTTTTTGAATGATTCTTGAAAAAATTACTATACTTACCTATGAGTTGGAAATGTTCTAATTCTTTAAACAAATTATTGAAGACACCTTTTTTCTATTATTGTTATTTTTACTATTAAAAAATATTTTCTTTGTGATCCAATATTACCCCTCAGGAATATCACTGAGGGAATGTGATATATTATCACATCTAGTATTGGAAGTCTAGTGTGCCATTTTCAGCTAGGAAGAGGCTACGACAAGGAGATCCGTTGTCTCCTTTTTTATTTATCTTGGCCATGGTGTACCTCAATAGGTTGATGAAGACATTGAGGAGTAATCCAGACTTTAATTTTCATCCCAGATGTGATAAATTGTAGATTATACAGTTTGGGTTTGCTGATGACCTTCTCATGTTCTGTAGATGGGATGTTATTTCAGCTCCACTTCTTTTCAACCGCTTCAACTATTTCTCTGAGGCTTCAAGACTGAGAGCAAATATTAATAAGAGCTCAGTGTATTTTGGGGGTGTTGGAAGAGATACACAGCTGAAAATTTTAAATGTTCTGGGATTTACAAAAAAGGAGCTGCTTATTAGATACCTTGGTGTCCCGTTGAGCACTAAATGATTATCCGTGATGCAATGTTACCCTTTGGTTGACAAGATGCTGGGTAGAATAATCTCATGGACTGCTAGACACTTATCCTATGCTGGGAGAGTTCAACTAATAAAGAATGTCTTATTTACCATACAAACCTTCTGGTTCCAAATCTTTATGCCGCCCCAAAAAACTATTCACACGATTGAAGCAACTTGCAGAGCATTCTTATGGACTTGGGGTGCTGCATTATCAAAAAAATTATTGCTAGCATGGGATAAAGTTTGTTGGCCAAAAATAGCAGAAGGCTACAATATTCTGAATGTTAGGATGTGGAATAGAGCAACTATATGCAAGTTATTGTGGAACTTATGCCGGAAAAAGATAAGTTGTGGATTCAATGGGTCCACATTTATTATACTCAGAAGAGAGAAATTTGGGAGATAGAACCTAAACAAGTCTCTTGGATGCTGCTGAAGATACTGAAAGCTAAACATTACATCACAGATGCTGGTATTGATATTGATGAACTGAGGCGAATGCAAAACTTCTCTATTAAAAAAATACACCAATTGTTATGTGGTACCTTTGTAAATTTTCTATGGAGGAAATTGACTTGCAACAACTATGCTTCTCTAAAGTGGATATTCATTCTAAACCTGGCTACTTGGGGTAGATTGAATACAAAGGACAAGCTTGCCAAATGGGGATCGAACAAAAGTGTATCTTGTGTAAAGAGCATAATGAAACCATTACACATCTCTTTTTTTAGTGCAAATTTTCTACTGAATTATGGGGAAAGATGCTTCTATGGCAAGGGATAAAAAGACCTGTGATGACATGGCAAGAAGAACTACACTAAGTTGTTACCGAGATGAAAGGCAAGACTGTCAATGCTGAGATCTATAGAATGGCCTTTGCAGGTTGTGTTTACTACATTTGGCAAGAGAGGAATCTAAGGGTATTTCAAAGTAACCAAAGAAGTCTTGGGATGATTACAAGACAAGTAATTCAAGACATATTCTGCAGAGGGAGCATGAAGCATACGATGGCCAGAAGGCTTGAAAGCTTAAACTTCTACTCATTGCGTAATTACACTAAAAGGTTATTACAGTAGATTGTAGTAGGCGGATAATTTTGTAACTGCTTAGAAGTTCTGTAGTTGCTGAGAGTTTTGAGGCTTCATGCCTAACTCTAGAACTTTTTTGTTGCTTAGATACCTATACATAATTCCTTTGGTGAAATAAAAAATTTATTCACCCAAAAAAAAGTATTAATTCAATTGACAATAAAATTATGAACTTTTTAAAATACTTAGTAATAGAATGTCAATTATATCAAGTGTTGCTAGTGGAGTATTTTATAAATATTTTAATTTTGAAAAAAACAAGGCGCTAAATTAGAATGAAATCCCAATATCAAAGTTGAGTGACTAGCTAGTTTAACAACTTATAGCCTATTTGACAAGCTTCTTCAAGGCAATTTATTTTTAAAAGTATTTTTTTCGAAGTTGAAGTGTTTTGTCAAGTTTTTAGAGGAAAGAAAAGTATTTTTGAGTAGAAACAGAAAAAGTAGCTTCTCTCTAAAAATACTATTTTTTGAAAAATACTTTTGAGAAAAATATCCTTAGAAGCATTTTTTTAAAAGTTAGTCAATTTTTAATTACTGCTCAGAAGTGCTTTTAAGTATATTAGCCAAACACAAAGTACTTCTCGCCAAAAAAACTTTTTGAAAAGAACACTTCTCAAAATAAGCTGATTTTTGCGGGCCTAAAAGACTATTACTCACTCTACCTACTCAAATGAAATTAGGGAAATGAACTCTGTTTAACGATTTAATCCTCCTTCAATAATACGAAAAATAGTTTATCAGAGTAATTCTTTAACATCTAAATAGTTAAAAACGATCATGCAAAGAGTTTTTTCATTTACGTTTTATTTTCAGATATTCTACTCATTGCATATATATATATATATATATATATAAAGATGTACGTAAAGCTCTAGACACGGCAACTCCGAAGGGTATGGAGCTTACCAATCAAAATTTAAATAGAAAGAATCTGATCTTACTTCTTATAAAATAAAATCTGTAAAGTAAATAAACTGAAGATAAGTATAGAGAGAGATTAATATATTATTCAAACTTCAAACTTATGTATATAATGAACTGAAAATTCCTCTATTTATACAAGAAATAAAGCAGTTGCGAGGCTTTTCAGGAAGCAGCTTCAAGGCTTTTCTTGCAATCAGCTTTTCTTCATGAGCTGATTGCAATCTGCCTGCTTAATAAGAATATGTTGCAAATCATTTCATTGAGCTGCTTGCAACCTCCCTGCATCAGATACTTGTAGATAAACTTCAACAGAGTACTAAATAGATAATTTTTTTCGGAAAGACAGAGTAATAAATGGACATACACAATATAATTATTTTCATAACATTACTAAATTTTTACTTATATTTTTCGGCAAATCTTCTATGTTTTTTTTTTTTCCCAGTGATCTTATGTGAACATGATTATTTATATAATTAAAGTAATGAACTACAGAATTAAATCTTTCTCCCTCTTACCTGAATCTTATCCTCAAACCTTTGTGAAAGTAACTTCACACTGTGAATAGTACACCATAAAGCTGCTGTCTTGATTTTGGTACCAGTTTCTCCCTTTTTCCCCCCACCTCTCTCTCTCTCTCTCTCTCTCTCTCTCTCTCTCTCTCTCTTGTTGCCTCTTTTTAGGAATACCCTTTTGGGTTTTTAACTCAAAAACCTTTAATTTGTATGTTTTGGATGCTGCAAGATATGGGATCAGAAGGATCATCAAAAGTTGTAGGTAAGCTTCAAAATCTTCAAAGTTCCAGTTTTTTCTTCTTCTTTTAATTGTAAACTTGATCTTAATCTAGTTGTATATCTTTGTATAACTCTTTTATATGTTACTGGAAAGTCTTTTTCTTTTGTATGAATTCATGTGCTTACAATTTATGTATTTTCTTATGCTGTTTAAACCCTTTTTGGTATTTGGGGAGTAGGATTTCTTTCTTGGATTTTGCCCAGATTATGATAGGTGCGCTGTGGGTGGGCATATGATTATTTGCCTTTTTCGACACAGAAAGTTTAAATTTTTTGTCCTATTGAATGAATCTGGTGAACTTGGTGTGAGCTTTTATGGATAAGTAGAAGAATTTGTTAACAGAAATGTTTGCCCAATTAAGATGAAGAGATGTCAGCTGAATTGGTGCCAAGTTTGGAGGTTCTGTACAAAAACTGGATAAGAAACTACTGATAGGGTTACTATTCTTTTGTAATATGTAGCTGCGCTTTACTTCTTCCGAAATGCTATGGATAAGAAACTACTGATGGGGGCTTAATCTATACTGCAGTTCGAGTTTCTTTTCTCGATTTATAATGCTTATCTCTCTGTGTGTGTGTGTCTTACTTTTTTGGAAACCGAATTTAACTGCAGAGAGAGGATAGTGTATCTGAGATGTAGATGTTGAAAAATGTGGAAGTAAGGATGGGGAATATGATTTATGACACACCCGCATTAGAAGATTTTGTTAAATGTTGGAATGTGTTGGGTGCGCAACTAGTGTAAGACAACATGATGCAAAAACAAGTAGGGATCGCAGGACTTCAAGTGATTTTTCTATAACTGTAAATACAGACTGCTTTTATATAATTAAAAAAGAACAAGCTTAACAGCTATATTCGTCCATACCAGAGAAGTTGTCAAAATGAATCGAACTGAACACTTAAACATTGAGTTATGTCATGTTTGATTAGAGTGGTGGGCGAATGGGTCAAACAACATTGCTTCTGAAGCTCCAATTACGGATCAATCTTTACAAAAGTCTCAAAAGTAGAAAATGAAAAGGCTAAGGACTTCATCTATGGAGATGACAGTGGTTCTAATTTAGGTCCCACTTTGAGTTTTCTGTTTAGCATGCGTGCATGACCTTTCTACAATGCTGATAATTGTGGTAAGCACGTAATCAGTTATCTTTATTAGCTTTCTAAAAACAACTATTTTCACGAGAAATCTGTCTGGAGCTCAATTTATATAAGGCTAATGGAAGTGTTCTTATCCTCTTTACTTGGAGTTCAAAGAGAATTAACAAAATTGTAAGACTTCCGGGATGCCTTTCTTTATTTGAATTGACATTAATTTTCTTTAAAACGTTCAATGGACAAGCAGTATAATGACATTTACTCTTACACTGCCCCTTTTGTGGCTTTAAACTGCTTACTTAATCATTTATAATTGCAATAACATGATATTGTTCAGTAACTTTGTCTTTAGTCTTTTTCGAGGAAGCCCCTTCTTAATGTGCTACATCCCACACACCATATCATCATGTTATGTAATATTTACCTGATAGTATTTGTGTTCATGTCCAGTCCCGAGGAATTTCAGATTATTGGAAGAGCTCGAAAGAGGAGAAAAGGGAATAGGGGATGGAACTGTCAGCTACGGGATGGATGACGCGGATGATGTGTTCATGCAGTCATGGACAGGAACTATAATTGGTCCTCCTAATGTAGGCTTTCTTTCTCAGCTCTTTCACATTTGTTCTTGTAACTCTTCTTTTTCTGTGCTCTTGAATAGCTGTTTTCCTGTTGCTCCATTTGAATGCAAGTGATTTGACATGACATCTATATAGTTGCACATAAAAATCGTATTTTGCATGTATGAATTAATGAGGTGCAGCTCTCGTGTTGACATCTAAAGTATGTTTTAAATCATTTTCAAAGGATTTCAAATCTTGTCAATTTAGATGTCATTCGAAATCTTACTACTCCAGTTGGAGGACTAACAAAGTAATATGAGTTACTTCTATGAAAATACTTGTCACATTAACATTAGGGGTTTTCACATTATGAGTTCACATCACCAATTGAAATGGGACCTAAAGTTAATTGAATTCCAGTTATAAGATATATTGATATATCTTGCTTATTCAATAACTGTCGAGCTGTACTGCTGTGACTGTAATTAGGCCTTCATGGTACTTTTCTGCTGTTAATGTAAACTTTTCGGGCTGATCTACTGTTCAATTTGTTGACTATTTGATCACACTTCGTGATGTTGCATTTACTGTTGGACACCTTTCGGAGGCTATCCGAAAAATAACAGTAAGATGTTGCTGAGAGAAAGGGGACTTGGGGCTGATTATGCCTTGTCTATATGCTAATTTGTTGGAGAAAGTGTATCTTGGGTTAAATAGAAAAGAGCAACTACAAGTCCATTCATTTTGAACAGGATGCAGCAGTAGAAAAAGAAGAAGAAGAAGAAGAAGAAGAAGAAGAGGGTGCCTAAAGCCTCGGTAGGCAAAGTTACCTGGTACCTCAGTTAGTGGGAGCTAGCAAGTACCCGGCTGAATAGTCGAGGTGCACACAAGATTGTCCGAACACCACCGTTATCACCACTGATCCAAAAAAACAAAAAATGGAGCGGGAGGTAAACAAACCGTGGAGGAAGATTGAAGAGGCGGAGAGAGAGAGGGAATCCCCTCTTACGGGATGTCAATTTTGACTCATAATGAATTTTCATATAGAAAATCTGTTCATACAATCTTCTGAAGAAAGCATGATATAATTCATGTAATAGGATGTAATAATTAGGGAGCAATAGTAATGACTCAGGTCCAAGAGGAAGAAGGTAGAAGGTAAGCAGTAGGAGTAGTAGCAAAAGAAAGAAGAGAGAGTAGGCGTCCTGCCGAAAAAACAGGACGCTGGATATGAGTCATAACCATTTATAATCTGCTAAAGAAAGAATGATACAGTGCATATAGCAGGACATAATAGTTAGGAGCCAAGAGTGATGACTTAGAGTGCAAGAGTGAATTTTAATTAGTTGGAGGCCTAGACTTTCTTTGCTACTTAATGACTTGACGAGCAAGTTTGTATACCGGACTTTGTTCCGAATACATCTAAAGATAATTAAGTTTCCGCCTTAAGGAACTAAGGACACACTTGAGTCACAAAAACTTTGAAAATTACACTTGGATTTTCATAGAAGGGCTTCAATCTTTAAACTCGGACTACTTGATGAATAAGAAGATGGTAGAGTAGAAAGTAGCATACATATCCTACTGTAAATAGCAGAAACTAACAATAAAAAGATATCCTACTGTAGATAGCAGAAACTAGAATAATAAGGTGGATAGAGTTACCTAGTATCGATTGATGGTGGGAGGTAGCAGATATCCCGTGGAATTAGTCGAGGTACGCGCAAGCTGGCCTGGACATCACAGTTATAAAGAAAAGACTAATAAGGAGTTAAGGACTGCAATTGCAGGAAAGTTTCTAGGGGTTCACCTGCAAGTTCTGTACCTGAAATACTTGTTATTTGTTTTGGGATAGATAAAGAATGAGGGGGACAGATATAGAAGAGCGAGAAACAGTCTAGAAAAGGGGAACAAGAAGAGAGAAAGAAAAACTTAGGAAATGTAGTTCAGACTGAATAAACTGTGGGAACGGCACATTTTCTAGGTGTTGACCTCAAGGCGTTTCGACACTTCTGATTGGGTGTTTGGTTGTTTTGAATTTTTCTTTTTCGTACTTAATGTCATTCTAGAAGGTATTGTCTGTGCAATTTGACTAGGAATTTTTTGAATTTATGTTTGTGTAGTTCTTGCGTGATACCTGCTCTGATGAAATTTTGCTTTACCTTTTCATCAAATAAAAAAAGAAAATCCCAATAGATGAAATTGAGTTAGCACAATGAAAAAAGGAAAAAGGGAAAAGACGACCAAAGTGGATCATATTACATGAATCCTGCATTTGCGTTTGACATATCACTATATCGGTGTTTGATGGGTGTGACATGGGCATGAGTGAGTACTTGGTGTGAATTTTTGGGTACACACTAAAAATTAGCAAAGCTGCAGATACCCGTACAGACATTCGTGTTTGATGTGTACTGATTCTGCCATTGTAACACAGCCTAAACATACCTTGTCTACTCTTTGGATAAGATACTAATATGAAAATATTGCACTTACCTCAGTTTCAATTTTAGCCCCGTGCGACGGTGTCCAACACATTTAACCTCAACACCAAGGCCAATGTTGTCCTCTTATTAACCGAGATACTATTTGAATAAAAATTTAACTGCTGTACTGCCTACCAACTGCGATACCCTTCCATCTCACAACCTTCATACTTTCTAATTCAAATGCTTATGAAAATCTATGTTACATGAACTCAGTATGGGCACTCACATTTTTTTATTTGCCAATTTTTATGTATCTTTAATCGTGAATTGGCAAGTTTTATGTATCCCCAACTTATTTGGGACTGAGGCGTAATTGTTGGTTGGAGGAATTTGCATGAGGACCACATCACACCTATTCTACACGGGTATATAAAATAAGTGAAGCATCAATGCATTTTAGCTGAAAATATTGTAATGGAAGAAAAAGTACAAAATGACAGAGTAATGGAGACCTGCCTCCAGCTGGGCAACTCTGCAACTCTGCACTTCTGGATAACTTGATTCTCAACCACCACGTGTGGTACAAGAAACAAGAGGTCAGCAGTAGGTGGGCAGAAAGATATATTTTAAGTAATAAAATGAAATTTGATGAGGTAACAACGACAAGTTAGCTGTTGATAAAATTTGGAGGACCTTAATTCTCTTAGCTGTTTACCGTTTGTTGAAGTAAATGCGGTCTTTTGTAAATAAAAAAACGTCCATTTTGTAATTGTTGGAAACCTCTCTAGGGTTCTTAATGGCGTTAATCCAATATTAGGAATCAAGACAGCAACCTTTCGATCAAATGTGCCTCTAGCTTGTATTTAACTCATTTTTGTAAGACAAAGAAAAGAATTGTTTGCTACTCATGGTGGCTTCGGCAGTAATGAGAGAAAATATTATGTGCGCTAACTGACATGCAATGCTTGACAGACTGTACATGAAGGTAGGATCTATCAGTTGAAACTATTTTGTGGAAAGGAGTATCCAGATGAGCCACCTGGTGTAAGGTTCCAGACCAGGATTAACATGAGCTGTGTAAATTATGAAACTGGTGTGGTAGGTACTACTTTCTATTTGACTTTATTAGGTTTGATATTAATAAAACAGTCTTATGTGTGAGAACGTTTATCAGGTAGAGCCACGTCTTTTCCCGATGCTTGCTGATTGGAAGAGGGAAAACACAATGGAGGATATATTGATGCAGTTGAAAAAGGAAATGATGTCTCCCCAAAATCGAAAACTATCTCAGCCTTCTGATGGTGAGTCATCACTAGGTTGATCTTTTATGCTTTTATTTTCTTAATGGATATATACGAACTAATAAGACTAAAACATATTGGTCTTTCTTCACTGCTTGTTTAACCTTTTATTGTTTGATAAGTAATAAATAATGTTATTATTAGGAGATCGAGCACTAACCTAGTGCTACAAAACATAGTTACAGATTGCACAGTTCCTCAATTGTATCTTACATAGCATCAACGTCCTGAACAAAAGCTAGGTTGCACTGCTTGTTTAATTTTATTCCAAAGAGAATTTGCATTCCGAGAAGAGGATTGGTTAGCATCTACACGTCTGCATATTTATTTTTCCCCTTCATTCAGTTTGTCATGTCTATATCTCAGTATATGTTGATGCATGTTGATTTAATGTCTCAATACGATCAGTTTAGGTAATGGTCTTTGTTGTTACGTCAAATAGGATGTTGAAAAAAAAAATGCGATAGTCTGAATCAAGGCTGTACTTTCTTTTGTCAGGCAATGAGGAGGGCCGGGTGGATCAGAAAGGCTTAGTGGTGAAATGCTGCATTATGTAATTGAATGAAATACTGAAGGTAATAATGTATATAATCTTAATACTTAGATGATTCCAAACATTGTCTTAGTATGTATCAACGCGTATATGCTTTGTACTTCTTATTGAATCCTCCTTAATTATGGGGTGGACAGCTATTTAATGCCAATTTTCCAACTGTATAAATAAGGCAAACTAGTTTCATGACTTAAATCATATCCTGAATGATGCTCAAGTTTGTTTGAGAATACCAGTGATGGCGCTTAAAGAGAGAGTCGATGATTGCCCCTCAAATACTCAGTGAAGCATGTTAAGGTATTGAAATGGCTTCAGTGTAGATTTTGGAACAATAATATTTATGTGATTCCAAGTGTTATTTTGCTTCCTATATCAACCTTTAGATGTTCTGGAAAAAGATCTTGAAATGTGGATTTCTTCTAACTTTCATTCTAGTTGCTGAAGAGTATTCCTGGTAATGTGCACACTTTTTAACTTTCTACAAGCTAGCAAAATAACCCCAGTTTTTCTGTCATGTGTAAAAAATTTCTTCTATTCCAATAGTACTTATTCACTTTGACTTTGAAGGCCAAATATTATTTATTTTGACCAATGAATTTTTCTTATCAGTCTTTTTTAAAATAAACTTTGTGACTTGTTAGTATTTAATATTATATTATAGCTAACAATCTTATAACCATTTATTTATCGGATGTCCCCAACAGGCAACAGCTATAGGCTTTCTAGATTTTACGGTTTGATGAGATATCACTATAAAATTTGGTTAGTCTGATTCTAAAAGTAACATTGTACACTTGCTCCTAGTTTTATTGTAAACTTATTGGTTGTTGATTCAGCCTAATAAAAGTATTTGTTTGAGTTCAAAAAAAGAAAATAAAAATACATTGTACACTTAAATTCCGCAACAAGTAATGTTTTTCTAATTCAAATTCACCCCCCCCCCCCCCAACCCAAAAAAATAAAAAATAAATCAAAATACTCTGTTGGAATGAAGAGGAAATCAACAAAGGAATAGATGTTTGATTATAGTTCAATTTTCGGGAAATTCTGTTGAAATTTTTATTATGTCATCCTCTTGGGGGAAAAAGAGAGCAGAAATCAGGGTGGATGACTATACATAAAGTAAAACATGAGTTCTTTAAAATTTTGTTTCACAGGTATCTAGTGTAAAATATTCCTTTTTTTAAGTCCATTACTTGAGTAAGACTCAATATGTTTTGTGATATCAAATCTCTTGCCTGAGGGAAGTTAGATATAAAATTATTTTTGCCTTCTTATGCTTCTTGAAAACTACTTCTGCTCTTGATATGAGACTCCAGAATTTAACCTCAATGTATTTTTAACCATTACTAATGTAAAAACATCATTGAGTTATGAACTAATCCTATCGAAGAAGAGTCATTGCTTAGAGGGTAATGACTTGTATAGATAATCGATCTTTTTCCAGATGTTTTCTTTTTTAGGTTACATAATTTTCGACCTCCAAAATTATAAATCTATTACTAATTAATATTGAACTTTTTGGAAACGCCATCTATTTTGTTCAGGGAGAAATAGATGCCATATTTGAAATTTCAGCACAATTTGAAAATTCCCTATAGAGTTTAGAACTTTTCCAAGTGGATTGTATTACTATTGGTGGTGGAATTCCTTGTATGTACGCTGGAGTTGGAACCTCCTCACATAATGTGCGGAAGTTTGAATTAGTGTGCTGGGTTTTAATGGTAGACCTCCAACCAGAGCCGGCTCTAAAAGTGTACGGGGGTAAGGCAAGTGACTTTTGGGGGCCCCATTTTTTAGGAATAATATATTTTATAGGTTTATAGGTTTAAAAAAATTATATATATATATATATATATATATATATATATATATATATATATATAATACTTTTGTAGTTTTTCATATAAAAGGAAAGAAAATCTTTTAGATATATTAATAAAGTAAAGATTTGACGTACTTAAAAATAGTAGAAACATGTTGGGAAAGTCGTATTGAAAGTATTAAAGCAATAAGATTTCAGGGTTCACAAATAAGAGATACTTTAATAAAATTAGTAGAAGTTAGGGACGATCCAAAAAAAAAAAAGTAAAGTAAGTTGTTTAGCAACATATGAGCTTGAAAATTTTGAGTTTTTATTGGGCATCACTATTTGGTACGATGTATTATTTGCTGTTAATTTAGTTAGCAAAAGTTTACAATCAAAAGATATGCATATTGATGTTGCCATAGATCAACTAAGAGGTCTAATTTCTTTTTCTAAAAAATATTAGAACCTGCATTTGAGATTGAAGGATTTACAAATGCTATGATTTCAGTTAAGGAAATTGTATTTGAGATGAATATAGAACCTGAATTTCGTAATAAACGTGTAATACATAGAAAGAAATAATTTGATGAGAATGTTGATAATGAAATCACAAAGTCTCTTGAAGAATCTTTTAGAGTTGATTACTTCTTATACATAGTAGATCAATCCATTTTTTCACTTCAAAATAGATTTGAACAGTTTGAAGTATATGAAAATATCTTTGGTTTCCTATTTAGTGGTAAAAAAATTCAGATCATTAGATGACGAGAATTTTAAAAAATATTGTCTTAGTCTTGAATGTTCCTTAAAACATAACAATCACTCTGATATTGATGGTTTAGACTTATTTTTCGAATTAAAAGTGTTAAGAGAAATAGTACAAGTAGAAAATAATACTCTAATCGATATAGTCAATCAAATAAAAAGACTTGATGATTCTTTTCCAAATGCTTATATTGCTTATAAAATAATGTTAACAGTTCCTATAACAGTTGCTTCAGCAGAAACCACATTTGTCTCGAATAAGATGTATTATTGACCTCAACCATACACATTCTCGACTCGCTTCATGAATAACAATTATCTTAGCATGATTAGATGAAGTAGCTACGATTGATTGCTTAGTCGATCGCCAATATATGGCAGTGCCTCCACATGCAAACTGAAAAAGTTATGTCAGGCTTTGTTGTATTAGCAAGATACATTAGTGCACCAATTGCACTAAGAGATGGTACTTCAGGACCAAGTAGCTCTTCATTCTTTTCTTGAGGTCAGAACGGATCCTTATTCACGTCAAGTGATCGAACAACCATCGGAGTACTTAATGGATGTGCTCCATCCATGTAAAACCGTTTCAATACCTTTTCTGTGTAGGCAAATTGATGAACAAAAATCCCATTTGCCAAATGTTGAATTTGCAAACTGAGACATAATTTTGTCTTTCCGAGATCTTTCATCTCGGATTCCTTCTTTAAATAATCAATTGCCTTTTGGAGTTCTGTATGAGCTCCAATAAGTTTTATGTCATCAACATATACGGCAAGTACAACAAACTCCGACGTTGTTTTCTTTATAAAAATACATGGACAAATGACAACATTTATATAAGCTTTCTTTAATAAATACTCACTAAGAAGGTTATACCATATTCGTCCTGATTGCTTTAGACCATACAAAGATCTTTGTAATTTGATTGAAAATATTTCCCGAGATTTTGAATTATGCGCGTCAGGCATTTTAAATCCCTCGGGAATTTTCATGTATATCTCATTTTCAAGTGAGCTATAAAGGTAGGATGTAACCACATCCATTAAATGCATGTTAAGCTTTTCATGGACATCAAAACTAATGAGATAACGGAACGTTATAGCATCCATAACAGGAGAATACGTCTCTTCATAATCGACACCAGGCATTTGTGAAAATCCTTGTGCAACAAGGCGTGCCTTATATCTTTGTACCTTATTTTTCTCATTCCTTTTACATACAAAGAACCATTTATAGCCAACAAGCTTAACACTATTAGGTGTTTGGATTACATGCCCAAAAACTTCACGTTTCGCAAGTGAATCCAACTCGGATTGGATTGCTTCTTGCTATTTTGGCCAATCACGTCTTTGTCGACTTTCTCTAACAAATTGAGGTTCAAGATCCTCACTATTTTGCATAATGTATGCAAAGACATAATCCACCACTATATCCAATCGATTCAAATCTATCTCAATATCGATTGGATTTATTGATAGTTCCTTATTTTCTTAAGTCTCAGGCTCATTGATTTCCTCATGAATCTCAGGATTGGTTAAATCATGGATTTCTTCATGAGACTATTTCGTAGTGTCATCTTGATCATTTGTTCTTTTATTTCTCTAGGATTTCGAACCTTAGAACTCAATGGTTTGTCAAGCTTTATGCATGATTTTGACTCATTAGCTATGACATTAGAAGATTGTCCAACAGGGACATCAATACGGATTGGAACATTCTCTGCAGGGATATGCAATTTTGTTATCCTTTTTCAGATCCGTAAATGCGTCTGGCATTTGATTTGCTATTTTCTGCAAATGAATAATCTTTTGCACCTTTTTTTTCACAAATACTGGTACGTGGATCAAGATGAGACAATGATTGATTTTTTCACAAAATTTTCCGTTTGGTTTCACCAATTTCTCCCCTAATTTTGTGAAAAGTGTCTCATCGAATCGACAATTTGCAAATCGAGAAGTGAACAAATTTCTCGTTAATGTTTTGAGGTAGCGAATAATGGAGGGCGATTCAAACCCAACATATATTCCTAACCTTCGTTGGAGACCCATTTTGGTGCGATATGGCGGTGCTACATGCACATATACCGCGCATCCAAAAATTCTTAAATGAGATATATTAGGTTCGTGACCCAAAACTAATTGCAACGTTGAGTATTTATAATAATTTGTCGGTCTGAGACAAACTAGCATTGATTCATGCAAAATGTCCTGACCCCAAACAGAAGTGGGTAACCTCATTTTAATGAGTAATAATCTTGCTATCAATTGGAGACGTTTAATTAAAGACTCTGCAAGGCCATTTTGAGTGTGAATATGAGCGACAGGATGTTCCACTTTTATCACAATTGATAAGCAATAATCATTAAATATTTGGGATGAAAACTCAGTATCATTATCAAGTCGAATAGACTTAATTGGATTATCGAAAAACTGTGCCCGTAATCGAATTATTTGTGCCAATAATTTTGCAAACGTGAGATTGCGAAATGATAATAGGCACATATGAGACCATCTAGAAGATGCATCTATTAAGACCATAAAATATCTAAACGACCCACTAGGTGGGTGAATAGGTCCGCAAATGTCCCCTTGTATACGTTCTAAAAATGCAGGGGACTCAATCCCAACCTTTGTTGGTGATGGTCTAATGATTAACTTGCCTTGATAACAAGAAGTGCAAGAAAATTCATTATTTAAAAGAATCTTTAAATTCTTTAATGAATGCCCATTTGAGTTCTCTATAATTCGTCTCATCATAATTGATCCAGGATGTCCCAATCGATCATACCAAAATACAAATGTATTGGGATCAGTAACCCTTTGATTTACGATAGAATGTGCCTCAATTGCACTAATTCTTATCCAATACAGGCCACAAGATAAAGATGGGAACTTCTCAATAACCCTTTTCTGGCCTGAGACATTCTTGGTAACGATGAGATATTGAAGATTATTCTTATCTATTGTCTCAATATGATATCCATTTCGACGAATATCTTTAAAACTCAACAAGTTTCTCTTGAACTTCGAGGAGAACGTTGCATTATCTATGATAAGTATTGTTCCCCTAGGCAGAGTTATAGTAGCTCTTCCAGAGCCTTCAATTAGATTATTACTATCTGAAATTGTAGTAACATCTGCCTTACACATACTTAAAGGAGAGAAATATTTTTTTCTCTTTGAATATTGTATGTGTCGTACATGAATCAACTAAACAAATATTTTTACAATTGAACTTTGATCCAAAATTGCTTTGAGAGATATCCATATTTGCTTCCCATGGTGTGACATACAAAAAAAATATACAAATAAACATTAGTATTTTGCACCATTAAACATAAACAGTAAAATTAGGATATGCTTTCATGTACTACATGGGTTTGCTCAATTAGGCTATCTTTAATAGTCTATATATCCTAACTCACTACTAAGATTCATAACAAAAATTCATAGACCGGATAGTTAGCAATATTGACTTATTATTAGTAGCGACATGGTGACAAGACAATCATATTACTTTCTTTTGTTAAATAGCAAACGTGCACTTGTGGAAATTAACTAAGATGATTTGGTTGTCCATTCAACAAACCAAAGAATGAAAGCCGTCAAATCTAGGTAACAAAAAAAAAAACATTTGCTTTTGTTGGCGAATGTTCTTGCCAGTTGCCGGTTGCCAGTAACAATCTATACATTCGTACCTTTTCTGTCCAAAACCAGTAACTAAATATTCTCTTCACATCACAATGTTACTTTAATAAAAAATATGTTAATCCTTGAAAACTAACCAAACTGAAATATTGTTCAAAACAAATACTAGAAATATATTTAATCAAAACAACTAACACTATTTTATAAAACAAATTAAATTAAATTAATTGATACTAATGACTACTACTCATGTAAAGAACTGTGATTACATAATATTTATTCACTAGCTACTACGAATAGGTAAAAATAAAAATCAAACTGCTCAATCATCTTTAACCACGGATCCATCACCAATCAAGTTGTATATTTTTCCATCAGGGTACTCAAAAAAGTCTGCCACATCCAAGTGGGTGATGTCAAATTCATTGTCATAAACAAAATTAGCTTCAGGACCTTTATTCTTTAGAGATGCTTGATAAAGCTCAACCAAATATCTTGGTGTACGACAAATATTTGCTCAATGCCCTTTTCCATCGCAACGATAGCATTCAGTTTCTGAACCCTTTGTCTTCTCATCTTTCCCTTTCCACTTTTCGTGGTTATTTTTCTTTGGGGGATGATTAACACTAGGAAAATTTCTTCCTTGGCCACGACCACGAACAGGGCCACGACCTTTTCCATGCTTAGCATAATGGGAATACACCTTATCCACTTCAGACAATAGTGTAGATCCAGTGGGTCGATTTTCGTGATTTGTCATAAAGCAAGTCGTTGTTTCGTTAAGCCACAAGGAGAGAAATCAACTCAGACTACTTCTTGAAACCTTTCTCTCGGTACTGCTGTTGCAAGACCATATTGGAGGCATGAAGCGTTGTGAACGTTTTTTCAAGCATATCATAGTCAGTGATACTATCTCCACAGATTTTCAATTTAGAAGTAATTCTAAACATCGCAGAATTATATTCAGAAACAGACTTAAAGTCTTGGAGTTTCAGATGAGCCTAATCATATCGTGCTTGTGGAAGAGTGACCAACTTTAAGTTGTCATATCTTTCCTTTAAGCCATTCCACAAAACAAATGGATTTTTGACTTAACTGTCAGATATTCTATGTTCAACCCTTCATCAAGGTGATGGCGCAAGAAAATCAAGCCCTAGCACGGTATTGGGTAGATGCTTTATTTTTATCTTTGATGGCGTCTCCAAGACCCATTGCATCTAAATGGATTTCCGCATCCAACACCCATGTCATATAGTTCTTACCCGAAATTTCAAGGGCATCGAACTTTCATTTCATAATTGTTTACCCGAAAAATGGATAGAGTTGAATTTATACGTAGTTCCGAGGATATGTGACGTAACTTAACACAAAATATAAGGATAAATAGAAATGTAAATATAGATTGCAGAGAATGCGAAATAGATAAGGTTGTCAGGAACAATGAATCTTAGGATTCAACAAATAGAATCAATCTAAGAAATCTGAAAGAACGATTCTTTACTTTAGAAGAATATAGCGCTTTTATTACAATGTAAGCCTGAGAAAACTTGTTTTATAGAAATGGTAACCAAGCCCTTTTATAGTGGAGGGATTTGGCTCTAAGCATAATAAAATAAATATTCAGTGGGAGACCCATGATAAGTCAGCTTTTCCACAATTTCTGCCAAGATTCTCTCTAGTGGGATTGCAACGGCTTTGGTTTGAGCTTGATTTCGACTCGAGCTCTTGATCTTGGTTCGAGCCCGATCCTGGCTCGAGCCCTCGAATTGATTCGAGGTCAATATTAGTTGGTCTCTGGATTATCAGCATGATAAATCTACTCTGCCTCATGGTTCGATTTCGATTCGAGCTTGATAATGATATCGAACTCGACACGGATCGGCCTCCCCGATTCGAGGTTAGTTTGTTCCACCTTCGGGATCTTACTTCGATAGATCATCGTTCGAACTCGATCGGACATGCTAAGGCCGAAATTTATTTCGACCGTATACAGATAGTCCCTTCGTTTCTCAGAAAGAATATGGCGAGAAATGATATGATTTTTTAACGGCTCGATCAGATTATAACCTGTCGTTTTCATCGGGTTCGACCATGACGCATCTGATAGCTGTCCCGTCGGTTTAGTCTTTCAAGGCATTTAATGCATGTCAGGCGGTGGTCGTCCACCGTTGATACTGAACCGCCATCGCTTGAACCTATAAATAACCCTTTCTTTTATCTTTGACCACTTTTACATCTTCTATCTTCCAAATTTCCCAAGTTCTTCTTCGTACTCTCCAACTTACCAGTAAATCTGTGATTTCTTTCTGCAAAAGCCCCTCCTCAATTTTACCAAATTTTTGGCATCCTTGCTTCTGAACTCGAAAATGGCAAAAACGTCACAAACCATCCCTCCAAAAGAGAAAAATTCATCTTCACAGTGTGCCGCCGATGATACGCCGGCAGAACCACGGCCTGAGGAGTGCGTTCCTGGGGCATGCGTCCTTACTTCTGATTTCAAGGTCGATAAAGGATCATCGGTGCCTGGTTGATGTGAACCGGTATCGAGGTATATATGTTCGATAACCGAGAAGCACCTCCAACAGCTAAAGAAAGATTGCAATTGGGATAAAAAGAAATAATAATTCCTTCTTCTGACGAAGATATCACTTCGCACGTGAGGGGTTTTTTGAATGTGTATTCTTATCCTTTCACGTTGGGTCCCCTCGATTCCGTTATCATTAATTTTTGTTGTCAATACCAAATAACCCTAGGCCAGGTCCACCCTTCTTTTTGGCGGATCATTATCCTGATCCGATATTTCGTAAGCAAAATCGAGGGGATGCCGTTCACTCTTGACCATCTTATCCGATTATACCGTCCTCGACTTTTTCGTGGAGGGTTAATAAAACTTCTCGACTTTTTTGAGGAGGGTTAATAAAACTTCAGTGTCGGGCTACCAAGGCTTTGTTCTCGAGTATTGACGAGGACAGGGACCGGGGTTGGATGGGCAGGTTCGTTCGAGTAAGGACTAGATGCCTTTTCCCGAGGAGTGGAATATGATACGTAAGTGTGATCTTGCTGTTACTTCTACTTTGTTCTTTCATTTATTCTCTCATCGACACTCCTCTTTTTGTGATATAGCGGTTCCCTGGATGCCCGGAGCAGTTCCCGATCTCAAGAACTGGGTACGAGCCCTTGTTTCAACCTCCACATACGCCGAGCGCTCATGGCATGATTTGTCAAAGGGTCGGTGGGAGGACAAAAATCACGGTAAGCTCATTTCTCGTACTCTTTGATGATCCGAACGAGGTGGTTTTCAAAATATTTTATTAAGGTTTTCCATATGCAGGTTTGGGTAAATACGTGGTTTTGAGGCCCTTGTCCAATGAAGAGGAAATTTCGGCCTCTGTCCCAAAGCCGGTGAAGGAAAAAAAAGGAAAAGAGCCTCCGTTCTCGAAGATCCAAAACCGAAGAAGAGAATGGCTCATAAGCCGAACAAGAATGTCATTCCTTTGACCGTGGAATCCGTTCTGCGTCTAAGGGATGAAGATGAAGAAGAAGAAGAAGAAAATGATGAGTCCGCGCTGGCGGTCCGAATTAAGAGAACCACCGATGCCTCATCAGCGGCTGGATCGATGATGCTCCATGAGGCTCCGCCTCGAACTGAGGATATACCGGAGAAAGATTCGGGTAGAGTCCCCGAACTATCGGATATCGAAGACGCATCTCATTGGAGTCAACGGGCAGGGGATATGACCAAAGGGGCCCTCGAACCCCTTCGAACCGAGGAGAATGCTCCAGGCGATTCATTTGGGGCAGCAGCAATCGAGGATTCGCCTACCTTTCCTGCTTTTTCCACAGGGGTGATTCGGGATGCTCAAGCTCTGGGAACCCTCGATCTAGATAGGCCTCACGATGAAGAAGATCCCTTTCGTGACCTGTTTACTGGCATTGAGGACGTTGCCGGTGCTGGTGATGAATCGGATCTTTTTCACGGATTGCGGCAGGCTTTGAATCAGGTGAGCTTTTAAAATTATTTTGTCGGTACTATCTTTATGTTCATTTTTCGTTAACTTTGCTTCTTGTTTCTTTGTAGGCAGCGGCAGTTCATCGAGAATAATGTTCTCGATCCTAAAATGAGCTACATCGATACGAGGCCGACCTATAACGGGATACTGATGAGAGGAACTCCCTTAGACTTTCCTTAGGGCAGAGAGAAGAGGAAATAAAAGACCTCCGAGCTGAGTTGGCCAAGGCTTATCGAGATCAGACCGATTTTTCTAAGCAGGTAATGATGCTTTTGAAAGCCTATGGGCTTGATACCAGAACGATAGCCTCTGTAACCGAGCGAGCGCTTACTCAAACTTGGAGCGATGTAGACCTTAGGCTTATTAGTTGAGTCAATGATTCGAGCTTGAAGAAATATAGCCCGTAGGCGTAATGGTCGAGTGAGTGCTTGCTCAAACTCGAAGTAATATAGTCCGTAGGCGTAATGGTCGAGTGAGTATTTGCTCGAACTCGAAATAAAAGTAGCCCGTAGGCTTAATCGAGTGAATGATTCGAACTCGAAGTAATGTAGCCCATAGGCGTAATGGTCGAGTGAGTGTTTGCTCGAACTCTAAATAAAAGTAGCCCGTAGGCTTAGTCGAGTGAATGATTCGAACTCGAAGTAATGTAGCCCGTAGGCGTAATGGTCGAGTGAGTGTTTACTCGAACTCGAAATAAAAGTATCCCATAGGCTTAGTCGAGTGAATGATTCGAACTCGAAGTAATGTAGCCCGTAGGCATAATGGTCGAGTGAGTGTTTGCTCGAACTGGAAATAAAAGTAGCCCGTAGGCTTAGTCGAATGAATGATTCGAACTTGAAGTAATGTAGCCCGTAGGCATAATGGTCGAGTGAGTGTTTGCTCAAACTTGAAATAAAAGCAGCTCGTAGGCTTAGTCGAGTGAATGATTCGAACTCGAAGTAATGTAGCTCGTAGGTGTAATGGTCGAGTGAGTGTTTGCTCGAACTCAAAATAAAAGTAGCCCGTAGGCTTAGTCGAGTGAATGATTCGAACTCGAAGTAATGTAGCCCGCAGGCGTAATGGTCGAGTGAGTGTTTGCTCGAACTCAAAATAAAAGTAGCCCTTAGGCTTAGTCGAGTGAATGATTCGAACTCGAAGTAATGTAGCCCGTAGGCGTAATGGTCGAGTGAGTGTTTGCTCGAACTAGAAATAAAAGTAGCCCGTAGGCTTAGTCGAGTGAATGATTCGAACTCGAAGTAATGTAGCCCATAGGCGTAATGGTCGAGTGAGTGTTTGCTCGAACTCGAAATAAAAGTAGCCCGTAGGCTTAGTCGAGTGAATGATTCGAACTCGAAGTAATGTAGCCCGTAGGCGTAATGGTCGAGTGAGTGTTTGCTCGAACTCGAAATAAAAGTAGCCCGTAGGCTTAGTGGTCGAGTTTATCTTAATTCTGATTGCATAATAAATCTCAAAATAGAGGAATTTTCCTTGGATATAAGATGCCGATAAAGAAGAGAACTTTCTTCGCACGTTATTACACGCCTGGGTTCGGGCCAATCTATATGAGCATGGTTCGCTTCGACCATTTGGCTCTTACAATTTTTCCTATTGGAACCCTGTTGTTGTGAAATAACTCTCTTGCGAGGCCTCGGATATTGTTGTAAATTCTGCACGATCAATGGTTACCTTATTAAAAATCTTGCCGAAAAACCCATTTGGGATAAAATCGGTCTAAGGGAAAAAGAGTGCAACGCGTGCCTTCAAGCGAGAGATCCATCTTAGCCCTTGTTCGAACTTCTGCAGGGGTCAGTTTTGAAATATAAATGAATATGGAAAGGTCGTACCTTAGCAGTAGTACCGTTTTAGATGTGATACATTCCAGCTACTTGATAGCTGTTTGGCATTTATAATGCCGAGCCTGTACGATCCCTTTCCGATGTTCTCGAGCACCTGATATGGTCCTTCCCAATTCGATCCTAGTTTTCCTTCATTCGGATTTCGGGTATTGATGGTAATTTTTCTTAACACTAAGTCCCCAGGCTTGAAATGGCGGAGCTTGGTTCTTCGATTATAATATCTTTCGATTCGTTGCTTTTGGGCAGCCAATTGGACGAGAGCAGCTTTTCGTCTTTCGTCCGATAGTTCAAGGCTGGTATTCATAGCCTCGTTATTTGATTCTTCCTTCACGAATCGAAATCTGGCACTGGATTCACCAACTTCGACTGGTATCAATGCTTCGGACCCATATACTAAGGAGAATGGGGTCGCCCCCGTACTGGATTTTGACGTCGTCCGATATGCCCAAAGGACTTCGGGTAGGATTTCTCTCCATTTTCCTTTAGCGTCGTTCAACCTCTTCTTTAAGTTTTGAATGACAGTTTTGTTCGTTGATTCGGCCTGCCCATTCCCACTGGGGTGGTATGGCATCGATAATATCCTTCTTATCTTATGGTCTTCGAGGAATCTTGTTACTTTGCTGCCAACGAATTGTTTTCCATTGTCACACACTATTTCGGCGGGTATCCCGAATCGGCATATGATATGATCCCAAATAAAGTCTATAACTTCTTTCTCTCTTATTTTCTCGAACGCCTGCACTTCAACCCATTTAGAAAAATAATCAGTCATAAATAAAATAAATTTGGCTTTACCTGGGGTCGATGGAAGAGGGCCGACGATATCCATTCCCCACTTCATGAATGGCCATGGGGATAGGATTGAGTGGAGTTGCTCTCCGGGTTGGTGGATCATCGGTGCAAACCTTTGACATTTGTCACATTTACGAACAAATTCCTTCGTATCTTTGCCCATATCGATCCAATAATACCCTGCTCTGATTATTTTTTGAACTAATGTATCGGCTCCAGAGTGATTCCCGTAAGTACCCTCGTGCACTTTCCGTAGGATATAATCGGTATCTCCCGGACCCAAGCATACTGCCAACGGTCCATCGAATATTCTTCGGTACAACATTCCGTCCGAAGCCAACGTGAATCGAGCAGCTTTAGTCCATAGGGTTCTGGAATCTTTAGGGTCCGATGGGAGTTTCCCGCTCTTCAAGTATTCAATATACTTGTTTCTCCAATCCCAGATTAAGCTTGTAGAATTTATTTCGGCGCAACCTTCTTCGATTACCGATCTCGAAAGTTGAACAACATTCCCCGAGCCCGAGTCATCTACCTCAACCGACGACCCCAAATTCACAAGCGCATCGGCCTCATTATTCTTTGCATTCTACCTTCTCGAACTTCGAAGGTTTTGTTTACTTGACTTACCACCAGCAAGGAGTCGCAATTGGCTTCAATGACTTTTGCTCCCAAGTTTCTAGCTAGCTCGAGACCTGCAATCATGGCTTCATACTCGGCCTCGTTGTTAGTCAACCTGATAATTTTAATAGATTGCCTAATAGTGTAACCCGTGGGTGGTTTCAAAACTATGCCCAGCCCGGACCCTTTCACGTTCGAAGCCCCGTCCGTAAAAAGGATCCATACCCCCGATGATGTACCTGATTTCAACAGGAGTTCTTTTTCGACTTCGGGTACGAGGGTTGGCGTGAATGATCGGCCACGAAGTCTGCTAAAATTTGAGACTTGATGGTCGTACGGGGTTGATATTCGATATCGTACCCACTGAGTTCGACATCCCATTTGGCCAGTCGGTCTGATAACTCGGGTTTGTACAAAATATTACAAAGCGGGTAGGTGGTTAACACACATATGGGATGACATTGAAAGTATGACCTTAACTTTCTTGAGGTGCTTATCAGTGCAAGTGCCAATTTTTCTAGGAGAGGATATCTAGTTTCCGCTTCTCCTAAGGTTCGACTCGTATAATAAACGGCGAATTGCGTACCTTGCTCTTCTCGAACTAGAACACCGCTTACGGCGACTTCCGATACTGCCAAGTACAAACAAAGTTTTTCGTCTATTTTTGGAGTGTGAAGTAGTGGTGGGCTTTCGGTGAAGCCATTTGATTGGTGGTTATTCGTAGCAGATCCGAAATTCAAGATGTTTTCGGAAATAAGCGCAAAGCACAATGGCGTGTGTTTTCAGATTTGTATCAAATAACCACTGTTATCCTCGGCCCCACAGTGGGCGCAAAACTGTTTACGCGAAAAATGGATAGAGTTGAATTTATACGTTGTTCCGAGGATATGTGGCGTAACTTAACACAAAATATAAGGATAAATAGAAATATAAATATAGATCGCAGAGAATGAGAAATAGATAAGGTTGTCAGGAACAATGAATCTTAGGATTCAACAAATAGAATCAATCTAAGAAATCTAAAAGAGCGATTCTTTACTGTAGAAGAATATAGCTCTTTTATTACAATGTAAGCCTGAGAAAACTTGTTTTACAGAAATGGTAACCAAGCCCTTTTATAGTGGAGGGATTTGGCTCTAAGCATAATAAAATAAACATTGAGTGGGAGACCCATGATAAGTCAGCTTTTTCACAATTTCTGCCAAGATTCTCTCTAGTGGGATTGCAACGGCTTTTGTCTGCGAGCTCGATCTTGCTTAGAACCCTCGATTTTGGTTTGAGCTTGATTTCGACTCGAGCTCTTGATCTTGGTTCGAGCCCGATCCTGGCTCGAGCCCTCGAATTGATTCGAGGTCAATGTTGGTTGGTCTCTAAATTATGAGCATGATAGATCTATTCTGCCTCATGGTTCGATTTCGATTCGAGCTTGATAATGATATCGAACTCGACACGGATCGGCCTCCCCGGGTTCGAGGTTAGTTTGTTCCACCTTCGGGATCTACTTTGATAGATCATCGTTCGAACTCGATCGGACGTGCTAAGGCCGAAATCTATTTCGGCCGTATACAATAATATCAGTCATAGTTAAAAGATGAGAAAAATTATACATTAGTCTTCTCAAAAAGTTTCTTGAGACGGTAGAGTCTTGTGCTGATAACGTGTAATGAAACATTAAAAGAAGAAAGAAAGTATTGCAGAGAAAAGTAGAGCGAGAATTCTTATTGATTTGGGATGATTTACAATAGAATAGAACCCTTCTATTTATAGCCAACAAATAATAATCCCTAAAATCTCTCTAAAATATAGAAATTCACCTTAAATACAATTCTATTTATAACAATTATAACGTTCTTATAAATACTTAGGCCTCATACTAAACTTTGGTCTCAGGTCCCACATGCACTTGAGCCGCCCCCGTCTCCAACGTAGTTCCAACTCTACCATACTGTGCTGAAGTTTCACATACAATTTTCAACTCTATGATAGTACTATCTTGGGGTTTCACTCGTAGGAGTAGAAACTTAAGGGAGAAGTCTTGTTTTTGTAGAAGTAGAAACTTGGAGTTCAAGAAAGCAAGAGAAGATAAAGAAGTGGGTCTCTGTCTCTGGCCTCTGTTACTTTCCAATGAAAAACTAGCTGTGTTTCATACAGTGGCGGAACATTAAGAAATGAACCAAAAAGTGGCCAGCCGGCGTCATTTTTACGCCATATGTAAATTTGCAATTAAGGTCCAATTATTTTGGAAAAATAACATTGTATAGCCGCTATAAAAAATAGCCGAAAAAAGTATAAAATCTGTATATTTTTTGTATATAGATACATTCTGTATGTTATATACAAAAAATATATACAAGTTTTATACACTTTTTCGGCTATCAAATATAAATAGTTTCTGGTGCGGGCTAAAAATGATAATATACCAATTATTTTGCCACTGTAGCGGCCCAGTCTATTGTTTCATGGTTTTGTTAGCTTGGGCTTTAACTCAAAATACGCTTCACGGTTTAATCTTGAACTTGTCTTTTTTATACGCACTAATTACTTTGCCCACACATTTCGACGTGGGATTTGTTTAAAAAAAGATTTGTAGAGAATCACTTTTGAGTTCAATCGTTAGTGATAGGGGTGGGTGTTCAAACCGAACCGAAAAATTGCACTAAACCAAAAAGTCAAATATGAGATTATTTTATCCCATCTCTCATGTGGTATAAATTACTCCTGAATTATAATTCCAAGATAATTTTGTCTGCGTACCAAATGACTCCTTAAAGTGTAAGATGGGGAGTGCAACACCATCGTAAGTAAATTCAGTTTCTTTCTCATTTTTCATGCCTTAGTTCTTATGCTAATGCCTCAACTATTGTTGTTGAACAACATTAATTGATTTGAAGGTTCTTATTACTCATTACATTGCTCAACAAAAAAAAAGATTATTTTTCACCACTGAAATATAGAAATTGGACTTGATAATAATGGTATAATTTATAGAAAGAAAAAACTGATTAGTACTATGTTGATAGTCACAGAGTCTCTTGAAGATTTTTTTTTTTAAAGTTCAATACTTCTTATCTATAGTAGACCAAACGAAGTCTCACTTCAGAATAGATTTAAACAATTTGAAGCGTGTGCTCTTCAATGTTCGTTAAAACATAATAGTCACTCTAATATTGATAATTTAGATTTATTTTTTAAATTAAAAATGTTAAATGATTTAGACTTACCTAAGATCAACAATGTCTCAAGAAATATTAAATGGATTAGCTATATTATCAATTTAAAAAGAATAATTAGAAGAAATCGATTGTAATAAAAAATAATTTTGAATCTCACAAAGCTAAAAAAATAGACTTCAAATAAATTAAGATTTTCTTTTTAAGTTTAAGACCTCCATTAAACTCTGACTTTAGGCCCCTAATGTGGTTAACCCGCCCTTGTAAACTGTTATGCTATCTGCCTTAGAGTTACTCGACACTTGTGCTAATGAAAGAATATATATCCGATAGAATAGTTGAGGTATATGTAAAGCGGTCAAAAAATGATCTTCACAAGAGAATGATGCCATATGTAAACCAAGCTATATATACACATGCATGCAATAACAGAAATGCACGAACAATGAGATCACTCGTAAACCAAACTCTACGTTGCAATACCTAAAATATAACAATATGAGATCATTCAAGACTCAACATTTTCAAGTCCTTATTTCTCAGGGACCCCACACAGACGACGCATTTTTCTTCGTTAATGCTTCACGGAAGTTTCTTGTAAAACTAAAGGGAAAAGGCGGCAAGAACAAAAGGAAGTACAAATACGTTATTTCTTCATAAAGCAAATAATGTTTTTTGTTGCTTTATTAGATTGATGCTTTAGCTTTCAAGCCAAATAATTAAGTTGCTTTTGCGATTGTTGCTTCAACGTTTTAAATCTAATATTTTTTAGGCGGTGAACTATGAGCCCACCAAAAACATAATAATAAGAAAAGAAAAGTAAGAAGCATCCACTGACTTAAACTTTACTGTCACTACCTTAATTGTGTGTGTGTGTTTTTTCTTTCAGGAATGAGATAACGCAGAATCATAATATTGTCAGTTTTTTTTCTCTCTTCCTTAGTGAAGGGAGAAATACAATGGACCGACTCGAGATCAGAGGCGAATACATCTTGCGGCAAGTGATGTGTAAATTTTTTATTAAATAAGTATATATAGATATTACGCAAATTGAAAATATTGTGTAACATTCTCAAAAAATAAAGACTAATTATAATATTTAATTATTAGTTGAAGCGATATGAAACTAAAAGTTAAAGGTAGTTAAGTTACAAGAAGAATAACTTCTCCTTGTAAGAAGTCATTTTCGTCCATTTAATGCACAATATTTTCTTTGTAAAATGACTTCAGTCAATTCGAATGCGACATAATAACTTTTTTACAAAGTTTGGGGTGAAATTCGTTTGGGTGCGCACTAAGTAATCTGCTTATTGTGTAATATCTCACAAACCACACATAAGATCATGTAAACCGCACTAGACAAGCCCGATGCGACGAGTTCTGCATGAGGAAGCTTTTGGTAAAAGGAATCTCATTCTTCTATAAGGAAAACCACTCACTCAGCCGATCCTTGCGGTCTACGACACAATAACTTGCTCATGTTAAACATCTACGGTAAAATATATATATCCTTCGTCATACCAAATACACCTTTCCTTTTTCATTTTTTGGTTTCATTGCGTTCTTTTCGAGGACAACAGGCTTGGTCCTCGGGAGTTTTTTCGTTTGTTTCTTTGTCCTTGGAAGCTGATTACAATAAATTCTTTTTAAGAAAAAAACAAAGTACTCCAGATCCAGCAACAAGCTTTAATTCTATTAAATAATGTCAAACAAACTAAATTACAGAAAAAGGTAAAAGAGAGATGAAAATAAAATTAAGACAATAAAGAAAGATTCCAAATTCCAGATGCGAAAGTGAAAATCCAGGTGTTGCAGTTCTGGTCCTACCCAGAATAGCAAGGAATTTTCTGGAATATAATTAAGACATGACTTTACTTTGCTGTTGTTTCGGTATCAGACAACTTGTCTGATTTTGATGGCATTAACTTTTGACATATGCCCATTGGGGCTTTTGTGGAGAAGGTGGAGCAAATTTACTATATTAGCCAAAATTAGGCCAAGGTGGAGATTTGTAATTATGGCCAATATTTTGGCTAATGGAGTCCATCTCACATAAGCATAAGCATCTTTGCAAAGTGTAAACTTTGTTGGCAATATTCTTTGGGACCCAAAAATATTGTATTATGTGATGGACATCATTTTTATTACGGATTTTTTGTCAGCTAGCTACCAAATCATGACTTTTTTGACTATAAAAGGGAAGGCAATTAGTTCATTTTAGACACACCAACAAGACTTGTCTTCAATTCTTGTTTCTTCCTTTCCTCCTTTATTAAGAGTATTTTGTATGAGAGTTAGTATTGGGAAGCACTTGTGTGAACCCTTTCTTTGGAGTGATCTTGTGAGGTTATTCTCTTAGGGTATTTTGAATTAATTAGAGTGTTTACTCTAATTTTGTACTCTCTTTTGTACTCTTATTGTTATAGTAAATTGCTCCTCTCCACTTGTGGACGTAGGTCACTTTGACCGAACCACGTTAAATTTGTGTCTTCTTTATCTACTTTAATTGTCGTTGTTATCAACTTCCATTGTCTTTGTTATTGCCATTATACCGTTGTTTGGCTATATTCCGCACTACTCGGGTTCCCGATCCTAACAAATTGGTATCAGAGCCGGATCTAACCGGGTTAGTTTCAATAGCCAAAATGACTCTAACAAAGACCTATGTTGAGAAATTTGACCAAAGTGCAAACTTCGTAATGTGGCAATTAAAGATAGAAGCTATCCTAATTCAAGATGGCTTAGACTTGGCGTTGCAAGAAAAGTAAAAGAAGCCGGATAAAATAACGAATGAGGAGTTTGCCGTCATAGACAAAAGGGCAAAAGCAGGTATCATTTTAAATCTCTCAAATGAGGTTTTACGTGAAGTTTCTGTAGAAACCACAACCAAAGGCATGTGGAAAAAATTAAAAACCTTATATATGAAGAAGACGGTAGAAAATAGACTTTACCTGAAGCAAAAGCTTTATACAATTCGTATGGGTAAAGGTACCTCTATTCTCTCTCATCTTGACATCTTTGATTCCATTCTTATGGATTTGAGTAATATAGATGCTGAAATTAAAGATGAGGATCAAGCCGTGCTACTGCTTTGTTCTCTACCCCCATCTTTTAAGAATATAAGAGATACTATACTTTATGCAAAGGATAATATCTCTTATAAGGATATTAAATCTATTTTAAAATTAAAGGAACAGATAGATAATGATATTACTGGGGAAGCTAGTGGAACTCAAGCGGAAGTTGGCTTGTTTGTTAGGGGCAAATCCGACTCCATATCCAGATACAATAATCTACAGTGTCGCTATTGTCATAAGAAAGGTTACATTATCTCCGAATGCTATAAGCTGAAAAATAAAGAAAAGCATAAGGAAAGAAAAATCGAGCACAAAAATACTGACACTGCCGAAGCTAGTGTAGCAACTGATGAGATTGAGGGAACTATATTTTTAGCAATTGAAACTAGTTTCAGATTAGACAATGAGTGGATTTTAGATTCCGGTTGTTTATATCATATGTGTCCTAGAAGGGACTTGTTTTCTACATATGATTTAGTTGCAGGTGGAGTTGTCCAATTGGGTAACAATGTTACTTGTAACGTTATTGGCAAAGGTACAATTCGGGTTAGAATGCACGATGATGTGGTGAGAACTCTCACCGATGTTAGATATGTTCCTGAGTTGAAGAAAAATTTCATATCTCTAGGCACTTTAGAATCCCTTGGGTGCAAATTCACTGGTGAAGGTGGAGTTCTGAAAATTTTTCAAGGTGCTCGTTTGATCATGAAAGCACACAGATCTAGTTCGTTGTATACTTTATTGGGACCCACTGTTATAGGCCCTACTACAGTTTCAGTATCAGACAATTTGTCTGATTTTGATGGCATTAAATTTTGACATATGCCCATTGGGGCTTTTACGGAGAAGGTGGAGCAAATTTACTATATCATCCAAAATTAGGCCAAGGTGGAGATTTGTAATATGGCCATTATTTTGTCAAATGGAGTCCATCTCACATAAGCATAAGCATCTTTGTAAAGTGTAGACTTTGTTGGCAATATTCTTTGGGACCCAAAAATATTGCATTGTGTGTTGGACATCATTTGTACAAGTTGTATCTCTTCTTTTACACCTAAGAGGTCAAGATTTTTTTGCCTATAAAAGGGAAGGCCATTAGTTCATTTTAGATACACCAACAAGACTTGTCTTTAATTCTTGTTTCTTCCTTTCTTTTTTTATTAAGAGTGTTTTGTATGAGAGTTAGTATTGGGAAGCACTTGTGTGAACCCTTTCTTTGGAGTGATCTTGTGAGGTTATTCTCTTAGGGTATTTGGGATTAATTAGAGTGTTTACTCTAACTTTGTACTCTCTTTTGTCCTCTTATTGTTATAGTAAATTGCTCCTCTCCACTTGTGGACGTAGGTCACTTTGACCGAACCATGTTAAATTTGTGTCTTCTTTATCTACTTTAATTGTCGTTGTTATCAACTTCCATTGTCTTTGTTATTGCCATTATACCGTTATTTGGCTATATTACGCACTACCCGGGTTCCCGATCCTAACATTTTGTAGTATTATTTTATTTTCTAATAGCTTAGAAATCAACATTGTAATAGAGCAGGAAGAAGTTCTTGGTTCAAATAAATATTTTGGTGAAAATTTCGCCTCGTGTGTTATACAACTCAGCAACTACGCACAAGCAACACTCATACGTGTATATGTGTGTCTATATATTATTTATACACACTTATTCTGTGAAATACCAATACTACAAAGCAAGAAAGAGTTAAAGAGCAACCCCAACGTATATAATTCCATTATTCCTTTCTTTCCAAACTCTCATCCATATTCTTATTGATATTTTTCATCTTCTTTCTCAGTTCATTTTATTCAAAAACTTTATGGCTTCTTACAACAGCATTCACCAAGAGGGTATGCGCTTTTTCTTTTCTTTTTTCTTCTTTTTTAGTTTTTGTGATTGAGAATTTTAAAGAGTTACACATAATTCGTGTAATTTTTTGGCATGCAGGAATTGAGAAGAAAGAGCCAACTCCTCTGGAAAAGCATGTTATGTTCTTTGATATCAACAAGGATGGAACTATTTACCCTTGGGAAACTTATCAAGGTTTTAATTTCTATCTAAATATTTTCATTTCATTTTTTCTTTAGCATAGTTTGGGGGAGTATGAAACTACAAAGCAATTGTGGCCAAGCGATCAATTAATTCTAATTCGTCATATTATGAGTTGAATTGTGATCTTTGTCTAGTCCTTGGAAAATATCTTTTTGTTCGTTTGTCGTTTTTCTTTCTGTTACAAAATAATTTCCATATTATTCAGTATTACTTTTCTACTTCATTTTATGTACCATCTTTTTTTTTTCTTCTGAAAACAATCTTCTCTCTGATTTTTACCAGGTTTTCGGAAAATTGGAAGTGGTATTTTCCTCTCCATTTTCGCCTCCATTTTTATTAATGCTGGCCTCAGTCGCAAAACTCGACCTGTAATTCTCTCCATCTCTTTCTCTATATATGATTCTTTTGAGTTTCATAATTTCCTACACTTGATTATGATGTGGTTATAATTGGAAAACAAATTTAAAGTTTTAGTACCAAACCAAAATTGTTTAGAATTTGATATTTGCAAGTTTATTTAGGATTTTTAGTCAAATAATTAATATAAGAAATGTTTTTCTGTTCGTAGTTAAAATAGATTTCATACTATTATAAATAGGATTGTTAGCTTATTTTAAGTGTGGAGGTATGTGTGAAGAACTTGTAGAGAAGTGTAGAAAATCATAGAGATTATCAAGAGATTTATTATTTGTTTTCCTTCATATATTAATAAGTTGTTTGATCTAGATCTCATTTTGAAGATCGTAAGAGAAATAAAACAGAATTACACTGAAAGACTATGGTAGGTATATTCATACTACTTAATATGACATAGAAGAACTAAACTGAAAAAAATAAATGAGAAAATTTCCCTTTGTTTCCCTAACTTGAAGAGAAGTTATGTATGAATGAGTAGGTAACAAGAGTTAATTAGAATGTTCAACGGTGGAAAGCGATTAAAATATTGTCCAATCTATTTATTCACGAATTGTTCGTCCATGAAGCTAATTACTTTATTTATTTAAGATTCTATTGGTAAAGTTTCATATCAGATAATAAGCCTGTGGCCCTGATCAGAAGTATATTTCCACCTTTATTCTCTTATTTGTGCATGACTATCGATAATTATTATTTATTGGGTATGAAGCCGTATTAGTTAGGAAGCACTTTACTCTTAATGTGAGGACTTTCCGGCGCGAATTCGGATTTAATTAGATTCCAATGCGAATACCGAACAACCGAATGAAAAACAAAAATAGGAGAACTATTATTTACGTATTAATTTGTAGATGCAAGGGTTGTGAGAAGTACCCTTGCCTGTCGGAGGAGGGAAGAAAAATGACACTAATAGGAGAATAGAATTAATTAATAACAACCCCATAAATTTGGGACTCGTCATAATTTAGTTGTGGCACTAATAATTTATGCTAAATTTAGAAGATATATTTGTGTATTCTGCTAAAATATTATCCACATATGACGACGGATCCTTCCTTTCTGGAGAAACAAAAAAGAAGGAAAAAAGGAAAATAAACATTTCACTGTAGGATAACAAATGCACTTTACACTTTACAGTTACTCCATTATTTAAGAGAGTTAAACTACTCTATATTGACATCGAAAAAAATATTTACATTATTAGTAATCTGGAAAATAACACAAACAACAAGTTAAAGTATTGATAGCGAAAAATTTATATTTAGGCAGAAGCTTTTATAGAAGTGGTTTGGCTGGCTGGAAATGGACCCTAATATTACCAAAAGTGGAGCAATAAGATAGCTTTTATATTCTAATATGCACGTGATTTTGGAAAGTGCCAAATATGGAGCAAGCTGGCAGATGCCCATCTTAATTCCTTTCACTTCATGAATTGGATTTCATATTCTTGCTAATTGCTTTATCCCTAATTAAGTAATTAAGGTGCACAATCAAGCCATCGTGTTCACATGCAAATTAAATAAACCAAACATTACCTGTTGCATGGTGTGTTTAATGACGTTTTAAAGTTATTCTTTTCCAATTTTGTTGTGCTTTCTAATTCTAATATTTTTAGGAAAAGATTCTCATAGTTTTGGCACCTTTTAGAGAATTGAGTACGTTATAGGCGCTATTCATATGAAGTTACATGTAATTGAATTTAAATAAAAATAATTTATAGTATGTTGGGCCAAGCTTCTCCAATTTTGGCCAAGTTTCTAGGAAGGTAAAAAAAAAAAACGTACTTCTAAATAGAAACAGAAGCAATTTTTGAGAAGAAAAAAAAAATAGCTTCTTCCCAAATATTTTTTTGAAAAATGCTTTTGAGAAAAAATACATTTAGAAGCATTTTCTAAAAGTTTGGCAAAATACTAATTACTACTCGAAAGTACTTTCCAAATTGGTTAGCGAAATATAAATTATTTTTCACCAAAAATACTTTTTAAAATAAGCTGCCAATAATTTATTAGACTGTCCATGTGTGAAAGACACGAGTTAGAGTCAGCTCATAACAACCGGAATATAGCAAAAAAGAATCTCTTATTTTGACTAGTATTTTGTTATTTATATTTCAAAATGATTGTCTTAGTTTGACTTGGCACAAGCTTTAATAAAAAAGGGAAGACTTTTGAAATATGTAGTCTTAAATAAGCTATAACATTTGTGTGGATGTAAAACTTTTGAAATTTGTGGTTTGAAACCTGCCATAGCATTTGTATGACTATAAATACTTCTTATTAAGAAAAAATTGAAAGATGTCAATCATTTTGAAACAGACTAATAAAAAAATAATGTCAATCTTTTTGAAACAAGAGAGAGTATTAAACAAACCCCTCTTTCTTTTATTGATCTAATTTCATTAAAGATCAATGAACTATCAGAAATGATAGAGCTATAATCATAAGTGATACAACTTCAATTCACAAATTAATCAAGTTTATTCAAGATTTAGACATGCGAGGACGTACCAATTAGTCAATATCGGTCATATATATATTTAGTTAGTCAACGTCTTTGGTACTTAACTACACACTATAAATTCATGAATAATATATAGTTTTGCTCGAGGAAAAATGATGGAGGGAAGAAACTGATAACTATTACGAATGCACAGGGGAAATGGCCTTCTTTACTGTTTCCTATTGAAGTGAAGAACATCAAATTAGCAAAGCATGGCAGTGATAGTGGCGTCTATGACACTGAAGGAAGGTACGCATCTCGTGCCTCTCTTTATCCCACTAGCTAGAATCTCTCCCTCCCTCTCGACCGAGTTAGATTTTGAAGTTTATTAGTTTGAAATTCCAGTTTTTTTAAGTTACGGATCGGAGTTCTAAATACATATTAAACGAATTTCTTAATACAAATGCAAATTTCAGTTCAAAATTACTGAGTTTCGCCGAACTCGTACCTTAAACGCTAGCTTCGCTCCTGCAGTCCCCCTAACTTATTGTTAAGAGAGCTAAGTTTCATCTCAGACGTGTGAAAAGTAGTTACATGTTGGTGTCACTTAAAAACTAATGTGATAAGTGTTTATTCAACGTATGAATTGATAAATATGAAAAATTATGAAGTATCTGTATTAATTTGGACGAGCACAAATAAAGTCATTGCATAGTCAGTGAATAAAACTTCAGTCTCTTATTGTTGATGCTTACCAAGGGTTCTATACTGCTTATAAAGTATATTTTAGGCTGAATACATATGTAGCCCCTTAAACTTGTCCAATTTTTTCATTTAGACACCTTAACTAAGAGTTGTTGCATCTTGTTTTGCAGTTAGATGTTTAATAGGACACACTGCTTTAATTTGAGTTCAGGTGTTCAATATATAGGAACAGTTTGGGTGTCTAATGAAAAAAAATGGACAAGTTTAATATGTATTCAGCCTATATTTTAGCATACTTGAACAGTGAAACTCAATTTCTGCCTTGCCAATTGCCATTTTGAAGGTTTGTTCCCGAAAAATTCGAAGAGATATTCAGGAAACATGCACGTTCAAATGGAAACGCCTTGACAGCCCAAGAACTGGATGAAATGCTCAAGGCAAATGAGCAACCAAAGGACTCTAAGGGACGGTAATATAAATTTCTTATTGTCAACTTGGATTTTACCCATCAGTAAATTATTAACATGTAATTAGTATAATCTGTATTTTAGGTTATTAATTAGTTTCATTTATTATGAGCAGAGTTAGTTACCTGTATTGTTATACTTTAGATGATTTATTAACATGTAAAAATTTCTTTTACATCGTGGCGTAAAACTCCATTTTTATGGCCTCTTGAGAAAAGTAATAATATAATAAACTGGATTATGCAGTATTGCTGCTTTATCAGAGTGGAAAATCCTTTATTTCCTTTGCAAAGACAAACATGGATTGTTGGGAAAAGAAAAGGTTAGAGGTGTTTATGATGGTAGCCTATTTGAACAGATGGCAAAGGAGCACCAATCCAAGAATTGCAAGTGTAATTATCAATCTTCATCTCCTAATCAAATTTAATTCCTCATTATTTGTCAAATATGTTTTGCATGCAATTGATTTCTCCAGTAACTTGAACAGGAAAAAAATCAGAGCTATATGAAAACTGGAAGGCTCTTGCAAATGGTCTGCTGCAGTTGTGCCTTTGTGTGTAACAACAATGTACAAATACGTAAAGTTGAATCTGGTGGACTTTCATAGTATTTGTAATTGTGGAATATTCTCTGAACTGTGTGGATCGGAAGTGACACTTTAATTGTTTGTTCTTTTCTCTTATTCTTGTTATCAATATGAAATGCCTACATTTTGCGTGCATGAAATGACCATGGTACTCATAGTGTTTTAAAAGGCGTGGGCGTAAGACAAACATTTTATATATGTCTCAGCGAGGTGTAAGCCCTGAGGCATGGGGCGTAAGCCCCACACGTATTTAATTTTTAATATTTCATGAATTACAGTAAATATTTCTAAGTATGTAAAATTACATAAAAATAAAAGAAAACTATAAATAAGTAAAAAAATATATATAAATGTGCTACATCTCCATAAAATATTAGTCAAAATAATCATCTCTCCGCTACTTACAAGCACAAATAACTTGAATTGAATAAAATAAAATTTTTTACATGGAGGAACAAAAACGATAACCTACAATTTTAACTTTGAACTTACTGCTATGGAGGAGAATGAAGTTTTCTTTGTATTTGCAAAAAAATTAACTATTCGTTACTTTTGAAAGATAGTAGCAGACTTGCGAACAAGATAAAGAATTGGAAAAGTCCATAAATTAGAGATTCTAGCAATAAAATAAAAGGTCTTGACTTTAAAATATTATATTAAACTTTAAAGACTTCCCGTGCTTTTTTAAAGACTTTTGGGTAATTACATGTTGATTTTTGAGAATTTGGGTATTATATTAAGGACTTATTCAGAAATTTTATTTTAATTTGAAAAAGTCTCTTGGGCTTACACCTCACCACAAAAATGCACCTCAACGCCCGGGCGCTGGGTGTACGCCTCTTGAGACTTCCTCCCCTCAAAATTGCCAAAATTGCCTCGGGAAATTTTTAGTGCACCTGACCCCAGGGCTCGATCGCCTCGGGGCTTGCCCGAAAAACGCCTTTTAAAACACTGCTCATGAAGAGGCGGATTCGAAATTTTTAATTCACTACAAGAAATTGAGGATACGCCGACATTTATTTAGTGACTATTGAAATAAATGTCGGGAAAAAAAAGATGTTTTTGACATTTATGACAAAATGTCGTAAAAACTACGACATTTGATATAAATTGTCATAGAAACAATGACATTTGATACTAAATGTCGTAAAAAAATGACATTTGATACGAAATGTCGTCGGAACAATGACATTTTTGAAGAAATGTCGTAAAAAGTACGACATTTGCTATAAAATATTGTAAAAACTAGACATTTGATACAAAATGTCGTAAAAAAAGATGACATTTGGTACAAAATGTCATAAAAACGACATTTGATGCAAAATTTGGTAAAAATACGATACTTATATCAAATGTTGTAAAAATATTTTGATACAACTGACAAAAAATATGACCATACTTTAAATGTCATATTATTTGTCGGTAGTTACGAACATTTACATCTACTATTGAAAATTTCTCTAATTTTTCGAATTTTAAATCATTCTTTGTCTTAAAAAAATCATCCTTTATATTTAATATTTAATTAGTGATAATTACCTATAACATAGATGATTTCTCTCTCCCTCCGGGGTAGGGGTAAGGTCTGCGTACACTATACCCTCCCCAGACCCTACTTGTGGGATCATACTGGGTTGTATTTTGTTGTTGTTGTTGTTGTTGTTGTTGTTGTATAAACAATTTCTCTTATTGTTGATTAATATTTTAAAAGGTTAATTCGTATAGGACTAGCTCCTGGGCTAAGCATTTCACTACTAGAAATTTGCTAAAAACCGACTAAAGTTAGTCGGTAATGGCCAATTACCGACCAAAACGCGACCATTACGGTGTGGACGGTGTTTTGATGGTCGGAATGGCTTACCGACCAAAGTTGGTCGGTAGCTTAAAACGACTATCTGACTAGTTTAATTACTTACCGATCAACTTTGGTCGGAAACATATTTTATTAATTTAATTTTACCGACCAAAGTTGGCCGGTTGAACTAAATTATATTTTTTTTATTAATTATTAAAAAAAAAAAACCGACCAAAGTTGGTCGGTTTAACTAAATTATGTTTTTTTTTATTAATTATTAAAATTAAAAAAAACCGACCAACTTTGGTCGGTAATTGAAAATATATATATTTTTAAAATAATTAAAATTAAACATTACCGACCAACTATGGTCGGTAATCTCTACCGACCAAAGTTGGTCGGTAATGTTGAATTTTGGGAATTCAATGTTCATTAACCGACCAACTTTGGTCGGTATTTTGGAATAATTTATTTTTTTATTAAAAATCGATCAACTTTGGTCGGTTTTTCTGGGTCTAATTTTGGCATAAAATGCCTGTTTTGGCAGCTACACCACCTGCCAGCATACCAATATACTTAATAACAACAACAACATAACAACAACAACAACAACAACAAAAACAACCAAAACATTCAATAAATACTTTAAAACTAACAAATTAAAGTTCAATTGAACATAATAATCCAAAACCAAGTTAAAACTAATTACAACTAGTTCAAAACTGGTTCTATTTGTCTAGTTCAAAGTATATAAAAGTCAAGGGGTGTTTTCTACAACATCATCATCACCGTCTGATGAACTTTCATTTACAAGACGATATAGAGAACGGTCTTGTGGAGGACGGGAAGCACGATCACGGGGAGGACGGGAGGAACGATCACGAGCAGGACGGGAGGAACGATCACGTGGAGGTCGACCCTCTGGAGATGACTCACAAGATCGGGGCAACGGAAAAGCTCCATTAGATAGGAGAGTTCTGATCTGAGCTTGCATGCCAAGGAATTGAGCATCTCTAAGCCTTTCTCTTTCCTTGGCCGCTTCTAGCTCTGATGTGAGCTTTGTCACTGTCTCTCGTATAGCGGAGAGGCTCTCCCTATTAAGTTGCTCGCCTTGCGAGGAAGTCCCTATTCCTCGCATTCCACACTTATAGTGATGGAAGGTTTTAGTAGGAAGCCCGTATACCTTCCCCCATTTTGGACCGCCAACAGATTCCAACCATATTCTTTTAGCATCCTCGTCCGAAGGTTGGGTTGGCTCACCCGATTCACCAGCTGGATGACTACGGATGAATTCCTCCATGTTACTTTGGTAGCGACCCTATATTATTTTAAATTAAATCAGTATTTTAAAATTTTTATAAAAGTAAATTATAATACTTAAAGAAAATTGAAAGCTTACATATGCAGTCGAGACCCGGTCCTCGACCCACCTATCTTGATCCCCCTCTTTCTTCTTCTTCACAATATGTGTCTCCTTGAATAGCTCATCATGACACATTGGACGCCCATACTTCTTTTCCTGAAAACAAATTAATTTAGTTAATAAACAGATTATATATACTTAGAAAAGTAAAATAATTTAAGCAATTATGTACCAATTTTTTTTTATTGTCCCTACGCTGATCGCACCTCCAGTGTGCACGGAGCCTCCCTTCTCGGATGCGTGAGCTTTCTTTCCTTTTTCGCTCCTCTCTATGAACTCTGCGGTAAGCCATTGCCTTTGCAAATCATTACACAAATTCTCAAGTAACCAGCCAGGCCTCTTGTTCTTCTTTCTAGCATCCGAGAAAGTATCCGCCAATCTCTTGCGAGCTTTATGATAAAAATTTGTAGCCACTTCCGCACTATAGCGGTCTTCCCATATACACTTGCTCTGTATTTCAAAAGTTAAATATTATATGGAAACATCATAAATATAAATTATTAAACTGTTTAAAAGAACATTTATACCTTAAATTGATTGAAAATTTTCTCCTTCAGTGAGAATGGGGAATCAGTCCAAGTCGCATAAGGACCATCATAAAGCTTTCTGATGACATTGGTGATTATCCTCATAGTCTTATTACCCGACCTGAACCTGCAATTTAACAATAAAAATACATTAATATCTTAGTAAAAATGTTACAAATCAATAGACGCAAAAATAATGAATAACACTTACCCATCACCCTCAGGGACTATGATGATCCTGCCATATCGATCATAATGCACTACCTCGTCATCACCATCCGAAGCATGTGTATCAGAGGCATGTGAAGATGGTGTAGGCGGGTCAGAGCTACTGCCTCGCAGGCGAAGGCCTGCAATAGATGGAGTCGATGATGAAGATGGTTGTGATCCCTGTGACTGCGATATAGCTGGATGCGACCCAAGTGGATGTGATACAGATGGCTGTGACCCGAGTGGTTGTGATATGGATGGATGCGATCCATGTGGCTATGATGTGTAGGGATGTGATCCATGTGGATGTGATGCAGATGGCTGTGAGGCAGCTGGACTGTATGTCGGACGTATAGTCCTATGGCCCTGTGATGGAAGACTTAATGTCTAAATGAAGGTGTACGGCTCGTGATGCTGTGGCAGCTCAGTATAGCCGTGTGGTGGAGGATAAGATATAGGCATCTCTGAAAAGGGTGGATAAGAGAAAGTATTATTTTCTACCCTCCTCTTTCCCTTCCTACCCTTTTCTCGACCCCGAACCCTAAGAGTTCGATTCACAAGAACAAATTAATTTATTCTACAATTATAAATTAATTATCTTTTTTAGTTAATTCAAGATAATTATTTTTTTCTAATTACACCAATTTATATCCTAAAAGTTCAATTCATATCCAAAAGGTCCAATTCATATCTTAAAAGTTCAATTCATATCCTAAAAGTTCAATTCACAAGAACAAATCCTAAAAACTAAAATTTCAATTTATATCCTACGAGTTTAAACATAAACTAACTAAACTAAAGAAATTCAACCCATACCCTAAAAGTTCGATTCACAAGAACAAATCGTAAACCCTAGATTCTAACTAAACTATTCATGACAATACAAAGTTAATAATTCAATTCTAACTAAACTATTCAAGACAATACAAACTCAAAATTGAAACACTCATCAATTAAAACTAATTCATAACTAATTGACTAATTAACAAAACTAATTAAAACAAGACCTAAACCCTAATCCTCAATAAAATAGAATGTTCAAATAATTGAAACACTAACCAATTGAAACTAATTCATAACTAATTAACAAAACCTAGAAATAATAAATAAATGGGTTGTAATTCAAACCTAAAATTTTTAGGAGATGGAGAAGGAGAGGGGCGGCAGTGGCAGTGGCAACGGCGACGGCGAGGGCTGGGCGGTGGCAACGCGGGGTGGGGAATGGAATTTATGTGAGGGAAATAGAGAAGGAGAGGGGAAGATTTTGAGTGAGAGAAATAGAGAAGAGAGGGGAAAATAAGAGAGAAATGGGGGTTTCCCCCGTTTTTCAATTCTCTGATTTCAGAATTACCGACCAAAGTTGGTCGGTAATTTTGGTCGGTACATTAAGTGTTGACTTGGTCGGTTTAAAAAAAAAATTAAATTTTTTTTTTTTGTATTTTTTTCTTAAAATATTATAAACTATAAAAAATATTATAAACTACAAGCATTTATTTTATTTAACTATGCAATTATTATAAATAATTATAAACTATAAGCATAATCTTTATAAATAATTATATTAACTATTTAATTTTAATAAATTATAATAGCATCTATCTAAGTAAATTTTCTAAATTATAATTACGTATGTGAGTAATTTCTCACACACACACATACACTATATTGTAATTGATGCTAATAACTTCTTTTTTCATTCGTTCATCACTAATAATGCATGATATAGATTAATCGATATATAGGTCGAGACGTTTTTATGAATCATCGATTAATATTCATCGATACATCTTAGTAAGTTATAAGTCGATGAATCAATTTACAAATAGATATATTTGATGATAAAGTAAAGATACTAATTAGTATCTTCCCAAGTCTATCCCTAAAAGAACCCGACCCTGTGGTCCTAGCGATATATATATATATACACACACAAACACACTTCACTGTAATACTTTAACTATATATATAGCTTGTTATAGTATATGTTAGTGTGTATATATATAGCTTGTTAAAGTTTGACCATGTTTGACCTATTAATTTAACTCGTTTACTTAATACTAATAGCTTCTTTCGTTTATTTAATTTGTGATCCATATATATATATATATATATATATATATATATATATATATATATGTCAAAGATATTTAGTATTAATTCTTTTATTTTTCATTCATTCATCACTAATAATGCATGGCATAGCTAGATTAATCGATATAGGTCGAGACGTTTTGTTTTTACTATTAGTCGATATAGGTCAAACGTTTTGTTTTTAATATTCATCGATGCATCTAAGTAAGTTATAAGTCGATGAATCAATTTACAAATAGCATGTTATATATAGTATATGTTAGTGTATTCATTATTTGTATTACAAAAGTGTTAACGAATTATATTTATATTATTTAGATAGTAAATATAAAAGTAATTCGAAAGTTTGACCAATGTTGACGTAATAACCGACCAACTTTGGTCGGTTATTTTGCAGAAAATAACAATTACCGACCAAAGTTGGTCGGTAAATGCTTCCCCTACATTAACCGACCAACGTTGGTCGGTAATTTTAAATATAAATTCTTAAATATTATAAAACATTTTAAATAATAAAATAATTATTAAAATTTTAAAAATTGGATCCAGATTACCGACCAACGTTGGTCGGTAATCCAAAATTTTTTTGTCTGACCAGCTGGGTCAATTCGTTGACCAATTTACCGACCAACGTTGGTCGGTATTTAGTTTTAAAAAAAATGTAATTTTTTTTCCCCAGTTTCCATCCAACTTGGACGGTTTTTGATCGCGTTTTTTGACCGACCAACGTTGGTCGGAAATATTTGGTCGGTTTTTAGCAGATTTTTAGTAGTGTTTGCAACGGCTCAAGTGTATGACTTAATTTGTGAAGCTTATATCCCAAACATATGGTTATGCGCCCTAAACACACCGATCGCTCAACGTTCGAGGCTCACTCAACAATTACTAGGTATATCATATGTTAAAATTTCTAATTAATAGTGTTGACCCTCAAAATACATTAACAATTGAATGATCTTAACTCAAATAACGAGTCATAGTATTTCATATTTACTAAGTGAGAATATCGTGAGGGTGAATATCATTTGAACATTTTTTCTGAATATATATATAGCCGAACTTTATATCTTCACTCGCTATAATTGATTTTTTTTCTTAGTTTTTTTATCTTCCAAAATTATTATGAGACTTTTATTATTTTACTATTTAAAAGTAATTTTATATTTATTTATGAAGGAGTAATATTTTGAATTATAATATTTATAAAGTTTATTGATTATTTACTTTTAGGAAGGTAACTAAATTTGTAGTTTGATAATAATATATAACTTTTAGCATTTTAGGGAAGTAATAAAATGTGTTTTTTGATAATAATTTTAACACTATTGCATTATTTACACTGGTAAAACTGTTAAATATTTTGGTTTTTTATGAGTTTGCTTAATCCTTTGATTTTTTTAAAACTTTTAATGTACTTTCTATCTTTTTATTTTCTTTTCGATTTCTTAAACTAAAAATATAAAGGTTCACGAAGCTTACACCTCACCCGATATTAAATAAAATTTCCATGTCGTATCACGTTAAAATATTATGCCTATTTAAAACTTTTTATTAAAATATCAATGTTTAGTAAAAATATATATATTATTATTACTACTACTTACTAGATGTTGGATTTATTTAAAGATTGAAATATTTAAAATAAAACAAAAATATTGATAGAACCAAGGAACCCACCATTGACCACAATTTAAAACACAAGTGAAATTAGCCGTACTCCAAGCCTTTGAAGTCCTCAGTACCTATCCGCTCCTTTCTCAATCTAAATCTCGAATCGGGTTTGGCAAAAAATCTCAAATTGGGTTTGGCTAGAATTTCTACAAGGAGCTATGTATGGAGAGTATTGGAGATTTAGAAGGAAAAGATTTTGGCGGTAAGAATTTTGCTTCCCTCCTCCCAATTCTAAAAAATACAGTTTCCTTCCTTAGTTAGAATTCTTCAAAAAACCTAATATTTTACATTTGGTTGTACTATAATGATACTTGGAGAAGAAAAAAGTTTTATCACCGAATTTTTTGCTGCTGAGATTTCACAAAACTTATTTTCTACAAAGTCAAGGTACCAGTTTAGTTGATAATTTTTTTTTTCTTAGTTGTTTGGATTTGGGTTAACAGATTTCTTTCTTTTTCTTAATTTTTCAGATTTGGGTTAAACATTTTCTTTCTTTTTCTTAGTTGTTCGGATTTTTTTTGAAGAATGTTAATTTCTTTAACCTGATAAAGGAAGAGGGACGTAGGTTGTTTGGCCAACATAGAAATAGGATATTGATTTAAATATAAAAGAACAGATAAATAATAACGAACACAATAGACTTAGATTTTTATAGGCAACTCTAACTTATTTGGGGATGAGACATAGTTTGACGAATTGATGATAGATGGAAGAAAGTTCATTTTTTTGGGGCAGTTCTTTAATTTGTTTTGCTTTATTCATATCTCTAATATGAGATTTTTGTGTTCTAAAAATACTTAGTAGGTTTCTTCTTTCCTAGTTGTTTAGAAGTTTGCTTGCAAAGTGTTTGTAATACTTAAACTTTATGTATCGAAATAATGGTACTATTTGAAAAGATTGGATTAGTATGATGTCATTTACTAGTTCAATCTAAAATAGAGCTAAATCAAGTTCAATCAAACATCAATTTGATACTTGTTTTTTAAAAGTTATATTTACTCAAGATGTCAATTATGGTATTCTATAGTTTGATTTTGCTTAGTCATGATAAAATATTATATATTGTGGCAATAAAGTGAACTAGTTTGTAAGATTCATTTTTGAAAAAAACTAAAGAAACTAGATATGTTTTTTTTTCCATGCCTTGAATGAACACATTTGTATATTCATTAGTAAAGTGTATAAATTAAAATAAATATTTGTATTCTGCGATATACTCTTTGTAGTTTCTATCTATAATTAATCTCTTTTAGTTGTTTTTTGGCTATATATATAGATTATTATTAATGGATAAGAGTTGGATAAACATATCGAATAGGAATGATCCTTATATGAGAATGGAGCCAAAAAGTTTCATTATTTTGCCTCATTAGATAGGCCTAATGCATCTGAAATCTTGTGTCCATGTCGGAAGTGCCGTAATATGAAATTTATCCCAAAAGAGTTAATTGTTGAACATATTGTGGTTGATGCATTTCTACCTAGTTACGTTAATTGGATTTTTCATGGTGAGACATCATCTTCATCAATGTCTGTGGATAGATAAGATAGAGGTGATGAGATACAAGACTTGGTGCATGATGCTTTTGGAGTTCCTCCTACTAGTGACTTTATTAATACGGACACTCGTGGTGATAGTTTTGGTGGGTTAAATCAACATAATGTGGGATTTGATAAGAAAACAAAGAAGTTTTTTAACTTATTGAAGGAAGAAAAGCGTGAATTATATCCCGGAAGCAAATATTCACTTCTTTCTTTTCTTGTTCGTCTATTACATTTAAAGTGTCTCAATGGGTGGAGTAACAATTCATTTTCCATCCTGTTAGAGTTGTTAAAAGATGTGTTTCCTAAAGGTAAAATGTTACCTAAGTCCTTTAATGATGCAAAAAAAATTATTAAAGATTTAGGACTCGAATACAAAAAATTACATGCGTGTCCAAATGATTGTATGATCTATTGGAGTGAGACAAAAGATCGAACTGATTGTAAGTTTTGCAAAACTCCAAGATACAAACAATTTGTAGGTGAATCTGGTAGTTTGGAAACCTCAAAAATTCCAGCAAAGGTGTTTAGATACTTTCCATTGATACCGAGGCTTCAAAGATTATTTATGTCATCTAAAACATTTACTGATGTGAGATGGCATGCAGAAGGTCGCACTAAAGACGAGGTAATGCGGCATCCTGCTGATAGTATTGCTTGGAGAAAATTTGATGAATCGCGTCAAGATTTTTCTCAAGATCCTCGAAATGTTAGACCTGGATTGGCTTCAGATGGATTTAATCCATTCAAGTCTATGTCTATCTCACATAGCACATGGCCAGTTGTCTTGGTTCCATATAACTTGCCACCATGGTTGTGCATGAAGCAACCATACATGATATTATCAATGATTATTGATGACCCTCATGGACCGGGCAATGATATTGATGTCTATCTACGACCGTTAATTGATGAGTTAAAAGAATTGTGGGTTGGTGTTGACACTTATGATGCATCAAAGAATCATATGTTCCAAATGCGTGCTTCATTACTTTAGACAGTCAGTGATTTTCCAGCACTAGGTAACTTATCAGGATATGGTGTGAAAACCAGATATGCTTGTCCATGTTGTCTGACCAAGACTAAATTTCTGAGATTGAAATATGGGCGAAAATATTGTTTCATGTCGCACATGCGATGGTTACCCCATGGGCACAAGTTTCAAAAAGATAAAGTTTTGTTTGATGGTTTTAAGGAGTTAGAGGCAGCACCTAAATGTTTGTCAGGTATTGAAGTTCTTAAGCAATTGAAAGGTATTAAAAATAAATTCGGAAAATGTCCATCGACCAAATCCCAGAAAAGAAAATGGAAGAATTCTGATCATGTTGATGATGCCATGTTGCAATATTTATGGAAGAAAAAGAGCATATTTTTTTAGTTAGACTACTGGAAAGATAATATGATTCGTCATAATCTTGACACAATGCATATTAAAAAGAATGTATTTGACAATATATTTTGGACATTACTAAATGTTGACCGGAAAGGAAAAGACAATCTGAATTCTCGTTTGGATTTACAAGAGATGGGGATTCGAAAGGCGTTGCACCCTAAAAAAAGAGCTAATGGCAAATACTATCTACCTCCGGCATGTTTCACCTTGAGCAATGCACAAAAAGATATGCTCTTACAAGTTTTAAGAGATGTGAAAGTACCAAATGGATATGCTTCAAATATATCACGTTGTGTTGATCTTAATCAACGCACTGTGCATGGATTGAAGAGTCATGACTGCCATATTTTAATGTAACAACTCCTTCCTATTGCTTTGCGAGGCCTCCTTCCCATGAATGTCCTTAAGCCAATTATCGAATTAAGTAACTTTTTTAGGGGCATTTGTTCAACAGTTATGAATATATGTGAATTAGAAAAGCTCCAAGATCGAGTTGCAATAACTCTTTGTCATCTGGAGAGAATATTTCCTCCATCTTTTTTTGATATCATGGAACATCTAGTCATCCATTTAGCTGAAGAGGCAAAGATTGGTGGACCTCCACAATACCGTTCGATGTGGGCATTTGAAAGGTACCATTTCGTTATTCTTATTTATAGTATTTATGAAGTATTATATTGAACTATAATATTATTTATTATTTTATGTATTTGCTTACTCTTAAAAATTATGTGAGGAGTAGAAGCCATCCAGAAGGTTCAATTGAAGAGGGATATTGGATAGAAGAGTGCATGACATTCTGCTCAAGATATTTACATGATGTGGAGACAAAGTTAAATCGACCTTTAAGAAATTATGGTTTGTATAATGAGATTCCAAATCAAGAGGGTCGTCAGTCAACTAAAATTGACGGGTTTATGCTTGATGACATTACCCATGCCCAAGCACATAGATATGTTTTATTTAATTCTGCTACCATAACTCCATATCGCGAGTAAGTATCAATAATATTCTGCTTTATAATTAATTATTAGGTTATAATATTTATAATTTCTTTATTAAGTTTTTATGTGTTTTACTTTTTGAGTGAGCATATAAAAGAAATCAAGAAGCAAAATCCTCGTCTATCGAGACATGATGTGGATCGGATTCACAATGAAAATTTTCACATATGGTTTAGAAAATATGTAATTGTGAACCATCTAAAATGCTTTTACACACCCACACACACTATATAGAATATCATTTTTTAATTAGTTCTTGCTTATTTATAATTGATAGGTTGAGAAGATACATATGGTAGGTGAGCAAATACCAGAAGAAATTCAAAATCTAGCTATTGGCCCATCAAAGCAAGCAAAAAGGATGAGCGGATACATAAGTAATGGAGTTAGATACCTAACAAAGTCTCGTGATGCAAAGCTAAAAACACAAAATAGTGGAGTTATGGTAAAGGCTGCCACTCAGAGCTATGCAAGCGCAAGAGACAGAAATCCCATATTAGCAGAAGTCACCTTTTATGGAATTCTCACGGACATAATTGAGTTGTATTATACCGCAAACCTCAAGTTTATTCTATTTAGATGTGAATGGGTGGACAATAACAATGGGCTTATTGTGGAAGATGATTACGGATTTACTCTTGTTAATTTTTCTCATCTACTCTAGAAAAGGCAGCACCCATCAAATGAACCTTTGATCTTTGCTTCTCAAGCTCAACATGTGTTTTATGTCCATCATCCAATGGCAAAAGAATGGCAGATTATAGTTGAAATTAAACCAAGAGGTTTTTATAATTTAGGTAAAAACAAACCAGCAAATGAGCATATGGAAGAGCACATGAAATTGTGGCCAGAACAACAGCTGGATGATACTATATTTGAAAATGAAGAGGATATTGAATGGGTTAGAGAAGGTGTGCTGGGAATAGAAATTGACCCACTTACTTTGGAAAGTAATGAGACATATGATGAAGAAGACGACATATCTTAGTTACTTTTATTATTTGTCATTATTTTAGTAAAGATTGTTATTGAACATATATAGATCATCGTGTTGGGGATTTCTTACTATGCGTTTTAGTTGTTTAAATTTCATATGTGCATGTGTCTTTTTGTTTGGCTTGTTAGTTTGATATTATTTTATACTTTTGGATAGTAGAAAATATTTTTCAATTTTGCAGGAACTATAGTATTTGAGCAACTTTATTGTGATGGCAAGAAAAAGATAGAGAAATTCCAGTCAAGAAATGCTTCTGCCTGATTTTTCGGAGCAACAAGAAGAACAAATGGGAGGTGCGGCAATGCCTCAACCACCTCAAAACTGGACACAAAATGAAGGACAAGCTATCTGATCTGGTAAATCAAGAAATTATTCACATGAAATAGAAAATTCCCTAGGTACTTATTCTGCATAATATCTTATCTTTCTTGAATAGTTACTCTTTGTGTATTTGTACACTTTTTCATAAGCAACCTCTTTTTTATATTTGGTTATTGCAGACTCTAGTGCTAGTGAAGAGCAATCTAAGCGACCTAGGGGTCCTACTATGATTCACTTAGGATGGGAAAAAGATGGTGGCATTTTACATGTTGAGTTCAATGATCTTAGCCAAGCTATTGGGCCTGATGCATCTAGATTGAGTTTAAAACTTGGTGTCATAGCACGAAATGGTATTTTAGCTCCCTTAAATCATAAAGATTGGAGGCTTGTGCCTAAACTGTACAAGAATAGATATGGGATCATATTAAGGTGCTTAGAAAAATAAAAAAAATATTATATACTAAGATGCTTATTGATATTATACTTTTATACATGTGTTATATGTTGATATTTGCAGGAAAATACTGATGCTACTGAGGATATGAGACTTATGTTGATGATATCGGTTGGATCTAAATGGAAAGAATGGAAGCATGAAGCAAAAATGATTGGTTATGAGCCATACAACAACGATATCGAGCGCTTAGCTAAATGTCCAGACAAGGTAGAAGAAGACCAGTGGCGTGCATTAGTTCATTATTGGAGCTCTAATGAAGCAAAGGTATTCTCCAAGCATCAAACATCTTCTTCTCTTGCTCTTAGCACATGCTATTAGCGCATTCCGCATGCGGATCCCACTTTTTCCTTTAAATATTATTATGCTTTTCCTCTGTCATTCTTCTTACTTTTTATCTTTTTTCTTTTAAAAATGTTTGGCCATGAATTATCTCTAATATATAAAATTATGTGTAACTTTTCTAGGAAAAAAGTGAGAGGAACAAAGAAAGTCGAAGGAAGTTGAGTATGCCACACACATCAGGAAGAAAAAGTCATTCTCAAATTATAGATAATGTATGCCATGTTTACTATAAGCTTTCTGCAATTTATATATCAATTCTTATTTTCTTGAATATATTTGCAATTCATTTTTTACTATTTAAACAGATGACAAAGAAGAATGGTGTAAAACCAAGTCGTATTGAGGTGTTCAAAGAAACACATACGAGAAAGAATAAACAACCAGTAAATGAGATAGCTGATGAAACTATGGTAAATTCTCATTCTTTATGAATATAAAATTACTTTCTTTCCAAATAAAATTTTATTAACTTTTTATTGTTTTACCTTTTATTTCCAAAAGAAAGAAATGGATGAACTTGCTAAGGTGTATCCTGAGTTAAATGTCCGTGGAAGTGCTCCCAATGATGTGTATGCACAGGTTATGGGACCAGGCACTCATGGAAATGTTCGAACTCTAGGAAAAAGAGCAGCTTCAAGTTTTGTTTATGGCCCTGCATATAAACGATCCCAGGCTGAGCAAAGAGAATTTGATAGAAGGGTTGAGATAGAAGTTAAAAAAACAACCTCCGCCATAAGAATTGAGATGGAAGAAAAATTGTCTTAAGCAAAAGAAGAAATAGAAGCGAAGGAGAAAAAGTTATTTGAAGCAAAAGAAGAAATAAAAGAGATGGGGGGAAAATATTTGAAGCAACAAAGGATATGGAAGCAAAAATAGACGAGAAAGTAAAGTTGGGTATAGGTGCATATCTAGAGTCTTTGGGTATTACTATTGGCTCAAATAGGAAATTATTTGGTAATGAGCAGGTAAAAAATATTGTGCTCTTTAGCAAAAATTTATTGTTTTTACGATAATCTTGTAATTTAGTTTTCTTTTAATTGTAGTAATCTTCCTCTTTTGTGATAGGTTTCTGATAACTCAATGGACGATCACCAATAATCACTATCACCTGTTTTCGTTGTTCACACAAAGAAGGTGAGTTCGTAAGCTCATTTTAACTATATCTTTTTAACTATAAATTACGAATTGATGTTACTATGGGTGTAGCCTTAGTTTATTGCTTTTACTTTCTGTTCGTATCTAATTTCAACTTAAGAAAGTTATGTATATGTTTTTTGGGTATGTACCTCACATGAGTTTCAGGGATAGTTGCATTCCCATTTTAAAGAATCTTGGATTTGTAGCTTGTGCTATTTTGGGAAAATATTAATTATAATCTTTTACGTATCTACATTATATTGGAATTATTGCCTAAGGGTTTAATTGTGCTGGTTGCACTTTAACCAGATTGGCTCCGATAATTTCAAAAGAAGAATGCTTTGTTTAAGCACACATAGTCGGTTTAAGTTATTGGTAAAAACTTTGCAGTGACCGAGTATTTTTCCTTCTCTTGCATATGTGCATTTTATTGAAATTCAAGCTATAATAAATGTGGGTGGTCAGTGATAGTTGCTAAAGTTTGTGGTGCTGTGATGATCATAGAGGCTAGCAGTGGGCCCTAAGCCAGCAGGGGGAAGTCAGAGTGGATTAGTTTTAATAGCCTGGGTTATCATCTTCATTGTTTCTCTCTAGCAAATTCCACATCATTTTTCCCTTTCTTCTCAACTGAATTATCTCTAGCTTATTGACTCGGTGGTCTTTTGTAGGGACATGGGTTTGTCTCCCTCTTTCAAGTAACTTTTATTGATAAGGAGCTTTTCTTTAGGACAATTTCATGTAATCCTGTGACCTAAAGAAGTTAATGCGACAATCAAATCTAAAAGGCGGTTTATGTTTGCCATATTTAGTTGCACAATTTGATTTATCTCTGCCATGGAAAAGAAAAATTACTTTACCAAGGGCTTAAGGATTAAGAAAATATTATATTGGATTATGTAAAAGTTATTTGCTTATATTTATGGTTGGAGTGCGACTGATTGGTCGTATAAAATAGGTCACATCGTAAGTTTTTACAAGTTTATTTTTGCTCATATATATGATTCATTTGTTCTTTATTCACGTAGAATGTTGGATTATTGTTTAACATCATATGATGTTTGATTTATAAGTTATTTGGTTTCTTCTCTTGCATATTTCTTATAAGGTTCAGAATTCTAATGTCTGCCTTTTTTCTTTTTTTGGATATGTGGCTATTATGTGCTGCTTGAGTGTAAAATAATTTGAAGGGTATATTCTGATGTATGATTCATTTCAGCTAGCTAAATTAATCTCTTACTTAAGAGATAATTATTGGGTAGTTTTACTTGGCATAGAAGTCAAATTTACTTTATCTTATTTAGCGACCTTATCTTCCAAATGCAATTAATAGAAGTATCTTGAGTGATTATGGAGTTGTCATTACTAATATGAAACATATTATAAAGGGATTTGATTGAGAAGTTTTTATTAGTAGTTAAGTTCTAGTATGTTGATAAGATTCCCATCAAGCATGATTTTACCCTCCTACATAAGTTATTTAGACTCTTGTAGAACCTCGAAGAAAGAATAAGTTAAAGACTCTTGTCTAGATTAGGAAAATAAAGATCTATGATTGAAACGCCATCATATTAGGAAATAAAAATTATTATTTGACTTTGTTCTATTTTTTATATCTTGTATTCACAATTTTCTAAACTACCAGAGTAACCAATCTTATATTTCTTCACAGGTTAGCATAATCAAGAAGACTGGAGTTAGTGAAGTTAGTGAAGTTGGCACAAAGAAAAAGAAGTGGGTAAGTTTGAAAAAAATACAAGATTCTTGTTCTTCCTTTTCAAAGGGAGAAACCCTTCATGTTATAGTTTGCAAAACTTATATAACATTCATTAGTTTTCAACTCACTATATCATTTACAGAAACTAATATTTCAAAATTCAACCCTCCCCTCTCACATCCCCCCACAACCAAAAAAATATCTTCAACTGCATTATGATATTAGATTATTTCAATTGTTGTTGAGTTTTGGCGGTTGCGTTCACTTTGTTGGATTTTTTGCTTTATGTTGTCTGTTTCTTTCTCTCTTCAGCTACTAGTATTACATTTATTATCAATTTGTTTCTCTTTTAGAACCTCAATCAGTTATTATTTTTGGTATTCCAATTGTTTTAGAGGAGGAAAGAATTCACTTTATTAAAAAGTTATAATTCTTTTTTTTTTTTTGCGACTTCTTGTGCAGCATTTTTGAAGGAAGTGATACATGTCAATTACTGGCAATGAAAAGCTTGACTTGTGGATAGTTGGTTTTATAAGATTTAGTCTAGAAGTTAAGGAAATTAATTCGAATTAGGAGTGATCTTAACGTACTTACACGCTGAAGTTACTATCTTTTATGATTTAGTTAGATTTGAGTTTTACGTGAGAACAAATTATTTGATTTGACATATCTATCTTGTACTAATGGATAGAGTTGAATTTGTACGTAGTTCTAAGGATATATGATATAACTTGATACAAACCGTAGGGATAAATAGAAATATCGAATATGGATTGTAAAGAATGCGATATAAACAAGGTAGGAAAGAAAATGACTTTTAGGACTTAGCACAATGGATCAATTAATGAAGCTTAAAAGAATAATTTTTGATTATGGAAGAATATGGTGCTTGAATTACAATGTAAGTAAAAACTTGGTCCTTATAGAAATAATAACCATGCCCTTTATAGTAGAGGGACCTTACTTTAGATATAATTAAAATACATAGTAGAAGATCCATGATAAATCAGTTTTTCCATAATTCCTGCCAAGATTCTCTCCTCTAGTGGGATTGCAACGGCTCTTGTCTATGAGCTCGATATTGACTCGAGTTTTTGATTTTGACTCGAGCTCTCGATCTTGACTTGAGCCCGATTCTGACTTGGACCCTTGAATTGATTCGGGGCCAATGTTGGTCGATCTCTGAATCATAAGTTCGATAACTTTACTTTGCATCATAGTTCGACTTGGATTCGAGCTTGATAAGGATATCGAGCTCGACATTGATCGGTCCCTCGGGCTCGAAGCTTGTTTGTACCATCTTCGGAACTCATCTCGAAGTCTTACTTCGATACATTATGTTTTGACCTCGATCAATCGTACGAAGGCCGAAATCTATTTCGACCGTATACATACTGTTTATTGAAGCTTATGCAGTTATATATAGCTTTGTGTTGGTCTTTTACGAGCACCTCATAGTCGTTCACCAAATCGCTTAAATTAAAAATAGTTGACGGATGTATAATATAAGTATAATTCATGTATAATATATGTATAACTGTATATAATCAGGCATAATCTATGTATACCGGCTAAGAAATATAAACAATAAATCTATCTGGCTATTTGCATAAAGATCCCATATAAGAAGAATTAACTTAAATATTATATATCCGCTAACTATTTTTAGTTTAAGGGATTGAGCGAAAGATTCTTCCTGAATCAACTACTAATTACTCGTTGGTCCATTCTCATATATATATATATATATATATATATATATATATATATATATATATATATATATATATATATATATGTCACTACTTTTGTGTTTGTCAAATAGTTAAAAAAATAATGAGTTTGGAGGTTCAAAAAATTGTGGCCAGAGACCAACTCAAAGGAGGTGGGAAACTATTGGAAAACACAAAGCTATGTGGAGCTCGTGAAAGACCTTATCTAAGAGCACAAAAAAACCAACAATTTTGTCGGAGTGTTGAAATCGAAGTAGACTTTTAACTATGGACATTATGGAATGAGACCATCGATCCTTTATTAAGTCTATCGTTTTAGGTGATGCTAACGTTCATATACTTTGCTCTCCATCTAATGCGGAAGAAATTCTTCCTATTTGCCTAAGGGTCATATGTTCTCTTTCTTAAGAAATTTACCGGTCTACAAAGTCAAATAACCTGTCAGTCCTCTCTCGCCCATCTACATCATCCAGCCATCCGTTATGCATATATAAATGATTTTATTATATGTTCCGAGTTCAAGCCAATAAAAACCCAGTGATATTTTAAAAATATGGACATATTGTTTGATCAAAAAGTATAACTTTCGATTAAAATTATTGCATTTATATAATGAACGGTTAAACCTAGTTAATGATAATATCTCTAAATACTGATCCTGGAAGTGTAGATAATGTGGGACAGATCTAGTGAGAGATTGACAATAACAATTGCATTAAATATTCCAAAACGTATGAGCAATAATGGAGGAGAAACTAGCAATAAATAACAATAAATGATATTTAAGTAAATAGGAGGAATGATTCACCCAATAAAGAATGAACTAGATGATTATTCCTCTTAACAGTGATGAGTGACAGATAAATCCTAGAATGTTCGAACTATTCTCGGATCTGATGGAAAAGTATGGAATAATACGAACAAGAATCTTGATGAAAATATAATGTTTATATCTTTGCTAGAGAAAGAATCTTTTTCAGAAATCTCTTCTTATCCCCTGAATATTACATACCATTTTCCTTCTCTTTTGTCCTTTTTATATGAGACATATCCCCAATAAATCCTAATAGTACATGTGCAGAGAATAGAATATTATCCTATTCTAAAAACTAGACGTTATGATTCTTCTCACGGACCTCGTCCTCGACCATCATAAGCATCCCGACCACGAGTTTCGTCATTTCCTAATCGACCTCGACTGAGTTTTCCTCAATACTTCCTCGCCATAAATATTCCGTGGTAGATTTTGACCTATACAGTTAGTCCCTCAGCTTATTGAGGTCGTCCTCAGACGACCTCGATGAGCGGACTTTGTTGGTTATGGTCAAGGAGAGTGGGCCGTTCGTGAGTCACAACTTTTGAGGTTGCGTCGTTTCTGCACTAGAATGACGTCATGACATAATGCGTCATTATGGTGCATTTTTCCGATGCTTTGCGTCGTTTCTCGTGCGACTGTCAGTTGGAGCTGCCGCGTCGATTCCAGTGCTGGGTAATGATGGCATAATCTCTTGGTTTTGATGCCCGAACTCTTATAAATAGAGATGTGATGACATCCATTTGTTCTTTATGTGTTTTTCTCATCAAACCTTGTGACTTCTTCTCCTTCCTCCCTTGCTGTAAGTCTTTTTTCCTGGTCTTAGTGCTTCATGTTGCTTCTAATCCTTCTTTTCCCTAATATCCTTTCTCTCATCGGAAATATGGCTAATGTATCCTCTGGTTCTGGTGTAGGAACTGATCTTGTCCCTTTGGCGGTGCTTATGCCTCCTCACTCTGATGGCGTCTTTGTCGCCTCGAAGATGGGAACTTTCCTACTGTGGAGGAAATAATTTCTCGCAGTGAGAAAGTTAGGTCTGATTTTTCAAAGGCGCCTGAAGACGAGCCCGAGGTTTCTGAGTCGGCGATGAAAGAGGCCGATCAAGAAGAGCTTAGGGCAAATTTCAACATTATTGCCCGTATCGATTTGGTCCCAGCAGGGCGTGATGTGGTACAAATCCACCGCCCCGGGTATTGCTCGTTCTATGCATATCCCTTCCAGGTCGGCTACACTCTTCCTCTTCTCCTATTGGCGGAGGAATTCTGTCGCTACTATGGTGTGTGCCCGGCTCAACTCGCCCCATATATCTATAAGCTCATTAGGATGCTTACTAAATTTGCTGAGTTAGTCGGGGTCGAGATCACACTCCGGCATCTGATGCATTTCTTCGCCCCTAGTTTTTATAGGGGCAATATTGAACATTCGCCATCGAGGAGGCAAATGCCCGGTGATGAAGATGGACGACAAGGCAAATCGACAGTTCTGGCACAACTTCTTCTTTGTCAGAACTGAAGACATGGTGGCCAACGCGTACGGCTTCCCTGAGACTTGGAACTACACTCGTGAGTGTCTATTCTTCTTTTGTTAAAACATTTGATCTGTGTGCTTTAGTCATAGGCCCTGAAATTTTATCCCTTCTTTGTGCAGCCAAGACTACGCCCCTCCTTTGGTCGCGGACATTTCTGACTGGGTTGGCCAGATTCTGCCTCATATCATGGGAATTCGTGAGTGGCCGAGCTTTTTCAAGAAGTTCGGGCCTGCTCTTTCCTTGGCCAGTGAGTTTATCTATATATGTTTTTGATGTTTTGGCCTCATGGTCGCCTACTTATTGTAGTTTGCTCTTGGTGGTGATGATTACCTTGCTATGATTTATTTATTTTCATCCCGAGGATCTTCGAGGAGGCCGAGGGCTCCTCCTCCTGCGTTTCATAAGAGGAAGGCTGCCTCCTCTTCGGCGTCTATTCCCGCTGTGACCGCGACTAGACTGCATGATCATCTGCTTTTATTCCTTCCTCAACCATGGCCAGGTCTGCTCGATCGTCGGCCCCATCTAATGATGCCTCAGCGTCTGTTTCTTCTCAACCTGTGGATATCCTGACTGCAGAGCTTCCGGCTTCCCCTTTGTACCGTCTAGTGGACAAAGAGGATGAGGAGTCACCGAGCGGAGGAAATTTGGTCCCCTGTAAGAGAAGATTGGTGGACTTTGGTGATGGGGTCGCTCGGGTTGCGGATTCAGCAAGGGATGATTTTGTCATCCGTGAGACGGAGACCATAATACTTGAGGACGACGCCGAACTGGCATCTCATGTTCCGATATCGGCGGAGGCCGTTGGGAAAATACCTCTTCCTTTTGCGGTGATAGGAGCCGAACGGCTGGCTGCTATGACTTCTGATCTCGATGCTGACGAGATGATGATGATGGAGGAGGGATTTACCCAGCTGGAGGTGAGACTGGAGGGGTCTACGCGGACTATTGCGATCCCTATGGATCGGGATTTATTAAAAGATACTGAGAACGTGGTTCGTGCCCTCGGTCCCCTTTGTTCTGACATGGAGAGTCGAACTCTCCATGAGCTAAAAGATGCTACCTTATCGAGGAACATAGCCGGCCTCGCTCTCAGGGTAAGTTTTTCGATGCTTCTGTTCGTTATGCTCAACATTTAGGCTTTGTTCTTACTCTGTCTGTTTTCTTTTTCTTTCATTTTCAGACCGTGATCTTGGAAATTGAAAGTGCCTGAAGAGAGGAGCGAGTAAGGCTATTTTTATAAAGTTGCAGCGAAAATACTGCGAGTACCGTGGCAAGCACCGGGAAATTTATAGGCGGTTTGGTGAGAGCGGCAATTTCCAAGCTCTTCGAGATGTACTGAAGGAGAAGGATGACGAACTGGTGAGGGTCAACGAAAAGTGCAGCGTCCTCGAGGAGACGCTCAGAAATCAAGAGGAAGAGCTTGATGTTAGCAGGGAGGTCGAAGCCTAGTGCGGAGACCTCTAAGCCCAGGTAAATTATCTGCGCGCCCAACTTGAGGAGTGGCAATTCAGAGCGGATTCTCTAAGAGGCGAGGTCGTCGAGGAGGCATAGGACCTTGAGAAAGATGAGTTTGCTCGGTCGGGGGCTTTGAGGAAGGTGGAAGCTTGGAGGTAGTGATCTGTATTCTTCGTTCTGAGCAACAAAATGACTTGGAGATGGCTAGGCTTAAAGAAGAGTGGCTTGATAAGAGGATTGGGGAGTTGGAGAAAGACAACTCCCTCCTTCAGGACTAGGTGGCCGCCTTAGAGGCCGAGAAGTCTCAAATGCTTGCGCAACCATCATCTTCTCACACTTCAAATTTCCCAAACGTTCCCCGGGGCCTATACGAGAAATGGATTCACGCTGAGGCCCAACTGGACGTGTTCCGAGATTTGCATGTGGCGGGATCTGTTCCTGGGGACTCCCTTGAAGATGCTCGTGTTAAGGCTCGTGAAGCTCGAATTGCTTGTGGATATGACCCTATTACGCTGGAGACCGGTAACGATGAGAGAGACGCGGATGTGGATCAGATAGAAGAGGACGCCTGGTATGAGGACACGTACCCTGAGGGCGGTTGTGATGGTGAGGGGGCAGCTGGTCAAGCCGGTGGCACTGATGGTCCTGGTGGCGACCAATAGTTTTTCTTTTTCCTTCATTTATTTTGCTATAAATTTGTGCATTTTTTGTAGGCGTCTTTATAAGCCTTTGTAAAAATATTCTAAGTATGAAATGCCGACTTTGTTACTCGTACTTGACTCTTTTTCTTTGGTTCTCACTTGTATGCTTTTTGATTTTCTTAGCCGTAATCATTTATCTTGAATAAGATTGAACACATCCTAAGTTTAATTACGGTCGAGGATCATTAGTTTGAATGGGGTCGAACCAAAACCTATGTTTGATTATGGCCGAGGGCCAGTAGCTATTAATTCGAACGAGGTCGAACATGTCCTATATTTAATTATGGCCGAGAGCATGTTAGGTATTAATTCGAACAAGGTCGAATATAACCTATGTTTAGTTATGGCCGAGGGCCAGTTAGGTGTTAATTCGAACGAGGTCGAATATAACCTATGTTTAGTTATGGTCGAGGGCCAGTTAGGTGTTAATTCGAGCGAAGTCGAATATAACCTATGTTTAGTTATGGCCGAGGGCTAGTTAGGTATTAATTCGAGTAAGGTCGAACATAACCTATGTTGAGTTATGGCCGAGGGCCAGTTAGGTATTAATTCGTGCGAGGTCGAACATAACCTATGTTTAGAAAGATATGCCTCTAGGTGAGGCATTTATCGACATTGTGAACTTTAAGGCAATGTTGCCTTGGTTGTATATCCGGAGAAATAGAAATAAACTTCATGCATTTGTGCTTTGTTCATACATTTGGAGAAATTTACATCTTTTTTTCGGGCGTTGGCTGGCGTTCCAGCCCCAGTCCCAGTTTATCTAGTCCCTTCATTGGTCGACCTGGAGAAGTCTTGAGAGGTTGAGTAATGAACTAGTCGTCCTGTGCCTCCGTTTGTGTGCACTTCAACCTGAAGTGTCCCTATCGTCGCCTCATTAAAAGCCTCTTTGAGAAAACCCAATTGGGACAAAACTCAAGTGAGGGGAAAAAGAGTATGATTTAGGGAACGTTTTATCCCTTAAAAGTTGAAGTACTTGCGGTAAGTAATATTCCAGTTGTTTGGTAGTAGCTTTCCCTCTATTGTTTCTAGTTGGATTGACCCTTTGTTTGCTGTTGCTGTGATTTTGTACGGGCCATCCCAATTTGCTCCCAATTTACCTTCCCGTGAGTCTTTGCTTGCTTGTGTTTTAGCTTTAAGCACGTAGTCCCCGACTTTGAGTGTCCAGACCTTTGCCTTTTTGTTATAATAGCGTTCTGCTTGTTGTTTTTGGGCGATCATCCTTACGTAGGCCATATCTCTTCATTCTTCAACTCCGTCAAGCTCCTGCCTTCTGCTTTCATCTTTCCTTGGTCTACTCTCGTTGGAGTATCTTAGACTGAGCTCCCCGACTTTGACCGGTATTACTGCATCAGTCCCATAAATTAATGAGTAAGGTGTCTCTTATGTGCTTGTCTTCTTCTTTGTTCGGTAAGCCAAAAGTACTTCTGGTAATATTTTCGGCCACAGCCCTTTAGCGTCTTTATGTTTTTTCTTCATGATGTTCAGTATCGACTTGTTGGAGGACTCCGCTTGTCCGTTGCCCGCAGGATGAAATGGCGTTGAGAGTATTCTTTTGATATGCCATTTTTCAAAAACATTAGCGACCTTCTTTCCTGTAAATTGGGGTCCGTTGTCGCAGCTGATCTCTTTGGGGAGGCCGAATCGGCATATGATGTTTTTCCATATAAAGGCGATCACTTCATGTTCACGTATTTGGGCGAATGTTTCTGCTTCTACCCATTTAGAGAAATAGTCAGTCAAAACCAAAAGGAATCATACGTTACCTCGTCATGCTGGGAGGGGGCCTACAATGTATATTCCCATTTTGATTAACGACCAAGGAGAAGTGACTGAGTGGAGGTGTTCTCCTGCTTGGTGAATCATTGGGGCCTACTTTTGGCATTGCTCGCATTTTTTCACGAAATCCGCGACCTTTTTTTCATTGTGGGCCAGTAATACCCTGCTCGTATTAGGCATCTGATCAAAGCCTGATTGTCATAATGAGCTCTGCAATGGCATTCATGGACCTCTTCAAGAATGTGCCGCGTCTGATTTGGGCCCAAGTATTTTGCCAGAGGGCTGCCGTACGTTCTCTTATACAGGTCGTTGTGGATGATGCTATACCTGGCTGCTTGCATTCTCAGTTTCTTGGCTTCTTTTTTATCACTTGGGAGTACTCTATCCTGCAAATATATGATAATACGGTTGCGCCAGTCCCAAGTCAGGTTTATGGTTCTTACCTCGATTAGGTCTAGCGATGAGTTAAGAAGGTGGATTACACTTCTGTCTCCGGTTGCAATGTTTTTGCTGGTTGTGGCTAATTTGGCGAGGCCGTCTGCCTCGATATTCTGTGTTCGGGGGACTTGACCGAGTTGGCATTCGTCGAACTCGGGAAGCAGCTTGCAGATTTTGGTCTGGTACTTTTGTAACTTTTGTTCCTTGATTTAGAAAGTTTATGTGACTTGGTTGACAACGAGTTGAGAATCACAGCGTAGTCTTAGCCGTTTCGCCCTGTATTTGAGTGTTAGTTTTAGCCCTGCAATTACGGCCTCATACTCAGTCTCATTGTTAGTCATGTCTGGGCACCTTATGGACTGGCGAATCACTTCGCTGGTTGGGACTTCGAGTACGAGTCCCAGTCCGGACCCTGACGCATTGGACGCACCGTCAGTGTATAGGACCTAGAGGTCTTGTGTTTGGGGAGAAGCGTGGACGACTTCTTTTTCGACTTCGGGCATTATTTTTGCACTGAAGTCGGCGACGAAGTCTGCAAGGACTTGTGACTATATCGTTGTTTATGGTTGATATGTGATATCGTACTCACTCAGTTCGATGGCCCATTTGGCCAACCTGCCCTATAGCTTGGGTTTATGCCAAATGCTTCTTAGGGGGAAAGTCAAGATGACCGAGATGGGGTGGCATTGGAAATATGGTCTAAGCTTTCATGAAGCTACGACTAAGGCCATAGCCAGTTTTTCGAGGTGAGGGTATCTCGTCTCGATGTCGACTAGTATTTAATAATGTAATAGATGGGAGACTGTGTACCTTCATTTTCTCAGACCAGGACTGTGCTCATAACTACTTCGGATACGGCGAGGTAGACGAGGAGACGTTCCCCCGGCTCTAGTTTTGAAAGTAATGGTAGCGATGATAAATATGCTTTTAATTCCTTCAGGGCTTTGATGCACTCAGAAGTCCATTGGAGGCCGTTATCCTTCTTGAGTACGTTAAAGTATCTGTGGCTCTTATCCGATGATCGCGAAATGAATCTTGAAAGGGTGGTGATACGACCAGTTAAGCTCTGAACCTATTTTTTTGTGGTTAGGTGTTCTGTTATTCCTTCGATGGCTCTAATTTGATCAGGGTTGACCTCGATTCCTCGCTGCGATATCGGGAAACCTAGGAATTTTCCCGAGGCCATGCCGAATGCACACTTTTCGGGATTCAGTTTCATTTTGTACCTTCTGAGTATGTCGAAGGTTTCTCTTAGGTGGTCGATGTGATCCCCTTTCCTTTTGGACTTGACCAGCATGTTGTCTATATAGACTTTCATCGTTTTGGCGAGTTGGTCTTTGAACATCCTCGCCACTAACCTTTGGTAAGTTGGCCCTGCGTTTTTCAACCCGAAGGGCATGACCCTGTAGCAGTACGTCCCCTGATGGGTGATGAAAGTGGTTTTCTTCTGGTCCTCTTCTTCCATAAGGAATTGATTATAGCCCGAGTAGGCATCCAAGAAGCTCAGTAGTTCGTGCCCGGCCGTTGCGTCGATGAGTTGGTCGATATGGGGTAACGGAAATGAATCTTTGGGGCATGCTTTGTTCGAATCTGTAAAGTCTATGCACATCCTCCATTTCCCATTCTTCTTTTTCACCATGACTACGTTGTCGACCTATTGGGGGGTATTTTGACTCCTTGACAGAGCCGTTTTGTAATAGTTTTTTCACCTCTTAGCGTACTGCATCATTAATTGTGGAGTTGAACTTACGCCTAACCTGCCTCACCGGGGGATGAAATGGATCGACGTTCATCTTGTGTGTGGTGATTTCTTTCGAGATACCTGGCATATCTGCATGGCTAAAATCAAACAAGTCCGCGTTAGCAGTTAAGAATTGATAAAATTTACCTGGTTCCTGAAGCTTGCAGCCGATGTAAGCTTTCTTGATGTGGTCTTCTACGGTCGATCCCGCAGCTTCGACCGTATCGGGGTCTCTGATGACGTTTTCGCTATCATCGTGAATCGACCTCGACCCTATTGATTGCTATGCTTCTTTTTCTTTGCCCTTCGTTTGTTGAGTGATAGTGCAGGGTAGAGCGATGCGGTAGTATTCCCGAGATATGCGTTGTTCCCCTTGTATACTGAATATACCCATGGATTTGGGAATTTGATGACTTGGTACAAGCTGGAGAGGATGGCTCTCATGGTGTGTATCCATGGTCGCCCTATTATGGCGTTGTATGTTGTCTCCTGGTCCATGATATTGTGAGCACCTAATTTTTTACCGTGCTTGAATATTTCTCGCTCCCATCTTCCCAGGCGTGTCCCCACTCCACTTTTATTTTTCCCTCCTTGCTTGTCCCCCATGCTTGTCCCCCCCCACACTTTGCTCCCTACTCCACTCTCCATTATTTTCCACTCCTTGTCCCCCATGCTTGTCCCCCCCACACTTTGCTTCCTACTTCACTCTCCATTGTTCCCCACTCCTTGTCCCCCATGTTTGTCTCTTATCACAAACCCCATACCCCATTTTCAGCTATAAAACACACACATAACACACAAAAAAGAGGGAGCTCAATCCTTTTCTTCCTCTAACAACAAGCATGAAAAATTCCAGCAATTGAACCAACAAAAACACCTCCTAACCAGCTCTTAAAATCAGTCCAAATCCACCCAAAAACGCAGCTGAAACGCACTGCTTTCTTACTCAAAATCCAATCCAAAAACAGTCCATAAACCAGCTCTGTTTCCAAATCAAAACCCCAGCTCTTAAAATCAGTTCAAAACAGAAGCTAAAAAGCCACAAAATCTGCTCAAAAAGCATCAAAAACAGCCCCAAAATGAGCTGAAAACCTCCACCAAATAGCTCCAAAAACAGTCTCGAAACACCCCAGAAATAGCCTTGTCTCCGTCATATTTATACCATCTCCAACCAGCTCCTTTTCCTCTAACAAACAACTGCAAAACTGTCTTGAAACCAGTCCCAAACCCAGCCAAAAACGACCCTCATTACTGTTTCCAAAACGATACCACAGGTTCCTAAAAAACGACACGAAGACGTACATGTCGCAACTGAGGTTCCTTCGGCTTCCGTCGCTCGTGGTTTGCTTTTAAGGTACAATGAAAGCATTGTTGTTGTGCTCATTTTCAACTGCTGTAGATCTCATTTAGCGAATAAATATTGAAGGTCTACTTTCTATTTTTGTTTTGTGTTGGAGATATAAAAATTTATGTTTCGTTCATTTTTTTTTAGACAAACTATGAATGCATCTTGATTTTTCTTGAGTGCATTGACTGTTGGATACTTTGTTATTCTTCATTTCATTGCCTACTGTGTTAGCATTGAACTTGCTTCAGTTGTTTCCTTTTTTTTGCTTAAGATCTTTATTGGTAGTTTGGACCTCGGTCTAATGGGCTGGATTACAAAATGGACTATTAGCTAAGATATTTGGGCCATGGGGTGGTAAGAACTTGGTTATTTAGAGTTTAAATGGGGCATAGATATATGTAAGAACTGTATGGTATAAGACTTGAGTCATGTGAAAATTAAATGAAGAGAATGTCAATTTTGTTAGATCAAACGACTTAGTAATAGATGTAAAAAATCATTTCGATAACTCCACATCCATAAACAATTGTCCTTGCAATAATCGCTAGTTTAGAAAATAATTCTTATAAACACTCGTAGTTTGCTTTTAGGCACGTTAATAATAAAATATCGTGACTATGGATACGATTTTCGTGGCATAGTCATGATACATAATCCTCAATTCGAGTGCGCATTTCATGCGACTTGACCATAACTTCAAATAATTAAAAAAAAACACAGTTTATCCAAAATAATTCCATATTTTAATAAATAAAATCGGACATAGGTAAAATGTGAAAATCAATAAAACACAGTTTATCCAAAATTTATTCAAGCCAAATTTTAGTCAATAAAGCGACCATGCTAGAACCACGGGACTCGGGGAATGCCTTACACCTTCTCTCCGGTTAACAGAATTCCTTACCCGGACTTTGTTTTCGCAGACCAATAATAAAGGAGTCAAACCTTTCTTTGACTAGGGATTCAAATAAAAGGTGACCTGGAACACCGGCGAAAAATCAATTCCAAGTGGCGATTCTGTAAATAAAATAATCCCTATTTCAAAAATTGTCACTTTAATTGGAAAAACTCTTTAAACCACAATCCAAACACATTATCATTTTGGGGGGGCATAAAAGGGGTGTGACAGCTCTGGCGACTCTGCTGGGGAATCTCAAGAATTCGAGCTTGTATATTGACTTTGTTTGGCTTTATTAATTTTTGTATATATTGTGATTTATTTGGGCCTAATGTGTTACTTGTCCACTTTTTTCCGTTTTGATATTTTTGAACTGTACATATAAATTGTATCCTCTCGCACCCCTCTGAGTCTTCTTATAGTTAGTTATGTTGTGTTTGCCTACCAGCATCACAAAATTTCTATCTTGAGATAAAGTCAGTTAGCCTACCAGCTTCTGGTGAAGGATTTAGTCACACATGCTTACGCGGGAGAGCCGTTAGCTAGCCAGTGTTGTTCTACTTCTGGTGACGCTTGACGCTCCTCGGCTCGGGTTGTCCGCCCAGATAAGTCAGGTCTAGATACTATCTCCTTTAGGATTTAGAAACTTAGAAGAACAAGCCACAAGCAATGAATATGAATATCCCCAGTAGTCTACGCTTTATTTGCATCATATGCATTTGACTTAGCAGCGTTCGACACAAGGGCCGAGTTCTGTTTTAGGACAGGTACCTTGTTGAGACCATTATGTCATGTTATGTGCTACTTGTTGCATTATTTGGGAGGCTGGCATGTCGACCGACTTTAGCATAAATCAGTTGAACAAATATAGAAAAAATGATGTGGTCTAGTGCATACGGTTTTTAAAGATTAATTTTTCAAAAAAATCAAAAAAAAACATAGTTGATCCACCGAACTACGCGGGTCTGATTCTCACCGGATGTGAGATACGTAGGCAAAGCTCATCGGTTTCGGCCCCCAATTTTTAAAAAATCCAAAAAGATATTTTCCTTTAATTACTTCTTTAGAAGATTCCTTTTTTTTTTTTAGACCAAAAATCCAAAAATATTTTCTTCCTTTTATTTTTTTAAAAAGTCTTTCACCCAAAATCCAAAAAAAAAAAATATTTTCTTTCTTTTGAATTTTTTTTTAAAAAAAATTAAATTCAAAAATAATTTTTTTTCTTCTTTAGAAGTTTTTCTTTCACCAGTTCCAAAAAACAAAAAAACAAAAAAAAAAATTAAAAATATTTTCTTTGCTAGGAAATTTTGTCGGATTAATTGTATATAAAAAAGAGTTAGTTTATCTATTTTATTTCTGATCCACCGAACTACACGGGTCTGATTCTCACCGGAAAAAAAAACCAAAAATATTTTCTTTCTTTTTAGAAGTCTTTCATTTGAAAAAAAAAAATCAAAATCCAAAAATATGTTTTTTCCTTCTTTAGAAGTCTTTCTCCCAAAAAATCCAAAAACAAAAATAATCAAAATCCAAAAAAAAAAAAATTCTTTCTCCTTTAAGAATTCTTCTTTTCAAACATTCAAAAAGAAAAAAAGAGCTAGCTTATGTACTTTGTTCCCGGTATTCCTGAACTACGTAATGATCTGATTCATGCGGCGTCATGATACGTAGGCAATCCCCATCAGATTCGATCATAGCCATAAACAAATTGAGTAAAAAAAAAATCGAAAAAACATTGAGTGAAAAAAAGAAGAGAAAGAGTGACAAAAAATAACAGAGAAAAACGAAGAGCGAAAAATAACAAAAAGAGAAAAAAATCAAGATATGAAAAAAAAAATCAAAAAAAAAAAGAAGAAGAGAGAGAGCCTCCCGAGATGGATTACCCCTGTTGGTGAATCATACTCGATCTTGTTCCAAAAGCTAGTCAGGCTAGGTCTACTGTGGCCAGTAGCCCCGAACCGGCCAAACCCTGAGTCCCATTCGCACCAGGCTAATGCTAGATGTGAATACCACTCTGGAGCAGTCAGACATAATACAGAAGACTGTTAGACTCTTAAGAGAGTAGTGGAAGACCTCATCAATGTCAAGGAAATAGTGCTTAGGAATGAAGAGGCCCCTAATATGATGAACAATTCTCTGCCTACTCACACCAATGGGCCAGTAATCGGAATGATCTATGAAGATGAAAAATTTGATCTGGCATTGAAGGCCATTACAGTCATTGCCGAGACAGAAGAGAAACCTAAAAACGGGCGCTAAACCTGAAATTTTCATAAGGGAGTCTCGGTAGCCGGTCTTGCTATCTTTTCTGCGTCCGAATTATTTCAGGATCTATTCCTAATATTTTACTTCACTGCTTTGCTTTCTGATGTAAACCCTTCTATCTTAAAAACTTTTTAAAAAAAAAATCAAATAAAATTAATATTTCATTATCGGGGAATGTTTCTTTTCTTAATCTTGTCACTTTTCTTATTCTCTTTTTACTTCTGTTAATGCAGATTTTAATGACATGACATGCTTGCGGACTTCATGCCCAGATCCTAAAACGTTGTCAGACCCCAAAATAATAGATCAAGAAACAAAATATTTTGAAGACAAGGCTTGTAAGAAAATAAATAGAAAATTGGAATGAAGTTTAGGTTCCCTCTCTTCGGATCATTGTTGAAGCCGGGATTGAGGATAAAGATTGGGTCAAGAACCAATTGAAATAATTGACACTGATGGATGAAAAATGATTGGCCGCAATTTTCCACGGGCAGTTGTGCCAACAAAGAATAGTCCGTGTCTACAACAAGAAAGTGCGGCCCTATAAATTTAAAATAGGACAACTCATTCTGAGACGTATCCTCCCAACTCATGAAGAAGCTAAAGGAAAATTGGCTCTAAATTGGAAAGGTACATACATTGTAATGAGAGTACTACAAAAGAGAGCGTTGTACTTGGGAAGCAACGAAGAAAGTGTCCCTGAAACAACCGTCAACGCGGATGCAGTCAAAAGGTACTATGTTTGATCCTCTATATAGCATTAATGTTTTCTGATTGGGATGATGAAGGCTTTCATTCTCGCTATCCAAACACCTGAGAGGTTCCAAAGTTGTAATTCAATCCAAATCCTTTTTACTCAAATCCTTTTCAAGTCCTTCCGATCAATCAACGAGAATGTTCAAGAATTGGAGGATATAATCACTTGGATCTGATGCCACCAAAATGAGAGAAATAAAATGAGAGAGTCTTATTGGTGAAAACCTTCACGGGCACCATAGGGCGATGACGAGCAAAGTAAATAAAAATGAGAGAGTCTTGTTAGTGAAAACCCGCAAAGGTCACTATAAGGCGATGGTGAGAAGAGAATTGAGAGAGTTTAGCTGGTGAAAACTCGCAAAGTGCACTACTGATCGAAAAGAGGATCTTCACAGCCATTGGTATTGATAATCCTAGGCAAGGTTTCTAGGTTTCGAGGCAAAAGTTGTGATGAATTTCTAAGAGTCGGACGGTTTACACAGATCAGACATCAAGTCCAAAAGACATGTCATGTTCATTGAAGTCCGCATATACTCCAGATAAGTCCTTCTTTCTTTCCCCGAAAGGGATACCTCTTGTCTAAATTCATTGTCCATTCCATTGTTTGTTTTTCTTCGAATCCATTTTGGTCTAACTCTGTTCCAAAACTAAGGCAAAGAAGGGATAGCAAGACTGATTTACAGGGCTTTCGTTTGATACAAGCTAATATGCAAAAAAGGCACTCAGACTCGGCAGCGACATCAAGTCGACCCCGACTGGCCATGGCGGCTGATGCTTAGAAATCAAAAACTCTTGTAAAGAGGAAATCAAATTAAAAGTGCCTACAAGGCAAAATGAAGTTGAATAGGTTAAGTTCCAAGTGGCTAACCATTTTGGCAAAGATTGAAAAGCTAAAGGTTCCCCAATTCTCAGAAATTGAAAGTTTCGGAGGAAAGAAGTCGAAAGTGAAATTCCACAAAGGCAAAACAAAGTTGAAAAGGTTAAGTCCCATGCGACCAACCGTCATGTAAAAGTTTGAAAAGTCAAAGGCTCTCTGGGGCCAGACATGCTAGTGGTATTCAGGAAACATTTAGCGGCAGGTTGAAATCATCATCAAAAGAAGATGGGCACAAAGCCAAGCTTCCAAAGACATCAGGGCCACAAACTGACCACTATTTTCAAAACTCACAATTTTTCTTTGTTTGTAGCATGAACAAAACAGTGAAGAATGGTGATTTCTAAAGGACGAATGTCACCAAAGGTAAGTTTCCTCAAAATCTCCACTTTCCTTTATTTTTAGCATGCCTAACTATTGTTCATACCTCTCATTTTCGTAGCTTAACCCAGGTAGAACCTTTTCGCCTAGGGGATTCAGCTCATAGTTTCGGGTAGAAGCACTCTTCGCCCAGGCTGTTTTTTATTGCTTAACCCAGGTAGAACATTTTCACCTAGGGGGATCCAGCTAATATTTCCGGGTAGAAGTACTTTTCGCCCAGGCTGTTTTACGTAGCTTAACCCAGGTAGAACCTTTTCGCCTAGGGAGATTCAGCTCATAGTTCCGGGTAGAAGCACTCTTCGCCCAGGCTATTTTTTGTTGCTTAACCCAGGTAGAACATTTTCGCCTAGGGGGATCCAGCTAATATTTCCGGGTAGAATTACTTTTCACCCAGGTTGTTTTACGTAACTTAACCCGGATAGAACTTTTTCGCCTAGGGGGATCCAGCTCATAGTTCCGGGTAGAAGTACTATTCGCTCAGGTTGCTTTTCGTAGCTTAATCGAGGTAGAACATTTTCGCCAAGGGGGATCCAGCTCATAGTTCCGGGTAGAAGTACTTTTTGCCCAGGCTGTCTTTCGTAGCTTAACCCAGGTAGAACATTTTCGCCTAGGGGGATCCAGCTTATAGTCCGAGTAGAAGTACTCTTCGCCCAGGTTATTTTTCGTAGCTTAACCCAGGCAGAACCATTTCGTCTAGGAGGATCCAGCTCATATTTGCGGGTAGAAGTACTTTTCGCTCAGGTTTTTAATCATAGCTTAACCCAGGTAGAATATTTTCGCCTAGGGGGATCCAGCTCATAGTTTCCGGGTAGAAGTACTATTCGCCCAGGATTATTTTTCGTAGATTAACGCAGGTAGAACCTTTTCGCCTAGGGGGATCCAGCTCATAGTTTCCGGGTAGAAATACTATTCGCCCAGGATTGGTTTTTGTAGCTTAACCCAGGTAGAACCTTTTCACCTAGGGGGATCCAGCTCATAGTTCCGGGTAGAAGTACTCTTTGCTCAGGATGTTTTACGTAGCTTAACCCAGGTAGAACATTTTCCGCCTAGGGGGATCCTTCTCACGGTTCCTGGTAGAAGTACTCTTCGCCCAGGTTATTTTCGTATCTTAACCTAGGTAAAACATTTTTGTCTAGGGGGGATCCAACTCATAGTTCTGGGTAGAAGTACTCTTTGCTTAGGTTGTCTTACGTAGTTTAACCCAGGTAGAACCTTGTCACCTAGGGGGATCCAGCTTTTAGTTCCGGGTAGAAGTACTCTTTGCTCAGGATGTTTTACGTAGCTTAACCCAGGTAGTACATTTTCCACCTAGAGGGATCCAGCTCACGGTTACGGGTAGAAGTACTCTTCGCCCAGGTTATTTTTCGTAGCTTAACCTAGGTAAAACATTTTTGCCTAGGGGGATCCAGCTTATAGTTCTGGGTAGAAGTACTCTTCACTCAGGTTGTCTTACGTAGCTTAACCCAGGTAGAACCTTGTCACCTAGGGGGATCCAGCTCATAGTTCTGGGTAGAAGTACTTTTCACTCAGGTTGTTTTACGTAGCTTAACCGAGGTAGAACCATTTTGCCTAGGGCGATCCAGCTCATAGTTTCGGGTAGAAGTACTTTTTGCTCAGGCTGTTTTACATAGCTTAACCTAGGTAGAACCTTTTTCGCCTAGGGGGATCCAGCTCATAGTTCCGAGTAGAAGTACTTTTCGCCCAGGTTTACTTTTCGTAGTTTAACCCGGGTAGAAACTTGTCACCTAGGGGGATACAACTCATAGTACCGGGTAGAAGTACTTTTCACTCAGGTTGTTTTACGTAGCTTAACCGAGGTAGAACCATTTTGCCTAGGGCGATCCAGCTCATAGTTTCGGGTAGAAGTACTTTTCGCTCAGGCTGTTTTACGTAACTTAACCCAGGTGGAACCTTTTTCGCCTAGGGGGATCCAGCTCATAGTTCCGAGTAGAAGTACTCTTCGCCCAGGTTTGATTTTCGCAATTTAACCCGGGTCGAAACTTTTCGCCTAGGGGGATACAACTCATATTCCGAGTAGAAGTACTCTTCGCCCAGGTTTGCTTTTCGTAGTTTAACCCAGGTAGACCCTTTTCACCCCGGGGATTCAGCATTTTTTCAGTAATACAGGGCGCCAACCCCTGGTTACATTATCCTTTTCAGCAATACAGGGCGCCAACCCCTGGTTACATTTCCTTTTCAGTAATACAGGGCACCAACCCCTGATTACCGTTCCTTTTCAGTAATACAGGGCGCCAACCCCTGGTTATATTTCTTTTTCAGTAATACAGGGCGTCATCCCCTGATTACATTTCCTTACCAGTATAGGGTACACCAATCCCTGATCTCCTTACCAGTATAGGGTACACCAATCCCTTGTTGTGTTATCCAACATAGGATACTTCATTCCCTAGTTGATTTGAGCTTAAATGCATGGTACACCACTCCCTGATATCATTGCCAATATAGGGTATCCCATTACCTTGCCACATTTTCCCAACATAAAGGTACACCAATACTTAGTTGAGACATTCTTTTGGGATCATGACCTTTTCAGGATACACCATTCCCGTTTTTTTTATTATTGCTTTCAATAAACAAGTAGTTTAGAATTTTGTTACAATAACTCACGAAATTTTCCTAGTGAAAACTGGGGTAGAAAAATTTCGTTTGTTTGTTTGTTGTGATGTCTGAGCAAGTTTTAACTCGAAGCACAGTGTTCGAGATGAACAAAAGAAAAAGGTCTCAATCCAAAATAAAGAAAAGAAAAGGAAAAGAAAGTGAATCCAAATGCAGAAGCAGATGGAAAGGATATAGATTATTCAAGACATGACTGAAGTTACGAGCTTCACATTTCCCATTGTGCTCAGAAGAAATCGTAGAAGAATGAACTAGTACTTACAACTAGCAAGCATCAAGGTTCAGATCAGAGTTTGCATGAACAACCAGTCAAGATTCAAGATCAAGCTTCAAAAGACTTATAGATAGGAATCTTGTAACTCATAGTTGATAGGCTTGTTTAGTTTCTTTCAATTTTGATGTAATAGCAAGACCACAAACCGGAGCCTCAACGAAACCTCACTCGACTCTCCAAGTCATCATTCCATCACTTTCCTGGAACTACACGCGTCCTGATTCCCTTATAACCCGGGGATATGTAGGCTGTCCAAAACCAAGACTCGGTTGCACCCTTTTCTTTTATTTTTCTTCCTATTTTGAGTAACGATATGGTCAAAATTTAGTCACACGGCTCACTTTATTTTTGCCTGAAAACTTTTAATGTTTCCAAGTAAAGAGGGGCATGCTGTGAGCACCTAATTCTTTACCGTGCTTAAATATTTCCTACTTTCATCTTCCCAGGCGTGTCCCCACTCCACTTTTATTTGTCCCCCATGCTTGTCCCCCCCCACACTTTGCTCCCTACTCCACTCTCCATTGTTCCCCACTCCTTGTCCCCCATGCTTGTCCCCCCACACTTTGCTCCCTACTCCACTCTCCATTGTTCCCCACTCCTTGTCCCCCGTGCTTATCTCCTATCACAAACCCCATACCCTATTTTCAGCTATAAAACACACACATAACATACACAAAAGAGGGAGCTCAATCCTTTTCTTCCTCTAACAACAAGCATGAAAAATTCCAGCAATTGAACCAACAAAAACACCTCCTAACCAGCTCTTAAAATCAGTCCAAATCCACCCAAAAATGCAGCTGAAACGCACTGCTTTCTCACTCAAAATCCAATCCAAAAACAGTACATAAACCAGCTCTATTTTCATATCAAAACCCCAGCTCTTAAAATCAGTTCAAAACAGAAGCTAAAAAGCCACAAAATCTGCTCAAAAAGCATCAAAAATAGCCCCAAAAACGAGCTGAAAAGCTCCACCAAACAGCTCCGAAAACAGTCTCAAAACACCCCAGAAATAGACTTGTCTCCGTCGTAATTATACCATCTCCAACCAGCTCCTTTTCCTCTAACAAACAGCTGCAAAACTGTCTTGAAACCTGTCCCAAACCCAGCCAAAAATGACCCTCATTACTGTTTCCAAAATGACACCACAGGTTCCTAAAAAATGACACGAAGACGTACATGTCGCAACTGAGGTTCCTTCGGCTTCCGTCGCTCGTGGTTTGCTTTTAAGGTACAATGAAAGCATTGTTGTTGTGCTAATTTTCAACTGTTGTAGATCTCATTTAGCGAATAAATATTGGAGGTCTACTTTCTATTTTTGTTTTGTGTTGAAGATATAAAAATTTATGTTTCGTTCATTTTTTTTAAGATAAACTACAGATGAATCTTGATTTTTCTTGAGTGCATTGACTGTTGGATACTTTGTTATTCTTCATTTCATTGCCTACTGTGTTAGCATTGAACTTGCTTCAGTTGTTTCCTTTTTTTTGCTTAAGAGCTTTATTGGTAGTTTGGACCTAGGTCTAATGCGCTGGATTATAAAATGGACTATTAGCTAAGATATTTGGGCCATGGGGTGGTAAGAACTTGGTTATTTAGAGTTTAAATGGGGCATAGATATATGTAAGAACTGTATGGTATAAGACTTGAGTCATGTGAAAATTAAATGAAGAGAATGTCAATTTTGTTAGATCAAACGACTTAGTAATAGATGTAAAAAATCATTTCGATAACTCCACATCCATAAACAATTGTCCTTGCAATAATCGCTAGTTTAGAAAATAATTCTTATAAACACTCGTAGTTTGCTTCTAGGCATGTTAATAATAAAATATCGTGACTATGGATACGATTTCCGTGGCATAATCATGATACATAATCCTCAATTCGAGTGCGCGTTTCATGCGACTTGACCATAACTTCAAATAATAAAAAAAATTAAAATAAATAAATAAACACAGTTTATCCAAAATAATTCCATATTTTAATAAATGAAATCGGACATAGGTAAAACATGAAAATCAATAAAACACAGTTTATCCAAAATTTATTCAAGCCAAATTCTAGTCAATAAAGCGACCGTGCTAGAACCACGGGACTGGGGATTGCCTTATACCTTCTCCCCGGTCAACAGAATTTCTTACCCGGACTTTGTTTTCGCAGACCAATAATAAAGGAGTCAAACCTTCCTTTGACTAGGGATTCAAATAAAAGGTGACTTGGAACACCGGCAAAAAATCAATTCCAAGTGGCGACTCTGTAAATAAAATAATCCCTATTTCAAAAATTGTCACTTTAATTGAAAAAACTCTTTAACCCACAATCCAACACACGTTATCTTTTTGGGGTAGAAAAAGAGGTGTGACAAGCAACTCCTCAAGCTATTCTTTCAACTCCTTCAACTCTTTCGGAGCCATGCAGTATGGCACCGGCCAGGACGGGGAGTGTGAACTCGCATTTTTAAAACTTGTTAGCATGATGCAGTGCGGTACTATCTTATCCTCGAGTTTCATTTGTGCAAGTACTCGAGGGTGGATAATGCACGCGCCGCTCCTATAGTCTACCATAATGTGTCTCACATCGGTATCTAAAATTCGTAAAGTGATAACAAGGGCATCATAGTGAGGGAAAACCAAAATGTTGGTATCTGACTTATCGAAGATGATACTTTCTTCGAGTTCATCATACCATTCGTGGGTGATTGACTGTTTGATCTTGTGGGTTGTGGTGATTATCACATTGTTGATGGAAGCATCGTCACCGCTGCCGATGATCATGTGGATGGTGCGGGTCAGCGAGGGTGGTTTCGGCAGTTCTTGATGTTGTTTACGGCCTCTGGAAAAGTTGATCCTTCCTCGGTCGCTCAGCAACTCTTTGAGGTGTCCATGTCATAGCATATTTATGACCTCCTGTCTTAAGGTGATGCAATCCTCGGTTTTGTGCCCTCGCTCTTAGTGGAACTCGCTTAGGGCGTTCAACTTTCTGGTACACGGGTCCGACCTCATCTTTTGCGGCCACTTCACCATTGGTCCGAGCTTCTCCAAGGCGTAGACTATTTCTGTAGGTGACACATAGAGATTGTGAGCGGATAATAAATCTGCCATACCTCTTTTGTTTCGGTAAGTCCCTGTTCTTGATCGAGGTGGGACCTCTTCACGACGGGAGGAGGATGCGATGGCGGTTCAGACATATGGTAGATGTTGTTCCCTGTTGGGTTGCGGAGCTGTGAGGTCCCTTATGATATCATTTCTTCGATCTTTTCTGGATTCAGCTTGTACCGAGGTCAGTCGATGAGTCGGCCCATTGAGGTCATCCTCGTCTGCTCGGACCTCGGCACAATACGCATTGTGTATTTCATCCCAAGTAGTTGGGGGGTACTTCATAAGCCGACTTAATAACTTTCTTGTTAACCTTGAATCATTTCTACTCAGCCCGTTCTGAAAAGCTGCGACCGCCATCCCTTCTGATACATTCGGCAAGGTCATTCTTACTCGGTTGAGTCGGGCGAGGAAGTCCCTCAATCCCTCTTCCGAAGACTGTTTAATAGAAAATATGTCGTTTACTCTCGCCTCGGCCTTCTTGGCCTCAGCATTGGCCGTAACGAACTTGTCGGCCATTTCTTCGAAGGTTTCAATGGAACGCGCAGGCAGTTGTGAATACCATGTAAACACTCTTCCCGTGAGGGTCTCGCCGAATTTCTTTACCAAAATGGAGGATACTTGTTCCTTGGCGAGATCATTGCCTTTCACGACGGTGACGTAGTGAGTCACATGGTATTCGGGGTCGGTCGTGCCATCGTATATTTTCAGATAGGGCGGTATTTTAAAGGTCTTTGGTATGGCATGTGGGGCGGCGTCATCACTATACGGTTGCTCGATGAACCGACCAGAATCTCTCTTCGGCAAGAGCTTAGGGGCGCCTGGTATCTTATCGACCCTTACTTGGTGTTCTCTCATTTGGTCCCGAAGTGCTTTGTTCTCATTCTTCTTTTCCTCCATCCTTTTCAGGATGGTTGCGAGAGTGTTGTCACCTGCACTACTAACGATATTGTGAGTAATACTTGTCGTTGGATTAGGAGGAATTTGATCATGTTGCTCGTCCGCTTGTGGTATAATGCAAATCCTTTCATTTTTTGTAGTTGTATCTCGAACGGGCTTATGGAGGACGTTGGTTAGCGTATCAGTTAGCCAAGCCTCGAGGAGCATTTTTACTGCTGGTGGTGTCTCTTTCACCACGGATGTTGAGGCTCCCTTACCAAGAGATTTTGTGATGCTACTGTGAGGAGGGGGTTATCCACCTCGCCTGGGGAGACATTGGGCGTTGCGTCCTCGTCCACTGCTTCAGAGCTCTCATTGATGATATTCATGAGGTTGGTTGGGAGGTCACTTATTATTCTCGTTCTTTCTTCTTTGTTACCTGCCATATTAGATCTGTGCATACAAAGAAAGGGGATCTTATTCTTGCTTTCTCCCTTTTTTTTACGTTACCGATCCGTGTTAGCTATAGATCTAGAGGAAACTAAAAATTTAACTAGAAAATCCCCACAGACGGCGCCAAATTGTTTGACCAAAAAGTATAACTTTCGGTTAAAACTATTGTATTTATATAATGATGGGTTAAACCTAGTTAATGATAATATCTCTAAATGCGGGTCCTCAAAGTGTGGATAATGTTGGAGAGATCTAGTGGGAGATTGACAATAACAAGCATTAAATATTCCAAAAAGTATGAGCAATAATGGAGGAGTAACTAGCAATAAATGATATTTAAGTAAATAGGAGGAATGATTCACCCAATGAAGAATGAACTAGATGATTGTTCCTCCTAACAATGATGAGTGACAGATAAATCCTAGAATGTTCGAACTATTCTCGGATCTGATGAAAAAGTATGGAATAATGCGAACAAAAATTTTGATGAAAAAGTAATGTTTGTATCTTTGCTAGAGAGAGAAAATCTTTTTCAGAAATTTGTTCTTATCCCCTGAATATTACATACCCTTTTTCCTTCTCTTTTGTTCTCTTTATATGAGACATATCCCCACTAAACTCTAATAATACATATGCTGAGAATATTTTTTAGAATATTCCCTCTATTATCCTATTCTAAAAACTAGTCGTTATGATTCTTTCTGCGGACCTCGTCATCGACCATCATAAGCATCTCGACCACAAGTTTCGTCATTTCCTGATTGACCTCGAATGATTTTTCCTCAATACTTGCTCGCCCTAAATGTTTCGTGGTAGATTTCAACCTATACACATATATATGGAGCAAATAATGGAATGTCATTTTTCACTCTTATTGTCTCCTCGGCCATCAATCTCACCACGTCATGTTATACCAACCACTCTAAACAGAGACGTAACAAAGCAAAAAATACTTTATTTACTCTTGAGATAAAAGATGAAACTTTCTCTCTTTACAATTGATCTTGTCAACCTTTCATGTAATTAGAATTTTGTCGTTCAGAATCTTCACTTCTTCATACCGTGGTAGGCTCATTTGTTCGCCCTTTTATTTGACTCTATATATAGAAACAAGACTAGATGTCCTCAACATTGAACCATGGACACCTAATCAAATCTGTTAGTCTAAGTAGACCTATTTAATTAATAGTAATGTTTATTGAATTTTGAGTTTAAGGTTTAGTATTTGTTAATCATCACTGTGGATTTTGACTCTAAACAACAATTGATCACAAGAACAATCGGCTTCGTATCACAGCACGTAATGCAAGAGTAATCAAGAATTATCCCGTTGATTCAAAATTCATCGACTTATTATAAAACGAATACTGTCAAATCTCTCTTAAACAACGATCCTCTATAGTGTGGTGGCAAAATAAGTTAACAAAAAAAATAATTTATCCATACTATCCATTAAAAATGGGTTGGATAATGAACTTATTAAAAATGGATCAAATAATAATATCCATATTATCCACTTAAAAAATTGGATACTTGATAAAAAGTCATCGAGTTTAACTTTTACATTTGCAAAGAGGGTTCCTCAAATTTGGGGGACTAAAAGTTCTCCCAAAAGTGATCACATTCAAGAAGTCATGGATATTATTCGTCGGTTAACCTATTTTTCAATCCGTATTCAATATGAGCGGGTCAGATATTTTATCCGTTTTTGTATTAATTATTTTCGACCCGCTCATATTTGACCCGGACCGCCCGTTTGCCATCCCTAATCCTCTACACAAACAAGTATTTTTCAAAACTGATTTTTCATATTACGTTATATTATATATTTTTATAACGGCATTTCGCTATAACACCAAAAATTGTCCATAAAAACGAAACCATTATATAAAAAAAAGTTGATTGTATAACCATTTCTTAAATGTTCAAGTTTTGTAATGATAACTAGCTGATCACATTATCAATTCCCTCAAAAGAAAAAGAAAAGTCACCCCACCCCAATCCCTACTCTTGGTCTAAAATATCACAAAGTGGAAAGACAGACATAAAGCAAGTTTCTTGTCTTAGGGGGAAGTCAGTCAATATGCATGGAAAAAGAAGTGATTCCATTCCATGGATAGAAGTTGGTCATTAATCAATTTCAATTTCTCTTATATGCTGTTAAAGTGTACATGAAAGAATAATAAATTAAACATCTACCAACTGAAGCAGCTGGAAAGTAATAATGAGATATAAACTTGGTTTTGTGTCGTTTCTTTTGCAATTATTTGACAATCAACAAAGAGTAAGTGGGGCAAACAGGATATTTTTATTCTTTGCCTCAATTGCTCCAAATAAACACCAGACAACCTTAGTTGGCAATCAATTTATTGTCTGACCTTTCTTAATGACTTGGACTCAATCAATAAAAATCTAGTTTTAGTGGGAATGTAAATTCACGGGGTATTATTTAATCTCAAAAAGGTTAAACATATTTTCATAGATTTATCATAGGATCACGCTTCATCTAATTTGAAATTATTGATTTGCTAGAATTTTGATATTTTTTCTATAGAATGTAAGTGTTAATCGCATTTAATTTAAGAAGAGTGACAAAAAAAACACACATACATTCAATTCACGACGAAGCTTCCTTAATTTTGATATTTTTTGGACTCGTTTCATTGGAGAATATATATTCTCGAAAGATAAACTCATGTCGAACTTATTAATGTACCATTCTTTGATGAGATTTTTCATAGGTAAACTAAGATGCAGATTGAATGGCTTGTTTAATTGACACAATTACGGGAAAAATAAATTTAGGATCACAATTTGAAAACTCAAAAGGATAATCACTACTAGAAATTCGCTAAAAATCGACCAAAAAAATCAACCAAAGTTGGTCGGTTATGGCCAATTACCGACCAAAACGCAACCATTACGGTGTGGACGGTGTTTTGATCGTCGGAATGGCTTACCGACCAAAGTTGGTCGGAAATTACCGACCAACTTTGGTCGATAGCTTAAAACGACCATCTGACAAGTTTAATTACTTACCGGCCAACTTTGGTCGGAAATATATTTTATTAATTTAATTTTACCGACCAAAGTTGGTCGGTTTAACTAAATTATATTTTTTTATTAATTATTAAAATTTAAAAAAACCGACCAACTTTGGTCGGTAATTGAAAATATATATTTTTTAAAATAATTAAAATTAAACATTACCGATCAACTATGGTCGGTAATCTCAACAGTGCAGGCAAAATACCGACCAAAGTTGGTCGGTAATGTTGAATTCTGGGAATTCAATGTTCATTAACCGACCAACTTTGGTCGGTATTTTGGAATAATTTATTTTTTTTATTAAAAACCGACCAACTTTGGTCGGTTTTTCTGGGTTTAATTTTGGCATAAAATGCCTGTTTTGGCAGCTACACCACCTGCCAGCATACCAATACAACAACACAACAACAACAACAACAACAACACAACAACAACAACAACAACAACAACAACAACAACAACAACAACAACAACAACAACAACAACAACAACAACAACAACACAACAAGAACAACAGCCAAAACATTCAATAAATACTTTAAAACTAACAAATTAAAGTTCAATTGAACATAAAAACTCAAAACCAAGTTAAAACTAATTACAACTAGTTCAAAACTGGTTCTATTTGTCTAGTTCAAAGTATATAAAAGTCAAGGGGTATTTTCTACAACATCATCATCACCGTCTGATGAACTTTCATTTACAAGACGATATAGAGAACAGTCTTATGGAAGACGGGAAGCACGATCACGGGGAGGACGGGAGGAACGATCACGAGCAGGACGGGAGGAACGATCACATGGAGGTCAACCCTCTGGAGATGACTCACGAGATCGGGGCAACGGAAAAGCTCCACTAGATAGGAGAGTTCTGATCTAAGCTTGCATGCCAAGGAATTGAGCATCTCTAAGCCTTTCTCTTTCCTTGGCCGCTTCTAGCTCTGATGTGAGCTTTGTCACTGTCTCCCGCATAGCGGAGAGGCTCTCCCTATTAAGTTGCTCACCTTGCGAGGAAGTCCCTATTCCTCGCATTCCACACTTATAGCGATGGAAATTTTTAGTAGGAAGCCCGTATACCTTCCCCCATTTTGGACCGCCAACAGACTCCAACCATATTCTTTCAGCATCCTCGTCCGAAGGTTGGGTTGCCTCGCCCGATTCACCAGCTGGATGACTACGGATGAATTCCTCCACGTTACTTTGGTAGCGACCCTATATTATTTTAAATTAAATCAGTATTTCAAAATTTTTATAAAAGTAAATTATAATACTTAAAGAAAATTGAAAGCTTACATATGCAGTCGAGGCCCGGTCCTCGACCCACCTATCTCGATCCCCCTCTTTCTTCTTCTTCACAATATGTGTCTTCTTGAATAGCTCATCATGACTCATTGGACGCCCATACTTCTTTTCCTGAAAACAAATTAATTTAGTTAATAAACAGAATAGACATACTTAGAAAAGTAAAATAATTTAAGCAATTACGTACCAATCTTCTTTTTATTGTCCCTAGGCTGATCGCACCTCCAGTGTGCAAGGAGCCTCCCTTCTCGGATGCGCGACCTTTCTTTCCTTTTTTGCTCCTCTCTAAGAACTCTGCGGTAAGCCATTGCCTTTGCAAATCATTCCACAAATTCTCAAGTAAACCAGCCAGGCCTCTTATTCTACTTTCTAGCATCCGAGAAAGCATCCGCCAATCTCTTGCGAGCTTTATGATGAAAATTTGTAGCCACTTTCGCGCTATAGCGGTCTTCCCATACACACTTGCTCTGTATCTTATACCTTAAATTGATTGAAAATTTGCTCCTTCAGTGAGAATGGGCAATCGGTCCAAGTCGCATAAGGGCCATCATAAAGCTTTCTGATGGCATTGGTGATTATTCTCGTAGTCTTATTACCCGGCCTGAACCTGCAATTTAATAATAAAAACACATTAATATCTTAGTAAAAATGTTACAAATCAATAGACGCAAAAATAATGAATAACACTTACCCATCACCCTCAGGGACTATGATGATCCTGCCATATCGATCATAATGCACTACCTCGTCATCACCATCCGAAGCATGTGTATCAGAGGCATGTGAAGACGGTGTAGGCGGGTCAGAGCTACTACCTCGCAGGCGAAGGCCTGCAATAGATGGAGTCGATGATGAAGATGGTTGCGATCCCTGTGACTGCGACATAGCTGGATGCGACCCAAGTAGATGTGTTACCAATGGCTGTGATCTGAGTGGTTGTGACCCGAGTGGCTGTGACCCGAGTGGATGTGACATGGATGGATGCAATCCATGTGGCTGTGATATGTAGGGATGTGATCCATGTGGATGTGATGCAGATGGCTGTGAGGCAGCTGGACTGTATGTCAGACGTATAGTCCTATGGCCCTGTGATGGAAGACTTGGTGTCTGAATGAAGGTGTACGGCTCGTGATGCTGTGGCAGCTCAGTATAGCCGTAAGGTGGAGGATAAGACATAGGCATCTCTGAAAAGGGTGGACAAGAGGGAGTATTATTTTCTACCCTCCTCTTTCCCTTCCTACCCTTTTCTCGACCCCGAGAACTAGTAGGGTCATTGTTACCTTGACCCTTGCCTGCCATCTGCATAATATAATACACATTTAGATTGAAACATATAAGAAACTAGCTATAAAACGAGAGTGCTTTAAAAAACCAACTTTTTAATCCTCATCGACGTATTGTTCCTCGTCCGAGAATTCTTCGTCCTCACTTGTTTGAGCTTCATCAGTTGATTCTTCGTCCTTATTTTTTATAATTGTTACTTCATTTATATCAACTTCTTCCAATATGCGTTCAGGATGTTCCAAATTATTTTCTAACTGATCGTCCACTATTTGGTGAACATTGGAGATATCGTTTTGATATGCAATATCTAACACATTCTCGACTTCCACCCTACCTACAGGCTTAGTTTTTATTACAACCCACCAATCGGACTTATTCCGCCACAATGGATAAGGAGCATAATACACTTGCCTAACGTTATGTGCAATTATGAAAGGATCATAGCGATCATACTCCCTCGTATGATTAACTTCAATTATGTTGTATTGGTTGTGTACTCTTGTACCTCATATTGGATTTGGGTCAAACCACTTGCATCTAAAGAGTATCAATTTCTTATATGGCCAACCTGTATAATCTAGTTGTAATATTTCTTTGACCACACCATAATAATCAATATCTCCAACTTGGTTGCCATCACCACCTTGAACCCACACCCCGCTGTTGTTGCTATTTTTATTTTTAGAGCAATCCTCTGTATGAAACTTATAACCATTCACTACGTACTTAGACATTGTTGTGACCTGAAGCCCAGGTCCCCAAGATATATCTTTCAAAAATTAATTTACACCATTATTTGGATTATTTACCTACATAGAGTTAAAAAAAATCATAAGTTAGCACTACTTATGAATTAATTTTTATACGTCCACTATATATATATATATATATATATATATATACACACACACACACACACACACATACACACACACACACACACACACACACTTACAAACTGTTTGAACCACGTATCAAATCTCGTATATACAGCATCATGGCCAAATTGACCCACGAAGTGACTGTGACATATCAAATATTTTTAGTAGTTGCATCAATATGTAGTCACAGTAAATTTATATTTTGATAACTAATAAATCAATACTTACTTGAGAAATGGTACAACTTCGGGACAATTTAGCAACACATGAAATGTAGCTGACTTGTACTCCATATCACTCAAACTTCTCTTTCTAACATCCTTAGAACATCGGCCTGGTTAATTGAATATGGACATTGGTGGATATAATGGATCATTCACACATTCGACAGTGTGCCTATTGGGCCTATTCCTAGTACATGGCACGTTACTCTCAAAATAATAAGAACAAAAATGTGCAGTTTTCTTTGCAAGATAGGCTTCCCATATAGATCCTTCAATCTTATTCCTCTGCTTAACAAATTGTTTGCATTTGCCAATTTTCCTACATAATCTCATGTTAGTCAAGTACATTCAAATAAAATAGAATATTACATCAAACTAATAATATTACCTCTCAAAGGGATACATCCATCTGCATTGAACAGGCCCTCCAAATCGTGCCTCGTGTACAAGGTGTATTGGAAGGTGTTCCATCACATCAAAGAAACCACATGGGAATATTTTTCTCATCTTACTAGAAATTACACGGATGTTCTGGTCCATCCGAAGTAGGTTTTCTTCCCTTAATGTGGTAGAACACAAGTCTTTGAAAAACAAACTAATCTCTGTGATTGGTTTTCAGATTCTTTCAGGCAAACCACAAAATGCAATAGGCACTAAGGTCTCCATGAAAATATGGAAGTCATGACTTTTCAAATGGCTCAACTTCCCTACCTCCATATTTACTTTTTTTCCAAGATTTGATGCATAACCCTCAGGCATCTTCAATTTCGTAACCCAATCACAAATTTGTCATCTTTCCTCCAAAGTGAATGTGTAACTTGCTTTGGGCTTGAACACCTTACCATTGTTTGCTGTCTGCAAGTATAATTCAGGCCGCTTGCAATATTCTTGCAAGTCCATTCTAGCCTTCGGGTTATCTTTTGTCTTACCTTTAACATCCATCACTGTGTTGAACAAATTATCAAAATAATTCTTCTCAATATGCATGACATCAAGGTTGTGTCGGAGAAGATTATCCTTCCAATAAGGCAACTCCCAAAATATACTCTGTTTCGTCCAATTATGATTAACACCATATTCGGGGAATCTATAAGGTAGAGCCTCAGTAACTTTACTGAAGTTCTGGATCCTCTCCCAAATTTTCTCACCTGAAAGTATCGGAGGTGGAGAATCATATTCCACTTTATTCTTTTTGAATTTATTTTTCATCCTTCTAAACTCATGATCATCAGGCAAGAATTGACGGTGACAATCAAACCATGATTGCTTTCGGCCATGTTTCAAAGTGAACGCTTTACTATTGTCCATGCAGTAAGGACAAGCTAGCTTCCCAGCAGTCATCCACCCGGACAGCATTCCATACGCAGGAAATCATTAATAGTCCACATTAAATTAGCACGCAAATTGAAATTCTGCTTGGTTGATATGTCATATGTTTCAACACCATCATACCACAATTGTTTTAGCTCATCAATCAAAGGTTGCAAATATACATCAATCAAACTTTTTGGATTACGTGGACCGGGGATAATACAATTTAAGAATATATATGGACTAGTCATACACAACTCAGGTGGTAGATTATAAGGTGTAAGAAAGACAGGCCAACATGAATATGGTGTCGCAGATATAGAAAAAGGCGTGAAGCCATCCGCACACAGACCTAACCGAATGTTCCTTGGTTCACTAGCAAAATCTGGATATGTCCTATCAAAGTGCTTCCAAGCTTCTCTATCTGAAGGATGACACATAACACCAGGTGGTCTTCTATTTTCAAAGTGCCATCTCATATGAGGAGCAGAACTCATCGACGCATATAACCTCTTTAACCTAGGTATAAGAGGTAAATAATGCATCGCCTTGACAACGACCATATTCCCGCTGGAAAGCCTCTTGAAACGAGGCTTTTCGCAAAATTTACAACTGTCTAAAGTTGCATCATCTTTATAATATAACATGCAACCATCTTCACAACAATCAATTCTCATTGACGAAAGTCCTAACTTAGTAAACAATCTCTTTGCCTTATAGAAATCACCAGGTAAGTTGATATTAGGGTCAACTAGTTCACTCATAAGGTCAATGAAAGAGTCCATGGCTGCTTGAGAAATATTCCAATTAAGATTTGATACTTAGTAATCTAACTGCAACAGACAGCTCAGAGTGGGGACTTCCTTCACGTAGTGGATGACTAGCTTCCTCTAACTGTTCATAAAAATATTTTGCGTCATCATTAGGAGTTTGTTCAACATTTTCATTGGGCTCACCCCCGAAGTGCATCCCAAAAGCAACTGCAACCATATCCTGAATTCTAGAATCAAGATTTGTATTCTCCACCGACCTACTACTTTCACCAACAATCATGTTATGAAATATCCCACGGCTACCATCGATCTCTCCATGATTAGTCTACACAAAGTAATTCTCTATAAACCCCTTCCTATAAAGATGAAGCTTAACTTCCTCCGATTTTTTAAACTTCATACAATCGTACCTGACACAAGGGCACCTAATTACTCCTTCACTTTGGTATGGTGGAAGTGACATTGCATGTCTAATAAAGTCATCAACCCCTTCTACAAAATCCTTCCGCAATCCCCGCCGATTAGGATAATTCCTATTATACATCCAAGTACGATGTTCCATCTATACAAATAAAACAAGAACAAATTAATTTATTCTATAATTATAAATTAATTATATCTTTTTTAGTTAATTCAAGATAATAATTGGCTCCTAATTACATCAATTTATATTCTAAAAGTTTAATTCATATCCAAAAGGTCCAATTCATATCTTAAAAGTTCAATTCATATCCTAAAAGTTCAATTCACAAGAACAAATCCTAAAAACTAAAATTTCAATCCATATCCTACGAGTTTAAACATAAACTAACTAAACTAAAGAAATTCAACCCATACCCTAAAAGTTCGATTCACAAGAACAAATTAATTTATTCTACAATTATAAATTAATTATATCTTTTTTAGTTAATTCAAGATAATTATTTTTTTCTAATTACACCAATTTATATCCTAAAAGTTTAATTCATATCCAAAAGGTCCAATTCATATCTTAAAAGTTCAATTCATATCCTAAAAGTTCAATTCACAAGAACAAATCCTAAAAACTAAAATTTCAATTCATATCCTACGAGTTTAAACATAAACTAACTAAACGAAAGAAATTCAACCCATACCCTAAAAGTTCGATTCACAAGAACAAATTAATTTATTCTACAATTATAAATTAATTATATCTTTTTTAGTTAATTCAAGATAATTATTTTTTCCTAATTATACCAATTTATATCCTAAAAGTTTAATTCATATCCAAAAGGTCCAATTCATATCTTAAAAGTTCAATTCATATCCTAAAAGTTCAATTCACAAGAACAAATCCTAAAAACTAAAATTTTAATTCATATCCTACGAGTTTAAACATAAACTAACTAAACTAAAGAAATTCAACCCATACCCTAAAAGTTCGATTCACAAGAATAAATTAATTTATTCTACAATTATAAATTAATTATATCTTTTTTAGTTAATTCAAGATAATTATTTTTTCCTAATTACACCAATTTATATCCTAAAAGTTCAATTCATATCCAAAAGGTCCAATTCATATCTTAAAAGTTCAATTCATATCCTAAAAGTTCAATTCACAAGAACAAATCCTAAAAACTAAAATTTCAATTCATATCCTATGAGTTTAAACATAAACTAACTAAACGAAAGAAATTCAACCCATACCCTAAAAGTTCGATTCACAAGAACAAATTAATTTATTCTACAATTATAAATTAATTATATTTTTTAGTTAAATCAAGATAATTATTTTTTCCTAATTACATCAATTTATATCCTAAAAGTTTAATTCATATCCAAAAGGTCCAATTCATATCTTAAAAGTTCAATTCATATCCTAAAAGTTCAATTCACAAGAACAAATCCTAAAAACTAAAATTTTAATTCATATCCTATGAGTTTAAACATAAACTAACTAAACGAAAGAAATTCAACTCATACCCTAAAAGTTCGATTCATAAGAACAAATTAATTTATTCTACAATTATAAATTAATTATATCTTTTTTAGTTAATTCAAGAAAATTAGTTTTTCCTAATTACACCAATTTATATCCTAAAAGTTCAATTCATATCCAAAAGGTCCAATTCATATCTTAAAAGTTCAATTCATATCCTAAAAGTTCAATTCACAAGAACAAATCCTAAAAACTAAAATTTCAATTCATATCCTACGAGTTTAAACATAAACTAACTAAACTAAAGAAATTCAACCCCTACCCTAAAAGTTCGATTCATAAGAACAAATCGTAAACCCTAGATTCTAACTAAACTATTCATGATAATACAAAGTTAATAATTCAATTCTAACTAAACTATTCAAGACAATACAAACTCAAAATTGAAACACTCATCAATTAAAACTAATTCATAACTAATTGACTAATTAAAAAAACTAATTAGTTAATAAAACTAATTAACAAAAAACTAATTAAAACAAGACTTAAACTCTAATCCTCAATAAAATGCAATGTTCAACACTAATCAATTGAAACCAATTCATAACTAATTAACAAAACCTAGAAATAATAAATAAATGGGTTGTAATTCAAACCTAGAATTTTTAGGAGATGGAGAAGGAGAGGGGCGGCAGTGGCAGTGGCAGCGGCAGCAGCGACGGCGACGGCGCGGCGACGGCGAGGGTTGGGCGGTGGCGACGCGGGGTGAGGAATGGAATTTGTGTGAGGGAAATAGAGAAGGAGAGGGGAAGGTTTTGAGTGAGGGAAATAGAGAAGAGAGGGGAAAATAAGAGAGAAATGGGGGTTTCCCCCGTTTTTCAATTCTCTGATTTCAGAATTACCGACCAAAGTTGGTCGGTAATTTTGGTCGGTACATTAAGTGTTGACCGTTTGACCAAAAACCGACCAACTTTGGTCGGTTTTTTTTTAAAAAAAAAAATTTTTTTTTGTGTTTTTTTCTTAAAATATTATAAACTATAAAAAAATATTATAAACTACAAGCATTTATTTTATTTAACTATGCAATTATTATAAATAATTATAAACTATAAGCATAATCTTTATAAATAATTATATTAACTATTTAATTTTAATAAATTATAATAGCATCTATCTAAGTAAATTTTCTAAGTTATAATTAAGTATGTGAGTAATTTCTCACACACACACACATACACTATATTGTAATTGATGCTAATAACTTCTTTTTTCATTCGTTCATCACTAATAATGCATGACATAGATTAATCAATATATAGGTCGAGACGTTTTGATGAATCATCGATTAATATTCATCGATACATCTAAGTAAGTTATAAGTCGATGAATCAATTTACAAATAGATATATTTGATGATAAAGTATATATACTAATTAGTATCTTCCCAAGTCTATCCCTAAAAGAACCCGACCCTGTGGTCCTAGCGCTTCGTGTTCTTATATACATATATATATATATATAAAGAACCCGACCCTGTGGTCCTAGCGCTTCGTGTTCTTATATATATATATACACATACAAACACACTTCACTGTAATACTTTAACTATATATATAGCTTGTTATAGTATATGTTAGTGTGTATATATATAGCTTGTTAAAGTTTGACCATGTTTGACCTATTAATTTAACTCGTTTACTTAATACTAATAACTTCTTTCGTTTATTTAATTTGTGATCCATATATATATATATATATGATGTTTAGTATTAATTTTTTTATTTTTCATTCATTCATCACTAATAATGTATGGCATAGCTAGATTAATCGATATAGGTCGAGATGTTTTGTTTTTACTATTAGTCGATATAGGTCAAACGTTTTGTTTTTAATATTCATCGATGCATCTAAATAAGTTATAAGTCGATGAATCAATTTACAAATAGCATGTTATATATAGTATATATTAGTGTATTCATTATTTGTATTACAAAAGTGTTAACGAATTACATTTATATTATTTAGATAGTAAATATAAAAGTAATTCGAAAGTTTGACCAATGTTGACGTAATAATCGACCAACTTTGGTCGGTTATTTTGCAGAAAATAATAATTACCGACCAAAGTTGGTCGGTAAATGCTTCCCCTACATTAACCGACTAACGTTGGTCGGTAATTTTAAATATAAATTCTTAAATATTATAAAATATTTTAAATAATAAAATAATTATTAAAATTTAAAAAATTGGATCCAGATTACCGACCAACGTTGGTCGGTAATCCAAAATTTTCTTGTCTGACCAGCTTGGTCAATTCGTTGACCAATTTACCGACCAACGTTGGTCGGTATTTAGTTTTAAAAAAATATAAAAAAAAATTCCCAATTTCCGTCCAACCCGGACGGTTTTTGGTCGCTTTTTTTGACCGACCAACATTGATCGGAAATATTTGGTCGGTTTTTAGCAAATTTTTAGTAGTGAATGGATAGTAAGAAATAAATGTTTGATGTGAGAATAAGGTCTCATATTATACGTTGATAAAAGAGTAAGCTACTACAAGGATATTTTTAGAATGTTGTCGCCTTTTTCAGGAAAATCGTACGTGTTTTGAAAGGGAAAAAAAGACAATATTGCATCTTGTTAACCGCAAGAAATTTCATCAGATATCCTTTTTAAGGACTGTTGTTTAAATTTTAGTCCCGTTAAAAAAAAGTTTAGCAAATATAATCCACCGTAATCCCCTTCTTCCTCCTTCTCCATCTTTGCCATATGTGTTATAGAAAATTAAAGACCCATCGCTCATTTGTGGTTGGTTTAAATTGACTTGGTTGAAGAATTGAACTTGAAAAACATTATTGTTGGGTTTAGCTTGATTAATTAGTAAGACGGCAAAATAGTTCTATTAATTGATTTTTAAAATTTTGGATTGAGTCTAAGCATTGAAAATTGTAGGTATTGATATTACAATGTTAGATATCAAATGTAGAATAGAGGTGATTTGGACTAATTTAGATAAGTTTTGAAGCAAAAACGCATCACTTAAATTTCTCATAAACTTTTGGTGATCCACTAGGAACTATCAACAATTTGTTTTAAAGCTACGATATAATTTGTACAAAGGTCCTAACAATCCGAAACCCCTGATGATCAACTATAATTTGTGAATAATTTGTTCGAAAGTTACAATATAGTCTGTTCTAAATTCCTAGTGATTCACCAATACTTGTGGCAAGCCCTTCCACGACATTTGTACTAAATTTTTAGTGATATGTCATGAGTTGTGTAGTAAGGTTATTCTAAACTGAACTCCAACTTCTGACCCCTAAGCTATTTTGATACAACTTATTTAAACGGGTGACAAGTAAATAGCGGCTCCGAAGTAATCCTATTTGTGTATATCACCTTATTAACTAACAATGTCTTTATATGGTGACTTAGTCCAACAATAGAAAGTACATTTTGCTTCCTATATTGGCGGAGCCATATGCACCCAAGGAATGTTAACGGTCAACTGACGTCCTTCTTTGGAAAATTACACTGTTTAGTTCGGTAATTTTTTTAAAATATATATATATATATTATATAATGACACCCCTTGACTTCTGGTGAGTTTATTTCTTTATATTTTGACTCACCTTAATGAAAATCCTGACTTCGCCATTATTTTCTAGTTATATGCATGATGCATCTTTTATTCTATAGAAGTTTGTGACTATTGTTGGAAAACTTGAGTATGAAAAGTGGGCATTCAATTCTAAAGTGTTGAGATAATGCACTGTAAATAAGTTTTCGTCTGAACTTTTCTTTCTTTCTTCTTTTTTTTTTTTTGGTGGGGGGCACAAGTTTCCCTCTGATCTATTGAATAAATAATTGGGGTGTTGGAAGTTCATTTTTTAATTTGTCCTTTCAACAAGTTAGCAAAGATGATAGCTACCTCTTATAGTTAGGGATAATCTTATCTTGATCTGCTTTCTGAACCACTTTGAATAAGATAGGGACTATTTCTTCAGAGTTGAAACTAATTAGCTCCAATCACAAGTCAGGAAAATCCCACTTATAAGGAGGTGACTAATCTATAAGGTGTTAACTTAAGCATCATATAGATATTTACATCAAACAATATTAATTTATGATAGGGTCTTGGTCAAATATATTTGGACCATATAACACTTCATTGAGATTAAACAAGTGGAGTCTACTTATTGGTCCAACTACGTACCCACTTCCTTTACTGATGCAATTAACCGTGACTTAATTGTATAATTAGAATAAACTTTTTCTAAAATCTATTTAAAAAAATGTTTGTGCATATGTTTTTTTCCCCTCTACCCAACACTTCTGCAAACGAATTTCTTCAGTTTTTTTCTTCATAAATTCCTTACTTCTAACCAATCCTAACAGATAACTTTTCAAGATTAAGACTTATTTTATTATTAAAAGTTTTAAAGGCTTCTCTCCTGTTAATTCTATTAATAATTAATTAATAATAATAATTAATAGTATGATTGGAGACTTGGTGTATACAGATGTCATAAATAGTATGTACAATTCATAACTATAGTTGGAATTATGATACTCCCTCCGTTCCAATTTACGTGAACTTGTTTGACTGTGCACGGAGTTTAAGAAAAAATATAGACTTTTGAAATTTATGGTCCTAAACAAATCAAAAAAGAAGTCCAGAGTATTTGTTTAATTATAAAAATTTCTCATTAAAAGTAGAATAAGAAGTTTAAGCTAAATTATTTTCAAATTTAGAAAGCCAAAAAGAAAACAAGTTCTTATCGGAATGGATTACTATGTATAAGTCAAATTGAAACTACTCCAGAAACTACTTTGGTCTAGTGATAGTCTTAGCGCGCAGGCCTAACATAATAGCATGTCATTGTCAAAATAGCAATCTCTATATCTTTTTTCTCTTTTGTAAAAATAGGGTTGCCAAGAATCAGTGAATGAAAAAATAAGAAACAAATGGTAGCAACTAATTAAGGGGGAAACTTTTGAAAATAGCATAGCTACCAGTTTCACTCTTTCTTTTGGTTTGAGGTCCTATTCATTATCTTATGCGAAAGTTAAGTGTCAACTAATTAATGAACAATTGATAAGCATTTGTAAATGTTAGTTTCAGTTAGCCTAGACGTGATACTTCAGGAATAATTAAGAAAGCTTTTAATTGAATGAAGCCTTTCAAATTAATAATTAGGAGAGTCACAAAAGATCAGTCATTTTTGGAAGAAAAGAAGAGTTCTGGTATTACAAAAGGGGATAAGATTAAGGAAAAGTGCTGGAAACAATAGTAAGAATTGAACACATACTTGTTGGAAAATATTTAATTGCAATATTATTTTTATATCTACTTATTATTTAATAAATTATTTTATATTTAATAGAGTGAAACTAGCCGTTATCTAGTCGTTGGAGCAACGCCTATATACACAAGGTATATTGGAGATTTGTTGACACAATTTTCTGAATCTTCTTCTTCTTCATATACGCTGAGTTTCTTTCTTGAATTTTTTGCTAGTTATGTTCCCAATTTATAATTGGACGAGCTTGTTGAATCCTGGGAGATACGTCTAATTTTATTCTTCATTGTGTGGGCGAAATATCCTTAAAGACAGTATCCTTGACACACTTAAAGCTAAATCCTATTCTCAATATTTAAACTTTTTCAACATACCTATTATGTGAAATATTCCGGTTCTGATACTGATTATTAAGTTATAAGTTTCTAAATTTTCCCTAGAGCCTCAGCACTTGGTCCCCCAGAAACCCTCTTCTCCTCCCTTTTACTAGTCTTTAAAATCAATTTATGGTCCTTTATTGAAGTATTAAATAAAGACTTCGAGATAAAGTTCTATTATGCCCAAACTACATACATAATTTGGTGCATCTTTTAGCTGCACAAAAGTAATTCTATTCATATATAGTGCAATTTTATTGACTACTACGACGTTTTGTTACGTTCCAAATGTGGTCCTTGTTTACTTCCGTTGCTTGTTTTTCAATTTTCTTGGTCCTTACCATAAAAAACATGCTTTTTTAATTTAAAAAATGTAATAACCTAATCAATATGTATGTACGAATCTTAATTAGTGAAGCATGTTTTTTACACAATGTATTACTCTATACGTGCTATTTTTGTCATTGAAAAAAGAAATATATTTGAAGGCGTACAAAAGTTGAATTCTGGGTTACATTGTTTTTTTTTAATACAGAAAATCAAAAACAAAGCTGGATGTTGAAGGGAGAAAAGAAAAAGAAGAAGCAACAGTAACAATGTATAGATGAAAATAAACAACGATAAATGAATTAATTGAAAATACAAGAAGAACTTTTACTTTTGGAGGTTCAAATTAAAGTAGTACAAGTAGCTAGTTAACGACCTAACGTGCAATTTTTTCCAAAAAAGCACAATTCTTTACTTTTGAATTTTTCAATTTAAAGAATATTTCTAAAAATAGACAAAATTCCCAAAGCGTCAGTACAACAACAATAACCCAGTAAAATCCCACTAGTGGTGTCTGGGGAGGGTAGTGTGTACGCAGACCTTACCTCTATCCCGAAGGAGTAGAGAGGTTGTTTCCGAAAGACCCTCGGCTCAAGATGACAAAAGGAGACAATATCAGTACCACCACAGAGATCATAGAAAAAATAACAATAACATGAAAACCAAAGCGCCAGTAGTTCTTTATTTTTTTCCCTCTATCTTTTAACATTGACTCTTGAATATTGTAGTAGTTTGACTAAGTACAAATTTTTTTAAAAAAAAAATCAAATCTTGTAGTCTTAAATATGTCATAACGCATGTGTTGTCACGCCCCGAACCTAGGCCTGGACGTAACATGGCACTCGGTGCCAGACTACATATGACCGAGCAAACCAACTGGCTAGCTGAATCAACATGTGATATCATAACATACTGAATGCGGAAGATAAACTTGCACATATTGATATACTGAAAGTCTAAATGATATAATTCAAAGTGCGGATATACTAATACAATTCTGAAACATATTTGTAGCTAACATAGCTTAACATGAAAATCTTGCGACTCTGTCTAACTGTTACTCTAGTCTATGAAGCCTCTAATGAAGTACTGAAACAGTGACAGCCTATAAATACTGAAAGACTCTAAAGTAATGATAATGCCCCGAAAGAACTGAGGTTCACCAAATAGCTGGTACGAGAATCCTAGCGCTCTGAATCGTCAACCTGTAAATCATTGCATGCATCGTGAGACGCAGGCCCCGGGCAAAAAGGATGTTAGTACATTTGAATTGCACTGGTATGTAAAGCAACTGAAAGAAAGAAGTATAAATGTTGAAATTGAAACTGAGCTGATAATAGAGAACTGATAACTAATAACTGGAATGATAATTGTTGAAACTGAAACCGAAATGATAGATGATAACTGATAACTAAAATGACAATTGATAACATATAACTGAAATGATAACTGATAACTAAACTGAGCAATGGAAGTAAGGATATGAATACTCCCTCTTCTGAATGATGAACAACCAGTTTATCTGAATAAATAAACTGCGGCCTCGGGCCTAATATATATGTGCACACCTCGAGCCCAAGTATACGTATACATAATTGTTGCCTCAGGCCCAAAGATGCATAAAGCATTAACTACGGTCTTAGGCCCAAATATGCATAAAGCATTAACTGCGGCCTCAGGCCCAAATATGCATAAAGCATTAACTGCGGCCACGGACCCAAATACAGGTGTTCAATATCTAGGGATTTAAAAACAGGAACTGAGAATCGTACTGTAATACATGATACTGAAATACTGAACCATATTGAGTTACATGATACTTGAATGTTGAATAGAACTAAACTAAGACATGTATTCATGAACTGATTATGAGAACTTATGCTTCAACTATTTATGACATGCTGGTAATCTAGACTGAGACTCATGGGAATTAAATACAAGTCTATATTGATTACGCACTGAGCTCACAACGTTCAGAATGAAAGTTATGAATGGATTATGAAACTAGAGAATAGAAGTTCTGCAACAATTCATGGAACTAGGCTTAACGATATTTCTAAGGCAATTAGTAATGTCGTAAAATAAACGTAGTGTAGAGAGAATCATTAATATTCTCAAACATAGAGAGTTAGCCTCACATACCGTAACTTCCTGCTTTTGAGCATAATACAACATTCGCCAACCCTTTCAACTTTAATCTATATATCAATACAAGTCAAAGGGATTCTATATTAGTAATAATATTCATGTTTTGGTCACTTAGGTATTTTATCAAACACTTGGTGGGCATAAAGCTTTATAGCCCTCATTAATGGTGTTTCTACACCCAACAAGCCATTCTCTTGTTCCTTGATAAATTCTAAAATCTCAAATTTCTTATTATCAATATCATTCTTCTTCACCCATAAGATAAACAACACCCTTAACCAATAATCAACAATCAATAACCCAAACATTTAATTATTCATGTTTTTCTATCAAACCCATCAACTCATCTCTCATGAACATAGAGTAGTCTATAATCATTAATCCAATGGTATAATCAATAAGAGGGTGAAGACATTACCTTTTTGAAGTTCAATCCTCTTGAATTCGAGTTCTAGGATTTCTTCTCTCAACAATGATGCCCCAATCGAATATCTAATAATTTGAAGGGTTTACCCATGTTAATAAAGTGTTGGAAAATTGAAATTAACTTAGAATCACCATTAGAACTTACCTTGGATGGTGTAGGGACCTTTGAGGAGTTAGGTTCTTGAGAGCTTCCCTTTTTAAAGCAAATTTTTGTATTTTGGGGTGTGGGGGACGAAGTAGGTCTTTAAAAATGATCCATCGGGTGCGCTCCCATACACCTGGACGCGCAGCAGGGCAGTAGCACTGCCACAAGTGCACGGCCGCACACGGGACCATCTGTGCGTGCACCTGGGCGCGCATAATGCACATTGTCCAGTAAAACACACATAACGTTTTACTCAGAAATCCGTTTGAGCTCCACAATATATCGTTGGAAATATATTTCAAAGGGATACAAAGTTCATGCTTTAGGTTTTCCCAAATTCCCAACGTATCATCACTAAATGCTTCTAAAATACAGACCCTCTATAAACTTGTCAGTTTTATCGAATCTTATGCACTTCACTCTCCGTCTTGATTCCAAAACAACTCTTTTCACCCATACTCATCCCTATAGGACTTCATATGTCTAAGATGTTACATTAATATTCATTTAACATGTCCACACCTAGTCCAAATTTATGGAGTGTTACATTATCTCCCTTTGGGATCATTCGTCCTCGAATGATTGTCTTAACTATAATTTTGGCTAACTCTGGACCTTAAACGGGTCTGGTGGAAACATGAACTTTCATGAACACTTGCATACTAAAATGAATGAATACATGATTATTGAACTGTTGAGATACTGTACTGAATGACTACTGCATTGACTGAATACTGAGTTGACTGAATATTAAAGGACGTGGAGATTATAATATAAGGTCTGAATGAAAAGGTTAGTTACCTTCGACATTTCTCCAAAACACCCGCCAGCTATCATAGCATAACACAAGCCTTACAGGGCATCATAATGCGCATAACATAAAATATATACGTGAATACTAGTCTGCCATGGATACATGAATACTAAACTAACATAGATATATGAATATTAAACTGGCATGAATATTTGAGTGCTGAACTGACATCAATATCTGAGTACTATGCTGGCATGAATATCTGAGTACTGGACTTACATGAGTATTTGGGTATTGAACCGATATGAGTAAATGAGTACTGAACTGACATGAGTATCTGAGTACTGGAAACTTGAATGTCATAACATAACACGTGAAGTACTGGGTGTACAGCCGCAAATTCTGGTGGCAACTCTAACTCATAAGCTAATTGACCGATCCTTCGTAGGATCCTATACGGCCCCATGTAGCTGGGACTGACCTTTCCTTCCTTCCCAAATGTTATAACACCTTCCATAGGCAAACTTTCAGAAATACCCAATCATCAACTTGAAAATCTAAGTCGTTATGCCGTACGTCCGAATAGGACTTTTGGCGGCTATGAGCCGTCTTCAAACGCTCTTGAATCAACTTGACTTTCTCCATAGTCTTATAGACCAAATTTGGTCCCAACAACTTTGTTTCACCAACTTTGAACCAACTAATTGGCGATCTACACCTTCGCACATACAGAGTCTCGCACGGTGCCATCTTGATACTAGAATGGTAGGTGTTAATATTAGAAAACTCAATGAGAGGTATGTGATCATCCCAATTACTTTTAAAATCAAGGATATATCCTCAAGTGTCTGAATAGTGCGTTCTGCCTGGACATCTTTCTGAGGATGAAAAACTATGCTGAGGTTTACTCTTATGCCTAATCTTTTTTGAAAGGACTTCTAAAAGTTTGTTGTAAACTGAGCACCACGGTCTGAAATGATGGACAACAAAGTCCCATGCAATCAGGCGATCTCCTGAATGTACAACTTGGCATAATCTTATGTTAAATCTGTGGTCTTTACCGGCAAGAAGTGTGTTGACTTGGTAAGTCGATCTATAATCACCCACTCAAATCATGCTTTCAAATTGAGCAAGATAATCCTGTTATAAATTCCATATTTACCATCTTCACTCAAGAATATGTGTATTCTATGGTAAAACACTAGGCCTTCTGTTGCTCGAATTTCACTTACTGATAATTCGGACACTTGGCCACAAAGTCTGTAACGTTCTTTTTCAAGTTGTTTCACCAATAAATCTCCTTAAAACCATGACACATCTTTTTGGAACCTGAGTAAATAGAATACCTGAAAATCTGGGCTTCAGACATAATCCGCTCTTTGAGCCCATCTATGTCTAGAACGCATAGTTTGCCTTGGTACCTTAAAGTACCATCATCTACCCTTGTTCAAAAGCCATCATCTTATGCTTGTGTGTCCCCTCTTTCAGTTGCGACAAGTAGGGATCATCAAACTATTTCTCCTTTACTTCGGCTACTAAGGAGGAACAAGTCCTGTTCTGGACAATAATTCCACCATCTTTGGAGTCCGAAAATCGAACTCCTAGCTTGGCTAAGCGGTGAACTTCTTTCACCACACTTCTCTTGTTTGCCTAAACCATGAGCTATACTTCCCATACTTGATTATATTTTTAAGGTATTTCCTGAAAATATTTACAGCATTGTTGTGACCTAAGTCTTTGACCAATACTCTGAAGATTAGAGTCTCGTGCAATGGCACTACCCTCGTGATACACAACTGGGCATGATTTTATAGTTTTTATATTCCATGCTAACTATGCGAGTTTCAAATCTCCAACTGTACTTACTGATGATTTTTACATCTCTCCCTTATACCAAAGGTTAAGGTCTTGTACTTTCAGATCCTTCTCTTTTGTTGGGATCTGAATGACTTTCCTTATCTTTTGCAACTCTTTGCATTTGACATCAATAACGACTCATCTTCTGACTTACTTTTGAGCAATATTCCGTACTATGAAAAACTAGATTACTTACATAAACAAAAGACTAATGTATTCACAACTATCATATATAATGTTAATGAATTAACTCTACTCACTTTGTCAATCTTGGGGAAACCTCTTTTCGATAACTCTTAAAGGTTATTCTTCTGTAGTTTGCACGCTTACTGCTAGCTGATTTTTTTCCACTGTCATTGTACTTCGAGTTTAACTTAAACTCTTTGGGTTCTAACACGTGTTCGATATTTCAAACAGTCATCCACTCACTAGAGTTAACCTAGCTAAGTGAATCAAATCTTACCTCTACTAGCTCTGCTGAAATTGCTAATTCATTGTTTCTACTCAAAACTTACTTACTATTCTTTTACTAACCACCTGCTAGTATCATATTTTCTTATTCTGCTTTGAATAACTAAATTTAAGCATAAGGTTATTCCTAACTTCCATCAACATCTGACCATATTCTACGGTCGCACACTATCTTTTTTGGAACTATGTACATGAATCACACTTAGGAAAATTTCATTTGGCTTAAACAAAATAGGAATATCTAACCCCCCAAACTTTCTATACACTTCAAAATTATACCAGACTATAAACATATGTGGTAAATACTTAGTCACATAACATAAGAGGGAACTGTCATATCTTTTATCTCACAATAATAGTTGTTTCTTATAGTAATTCACTAACGTGGTATGTAACGACCCGACCGATCATTATGGGAATTTATGCTCCTTTATACTATTTGAAGTCTTGAATACCTTCATACGATGTATTATATCTTGTGTGAATTGTCGGTTTTGATTTTAGGGTATTTCGGAGTTAGTTTGGAAGAATGATATCCAAAGCTTAAAGCTTAGGTTAAAATAGTGACCGGATGTCGACTTATGTATAAATGGCCCCGAAATAGAGTTTTGATAATTCCAACAGCTCCATATGGTGATTTTGGACTTAGAAGCGTGTCCGAAAAATTATTTGGAAGCCCGTAGCTAAATTAGGCTTGAAATGGCTAAAATAAAAATTTAAGTTTGGAAATTTGACCGGGAGTTAACTTTTTGATATCGGGGTCGGAATCCGATTATGGAAATTGGAATAGGTCTGTTATGTCATTTATGACTTATGTGCAAAATTTTAGGTCAGTCGGACTTGATTCGATAGGTTTCGGTATCGAATGTAGAAGTTAGAACTTTTTTAGTTTCATTAAGCTTGAATTTGGGCATGATTCGTGATTTTAGCGTTGTTTGATGTGATTTGAGGCTCCAACTAAGTCCGTATGATGTTTTAGGACTTGTTGGTATATTTGGTTGAGGTCCCGAGAGGCTCGGGTGAGTTTCGGGGTGGTTTCGGACCATTTCTAAGCCATTTTTAATGGCTGGTTTTGTCTGCAGATGTGCGCATCGCGATCGCGAACATTTGGTCGCGTTCGCGAAGAGCAAACAGCAATTTGGGGCCTTGTGAATCGTGATCGTGGAAGCTCTTTCGCGATCGCATAGAACAAAATCTTTGCTGCACTGACCCGATTTTGGAAGCTTATATCTCGCAATTTATAAGGAATTTGGAGATGATCCAAAAATGAAAGTTGTAGACCTTGATTCTAATTTTCAAAAAGTTAAACCATTTATCATTTGGAGTTTTGTACAAAAAGATATGACCATTATACTACAAGTTATCTAGAAGAGTTGGTGATTTTGTTCTTCGCGAGTGGTTTTTCGCAATCGCGAAGGGCAAATTTTGGGCTGGAAATTTTTTTGCTTCGCGATCGCGAAGAGTAATGCTTAGACAGAAGCTATATTTTGACGTTTCAGCCATTTTAATATATTTGGAGCTATGCACCTCGGATTGAAGCGATTTTTACCATATGGATTGGGGTAAGTGATTCTAACTCGGTTTTGATTAAATTATACTAATCTATTGTTATTTTTATCAACATATTAGTGTTTTGGGTTGAAAATAGTAGAAAACATCATAGACTTTAATTTGAAGATTTGAGGGTCGAGTTGATGTCGAAATTTGATAAAATTAGTATGGTTGGATTCGTGGTTGAATGTGCGTTTATATTTTGTAACTTTTGTCGGGTTCCGAGACGTGGTCCCCACATGCAATTTTTGAGTTAATTTCAGATTTTTATTGGAAAATTAGTATTTTCTTATAGAATTAATTACAATAATTGGTAATGCCTGAATCGAATTAATTGTGGCTAGATTCGAGCTGTTCAGAAGTTGATACGTGCAGAAAGGGATTTCTGGAGCATTGTTTAACTTGCTCGACATTGGATTCGTCTTGTTCGAGGTAAGTAACACTTCTAAAATTGGTTCTGAGGGTATGAATCCACGAATTGGTATTATATAAATTGTTTGGAGGTGACACACACGATTGTTGACGAGCGTGTGAATATGCACCATATAAATTGACTTGAATAAATCATGTGAAGTTGCAAAGTTAAAGAATTATGTTATTATCTGAACATGCTACACGTGTTAGAGGAATTGAGTTGAGGCTCGTAATAAAGATCATGTTTAGGCTATGTGCCGATATTTTGGGACCCATAAGGTCATGTTATTTTTGAATTAATTATTTTAAAATATATATTTCATACTCAGTCATGCTCATCCATTGTGAGGATATTTATTAAATCGGGGTTGCCCGCCTGCAGCATGCCATATCGACTTTATATATATTATTATTATTATAAGATCGAGTTGCACGCCGCAACAAGCCTTATAGGCTTTATTACTATATAGATCGGGTTGCCCACATGCAACAGGCCTTATAGGCTTTATTATTATTATGGGATCAGACTGCACGTCGCAGTAGGCCATATCTGCTTTATATAGCGCTTGAACTGAAGGAACCCCTCTAAAATCTGCACACACCCCCAATGAGCATTGTTGATTTATAGCGTTTGGGCTGAAGGAGTCCTTCCGGAGTCTGCACACACCTCTAGTGAGCGCGATTGATTTATATTGAGGGATGGATCTTGCCCGAAGCATTTATATTGAGGGATGGATCTTCCCTGTGCATAGATCTTGCCCGAAGCATTTATATTGAGTGATGGATCTTCCTTGGGCATGGATCTTTCCCGAAGCATTTATATTGAGGGATGGATCTTCTCTGGGCATGGATCTTGTCCGAAGTATTAATATTGAGGGATGGATCTTCCCTGGGCATGGATCTTGCCCGAAGCATTTATATTGAGGGATGGATCTTCCCTGGGTATGGATCTTTCCCGAAGCATTTATATTGAGGGATGAATTTTTTCTGGACATGGATCTTGTCCGAATCATTGATATTTGGGGATGGATCTTCCCCTACGCTGGATTGACCCTATACAGTACTGAGTGACTGACTGTCAGTTGATGGATATACATATATATTTGGGATGGATCTTTCCTGGGCTGGATTGGCCATATACAGTACTGAGTAATTGAGTATTTTAGATTGTGAGTAAATGGAGTTTTCACTAAGGTGCATCACATACAGTATGTACATTGGCATGTAGATACAGAGATGTCATATTCCTCGTGTTGTTCAGAATTGATCTATTTTATTTGTACTGAAAGCAACTCTTGAACTTGAAAGCATGCATACATTTCTGTGTTGTTATTATTTATACTGGATTGTACATGCGGAGCTCGTCACTACTTTCATCCCAAAGGTTAGTCTTGTTACTTATTGAGTTGGTTGTACTCATACTACACTCTACACCTCGTGTGCAGATCCAGGTGCTTTCGGACACGGCGACCGTTAGATCTCAGAGTTCTATCAGTTGGAGACTATCAAGATAGTTGCATGGAGTCTGCTGACCTTGACTCCCTTTCTTTCAATTATTGTACTGTTCTATACTTTCAGACAGTGTTTTGTCAACCAGACTTTGTATTCATATTAGATGCTCATGTACTCAGTGATACCGGGTTCTGGAGTGTTTATATATATAATTGTGAGATTTCTTCCGCTGAATTTAAATCTTATGTTTTCAAACTTAAAAGATATGGTATTTTATTGAGATTGTCGGCTTGCCTAGTATTGAGATATGCGTCATCACGACAGGTGATATTTTGGTTTGTGACAAGTTGGTATCAGAGCTCTAGGTTACATAGGTCTCACGAGTTATGAGCAAGTGTCTAGTAGAGTCTTACGGATCGGGATGATGGCGTCCATAGTTATCTTCGAGAGGCTATAAGGCATTTAGGATAATTTTCCATCTTTCTTTCCTTATCGTGCGGAATTGATTCGGCTTGAAATATAACTCTTTGAATTCCTTTCACGCATTCGTGTGCGCGTGTGAGCGTTCGGTATCAGCTATGTATCACCGGCTTGTGATTTCAGGGATGATGTGCGGGATGTGTTAAGATGGATTGAATATGACGAGAAGTGTTTCCTTGAAATGTAAAGAGGTCCATTGGGTGCTTGATTTTTGTTTGATATGACGTACAGTCTCGAATTGTGAGTGTGTTGAAGGATCTGTCATGCAGTTTAATTGTGGAGAGAATTAAATTTTCACGTCTTGTTAATGAGTTTGGACTCAGGAAGATTAAGTGATTGCATAGTAATTGTGGATGCGAAAGGGTATAATAAGATGCCAATTTGAGGCTAAGTAGGTGTGTTTCTTATAATGTTGATTGGAGAGTTTCTTTTCTACCAGCAGGTTATATGTGTTGAGATTTGAATTTGAATCTAGTTGAGAAAGTTGACTTGACTGTCAAGAGAATGAATGCGAGATTAGCGGATGATTGAGGTATTTTCTGGTTGGTGTTGCATGGGCCTGAGAAACTTTTCGTTGAACTGAATGCGGTATTAAGGCAGTAACAGAGTATGGGTATTGTAAGTTATCGAGTGTTTTAATCTATGGCTTTTAGCCAAGTGGGGGGAGCCTGCTATTGACAATTCAATTTTATGGTTATATGTAAAGGTTTAGTTTTGGGCTGAGGCATACTTATGGGTTAGTTATGACTTGCAGAGGTTGAGATCGATGATGACTCGAATAAAGAAATTTCTGGATACGGGTTATATTGCACTTATGAATATATGAAAAGCATGGAATGATGAGTTTTTATTTGTGAA